>NC_073642.1:35930000-37220000 GCF_029407905.1 Bubalus kerabau
TCACCAACTCCCGGAGTTCACTCAGACTCGCGTCCATCGAGTCAGTGATGCCATCCAGCCATCTCATCCTCTGTCGTCCCCTTCTCCTCCTGCCCCCAATCCCTCCCAGCATCAGAGTCTTTTCCAATGAGTCAACTCTTTGCATGAGGTGGCCAAAGTACTGGAGTTTCAGCTTTAGCATCATTCCTTCCAAAGAAATCCCAGGGCTGATCTCCTTTAGAATGGACTGGTTGGATTTCCTTGCAGTCCAAGGAACTCTCAAGAGTCTTCTCCAACACCACAGTTCAAAAGCATCAATTCTTCGGCGCTCAGCCTTCTTCACAGTCCAACTCTTAAAACCATTCCCCCTAAATATGTTTCCTGGGGTATGTTCTCTTTCATTCCTTTTTTGGGGGGATTGATTATGTCTTTTATAAGCTTTCTTTCTTCACTAGTTTAGAATTAATAAGACCTGTTTCTTTTTATTTTACTAATTTCCATGCAAATTTCAACATGAATTCCTAATTTATAAAATTCCATTAATTAGCACCTTTTTTTTCTGCTCTAGGACAATACAAAATCTATAAAACACTGTAACTCAGTTTATCCCATCATTTATATGCTACTTTATTATATATTCTATTTTAAAAGAATCCTAAAAGGCTTTGTGATAATAATTAGTGCTTTATACAATGTTCATCTAGATTTGCCTCCATATTTAGCACTGTCTTTGTTCTTTGTTATTTCTTGAATCTTATACATTTTTATTTGGGATAATTTTCCATGTGTCTGAAGTAGAAATCCTTTAGAATTTAGTGCAGGTTTGCAGAAGCAAATTGTTTTTATTCATCTTGAAATGTAATTTTGCTTTCAATATTTAAGGGTTTTATCACTGGTTAAAGAATTCTAGATATGTAGTTTTTTTGCTTTTTTTTTTCCCTAGCACATTGAATGTATTTGGTTTCTAGCTTTTTGTTGTTGCTGTGAAACAAAGTGATCTATTTTATTTTGTTAGCTGATTTAAGATCTCCTGATCATTGGTGTCCTAAAGTTTTTCACAATGATGTATCAAATTCTGTAGATTTGTATGTAATATAATTAATATATACAAATATTTATATCTTTTTTTCCTTTAGCGTGTTTCATATTTGTTGGACTTTCTGGATCTAATGTTTGGAGGCTTGAAAAAATTCTAGAAAATTCTCATTATCTCTTTAAAAACTTTTAATTCTTCCTATTTTATTTTTCTGGAACTTCAATTAGTTGCATGTTATATTTTTTCAATCTTTTTTTCCATTTCCTTAATCTCTTTTTATGAATAATGTTCACATCTCTATCTTTCATGCTGTGTTATGAATAGTTTGTTTGGAATTATCTTTTAGTTCATTATTTCTCTCTGGCAGTATCTAGAAGGCTGACACTATCCACTGAGTGTCAAAATTTACAGTTTCATCTCTAGAAATTTTGTTCTTTTCATATACGTATTTTCCCATTTATTATGATTCCCTGGCTCATTTTCAACTTCCCATTTATTTCTGTAGACTTCCCAGGTGGCGCTAGTGGTAAAGAACCTGCCTGCCAATGCAAGAAATGTTGAGAGAGGTGGATTTGATCCCTGGGTGGGGAAGATCCCTTGGAGGAGGAAATGGCTACCCACTCCAGTATTCTTGCCTGGAGAATCCCATGGACAGCAGGTGGGCTACAGTTCTTAGGTCTGCACAGAGTTGGACATGACTGAAGCAACTTAGTACCCACGTATTGTAATCAGTTCAGTCGCTCAATCATGTCCAACTCTTTGCGACCCAATGGACTGCAGCATGCCAGGCTTCCCTGTCGATCACCAACTCCTGGAGCTTGCTCAATCTCATGTCCATTGAGTCGGTGATGCCAACCAACCTTCTCATCCTCTGTTGTCCTCTTCTCCTGCCTTCAATCTTTCCCAGCATCAGGGTCTTTTCTAGTGAGTCAGTTCTTTGCATCAGGTGGCCAAAATATTGGAATTTCAGCTTCAGCATCAGTCCCTGAAATGAATATTCAGGACTGATTTCCTACAGGATGGACTGGTTGGATCTCCTTGCAGTCCAAGAGACTCCCAACAGTTGTCTCCAACACCACAGTTATAAAGCATCAATTCTTTAGTGCTCAGCTTTCTTTATGGTCCCCACTCTCACATTCATACATGACTGCTGGAAAAACCATAGCTTTGACTAGATGGACCTTTGTTCGCAAAGTAATGTCTCTGCTTAATATGCTGTCTAAGTTGGTAATAACTTTTCTTTCAAGGAGAAAGCATCTTTTAATTTCATGGCTGCAACCACCACCTGCAGTGATTTTGGAGCCCCTCAAAATAAAGTCTCTCACTGTTTCCATTGTTTTCCCATCTATTTGCCATGAAGTGACGAGACCAGATGCCATGATCTTTGTTTTTTGAATGTTGAACTTTAAGCCAGCTTTTTCACTCTCCTTTTTCAGTTTCATCAAGAGGCTTTTCAGTTCCTCTTTGTTTCCTGCCATAAAGGTGGTGTCATCTGTGTATCTGAGGTTATTGATATTTTTTCCTGGCAATCTTGATTCCAGCTTGTGCTTCATCCAGCCCAGCATTTTGGATGACGTTCTCTGCATATAAGTTAAATAAGCAGGGTGACAATATACAGCCTTGATGTACTCTTTTCCTAATTTTGAACCAGTCTGTTGTTCCATGTCTGGTTCTAACTGTGGCTTCTTGACCTGCATACAGATTTCTCAAAAGGTAGGTCAGGTGGTCTGATATTCCCATCTCTTGAAGAATATTCCACAGTTTGTTGTTATCCACACAGTCAAAGGCTTTAGCATAGTCAGTGAAGCAGAAGTAAATGTTTCTAGAATTCTCTTGCTTTTTTTACAATCCAATAGATGTTGGCAATTTGATCTCTGGTTCTTCTTCCTTTTCTAAATCCAGTTTAAACATCTGGAAGTTCTCGGTTTATGTACTGTTGAAGTCTAGCTTGGAGAATTTTGATCATTACTTCACTAGAGTGTGATATGAGTGCAACTGTGCGGTAGTTTGAACATTCTTCGGCATTACCTTTCTTTGGGATTGAAATGAAAACTGACCTTTTCCAGTCCTGTGACCACTGCTGAGTTTTCTAATTTTATTATAACAGTTACTACATATTCTGTGTAGAATAGTAGTGTTCTGATAATTTTAAAAAGCCTCAAATTCCTTCTATCAGGGTTTCCCTGATAGTTCAGTTGGTAAAGAATCCACCTGCAATGCAGGAGACCCTGGTTCAATTCCTGCATTAGGAAGATCTGCTGGAGAAGGGATAGGCTACCCTCTCTAGTATTCTTGGGCTTCCCTTGTGGCTCAGCTGGTAAAGAATCCACCTGCAACGTGGGAGACCTGGGTTCGATCCCTGGGCTGGGAATATCCCCTGGAGAAGGGGAAGCCTACTCACTCCAGTATTCTGGCCTGGATAATTCCATGGGGAATTGGAATATAGTCCATGGGGTTGCAAAGCATCTGATATGACTGAATGACTTTCACTTTCACTTCACTTTCAAATTCCTTCAAGTCTAAACCTAACATTTGTTGTATTTAAAATTTTGCCTACAGTGTAGTTTCCCTGTTTGTGTTGTGATTTTTGGCTAGAGCTGTTAACATTAATTTTATCTAAGGGAATATTTTTGAGGTCTCCAACGACAGTCTGTGCTTGCAACTGCTAGTTCCATTGCTGGTGGTGGATTAGTCACTAACTAGTGTCTGATTCTTGTGACCCCATGGACTGTAGCCTGCCCAGGTCCTCATGGGATTTCCCAGGCAAGAATACTGGAGGGTTTTCCATTTTCTTATGCAGTGAATCTTCCCGACCCAGGGTTTGAACCTGCATTGTAGGCAGATTCTTTATCACTGAGCTACCAGGGAATGTACTACTAATTCCTTTAGGTGATAGCCAATGCAGAATCACTGTGAAATTTCAATTGAGTTTTGTTGCATGGTTTGGTTTGCTTGCTACCTTCTATGAAATCTGGATTGTGGTTATAAGTTCTCAGGGAAACTTTCTTCCTGTTTTCAGTGCCCAGTTTGAGACTATTATATTTTTAGCCTAAAGGTATCTTTTTTACCCTTACATTGGGGGTAAAACCCATTAGAATTTCAGTTTTATGGAGGAGAATCTTTTATAAGATTCCTCACCCTATGCTTGCTTTGCCTTATTTCCTAAAACTTACTCAGACTCCAAAGCAGAAGAAGAAGGTCTTCAGGTTCAGCAGAAACCCTTTTGCAAAGCTGACTTAGGCCCTCACTTATCTCTTCACTTTCTCACTTTATTTTAGCCTTCTGCTTGTTCCTTTTTGTGTCGCTATTCCTTATTTTTATTAATAAAAGAAAATATGTGTGTTCTATCTGAAAACTGGCCGCATATATCTGACACTAAATGAAACCAAACCTGTAGTTACTTTGAACTTAATTTCTAATTTGTAGATAATTTTGCCTTCATAGGTTTTCTTTTCATAAAACACTGAAATCAAGCTTTTGACTTTTTTCCATTCACTTTGAAAATCACTCCAAAAATCAGTGCAGTACTTCTTTTGTCTTCCTGATGCATGGCTTTGAAAATTCCTTCTAAATAGTCCCTGAGAATCATCAGATTCATTCATAAAATTATCTAAGAAAATTGTTAATAGGTATAGGAAGAATAGCTCAGTTAGTAAAGAATCTGCCTGCAGTGCAGGAGACCTGAGTTCGATTTCTGGATTGGGAAGATCTCCCTGGAGAAGGAAATGGCAACCCACTCCAGTATTCTTGCCTGGAGAATCCTATGGACAGAGGAGCCTGGCAGGCTACACAGTCCATGGGGTCGCGAGAATTGGACATAACTTAGTGAACTAAACCACCATAGGAAGAATAAGGAATGATTTGCTGTGCTGTGCTTAGTCGCTCAGTCGTGTCTGACTCTCTGCAACCCCGTGGGCTGTAGCCTGTGAGGCTCCTCTGTCCATGGGAGTTCTCCAGGCAAGAACACTGGAGTGGATTGGCATGCCCATTGCAGAGGATCTTTCCAGCGCAGAGATTGAATCCGGCTCTCCCAATTGCAGGCAGATTCTTTACCATCTGAGCCACCAGGGAAGCCAAAGAATGATGTAAAAGTCATTAAAAATACTTTTGTGGAATTACTCCTAATAAGTTCTTTCAGTACCTAATCTTGGAAGGTAACTGTAGCTTAAATAATCAGTGAGGTTGGAAGTTAATTTTCTTCAAGTGACCTTTACATAGACATGTCTTAGAAATGCTGTCTACACTATAAGTTATTGCTCCTGTCATCCATGCTGTTGGAAGAAGCAGAAAATAAATGGAAAATTTTAGATGTACTCTGAGAAAATCAAGTGATCCTAAGGAAAAATTGTTATTTAGGAAGAAGTATCTCTTACCACACCTGCTGCCACCCAATATTTTGTTTGAGAACCTATTTTTACCCCCACTTCTACCTATTTAACTTTTCCTTTATGAACATTTTTTCCTTTGTCTTTGAGCAAGGGCAAACTTTCAGTTTGCTTTATGAATCATTCAAATTACATGTTTGAGATGATATTTTCATTGACACTTGAACAAAAGCAGTTCCCTCTGTGTTTCCATCACAGGAAGTGGCAATTATGTAAGTAATCTTCCATTTCCCACCTTTGCATTAGTGACATTAGTAACTGAGGATTACATTGGTAGGAGGGCAGCCCTGGTTTTACTAATGCCATTAATTTCTTAGAGATGAGTGACAGCAAGATACAGCCACGCTGGAATCAATGCCAAGTAAATACACAATTCGTGGATTTTTGGGGAACAGGTGGAATGAAGAGAGATTCTGCTTTTGGTGCTATCTTTGTACTGCAGGCTGGTTGGTATGTAGTTAGGAATGTGCACTGATTTAATAAATTTTGAGGACAGAGGTTTAATAGAGGTTCAAGTTTAAATAGAAAGCCATCGTTACAAAAACCTGATATACAGTTTAAAACATTCAACTCCCTAAATATGAATATTAAAAAGATACAGAATTTGGTAACTTAATGTTTTAGCTCAGTGTTATGGTTCCATGCGACACATGGACTGCATTTATTCTTTTCAGATATGACCAGGAGAGCCGGAATGTCCCCTTTGGCCTGGCTAAACTTGAGACAGACTTCATCCTGACTCCTGGTCCTCTTCTTCATTTCCTTAGTACATTCACCTTAGAAAACTTGGAATTGTAAATTCTTTCTCTGTCCCTTTGAAGTATAACTTAAAAAAAAATAACCCACTTCTTGCCAGTTTTACAACCCAGGACAGGTTGATATTAATATATTCAAATCATCTAAGATGTAGGCTTCCATGGTCTCATAAATTGATCTCAACCCATGTTGATAACTTTGTTTTCTATATATTTTCTATGCTATGCTATGCTGACTCTGTGCGACCCCATAGATGGCAGCCCACCAGGCTCCCCCGTCCCTGGGATTCTCCAGGCAAGAACACTGGAGTGGGTTGCCATTGCCTTCTCCAATGCAGGAAAGTGAAAAGTGAAAGGGAAGTTGCTCAGTCGTGTCCGACTCTTCGCGACCCCATGGACTGCAGCCTACCAGGCTCCTCCGTCCATGGGATTCTCCAGGCAAGAGTACTGGAGTGGGGTGCCATTGCCTTCTCCAATGCAGGAAAGTGAAAAGCGAAAGGGAAGTCGCTCAGTCGTGTCCGACTCTTTCCGACCCCATGGACTGCAGCCTACCAGGCTCCTCCGTCCATGGTATTTTCCAGGCAAGAGTACTGGAGTGGGGTGCCATTGTCTTCTCCGATATATCTTCTAGATTTTCTAAATAGAGAGCTCTCTACTCTTGGGGAGAGGCTTTGCCTACATACTTAGAACATTTTTCCTCCATTTGAACCTCCTTTTCCCTATAGCTAGCTGTCTACCAAAATTCCATCTGTGCTTAGGACTCAGATGTGTGCTACAATCACCTTTCTAAACAGACACAGAGGAAGTGATTTTTTTTTCAGTCCTTTGTGCCTATTGTAATTTAATTTGTATTGTGTTTATTTTGGTACATACATGCTCTCTATCTTATGAAATCTTGGAAGGTGAGTTTGTGCCTAATGTATTTGTATCTTTCAGATGATCTAATATAGATCTTACACATAATAGAAAATATTTCTGAAAATGTGTTTGATGAGTGAAACAAATACATGAGCCAATGCAAAGTGGTGCCCTGGCCTCTCCCCCGCTTCAAAGTTGCATCTTAAGTGGTGCCTTTAAACTGGAACCCCCGAGGCCTCTCTTCCATTTCCTGTGAATTCTCAGGGAAATCGGGACTGTCAGTTCTCATTCCTGCTAACCAAAGTTATGGACACAGTCAGTGGAATCTCGTTCCTAGATCCGGAAGCCATGAATAAAGGTAGAGGATAGCAGAAGTGCCTGGGATGAAAATAAATGATTTGGGGACCCTACCCTGTGTTGGTCTATCTCAGATCAAACTCCTGTCTGACTCAAACAAGAAGTCAGTGCTATGTCTTATGTGAGGTAGCAAATCTGAAATCCCCAGTTCCTTCCACACATGTTCCTCCAACAACGACATTAAAGAAATGAGGGTGTCTGTTTTCTAGAGTTACAGGCCTTGAAATGTGGTGTAGGAAAAAATCGGTCTCCGAGAGATCTCGGCTAAAGTTTGTGGATGACTGGTGTGTCAAGGTGAGGCACAAGCTCATAGTTGCCTACCCTATGCCCATCCTCCCTTCTTCCTTGTTACAGAAGCCCACTCTCATTCAGTATGGCAGTGTACTAGGTAAATACTTGGTATACCAAGCTCCCGTGCTGGAAAGTGCAGTTCTGGCCAATGAAAAGAAAGTGGAAGGGACTTCCCTGGTGGTCCAGTGGTTAAGACTCCGCACTCCCAATGCAGCGGGTATGGGGTTCCATCCCTGGTCAGGAAACTAAGGGTCCTACATATTGTGGCAAAAAAAAGAAATTAAAAACGACAAGTAAGTGGAAGCCCACTGGGAGGTTTCCAGGAAAATTTTTCTCCTTCAAGTAACAAGAATCAGAAAAGCGGCACATGCCTTCAGCCCTTTCTCCTTTCCCCTCCTTCCTGTTTGGACCTTAGGTAATACTGTAATCCCTTGAAGTATAACACTGTTTTGGAAGCATGCAGGAGAAAGCCATGTGCTAAGAATGGTAGAGTGAGAAGACTGAAGGATTCTAGGACCTCGGTGGTATCTTGGTATAGTTGCATTAGTGCTAAGCTGCCATTTTTGAATTTTTTTTAATATGTGGAAAAATGAACTCAATTTGCTAATGCTAGTGTCCTTGGGTTCCTGTTACATGTAGAAAACTCACACCTGACAAATATATTGGATATGCCTAAAAAACATGTGGCTGATCTAACCTCCTGGATGGATCTGGCTCCTGGATGTCTCCTGGCATCTTCCATAGTTTCTCAGTTCACTTCTCAGTGAGTTAAATTCAGAGGATCCAACAGATAATGTCAAGGAAACACTGATGGATATTAGGACGGTAAAGCAAAAGAAGCAAGAATCCCTGAACCACACAGAAAAAGTCATCTGCCAAATATCTGATCTTGAACCAGCAATGTACTTTTGTGTTTAAACCACCAAGATTTGAGGGTCATTTGTTAGAATACCTAGTATTAACACTCCAGCTAAAATTCCACCCATCAGGAGAAAGTGTGAGATATTTCCTATATCAATTAGAGCATGTTTGGTTACAAACAACAGGAAACTCCAAATGTAATTCATTGAAGCAAGGATATTTAGTGTCTCACAAACCAAGGACAGGACCAGACCATCATTGGCTAATTTAATGGATAAATTATATTGACTCCATATTCCGTCTTTCTGTTCTGCTATCCTCAGGCTTTTTGGATTTGTCCTTGGACTTTTCTCCCCCTATAATTGTAAGAAGACTGCAATCGTTCCAAGGGTCCTAGCCAGATATGACCACATCTCCAAGAGACCATCTTTTCTCAGTGTGGCTCCCTAAGAGTGAAGGAATCTTCCAGGAAGCTGAGAGAAGACATCCCGTGTTTCATAGGACACACGTGAAGCACGTGCCCATGACTAAGCCAGTCGCTGGCAAGACCACCAGGACTTCCATGATTGGTTGCTCAGGTGGTTCAGACAGTAAAGAATCTGCCTCCAATGCAGGAGACCTGGGCTGTATCCCTGGGCTGGGAAGATTCCTGGAGGAGGAAATGGCAACCTACTCTAGTATTCTTGCCTGGGAAAACCCATGGACAGAGAAGCTTGGGGGACTATAGCCCACGGGTTCGCAAATAGTCGGACAGGACTGAACAACTAACTCTATCAGGGTTTGTTGTCCCTGGGGCTCCTGGTGGTTCTGCTGCTGCTGCTAAGTCGCTTCAGTCGTGTCCGACTCTGTGCGACCCCATAGACTAGCCTTCAGTAAAGCATAAGGATGCCTAGAGGAGGGAAGATTTCTTGCATAAAATGGGAATTCCATCAGGAAAGTCAAAGAGGTTGGGAGTGGACATGGGTAGATGTCCTGCACTACCTGCTACCTCCTCACAAACCACTGACAATAATACTATCGCTGGAAAAGATTCCAGATCTCAAGTACAAAACAGGGACTAATAAAGGAGTATGTTTCTGGCCCATCTCTGGGGTGATATTCTGCTTCTTAAAAAGAGTGGGGACTTAAAGAGTGAGTACTCAGACCTGCCGAGTCTCCCCTGTGTCTGCCTCACGGATGGTCTCCCACCCCTCCTCGTCTTTGATGGCCGCTGCTTCCTGCTCCTGAGCTGCAGTGCCTGGGAGTTGTGGCCTCTGTCCTCCTAGCAGCCCCAATCTTCTCAAAGCCTCAGGCACCTGCGTCTTGTGGGCTTTCTGAGCTTGCCCCCTTCTCCCCTAGCTGTAGACAGCTGCCTCCAGTCATAAAGCCCTGACTGCCTCCGAGGGATTTCCCTCAGTCCTTCTACAATTCCTTCTTTCCTCCCTTGCCTTGGGGACAGCTTGGACCAAGAGGCAGGATGGGAACAAGGGAGGGGCTCCCACTATGAATTGTGGATACTCCTATTTGTGATCAGGTTCTTTGAGAATTAAGTTACAAAATCCTGGCTCGTCAGTGCTACTCAAACAAAATAGAGGAAGGAGAAAGGTAAACACACACACACACACACACACACACACACACACACACACACACACACGTGTATGGTGGTGGTGGTTTAGTTGCTAAGTTGTGTCCAAATCTTGTGACCCCATGGACTGCCAGGCTCCTCTGTCCATGGGATTCTTCAGGCAAGAATACTAGAGTGGGTTGCCATTTCCTTCTCCAGGGGATCTTCCTGACCCAGGAATCGAACCTGGCTCTCCTGCATTGCAGGCAGATGATTTACCAACGGATCTATGAGGGAAGCCCGTATATGAATATGTGTGTATATATGTATATACACACATGCATGTGTATCATGCAGATAAGCACAGCTGCTATTGCTCTCATGTCTGTAACTGATCATGAGGCCATAGTTGACACTGATTATTTTCTTCTTCCACTATTCATCCCATGTTGTCCTCTACACAGGCATGCTCTCTCTGGGTTCTTTTCTTGGTGGCCTGATCAGAACCTTTCTTCCTGAATCATGTGAGTCTTTAGCGGTCCTGCCTTGATTGGGTCGTTATGATCTTGCAACAGATTTGCAGGCACTGCATGTTGTCCTGTTGCATCCTCTGGCTTCTCATACAGTCTTCTCTGCCCCTACTGTGTAGCAGCAATGCAGTTTCCTTTTGACAGATTGAATAAATCATCACAGCTAGGGCAGTAACTCTTCTCCCTGTTAAATCCATGGCATGAGGAACCTGAAATGTCTAGATGGCAGTTTTAACTTTTAATTTAATGGGATGGTTTGTGCACCTTTTAGTTGAAATCTTTTCCGCTTGGGAACTAAGACCTGTGAACCACCAGGATGCAAGTTTGCAAAGATGGAATATGAAGTGTAATAGTGGAAAAGGGCCACTTCTATCATCTTTTACTTTTAGGTCTATGTATAATTGACAACGGGAGAACTAGGCCCTTGTATTGGTCTCTGGTTTTAAAACATATTACATCTTGAGAAAGCATACCAACCTCAGTGAGCCTTGGTAAACCATTCTATTCTTTAGGCCAACTGCTTCTCAGTCACAGGCTCCATAAGATGAGGGAGTAACTTGAGTGCAAGCTCATTTCTGAAACCTCCATCCCCTTTTAATCTGAAATAGCAATGGAGGCCCAAGAGATTTATAGAGGTTCAGGAATTTTCAGTTTTATCTGAGACACCCAAGTATCCCAATCTCACAGTCCTGATCTTTTGAACAATGCTCTAACCTTAGCACTGGGGACTTAAGTGCTGAACAACCATAGAGGGGGATCAATTAACAGGAGCTGGATCCATGGAGGAGAGCAGCCCCTGCTGGTGACAACCCTGGAGCCAGACAGAGAGGGGAAAAACTACTCTAAGATTTACAGTCTTAGCTTGAGTTCTCCTGGGGCAAGGATTTATGTATAAAAGGTTATTATAGGAATGCTCATGGTGGGTGGTGCGGTGTGAGAGGCAGGATAGAGAGAGAGGGGTGAAAGCCAAGCAGCATTCCTTGGGGCGACACTATAGCTGGATCCTGCCAGAAGCATCTGGAGTGTACGCTGTGTCTCAGTTCTCCTGAAGCAAAGGAGCTGGGTTTTCTTACCCCAGCCATCTTCGTCACTGGTTAAAGGTGACCCCTCTCCCACTGCCCCTTAAAGTAAAGTCCCAGGCATTCCAACTCTTTGCTCTCTATAGAGGCAAAGTGGGCACCAGGAGCTTATACAGTTTTCTGGAAAGTAACTGCAGGGACTCCCTTGCAATGACATCACATAGAGGCTAGTGGAGTAGGGTAAGGTGCACACAGAAACCATGAAAAGAAATCCCAGGTGACCTGCGGGCAGTGGTGACATTGTCAGCTGTATCCACCTTCAGTTTCTCCTGGTGCCTTTCATTGCCTGGAGCCACTGGATGCCATGTGGCAAGGAAATACAGTTTCTTGTGAGATGCAACAGAGCAGAGAATGACGAGAATGGTCTGAGAAGAAACAGCCAATTGACCCTCTCCTCTCCAATGTCATAAATATTTTCCCCTGACATTAAACATTTTCTTTAGTGATTTTAATGTCTGTATAATATACCAATATACAGATGTACATGGCCACTTAAGGAATCTTTCTGTCAGAAATGAGCTCTTCCCTATTATAAATACTATTATGGAACAACTCTGCAGCTAGTGTTTTATCTTAATTTTTTTCCTTAGGACAGATAGTGCTGGTACTTTAATAGGTTTTATGTGAAGATGAGGATAGGTGCAGCTTTACTCAAATATTATAAATAAGTGGATGCCACGTGTAAAATTCTTGCTGTGAATGTATATCGGTAGGCAACATTTTACACATGGTCTGGATTCCAAAAGCCAGTTGGGATAATTCAGTGTTGGAAAATCAGTATGTATTTTTGTACTGAAGTGATGCTTTAATTGGTATTTAGGTTCCCAATATATCTCATGAGACTTCGTTTGGCTCATGAGATTTATTGGCAACCTAAATACCAATTATAACTTCACTTCAGTGTATATGAAATGGATATAAACATAGCTGAGCTGCTGAGTTACAATATGAATATTACCATCCTCTCCTCCTCTATTTTCTTTTGCTCTTCTCTGTCCATGTCTTCATGAAAGGCCATTGCCAAGCTGTGGAAGCAAAACAGCCCTACCCGTCATTTAAGCTTGAGTAGAAATTTGGATTATTATGAATCAGAAAGGATTTGCAATTAAATCTGTGTAGTTATGAGGGCCTTTATACCCTGGGAAAAGGGTTTTTAGGCACCCCTATGGAAGGATTTTTTAGAAGAGAAGGTAACTTTTTCTGAATTCATCCCATATTAGCCTGACATATTTTATTTTTGCTGTCAGCCAAGGTCAGTGCTTTGTATTCATCAGAAACAGTAAAACAGTGGCTTCCATTTTGAAGACATTTATTTGCTAGAAAACTAAAAACATAGAAGATGCTAGTCAGATGTGGCATGGAAGATTTTGTATAAGTAGGTGCATTCTTGTTTATTGGTTTATTAATATGGAATCTTTTGTCTTGTGTTTAATTCTATCTAGCTCTGTGGAAATATGAGTACTTTATACTTATAATAGATATAGTTGGATAATCACCACTGACTTTGCATCGAATCTGGCTTCAGATATTTGTAGCCTTGTTTTTTCAGAAAAGTTGACTGACTCATTAAAATAATTTAAGAAATTGATATTTTAGAATAGATCTAGATTTAAGGAAGATTGCAAAGATAGTACAGAGTTCCTATATACCTTCTTCCAGTTTTGCCTGTTATTAACATCTTGTAGTATGGTATTTTTGTCAAAACTAATGAAATGACATTGATACCTTACTGTTAACTAAAGCTCACTTAATAGTAATGTATCACTTCATGTTACTTTTCTATTCAAGGGTCTCATCCAGGATAACAAATTACATTTAGTCATCACGTCTCATTAGGCTTCTTTTGGCTGTGACAGGTTCTCAGATTTGCCCTGGTCTTTGTCTTCTTTTTTTGTCTTCAGGACTCTAGAATTTCCTTATTCACATGCAAATCAGAGCACCTGAAATGATTATTTTGTGAACACTAAATGATATGAATTTCTATCCATTAGACTACATATCTTATCTTACTTTCATTTTTCATATATAAGGTAAGAAAGATTTTTATATATATATTTTTTGTGTGTATGAAAATACTCCTAGCAAATTTCAGTTATACAATTCAACATTATCAGCTATAGTCAGCATGCTAGCCACTAGATCCTCAGGCCTTATTCATCTTGTAGCCGAAACTTTACCCTTTTACCAGTCTCCAGATTTTCCTTGTTTTCAAGAAATCTGATAGTTTTGGGGAGTTTGGGCCAAGTGTCTTGTTCAGTTCAGTTCAGTCGCTCAGTCGTGTCCGACTCTTTGTGACCCCATGAATCGCAGCACACCAAGCCTCCCTGTCCATCACCAACTCCCGGAGTTCACTCAAACTCATGTCCATCGAGTCAGTGATGCCATCCAGCCATCTCATCCTATGTCGTCCCCTTCTCCTCCTGCCCCCAATCCCTCCCAGCATCAGAGTCTTTTCCAATAAATTGGGGTTTGTCTGATGTTTTATTCATTAGACTGGAGCAGTGGGTTTGGAGGGAGGAGGACCACATGCCATTCTCATATCATATTAAGAGACTATGACTTATCACTGGTGATGTCAGGTTCCTTGTCAGGTTCCCCACTCAAATTTTTCCTTCTTTCCACACTGTCTTCTTTGGAAGGAGGTCACAATGCACAGCCCATGTTTTAGAAGAGCGGAGCCATGCTTCATAAATTACTTAACTTTAACTAGTTTTCATTTTAAATGTATATATATTTGTTAAAAAAAATTTAGGTTTGGCTCTATAAATATAGGTTCAAAATTATTTTTTCTTTATAGAAAATAATAATTTCCCCTAACCATATTTAATTTAAATTTTTAATCATAGCACCAAACCTTAGGTCACATTCAAAGATATATTTTCATATCTGAAAGACATTTATTGTTAAACTCTTCCAATTTCTGTATATCATGAGAAGTGATCATTTTTTCCCACATTAATCTGGATATTCAATAATCTGATAGATTACTTAGTATAATATACAATTTTCAATTAGATTGTGGAGAAAATCTTCATGCAGAGAAGATGTTTTGTCTGGCAGAATTGTGTGTTGTACGTCTTCATTACTTCTGCTGGGAAGAGATTAACTTTTCACTGTTGATCTCTACTGAGTTTTGTATGAAATAGAACTCTCAGGTAGAAAAGTGATTTTACTCTTCAACTTGCAGTGCTTTCGATATCCATCATAATTCCTGTCATATCCTGTGGATGTTACTTTGACCACTGCAGTCAGAAATCCTGATATAATCAGCTCAGTCTTGAGGGAGTTCTTTGACTCAAACCCATTAAGAGACTCTAAATGAGCCCCGCTAGTGGCTCTTGCTGGGTTGTGCTCACAGGTGAGTTTCCATCAGTAATTCGATCTTTTATTTTCGGCTCCTGTGCAAGCACTACCTTTTGTACAGAACACTGCCACCTTTGGAGCTTATTTGTGAAATAAAGGGAAACAGAAACTGCCAACCTTACTGTAGCTGTAAAGCAATTGAATTTAGAGCTGTTTTGAATTTGCTGGAAATGTCGTTTCATTTTGCACCTATATGTTTAAAGAGAAGACTATCAATTCATTTTATGTTAAACTTTATAGTTTTTATTTTTAATTGTAAGATAATTGATTTATAATATTGTGTTGGTTTCTGCCATACATCAGCATGAATCAGCCATAGGTATACACATGTCCCCTCGCTCTTGAGCCTCCCCCACCCCGCATCCTATCCCATCCATCCAGGTCATCACAGAGCACCAGTTTGAGCTCCCTGAGTCATACAGCAAATTCCCACTCTCTATCTATTTTACATATGGGAGTGTATGTTTCCATGCTACTCCCTCCATTTGTCCCACCTTCTCCCCACCCCACCATGTCCATAAGTCTATTCTGTATGTCTATGTCTCCATTACCCTACAAACAAGTTTATCAGTTCCATCTTTCTAGATTCCATATATGTGTGTTAATATGATATTTTAAAGAGGAATTAAGGAATCAATTCCATTACCATAGCAACAAAATTAATAAAATACCTAATAATAAGCCTACCTAAGGAGACAAAAGAGCTGTATACAGAAAACTAAAAGACTCTGATGAAAGAAGTCAAAGACAACATTAACAGATGGAGAGAGATACCATGTTCCTGCTTTGGAAGAATCAATATTGTGAAACTGACTATACTACCAAATGCAATCTACAGATTCAGTGCAATCCCTATCAAATTACCATTGCCTTTTTTCACAGAACTAGAACAAAAAATTTCACAATTTGTATGGGAACACAAAAAACCCCAAATAGCCAAAGCAAGCTTGAGAAAGAAGAATGGAGCTGGAGGAATCAATCTTCCTGACTTCAGACTATACTACAAAACTATAGTCATCAAGAAAGTATGGTACTGGCACGAAAACAAATATAAACCAATGGAATGAGATAGGAATCCCAGAGATAAACCCACATACCTTTGGGCAGCTTATCTCTGACAAAAGAGGCAAGAATATACAATGAAGCAAAGATGGTCTCTTCAATAAGCAGTGCTGGGAAAACTGGACAGCTATGTGTAAAAGAATGAACTTAGGATACTTGCTAACACTATACACAAAGATAAACTCAAAATGGATTTAAAATGTAAATGTAAGATCAGAAAATATAAACATTTTAGAGTAAAACATAGGCAGGGCGCTCTGTGACTTAAATCACAGCAAGATCCTCTATGACCCACCTCCTAAAGTAATGGAAATAAAAATAAATGGGGCCTAATTAAACTGAAAAGCTTTTTCACAGCAAAGGAAACTATAAACAAAGTTTATAGTTTTATAGAAAAGACCACCCTCAGAATGGGAGAAAATAATAGCAAATGAAACAACTGACAAAGGATTAATTTCCAAAATACACAAGCAACTCATGCAACTCAATACCAGAAAAACAACCCAATCAAAAGGTGGGCAAAGTTTAAAAATAAAATAAAATTAAAAAAAAAAAAAACAAAAAAGGTGGGCAAAAACCCTAACTTCATAATTTTTTTTAATTTGTCTTATACACATGCCTTGTTCCACATGGAGAGGTTTTAGTATATTGGATCTATTTTTTTGTAGTATATTGTGCTTGTTTTTGGATATACTGTCTCTCTATTAATATATCTAAAATGTATTTCCAGTGGTGATACACAGAATTGAAAAAACTGTGGGGGGGAAGGTGTTATTACAAACAGAGGATAGAATGAGAGAAAGGTGGGGGCATAACTAACTCTTTTTAAGAGTTTAGAGGTTTTGATTCTGGTGTTGAATAGATACTATATGCTTTTTATTTAGGCCCAACTCTAAAACAAGGCCAGTTATACTCTATTTTTTGTCTCATGGGAGATACATACTTGGTTTTTAGGAAGTATTAGGAAAAAAAATCAGTGGATCAGTGAAAATTTTGTCAGACTAATATTATTGTATGAGCAAATAGTTCTGTTTTGATAGACTTGGTGTAGGGTACAGGGGTCATTATTTTAAAGACAGAGCATTGTTGCAATTGTTCTGAGAATTACACTTTAATGCTTTTACAATGTATTACGTGATATTTATAAATCTGGGGCCAAGCTTTTCCTTTTTGGAGTCACGCCAAAATTACCTTTTGAGGAGGATCTCTAATTCACAACCAGTGGAAACAGTCTTTCGTAGCTTCCCAATTGTCACAAGAAACTCTTAGCCTCCGCCTCTCCTCACAGCTCTGCCAGTTGTTCAAGCATTTGGTGTCAAAAATTATGCAGTATCTGTTTGAGATTTTATGCTATTTTTTTTTAGCCTGCCATAGTTTCATAGGTGTTGGCAGGAGACACGAGACTTCTGTTAGAGACAAAGAACTTGATGACTCTCAGCACAGCAAGCACCACGAGCTTCATGTTTGTATGGGTTCCTTGGCCCATGAAGTTCCTTAGAGACAACGAAGGACGAGGAAGGCAGATGCTGGGCATACAGTAGACTGGTTAGAGACACTCTGAACCTAGGAAGCCCTCAATTGTATGAATTAGCTGCTCACCAGTTGTCAAACCTGCGCTCTGGAGGAAGTCATTATGTTTATTATCCTGGTCAGGAAACAAATATGCCCTTTGCCTTAGAGGGAGAAAAACCTCTGTCTTCCAAGGTTGTTTGCTATGTAGACATCCTTAAAGAGACTGTCCATAACAAAGCTGTCAATGCCTTTTGTTTTGGAAGACAGGGTGAAGCACAAGAGACCAATAGAGGGTGTCTGCCAATACATCACTCTGCATGTCATATACACTTATCTACCTAATCATCTGCTTATCTCGGATTAGATCAGATCAGTCACTCAGTCGTGTCCGACTCTTTGCGACCCCATGAATCGCAGCACGCCAGGCCTCCCTGTCCCTCACCAACTCCCGGAGTTCACTCAGACTCACGTCCATCGAGTCAGTGATGCCATCCAGCCATCTCATCCTCTGTCGTCCCCTTCTCCTCCTGCCCCCAATCCCTCCCAGCATCAGAGTCTCCCAATGAATCAACTCTTGTCATGAGGCGGCCAAAGTACTGGAGTTTCAGCTTTAGCATCATGCCTTCCAAAGAAATCCCAGGGCTGATCTCCTTCAGAATGGACTGGTTGGATCTCCTTGCAGTCCAAGGGACTCGCAAGAGTCTTCTCCAACACCACAGTTCAAAAGCATCAATTCTTCGACGCTCAGCCTTCTTCACAGTCCAACTCTCACATCCATACATGACCACAGGAAAAACCATAGCCTTGACTATACGGACCTTTGTTGGCAAAGTAATGTCTCTGCTTTTCAATATGCTATCTAGGTTGGTCATAACTTTTCTTCCAAGGAGTAAGCGTCTTTTAATTTCATGGCTGCAGTCACCATCTGCAGTGATTTTGGAGCCCAGAAAAAGTCTGACACTGTTTCCACTGTTTCCCCATATAGTTACCCCATTTTTTTATTCAAGTATTTTGATGCTTATGCTGTTCCAGGCACGGTGCCTGGTGCTATGCTAGATAAGAAATATAGCAGTGAGTAGAGAGGGGCAGTTCTTTACCTTATGAAGCTTACAGTCGATGGGGTAGAGAGATTTTCAACAACTTAATTACCCAAATAACTAATTATAATGTGACAAGTGCAAATAAAGTACTATGAAAGGGATTAATTGGAGACTTCAAAGTTCTGATAGAGGAAAGTATAAAGCACTGAAACTTCTGAAGACCTGTGTACCTACAGTAGAGAGTGAGGAGGAGAGCAGCCGTGAAAAAGGTTGGGGAGAGTCAGGGTCCAGTCAATGCAAGACCTGGCCTGCCGAGTTAAGCAGGGATTGGAATTTTATGCTGAGGGCTCCAGGGGAATCCTGACAGGTTTTAAGCAGGAGAGTGATTTAAGGAGGAGAGTGATGCCCTTGGAGTTGTCACTGGAAAGGTCACAGGGTCTCTGTAGGGACCATGAGTAGAAAGGCATAAGATTAGATGCAGAAAATTCAGCAGTAGATGAAATATTGACACATTGGTGTAGAAATTCACCAATGGATGTAGATGGAGGGAATTGGTTGATTCTCAGATATTTAGGAGGCAAATGACTAAAGCTTGTTCACTGATATGGTGGGAGCCACCAAGGAATGCCCTTGGATCTTATTTGAACATGCAGTGGATGAGCAGAAGGCCCATGCTGAGAGAGAACAGAGTAAAGAGGGTGCGGGTTAAGTATTGACAGATCAACACTCAACATCCATTATAATTATGTTTGAGAAAAATGTTATTTATTGGTCCTTGCCTTAGGGATATATAGTCCATCTTTTCTTGTCTGTTCTCCAGATTCTATCCCTGTATTGACCTGTGTGTCTGAAACATCTTGGTCCTCCAGAGAAAGCCTTTTATTGAACTCCTCTTCGGTGTGGTGCCTCATTGTGCATGGGGAGATGTTACCAGAACCGTGTGACCCTGTAGCCTTTCTGTGATGCTCAGGGTTTTCCCTATGAAAATGTATGGGAGAAACTGTTCTCTGATCTTGGTACAGGGTTAATAATTTTCCAGGCAACTGGGTCTTAATTTACAGACACCAAACTATGAAACAGATTGAGACTCTGTATTATTGACTCTTAGAAAGCTTGGAACCCATCTTGTTGCCCGCTTCTAACCAAAATGTAAGACTTTATGGTGTACTGACCTCACTCTTACCTCCTCGTGCATGAGTACTCAGGCACGTCCAACTTAGACTCCATGGGATCCTGTCCACGGGATTTTCCAGGCAAGAATACTGCAGTGGGTTGCCATTTCCTTCTCCAGGGGATCTTCCCAACCCAGGGATCAAAGCTATGTTTCCCACTTCTGCATCACAGATGAATTCTTTACTGCTGAGCAACTCAGAAAGTCCCTCTTACCTCCTCATTCCTCTTTCAGCTTATTTAATATTTATTTTCTCTTGTTGAACTGTATTCTTCTTCTTCTTTTTTTTTTTTTTTAACTCAGCTGCCTTAAATATTTTCTGAAACAAGTTGGAGTGTGAATAAATAAATACAATGTTAAGATAAAACCACTAGTGACTTTGGACAAATTAATCTGCTAGGCTTTGATACTTCATCTGTAAAATGAGAGGTTTGAACCAGATCAACTCTTAATATTGTTTTCGGTTCCCTCAATTTCTCTTCCTACAGAAAACTGAGTGTTTTCAAGTTTGAGTCATCATAGATAATAGAAACTTCATTGACAGGCCATTGTCTCTTGGCTCATGGAATTGTTGATTATGCAGAACATCCTTATTCTTGAGAATGACCTGAGAGCTGCTGTTGTCAGATACATTCTTTCTCAACATTCACTACAATACTCTATGCAGGGCTGTACTATGGTGAAGCCAGCAAACATCTCTTGCTCCCCTTTCTCACTCTTAACTGAAGTTTGGCTCATTTGCGACAACTTCAAAGGAGTTTCCTTTTTGCTTAGTTAGTGTACATACACCTGCTGGTCTGGACTTGCCCCAAGAGCTACTCTTTGATAAGTGGGTCTGAACTGTGTCACTGCCTAGGGTCCTCAGAGAAGAAGCTGTTCCTCTGAGGGATGATCCAGGGTGCATGGCTGCATGGGAATAAAGCCAGAGGATCCTGCCCCCAGGTGACAGCAGGGGGTAATCTGAATTGGCCTGCCTGAAAACAGGCAAGGTACTCCATTGCCAGTTCTTATAGGCCCTACAGAATCCCTACTGTAGCCTGTTTGCTGATTGGCATCACCACCTTCCATTACTCAAAGGCCAGGACTCCCTTTCTCGGTCTGTCGTCAGATTGGATGGCAATCCATTTGATGCATGAGTAGTACAGTTACACCAATTTATAAACTGTCTCTGTTCATATTTTCTGCCTGTGTGGTTTCATTGTACATGAAAATAGACAAATATTTTAGGTGCATTCTTTAATCAGACACATTGCTTACCTTAGATGGGCCATGCTCTATGCTCCATCAGTTTATAGAAGCAAATGAGCCAGCCCTGCTGAGCATCTGATTGGTGTCTCTGTGGCAAGATAGGTGAGCAGGTACAAGGCAGGAGAGTAAAATGTTCATCAAGCTGCACATAAAGAGGGTTGGGATGTTATTCATGTCTTGGGGTAGAGGATAAAGCAGGAATGTTGCAGGATTATTTGGGAATTAGTTCCTGGAAGAAGACAAGAAAATAACCATGGGTTCCTTTTAGACTCTATTGTCTTACCTACTGCAGCAAGAATCCACTGCAGTAGAAAGATATGACAGATCATGGGAATTTTTTCTGGGACAAAAGTTTGCCTGTATTTGTGAGTCTTTGCTAAATCAACTCAGTGCTTCAGTGAAGGGTGGAAGGAGGACAAACCTGGAGGAGGATGAAACTCTTTGAGGAGCTGACCACACAGGATAGCAAATACATTGGCTTTGAGAGGCTGACTTTGATTGCTCTGGGTCAAAACCTGTAAAAAGTTATAGTTCTATATCATCTCACAAATATGCTACAAAGATCAAAACAGAAAAAAAGAGTAAATTCCCAAGGAGTGAAGGAGGTAAACCATCAGATAATTTCATGTGAAGTCAGCAAGGGTACAAAAGGTCTAAGAACAGTCCTGTTGGCTCGTCTAAAGCCCCAGATACAAGGTACCTGTTCCTGGGTTGGTATTGATTTAGTTAGGTGTCTACCAAGGTCTGGGCTTCCCTGGTAGGAAGACAGCCCTGGTGGCTCAGACAGTCAAGAATCTGTCTGTAATGCAGGGAATCCGGGTTTGATCCATGGGTCAGGAAGATCCCTTGGAGAAGGGAATGGCTACCCACTCCAGTATTCTTGCCTGGAGAATCTGATGAAATGAGGAGCCTGGCGGGCGACAGTCCATGGGGTCACAAAGAATCAGACATGACTGAGCAACTAGCACTTTCACTTACCACCAAGGTCTAGGCATCATAGTGAGTATAAACCTGATATTTAATACTTAAAATTCTCATTCTGGAAAGTCCCAGGACAAGGGAAAGTCAGAGTCTACTTGAGATGCTGGACTTTCTTTTCCCTAGGAACCAAGTGACTCCCTGGAAATGAGTAAAATGCTCAGATGATCTAAGGGAGTGATACTCAGGGAAGTGAATTAATTGGTGCAAGAGTGCACATATGTTAACCAGAGCATACAGGGGGTCAAGGAATCTTTAGGAATACGAACACTTGTGAGACTTTACTGCAGAGTAACAATAGCTGCCATCGTGGAGCACTTTCTGGGTGCCAGGCACATAGATGCTAACGTATTATTTGGTGTTTACTTTATGTATATCCTTAAAGATGAGGAAATCAAGGCTCTGAGATACTAAATAATTTTCCATAGAGTTAAGAGTGTTTAGGAAATGGATGTGAGCTAATCTCTGTTACAGTGTCAAATATAGAAGGCAGCAGGAAGCTAATGCTTATTGATTACTTATTTGGGGGGGGGGTCAAAAAGATTACTGGGAAGTAAATGTAATTATTTCCATTCAAGTGAGGAGGAAATTGATACTTAAAGAAGGGAATGACTTCCTATGTGCTGCTTAGCTAATTAAATGGTAGAGCTGGGATTCACACCAAGCCTTCCTTACTCCAAAGTCCATAGACTCTGTTTGCCACAATGAATTCAGGTGGAATTTGAGGATAGTTGGGTTTTGTCTTGATCATCTTCTCCTTGATGCCCTTCCTTCCACCCTGGGACTGTGTACAAATCCAGAGCCTAATTTGAACCTAATTCTTATTTTCTGCTGTCCGATTGTTACATAGTCTGTCAAGTATAAAATGATAATATGATGAAAAACAATTGTTAATGTGATGACGGGTATGCATGAAATTTAGAAGGGTATTTCTGATTTTGATAAGGAGAGGCTGGCTGCTTTGGGTATCAGAGAAAGGTCAGAAAAGACTCAATAATGGATTCTCCAAGTTTCTGGAGAGAGTCCTGAATTCTTCCCCACAAGGGCAGGCCTTGGGGGACAGTGGGTGACTTTGAGTCTAACAAAGAAAAATATATATTTGTCTCTCACTCTTGAAAGCTGGCTACCATGAGCTGTTTAATGCTTTGTGATGTTTCAGGGTTTCTCAGTCTTAATGTTTTGACATTGGGGCTGGATCATGCTTTGTTGTGGGAGGCTGCCCTCAGCATTCGGGTGGAGCATCCTTGGCCTCCACCCACTAGAAGCCAGGGAGACCACCTCAGTTATGATCATGAAAATATCTCCTTGGGGGCAGAATGTTTCCTGACTGAGAACCACTGATTTGAAGCAACTGAGTTTTTCTAATGACCACTTTTACAAGTTTGTTTTATGTGTACAATTGTTATGCAAATTGTCCTGTAGGAAATGAGAACTAAGCTAGAGAAGTCTCCTTGTGCCCCTATAGTTAGCATGGGTCTTCTCTCCTGCTTGGTAGAAACAGTTACAAGGAAATTTCTTTTTGAAAGAGATAAGCCAAGAAACTGAAAATACAGACAGGTAGAAAAATAGTCCTTTAATGAAAATCCAGACTCCAAGACAGAATCTATAAATGATTCCTTTTGGGGTTATTTTTAAGTTTCTCTGAATCATATACATAAAATTGGTAGAGAATATTATTGGCTGAATTTTCATTTAGCAGTTGTGTTAAAGTCCCAATATAAATCACACTTTATTTTGTGCCTGCTTGAGTATTCAGAATTTTATTTCAAGGCCCCAGAAGAGCTACAATTGTTACCCACCACAGTGGGGGGCTGCCTGCCACACTGTCGCCTCCTTTAATTAACTGTCAGCTTCTGTATTCTTTCCGCCTCCTCTGCTGGGTCGTGTGGGGTTTTTTAAAACTGTCCTTGGTCATGTCCCCTAGACATTAAAGCTGAGAGAAGCACAGAGAGAGGAGCAATTCCTTGTAACAGCTCAGTAAGTAGTCACATCCAGCAGCGCTCCTCAGAATGACGACAGCAGTTTTAAATACTGGGAATTCTCTTGTGAACAGCTGCTTCTTTCAGACAGCTCAAGTTTTAAAACGTTGACTCTCTTGCCTCTATTACAGAAAAACTATATGCTCATTGTGGGAGAGGTAGGAATAGTGTTACAAAAAAAAAAAATAGTTGACTGTAATTACATCATTAGGAGACACTTGCAATTAAATTTTTAGACCCTTTTCTTTTAGGATTTTTTCACTATGCATTTTACATTGATGAAATCACACTATAAAACACAATTTAGGAGTCTGCTTGTTAGAACTTTAAAGCCTAGCTTTATATCATGGGCTCGTTTCCCTGACATTTACAATCATTAAAACTTAGTTTTTAGAAAGCAGTGTTGAATTAATCATCACAGAAATTCTTCAGCTGTAGGTTAAGAAATTGAGCATGATTCCTTTTTACAGAAAGAGTTAAAGCACAGAAGTGATTTTTATCCCATCTTGTACCCATGCTGATTACTGATGCTAAGGATGGAATCTGAATCTAATCTAAATCTGGTTAGATTTGTGTTTCAGAAGAGTCATTCCGGCAGTGATGCAGAGTGGGGCCAGGCTGGACAGGGACACCAGTTCGGAAACTGGTACAAAAAACACAGATGGGAAAAGTCAAAGACCTGAAAAACTGATTGGGGAAGAAAGAGAGATGACGGATGAAGCGATATCCAGGGGTTACAAGTCGCATTCACATTGGGTTAGTGGTCTTTATGGCAAGTGAGGAAAAGGGAGGAATCCAGGCCATCCTCAGGTGTTTAGTGTAAGCACTATTCATAGAGAATGTAGAAGGGGGAACTCTCAGGGAGGAAGGTGATCAATTACATTTTGGATGCAGTGAAATGGAGATTCCCATAGGACAAGCAGGTGGAAATAGCAGATAGAGGGACTGTCTGTGCATGGGTGATAGACTGGGGAGATCATCATTTAGGAGGTCACTGAAATGGATGGACCCGCCTGCAGAGAGCCTGCAGGGTAGGAGAAGTGAGCCTTAGATGGAGCCCTTCTCTGACTCTCGTTAACTTCCATTTTGAGATTTCTCTTTTGGTTAATCTGTGATATTACTTGGTCTCATTTCTTCACTGAGATGGCTTTTTGCCACCAACCAGAGTTGTGTCTCCTGATCTCACTGGACCTTGCTGAGGCATTGGACGTTGATAGTCATTTTCTCTGTCTCCCCGAATTTCCATTCTCTTTCCACATATTGCTGTTCCTCTCTCTCCCTGCGTTTGTGAGAGTTTTTTTGTTGTTCCACCCTATAGAAGCAGGTTAGCAGTCTCACACTAATCCCAGCAGATAAATGCGTTCTCAGCTTCCTCAGCTCCCGCCTCTCGATGCTTGTCTGACCTCTAAGCATCTCTCTGTGTTGTCTTAATCTGGTTTCTCCTCTTCCCCAAATTCCAGCTGAATTGAGAAAACAAGTTGACATCCCAAGGACTGTATTGTTGTTCATTGTTCACTTGCTCACTCGTATCCGACTCTTTGCGACCCCATGGACTGCAGCACACCAGGCTTCCCTGTCCATCACCAACTCCTGGAGTTTACTCAAACCCATGTCCATTGAGTCAGTGATGCCATCCAACCATCTCATCCTCTGTCATCCCCTTCCCCTCCTGCATGTGATCTTTCCCAATATCAAGGTCTTTTCCAATGAGTTGGCTCTTCCTATCACATGGCCAAAGTATCGGAGCTTCAGCATCAGTCCTGTGTTTAAGTATTTGTTCATCTATTTCATAGAGGGTGGAGTGAAACTTCTTTTCTATTAATACAAGTGTAGTATGCCTTTATATATTTATAATGAATTATTTAGCCTCTTTTCTTTTCAAATTCCCTTAAAATAAAAATATACTTGTTTAAGTGCATTAATGAGCAGTGCTGAATTTAATAAAAATTCCATGAGAGAGATGAGGGAGAATGTTTGCATCTTGATGTGCATAACATTTCCAGAAATTCCCATGGGGTATCTTATTTCTTTGGAGAAGGCAATGGCACCCCACTCCAGTACTCTTGCCTGGAAAATCCCGTGGATGGAGGAGCCTGGTGGGCTGCGGTCCGTGGGGTCGTTAAGAGTCGGAGACGACTGAGCGACTTCACTTTCACTTTTCACTTTCATGCATTGGAGGAGGAAATGGCAACCCACTCCTGTATTCATTCTCTTCTCTACCCCACAGCTTTATATATTCTTTTTCTTTCTCCTCACCTTTGGAAATTAGTAATTCTGATGTACTTTTTTCTAAATCCACCCCTGTCCCTTCTGTCTTTTTATTCAGACCATTTTTTTCTCTAGCGTCTATCTCCCAGCTTTTATGCTACCATGCACAACTTAATACTGTCTTCAAGTCTAATGCCTTGATAGCCATTAAAAGAAAGATGAAGATTTTAATTGTTTTCTGGAAAAAAAAAGGGGTCCTCTGCTACCCAATCCCATCCCCCTGTGAAGATTCCAGGAGATTGCATATAACAAATAGTGACCTGTGCTTACTCACTTAGTCATGTCCAACTCTTTGTGACCCCATGGACTGTAGCCTGCTAGGCTCCTCTGTCCTTGGGATTCTCCAGGCAAGAATACTGGAGTGAGTTGTCACTCCCTCCTGCAGATAACAAATACTATTGAACTATTACTATTAAAATTAAAAATGCATGCATATTTGAATGCACATGTGAGTTAGAGCCATTTAGATTTTGCCAACTGAGTATAGAATTAAGTCCCAAGTTTTCCTAGACATATTTCCGCCTTCAGAGTTCTTCGTCTGGTGCAGCTGAGCAGATGGTCTGCTGTGTAATCTGATCCTATTTTGCCTTTACTTCTTTTAATGAAGAGAGAAGGTGTAGCTGCTGCAGGGGTTGGGGGCTTGGGACTGAGGGGCATTAAAAGGGGTGGAGACACTTGGTGTATCTCATTTCCATGCAGCTTGTCACGTGATCACTTCATTGTACATTATTGCATTAATAACCACCCTGTGAGTTAAGGAGTAGTATTCCCATTTTATTCGTGAAGAAAGCAAGGATCAGAATGGCTAACTCTGTGTAGAGAAGAGGTGGCTGCGGCTTGCCAGGGCCTGCTACTGCCAGCATGCCACACGACGCCCCCCACAGAACACCACCAAACACTGGTTTAGCAAAGGGCCATTTGCTGTTTTTCAGCCTCAAAAAGAAAATTGCCTTAGTGTTCTGTCTTTTTGAGTTGCTTATTTTAGACTCTCTTCACTGGGTGTGTCAGGGGAAGCACACTGACCGACGTGGCCCACCCTGGCCAGGTACCGTAGTAACCCTCTGCATGAGTTGTTTTACAAAAGGAGGTCTAGGTAAGGCGCATGGAGCCACTGAGCCACCACCAACCGGAAGAGTTCAGGAGAGGAAGGAGATACTACATGTCCGACCATCTCCCAGAATTATTCTCACTGGCATCCATCTTGGCTGAACAGGGCATGCACCACCAGGAAGGATTCTGAGTCAGAATGATTGGTTAAAGACAACCCAGAAACTAATCCTGTCACCATAAAACCTGAGACTGTGAGCCAGTTCTCCTGGGTTCCCTTACCCTGCTGCTCTCTACCCAGGTGCCCTTTCCCAATAAAATCTCTTGCTTTGTCAGCACATGTGTCTCCTCAGACAATTCATTTCCAAGTGTTAGACAAGAGCCCAGTTTCAGGCCCTGGAAGGGATCCCCCTTCCTGCAACAGGTAGGAGAATTAAATTCCCATGTCAAGAGACTAAAGGTCTCCCTGAAATACAGGTAGCCAAATAGGGGTGAGGGTTCTAGGTGTGTTTATACAGACTGGGAGTCTGCTTTAGTTGAGCACACAGTAGCTTCCCCAAACTGCCATTTGGGGAATTTGCCAAGTTGTGCTTATGCCATTTGGGACAAGCCTGTCTTATCCCTAACCTATCTTATCCCTAATATGTCAGTAGCTAACATATTTTTACCAGCAAGATGGTAGGCACCGGAACTGTGGCTGTGCAGTGCTGGAGGGACTTTGAGGAGATACCCCATGTCCAAGGGCAAAAGAGAAGCTGGAGCAAGATGGTATGAGGGGCGAAATAGTATTTAGAATCAGACCCCATACCCACCAGAGGGCCATACAAATCTTATGCACACATGAGGGCCCAGAGACCCCACAGAGACTGAGACAGAACTGTGTTTGAGTGTCTCCTGTGGAGTTATGGGTCAGCAGTGGATTGCCACAGGGGCGGGGGCTCTGGGTGCAGCAAACCTGGGTATGGCATACGCCCTCTTGGAGGAGGTCACCATTAACCCCACCATAGAGCCACTAGAACTTACACACGACTGGGAAACAGACTCTTGGAGGGCACAAACAGAACCTTGTGCACCAGGACCCAGGAGAATGGAGCAGTGACCCCACAAGAGACTTACCCAGACTTGCCCATGAGTGTCCAGAAGTCTCCGGTGGAGGTGTGGTTCAGTGGTGGCCTGCTGCAGGGTTGGGGGCACTGAGTGTAGCAGTGCATGCGTGGGAACTTTTTAAGGAGGTCACCATTATCTTCATTACCTCCACCATAGTTTGCTACTGCTAAGTCACTTCAGTTGTGTCCGGCCCCATGCAACCCCATAGACGGCAGCTCACCAGGCTCCCCCATCCCTGGGATTCTCCAGGCAAGAACACTGGAGTGGGTTGCCATTTCCTTCTCCAATGCATGAAAGTGAAAGTGAAGTTGCTCAGTCGTGTCTGACTCTTAGCGACCTCATGGACTGCAGCCTACCAGGCTCCTCCATCCATGGGATTTTCCAGGCAAGAGTACTGAAGTGGGGTGCCATTGCCTTCTCAACCATAGTTTGGCCCCAGGTAAATAACAGAGGGAACACAGCCCCGCCCATCAACAGAAAATTGGATTAAAGATTTACTGAGCATGGCCCTGCCCATCAGAACAAGAGCCAGTTTCCCCCTCAGTCAGTCTCTCCCATCAGGAAGCTTCCATAAGCCTCTTATCCTTCTCCATCAGAGAGCAGACAGACTGAAAACCATAGTCACAGAAAAAGAACCAATCTGATCACATGGACCACAGCCTTTTCTAACTCAATGAAACTATGAACCATGCCATGTAGGACCACCCAAGATGGACGGGTCACGGTGGAGAGTTCTGACAAAACGTGGTCCACTGGAGAAGGGAATGGCAAACCACTTCAGTGTTCTTGCCTTGAGAACCCCATGAGCAGTATGAAAAGGCAAAAAGATAGGACACTGAAAGATGAACTCCCCAGGTCGGTAGGTGCCTAATGTGCTACTGGAGATCAGTGAAGTAACTCCAGAAAGAATGAAGAGACAGAGACAAAGCAAAAACAACATCCAGTTGTGGATGTGACTGGTGATGGAAATAAAGTCCGATGCTATAAAGAACAATATGCATAGGAACATGGAATGTTAGGTCTCTGAATCAAGGCAAATTGGAAGTGGTAAAACAAGAGATGGCAAGAGTGACATTGACATTTTAGGAATCAGTGAACTAAAATGGACTGAAATGGGTGAATTTAACTCAGATGACCATTATATCTACTATTGTGGGCAAGAATCCCTTAGAAGAAATGGAGTAGCCATCATAGTCAGCAAGAGAGTCCGAAATGCAGTACTCAGATGCAATCTCAAAAACAACAGAATGATCTCTGTTTGTTTCCAAGGTAAACCATTCAATATCATGGTAATCCAAGTCTATGCCTCGACCAGTAATGCTGAAGAATCTGAAGATGAACAGTTCTATGAAGACCTACAATAACTCATTAGAACTAACACCCCCAAAAGATGTCCTTTTCATATAGGGGACTGGAATGCAAAAGTAGGAAGTCAAGAAACACCTGGCATAATAGGCAAATTTGGCCTTAGACTATGGAATGAAGCAGAACAAAGGATAATAGAGTTGCCAAGAGAAAGCATTGGTCATAGCAAACACCCTCTTCCAACAACACAAGAGAAGACTCTACACATGGATGTCACCAGATGGTCAATACAGAAATCAGATTGATTATATTCTTTGCAGCCAAAGATGGAGAAGCTCTATAGAGTCAGCAAAAAACAAGACCAGGAGCTGACTGTGGCTCAAATCATGAACTCCTTATTGCCAAATTCAGACTTAAATTGAAAAAAGTAGGGAAAATCACTAGACCATCCAGCTATGACCTAAATCAAATCCCTTAAGATTAAGCAGTGGAAGTGACAAATAGATTCAAGGGATTAGATCTGAAACAGTGCCTGAAGAACTATGGACGGAGGTTCATGACATTGTACAGGAGGCAGGGATCAAGACTATCCCCAAGAAATAGAAACGCTAAAAGGCAAAATGGTTGTCTGATTGGGGGCCTTACAAATAGCTGTGAATAGAAGAGATCAGATCAGTCACTCAGTCGTGTCCGACTCTTTGCGACCCCATGAATCGCAGCACGCCAGGCCTCCCTGTCCATCAACAATTCCCGGAGTTCACTCAGACTCATGTCCATCGAGTCAGTGATGCCATCCAGCCATCTCATCCTCTCTCGTCCCCTTCTCCTCTTGCCCCCAATCCCTCCCAGCATCAGAGTCTTTTCCGGTGAGTCAACTCTTCGCATGAGGTGGCCAAGTACTGGAGTTTCCGCTTTAGCATCATTCCTTCCAAAGAAATCCCAGGGCTGATCTCCTTCAGAATGGACTGGTTGGATCTCCTTGCAGTCCAAGGGACTCTCAAGAGTCTTCTCCAACACCACAGTTCAAAAGCATCAATTCTTCGGCACTCAGCCTTCTTCACAGTCCAACTCTCACATCCATACATGACCACAGGAAAAACCATAGCCTTGACTAGACGGACCTTTGTTGGCAAAGTAATGTCTCTGCTTTTGAATATGCTATCTAGGTTGGTCATAACTTTCCTTCCAAGGAGTAAGCGTCTTTTAATTTCATGGCTTAAGTCACCATCTGTAGTGATTTTGGAGCCCAGAAAAATAAAGTCTGACACTGTTTCCACTGTTTCCCCATCTATTTCCCATGAAGTGATGGGACCGGATGCCATGATCTCGTTTTCTGAATGTTGAGCTTTAAGCCAACTTTTTCACTCTCCACTTTCACTTTCATCAAGAGGCTTTTGAGTTCCTCTTCACTTTCTGCCATAAGGGTGGTGTCATCTGCATATCTGAGGTTATTGATATTTCTCCTGGCAATCTTGATTCCAGCTTGTGTTTCTTCCAGTCCAGCGTTTCTCATGATGTACTCTGCATAGAAGTTAAATAAACAGGATGACAATATACAGCCTTGACGAACTCCTTTTCCTATTTGGAACCAGTCTGTTGTTCCATGTCCAGTTCTAACTGTTGCTTCCTGACCTGCATACAGATTTCTCTAGAGGCAGATCAGGTGTTCTGGTATTCCCATCTCTTTCAGAATTTCCCACAGTTTATTGTGATCCACACAGTCAAAGGCTTTGGCATAGTCAATAAAGAAGAAATAGATGTTTTTCTGGAACTCTCTTGCTTTTTCCATGATCCAGCGGATGTTGGCAATTTGATCTCTGGTTCCTCTGCCTTTTCTAAAACCAGCTTGAACATCAGGAAGTTCACGGTTCACATATTGCTGAAGCCTGGCTTGGAGAATTTTGAGCATTACTTTACTAGCGTGTGAGATGAGTAAAATTGTGCGGTAGTTTGAGCATTCTTTGGCATTGTCTTTCTTTGGGATTAGAATGAAAACTGACCTTTTCCAGTCCTGTGGCCACTGCTGAATATTCCAAATTTGCTGGCATATCGAGTGCAGCACTTTCACAGCATCGTCTTTCAGGATTTGGAATAGCTCAACTGGAATTCCATCACCTCCACTAGCTTTATTCATAGTGATGCTTTCTAAGACCCACTTGACTTCACTTTCCAGGATGTCTGGCTCTAGGTCAGTGATCACACCATCGTGATTATCTGGGTCGTGAAGATCTTTTTTGTACAGTTCTTCTGTGTATTCTTGCCATCTCTTCTTAATATCTTCTGCTTCTGTTAGGTCCATACCATTTCTGTCCTTTATCAAGCCCATCTTTGCATGAAATGTTCCTTTGGTATCTCTGATTTTCTTGAAGAGATCCCTAGTCTTTCCCATTCTGTTGTTTTCCTCCATTTCTTTGCATTGATCGCTGAAGAACGCTTTCTTATCTCTTCTTGCTGTTCTTTGGAACTCTGCATTCAGATGTTTATATCTTTCCTTTTCTCCTTTGCTTTTTGCTTCTCTTCTTTTCACAGCTATTTGTAAGGCCTCCCCAGACAGCCATTTTGCTTTTTTGCATTTCTTTTCTATGGGAATGGTCTTGATCCCTGTCCCCTGTACAGTGTCACGAACCTCATTCCATAGTTCATCAGGCACTCTATCTATCAGATCTAGGCCCTTAAATCTATTTCTCACTTCCACTGTATATTCATAAGGGATTTGATTTAGGTCATACCTGAATGGTCTAGTGGTTTTCCCTACTTTCTTCAATTTAAGTCTGAATTTGGCAATAAGGAGTTCATGGTCTGAGCCACAGTCAGCTCCTGGTCTTGTTTTTGCTGACTGTATAGAGCTTCTCCATCTTTGGCTGCAAAGAATATAATCAATCTGATTTCGGTGTTGACCATCTGGTGATGTCCATGTGTAGAGTCTTCTCTTGTGTTGTTGGAAGAGGGTGTTTGTTGTGACCAGTGCATTTTCTTGGCAAAATTCTATTAGTCTTTGCCCTGCTTCATTGCTTATTCCAAGGCCAAATTTGCCTGTTACTCCAGGTGTTTCTTGACTTCCTACTTTTGCATTCCAGTCCCCTATAATGAAAAGGACATCTTTTTTGGGTGTTAGTTCTAAAAGGTCTTGTAGGTCTTCATAGAACCGTTCAACTTCAGCTTCTTCAGCGTTACTGGTTGGGGCATAGACTTGGATTACTGTGATATTGAATGGTTTGCCTTGGAAACAAACTGAGCTCATTCTGTCATTTTTGAGATTGCATCCAAGTACTGCATTTCGGACTCTTTTGTTGACCATGATGGCCACTCCATTTCTTCTGAGGGATTCCTGCCCGCAGTAGTAGATATAATGGTCATCTGAGTTAAATTCACCCATTCCAGTCCATTTCAGTTCGCTGATTCCTAGAATGTCAACATGCACTCTTGCCATCTCTTGTTTGACCACTTCCAATTTGCCTTGATTCATGGACCTGACATTCCAGGTTCCTATGCAATATTGCTCTTTACAGCATCGGACCTTGCTTCTATCATCAATCACATCCACAGCTGGGTATTCTTTTTGCTTTGGCTCCATCCCTTCATTCCTTCTGGAGTTATTTCTCCACTGATCTCCAGTAGCATACTGGGCACCTATTGACCTGGGGCGTTTCTCTTTCAATATCCTATCATTTTGCCTTTTCATACTGTTCATGGGGTTCTCAAGGCAAGAATACTGAAGTGGTTTGCCATTCCCTTCTCCAGTGGACCACATTCTGTCAAATCTCTCCACCAAGACCCGCCCGTCTTGGGTTGCCCCATGGGCATGGCTTAGTTTCATTGAGTTAGACAAGGCTGTGGTCCTAGTGTGATTATATTGACTAGTTTTCTGTGAGTATGGTTTCAGTGTGTCTGCCCTCTGATGCCCCCTTGCAACACCTACCGTCTTACTTTGATTTCTTACCTTGGACGTGGGATATCTCTTCACGGCTGCTCCAGCAAAGCGCAGCCATTGCTCCTTACCTTGGATGAGGGTTATCTCCTCACCGCCACCCTCTCTGACCTTCAACGTGGGATAGCTCCTCTAGGCCCTCCTGCGCCCGCGCAGCCACGGCTCCTTGGACGTGGGGTTGGTCCTCCCCACTGCCGCCCTTGGCCTCGGGCTTAGGGGCGTGGGGTAGCTCCTCCTGGCCGCCACCACTGACCTCGGACGCGGGGTAACTCCTCTTGGCCGTTCCTGCCCCGTCACAGTCTGGTACTCTCGGCTGCTGCCCCTGACCTTGGACGTGGGGTAACTCCTCTTGGCCGCCACCCTTCGGGCATGGGGTCCCCGTGGCTTCTGCCTCTGACCTCGGACGTGGGGTGGCTCCTCTCAGCTGCACTTGGCGCGCCCATCACGGCCGCCTGAATAGAAGAGAAGTGAAAGGCAAAGGAGAAAAGGAAAGATATAAGCATCTGAATGTAGAGTTCCAAAGAATAGCAAGGAGAAATAAGAAAGCCTTCCTCAGTGATCAATGCAAAGAAATAGAGGAAAACAATAGAATGGGAAAGACTAGAGGTCTCTTCAAGAAAATTAGAGATAGTAAGGGAATATTTCATGCAAAGATGGGCTCGATAAAGGACAGAAATGGTATGGATGTAACAGAAGCAGAAGATATTAAGAAGAGGTGGCAAGAGTACACAGAAGAATGATACAGAAAAGAGCTTCATGACCCAGATAATCATGATGGTGTGATCACTCACCTAGAGCCAGACATCCTGGAATGTGAAGTCAAGTGGGCCTTAGGAAGCATCACTATGAACAAAGCTAGTTGAGGTGATGGAATTCCAGTTGAGCTATTTCAAATCCTGAAAGATGTGCTGTGAAAGGGCTGCACTCAATATGCCAGCAAATTTGGAAAGCTCAGCAGTGGCTACAGGACTGGAAAAGGTCAGTTTTCATTCTAATCCCAAAGAAAGGCAAAGCCAAAGAATCTTCAAACTACTGCACAATTGCACTCATCTCACACACTAGTAAAGTAATGCTCAAAATTCACCAAGCCAGGCTTCAACAATATGTGAACCGTGAACTTCCAGCTGTTCTAGCTGGATTTAGAAAAGGCAGAGGAACCAGAGATCAAATTGCCAACATCCTCTGGATCATGGAAAAAGCAAGAGAGTTCCAGAAAAACATCTATTTCTTCTTTATTGACTATGCCAAAGCCTTTGACTATGTGGATTACAATAAACTATGGAAAATTCTGAAAGAGATGGGAATATCAGACCACCTGACCTGCCTCCTGAGAAGTCTGTATGCAGGTCAGGAAGCAACAGTTAGAACTGGACATGGAACAGACTGGATCCATATAGGGAAAGGAGTATGTCAAGGCTGTATATTATCACCTTGATTATTTAGCTTATATGCAGAGTACATAATGAGAAGCTCTGGGCTGGATGAAGCAGAAGCTGGAATCAAGATTGCTGGGAGAAATATCAATAACCTCAGATATGCAGATGACATCACCCTTATGGCAGAAAGTGAAGAAGAACTAAATAGCCTCTTGATGAAAGTGAAAGAGGAGAGTGAAAAAGTTGGGTTAAAACTCAACATTCAGAAAACTAAGATCATGGCATCAGGTCCCGTCACTTCATGGGAAATAGATGGGGAAACAGTGGAAATAGTGACAGACTATTTTCTTGGGCTCCAAAATCACTGACTGCAGCCATGAAATTAAAAGATGCTTGTGCCTTGGAAGAAAAGTTGTGACTAACTGAGACAGCATATTAAAAAGCAGAGACATTACTTTGTCAACAAAGTTCTGTCTAGTTAAAGCTATGGTTTTTCCAGTGGTCATGTATGAATGTGAGAGTTGGACTATAAAGAAAGCTGAGTGCCAAAAAAATGATGCTTTTGAACTGTGGTGTTGGAGAAAACTCTTGAGTCCCTTGGAGAGCAAGGAGGTTCAACCAGTCCATCCTAAAGGAAATCAGTTCTGAATATTCATTTTAAGGACTGGTGTGAAGCTGAAACTCCAATACTTTGGCCACCTGATGCTAAGAATTGATTGATTGGAAAAGACCCTGATGCTGGGAAAGATTGAAGGTGGGAGGAGAAGGGTATGACAGAGGATGAGATGGTTGGATGGCATCACTGACTCAATGGACATGAATTTGAGTAAACTCTGCATGTTGGTGATGGACAGGGAAGCCTGGCATCCTGCAGTTATGGGGTCTCAAAGAGTTGGACACGACTGAGTGAACTGAACTGAACTGAACATATTTTTTTTTGGCCTCAGGCTTTTCAGGAGAAGGCCTGTATATAGTTCTGTGGAGACATCTCAAACAGCCACCCTGCAAGGACATGAACACCTCAGACGTGTTTGCAACATTCTGTCTGAGAGGCTGTAATCGCTGTCCTCAAGTGAACTTTGGAGACTACTACATTATCCTCATAACTCAGAGCACATCCAGCTGCTTCTGTATGTAAGGAGGTCAATTTCTATTTCCATTCTGTATTATTTTGTCTCTTAAGCTGGACCCTCTTCACTACTCCATGGATGCTTTCTGATTCCTAATGTTGGTATCCACGAAGCACCTCATGCGGCAAAACTTTGGCAATCACAAAAGTGTAGGAATAGAATACAAAATAGGAAAATGCTAATGAATAAGTATATTTTCCTGTTTTTAGCTAAGGATAATATCTCCATATTGTTGCCGGCCAAAATTTTGGCCTTCTCTGCCCACCGAAGCTGAATGAAAAATATGGAGACAGAGTTGGAAGGAAATAGAAAGGTAGCTTTTATTCTCAGCCGGTGGAGAGGGGAACACCGAAGGCTCATGCCTCAGACTGTGTCCCCCTCGTCCATGAGGAGTCTAGGGGCTTATATAGAGCAAGGGTTTCTAGTCAGGAGTTGGTGATGAGCAACAGAGGTGATAGGATCTTGATTTCTTCCTCTTGCATTTTTTCAGACTAGACTGGCGTCAGTAACTCAGTAATTGAGTCCTGCAGTTTGGTGGCTCTGCTGGATTCTCTCTTATTCATAACCGTAGGGGAAGCATCTTGTAAGGGTAAACACTAGATAGGGGATGTATTTAGCATAGAATCAAAGTAGAAAATGTGAACTGTAGCTCCTGCAGAGTTAGGGGGCAGAAAAGCAAACTTAGTTACAGACATGCAGAGTTAGGAAGGAGCAGTTAAAGTTAAAAAAAAAAAACAAAAAAAACAAAAACAAAAACTAGAAATGTTCAGGCTGCGCAGTGTTCTGTTTATCTTCTTTGTTCTCAGGAAAGGAAACGAGAAAAGCTCATTCCTCTTTTTTCCTTTTCACTGCAACAATATTAAGGTGCCTAAGGCAGGAGTACTTTTTGCTTTCAGCTTTTTTCTCTCCTCTTTGGTAGTTGGCAGTGGGTATGTTTCTGGTCAAATCAGGTCTGACACTCAAAAGATGCAAACTTTTGGAGACGATGTAGCCAGAGGCACCTTATGCTGGGCGCTGAGGTAGTTGGTCCTTTCTTTTTTCCCAGAGGACTCATCGTTCAAGTCATTCGATGATGGTGACTCCCTTTTCACTTCAATTCCTTTAATAGTTTTAAAGCTGGAGATATAAAGGATGCAGACTGAATATCAGATTTCCCTTAATTTTTAGGGTTTTGTAATCTAGAGGGAGTGATAATGCAGGTAGCTGTAAGATAAGGTAGACTTCAATAAGGAAAGGTCCATTGCTACTGTGGACATAGCCCATTTGGGAAATAAGGGGAGGAACCATCAGTACCCCCAGTAGAAGCTCTGGGGGTGGAGAAGATGAAATCTGAGTCAGTCTTTCAAGTACGCATAAGACTTCTCGGTGTGTGGAATAGAGGAGGGAGAGGGAAACATATAGGCCAGATTCAATCAGATGATCAATTTCCAGGGAGTGAGAATTGTACAGTCTGCAATTGTATAGTTGAAGATAGGATAGAAATCTAGGATTTTTAAAAGAATTGCATAAACAAAAGATACTAGATTGCCATGAGACAGTTTTCAGAGTTGTATTTTCTGATTTTTGAGAATCTGGGTATTGACTTTTTACAGTGGCAACCCACTCCAGTACTCTTGCCTGGAAAATTTCATGGACAGAGGAGCCTGGCAAGCTGCAGTCTGTGGGGTGGCAAAGAGAGCACATGACTGAACATAAAGTTCTTTAGTAACCAATTTTACATCCTAACACGTATCTTTTGCTTCTATTATTTTTCTACATTTGCCCTTAATTTATGCTCAGCTGAGCACTATCAGCTCGCATTTTCCCTTTTGAAATACATTGTAAGTGACTTCCTGGCTTCATTCTTGCCCTCTTGCCTATTTTCCATACAGTAGCTTCACAGATCACTTAAAAATATAAACCAGATTGTCCTTCACCACCTGCAAGACCTCTCAGAGGCTTAGCTTTCTCATCTATAAAATAGGAGTAACAATAGAAACACTATATAGAACTTGCAAAAAATCAAATAGTATGTTCAGGAGAGCTTTTTCAAAATTATAAAATAATATATAAATTAAATGCAAACCAGAGCCTTCTACTCTTTGGTTTGGAACCCTTCAGTGGATCCCCAGTACTCTACCTAAAAAATAGTTTAATGAACATCTTGAATTTAAGTAGAAAATAAGCCATTTGTGATATGTAAGGAAAAAGAGTCATGGAAGCTATGAAAATAACTTTCTTTGGACAGAGGACAGGAGAGCAAGGCTTTCTGTCAAGGGTTCAGACATATAATATGTAATAATAGCTCACTGCTGTCAGGCACTGTTCCAATGCACATGAACACACTTAATATTTACAACTATTATGAGCTGCTGCTGCTGCTAAGTTGCTTCAGTCGTGTCCAACTCTGTGCAACCCCATAGATGGCAGCCCACCAGGCTCTCCCATCCCTGGGATTCTCCAGGCAAGAACACTGGAGTGGGTTGCCATTTCCTTCTCCAATGCATGAAAGTGAAAAGTGAAAGTGAAGTCGCTCAGTTGTGTCCTACTCTTAGCGACCTCATGGACTGCAGCCCACCAGGCTCCTCCATCCATGGGATTTTCCAGGCAAGAGTATTGGAGTGGGGTGCCATCACCTTCTCCGACTATTATGTGCAGAAGATAACAATTATCATCTCTGTATTATAGATGCGAGAACAAAGACACAGAGAATTTGTCTTTAAAAGCTCAACGCAACAAACCTCAATCATCATCTGATTTGATGGTCCTTAAATATGGGAGTGCAGATCAGTGGTGTCTGCAACACATTTTCCACCGGTCATTGTTGCTTCTTATTCTTTTCTACTAGATGCTATTTTGTTTTTATTTAAATCTATTCACAGTGAGGATCAGTGGTTGGTAACCTTCTATGTCTAAACATGTCTTTATTTTGTCGATGTTTCTGAATGATGGTTTAATAGATTATGGCGTTCTAGACCGAGATATTTGCTTTTAGCACATTGAAATGTTACTCATTTGGATGCTAGCTTCTATGATTGCAGTTGAAAAAAACCGATTGCCATTCTAATTGGTTTCCCTGTTTTTCCTCTGTTTGATTTATTTAAAATTTTTATCAATGTATAAAATCTGTAGTTAACTGTGCAAGTCATAAATACACAGCTTAGTTGCTCTTTATATAAATCTACACTCATTTAACAATCATCCAGATCAAAATTGAAAACCTTTCCTGCATCCAGAATGTTCCTGCATGCCACTTCTAAGTCAGTATTTACTCTTTTGCTCACAGGCACCTGGGACTCTCCCTTTATTCTTCCTGAGTTTAGTTTTGCATTTAGTTTTTGAAAACAAAATTGCCATTTTATCCAGTGTTTCTAGGTGTCTGTAGCTGGAAATTTTTTGTTTATCCTACTTTATACATGGCCTTAATTGGAAGTCATGGGAAAAGGTTATTCTGCAATCATACATAAAATAAAATTCAGACTCTCTAAAACTGGTCTGCATCCCTCTGTAGGAACTGGCTCTGGTATACCTTTGAACCTTGCCTGCCTCCCTCTCCAGTGGACTCCAGGCTGTTCCTCTGCTTGGAATTTTCTTTTTCTGTTGTTCTTTGTGTGGCTGGGTTATCCTTCCAGTCACAGCTCCAATGTCAGCTCCTCAGACCCCTCCTCAGAGTGGCTTCTCTGCTATTTCTCATCACTCTCTATATATTATTTCAGAGCATTTACCACAGTCATTAGATGATCTTCATTTTAAAGTTGTTTTGTTTTGCATTTTTGTTGTTATTCCCGACTAGCCTCTCCATCTCAGATGTCAGCTCTTTGAAGTCAGGAGCCTTCATTGTCTGATTGGTCACCATCGTATGCTTGAGGATTAGTGGAGTGGGTGTTTGACTAATGTTTATTAAGTAAATGAATGAAATAACTCCTGTAGCTTTGGAAATCTTTAACTCCAAAGAGCATGCGTGTCACATACCCTTGGTCAGAAGAGCTCTTTAAAAGTCTTCCATCTTCAAACCATGAGCCAGACTCTCTGGTGCTTAAAGCACTGCTCACTGGGTGAGTGAGACACACTCTGAAATCTAGGCTAGTTCTTGCAAGTTGATAATAAATCAGTTATACACTAACAAAATGACATCGCAAGAGACCTCAGAATGACAGTACTTCTGTGGTGTTTCGTAGAGTCTAAGCCCCACTGATGGGTCTCAGTGACCCTTCTTTCCTTGTTATCTCATCCCCAACCTGTCTTGTCCTAAATGAAGCTCCATTTCCTCTGATCTCTCTTTTCCTCATATAAGCAACCAGCCTTTCCATTCCATATAGTCAAAGCTATGTGAGAGTTGGACCATTAAGAAGGCTGAGTGCCAGAAAATTGATGCTTTCAAACTATGCTGCTGGAGAAGACTCTTGAGAGTCCCTTGAACAGAAAGGGGATCAAACTAGTCAATCCTAAAGGATATCAACCTTGAATATTCATTGGACGGACTGATGCTGAAGCTCCAAAACTTTGGCTACCTGGAGCAAAGAACTGACTTATTGAAAAAGACGCTGATGCTGGGAAAGATTAAAGGCAGGAGGAGAAGAGAATGACAGAGGATGAGATGGTTGGATGGCATCACTGACTCAATGGGCATGAGTTTGAGTAAACTTCGAGAGAGAGTGAAGGACAGGGAAGCCTGGTGTGCTGCAGTCCATGGGGTCACAAAGAGTCAGTCCTGACTTAGTGACTGAACAACAACAACCATTTCATGATATCAAGTTTTTAAACTATTTGATTATATTCTTTGCAGCCAGAGATGGAGAAGTTCTATACAGTCAGCAAAAATAAGACCGGGAGCTGAATGTGGCTCAGATCATGAATTCCTTATTGCCAAATTCAGATTAAAAGTGAAAAAAGTAGGGAAAACCACTAGACCATTCAGGTATGCCCTAAATTAAATCCCTTATGGTTATACAGTGGTAGTGAGAAACAGAGTCAAGGGATTGGATCTGTTAGAGTGCCTGAAGAACTATGGACAAAGGTTTGTGACATTGTACAGGAGGCAGGGAACAAGACCATCCTCCAAAAAAGAAATGCAAAAAGGTAAAATGGTTGTCTGAGGGGGCCCTACAAACAGCTGTGAAAAGAAGAGAAGCAAAGGGAAAGGAGAAAAGGAAAGATATACCCATGTGAATGTAGAATTCCAAAGAATAGCAAGGAGAAATAAGAAAGCCTTCCTCAGTGATCAATGCAAAGAAATAGCGAAAAACAATAGAATGGGAAAGACTAGAGATCTCTTCAAGAAAATGAGAGATACCAAGGGAACATTTCAAGCAAAAATGGGCTTGATAAAGGACAGAAATGGTATGGACCTAACAGAAGCTGAAGATATTAAGAAGAGCTGGCAAGAAAACACAGAAAACCATACGAAAAAGATTATCACAGCCCAGATACGATGGTGTGATCACTCACTTAGAGCCAGACATCCTGGAATGCAAAGTCAAGTGGGCCTTAGGAAGCATCACTATGAACAAAGCTAGTGAGGTGATGGAATTCCAGTTGAGCTATTTCAAATCCTGAAAGATGATGTTGTGAAAGTGCTGCACCCAGTATACCAGCAAATTTGGAAAACTCAGCAGTGGCCACAGGACTGGAAAAGGTCAGTTTTCATTCCAATCCCAAAGAAAGGCAATGCCAAAGAATGCTCAAACTACTGAACAGTTGCAGTCATCTCACACGCTAGCAAAGTAATGCTCAAAATTCTCCAAGCCAGGGTTCAACAGTACATGAGCCATGAACTTCCAGATGTTCAAGCTGGATTTAGAAAAGGCAGAGGAACCAGAGATCAAATTGCCAACATCTGTTGGGTCATTGAAAAAGCAAGAGAGCTCCAGAAAAACATCTCTTTCTGCTTTATTGACTATGCCAAAGCCTTTGACTGTGTGGATCACAAGAAACTGTGGAAAATTCTGAAAGAGATGGGAATACCAGACCACCTGACCTGCCTTTTGAGAAATCTGTATGCAGGTCAGGAAGCAACAGTTAGAACCAGACATGGAACAACAGACTGGTTCCAAATAGGAAAAGGAATATGTCAAGGCTGTATATTGTCACCCTGCTTATTTCACTTCCATGCAGAGTACATCATGAGAAATGCTGGGCTGGATGAAGGACAAACTGGAATCAAGATTGCCGGGAGAAATATCAATAACCTCAGATATGCAGATGACACCACTCTTATGCAGAAAGAGAAGAACTAAAAAGCCTCTTGATGAAAGTGAAAGAAGAGAGTGAAAAAGTTGGCTTAAAATGCAACATTCAGAAAACAAAGATCATAGCATCTGGTCCCATCACTTCATGGGAAATAGATGGGGAAACAGTGTCAGACTTTATTTTTGGGGGCTCCAAAATCACAACAGATGGTGATTGCTGCCATGAAATTAAAAGACACTTACTCCTTGGAAAGAAAGTTATGACCAACCTATATAGCATATTCAAAAGCAGAGACATTACTTTGCCAACAAAGGTCCATCTAGTAAAAACTGTGGTTTTTCCAGTGGTCATGTATGGATGTGAGAGTTGGACTATAAACAAAGCTGAGCACCAAAGAATTGATGCTTTTGAACTGTGGTGTTGGAGAAGACTCTTGAGAGTCCCTTGGACTGCAAGGAGATCCAACCAGTCCATCCTAAAGGAAATCAGTCCTGAATATTCATTGGAAGGACTAGTGTGAAGCTGTAACTCCAGTACTTTGGCCATCTGATGCAGAGAACTGACTCATTTGAAAAGACCTTGATGCTGGGAAAGAGTGAAGGTGAGAGGAGAAGGGGACTTAGAGGATCAAATGGTTGGATGGCATCATTGACTCAATGGACACAAGTTTGAGTAAACTCTGGGAGTTGGTGATGGACAGGGAGGCCTGGTGTGGTGCAGTCCATGGGGTCTCAAAGAGTCGAACATGACTGAGTACTGAAATGAACTGAAACTATTTCTGCATTTCAGTTAGAGTCCCCCAAATTCCTTCTATAAATCAGAAGGGTTATTTGCCATTTGATAAGTAGCTGATTTATGAGAATAGGCTGTATAAATGTTCCAGACCCTTAGACAGCCCATTGTATGTTAAAGGTTATATTTTATTGCTTATGATTAAAAGCAAAATCACAAATTCCAACAACATGCTGAAGTGGCTACATTGAGTGTATATATTTTCACTGTTCAGTCTCACTGTGGCAAAGCCATTTGTGAAAGCAAAAATACTATGAAAGGCTCTTGATAAATGTCTCTCCAGTGAACAGATGAATATCAAATACTATATTTTAATCCAGGTGATTTTCTTTCTTTTTTCTTCCTCTTCTCTCATATCTCTCTAGTGGGATCAATGATTAATTGGTCAATATTTTTAATATATATTGCAGTTTTCCCTGTGTTTATCCCTCAGTTCAGTTCAGTTGCTCAGTCGTGTCCGACTCTTTGTGACCCCATGAACCACAGCACGCCAGGCCTCCCTGTCCATCACCATCTCCCGGAGTTCACTCAAACTCAGGTCCATCGATTCGGTGATGCCATCCAGCCATCTCATCCTCTGTCATACCCTTCTCCTCCTTCCCCCAGTCCCTCCCAGCATCAGGGTCTTTTTCAATGAGTCAACTCTTCACATGAGGTGGCTAAAGTACTGGAGTTTCGGCTTCAGCATCAGGTATTCCAAAGAAATCCCAGGGCTGATCTCCTTTAGAATGGACAGGTTGGATCTCCTTGCAGTCCAAGGGACCCTCAAGAGTCTTCTCCAACACCACAGTTCAAAAGCATCAATTCTTTAGCTTTCAGCTTTCTTCACAGTCCAACTCTCACATCCATACATGACCACTGGAAAAACATAGCCCTAGGATAGGTCTATACTGAGTATGGAGAGGGCAGTAGAGTTACTTAGCAGATAGAGACAAACTTTAAGACAGTTATTCTTGTTATGTAGTCAGTAAGTTTTGTCTGATACTTTCACAGCCCCATGGACTGTAGCCTGCCAGGCTCCTCTGTCTATGGGATTTTCCAGTCAAGAATACCACAGTGAGTAGCCATTTCCTTCTCCAGGGGATCTTCCCGATCCATGGATTGAACCTCCTGCATTGCAGGCAGATTGTTTACTGCTGAGCCGCCAGGGAAGCACCTTAAGACAGTGTATTAGTACATACAGATTAGGGGAAAGATAGTGGTCATTTAACAAATACTTAGTAAGCACCTATTATTTATCAGTTGCTATTTTCAATATTGGCAATAAATCCTCATTTTTCATTTCCAGGACAATTTTATATTCTACTGGAACTAAGCATTAAACAAAACACATCATAAACTAGATGGTGTATTAGAAATATTATGAACTAAAAACAAAAGGAGGGGAGTAGTAGGATGTTCAAGGGTGGAGGCCTTTAAATGGGTCTGGGAAGAGGGATGGTATGGGGAGGGAGGTGGGAGGGGGGTTCAGGATGGGGAACACGTGTACACCCGTGGCGGATGCATGTTGATGTATGGCAAAACCAATACAATATTGTAGAGTAAAAAAAAATAATAATAATAAATAAAATGGGTCTGGGAAAACTACCCTGAGAAGACCATATTTAAAAAAAATTATTGAAATATAGTTGATTTACAATGTTGTATTAGTTTTAGGAGTATAGTGCAGTGATTCAGTTATACATACATATACATACTCTTTTTTAGATTCTTTTTCACTAGAGATTATTATAAGATATTAAATACAGTTCCCTGTGGTATGTAGTAGTACCTTATTTATCTATTGTGTATATAGTAGTGTGTATATATTAATACTAAATTCCTAATTTATCCCTTCCCCTGCCTTTGGTAATCAGTCTATTTCTGTTTGGTAAATAAGTTCATTTGTATCACATTTTAGATTTCACATGTAAGCAATATCACATGATATTTGTCTTTCTGACATACCTAAAGTATGACAATCTCTAGGTCCATCCATGTTGCTGCAAATGGCATTATTTTTTTTTTATGGATGAGTAATAGTCCACTGTGTATATATACCACATCTTCTTTATCCAGAAAAGATCATATTTGAGCAAAGGCTTTGAAAGAATATGCAAGTGATGGTAGCTATCACAAGAGTTTATGGTTTAAGGAAAAATGTAAGATTAAACATATTATTTGTATTAGATTCTAAACTCTAAATTCATTTCAAGATGAGCATGTATCATTTTAAATAAATATCCAGTCTTAAAATCGCCATCAGTATTCTAAAATCACCTGCTTAATAGCACATGGGTCTGCTCTGCTTGGCTCTCCCTATCCTGTTCTCCCATCCAGTTGAGGTGAATGTCTGGCTGAGCAGACATTAATAAGCTTGAGATCTGTTTTGCCACTTGAATGCTTATCATCTAGGCAGTGTTAGATGTATCACAGGTGAGTCACGGACTGGACGAGGTCAAAGGCACTTGTCTTTCATAATACTTGCATCAGACAGCATCTGATGCATACATATGGAAGAGCATAAAGTCACTGCAGGTAGCTGGGAGGAAACCAAATATCCAGAGAATTTCCACTGGTAATCTTTTCTCATGGCAGAAAACTTGAAGGCTGAACACCTGTATCTCTTCCTTCTGTCTAAAGAGAATCCCCAGAGTTGTACAACCTAAGAAACATGCTTTGAGAAGTAAATACTTCAAACACATTTCCTTAAAGAAGAAATTTTTTGTGCTTTTTGACTGGTTCAGGTGACTGTGACTTTAAAAATTTTACTGCATTCTGCTCTTCTCCTCTGTACAGAAAAAGCAGGCCTTCTTGATTGTGGGATTAGGGTACAGTTTTGTTGACTGCTACCCAAAGGTGCTCTGTCCTTGAGTACGTGGAATGTATTGTCAAGTTACAATTGGCCATCTCTTGGCCAACAAGCACATGAAAAGATGGTCAACATCACTAATTATTAGAAAAATGCAAATCAAAACTGCAATTAAGTATCACCTCACACCAATCAGAATTGGCCATCATCAAAAAATCTACAAATGCTGGAGAGAGTGTTTAGAAAAGGGAACCCTCATGCACTGTTGGTGGGAGTGTTAATTGATACAGTCACTATGGAGATTCCTTAAAAGAATTTAAAAAATAGAACTACCATATGACCCAGCAATCCCACTACTGGGCATATACCCAGACAAAACTATAATTCAAAAAGATACATGCACTCCAGTGCTCACAGAAGCACTATTTACAATAGCCAGGACATGGAAGCAACCTGAATGTCCGTCAACAAATAATGGATAAAGATGTGGTACATATATACAATGGTATATTCCTCAGCCATAAAAAGGAATGGATTTGGGTCATTCTTAGAGACATGGACGGACCTAGAGAGTGTCATACAGGCTGAAGTAAGTCAGAAAGAGAGAAACAATTATACTGATGCTTATGTGTGGAATCCAGAAAAATAATATAGATGATCCTATTTGCAAAGCAGAAAATAAGAGACACAGATATAGAAAACAAATGTGTAGATACCAAGGGGGAAAGTAGGGGTGGGGTGGGAGGAATTGGGAGATTGGGATTGATACATTTACTGTACTGATTCTATGCATAAGATAGATAACTAATGAGAACATAAGATATAACGCAGTGAACTCTACCTAATGCACCATGGTGACCTGAATTTGGAAGGAAGTCCAGAATGGAGGGGATACACGTACATGTACGTGTATATGTATGTATACATGTACATGTACATGTATACATACATATATATGTATCATATATACATATATATGATTCATTTTTCTGTACAGTAGAAACTAACAAGAATTGGAAAGCAACTATACTCCAATACAAAGTAACTTACAAAATGGCCCTCTCTGAAGACAGAACTAAGGAAGAAAGTTAGCATTCTAAGGAGTTAGCTTTAGTGTTTTTTATTCCTGCTACATGTGTGTGATTAATGAATGAAAACATGCTCCAAATTAGTCATAAGATCCAGTTAGTCTCAATTGAGGTAGCTTGAAGTTAAGTTTCTTTCCATAAAATGTTAGGAAAGAGTGTTTTATGATGTCTAATTAGAAACCCTTTACCAGATGAATATATGACATCTTTGTCATTGTGACTGAAATTATAGTAAGCTATCAAAAAGGATGGAGGAGAAATCAACATTTGTTGAACACCTTTTTGTACTGACTGTTTTGCACATATGGTCATTTATTTAAATTTTCTAAAAGCCTCACGAGGAAGGCATTATTCCCAGTTGAATGTTAAGGAGTTTAAGAAATTTGCTCAAGGTTGCTCACCAAGAAAGTAGTGGAGCCTGAACTGACTCCAGATCTGCCTGACTCAAACCTCTTTCCACCACATTATTCCCCCTCTGTGTGGATGGTGATTCCTGACTTTTGCATTCATACCATTAGTTACTTGTTTCACATATTTTGTTGTCTCTTTAGCAGACAGTAAATATTAAGTGCAATCGATTAAAACAATATAGTATAAAAAACATTATTAACTTGCTGTACTAGTTATCTATTGGTTTGTAAAAGTGATCCCCAAACTTAATTACCCCAAAATGTAGGACATGAAGACAATAAATATTTATCTCACACAGCTTTTATATAGAGTTGGGAATCTGAAAGTGACTTAGCTGGGTGATTTGGCTCAGGATGTCTCAAGAAGCTGGCAGTCAAGCTGTTGACTGGGGCTGCAGTCGTTTGAGGGCTTGTCTGAGGTGGGATGATGTCTCCATGATGGCTGTTAACCATCCCCAGTTCCCTTTTTTTTTTTTTTTTAATCCATTCATCTGTTGATGGACACTTAGGTTGCCTCCATATCTTGGTTGTTGTAAGTATTTATTTCTTTAGCTGCGCTGGGTCTTAGTTGCTGCATGCAGGATCTTTGATCTTTAGTTATGGCATGTGAAATCTAGTTCCCTGACCAAGGATCGAACCTGAGCCCCCTGCATTTGGAACACAGAATCTTATTCCCTGGGCCACCAGGGAAGTCCCCCCAGTTCCTTTTCTTAAAAGCTTCTCTCTAGGGTTTCTGATGAGATGGCAACTGACTTCTTCCAGACTGTGTGTGGGATACAAGAAAGAGAGTGAGCAAGCAGGAGGCTGTGATAACTTGCACAATCTAATGTTGGACGTAACGTGCCATCACTTCTGCTATCTTCTGTTGGTTGATGTAGGAGGGGACTATACAACCAGGTGAATACCAGGAGGCTGTCTGGGAGCCATCCTGGAGGCTGGCTTTCGTACTTTCCACAACTTTAGGGTTTGTTTTTTGACTGAGAATTGCAAAAAGTCTTCCATGAATTGGTTTGTTGATGGTGTTTACCCACTTGTTTAATGATAATATTTAAAGGTTGTATAGTTCGGTCATTCTTTCTTTAGCTTTCTATTAGACACATGTGCGGGGGAGAAATGTGATCGTTACTTTTGTATAGCTATTCGGAGCTGTGTACTTATTCTCTTTATAGAAAGAGGAAAAGAATTCTCAATCCTGTATCTTAAATTTAACCTGACTGCCAGTCTCAAACCTTGGCATTGTTCAGCAATGGTCTCAATAATAGCTAAAAGAATCCAATAATAGTTGATAAAATCCAGAGCCATCTTTTTAAAGTATCTTTTGTACTATTCTCTGAATGTCATAATTTTTCTTTTATTTCCAAAACTGAGAAGGGAAGAGTTCATATTCCTCTCCTGTGCAAATATTTCTACTGTATGCATTTGGTTTTATGTAAATTATCAGTGAACAAACACTTGAATTTACAGTCTCTGAATTAGAGCTCTGTTTTCCCCGGGCACCCAGGGCCCAAAGGGCCATCTGTTTCATTTTGGCAGATGCTGTAGCTTATCCCTTCCCACCTGTTCAGGTTTGTACATTTCAGTTCTTTCCTTCTCAGGGTGACCCTGAAGGTGACTATTAGCTCTCTAAGACTAAAGAACTTAATCAGGGAGTTCTGTTTTCAGCTTTTGAAAAAGTTCCCTGGTCTCTCATTCAAAGTAACCTCCTGAAGCCACATGACCAACTTTTTAGCCTATTATTATTCCTCAAAGTCGAATAGAGTTTTTGGATGGAAATACTTGTTTGAAATGCCTATTTCTGGGCCCTTTGCAGATAACCTGAATCAGAAACTGGAATTGGGGCCCAAACGGCTTTTAAATTGTTTACTTTAAATGGCATATTTATTAAACAGTAATTCTCATAACATAAAATTCACCTGTTTAAAGCACACAGTTCGGTGGTTTTTAGTATTTCACAGCGGTGGGCAACCACCACCAGTAAGTAATTCAGAACCTTTATATCACTCCCAAAGGAAACTCTGAACCCATTAGTGGTCATTCTCCATACCTGCCTCTGTCCAGATCCTGGAAACCACTGATCCACTTTCTATTTCTACGGCTTTGTCTATTCTGGGATAATTCATATAAATGGAATAATATGTGGCCTATTGTGACTGGCTTCTTTTACTTTCAAGGTTTATCCATGTTGTAGCATAAATCAGTACTTTATTTCTTTTTAGTGCCCTTTAATAATCCATTGTATGGCTACACTGTGCTCTCCCATTTGTCAGTTGGGGGACATTTGATTTGTGTCCTCTCTTGGCTGCTGTGGATAATGCTGCTATGAACCTTCATGTATAAGTTTTGTGTAGATATATGTTCTATCCTGATTTGTGTCCACCATATTCATATGTTGAGGTCCTAACCCCCAGGACAGTACTTCAGAATGTGACTGTATTTGTAGATCAGGCCTTTAAAAAGGTGATTAAGTTTAAGTAAAGTTTAAAAATAAAATAAAATTAAAAAAAAATAAAAAATAAACAACAACAACAACAACAACAAATAAATGAGGCCTTTAGGTTGGGCCCTAGTCCAATCTGAGCAGTGTCCTTATAAGAAAAGGAATTAGAATATGAAGGAGGGGTGTGTGTGCACGAAGGGACAGCCATGTGAAGGGGCAGCAAGAGGGCAGTCACCTGCAGGCTGATGACAGAGGCCTCAGGACAGTCCAGCCCTGCTGGCACCTTGGTCTTGAATTTCCAGAACTGGAAGTTAAGTTTCTGTTCTCTATGCCACCCAGTCTGAGCTTTTTGTTATGGCCCACAAACACAGACATGTAGCTAAGAATGGACCTGCTTGGTCATATGGTACGTCTGTATTTGACATTTTGAGAAACTGCCATACCATTTTCCAATGTGGCTGCATCATTTTACAATCCAGTTTCTCTGCATGCTTGTCAACACTTGTCCATTGTTTTGATTTTAGCCATCCTAGTGAGGATGAAGTATCTCACTGAGGCTTTGATTTGCATTTGCCTAATGCTTCTTGATGCTGAGCACTTTTTCTTGCAGCCTTGAGCCTTAAAAACAATATTTGTAAGTAATGTCCATTCATACTAAAGTTTGAGAAGGGCTGTAGACGTATTATAACTCAAAGCTGTTACTTAGCTTAAACCCTTCTTCTGCAACCTGTTATCCACATTAAACTCTGAAAGTGAAAGTGAAGTCGCTTAGTCATGTCCAACTCTGTGCGATCTTATGGACTGTAGCCTACCAGGCTTCTCAGTCCATGGTATTTTCCAGGCAAGAGTACTTGAGTGGGTTGCCATTTCCTTCTCCAGGGTATCTTCCCAACCCTCATTACAGGCAGACGCTTTACCGTCTGAGCCACCAGGGAAGCCCACATTAAACTCTAGCCTCTGCCAAAATATAAGAAAATAGCTTATGATTAGGTCAAGAGTCTTTACAAGTATGTATGACCTCAGAAACTCCCACTGGCTAATGATTTCCTTGCCTGTGAGCCTGACACATTCAACCACTGAAAGTGGCAAAGATGGCTTTGTCTTGGGAGCTAGTAGGTGAAAAAGAGAAACCTTTCATCTCCTGGATGTGCCCCTCAGAATCACTAGATTTGGCCTGTCACTCTGCTGCCCCCTTCTGGATTAGCTGAGGGATAGCTCCACCTTTGGGGAGAAGGTGAGCAGCCTCTGGTTTGGACTTACTCTCTTATCTCAGGTCCTGCTTTATGGCCTCACTCGCCCTCTGAATTTGCCTTCCTTTGGATCCATTCCTGAGAAATGTGGCAGTTTTCAGACTCACAGTTGCCAAGTATGACTGAGTGTTGACCTCATCTGGCCCTGAATCTGTTGGACAGTTGATGGAAAGTTCGGCAATCTCTGAGGACGTGTTGGGAGTGAGGTTTTGTCTGTGGTTCTATAATAAAATTAGAAGTGGGCAAGAACATGCCATTAGAGTTAAACACCCCATAAGGAAAGGGGCTGAGATCTGTCACATCGCTTTTTAACCATTGCTGGACGCGGTAGTGCTTATCTGCATACTGGAGATTTGAAATGCCGAGAAAAGAGACCACGTTGTACTTTTCTCCCTGAGCTTCTGGTCAGGAGGCTGCCAGTGTCAGTAGCTGCAGTCTTAGCCCCCTGAGGTGCATCATGATTGGTTGGTTGAAATTTCAAGATGCAGTTTTAGAGAGACGTAGCAAACATTGGCAATTTCTACACACGTGTGTTATTTCTCGTTCCTGCTTCTGGCGATAGATGAGGGTAGTCAGTAAAAGGAGGATGTGACATCTTTGCAATCTTGGCTCAGCCAAGTTGGTGAAGCTTTGCAAAAGCATGGGAGGGAGGCTAGTCTGGCAGCTTTTAGCAGAACGTCCCCCTTTTATGATACAGACATTGGTGATTACTTACAATTTCACTGTAAAGGAGTTCCTGGTGTCACCTGAAAATCATTGAGTCTTCTAGTTTGCAGCAATGAAAATAAAATAGAAAGTAGAGATCTGGTACATGGTGGAGTGGTTAAATTGCCATTTCCCATCCTCCTTTTCTCTTTGTGGGGGATTCTCTATAGTCTCCCACCATTCTTTCTTTAAAGAAGCTGCAAGGGTCAATTCTGCCTTCTCTCCACATCCTAGCATCCAGGATAAGCTAGGTACTAAGACTCCATCACTAACCCCCTCCCCAGGAGCTGGCCCACAATATTTGGACCTGATAGATTTGAGGAGCTTAAAGGAACTTCAAGAGGGAGATGTCCAGCAGGCAGCTGGACATGTGGACAACACATATTTTGCAAAGTTGGACAATGAAAGCAATCTACCTCCGATTCTATTTTAGTAGAGAAATATTTGTAAGCATTATGTTGTAAAATAGAATATGGAAGGAAACTTATTGCTAATTTGCACATAATGTCCTAGGAACATCTAAAGGAAGTGGTAATATCAATCCAAATTACGGAATTATTATAATGGCTTGGTTGTATGGAAAAACTCTGTTAACATTTCATTGGTCACTACTGATGATATCTTATTAGATTTATGTTTAACAGTGATTAAGTGCTGTGATGTGCTGGCAGCAGAATGGAATAAGGGCTCAGAAATTGTTTCCCCCCAGTGATCTTAGAATCTTGCCTTATGCACATGAATTTTCTTCTTTATTTCTTTAGTATAAACTGAGAAGAGTTTGCATTATTATTGCTCATAAATTTTGCCCAGATGAGATTAGTTTTATAGATGTAGGATCAATAATACTTGAACACATTTGCAGCTGTGTACTGCCCAATACTGCTCATTAATGAGTTTAAAAGAATCAGTGCATTTTGCTAGAAGCAAAGATAATGAGCCATTGATTATTCCTGCACAGCACAATTTACAGCCTATTTTATTTTTAATGCAACGTTAAATTAATTTGTAAAAGATCAGAAGCATTGCTTTATTTCCAAGCTGTGATTAAACAGTTATTGAACTTTTCATAGAGCGCATTAATCAATTCTCATCTCTTCTGATCTCCCAGAGTGCTTTGGAAATAAAGACAAATAGCTGTGATCACCTGCACTGCTTGTGAGGTAGCCGACCCAGAGGAGAAAACACCCTTATAGGACTCAGCTCTGTGAGATGGCTATGTTAGGAAGTGTCCTCGTCCATGGACACGTTTCTCAAGATCAGATTGTGGATATATTCTGGATCATTGAGTAGGGATGGAAATTTTACTAGGTTGTTATTGGGAAGTACCTTGAAGAGAATAAAGATACATAGAATATAAGGTAATACATGATTTATCTGGTTTTGCTTTTGGATGGGCATGGCATTTAATGATACCTGGCCCTATACTTTTGAACAACTTTTTGGATAAATCTTAAGATCACTTTTAAAAAATATGTATTAATTTATTTTGGCTGCTCTGGGTCATTGTTGCCATGCACAGGGTTTCTCTACTTATGGCCAGTAGGGGTTACTCTCTAGTTGCAGTGCATGGGTGTCTTGTGATGGCTTCTCTTGTTGCAGAGCACAGACTCGAGGGCTGGTGGGCTTCAGTAATTGTGGCACACGGGCTCCAGAGCTTGGGCTCAGTAGTTATGGCACATGGGCTTAGTTACCCTGTGGTGTGTGGCATCTTCCTGGGCCAGGGATCAAACTGTGTCCCTTGCATTGCAAGGTAAATTCTTAACCATTGGACTGCCAGGGAAGCTCCTAAGATCACTTTTAAAAAATGAACAAATATTATCTTACATACTTCTTCTTTACCAGTTCCTAGCACTCTATCCGGAGAAGGCAATGGCACCCAACTCCAGTACTCTTGCCTGGAAAAAATCCCATGGATGGAGGAACCTGGTAGGGTGCAGTCCATGGGGTCGCTAAGAGTTGGACACGACTGAGCGACTTCACTTTAACTTTTCACTTTCATGCATTGGAGAAGGCAATGGCAACCCACTCCAGTGTTCTTGCCTGGAGAATCCCAGGGACGGGGGAGCCTGGTGGGCTGCCGTCTATGGGGTCACACAGAGTTGGACACGACTGAGGCGACTTAGCAGCAGCAGCACTCTATCATTGACCAAGGCTGACTGAATTGGATATGAATTGTCCATAAGGATTAACACCATTATGACCAAGTGCCCAGGCCATTATTATAATCTTCAGACTCGCTTCAGAAGAAGAAAACTGATTTCTATTCTCAGTATAGTATCCATAGAAGAGCACCTGGAAGGTCATTGGAAAATGAGATGGACGGAGTGGAGAAGAAGATGTTATGTCATGAGCTTTGATTAGATGGTGGTGAACCCTGGTAAAGAAGATGAGACTATTCTGTCTGGAACTAGCAGGGTGTAGTGCTTCCTTAACTACAGTGAGACGGACAGATCTGCAGGGATCAAAACCACAAGCAGATTTTACCTATTAAGTGAAGGGCAAGTTCTGGAATGATTGGGGTAGGAAAAAACTACCCTGTAGGTGTTAGAAGGTCCAAACAGAACTTAGTACCCAAAGGGTAGTGCAAAGCAGGCAAACAGTTGCATTAGGGGGCTCAGAAAAGTCCAGGGGGTCCAAACAGCTGGGAAAAGTCCAAGAATTGAGACTCCAAGGGTAAGTCACTCTCAGAAGTTCAGCAGGACAGTTAGGCATGGGTTGGAATCCCAAGCTCATGCTTTCTCCCCATCAGGACTTAGTAGCAGTCCTGTTTAGAGTTAGAGTGAATGTGGCAGTGGTGTTCACTGGGCATCAGATATTTTCTACACATGCCTCTGAAAGTCTGACTTGTTGAGTTAGATAACAGGGACATGGAGGGAACTAAGGACCTAGAAGTGGGCTCTGGATGATGAAATGCCTTCAAATAATGCTGACAGGGAGCACTGATGTGTGTTTGCTGAGGCTGGTCCAGTAAGGAGGTGGATTGGCAGTTATCTGGAGATGTGGTTTGATAACTGATTGAAGGCTCATGTATGCTAAGTCACTTCAGTTGTATTTGACTCTTTGAGACCCTATGGACTGTAGCCCACCAGGCTCTTCTGTCCATGGGATTCTCAAGGCAAGAATACTGGAGTGGGTTGCCAGGCCTTCCTCCAGGGGATCTTCCGCACCCAGGGATCAAACCCATGTCTCTTACCCCTCCTGCATTGGCAGGTGATTTTTTTTACCACTAGCGCCTTGGTTCCAAAATGGCTTCTGATTGACCTCTGTTGTCTTGATTGGTATTATCAGACCTGTTTTTTCTTTTCTTTTTTCCCTCCCTAAGGGGTTATTTACTGCTTAGATGATTGTGTATAAACTTACAGATATTTTGCTTGGATGAAAAGTCTTAATCATTTGATGTTGACAGGTTTAGGTTGATTAGAGCCAAAGGCATAGAGGGACTAGGACACAGAACAGATATGCTCTTTTGTAGACTAGGATGAAGACGAGGATAGGGGACTCAGATTGATACCTTCAGGTTGCAGGCCTGGGTTAAGAGCCATGACAGTGCTGGACAGCTGGGGGATTGTAAAGGCTGTTCGCACTTTGAGGGAGTGGGAAAAACTCAAATAAGGGAAAGAGGGTTTTGAGAAAAGCCAAAAAAGTTCTGTGTAATAGTAATCCATCAGGTGAATGGATGACCCTCTGTTGATGTGCATGCAGGTGTGGGGTTATGGTAGATGGAAAATGCATAAATGATGAAATTAGACTGAAATCTACAAATGGCAAGGCATAATAAAGGGTGAGATGACCTAAGGGGACATGAGGACTGTTTGGGTGGGGGCGTTGTGAGTCATACATTTGCAGAGTCTTACAGAAAGCAAAGGCATAGTCAGACACAAAAGGAGAAATAAGAGGGAATTGTAACAGGATTCATATGATAAAGGGAAGTAATGAGGTGTTCATAGCAGGTGTTCGGTACGTGTTACAGGCCTGCTCCACACGTGCCCTAGCTGTCCATTTTGCCCAGGTGTATACAGCAGAGCTGTCTTAAGGGCAAGTTCATTTCTGCAACTATATATCCTTTCTGAAAATATAGTTCACTTCTTTTTAACATATGCCATTCATCTAAATATTTCTGTGGGCTGTAAAGGATTCATAAAATTCTTGATGCTGACATACTTCCAGCTATCATTTTGAATCAGATTATTGTTTGAATTACTGCAGAGCTTTGCATAGGAATTTGATTTATTTGTCTTCTACCTAAACTGAAATAAACTTGATATTAGACTTCTGCTTAAGTTAGTCAAATTAATTCTTCTTTAATTCAAGTTCATCTCTGCAGTGGAAAATGACAGGCATTATTGAGTTCTGTTACACATTTAATAAGGAATGTATACTTCTCATCCTTGCAGGAGCAATTTAATACACTGCAGAGCCTGTCAAAATTCAATTCAAGGTTGAATGACTAATGCATAAAAGTCAATTCTGAACCCTATCAGAGATAAAGCCAGTTATTTCTTTTTATCAAGTAGATGGGGCTGCTATTTGGATCTCTGGTTGCAAGGGCTTGAAACTTCAGGGTTTGCAAAGTTAGAGATGTGAGTGGGTGGAAAACTTGGGCGTTTGAGGGACGGAGTTTGCCTTCAGTGAGTCAACAGAGGGAGAGTTTGGTCATTTTGTCCTCTGTGCAGGTAAAATTTCCATAGCCTTTGAAGTCAGGAGCAAACAGTGCAAAACCAAGAGCAGGAGGGAAATATGGAGGTTTTTTGAAGGCTCTTATCCTTCCATCAGTGCTTCTGTAATCCCAAGTTATATGTGTGCTTGACTATGGGTATGTTTATGTGGGTATATGCTGGGAGGGATTGGGGGCAGGAGGAGAAGGGGACGACAGAGGATGAGATGGCTGGATGGCATCACTGACTCGATGGACGTGAGTCTGAGTGAACTCCGGGAGTTGGTGATGGACAGGGAGGCCTGGCGTGCTGCGATTCATGGGGTCGCAAAGAGTTGGACACAACTGAGCGACTGAACCGAACCGAATGTGGGTATACGCACATGAATGTGTGTGCAACCACATAGTCATAAGTTCTGACACCACAGATAACATCTATTCAACTACTTTTTGAGTATCCATCAGACACTGTTCCTGATGCTGAAGGTACAGGAGTGAAGAAAACACACAAAAAATCTCTGCTCTCTGGAGCTTATATTTTAGTCGAGGAAGGCAGTAAATAATAAAAATAATGAATGTTATGTTGCAATTCTGATGTTAGTAGGTGCTATATGGAAAAACAGGGACAGGGAATGAGGAATACTGGAGGAGGTACAACTTCATTAAATAGAACGAGCAGAGAAGGTCAGAGTCACCCAGGTTGAAGTAAGTAATTTGGGAGGAGAGCATTTTAAGCAGAGGGAACAGCGATGACAGCAGCCTGGAGTCTGGGCATACTGGGTGCGCCGACAGAACACCCAGAGGGTCGAGGGGGTTGGAGCAGAGTGAGTGAGGGGGCGTGGTCAGAGATGAGATTAGAGAAATGACAGGGGTCCGGATCCTGTAAGAACTAGGAGGTGATTATAAGGACTTTGTCTTGTGTCCTTACAAGTGAGAGGGAGCCATTGGGAGGTTCTGAGCAGGAATGAAGAGATCTAACTTCCATTTTGTTCCTTGGCTGCTGTGTTCACAATAGACTATAAGGGAGCAGAGGGGTTAGTGATGACAATGCCAAGGAGTGGACTTTGGAGTGAGCGGCAGAGGCAGGTGAAGGACCAGATAACTGGAGGACGGGAAGCCAGGTTAGCAGCAGGATTATCTCCGTGTCTGAGGCTAAGTGTTACCTACTGAGGTGACCAGCTGTGCGAGACCTGAGGTTATCCTCCTGCTGACATAGAATGCCTGCTGCCGTTGTGCCCACAGAAACCATCGAGCGCACTGGAGAAAAAGCCTAGAGCAATCTGATTGGCATTTCACCTTCTTTATCGACTTGTGCCTGCAGTCCTTCTGGTTAGCCATTTAGCCAGGTCATACCTACAGTGAAAATATTAATACAGTGCCGATACATATATTATGAGCAGTCCTCTTCCATCAATATTCTCCATCGGTGGTCTTGAGCATTCCACTCAGTAACTACATTTCTGCTTCTCTTGACACTGTGTTCTTATTTCTTTTGGTGGAAAATGGATTGTTTTAAGAGAAAGTGAGCCTTAAGTAGGCATATTTTATGTCATTTATCCAACCATGTGCCTTTTACAGTTTTTGCATTATACCAAATATTCTTACATGATAAATATATCAACATTTCTTTCATTAGTCAGTAAGTCAAAGCATTTAATTAATTTCTCCTGTGTGGGCAGCGGCTCTATTAATATGTAGAATCTCAGGAAAAGGTATAAAGGGAACAGAATATATAATTGTTTTTTCTTTACGAAACTTACAGAATGTCCTAGCACATACAGATAAATCAGTGGAACAATAATTTTCAAAGCAGCCCACTAAACAGTCCTCTAGCTTACTTCCCAGCAGAAGTGTGAACAGAAATATCCAGGTTTAAACATGGAAGCCATTGTAGAAAGATCGGCATTGACTGAGCCAGATATTTTTTAACAGTTGGGCTTTCAAAATGATTTTAGAGGTAATTTAAGGAGAGGAAGTTCCAGAAGGAGAGAATGACATGAGGTTTCCTGCAGGACATGGTAAAGCCAGTGTCCTTGGAATGGAAGGTGAATGAAAGAGAAAGTTTAGAAATTAACCGAGTTTTTATTGTACCATTGATACGGGGAATTGATATAGAGAACTAAGTTGATAGGGAGAACTAAGTCCTCGGATCAACAGTGTGATATAATGAGAACTGATGTTGCCACCTGGGTATGGACTAAGCAGGTGAGGTCTAGCACAGTGTTTAAGGAATGGGAAGGGTGTGAAATGAAGTGTGACGCTGAGGATAAAAAAAGCTATGGTGTGGACACAGATGGGGTGGGACAGGGCATGGTAGCATCGATGGGGGGGTTCACAACATGTGGTGAATGAACAAAACAAGGATTAGAGAGGACAAGTTTCAAAAGGCAGAATAAGACTGAAAACCTCACCCTCACCACTGACTCCTCCCTTTCTGTTGTACCTCACATTCATGCATTTATAAGTCATATAGAATCTATGCTCAAATCACTTAGGAACTAACCACTTCTCATAGTCTCCACCAGCTTGTTCAAGCCATACTTTGTGATCTCGTTTACATCTTTTGATCTTTCTTTTTTTCGCCTCTTGGTCTCTCCTCTGCCTGCCCTCTGTTCTGCTCATAGCCCTGCACAGCTTTCCTCAACCTGGGCACGGATTAACATTTGGGGTCATATCGGTCTTTGTTGCAGGGAGTCATAGGATGCTTGGCAGCATCTTTATTCACTAGTTGTCGGGAGCACACACCTCCCTGCTCCAAGTCATGCCATCAGTAATGCCCCCAGATGTTGCCAAAGTGGTAGTGGTGGAGAATTGCTCCCATTTGGGAACCGCTGAGCAGGAGTGATTCTTAAAAAATTTAGGTCATGTCAAGCTGCCTCATGGCTCAGACTTTAAATGTCTTCTCATCTAACCTAGCAAAAAAGCCCAAGGCCCTATGATAACTTAAAAGGCCTTACCTAGTGTGGGCTTACTTCAGCCAGCCAAGTATCTTTTCTCACCTCATCTGGCTGCTTCCTTGCTGTTCCCCAGGTTTCCTGGCACACACTCATGGAAGGGCTTGTTGTCATCTTGTTTGCATCACCTGGAACCTCTTTCCTCTCACTTATCTTCAGGTTTGCTCCATCACCTCCTTCAGATCTTCTCTTGGAGATCACCTTTTCAGGGAGGACTTTCTTGACCATAAAACTGAACCCCTTCCCTTGTTCTATTTTCTTCACATATTTATCACCATCAAAACTAATACAATTATGTAAAGTTTAAAAATAAAATTTAAAAAAATGGTTTAAATGAACAATTTTTAAATTTCTTATTTTATCCATTATTTTAGTAGGGTGTCAGCTCCAGGAGGCAGGCTTTACATTGATTTTAGTCTTTTCTAGTACCCAGAACATTATCTGCACGCAGTGTAGGCTCCCGAACACCTGATGGATGGATGAATGGGTAGCAATGGCAGACCAACAAGGGGAAGAGAGTTAAACCATAGGTTTGGTCCGCAGTTGAACCCCTCTGAACTTCTCAGAATCTGGGGCCTTCTCTCACCCGTCTTCTGATACTGCTCTCCACCATAGAGCATACATACGCTGCTGTAGGGATCAAGCAGTGCCAGTCAGCAAACACCCATGCCAGGGCACTTGCCAAATGCAGCAAATGCTATTTAGAAACAAAAGAGCCTCTGATGGAGACATCAGCCATTTGTTAAACAAACCATTAGTTTGGTGGCAGAAGCTGCACATGTGATGAATCTACTAATTTACAAATCATTATTGGACATTAGTTAATTGCCAGACAACTCCATGTCCTAGGAAACACTGGGGAAGACTATTCCAAAAGAGACTGGATATCACAGCCCTTAATAATTATGGAGAGTGAATGACTGAGTCCTACATCTTCCTAGTGTTCTGTTACTACTTCCAGAATTATTTCTGAGTTTTCATTTTTAAATAAAAATTAAACACACATGCTGGATGTTTAAATGGAACATAAATATAAAAAAATTAGGCTTATTGTCTCTCTCTAAAGTCACCTTCCAGATGCATTTTCAGGCATTATCTAAAAATATGACCTAATGTATATTCCAGCTATATATAGTAACCATATGTAAATATGGTCATATCTATGTATCTACTATTGATATAGACAGTGTATCTATTCATATAGTATACAGTGTGTGTATATACACTATAGATTATATTCCAACTATAATATTATGTACAGAGTATATATACTACATAATACAGTATGTATCTGTAGTTTGTCTGGGTTTTATTTATTTTAGGTATTATACAGATAACAAGATGAATGTGCCTATAAATATACCATGACATAGTTTTGTGAGTTTATCTGTAAGGCAGATTCCTAATAGAGACACATCTGGAAAAAAGAATATTAGTATCTAAAACTATGAAGCTGCCAAATTTACATTCTGAACAGAAGGGTATGAGAGTGCCTAGTTCCCTTCATTTTTCTAACCTTTTACACTTTAAAACTTTTTGATCTGTGCCAGGCTAAAGGTTAAAGAAATTATGTCTAATTTTTTTAATTTGCATTTTTAAAATTCTGAGTGAGGTTGAACATATTTTTTTCCCATATACCAGTTAGTCTTGTATTTGTGCATGTGTGTGAAGGGGAGGTTAACTTGTCATTCAAAAGCTGTGCCTTTTTAAAGACTATGTTTAAATTTCCCAATAGTTATATATCTTTTGGTAGGACTTACTGCGATCCATCCTTTTTATTCATTACCTTATGACTCCAAAATGAAAGGCCTATTCAATATGTATCTTACTATTCCTATTATTTATCCCACAGTTTGGTAGATGGTTTTTCTTAGGTATATATATGGGTATTGTGAAAGCAAGTGGTGTATTCAGGACCTGGGATAGTAAAGCTAATAGACAAAGCTAAAGTGGCAAAATATTGGATATAATAGTTAAAATTTGGATAGGAAAATTATGAAGGAAATTAAGCTTTAAGGATATTTGGAGCTGGTTAAAATAGGCAATTTGCTGAAAACTCAATGCAGATAATCATATTTGTGTATTTTTGGATGTTGCACTGACTTTCGTTTGTGACATTTATGGTAAAATAATGAAAGTTTTTTTAAAAGTAGAAAGTCAAGAAATACCTGGAACTACTCATCTCACATGCTAGTAAAGTAATGCTCAAAATTCTCCAAGCCAGGCTTCAATACTACATGAATCATGAACTTCCAGATGTTCGAGCTGGATTTAGAAAAGGCAGAGGAACCAGAGATCAAATTGCCAACATCCGTTGGATCATAGAAAAAGCAAGAGAGTTCCAGAAAAACATCTGCTTCTGCTTTATTGACTATGCCAAGCCTTTGACTGTGTGGATCACAACAAACTGTGGAAAATTCTTAAAGTGATGAGAATACCAGACCACCTGGCCTGCCTTTTGAGAAATCTGTATGTAGGTCAGGAAGCAACAGTTAGAACCAGACATGGAACAAAAGACTGGTTCCAAATTGGGAAAAAAAGGAGTATGTCAAGGCTGTATATTGTCACCCTCCTTATTTAATTTCTATGCAGAGTACATCATGAGAAACGCTGGGCTGGAGGAAGGACAAGCTGGAATCAAGATTGCCGGGAGAAATATCAATAACCTCAGATATGCAGATGACACCACCCTTAATGGCAGAAAGCAAAGAACTAAAAAGCCTCTTGATGAAAGTGAAAGAGCAGAGTGACAAAATTGGCTTAAAACTCAACATTCAGAAAACTAAGATCATGGCATCTGGTCCCATTACTTCATGGGAAAAAGATGGTAAAACAGTGGAAACAGTGTCAGACTATTTTCTTGGAAGAAAACTTATGACCAACCTAGACAGCATATTAAAAAGTTGAGACATTACTTTGCCAACAAAGGTCCATCTGGTCAAAACTATGGTTTTTCCAGTAGTCATGTATGGATGTGAGAGTTGGACTATAAAGAAAGCTGAGTGGCAAAGAATTGATGCTTTTGAACTGTGGTGTTGGTGAAGACTCTTGGGGTCCTTTGGACAGCAAGGAGATCCAACCAAATGAAATTTCCAAAGGAAATCAGTCCTGAATATTCATTGGAAGGACTGATGCTGAAGCTGAAACTCCAAAACTTTGGCCACCTGATGCAAAGAACTGACTCATTGGAAAGGACCCTGATGCTAGGAAAAATTGACGGTGGGAGGAGAAGGGGATGACAGAGGATGAGATGGTTGGATGGCATCACCAACTCAATGGACATGAGTCTGAGAAAACTCAGTGAGTTGGTGATGGACAGGGATGCTTGGTGTGCTGCAGTCCATAAGGCTGCAAAGAGCTGGACATGACTGAGCAACTGAATTGAACTGAATGAATGTTTTTAATAACTGTTATTCATTAAGATCTGTTATTATTTTGCTTATTATTACTCTACAAATGTTGATATTTTCTTTGTAAAGAGTTAGCTCAAGTGTGATTTTAGAAAAATATTCTGGAGCCTATTAGTTTTTTCCTCCCTTGGAGCAAATATTTTATGAAGCCATCAGAAAAATAGAAATTATATAGAAAACAGAAAAATAGAAATTATATTCTAGACTTCCACTTAGTTTTCTGGGGAAATATATATTTATATATATATGATATTATACGTGTTTTAATGCCATTCTCCCAAATCATCCCCCTCCTCTCACTGGGGAAATATTTTTTAAATATGCAGTGACACAGTCCTTATATTGAATAAACTTAATACTTAGGATAATTTTTAAGGTCAAATATTCCTTGCAATTGAGTATATCATACATATCAGATATTAAAGTCTGCTTTTCAAGCAGTGAAAACCTTTAAGCATTGCTGATATATTTTAAATGAATATGTGTATTTCATCTTTATTTCCATCCTAAAAGTAACTGAAAAACTGTTAGGCTCCATGACCAATTGTTGTAAAATCGTCATTGCCCCCATTTTTGTTTGTAGTTTTAAAGTATAAATCTGTGAAGTTGTTTGAATATAAAGATGACCTCTTTACAACCTACAGTTCTTAAAGGAATATACTAGAATATTAGAGAAAAAATAGTATAATGTTGAATTCTTATCTAAAGTGTTGGAGGAGAAAGTGAACTTAGGAATAAGGTAATATGATATCGAAGTGTGAGGTAGGAAAAAAAAAATTAAGCACTGGGCCAAGAGAATAGATCAGAGCAGTTTCCATTATTTCCTGGCAACAATTCTTTTAATTAAGGGGAAAAAAATGAAAACAGCAAACCATGGAAGCATAGCTGCTTTAGATTGAAGGTGAAAGTTAGAGAACAGAAGCAGAATGTGCTTAGCGGACAGGCCATTGACTTGTCTGTAGTAAATCTAATTTTAAACTTCATATTCTTTCCTGAATTGATAAAATATCTTTGTATTACGAGCTAGAAAAACAAAGTGACTTTTCTTTAAAAATCCAAAACATTTTATTTCTTATCTGGTATATAGAAAGTTTAACCAAAAACATGGAAAGCTTAAAAGCCTTAGAACATTTATCTAGTGCACACCTGATTGTTAGACATAAATGCGCTTTCTAGTCATACGGTAAGTAGTTTTATGTAGAGATTTTATTCATTTCTAGGCTCTCAGTCTAGTATCCTTTGTCCATGGTTTTGTTATTTAATAGATCACTTCTTGCCTGAGGCTCCAGACCCTCCAGACCCTCCAGACCCCTGGGATCCCTTTCCCACATCTTTATGCTCCTCCCCTGGCCAGTCCCTGATGACTTTCTTGCTTGTACATTGGCTACTGAAAACTGCCCACAGCATCTGTGCTGTGTTAGGGAACGGACATACACATATACACACACACAGCTGAAAGCACTGGGAAGTTTATATCCTCCAGGGCAGCCCCTAGGTCATGACTGAGGGCTCTGAAAGTCCAGCTCCCTTGCCTGTAGCTGAGACAAACTCTGAGCTGAAATTCACACCCCAGAGCTTTCCTGGAGGTCAGGCTAAAGGCAAGCACTTTATCTTTCTCCTCTTTTCTGTCCTGCTTCCTGGTCTCTTCCTGGTTTCCTCTAGGAGAAGTTCTTTAGTATACCACCAGCATGAAAATCTCACGGTTTACTTGCAAGCAACCTGATTTAAGAGATTTAGTTGAGTCAGACTTTTTCTTCCTGCTTTCTCTTTTTGGACTCCCTCAGTTAATAAACAGTGGTACCTTACCCATGAATGACTGAACTACAATGTCAGATTTTCTTGTTGGTAATCTCATTTGGAGAATTATGCAGTCGATCAAAGGGGCCAGCCAGTTACCCACCATGCTCACAGGTAGGAAACAATGGGCCAAGTGACTTGCTCAAGCTCATGGAGCAAACAGGACTGGAATGCCCGTTTTCTGATGTTTCATTTTGTGCTCTCTTCACCATTTGGTGTCTCTAGAACTACTGTGGCCCAGACCCCTGTAGGCACAAAAGAAAACAAGTTCCCCTTTTGCTTTTAGACCTGCATTGGCCAATGTTGTTGTTTAGTCTCTCAGTCGTGTCCAACTCTTTGTGACCCCATATACTGCAGCACGCCAGGCCTCTGTGTCCCTCACCATCTCCCGAAGTTTGCTCAAGTTCATGTCCGTTGCACTGGTGATGCCATCCAGTCATCTCATCCTCTGACACCCTCTTCTCCTTCTGCCCTTAATTTTTCCCAGCATTAGGGACTTTTCCAGTAAGTCAGCTGTTCACATCAGACACAGCTTCAGCATCAGTCCTTCCAGTGAGTATTCAGGGATGATTTCTTTTAAGATTGACTGGTTTAATCTCCTTGCTGTCCAAGGGACTTTCAGGAATCTTCTCCAGCACCACAGTTTGAAGGCATCAATTCTTCTCTCTGCCTTCTTTATGGCAGCTCACAACTGTATGTGACCCCTGGGAAAACCATAGCCTTGACTATATGGACCTTTGTCAGCAGAGTAATGTCTCTGCTTTTCAACACACTGTCTAGATTTGCCATAGCTTTCCTGCCAAGAAGCAATTGAGTTCTGATTTCATGGCTGCAGTCACCATCTGCAGTGATTTTAGAGCCCAAGAAGAGGATACCTGTCACTACTTCTACCTTTTTCCCCTCTATTTGCCATGAAGTAATGGGCCCGGATGCCACAGTCTTAGTGTTTTTAATATCTAGTTTTAAGCTGGCTCTTTTACTCTCCTCCTTCACTCTCATCAAGAGGCTCTTTAGTTCCTCTTTGCTTTCTTCTATTAGAGTGCTATCATCTGCGTATCTGAGGTTGTTGATATTTTCCCCACCTGTCTTGATTCCAGCTTGTAACTCATCCAGCCTGGCATTTGATGTGCTCAGTGTATAGATTAAACAAACAGCGTGACAGCAGATGCCCTGTTGTACGCCTTTCTCAATCCTGAACCAATCAGTTGTTCCGTACAGGGTTATAACTGTTGCTTCTGGACCCACATACAGGTTTCTCAAAAGACAGATAAGATGGTCAGGTATTCCTATCTCTTTAGGAGCTCTCCACAGCTTATTATGAATCACACAGTCAAAGTCTTGGCATAGACGATGAAACAGAGATAGATGTTTTTTCTGGAATTCCCTAGCTTTCTCCATGATCAAGCAAATGTTGGCAATTTGATCTCTGGTTCCTCTTCCTTTTCTAAACCCAGCTTGGACATCTTGAAGTTCTTGGTTCGCATAATGATGAAGTCTAGCATGCAAGATTTTAAGCATAACTTTACTAGCATGGGAGATGAGTGAATTGTCTGATGATTAGCATATTCTTTAGTATTGGCCAATATAGCAGCCCATATCCACATGAAAGTGAAAACATTAGTTGCTTAGTCGTGTCTGACTCTTTGTGACCCCATGGACAATAGCCTGCCAGTCTCCTCTGTCCATGGGATTCTCCATGCAAGAATACTGGAATTAGTTGCCATTCCCTTCTCCAGGGGATCTTCCTGACCCAGCGATCGAACCCTGGTCTCCTGCATTGCAGGTGGATTCTTTACCATCAGAGCCACAAGGGAAGCTCCCATATTCAATGAGGCTATTTAAATTTAATTTTAAATTAATTAAAATTGAAATAAATATTCAGTTCCTCAGTTGGACCAACCACATTTCAAATACTAAATACTGCACATCATCATAAAAGGTTCTATTGGACAGCAGGACAAGATAGTTCTGGACACTTTACACATAAAAAGTTGAAAGAATTTTGCTCTTTATGTGATTGATTTATGTTCTTTCTCCATCTCCTTTGCCTTTCCTTCTCCTCTTCACTTTGCTCTGTTTGCACATATAGGCTGACATAGGATGGTTTTCTCTGTGTAAACAATCTTGGGATTGATGCCAGGGTGAATTGCTACTTTTGTATTTACCATTACTAGCATCTGAATTTTCATAAAACACATCATGATGGTTCTTTTCATCTGTCAATTTGACTGGGCTAAGGGGATACCCTGCTAGTTGGTAAAACATTATTTCTGGGTGTGTCTGTTGAGGGTGCTTCCAGGAGAAACTAGCGTTTGAATTAGTAGATAGAGTAAAGCAGATGGCCCTCACCAGTGCTTATGGGCATCACCCATCCCCTTGAGGGCCTGAAGGGAACAAAAAGGCATAGGAAAGGAAGGCTTGAGCTGTCTGCCGGAGCTGAAACACCCCTCTCCCCCTACTCCCAAACATCAGCGCTTCTGGTTCTCAGGCCATTGTATTTGACTAGGTCTTGGATCATTGGCTCCCATGGCCCTCCAGCCTTGGGATTTAGAAAGGAACTACACTACTTGCTTCCTTGGGCCTCTGAATTACAGAGGGCAGATCATGGGACTTCTCAGCCTTCAGAACTGCACGCACCAATCCCTAAGAATAAGTCTCTTTCCGTGTTTCAATATACATCTCGCTGGTTCTGTTTCTCTATAGAAACATGACTGTTACACACAAACTAGATGGGTTTTTAGTGACCACAAATCACATGTGATTAGAAAAGAAACTTCCCCAAGGACCTAATTTTTCTTTGTCTGGAATACTTGGGAAATAATTCCTGCTTTTTTACCTTCCACCAAGATGTAGAATTTGAGTGAAATTATGGAAATTTCATGATTATATTCTTTGCAAACAAAGATGGAGAAGCTCTATACAGCCAACAAAAACAAGGCTGGGAGCTGACTGTGGCTCAGATCATGAACTCCTTATTGCCAAATTCAGACTTAAATTGAAAGAAAGTAGGGAAAACCCCTAGACCATTCAGGTATGACCTAAATCAAATCCCTTAAAATTATACAGTGGAAGTGGCAAATAGATTCAAGGGATTAGATCTGATACAGTGCCTGAAGAACTATGGACAGAGGTTTGTAACATTGTATAGGAGGCAGTGATCAAGACCATCCCCAAGAAAAACAAATGCAAAAAGGCAAAATGGTTGTCTGAGGAGGCCTTACAAATAGCTATGAATAGAAGAGAAGCTAAAGGCAAAGGAGATAAGGAAAGATATACCCATTTTGAAGAACAGCAAGGAGAGATAAGAAAACCTTCCTCAGTATTCAATGCAAGGAAATAGAGGAAAACAATAGAATGGGAAAGACTAGAGATCTCTTCAAGAAAATTAGAGATACCAAGGGAACATTTCATGCACAGATGGGCACAATAAAGGACAGAAATAGTAGGGATGTAACAGAAGCAGAAGATATTAAGAAGAGATGGCAAGAATACACAGAAGAACTGTACAAAAAAGAGCTTCATGACCCAGATAATCATGATGATGTGATCCCTACCTAGAGCCAGATATTCTGGAATGTGAAGTCAAGTGGGCCTTAGGAAGTATCACTATGAACAAAGCTAGTGAGGTGATGGAATTCCAGTTGAGCTATTTCAAATCCTAAAAGATAATGCTGTAAAAGTGCCGCACCCAACATGCCAGCAAATTTCGAAAGCTCAGCAGTGGCCACAGGACTGGAAAAGGTCAGTTTTCATTTCAATCCCAAAGAAGGGCAATGTCAAAGAATGTTCAGACTACCACACAATTGTACTCATCTCATATGCTAGCAAAGTAATGCTCAAAATTCTCCAAGCCAGGCTTCAACAGTACATGAACCATGAGGTTTTCAGATGTTCAAGCTGGATTTAGAAAAGGCAGAGGAACCAGAGATCAAATTGCCAACATCCGTTGGATCATTGAAAAAGCAAAAGAATTCCAGAAAAGCACATCTTCTGCTTTATTGACTATGCCAAAGCCTTTGACTCTGTGGATCACAAGAAACTGTGGAAAATTCTTCAAGAGATAGAAATACCAGACCACCTGACCTCCCTCCTGAGAAATCTGTATCAGGTTAAGAAGCAACAGTTAGAACTGGACGTGGAACAAAAGACTGGTTCCAAATAGGGAAAGGAGTATGTCAAGGCTGTATATTGTCACCCTGATTATTTAACTTATATGCAGAGTACATCAAGCAAAATGCCAGGCTGGATGAAGCACAATCTGGAATCAAAATTGCTGGGAGAAATATCAATACCCTCAGATATGCAGATGACACCACCCTTATGGCAGAAAGTAAAGAGGAACTAAAGAGCCTCTTGATGAAAGTGAAAGAGGAGAGTGAAAAAGCTGGCTTAAAACTCAATTAAAATAACTAAGATCATGGCATCTGGTCGTATCGCTTCATGGCAAGTAGATGGGGGGAAAGAATGGAAACAGTGAGAGACTTTATTATTTTTGGGCTCCAAAATCACTCAGATAGTGACTGCAGCCATGAAATTAAAAGACACTTGCTCCTTGGAAGAAAAGCTATGACCAACCTAGGCAGCATATTAAAATGCAGAGACGTTTGCCAACAAAGGTCCATCTAGTCATATCTATATGCCCATACATAGTAATGTATGGATTTGAGACTTGGACCATAAAGAAAGCTGAGCACCAGAGAATTGATGCTTTTGACCTGTGGTGTTGGAGAAGACTCTTGAGAGTCCCTTTGATTGCAAGGAGATCCAACCAGTCCATCCTAAAGCAAATCAGTCCTGAATATTCATTGGAAGGACTGATACTGAAACTCCAATACTTTGGCCACCTGATGCAAAGAATTGACTCATTGGAAAAGACCGAGATGCTGGGAAAGATTGAAGGCAGGAGGAGAAGGGAACGATAGAGGATGAGATGGTTGGATGGCATCACCGACTCAATGGACTTGAGTCTGAGCAAACTCCAGGAGTTGGTGATGGATAGGGAAGCCTGGCATGCTGGAGTCCATGGATTCGCAAAGAGTTGAACACAACTGAGCAACTGAACTGAACTTGTGGAAATTAATGAAAGCATGGAGAGTGAATGTAAACAGTTCTAAAATGTGTCTTTGAGTTTGTTTTTTCACACACAGTGTAAGCCCATGGAATCATTTTTTGATTTTAATGATATGTTGTCATTTAACAAACAGAAAACTGTCATTTCTTAAAAAATCAAGAACACATTTTTTTTTCCTGAAAAAACTGCGATTTAGAAAAAATGACAAACATTTTGGTGTTAACTTTTCCATATGCATTATCAACTAAGACAGTCAATTTTTCTTTCTCTGAAGTAGAGTGAAACAAAGAACAGCGTCAAACATGGGTGGAGTGACAAAGATCCCAAATGAAGAGGAGGAGGGGATACTTGTTCATGAGAATTTGGAGGCTGTCTTAGAAGGCCACAGTCTTCCCATGTGCTGCAGCGTTAAAGAACCTGCCTGCCAATTAAAGGAGATGCAAGAGATGCAGATTTGATGCCTGTGTCAGGAAGATCCCCTGGAGAAGGAAGTACAACCCACTCCAGTATTCTTGCCTGGAGAATTCCATCGACAGAGGAGCCTTGTGGGCTAGAGTCCATGGGGTTGCAAAGAGTCACACATGACTGAGCACACACACACAAACCCTCAGGCCCCCAGGGCTGGAAAGGTTTCAGGAGAAGGTGGGAGAATAAGAGGTTGAAAGTTGTTTCCTGGTGCACTGGGACGACCCAGAGGGATGGAATGGGGAGGGAGGAGGGAGGAGGGTTCGGGATGGGGAACACATGTATACCTGTGGCAGATTCATTTTGATATTTGGCAAAACTAATACAATTATGTAAAGTTTAAAAATAAAATAAAATAATAAAAAAAAATAGGAAAAATAGAAAGCAATAATTGGCCATTTAGATTATCTACCTACTGTGAGAACTCTGAACATTTTAAAAAATTATCTCAAAATATGTATCTTTCTGATTAGCATAAGAATGCAATTAAACTTGTTGAAATTAAAAAAAAAAGTTGTTTCCATCTCTAGTGGCAGGTATTTTTTGATAATGGAAGTAAATCTAGGTACTAGTTGTTGTTCAGTCACTAAGTCATAGGTACTAGTAGCTTAAAAAATTTAACGCTAAAATGAAAAGGAATTGTTTATAGTCAATTTAGATCGAAGTTCACCCTCTTCTCTCTACAAGCACTTTTAAAGTGAGATGCAGTTGAATATAGCATACAGCAATGGAGCCAACAGAAAACGTTATGTGTCTTGGAAAAAATGAAGATTTATTTATTTTTAGAAATCCTACAACACCCAGAAAAGTTATAAGTAGTTTCAACTACATGGTTAGAGACCTATTATTCAGATCAGATCAGTCGCTCAGTCGTGTCCGACTCTTTGCGACCCCATGAATCGCAGCACGCCAGGCCTCCCTGTCTATCACCAACTCCCGGAGTTCACCCAGACTCACGTCCATCGAGTCAGTGATGCCATCCAGCCATCTCATCCTGTGTCATCCCCTTCTCCTCCTGCCCCCAATCCCTCCCAGCATCAGAGTCTTTTCCAATGAGTCAACTCTTTATTAGGACAAAGTAATTTATCTTAAGGCTTGGTAAATATAGCACAATAAGTTACAGAATGCTAAAATGAATAAGGGTAACTGAAATCACATTTCTCTGTTGAGAATAATGCTGCATAATGAGGACAAAGAAAAATACATTTAAAGAAAATTATTTTTCATATTTGTTTACTTTTTAGTTTAATGAGATGACTCACTTGCTTGTTTACTTTTAATTTGGTTTAATGAGATGGCTGTAAGAGCAGTCCTTACTCCACCTAAGTAAATTTGGGACCTGAAAGTGCTAGTGAGATCATTTCCAAGTCTTAATTGAAGATATTAAGAAGTAACACCTCTGTATGCAAAAGGAAAATAAACTAATGGGGAGATCACTTGATATTATTAAAGAGAAAGGGTACTATTTTGTGTGTGTGTGTGTGTTTAATGTGGACCATTTTTAAAGTCTTTACTGAACTTGTTACAATACTGCTTCTGTTTTATATTTTAGTTTTTTGGCTGTGAGGCATGTGGGATCTTAGTTCCCCAACTGGGGATCAAACCCTCACTCCCTGCATTACAAGACAAAATCTTAAAACACTGGACCACCAGGAAAGTCCCAGGTACTATTTTTAAGAGAAAGGACAGCTGTATCTGCTAAGAGGAATGAGAAAGCAGGGAAAACTACATTGTTCTGAATAAAAAAGGTAGAGTTGGAGGGATGGGGTCAGGAGGAGGAGTGGTATTGCTTCTGAGAGTTCAAGAGGCAGAAAAAGGTGTTCAGGAGTCATGTGGGGAAGAGGTGCAAAGGGGGAAGGCGGTGGTAGTCAGAGGAGTTGGAGGCAGGAGTGTCACGTCTTCGTTATCTAATGTTGCGTACAAACCACTCACGTGTAGTATAGTGACATAATCACTTCTTAGGCTCCCAGATTCTGAGAGTCAGGTTTGGTTGGACAGTTGCCACTCTGGTCTGTGTGGTTGTGGTCATCTGTAGGCTGGGGCTGTGTTCACCTGGAAGCCTGACTGTGCTGGAGGACTTGCTAGCATAGTCAGTATATCAGTGCTGGCTGTTGGCTGGAGGCCTCGTTTGCCACATGGGCCACTCTGTGGAGCTGCTTCAGTGTTTGCATGACATGAAAGTGAAAAGTGAAAGTGAAGTCGCTCAGTCGTGTCTGACTCTTTGGTAGCCTACCAGGCTCCCCTGTCCATGGGATTTTCCAGGCAAGAGTACTGGAGTGGACTGCCATTTCCTTCTCCAGGGGATCTTCCCAAACCAGGGATCGAACCCAGGTCTCCTGCATTGCAGACAGACGCTTTACTGTCTGAGCTACATGACACAGTAGCCGGTTTTTCCCAGGACAAGCAATCCTAGAGGCCACGGTGGAGCTAAAATGGCTTTTATGACTTAGCCTCAGAAGCAGCACACCAGTACTTTTACTACAGATAGCTCAGAAGCAGCTCTAATTAAGTGTGGGAGGGGAATACACAAGGGCAGAGGTGTGCCCAGAAATATGGATCCTTGCAGGAGGCCACAGGAGGCTGTCTACCACGGGAGGGAACTACAGAGATACTTCATAGGCATTTAGAAGTCAGTTGTACCTGTAGTACCATGTAGCTGTTTCCCAGACTTCTCACCCAATTTTCAGTAAATCTAAAACACTCACGGATGGCTCATGAAGCTGGGTTTGCTTTTGAGGCCGGCTTTAAGTGGGCTGGAGATGAGAAGTGAGGCTGCCCACAGATTTGGCCACATCTCAGTTACATATATATTTTGACATTTTTCCTTACATGAAGTGGTGAGTCTGAATTATATTTGTAGAAATGCTTATAAAAGTGGTGGGAGTATCTGATTTCTTTCTTGTCCTCTTCTAAGTCACAGATCACTTTTGTTGTGTTGCCTGAAATTACAGTGAGAGCATCTAGTTGTTTTCTTTCTCCTGGGCCATGTGTACCTGAAGGTGAAGACATTTTCTTCTATATTTGACCTTTTATATTGAAATCATAAAAGCAGTGGGGGAAAATTCTCTCCAACCCCATTTTGGCCATATTGACATCCTCGGAGAGCCTCTTCTTCCATGAACACTTCCTCTCCCACCTCCTTTCGCTGACATGAGGCGGAGGAGAATTAAGAGACTTGAGGAGTCAGAACAAGAGATCTGAAGAGCAAAGGAGGCCGTGTCTTACTGGACAGTGCTCTGTATGGGTGGAACCTCTTTCTCCAGTTCATGTTCGTCTGCTGTTTCATGGGCAGACGCTTAATTCTGGAGAATGAGCTGCTCATCAAAAATAAAACTAAATAAAGGTGAACGTAGGGGAAACAAGTTTGATGCCATTGTGAAAAGGGCTGGGTGTCTGCCATGACTGTTTCAGGTTTAGTCGAGGATGATTTGCGCAGTTACGGGGCTTTGTAACTGTGCTTGGTGGCACAAAGCTCTGTGAATAGTTTCTCCCCAAACTGTTGTTGTGAACTGATGAAATGCTTAATAGTGTTTCCCTTTGGAATTCATTTTAACAGAGTTATTATTGTGATGAGGAGAATGTACTAAACACATAGTCTAATATCCATTTGATTTTCTGCTGAGGAGAATTACTGCAAAGGTACCAGAGCAGTTTGATCATCACAGGGAGACTTATTTTCAGCTTTGTCAAGCTGTGTATTGAGTTGCTTTGCCTTCATTTAAACGTTAAGTTCTGAAGTTAATTTCCAGTACATCCAGGGAAAAGACTCCTTGGTGTAAAGCAAAAAGCTACAAAAATGTGGTAAATTTAGTTCCCTCAAAGACTTTGAATTAAATTTAAATTCAATTAACACATTGAATGTCTGCAGGGAGCATGGCACTGTACTAGGTACTAGAATTTGAACTAATGCAGAGGTTCAAGAGGGTTTCCAAGTTAATGTGATGAGTTTGGATAGAGAAAAATCAATCATTTAGACTGCAGTCTTTTTGGAATCTACATTTCCTTGGGTAAATTCTCAAAATACTGTTCAATTTGGGCACTCCCTGGGAATGGAGTGAGGAGAGCAGAAACCATTCTTTCTTGGGCCTTAAATTTAGAATGAAGGAATATTTAGTATTGCTTTAATAAATGGTTTAAATAATAAAAACTTGAGCAAATGATAGCGTTACTTTCAGAAAGACACAAGGAGGACTCCTGCTATACACAGAAGTTAACATTTCAGATTTAGAACATATTTACGCTTTAAAATATTATTCTAAAAAATAAGCTGAATAAAGGGTATTTCTTTTAGTATCATCAGGACCCAGGAATGCTTTAGGAGAAGAGCACAGTGAGTCTTAGAACTACTAAAATTTACCAAGAACCGTGCCAAATTTTAGCAAAATAGTTCCACCTAAATGCCTTCAGAGCCCTCCTTACCTGAAAATGTTTTAAACACCTGCAGGTTATTTTTCCCTGCCAAAATCAGACAGGCTTAAAAAGAAAGCAGGTGTGATGAGTCCCTTTCTTGGGATGAAAGCCCATACTTTGCTGCTGACGCCAGCATCTGTCCATAGCCGGTCCCCAGACACTATGCACTGTTTCTTTGTCTCTGTTATGTTCTCTGTCCTGTTGATCCTGTGGGATTCTTTCAAAAGGTTTTAACTTAAGTCAGTATCATTTATTGAAAAGAACTTGCTTTCCCACTATACTCGAGAGGCGCTTTTGTTGTAGCTTAGGGGACTATATGTTGGGTTGGCCAAAAGTTCATTTGGGTTTTTCCATAACATCTTAATGGAAAGACCTGAACAAACTTTTTAGTCAACTCAGTGTTTGTGGGTCTGTGGTCTGTATTCTGTTTTGTTTCATTTTCTTGTTAGTCTATTCCTGCATCCATCCTATACCACCTTAATTACTGTGACTTCATTTTAATCCTTGCTACCTGAGAGACCTCTAACAATTTTTCTCAAGGTGGTTTTGAGTATTCTTAGGCCTTTTTAGGTCGATGCAAATTTTACAGCTTATCAGTCTCATCAATGACAGTAAAACCCTGGTGGGATTTTAGTTGGAATTGCATTTAATCTATAGAGCAAGTAGAGGAAATCTGAAACTTAACAATAATATCTTCCAATCCACAAACAGGGTACATATTATCATTTATTAAATAGTTTTCATTTCTCTCATAAATACTTTCTAGATAGAAGTCTTGTATAACCTAGATATATTCCTGGTATTTTGTTTTTTTCCATGCTACTGTGAAGGGTAGAATTTAAAAACTTATTTTCCAGTTCTTGCTCAGAAATGGCAATGCAAAATTTTTGTATATTGACTTTGTGTCTAGAGACTTTTCTAAATTCACTTAATTTTAATATTTTGCATTTAGACCCTTTTGGATTTTTCTATGTAGAAAACTATGTTGCCTACAGATAATGGCAATAAATGCTTTCATCTTCTGATCTTGATGCCTTTTATTTCTTTTCCTTGCATTATTGCACCAGCTAGGATCTCCAATTCAAAACTGAGCAAGTGAGGTGGTTGCAAATATGTCCTGCTACTGATTTCAAGGACAATGATTTTAATATATTGTTGTTGTTGACATCACTAAGTCACGTCTGACTCTCTTGGGACCCCATGGACTGTAGCCCACCAGGCTCCTCTGTCCATGGGATTTCCCAGGCAAGAATACTGGAGTGGTTTGCCATTTCCTTCTCCAGGGGTTCTTCCCAACCCAGGGACCAAACCTGTGTCTCCTGTATTGCCAGATAGATTCTTTACTACTGAGCCACCAGGGAAGCCCCAGGACAATGATTTTAATATTTTACCGTAAAGTATGATGTTTATTCTAACTTTCGTAGATAAGGGGGTAATTTTTATGGTATTTATTTCAATTATAGTATCTTCATTTTTTTCCTGCAGGTATTTTTTTTTTTCTTTAGCCTATTTTTCTTCAGTGAAACACTGGGTCCTCCCACACACTATAACAATCTTATAAAATGCTTCTCAATACAGTTTTTCACATGGTCAAATCTGTCAGTTAATTAGCTCAATTTTTTTTTTTTTTTTTTTATCTTCCTGAAGACTGCATTCCTGCTGGTTACTTCTGGTCCTTCCTTTTACCATCATTCTGGGGATTCTCATGCCTTCTCCCGATTTTCAGATAATGCATCTGGTTCCTTGGTTCTCTTTTTTCTGGGTTCCCTCCCTGGTTTCTGTGTAGAATAATTTTAGCAGTTGCCTCTGGGAACCTATGCTCACCAGATAGCCAGTGCCAGGGCAGGTCTGTGGGAGCCTTGCTGGAGAAAGCTGAGTTTACTCTGAGCCAAGGGGCTTTAAGACAGAAAGTGTGGGTGGTGGCGGGAGGTGGAGGGGAATCAGGAAGAAACCAAGGAAAAGTGGAAGCTGCCATGCTCAATTCATGACAGTTCTGAGGCTGTTTTATTTGTACAAAATCTCATTAATACCATATTTGACTTTGTATTTTGTATACCATTTTCCAAAATGGCAGAAGCATATTTTAAAAATGAAATTCAAGCAAAGCATTTGTGAAGTTTCTGAAAATCACTATGCTTCTTGAAAGTTTGTAAATAATGAGTATTCATTCAACAAATAGCTAGCCAGTCTTTTGTGTGCCAGGCATCAATGAAAAACCTGGACATAAATCTCTGTCTTCATGAAGCAAGACTGACAATAAACATGATAAATTAGTTCTATAGAATGATAGATGGTGTGTGAGTGATTAGGAGTCCTGGACAGGATACAAATGCAAAGTGCAATTTAAAATAAGGTGGTGAGGGTGAGCTTCACTGAGGAGGTGATATTTGAGCAGGGATTTGAAGGTGGCAGGTGAGTTAGATATGGATGTATCGTATCTATGGATGGAGAGGAGCACAGCAAGCAGGGGAAGCATGTCTGGCATGTTTGGAAACAGAGGAAGCCAGTGTGGCTGAAGCTGAGTGGGCAAGAGCATACAGTTGTCCAGGTTCCAGGACCATCCACAGATGCTCAAGTCCCTTATATAAAATGGTGTAGTACAGTCAGCCCTCTGCATCAGTGGGTTCTGCATGCAAGAGATGAGGTCAGAGAGGTGATGGGCGGTGACCCCTGTTGAGTCTCACAGGATATTATAAGTACCTGGACTTTCATTCTGAGTCAAACAGGAACTCTTGGTAGATTTGAAGCAGAGGAATAACATGATCTGACTTGTGTTTTTGGAGGAGGAGATTTCATTTTTTAAAAGTGAAGTATAGTTAATTTACAATGTTGTGTTTTGGGTATACAGCAAAGTGATTCATATATATATATATATATATATATATATATATATACACACACACACACACAAATATATACAGATTCATATATATATGGATATATATATCCACAAACATACATATAGAAACACAGACATATGTGTGTGTGTGTGTGTGTGTGTGTATAATTCTCTTTCAGATTCCTTTATTTTATAGGTTATTGCAAATAGTAGTGTGTATTGTTAATCCCAAATTCCTAATTGATCCCTCCTCTCTTTTTTGGGAACCATAAGTTCGTGTTCTATGTCTGTGACTCTACTTTTGTTTTGTAAATAATTTCATTTGTATCATTCTTTTTAGATTCCATGTGTGTGATATCATGATATTTGTTTTTCTATTTCTGATTTACTTCACTCACTATGATAATCTTTAGGTTGGGTCTACTTATGTTGCTGCAAATGGCAATATTTCATTCTTTTTATGGCTGAGTAATATTCCACTGTGTGTGTGTGTGTGTGTGTGTATAATCTTATTTATCCATTTATCTGTCCTATTGATGGACATCTGGTTTGCTTCCATGTCTTGGCTGTTGTAAATACTGCTGCTAAGAACATAGGTGTGTGTGTATCTTTTGGGATTCCTGGATCATATGGCTACTATTTTTTGAAGTGATCACTTTGGATGCTGTGTGGATAAGAGCCAATAGGGGCCAAGGGCCAGAAGGTATATAGGGCTGGTAAGACGCTACTGAAATAATTCTGATAGGTGGCTCCAAAAAAAATGTATGGCAAAACCCACCACAATATTGTAATTAGCCTCCAATGAAAATAAATTAATTTTAAAAAATGGCAGCAGTGCAGGTGGTGAGAAGTGGCTGGGTCACCCCCCAAACTTAGTGGCTTATCATTATCCTTTATTCTGTGGGTTGGCCAGCTGGTTCCTCTGATAGTTTCTTCTAGACTCACTCATGTGGGTGCATTCACTAGAAGACTGAGTGGTTTAAAGGTCCAAGACAGTCTTCTTCACTTGTTAAGGATCCTTGATTTTCCTCCACCCAGTTGGTTGCTCATCCTCCAGTACTAAACCAGTCCTCTTATGCAGTGAGGTGGGGGGTTTCAGGGCAGTGTTCCAGAAGAGAGAATGCGGTGCTGCGAAGTCCTCACCTAAAAAGTCTCATAATATCATTTCTGTCACATCCTGTTTTTTCCAAACAAGTCACAAGAGCAGTCTGGTTATAATGGATGGGAAAATAGATCCATCTCTAGATGAGAAGGGCAGCAAAGTCACATTGCAAAGGGACCTGCATTGCAGGATAGAAAGAATTTGTATCCATATTTTCAGTCCACCAAAATGCATTTAGTATTTTTGAGTGTAGAGGCTGGGTATGTAATGTGAGAGTAAGAAACACGAAGTGTGGCTCTAAAATTTTGGGTTTAAGCAACAGGCAAAAAGGAGTTGTCACAGTGAAGATGGGGGAAGACGGGGTAGATGAAATTTGTGAGAACAGCAGCATCCAGGCAGGGAAACTGGGGGACAGGCTCTGTGCATCAGCACTCAGTGTGCAGTTCCATATGAAGCCAGATTCTGTCTGAGGCAGATCTCCTGCCCTAGGCAAGGACTAGCTTTCGAGATGGGGAGTCTGAGCAGGAAGAGGATCATTCGTGGGTAGCGTTAGCTCAGTGAAAAGAGGGCAAGAGAAGGCCTCTGCATGGAAAATGAACCCTGATGTAGAGATGGTTTCCAGAGTGTGGACAGGAAGAAGCAAATAGGCCACAGGCAGGTTCCAGGAGGGAGTTTCACAAGACAGCCTACGGGCCCAGTGCTGCAGAAGTGGACAGAATAGCCTTGAAGGAAGATTGAGAGGAGTGCTCAGATAACCACTCCTTGGAAATAAGGATCAATACTTGTCATGTTCACCCCACACTACTGTTCCCCTGTGGATCCAGAGTTCTTAATGAAAAGATAGAGATGAGAGCGTGATTCTTGTTCAGTTGCTCAGTTGTGTCCAACTTTTAGTGACCCCATGGACTGCAGCACGCCAGGCTTCCCTGTCCTTCACCATCTCCTGGAGCTTGCTCAATGCCAAGCTAAGGTCTACAACAAAGCTGCTCTTGAATCTTTTAAATGTGGAATATGATCCACAATTTAAAGCCAACTTCTTTTTCTTTGTTTGAGTGGGGAGAAGTCTCATAGAAGAACATCCGATTCTGCCCTAGGCATAAAAGGACTATCAATAGTACCCAAGAAAGAATTTTGAGAAGATGTGCACTCTATCCGGGCTTCCTTATGAAACTTTATGGCAAACCTCTGTGTGTGTGAGGGGTGTGTAAGTTGTGCCTGTATGTATCTGTAATATATTTTGTATTGGCAACAGTTATTAGATCAATGACTCAGATGGCGAAGAGAGAGAAATGTGCTGATCCCCAGGCTGGTGCACATTTTGGCTACATTTTACAGCATTCCATGCTGTAAAGCATTCCTGCTTCTCAGGTGGCGTTGGTGGTAAAAAAACGGCCTGCCAATGCAGGAGACATAAGAGACGCAGGTTCGATCCCTGGGTTGGGAAGGTCCCCTGGACGAGGGCATGGCAACACACTCCAGTATTCTTGGTGGGAGAATCCCATGGACAGAGGAGCCTGGTATCTACAGTCCATGGGGTCGCACAGAGTCGACCACTACTGAAGCGACTTAGCACCCAGGCACACACGCATTCTACAAAAGATGGAATGCATCTCTGCTAGCTTGCTTTACAGTCCACCCAAGAGTAGGGGGACGAATTCTATGACCTTTGAAAGTCAATTTTCATCCCAAGATTTTACATTCCAATTACGTCTGATAGACTATTTAAATAAATGATGGTTTTTCTATTAGAAAAGAAAATTGACTGGAATTCATTCTATTTGAGCTGCAAAAATTCGAAAATAGGTCAACTCTTAATTATCCAGGGTAATAGGGAACATCTTGAATGGATTATCCTAAACCACAGGTAATTAACAAAATGTGCAAATTAGGCACTGATTCATAGCATTCATTAAAATTCCCATTTAAGCTACTACTTTAAGCAGCATACATTTGTAGATGAGCAAATCAACATGGTAAAAATAATTTTAAGATGGAAACAGGCTTTTTATTTTTTAAGGTAGAGTTGAAAATATATCCTGAGAGACTGGATGATCTGAAATATTTTGTCTTTTGAGATTCAAAACATTTATCTAGAGTTCCAGAGGCCGTTTGGCAGGTTTTATGATCTCATATTTGTAAAAGTGGGGGAGAGATTGATATTTTGCAACTCCTGGAAAATCTGCCCAGTGCCCTGAAACCACACTCTGCATGTTGGTGATCAGGCCTGTGAGGCCGTCTCTTCCCCTCCCCCAACACGTCCATGGATGAGCTAATAGCAGAACAAAGGCTGGAACAAGTGGGGAAATGAGGAAGAACTAGAGACATGCATACTAATAGCAGGGGTCCCCAGCCTCCAGGATCTAATGCCTGATGATCTGAGGTGGAGCTGATGTAATAATAATAGAAATAAAGTGCTCAATAAACGTAATGCACTTGAATCATCCTGAAACCACCTCCCCTACCCCCAGTCCTGTATTAGTCTTCATTTTAAACAAAACAAAAAAGCCCATCTGGTCTAGAAAGATCTGTAATTCTGCCAAATTAAATCTCTTAAATTACTGTTAAATATCTTTAAGTACTTTTTGTTATTCTAATATTATTTACTGAACTAATCCATGATATTAGTGATTTTGTTGATACGGATGATAATTTATTGAAACCTAGACTGTGCCCAGTATGACACAGGGCTCCTTGCTAACATTATCTCCTCCTTTACTTACAACAGCATCGTGCAGTGAGAATTACTCTCATTGTACAGCTGATTGGTGGAAATGTTAATGATAGCATGTAGGAGATCTGGGCTTTAAACCAGGGCCTGACGGTCTGATGCTGAACCCATGCTCTTCCCTTTGGGCCAATGGATTTCAAAGCATGCTCCTCTGTCTTGGTCCCTCTCCCCTCATCTTTCAGCCCCCATTTTCCCCTGACCATCCAAGTGTGCATCTCCTGGGAACTTGTTGAAAATTTAAATTCTTAGGCCTAACCCTAGACTTTGTGAATCATAAGCTCTGTGGTGGGGGCCCAGCAATCTGTGTTTAATGAGTTGTTGTTCACAGGATGTTTTGAAGCCTGCTCAAATTTGAGAACCACTGTACTATGCCATGTGTCCTTATTATGAGACCTTTATTATTTTTAACTAGAGACGTGGAATTAATTGCAACTGTTGTTAGATGAAGAGGGAGATCAACAGTCTAATTAAATTGGACTTTTTAACTGGACTTTGTTTCCAATTTCTTCCACTGTCAAGTTTTCTTGCTTAAAGCAGCCGAGAAAATCTTCCAAGTCAAAATCATTCAAGGAGAATCTGCTGCTGCTGCTGCTGCTAAGTAGCTTCAGTCGTGTCTGACTCTGTGCGACCCCATAGACGGCAGCCCACCAGGCTCCCCCCTCCCTGGGATTCCCAGGCAAGAACACTGGAGTGGGTTGCCATTTCCTTCTCCAATGCATGAAAGTGAAAAATGAAAGTGAAGTCGCTCAGTCGTGTCCGACTCTTCACGATCCCATGGACTGCAGCCTGCCAGGCTCCTCCGTCCATGGGATTTTCCAGGCAAGACTACTGGAGTGGGGTGCCATTGCCTTCTCCTCAAGGAGAATCTTGTATAGTCTAAATCAGTGATCTCCAAAGAGGACCACATGCAATCATAGGGGTGGATAAGACTGTTCACTGGGCTGTAGGAAGAAACTACTAGGATTTGTATTTACATTAATTTTTCCCTAAAAATAAGAGCAAAATAAAATGTACTGATATTTACCAGGGATTTCCCAGGTGGCTTAAGTAGTAAAGAATCCACCTGTCAATGTAAGAGATGCAAGTTCGATCCTTGGTTTGGGAAAATTCCCTAGAAAAGGAGATGGCAACCCAGCCCAGTATTCTTGCCTGGGAAATCCCATGGACAGATGAGCCTGGTGGGCTACAGTCCAAGGGTCACAAAAGGTTGGACATGACTGAGCATGCACTCAAATACTTTCTATGGGTCCAGAGTAACACATGAATTTCTGTATGTGTGCATGTACACACCGGCCCCCTGCCTTGTGTCCCGGCTCTCACACTTTGGCTCACCTTTGTACTCTAGCTGCTGTGTAGCAACCAGCTGTGTACAGGCATCACCTGTCAACCCCATCCTTCGGTGGTATCCCTCTCTTACCTGCAACTCTGGGCATATTCTACCTCTGTCCAGCCATTCTGATGCATTCACAGATCTGGAAGTGTAAGCTAATTGACTCATTGTAAGCCAGGAGCCAGTGGATAAATGCTTGCCTTTTCTATGTCCCAGATGAACCATCCTGAAGTACATTCTGCGTGACTTCTCATGGAATCCCTGTGTGGCCATCCTCACTGATGTTCAGTACTAACCAGCCCAGTTGTGCTTCTTTGCCTCTGATTCCTCCATCTCTTCCTTTATCTGGCTCTCACTCCTGTTCCCTTTGGTGGGATCATTTCTGAAAACAAACTCCCTACATAGATGCCAATGTCTTACAGATTATTTTCGAGAAGAAACCAGGCTAAGTAGGGTGCATGCTAAAGCACCTTAATGAAGAATATAAGAAACATTTTGGAGATGACTGGTCTAAAGCTTTAATTCTCAACAACTTCTTTTCTTATTTTTAAAGAAATGAGCCTGTCAGTTGATATTCTAATGCTTGTATATGTGCTACATCTTGACGCATGTTTGCTGTTTTCATGGGCATATTACCTATCATATAACTCTACCTCATCTTTTTGGACTCTAGGAAGCATATTAGATGCAAATCAGTAAGGGTGTATTTATTTGTAATATTCTTAAATTTACTGCAGTTAATAGATAGAGCCAATTATGTGTAGGCTTTAGTACTTTGTCGTTAATATCAAATATTTTTTAACACCTCAATGACTGCCTGTAATGCACAGACATGATGCAATCCTTTGGTTGAAATCCCTGTTGAAGGCCAACAGACCTGGGTTTAGAACCTTTAACTTTATTGCTAAAAGTAATTTTGCATGTTTATGTAAAAATTTAATTCATTTATTTGTAAACTGTTACATCTTTATGCTAGAGGATAAGGTAAGACCTTTTTACCATTTTATTTCTTGCTCAAAAATACCTCAGGGATGTTATGAGAAGGGCACCTCATTTCTTTTTTCCCCCACAAAACTCATAACCTTAGTCTAGTCACAAAAAAAATCAGACAAAACATCAGACAACCCAAACTAGGGACACTCTACAAAATACCTGTCTGGTACTCTTCAAATTTTAAGATCGTGAGCAAGAAGAGACCAAGTAATTGTCTAAATGCACCGTGGTATCCTGGATTGGATCCTAGAACAGACAAAGAATTCCAGTGGAAAAATTAGAGAAATAAAGTCTATAGTTAATAGCATTCTGCCAATATTAATTTCTTAATTTTCACAAATATACCTTGGTTTTGTAAGATAACATTAGAGGGAGCTGGATGAAGGGGATATGGAAATACTCTGTACTATCTTTATAACTTTTCTGTAAATCTAAAATTAAAAAAGAATTCAAATTTTTATACAGTTTTTAAAAATTACTTTGCATTTACAGCTCTTACAAAATATGTGCTGTATTCCCTGTGTTGTACAATATATCCTTGAGCCTGCAGTACACACGATACTTTGTGCCTCCCACTACCCTGCCTCTGTTTTGCCCCTCCCCCTACTGGTAACCACTGGTTTGTTCTCCATATCTGCTTTTTTGTTATAGTCACTAATTTATATTTTTTGGATTCCACATATAAGGAATACCATACAGTATTTGTCTTTCTATGTCTGACTGACTTCACTTAACATAACGCCTTTCAAGTCCATCCATGTTGCTGAAAATGGTAAAATTTCATTCTTTTTTATCGCTTAGTGCTATGAAATAGAAGCGATAAAAAAGAATGAAATTTTACCATTTTCAGCAACATGGATGGACTTGAAAGGCGTTATGTTAAGTGAAGTCAGTCAGACATAGAAAGACAAATACTGTATGGTATTCCTTATATGTGGAATCCCAAAAAAAAAAAAAAGAGATACCCCTCGTCCAAGGTAAGGAGCAATGGCTGTGCTTTGCTGGAGCAGCTGTGAAGAGATACCCCACGCCCAAGGTAAGAGAAACCAAGTAAGATGGTAGGTGTTGCAAGAGGGCTTCAGAGGGCAGACATACTGAAACCATGCTCACAGAAAACTAGTCAATCTAATCAAACTAGGACCACAGCCTTGTCTAACTCAATGAAACTAAGCCATGCCCGTGGGGCAACCCAAGACGGGCGGGTCATGGTGGAGAGATTTGACAGAATGTGGTCCACTGGAGAAGGGAATGGCAAACCACTTCAGTATTATTGCCTTGAGAACCCCATGAACAGTATGAAAAGGCAAAATGATAGGATACTGAAAGAGAAGCTCCCCAGGTCAGTAGGTGCCCAATATGCTACTGGAGATCAGTGGAGAAGTAACTCCAGAAAGAATGAAGGGATGGAGCCAAAGCAAAAAGAATACCCAGCTGTGGATGTGACTGATGATAGAAGCAAGGTCTGATGCTGTAAAGAGCAATATTGCATAGGAACCTGGAATGTCAGGTCCATGAATCAAGGCAAATTGGAAGTGGTCAACCAGGAGATGGCAAGAGTGAATGTCGACATTCTAGGAATCAGCAAACTGAAATGGACTGGAATGGGTGAATTTAACTCAGATGACCATTATATCTACTACTGTGGGCAGGAATCCCTCAGAAGAAATGGAGTGGCCATCATGGTCAACAAAAGAGTCCGAAATGCAGTACTTGGATGCAATCTCAAAAATGACAGAATGATCTCTGTTCGTTTCCAAGGCAAACCATTCAATATCACAGTAATCCAAGTCTATGCCCCAACCAGTAACACTGAAGAAGCTGAAGTTGGAACGGTTCTATGAAGACCTACAAGACCTTTTAGAACTAACACCCAAAAAAGATGTCCTTTTCATTATAGGGGACTTGAATGCAAAAGTAGGAAGTCAAGAAACACCTGAAGTAACAGGCAAATTTGGCCTTGGAATACGGAATGAAGCAGGGCAAAGACTAATAGAGTTCTGCCAAGAAAATGCACTGGTCATAACAAACACCCTCTTCCAACAACACAAGAGAAGACTCTCTACATGGACATCACCAGATGGTCAACACCGAAATCAGATTGATTATATTCTTTGCAGCCAGAGATGGAGAAGCTCTATACAGTCAGCAAAAACAAGACCAGGAGCTGACTGTGGCTCAGACCATGAACTCCTTATTGCCAAATTCAGACTTAAATTGAAGAAAGTAGGGAAAACCACTAGACCATTCAGGTATGACCTAAATCAAATCCCTTATCATTATACAGTGGAAGTGAGAAATAAATTTAAGGGCCTAGATCTGATAGATAGAGTGCCTGATGAACTATGGAATGAGGTTCGTGACACTGTACAGGAGACAGGGATCAAGACCATTCCCATAGAATAGAAATGCAAAAAAGCAAATTGGCTGTTTGGGGAGGCCTTACAAATAGCTGTGAAAAGAAGAGAAGCGAAAAGCAAAGGAGAAAAGGAAAGATATAAACATCTGAATTCAGAGTTCCAAAGAATAGCAAGAAGAGATAAGAAAGCCTTCTTCAGTGATCAATGCAAAGAAATAGAGGAAAACAACAGAATAGGAAAGACTAGGGATCTCTTCAAGAAAATCAGAGATACCAAAGGAACATTTCATGCAAAGATGGGCTCGATAAAGGACAGAAATGGTATGGACCTAACAGAAGCAGAAGATATTAAGAAGAGATGGCAAGAATACACAGAAGAACTGTACAAAAAAGAGCTTCATAGCCCAGATAATCACAATGGTGTGATCACTGACCTAGAGCCAGACATCCTGGAATGTGAAGTCAAGTGGGCCTTAGAAAGCATCACTACGAACAAAGCTAGTGGAGGTGATGGAATTCCAGGTGAGCTATTCCAAATCCTGAAAGATGCTGCTGTGAAAGTGCTGCACTCAATATGCCAGCAAATTTGGAAAACTCAGCAGTGGCCACAGGACTGGAAAAGGTCAGTTTTCATTCCAAGCCCAAAGAAAGGCAATGCCAAAGAATGCTCAAACTACCGCACAATTGCACTCATCTCACACGCTAGTAAAGTAATGCTCAAAATTCTCCAAGCCAGGCTTCAGCAATATGTGAACCGTGAACTTCCTGATGTTCAAGCTGGTTTTAGAAAAGGCAGAGGAACCAGAGACCAAATTGCCAACATCCTCTGGATCATAGAAAAAGCAAGAGAGTTCCAGAAAAACATCTATTTCTGCTTTATTGACTATGCCAAAGCCTTTGACTGTGTGGATCACAATAAACTGGAAAATTCTGAATGGGAATACCAGACCACCTGATCTGCCTCTTGAGAAATTTGTATGCAGGTCAGAAAGCAACAGTTAGAACTGGACATGGAACAACAGACTGGTTCCAAATAGGAAAAGGAGTTCGTCAAGGCTGTATATTGTCACCCTGTTTATTTAACTTCTATGCAGAGTACATCATGAGAAATGCTGGACTGGAAGAAACACAAACTGGAATCAAGATTGCCAGGAGAAATATCAATAACCTCAGATATGCAGATGACACCACCCTTATGGCAGAAAGTGAAGAGGAACTCAAAAGCCTCTTGATGAAAGTGAAAGTGGAGAGTGAAAAAGTTGGCTTAAAGCTCAACATTCAGAAAACGAGATCATGGCATCCGGTTCCACCACTTCATGGGAAATAGATGGGGAAACAGTGGAAACAGTGTCAGACTTTATTCTTCTGGGCTCCAGGGTCACTGCAGATGGTGACTGCAGCCATGAAATTAAAAGACTCTTACTCCTTGGAAGGAAAGTTATGACCAACCTAGATAGCATATTCAAAAGCAGAGACATTACTTTGCCAACAAAGGTTCATCTAGTCAAGGCTATGGTTTTTCCTGTGGTCGTGTATGGATGTGAGAGTTGGACTGTGAAGAAGGCTGAGTGCCAAAGAATTGATGCTTTTGAACTGTGGTGTTGGAGAAGACTCTTGAGAGTCCCTTGGACTGCAAGGAGATCCAACCAGTTCATTCTGAAGGAGATCAGCCCTGGGATTTCTTTGGAAGAAATGATGCTAAAGCTGAAAGTCCAGTACTTTGGCCACCTCATGCGAAGAGTTGACTCATTGGAAAAGCCTCTGATGCTGGGAGGGATTGGGGGCAGGAGGAGAAGGGGACGACAGAGGATGAGATGGCTGGATGGCATCACTGACTCGATGGACATGAGTCTGAGTGAACTCAGGGAGTTGGTGATGGACAGGGAGGCCTGGCGTGCTGCCATTCATGGGGTTGCAGAGTCGGACACGACTGAGCGACTGATCTGATCTGATTGTGTGTACGTGTGTGTGTATATACTTACACACCATGTCTTCTTTATCCATTCATGTGTTGTTGGACATTTAGATTGTTTCTTAAAGTTTATTTAAAGTAAAGAGAGAAACAAAACAATTCAGTGATTCCTGGCTCATGTGGGCAGAATCTTGCCTCCAGGTCACAGTGGGGATATCCTTAAGGAAAAATGATCTGTGAAAGTGTTTGTACAGAGAAGTGACATCTACCCAGGCAAATGGAAGTGTTCCATAATTTGTGGTATGAAGGCCCCAAACCTCCTTTCTCCCCTCATTTAGAGACATTTTGATACGAATTACTGAATTACATTCAAGATGCCAATTGGCATTACCAATGAATCTAGTTCTGTTTCATCAGGGGATTAAATGATGGGGTGATTGTCTTTTTAATTATCTTTCTATTAGTAACTCTCAGTAAGTATACTTCTGCTGTTGCCCTTAGGGTGCCAAACACTGGAGAAATGTAGCCCTAACTCTAAAAAAGGAAACCCTATTTTTGAATCAAGCATTTAATAAGTAAGAATTCAGCAAAGCGGCAGAATCTGCCCTTAAGAACCCCTGACAACTAAATATTCTGTTTTCAACTGATAATCATGCTGTCAGTTAAACATTTTGCGTTTTAAAAACAGCTGGATATATATTTTTTTCCTCTATGAGAGTTGGATGCAGAACTTTTTAAAAGTTGGTTTGCCACATGCCAGGATGCATGAGCAGTCACCAAACTGTTGTTTGGTAACTACCTCTTTTGCCTGAATTAAAGGGTATACGTATCTCATGTGAATCATTGCACCTCTCATGAGCTCTGCCAGCTGTATTTTTTGACTCATTTCATATTAAACCCAAATATAGGCTTAAAACCCTTTTGGGGTCATACTTAATAATCACAAAAGCAACATTTCTGAATCATGAAATTAGGTTAAATGGGAGATCAAACCTGGTTCAAATGAAAGGTGTTTTCCTTTTTAATCCTTCGTTTAGAAACCTGGCTGTGATAAATGCCAAGCAAGTCTTTGCCAGGTCACAGCAGTAAGAGCACAGAGGTGCCACGTTAGTATAATGTGATCATTATGTCATGGGACTAGAGGTATATAAATAAATCTGTCAAAATTTATCCATCCTTAGGTAGGTGACAAAATTTGGTGCCAGCTGATTTGTTTTCCCTTCTCTATCACAAAATTGATAGCAAAGTTTGAATGGAACTTGATTGTAGTCAGTTTTTTAAAGATGGAATTATGGAGAAGAAAGATCTTTTAAATCAGAATTCTGATTTCTTTCAGATAGAACCGAAACTGAACTAGGAAAAAAAAGCTATGAAATCTTGCCAATGATAACTTGTCTTTTTATTTTATTTTATTTTTATTTTGGAGTGTATTTGATCCACATTGCTGTGTTAGTTTCAGATATACAGCAAAGTGATTTACTTATACATACATCTATTCTTTTTCAGATTCTTCTCCCATATAGGTTATTACAGAGTATTGAGTAGAGTTCCCTGCACTGTACAGTATGTCCTTGTTGATTTAACTTTTATTTTTAATATTGGGTTGGCCAAAAAGTTCATTTACAACAGCTTACAGAAAAACCTGAATGAACTTTTTGGCCAACCCAATATTCAGTGACTCTTTGAAAATAGCACAATGATGTTTGTGGTTTTGACTTATGAAAATCAAGAGTGGAGCTGCTGTGTTGCAGGATGAGATGAGAATGGCTACCGGAAATTGCCCCACACAGCCCACCACGCTAAAGCCTGTGTCGCTCATATCTCATCACTGCTGAGAGACAGATTGGAGTCATGGGTGCAGCGGTGAGACTCCTCGTTCACCATCCAGCAAGCACATCTCAGATGACTTGTCATATGTATAGACACACTTAGGAAGTGATTGGACAAGTAGATATAAAAAGGAATCCAGTTGCTGGTACTAGTGATGGAAAAGCAAGTTTAGAAGTTGGAGGAAAACAACTGTGAAAATGAGTAGGTTGTGACGATCTCAAGTTTCAACCCTGACAAATGGTAAGAACTTCCTCTTCAGAACATGAAATGGTAGAATAGGATTTCCTTTGTAATCTAAGAAGACTACCAGTTGATTAGTAAGCATATATGGAACTGCTCATGATGGTTTTAGCAGACTCTAGTTGCCAAGGAGCAAGGGAGAGAATGACCAGAGATGATATCCATCATTAAAGGTCTTTAGACCTCTTGGGGGAGACAGAAGTAATCTAGAGGAAACAATTCAGGTACAGTAACTGGGCTATTGGAAGAGGCCAGCCAGGAAGACACACGGGATTAGGGGTCAGGAGAGGTGAGTGCCACCTCTTACAATCATCCCTCTTCAGTACTTCAAGAGGTAAAAGGGCTCCAGCAACATGGGCCCCAGTTTAAACACAAGCCCCTCACATATCGAGTGATGATGATGTATTGGTTAGACAAGGATACCTCTCAGAGTGATAGGGGGTTTCATGAATAATTATTCCAAGACAACTAGAATAATGGGGACTGTCCTGGGCAAACCAGGAGGCAAAGTCATCCTGACTCCTATACTTCTGGGCCCCTGGTTGATCCTTTTCATAGATTTTTTTTTTCCCAGTGAAAATTTTTTGTCCTTGTAGCACATGTATGGTTCTGTTTGGAATACACGAGTATACGTATCCTCATGTTGAGGATGAAGGATTCTCATGTATTAAAAATAGATAATCTGGTTGCCCTGCCCTCACCCCCTTACCACACATGTGTGCATGCACACCTACACACACTCTTCATGTAAAACCTATCTACTTTCCTGGACCAGATGGAATTCAAGCTTTCTCTCTCCTTTTCCAGGTCTTGTGGTTCTTCTTTTCTCTCACAAGCATTTAGCATATGTTACTCCATGTTACTCTTTTTTAAAGTTTCATATCTTCACTGCTCATATATAAACTATGTGCAATATAGTTTATATTCAAATATACATAAATATAGTCCTTGCTTATATGTAAGAAAATAAAGCTGAAAAGAAAACCCAGCAATCCCCAGAAAGATACATTGATCCAAGCAAAGTCTTCTGGTTACTTTCAAATGCTCCTGCCTTCACAGCATCTGGGCAGCCCATTTTAAATAATCACTGGTGTAGATTCAAATAAAATAAATCCAAGGAACTCGCTTTTTAGCTTTTATGTTGATGACAGTACCCTTATCTGTAAATACCAGTGTGCTTACTTGGCACATAGATATGTGCAGAATATGCGTACAGCATGCTATGTGTACAATGTGCTGCACATAGCTTATGTATGAGCAATGAAGATATGAAACTTTAAAAAAGAGTAACGTGGAGTAGCATATGCTAAATACTTATTGGAGAAAACAAGAACCACAGGACCTGGAAAAGGAGAGAGAGCTTGAATTTCATCTGGTCCAGGAAAGTAGATAGGGTTTACATGGAGTGAGTGTGCGCGCGCGCGCATGCACGCGCACGTGTGTGTGTGTATGTGCGTGCGCTTGCATGCGTGGCAGGGGGTTGAGGGCAGGGCAACCAGGTTGTCTATTTTTCAGTTAATACATGAGGACATGAAAAATTTTGTTCTCTAATTTTGACTTGCCAAGTTCTATAAAACTCGAATCATCTTTTCTGCTTGTATTACCTCAGAATGTGAAGGTTCAATCTGTAAGACAGATGTGATTAAAACTCCATTCACTTCAGGGGTGTGTCACTCATACAAGTAAGTGTGCTTGAGGACAGTTGAGGGGAAATGCCTTTGTCTAAATGGTGCTCGGGCATAGCACAGGGGTCTTGCTGAAGCACTTTATTTCAAGGTAAATTTGTAGAAAAGCTTCATTTGTGAATGTGTTTTGTAGTAAATCCACAGCCAACTGCAGATTTATGGGCATCGTTATCCTGCTGTACAGATAGCTCCACCGTTGAATTTAATGAGCTGAAATAGGTGAACAGTTCATTCTAATCTGCTGGTGCCTGGGACTCCTGTAGTCCCTGGAATCGTAGAACATATGTCCTTCTCTTGTTTCAAAAACCAAAGGTGTCTTTCTGATAAACAAGTCTCTCTTGAGGGTAATAACATAAGAAGTCATTTTGAAGACATTTCCTTTGGTGCGTGGATTGGATGCTAACCTGAAGCAGCTACCTGTTGCGAAGCTGAGAGGTGATTTGTCAAACCCAAGATCCATGGCAGATTTGCTTTAAGTGATTCTTGTTCCTTTGCATGAGTTTATTACCTTGAATACCTTAGATTCTCTCATCCACATTTCCTTTACCTTTAGGAACAAACATCGGCAAGAAAATTCTGTAGTCCTAACGTGATAGCTCTGAGCTGATTCAGTTGTGTCTGTTCATAATTAGATAAAATGCTCATGAAAGACATTTCTAAAACCTAACTGGAAGTTCCACCATATTTTTAAACTGCTAGTAAGTGAATTCAGGTAAAGAAGTATATAGAGAATAAAACTATTAAGGGCTCTATTAGAAGCTCTGTAATTGCACGGGGCTGTGTTTATACATAGAAAGCACATTGGTAAAGTAAAATAATTGGTATATTTCAACATTGGTGCTCCTGGCATTTTGACTGGGATATTGTGTATATACGTACACACACACACCTGTCTAGCTATTGCAAGACTTTTTGAATCACTGGACTCCACATCATAGATGCCAGGAGTATACCCCAGTTGTTGCAGTCAGCCAAACCATCCGAACACAATTCTCCAAATGACTCTTAAAGTATAAATCACGGGAAAAGAGTAAACACTAATTGTCACTCAGTCATGTCCGACTGCATCCCAGACTGTAGCCTGCCGGGCTCCTCTGTCCCTGGGATTTTTCAGGCAACGACACTAGGTGGGTTGCCATTGGATCTTCCTGACCGAGGGATCAAACCTGCATCTTCTGCCTTGGCAGGCAGATTCTTTACCACTGAGTGACCTGGGAAGCCCCCCAAACACTGCCTACATATAACAAATTTCCTATTTGAAAAGTTTGTTTTCAAAGGTGATCTTGGTGGGTTAAAATGTGGAACCCACTTTTCTCTAATTTATGTAGAATTCTAATTATAATTCTATAGTTTATGTAATGAAAGATATAAATGATGACTATGTCCCTAGGCGGCTAATAACTTGCCTGGCTTCCAGGACTTGTATCCACAACTCCTACCCCCAAGGTCTTGGACTAAAGCCACTTAATTCCAACATTTAGATCTTTTCTTAAATTAGATTCTAAAATTAGATGTTTCTTAAAGTCTCTTTGAACAAGGAAACTCTAAGGAGTTATATATTTCAGGAGTCTATTAAATTAGAACTAGATTTTGGTCCGATCAAAACTTGTTACGGGCTCCAGGGAACTGGTTCTTCTTTCCTGCCAGTTGCTGACATGATCCCTGTCTGGCGCTTGGATGCTTTCTCTCCTGTCTTGCTTCACTATTTGCTGCCACTGCTGGAAGCCTGGGTTCTAGTTCCCACTGGCAGATGGGGCCATTTGTTTTCTATCAAACATCACCTGGACATCTGGTTATTCCTACTTCTAGGCTGAAGATACCACATCCACAGGCTTAATATTTCTTCCTAAAGATTGTTTGAGTGCTTCCACTTTCCTTCATTATTCTGAGAGGTCTCAGCCCCTGCCTATTCTAGGATAGGCTTGCCTGAGCACTGGGCTCCCCAGCTGTCTCATTCTACAGTTGATGTGATGCAGCCAGAATTGGGTACCAGGCTGTAAGAAACAGGGAAGCAAGGCTGTTGCTGTGCAGTAATTAAACCAAACTAAAAACAAATTGAATAAGAAATACTTGCTTAATATTTAAAGCTGGTGCTTAAAGTGAAGTAGTTTTTTTTTTTTTTTTCAAAGTAATCTTGATGAAAGGAAAAGAGGACATACATGGAAATTATTTTAAAATTTTGAATTATCTGAGCCTTTAAGGCAAGTTCTTCAGATATGATGGCAATGACTGTTATGGTTAATTTCCCTTCAGAACTTTTGGATTTACTCTTCCTTGATATGGAAATATCATTAACACTACACTTAGGCTGATCAACTGTAATTAAGATAATTTTTTGCCTTACAAATGAAAAGATTTCCCCCGCCCTAGGATAATTTGGCAAAAAAAGAGTAGTGAATAGAATGAAGGAAAGCATTAAAAATAAATGTGTATGCATGAGTAAGCAAAACCGTAAGGACCTCATGGGAATAGCAGATCATGCACTTAAATGTTTATTATTTGGGAAGAGGAAACATTTTGTTTACTTAATATATGCTTGCATTACAGAAATCAAAATCCAAAGACAAAACATAAATAACTAAACAATTAGAAGTGACTCCTTTATGCCTATTTACTCCTGCTGAGCCAGTTGTCTTCCCCAGAACAGCAAATGTTAGACTTCTTGTATATCTTTACAGATAAATTGTATGCATATACTAGCATTTGTAGGCCCATGCATGAATTAACACATATACATATATAATCTATGAATTAAATATGTACATAAATTTGTGCTCAATGGGTATTGATGTTGGCCTCCAGGAATTAACATATACATATACATATATAATCTATGAGTTAAATATGTGGATAAATTTGTGTTTAATAGGTATTGATGTCTCTAAGGACTGGAAGGCTCTTGTCAAGATAGTAAAAGTAATGAGGTTAGGCTTAACTGTAAACCTTGTTAGACACACTTCTTTATAGTCCATCTTTCAGTCCTATGCTGTCATTATTGTAGACAACGTCAATAAAGGGATGGTTCTGTTGACATTATCTATGTCTGCCTGTTCCCTCTGGAGAGACAGCTGCCTACTGATATAGAGCCTTGTGCTGTCCTTGGCCACACATTTCCTGATCAGCTTGATTTTTTTTTTTTTTTTTTCAATTAAAAATTTTTTTTTGCTGCACTGGGTCTTCCTTGCACCATGTGGTCTCTTTGTTGCAGTGTGTGGGGTTTCTCTAGTTGCGATGCAGGGGCTTAGTCGCTCTGAAACATACAGGATCTTAATTCCCCAACTGAGGATCAAACCCACATCCCTTGCATTGGAAGGCAGACTCTTAACCACTGGACCACCAGGGAAGTTCCTTAATGAGTCTGATGTAAACCAGTTTTCCTCTGTGATTTCAGTACAGCAGTTATCCTGTGATTTCTCCTCCCCATCCCCCTCAAAATTCTCTCCACTGTTCTCTTGGGTTGGACGTGTTATTTCCTATGTTTTGTATATTCCTCTTACTTTACTTCCTCATTTTGGTGCAATACACTGACCAGTGACTTCCCAAGAAGGGATGTGTGCCAGGTGATTTTGGTAGATGTGACATCTTGTATCTCTGCCTATGTCTTTAGTTTACTTTTCCACCTAACTTGTGTGAATCTGTGTTGGAAGTTATTTCCTTCAGAATTTTGAAGATGTTCTATTATCTTCTATCTTCTAGTATTTCTGATGAGTCCCTTTTTAACTCCAGGAAGCTTTTAGGATCTTCTGTATCCTCGGTGTTTTGAAAGGAAGACAGTGATGTGCCTTACTGTGGGTATTTTTCCATCTATGGTGTTGAACATTTGATGATTCCCTTCAACCTAGAAACTCAAGTCTATTAGTCCTAGGGAATTTTCATGAATGATTTCATTTATGATACCCTCCCCTATTTTTTCCTCTCTGGAACTCTTACTCAGACTATGCTAATATTTGGCTATTACATCAGCTATATTTGTTCAATATTTTTCCTCTCTCCTATTTCCATCTCTTTACTTTTCTACTCTTCCTTTGTGATTTTCTCCAGTGTGTCTTCTAATTATCCTATTGATTTAAATTGTTTTTGTTACTTTTTAATTTCCAAGAGCAGGATACTTCATGGATGTAATATCTGCTTATGGTTCTGAGGCTATTAACCATAGATTGTTATTAACTTTTTTTTCTCTCTGAAAAAATCTCTTTATTTTTTTCCAATTTGTGTTTGTCTCTCTCTTCTTGTTAACTGATTTTTATCAAATGTTCACTGATCCTTGGTTGTCTACTCAGGATTAAAATTGAGCCTACAGCCCTTGAACGAATGGGACTTTGAGTTTCAGTGTAGGCTGCTGCTGCTGCTGCTAAGTCACTTCAGTCGTGTCCGACTCTGTGCGACCCCATAGACAGCAGCCCACCAGGCTCCCCCGTCCCTGAGATTCTCCAGGCAAGATTTGACACTTATTTCCTCGCTATCTTGTTCTCTGATGTTACCCAGAGAAGTTGGCCCTGCTTGCCGCCTGCTTGGGGAGTAGAGGTTTGGCCCCCAAAGTTGTGGGAAAGTAAAGCCTGGGGGTGAAGTTCTCAGCACCTAGGACAAAGAATTCTTTATGCTTTGGTACCTTCAGTTCAGTTCAGTTCAGTTCGGTTTAGTCTCTCAGTCATGTCCGACTCTTTGCGACCCCATGAATCACAGCACGCCAGGCCTCCCTGTCCATCACCAACTCCCGGAGTTCACTCGGACTCACGTCCATCGAGTCAGTGATGCCATCCAGCCATCTCATCCTCTGTCGTCCCCTTCTTCTCCTGCCCCCAATCCCTCCCAGCATCAGAGGCTTTTCCAATGAGTCAACTCTTCGCATGAGGTGGCCAAAGTACTGGACTTTCAGCTTTAGCATCATTCCTTCCAAAGAAATCCCAGGGCTGATCTCCTTCAGAATGGACTGATTGGATCTTCTTGCAGTCCAAGGGACTCTCAAGAGTCTTCTCCAACACCACAGTTCAAAAGCATCAATTCTTTGGCACTCAGCCTTCTTCACAGTCCAACTCTCACATCCATACATGACCACTGGAAAAACCAAAGCCTTGACTAGATGGACCTTTGTTATACTTTTTATATGGTTCCCAATGCCTCAACTGTGCTCCAGTTGGTCCAAGGTTCAGAAACCCCATTTTCCTCTCTTGAAGATGAAACTTGAGGATTCTTCTGGTATTAGGAAGAGATAGTTATCTGTCAGCATGCTGTGCAAAAAGGGTCTAATTGCCACTCAAACAGCTGTAATAAAGTTTTCCTCATTTTATTCTGTGTCTCCATCACTCACAGTTCGAGCTGTAGCTGGAATTTACAATGCATATTATGTTATTTATCAGCTTTCCCTACTGTTGACTTCAGATTCTCCTGCCTTGGGCCTGTAAGTTTTGTCTCATGATCTGTGTTTCATCTTCTCAAATTATGTTACTGTTTTCTACAGTACTTCCCATCCTTGTGGATTTATGTCTTTAAAAAAAAAATCCCTTTACTGTAGTTAAATGGGGTTGGATGAGAAATTGGAATTATATGTATGTATTAAACCTTCTATTGTATGTATGTATTAAACCTTCCATTGTATGTATGTATTAAACCTTCCATCTTCCAGGGAAGCCCATCATCAGTTGTTATTTGGGATGCTGGGTTTGTGTTAGAATTCACTTTAATTTGCGTATTTTATATTCTGAAACTTCTATACTTGTTAAGGTTTTAGCTTAGTATAAAACAAAACACAATCCAATAAATAATTATTTTGAATATTAGAATTTTTTCTACTCCCAAAGATAGAAATTAGGTAAAATAAACAGAGTTACATGTAATGAAAGAGTGGAATATGATCTGAGGAAGAAATGAGATAACTTGGGGGTGTGTTTATAGCAACCACTAGATGGCGCCATTGACCAAAGTCAGCTTGGTTGTTTAGGTTTGGGTGGTGTGGGGTGGTGTCTGGGAGGGTAGAGGGAAATCAGGTATCAATAATCTTTCTGTGTATGGCCCTTATTTTTTTATTTACTTTTGTTATGTTTGGTCTGTCCATTCTTGGATATACAATGAGTTTTGGCGGGATTTCTGTTGTTGCTTGTATCAGCTACTCTGGGATTTTTGCCTTGAAGGTAAAATTTAAATAATAGATTCAGGGGAACACTCTTAAATGTGGTCAGAGAGCTTTTTTTTTTTTTTTTGATTAATCATGGTAATAGTAAATGCAGGAGAAAAAGCTGGTATAAATCTACCCACAATTCCTAAATTCTCATTGGCTAAAATCTGGTGTTTTCTTTCTTGATTATTTTATTTCTGCTGGGGATATCAGATAGTTCTTGAATTGCACAATAATGAAAAATACAGCAGGTATAGGGGAAAAAGGCAGTTCTTGTAGCTGGTGCTAAATATAATCTGAGACTTATGTCCTTAAAGTGAGATGAGCACTCCAGGTTTGGGAGCCCAACTGCTCACTATCTTTTTACAGGTATCTTTTTGTTTTGTTTTGTTAAGAGCTTCTTTTTGTTAAAAAATTAAGATAGCTCCTGATGTCTGTCTATCTTTAATTCATTTTCACTTGGTTAAATGCTGGTTTAATTAAATGTAATTAATGTTAAGTTTATATAAATCCACACAGGGTCACAAAAAGGGTTCAATACCTGTATAAAAAGGCCATGACTGAGGCTGACCATTTCAGGCTCAGTTTTTATAGAAACTGATAGCAACATGCTCCATGTAGAATCACAGAATTCTCTGAATCTCAACAATTTATGAATTTCCCTTTTGATTTGTTCCCCCATCCTATTTTTTATGGGAGAATGAGCTAATGTAGCTAGTGAGAAACAAATTAACTAAAAGGGGTGAAAAGCAGGTTGTGAGAGTTCAGGTCATACTCAGGTGCATAGAGGACAAAATGCATCTGGGATTACACAGACCAAATAACAACTGAAAGATGAAGAACTGAAACATTTGAATACAAATTGTGCAGTTTATGTTGTTTATTGAAACTATTGTTTTATGTTATGCTTTTCCTTGCTCACCTTCTCTTTTACATTTATAATGGAAATTATATGCAAATGAAATGTTGGTGAGGTTGCCTGAAATGAATTAAATTGAAAGGATAAGAAAGATATAGTTCCTACGTATTTCCTGATTAAAACTTAAAGGAAGTGGGAACCGAGGAGAGGAATGGGAACAATATATTTGGCCTGTTCTTTACATGAAGCTTATTTGAGATGATTGTGGTTTGAGGTACAAAATTTTATCCCCCCAAACATCACTATTTCCTTTTCTTATGTTGTCCATTTTTTAATTTTATTCTACTTTCTGGGACAATATTTAAAATTTATTTTTCAACCAGCCTATGGAAATTTTTGTTTCTGCTATCATATTTTTAATTCTTAAAAGCAGTTCCTTGACCCCTCCCACCCCCAATAACATACTCTACCTACCTCATCTGAGGATATTAAGGGTTTTTTTTTTTTTTTTTTTTTGTAGAATTTTCTTTGGATCCCTACATTATCTCTTTTCCACCTAAATTCCCTATGTGTGTGTTGCGGGGAGGGCACAATTTTATCTTTTCTCACTCTACTGATGATTCTGAATACTTTGAGTCCAGAGTCATCTTTTCAACAACCTTATGAAATAGAAATCTTACCACTCTATTTAATAGACAAGAACAGAGAGCTGAAGAAAGGCTAATTAACCCGTCTGCAGTCACACACTTAGTAAACGTTGGAGTCAGGGTGTGAGCCCAGGCCCATGATCTCAAACATCCTGAGATTTTTCTGCCCATGTGTATCTAAGTATGAAGTGCCAAGACATGTGAAAACTGCATAGCTGGGCCTCTTAGCTGCTGGGCTTCTGTTGGAGTGAAGGGCAGGAACAAGATAATTTGCTGAAGGGTCCTTTCTTGGCATCTATAGCTGGATGGCATCACCAACTCGATGGACATAGGTTTGGGTAGACTCTGGGAGTTGGTGATGGACAGGGAGGCCTGGTGTGCTGCAATTCATGGGATCGCAAAGACTGAGAGACTGAACTGAACTGAACTGGATAGCTGTCTCCTTGGAGAGAAACCTTTTGGTTGCTTGTGTTGTGGAGTTCTGAATTTAGGGAAGAGACTGGTGTCTCCACTGTTCAGGATGTAGATGGCTTTCAGACTTGTGGCTTAACCCTTCCCTGCACTGAGCCTCATTTTCCCAAATTTGGAGCCTTCCTTGTCTTATTTTTCTGAAACATAAAATGTTGCGTTTCTGTGGTGTTGGGATGGGTTGTCACCTGCTTACACAGGGTGACAGAGGAGAACCGGTAGTACACATCTTCCATAGACTTTCAATTAGCCCCATTTTCTGCCATATCTCACCCTATCTTTAGAGGTGTGTGCTGCTCCTAATTCCTGAGTCTACCCTAAGTTAAGAGGAGTGAATTGGTGTATTAGTTTTCTATTGCTGCTATAATGTGTGTTACTCACTCAGTTGTGTCTGACTCTTTGCAATCCCATAGTCTGTCCATGGAGTTCTCTAGGCAAGAATAGTGGAGTGGGTTGCCATTCCCTTCTCCAGGGGATCTTCCAGACCCAGGGATCGAACCAAGATCTTCTGCATTGCAGGCAGATTCTTTAGCATCTGAGCTACTGTAAGTAACCACAAACCAGTTCAGTTCAGTAGTGTCCAACTCTTTGTGAGCCCATGGATGGCAGTCCGCCAGGCTTCCCTGTCCATCACCAACTCCCAGAGCTTGCTCAAACTCATGTCCATTGAGTCAGTGATGCCATCCAACCCTCTCATCCTCTGTTATCCCCTTCTTCTCCTGCCTTCAATCTTTCCCAGCATCACAGTCTTTTCCAGTGAATCAGTTCTTCCCATCAGGTGGCCAAAGTATTGGAGTTTCAGCTTCAGCATCAGTCCTTCCAATGAATATTGAGGACTGATTTCCTTTAGGATGGACTGGTTGGATCTCCTTGCAGTCCAAGGACTCTCAAGAGCCTTCAACACCACAGTTCAAAAGCGTCAATTCTTTGGTGCTCAGCTTTCTTTATAGTCCAACTCTCAGATCCATACATGACTAATGGAAAAACCATAGCTTTGACTAGACGGACCTTTGTTGGCAAAGTAATGTCTCTGATTTTTAATGTGCTGTCTAGGTTGGTCATAGCTTTTCTTCCAAGGAGCAAGTGTCTTTTGATTTCATGGCTGTAGTCACCATCTGCAGTGATTTTCAGTTCAGTTCAGTCGCTCAGTCCTGTCCGACTCTTTGCGACCCCATGAATCGCATCGCGCCAGGCCTCCCTGTCCATCACCAACTCCTGGAGTTCAGTCAAACTCACGTCCATTGAGTCGGTGATGCCATCCAGCCATCTCATCCTCTGTCATCCCCTTCTCCTCCTGCCCCCAATCCGTCCCAGCATCAGAGTCTTTTCCAATGAGTCAACTCTTTGCATGAGGTGGCCAAAGTAATGGAGTTTCAGCTTTAGCATCATTCCTTCCAAAGAACACCGAGGGCTGATCTCCTTCAGAATGGACTGGTTGGATCTCCTTACAGTCCAAAGGACTCTCAGGAGTCTTCTCCATCACCACAGTTCAAAAGCATCAATTCTTTGGTGCTCAGCTTTCTTCACAGTCCAGCTCTCACATCCATACATGACTACTGGAGAAACCATAGCCTTGACTAGATGGACCTTTGTTGGCAAAGTAATGTCTCTGCTTTTCAATATGCTATCTAGGTTGGTCATAATTTTTCTTCCAAGGACTTTGGAGCCCCCCAAAAGGAAGTCTCTCACTGTTTCCATTGTTTTCCCATCTATTTGTCATGAAGTGATGGGACTGGATACCATGATCTTAGTTTTCTGAAGCTGAGTTTTAAGCCAACTTTTCCACTCTCCTCTTTCACTTTCATCAAGAGGCTCTTTAGTTCTTCTTTACTTTTTGCCAAATTGCCGATATCTGTTGGATCATCGAAAAAGCAAGATAGCTCCAGAAAAACATCTACTTCTGCTTTATTGACTATGCCAAAGCCTTTGACTGTGTGGGTAACAACAAAATGTGGAAAATTCTTAAAGGGATGGGAATACCAGGCCACCTTACCTGCTTCCTGAGGAATCTATATGTAGATCAAGAAGGAACAATTAGAACCAGATGTGGAACAACAGACTGATTTCAAATTAGGAAAGGAGTATGTCAAGGCTGTATAATGTCACCCTGCTTGTTTAACTTCTATGCAGAGTACATCCTATGAAATGCTGGGCTGGATGAAGCACTAGCTGGAGTCAAGATTGCTGGGAGAAATACCAATAACCTCAGATATGCAGATAACACCACCCTTATGGCAGAAAGTGAAGAAGAACCCCAATTTTAGTAGCTTAAAAATACACAAATTTATTATCTTACAGTTCTGGAGGACAGAAGTCTGACGTGAGCCTTAATGGAACTGAAATCAAGGTGTTCGCAGGGCTGAATTCCTTCTGAGGGCTCCAGGGCAGAGCTCATCTCCTTGCCTTCTCTGGCATGTAGAGGCTACTTGCATTCCTTGGCTTATGGCCCCTGGTCATTCCAACTTCTGCTTCCTTCTTCACATCTTGCTCTGCCTCTCCTGTCTCCACTGGGCCTACCTGGATAATACAGGCTACTATCTCCATCTCAAGATCCTTAATTGCATCTGCAAAGTTCCTTTTGCCATGTAAGGTAACATATTATGCTTCTGGATGTTAGAGTGTAGATGAGGGAGGGGGAATTTAGTTTCCCACAATCTACTGGTTTCTCACTGACTTTCTCCTCTGAGGTCAAATTGGTTGCAGTTTTGCTTGCCTGCCATCAGTTACTGCTCTTTCTGCTTTTCATCCTCTGCAGTGTTGTAGACATGTCCTGTCTTCTGTCATCTCCTCTTCCATACTTTTTTTAAAAAAAAGTTTCTTACATTTTATAGCTTCTTCTATCATTTTCCATGGGTGTCACATTTCCATTTTTAATTGGAAATCCTTACTCACTTTACTGATAAGAAAGTTCAGATGCAGAGACATTACATGACTTGCCTGAAGTCATATAGATAATTAGTGGCAGAAATAAACCTTTGTTTAAGAACAGAAACAATTCCAGTAATACAAAGAACATGGGACTTCAAAGCTGAAATAGCTTGCTGGAAAGAAACCACATTAGTTCCTACTGATAGATCTATGGTGTTATATTCCTAATCAAGAGATTTTCAGAGCTGACTTTTTTGTTATCATTTCAAAGATAGGAATGTGGCCCATGTCTCACAGAACTGTTGAGAGTTAATGATAACAGTTTCTTTGAAAGACTTAGAGTGCTTCCATATGAATATAAGCAAGCACATTGCTATTTAGTGAAAGCTAGCAATATCTTTCCAATGTTTCTCTGAAAAATAAATCAGACAAATGTGAGTTATATATGGGCAAGAAAAAAACTTGGAATTCAATTTAATTAATTCATAGGACATTATTCAGAGGACTGTGGTAGACATTTTCAAGCCTAGAATTGACCAATTTCTCTGTTCTATAATTCAGTAAATAAACTAAGTCTTCACTTGAGAGAAAGAAATCTGTAAATTGGAGGAAGAAGACAACAAAAAGTATTTCTAGGCATCTGTTCCCTTTGCTGTGTTGTAAAATAGAATTTCCAGGCAGATAATGCAATTATAATTGGTAAGGGCATGTAGAACCCTATACTGAAACAAAAATACTAATTAGCTTTCTCCCCTGTCCAAGTGCCTTTCAGTCTTGCTCGTGAGAAAAATGAAAGACTTATGTCTCTATCTGCCTAGGGACTTGTGAAGAAGGGGAGATAAAGCCACACACAGAAGTAGTTCTCATATCTCAGGGGAGAGAGAAAGTGTAAGTGGGAAGAGGTGGAGCGGTAGCTATTGAAAGTATCTCTGAATGGAAAAGAGTTCATTAATTTGATCTTAAACTTTGCTTTTGGAAGTCTATAGCACTGTCTTAATGAATGATAATATTTTCTCCACAAAAGGTTCCTTCACTCTTGTTTCCCTTCTCAGATGATGATGTCACTTTCTATAGCCCGTGTTTGTGCAGCAGGAGGCCACAGTTCAGAGCACGGCTCGTCCCTCATTGTGGGGAAGGAGAAAGCCCGGGAGTCCTGGGGTGAAGCAGAGCTGACTTTGTACTTGACTTTAGTGTCTTGCTAAGCACGTACTCCATGGCTCTTAGGTTATGTCTGTAGGTTACTACTGGTCACCCTACTCCTGTCATATTCCAGAAGGGATCAGTACTAAAAATGACCCTAGGACTCAAACTTATTTTTAAGTCGAGACTTGACTCTGCTTCTGTTGTTTAACTGTAGCCTATGTTTCTTGCACTAAACTAACAGATGAGGAAAAGAAAAAAGCAGCATGCCGAGAGAGGAAGGAAAATAAGTTCACAAAAATCTCCTTGTTTTTATTCCAAGTCCATGTGGTGCTAGTGGTAAAGAATCTGCCTGCCAGTGCAGGAGACATAAGAGACGCAGGTTCGATCCCTGGGTTGAGAAGATCCCTTGGAGGTGGGCATGGCAACCCACTCCAGTATTCCTGCCTGGAAAATCCCATGGACAGAGGAGCCTGGCAGGCTATGGTCCCTAGTGTCACAAAGAGTTGGACATAATTGAAAGACTTAGCAGGCACACATGTACAGAGGAAAGTGGAAACCAGGGCTGGTTTGGGTTTCTTTGTGGAAACAGAGGTAAGTAGTGGACTGTGCTCAGCTAACTAGTGTGTGATGCAGTTGAAGACTCCCTACCCCCAAAATATGGCACCTTGGCATATTGAATATTTTATGCTGAAGGAGTTTGAGGAAATGGCAGAAGCAGGAAGGTCACCTTGCCCTTCTCATCCTTCTCCCTTGAGACAGGTCATAAAACCCTCACGTGAGAGGTGCCCTCCCTGGAGGAAAGGAACTTCCTTCTCTAGAGAAAAGGACACTGAGAAGAATCTGAACAAATAGGCCTTTGCTAAATTCTCCCCCCACCCCGCTGTTTGCTACATTTCCATCACACTATTTGACTGATCAAGTTTCTATACAACTGTACACTCTATTGCCTAGTATACATATTCTCAGGTTTAACTGTTCCTTTAGGTCTTCATTTCTTCACACGGACTCCCTGCCATTAAAACATAGGGAATAAAATTTTATGCTTTTCTCCTGTTAATCTGTCTTTGTCAGTTTAATTTTCAGACCCAGCCAGGGATCCTAACAGGGTTAAGGAAAGCCTTTTCTATCTCTGTTGGTGAATCTTTGAGTTGGGACACACTTGGGATTTTTGAAGAGGCCAATGCTTCTGGCTAAGGAAGAAAGCAAATAAATAAACACACATAAAGTAATTCCCAACTTTAAACACTTTGCTGTGAAACTAGCTCTTTTTTGATTTGCCGTGTTGCATTAATAGAGTGAGCAAGTACAATGAGTTTTTTTGCTTACAGTTGAAAAGAATTATCAGAGGAGCTGTTTTATCTTATGTTTTAAGAACTTGAATGCAAGAATATCGGGTTATTTAATGGTTAGTTCTTAACTTCTGCTCCTCCACCCCCTTTGTAATTTATTACACAGGCTTTCTGTGTAATAAATTACAGAAACTAGTTTGATGAAGCTGGGAGAAAAGATTAGAAAAATTTCTTTAAGGTCTTCCATGTCTGCAGAGTCCCTAGATAAGAGGGATAATAACCAATAACACTAGTGTTTCTCATGGGCCATGGATTCTTCTAAAGTCTCTGTTTCTTGTAACAACACTATTAAATACATGTCCATATAATCCTCAATTTGCAGAGAGGAAATGGAGGCAAAGAAAGTACATTTGCATGCCACAGGTCACACAGCAAGGACTTGGCAAAGAACAGATTTAGATCCAAGCATTCTGGCTCCAAGAACTATACTTTTGAGCAGTATCCATACAGCCTTGTTGAGAGAGGGAAGAAGTAAGCAGCGTTCTTTAATAGATCTGATGCTTTAGTAATTAGCGTGAGGCTCACAGGGACTGCTCAGTTGCCCTAACTGGATTAGATGTTCTTTCTGTACACAGCATATAATTTCTCAGCTCTGTACCTTTACTCAGGTTTTTCTCTGTTCAAAATGCCTTTCCAACTATATTCACCCCCTCCCCCCCAGCTCAAACAATATCCAGTTTAAGAGCTTTTCTAAATCCCTTAATAGGAATTAATCTCTTATGGACTTCTAGGGCATTTTATATTTCACTTTAAAAAATATATATATTTTTAATTAAAGGGAAATTACAATATTGTGTTGGTTTCTGCCATATGTCAACATGGATCAGCCATAGATATACATATGTATACATATATTTTCCTCTTTAGTAGTAGTATTAATAGTAGTCTCTCTTTTTTGTTTGCTTGATCCTCCCCATAAAATTGTAAATTATTTGAAAGCAGAGCCACTTACTTTTGCATCCCTTTATGTTCCTGGCATAGGCTGTGCCCATGATAGACGCTTATGAGTTTCTTTGATGTGACCAGTAAACATTTGCAAACTGTGCATAATTGGCTTTAGGGAAAGTTGAAGCCACAGGCAATGATTCACAAACACTCCTGTATGTGTCTAGACGTGATTGCTTCCTGTGTAGTTGTCAGTGGTGTGATCTTTCAGAAGGATGTCTATGGGTGTTCAGTTATAGGCCTGAAATTTACTTAATGGCCAAAAATAGATTTTCAGAGATGGTTATATAAGGCAAAAAATAGCACAAGGATTAGGGATTCCCAGTTTCCCAGTCTTCTAAAGTTTCCTACAGGCAATGGCTCTTTCACAGAGCATAGAAGAGGTAATAGAGGAGGCTTGTAGGGACTCAATTGCTGTCTTTGTAGAGTGTTGCCAGTTAAAGCAAGGAAACAAATATTAGACAAATGATGAAACTTTAATAAAACAGAACCCTAGCCTCCTCAATTGTTGGCTTCATTTCATGCAACCCATGTTTTTAACTGAGTAATTGTTCTTTTTTGGTTTGTATTCCCTTTTCAGTTCTATTCCTCTTTATCCCGTTTCTTACACAAAATTTTATTTTCATTCTAATGACCTTTCCTCCACATCCATCGTGTTTATTCAGAGGTCTGCTGCTCTTAGGACTATTCCATCATGCCAGCATCTTGGGGATATTCTTCCTCTCTGGTTTTTCTCCTGCTTCAGTTTATCTTCTGTTGCTCCCATTTCTTTTAGTTTATTTATTTTTAAAGATTAGAGCTTGAGTCGATAGTGGAGTAGTAGAAACATTCTCTTCTTTGCAACTTTCCTGGTTCCTTCAGAAAAATATCTCCTGGTTTGAATATGACCAAGGTCTGCAAATAAAAACCTGCAACTTCAAAACATTCAGGAAATGAGTAGGGGAGAGCTAGTTGGTGATCAGGAAGGCAAGTAAACAATATTCTGAAAAACCTTCAGTAATCATAGAGCAAGTGCCTATTTTGTGACAAATGACACTGGAGGGAGGAGGAGAGAGGGTACTTAAGTCTTAAAATATTGCCTTGATTCCATGCCATCAAAATAAAAAAAGACTATATATCTGGTCTATGGAAAAGAGATGATTTTGTTGCACAATACAATATATTTTTGTCAAGTGCTCTAAACTTCTGTAGTTTTAAAATGAATTGCTGTGTTCGGGAAATTTCTTTTGAATGGTCATACTAAGAAAAGAATTCATATAATCAGTTTCTTCTTATTTTTAAAATTTTTATTTTATATGGTAGTTTAGTGGATTTGTAATGTGTTACTTTCAAGTATATAGCAAAGTGATTCACTTATGTAGATACCATATGATGTCACTTACATGTAAACAGATGATACAAATGAACTTATTTACACAACAGAAACAGATTTAGAAAACAAATTTAAGATTAACCAGTTTCTTCTTTAATCAGGTCACTTTTCTACCATGACTAAAGTAAGTTTCACCTTAGGGCAAGCATACTTCATTTTCCACTATAGTAGAATTCTTTATGACTTGATTTGGTACAAGAAATTGGCTACAGTTTAGTTCAATCCACCTGCCTAAAATGAAGCCATCACAAATAATAAAAGCTTGATGTGATATAACTGACTTTTCATTATGTTTTGTATAGGTTGGTGCAAAAGTGTTTGCGGTTTAACATTGTTGAACTTCTCTGATATTGGAATAGATTCTTAAATGTGGTTATGTTATACATCATTTAATGTATATTTCTTGCTTAATGGTTTTTACTTAAATGACTTATTTGGTCATTTTACTTAATGACTTATTACTTGCTGTTTATTTTATATTTATATTTTAGAGTATATTTATATTTATATTTTAGAGTAGAGCAATGATGTTAGACAAAAAGCAAATTCAAGGGGTTTTCTTATTTGAGTTCAAAATGGGTTATAAAGCAGTGGAGAAAACCTGCAACATCAACAGCACATTTGGCCCAGAACTGATAAGGAACATAGATAGGGTGCATTGGTGGTTCAAGAAGTTTTGGAAAGGAGACTAGAGCCTTGAAGATGAGGTGCGCAGTGGCCAACCACTAGAAGTTAACAACAACTGAGACCATCTCGAAGCTAATCCTCTTACCTGAGAAGCTGCCGAAGAACTCAATCTCAACCATTCTATGGTCATTTGGCATTGGAAAGCCAACCACTGGGGTAAGCCTGGCATGAAAAAATGGAAAAGAAGCCCAGCTGAGGCTGATGAAGGAAACAGGCTGTGCAGAGCTTTTAACTTTCAGATGTCTGGCTGATTTTATAATAGAGAGTGAGAGGCTTTCAGCAAATTCTGGATTCAGAACTAGATTTCCATAAGGCTGGCTGGAATCTTTATCAGGGTCCAGGAATTGACTGAACTCTTTTGTAATGAAAGATGTCGACAAGTTTCATATCATTTTAATGGAAGTCAGAGGTCACTTAGTGGGATACAACTCTAATGGATAAAAACACACTTAAAAAGTACTTTTAGTTAATATCTCTTATTTTTAAGGGCTTCCCTTGTGGCTCAGCTGGTAAAGAATCCACCTGCAATTCAGGAGACCTGGTTCAATCCCTGGGCTGGGAAGATTCCCTGGAAAAGGGACAGGCTACCCACTCCAGTATTCTGGCCTGGAGAATTCCATGGACTATACAGTCCATGGGGTTGCAAAGAGTTGGACACAACTGAGCAACTTTCATTTTTCTTATTTTAAAAAAATTGTCCATTTTCAGGATTTTACTTCATCACGAACATTATAGAGTTTGGAGAATTTCATCATCCAGATATTTAAAAAATATTCTTTCTAGTATTTAAAATTTTTTCTTGTGTGTTTATACATATGTAGGTATTATATATTCAACCAATTATTCTTTAAATTCTACTATATATAGAAATTTAGGTTGATTTTTGACTTTTAAGTAATTATAAGCACAAGTATTAAAATACAGTGGCATGAGCAACTTTGCATAAAGCTTTGTGTTTAAAATTATTTCTTTAGGCAGGATAACTATAAATAGAAGCACCGCTCTAAAGGCTAAAAGCAATCCCCTGATGCATATTGCTGTTTTTTCTTTCCCAGAAAGGGTAAATTAATTTACACTCTATCAGTCAAAGAGAATTGCCCACTCCACTGTTTCCTTATCAGCAGTGGGCATTATCTTCTTTTTAAATTGGTGCTAATTTGGTTATTATCCTTTTAATTTGCATCTTGTGTTCTTATTTAGATTGAATATTTTCCTATGTTTATTGTTTATTGTCCCCTTAAATTTTATTTTTCGAAAAATTTTACTCCCTGTTGAAATGTGGGAAAATTGTCCTGATAGATTTCATCTGCTCATTAAGAGTTCTTAGATTTTTTTTTTTAAGAATAGGAAGACTAGTTCTTACAATGATTCTGCAAATCTGAAAATAGAGGGGATTTTAGCTTAATTCTGATTGATGTTACCTTAACTCTCATGACAATTTAAATCTATCTCTAGGATGATCAAATGCCTGCCTTCACATGATGTTGTGTTAGGGGCAAAGTAAAAAGCAGTTGATCCAGCCATGTGCCCTGCCAACTCTCAAGCTTGGTCCTTTTGAACTAATAGCTGGTGAATTATCGCATTCATTTTGAAAATGAGTTTTTCAGAGCCCAATATCTGAAGATATTAATGAGTACTTTGGTGACCTTGAGAGTCAAGTGACTTTACATTCTTCTCCTATCTTTCCCCCACTTTCCAGTTTTTTCACAGAACATTCTTTGTGACCTGATTGGCAGGTACAGACTGAAAGCCATCACCAGACATCCACAATTTCCTGTCAGTCACCCTCCCACCTAAAGACATGTTACTCACCACCCAGAGTGAATCAGGAACAAGAACATTAAATAAAACAATTCTTTGTTTCAGCTTTGACAGTATTTCCCACTTAAACATTCCTCAATATCCATAGGGATGAATAAGAATCTGGATTATGAGAACTCTAATTTCCAGCCCCTTGACTTGGGGCTGCAAGCTTCTTCAACCTTGAACTGAAAACTTCCTCTGGGTTGTTGGCTACTGGCTGTCTTTCCAAAGCCATCCAAGCAATGCTGCCACATGGGAGCTATTTTAAGATTTCTCACGGAGCCCAAGATGCATTTCTGTGCTCTAGCAGACACTCTCAGAACCTCTGTGTTTGTGGCCAGACAGGTCACCCTGTGCCTGGGATCCCATATTGTTAATATAGCAAACAAAGATGCTGACTGCTCTGGAGTGTGCTTGCTGGGGCTGCTGGCCCGAGCAGGAACCCACTGAGCCAGATCACTGGGTACCCTGACCCCTGCAACTACAAGACTTCAGCCATGTTGCTTAACCTTACTTTTCTTATCTGCAAAGGAATGGAAGCAGCAGCAGATGGAGCAAAGCTTTATCCCATCTGTACAGATGAATGAATCTGACTCTCCTAGCCTTTGTAAACTTATTATTTTTTTTTTACTTCTAATCCTTTTACCTCAGAACATTAATCATTTTAATAAACAGTATGGACTCCCTAGTATGTACCAACCATAAGCATCAATTAGGAATTTACTCTTTCTTCTCCAGGAGCAAATAAAATTCCCTCAAAATATAAAGAATCAAAGAGGCTCAGCAATCACATGGTGAAAGTCACCATTTTCAGCTTTGGGCTGTGAGCCTGGATGAAGCCACAGCAGTAGATACAGCCAGAGAACGTTAAGGTGTTGTCACTGAAATTCAGCCTCTCTACACAGGTACCAACTTGAATCTTTGAGACAGGAGTTTTGGGTGAAGTAGAAAAGAAAAGCTTTGCTGCTTTGCCAGGCAAAGGGGGCTACTGGGCTAATGCCCTCAAAATTGTGTGTCCTGATCTGGAGAGGGTAGTGAGGGGTTTTATGGCAATGGTTCAAAGAGGAGGACATGATCAGCTTGTGGACATTCTTCTGATTGGCTGGTTTTGAGGTAGTTGGGAGTTACCATCATTCGCCTCCTGATTCCAGCTGTCTTGGATCTCTGTGCTTGTGGGCAGTATCCAGTTACCTTCTCCCATTTGATGGGGATGTCAGGGTCCGCAAAACAACTCAAAGATATTGTTATGTGTATCCCCGAGGGGGAACCAGGACTCTGCCCCAGGGTAGCACTGTTGTTTCCTGACTCTTCCTCCCTTGTCTCTGTATCCCTTCCCTTCCCTTCCCTAACTAGCAGCTGTTTCAACCTGCTCTGTTGGAACTCAGGAAATGTCTTGGGGGCTGAATGAAGCCTATATCCTGCCAACAAGAAGTGGGGGACACAGAAAGGCTTTTGTGCCCAGGAGCCCCACAAAGTCCTGCTTGATTTCAGTATGAAGGTACTGCAGACCTCATAGACAAAGTGTTGGAGGAGGGCATCAAGAGGATGTTACTGATGGTTCGCTCTTGAGTTGAGCCCAGGGAGTTGGAGACTCCTCACTCCTACCCCTGCCCTTACCCTTGCAATGTACCTTCTGCCCACCAGACCCACACATGGAGCTGTGTCCTTAAGAGACTTGTTGAGATTTGTTGTTGAGACCATCTGGCTGAATGTATGACTGAACCCAGTTAAGGTCTCTATGTAAACCTTTAAGATTCTGGTGGGTGGGGGTAGAGATCTACATGTCTTGTGGTCACACAAATCAAGCCTCATATGTAAGTTCCCTTGTTTATTAAAACTACCACTTCCAGTCTGGAGTGGTCTGCCTCTTTCTTTGGTTTCTCCCTTCCCTCTGTGTTTGGGCACTAGTTTACAAACCAACTGTAAACCAAGTGTAAACGGGGGGTTTCCCTCATAGCTCAGCTGGTAAAGAATCTGCCTGCAATTCAGGAGACACCGGTTCGATTCTTGAGTCAGGAAGATCTGCTGGAGAAGGAATAGGCTACCCACTCCATATTCTTGGGCTTCTTTGGTGGCTCAGCTGGTAATGAATCCACCTGCAATGCAGTGTTGGGAAGATCCCCTGGAGAAGGGAAAGGCTACCCGCTCCAGTATTCTGACCTGGAGAATTCCATGGATTGTATAGTCCATGGGGTTGCAAAGAGTTGGAAACAACTGAGCCACTTTCACTTTGCAAAACCAATAGCAGTTCTGTTTTTTCTCATTAAGACAAGGCAGTTTTGTATTATGAGAGGTGTTTTGCTGAAGTAAAAGACTGGTAGCCTTCCTCCCCAAAGCTATGGAGAAGGCAGACCTAGGAGTACAGATGACACATTGGAACTAGAACAGCACTGGGAAACATAGCTGAGCCCTGCTGCCAGAACTCTGCAGTTTGTTCTGAATGAAGCAGGAAATGATTTGAAATGTTTGGGTGGGTAACGAATTTGTCACTAGTAGATCTAAGTTGTGGTTTGGTTTCTTTGTTTATAAACTGCCAATGATAGAGTTCTGTTTAAATACAGCTGGAGCGGAGAAATGCAAACTTAGGTAGAACCAAGCCTTTGTCTGATTTGTACTAAGTTCCAGTGGTGACCGACGGACAGTGGACATCTTGGACACTAATGTCATCCAAACCAGAGACCCTCCTTAAATTGGCATCTGCCAAGATGGTCCCATGAATCTGTCTGAATGCACACTCTCCAGCTTTATCTTGTCAAGACAATATTTGGAAAATTAGTCAACTATGAAGAGAAATCCGAAGTGTAAATATCTGGTAGATAAGCACATGTTTCTCTTCTCTGTACTTCTTATATATCTGTTGTTAAGATAGTGAACTAGCATGGACTGCAATCTCTTCACATTAAAATCAACCCCTAGGAATCTATAAATGTGAAAGAAGTGGAGAGTTCAGGAACTGAGAAATGAAAACAAATGTGAGAACCCCGTAGAGAGGCTGAAGTCTGTATGGAGCTGGTACAAGTGGAAAGAGTGTCTGAGGATGGAGGGCTGCAAGGGGCAGGGAGAGCATGAGAGAGGAAGCTTTTTCAGTGCAACCTTGACTTTTCCCTGCTTTTGAGACTAGGGCTACTTCATGGAAGCCAGTGGCTGCAGCTGGACACTGATATCCTGTGCCCCTGGTATAGTGTCCAGGCAAGCATCAGCTCTGCTCATGGAGCAGTTGCTGAGAGCAGATGCTGGGAGCTTGAATCATCTAAAGACTCATTCATTCTCATATATGATGGTTGATGCTGGCTGTCAGCTTGGACTGTTGGCTGGAATGCCAGCATGTAGCCTGAATCTTCCTCATAATATGGTGACTGAGTTCCAGTAGAGAAATCCAGGCAGAAAGTTCATTACCGTTTATGGAAGTCAGATCTTCTGCTCCATTCTGTTTGCTGAGACAGTCACAAAGTTCTGCTTAGGCTCAACAGGTTGGGAAATAGGTTGCACCTCTTGATGTTAGAGTGGCAAAATTCTAAGAGAGTATGTAGAACTGAAAATATTATTGCAGACATTTTGGGAAGATAAACTTGCCACATTCAATCACTTCTAAATAAGAATCAAAAACTAGCTAACAGTGTCATCTATGTCAGGGGGTTAGAACCAATAGAAGAATTTAAATTTAAATTCAGGGGAAGGAGCCCACCAGAAGTCTATTGTAAAGATGAGGAATACAGACATCTCCTAGAAAAAGAACTTATTCCAAGGGGAGAATATCAGGCAGACAAACGACTCAGGAATACACTACTCCCCACGGTGATTAGAAACTGATTTTGAATGCAGTTTCATGGATTGTTCTTGTTGAGGGTGACTCAGGGATAAAGTATCCAGAAAAAGAGTTTACTTGTTAAGATTACAAGGAAGAGCAGGCTTTAAAAGGACCAGCTCACAAATTTAAAAATACAGTGAGTATTTAAGGAAAAAAATTCCCCACATGATTATCAAAGTGACTATGTTTATGAATCAGCTCTTGTCAATATGCTGTGTACAAAGTTCTACCAGTCCCAGTGGCTTAAGAAGCATACAAGCTGGTCAGTTGGGGCTAGTTAGCGTTGGTTTGGATCTGACTGTTGGCTCCAAGTTTTAATATGGGCTCAAGTCCCTTCCAATTCTCTCCCATCCTGTCCTCCTTGGTCCAGTGGGCTAGCCAGACACGTTCTTCTCAGGTGATGCCAGAAGCTCGTGGGTGAGTGGATAAGGGTGATGTCTCTCAAGGACTGGGATCTAAATTGGCCAACTGTCACTGGCATCTCGATGGTCAAAACAAGCTATGTGGCCATTCCCAACATCAACAGTGCAAGAGACCGTACTCGCCTTCAGATGGTGAAACTCCAAAGCCACTCACTGGTCAGAAAGCAAGGATGGAGGGAAGGATGAAGACCTAAAGACAGTAGTATGTTCTACCACATTGACCGTTCATGGTGGAGACGTTTTTCTCGCTTTATTACCAGACCCACAAACATTGTGGTGTGTGCAGACACATACAACACACAACTTCCAGACATCGGTATTGCAAAAGTAAGAAATAACCTTGTTTCAGTTAGTGAGTCAGCATCTTACGGACAAGACTCAAGGTTTTACTTATTTTGGAGTCTAGAACTAAACAAGGCAACCCTTTAAAATGTTTTCTTTCTGATTTATTTTGGAATCTATTACTTTTTTTTTCTTTTTTATGACCACAAGATGTGATGGTCATGCTTCTTCATAAAGGTGGTAGGTACCTTCTGTTCCATGCAAAGAATGCCTGTCTAAACCTGACAAGGGAGCTAGGGGCAGTGTAACATAAAAAGTCTGGAAAAAAAGGTTGGCTGGAATCAGGTTGTGATTTTTATGTGTATCAGGTTAAGGAGGTCGACTTAACCTTCTGAGAAGGCATCAGAAAGCTTTAACTACATCAGACTGAGTATATGAAGTTTAAATTTTAGAAACCTGACCCTAGTGGCAATTGAAGAAAGACCAATTGTAGCTTGATACAAGGTAAAATATGATTATTGTTCTCTAGAAGAGAAATATAGCAATGGGAGATCCGATAGTGATCAATCCCAACTGAGAGATTTGGGGAAGACCAGTAAATAAAACAGGAATCAGAGGACTTTGATCAGTTGAGGATAAGTGATGGGAGAGGGAAGGCAAGCAAGGAAGAAGGTAGAACATTCATTTATTCAAAGTTATCTATTGAGTGCTACTACATTCTGGGTACTGTGTTAGGTATTGGGGAAAAAGGTAATGTTGTATAAAACCAAAAATATTTTTTTACCATTAAGGAGTTTTACATCTAGTGGAGAGTTAGACATAAACCAGACATTAACACAAATAAATTTGAAACTGCAGCTGTGACAAGCCCTGTGATGGACGGATACACGGGGCTAAAGGATTCCTGACAAGGAGTTTGTCCTGGTAAGGTTGGGGAGATCAGGGGATTCTTTCCTTAGGAAGCAACACAGAGGTCAAGATCTGAAGGCTTAGTAGGGGTTAGCTAGGTGAAGAGAGAAGGGATGGCATCTGATAATATTGAAGGCTCACTATGTGCCAGATAGTTCCTAAATGCTTTAAGTGTATCAGATCTTGTCACTTTCAGGGTACCTCTGATATAGACTGTTATTTGTCCCCATGTTACAGATTCTGAAACTGCGGTTCCCAGAGACTTTAAGATCAAACAGCTAGTAAAATTGTGCACCGGGCATACGAACCCCAATTGCTGTTGCAATGCCCCGGCTCTCGTTGTTCTCATTATACCATCTCCTTAAATAAGAGAATCCAGGCAGAAGAAATGACATGCTTAAGGCCCCAAAAGAGGCATGCCTGTCTGGAGTGAGGGGCTGACACTAGACCATGCGATACAAGCAAAGGTAGCAAGGTATGGAGTGAGCTAGGAGAGCTGGATAAAATCCAGGGCTTTAGAGTGCATGCGAAGGACTTTTGTTTTATGAGCACTTGTGAAATATTGAAGCATTTTAAGCAGTGAAGTCATATTTTGGGTATTAGTTTTTAAAATATTGCTAGAAGAGGTTGGAACAGAGTAGATCTACACGGACCAATTTGGTGGCTGTTGTTTGTCGAGTAGGACGTGACGGTGGTTTAGAAAAAGTTCCTGTTGCAAAAGATGGGCAGCTGTGGGTGGCTATTAGCATTTTAGCAGGTAGAATTGCTTGGGCTCTGAATGGAATATCAGAGGGATCAGGGAAGAGGAAGAAAGGTATTAAAAATGACTTCTTGTTTCTAGCTTGTGCAACTGGACCCCTGACTCCAATGAGTACAGGCTTGCTTGATGGATTACTTGGGGGTGGGGTGAGGTTAGTGCTGGCATGTGTGGGCTGGGATTGGGGAAACGAGAATCAGTCTAGGATGACAATAGTGGGCAGTGCCCTGCTTTCTATGGCTTTTCCTTTTAACTGCTGCAGATTGGCAATCAACAGTTGCCACAATATTATGGAAGCAACTAAAAATAGGAAAAGAAATTGCCTTCTTGTCAATCAAATTAGATATAGAGACAAGAATCACTTTGTTAAGCTTAGATTTATTCCTAGATACATTAGCTTGTCTGGTCTTGGCAACATAATCCAAATAGTAGAAAAATCATAAAGCTGAATAATGTCAAGTAATTTTGATTCAAATAGGAGTTGTATGTTTTCGTTGCCTAGAGTTTGATGAAATATAGGGGTCTAGGATTAGATGGTATCTCAAAGGATTAAACATTCTTCTTTTTCTCCAAGTTTAAATGCCTTCATATTGCCACAGACTGTCTTAATTTTTCCCTTAAAAATAGTCATGGGAAACTATCATTTATTTATAGGCAAATAGTATTTGCTTTCCAAAAATGAGAAAGTAAATTTTGCAGGCTCTTTATTTTTGTATTAAAATCATATTGATTGGAAGAAATATCTTGCCTTAAAGGGCAGACCTGCTGTTGCAAAAATTTAATTAAGCTTAAAGGTGCCATGAAATGCAATTGAACATTTCAAGCAAGTAGATCGGAAGAGAAGCTTCAGGTAATAAACAGGATGCTAAATGTATTTCAAGGTGAAACTCAGATATAAAAGAAACTGTTCTACTAGCAACTACTTTTAATTAGACTTTACTTTTGACTCACTTACAAACGAGTTAGTAAAGGTATTTAAACCCATACATTTAATTTTGTAATGGGTAACAAGGCCCTAAAGTGCCACCTTTTTTTTTAAACTTTGGGTATGGTTAAAAAAAAAAAAAGGCACAGGCTTCCCTCTGGCTCAGCTGATAAAGAATCTGCCTGCAATATGGGGGGGCCTGGGTTCGATCCCTGGATTGGGAAGATCCCCTGCAGAAGGGAAAGGCTTCCTACTGCAGTGTTCTGGCCTGGAGAATTCCATGGATTGTATACTCCATGGGGTTGCAAAGAGTCGGACAGGACTGAGTGACTTTCACTTGGGTGCGGTGGGTCCTCGCTGCAGCAAGTGATGTGCCCTGTTCTTGAGGCAGAAAATGATCATGAACTGTAAACACATGGAAGCTTATTTTCTAACTCTTGATTATATTCACAGAACTTTACAGCTCTGTCAAAAATAGGGTCTGAGCAGTTTTTTGATGAATTTGGGTCACACAGATAGATAATCAAGATGATTTAGGCCGTTGGTTCTCAGCAATGCCATTATGGCTTTTTTTTTTTTTTTTTTTTAAATTGAGGAAGCATTTAGGTTGTTGCAGTGACTGTGGGACCTTACTGATGTTTGATGGGTGGGGCTGAGATGTGCCCTATCCTGCCAAATGTGGGACAGTTTGATAAACATATGATCTCCTCATGCATAGACTGTACTACCACTGAAGAGTCTATTGGTAGTTCACATAAGGGTGAACCTCCTTTGTAATTACCTGCGCCTAGAATGTAACTCTGGAGAAGGACATGGCACCCCACTCCAGTACTCTTGCCTGGAAAATCCCATGAACAGGAGGGGCCTGGTAGGCTACAGTCCATGGGGTCGTGAAGAGTCGGACACGACTGAGTGACTTCACTTTCACTTTTCACTTTCATGCATTGGAGCAGGAAATGGCAACCCACTCCAGTGTTCTTGCCTGGAGAATCCTAGGGATGGGGGAGCCTGGTGGGCTGCCATCTATGGGGTCTCACAGAATCGGACACGACTGAAGTGACTTAGCAGCAGCAGCAGAATGTAACTGTTTCCTGTATTAACACAAAGTTTGATTTTTTTCTTTTCAGAGCTTTAATATAAACTGAAGTTTCCAGAAATGCTATTGTAATATATGTTAAAGAAAAATTGTATGCTGTCTTAATTTAATAAAGATATGATTTCTGCTTTGATAAATCATGTCATTGTGGGAATGTCTGCTGCTTGTAGTAGCTAAATATGAGCAACACACTTTTAACTCATCAGTATGCACTTACTACTGCTCCCATTCATGGTGATTCTGTGTGCAGGAGCAAGAACCGGACTTCTTCATTATGTCTTCCAGGGTGGTTGCGATATTGCAGTGTAGTTGTGCCCGAAAACTTATATTTTGAAATTTGTTTTTGTTTAGTTGCTAAGGCATATCTGATTCTCTTGCAGCCCCATGGACTGTAGCTCACCAGGCTCCTCTTTCCATGGGATTTCCCAGCAAGAATACCCAAAAGAGTTGGACACAACTTAGCAATTAAACAGCAACAACAACAATATTTTTAAATACCAGTTAGTTTATTGTATGTTGTTTGGTGTGTGTGTGTATATAAAATTTGAAAATGATGGGCATATTATATTTTATTATCTATGAGAGTGTTCATAACAAAATTATGTTATATAACTTGCATATGCTCATCATTATCAAATTTTATATATATATATATACACACACACACACACACACACACACACACATACACACACACACAAGTCCCATAGGGTTCATTGAGTTTGAATATCATACAAGTATATTTGTGAATTATATTATTTTTTAAAGACCAAGAAGAGACATTTGAATTCATACTCGTCAGAGATTAGGTTATAAACAAAAGGCTGAGATTTGAATATGAGTATTTGGTTGAAATAGCATATTCAAGTAAAAATTAGCAATGCTTTACATTATACCATAAGTATATATTAATACATCAGAAGATTTTAGAGGTGAGAAAATATTTGGCAAATCATACATAAATCTTCAAGTACTCAAATTTGGACCATTAAGTAGTAGACACTATGTAAATTTGGTTTGTACACTTTGGGTTATTTTTAAAGCGGTTTATCTAAAGTTGAAACTGATTATAAAAAGTTTAGTGTTTGAAATAAAAATATTGAAAATGTACATATTTACTTGAAAAATATTGAACACAGGGAGCATTTTAATTGTTATAAATATCACACCACACCAAAGACTTTGAAAGACTGGACTTTTTAGCCAAGTTATCCAAGTTAAGTCCTGACTTCATGACTTAGATGTTTAATATATATTATGTGTTATATAATAATAGATTTTAGGTTAGACAGTAGATTTGGAATATTTAAGACAAAATCTCCCTTCCTTGTGCCAGATTTTTCTTTATTAAGTGAACCTCACTAGTAATCTCAATGTACACTGGGCTTGCCTGAAAGATTCAGGTACTGAACAACTGGGTAAGACAAATGGGCTCTGACATTTAAGATCTGAATTACGTGAAATTCTAAAACAATAGTTATAATTATTTAAGAAAATATGTAGTTCTTAGCTCTCATATATTCAACATTCGTGTAATCCATGTTGTTATAATCTACACCCCTAAACTTGCTTTCCTACACTAAATTCACATTTTCAATATAGCAGCTGAACAATCAGTTTTTCTAAATATTACACAGGGGTGACCGGTAATCATGCCATCTTTATAAATGGTTCATCTGCTTACTAGCTCTGAAATCATATGCAATTTACTGTACTCTTCAGCTTTGGTTTCAAATTGGATAATTATAGCATCTTACAATATTATAGTATTAAATGGATTAATGCATACAACGATGTTTTATTCAGTCCTAACATAAAATAAGTGTTCATAAAAATATAATATTCTAAATATTAATTATTAGCAACAGCAAATGTCACATTACTTGGAAATTTTATTTTTACCCTTTTTGAAAAATAGGAATAACAAAAATTAAAATGTTCATATTCACTAAAATGCTTAGTCTCTCAAACTGAAATCAGATAAAGCTGGAAATTGTTATCTGAAGGCTTAAAATGTTGGATATTTAGGCTAAAGCTCACACGCTTTGAACCCAAGCTCAAATCCACAGACACTGAATTGATATGTGATGGAAAATGACAAAATTACAGCTCATATATAAAATACTGAGGTTTATTTTTAAAATATTATTTTTGAAAGATAATATTTACCTTGTGATTTTATAAAACTTTTTAACTCTCAGAATGAAAATTTCTCCTTATAATATCACATTTTTAAACAAATTTTTCATATTTTTAAGGAATGTATAATATAAAAAAACCAGGAACAGCTTATAAACTAATTATTAATTTTCCTTTTCATTTTTAACTCACGACTGTTCTAACAATCAAATTCTGTTGCTATTAGATTTGAGATCACACATGGACAGAGGAGCCTGGCAGGCTACAGTCCATAGGGTTACAGAGAGTTGAACATGACCTAAGGGACTTAATACACACACAAAAGGAACCAAGATAACATACATGAACAGGCAATTTCTTCATTGCAAAAATTTTTAAAACCAACTATTTATGTGACTCTCTTATTTACAGGCTTTCCATCTAGATGATGTTACATAGGAGAACCTTTTTCTCATAATCCTGCAACATATTATTCCAAAATTCTGTATTTTACGTAATGTGAAGCTTTCAAAAGCCTTAAAAAATGTGATTAGCTATTTCTCAATCTGCTTTTATCTTCCTGAGGGATGAAAATGGAATTATCCTTATAATTCAAAGCAGTACATTTTCCCCTATGAATTTGTTTCTGCGTGGTTTACAGTGTGCCAGATTTTGCTTTATATTTGCATGCACTAAGAGAGTCTATTGAAAATCTATTGAACATTCTTCCTATTATTGAAAATCTATTGGAAACTCTTCCAGACACTGGAGATATTCTGATTCTTCAAGTCAGAATTCTTACATGGTGGTTTAAAAAATTGCTGAGAGGGATAATAAGCAATTATGTATTATCCACTCATTCTTTAAGTAAAAGGACACAATTAATGTGACTTATGGTCCTGTTGGAAATAATGTAGTTTGACAGAGAAAGTAAATGGTCAAGGTTTAATCAGTGAACCTATTTCTAAGGGCTACAAGCAAGTAGACTGACTTAAAATATGAGAGATCTAGCAGAGATAGAAGAGCAGAAGTCAGAGATGTTAGCTGTCCTTGGGGATGAATAGCAGAGATTATACTGAGGCTGTCATTGACGATGGAGTGATCAAATGCTGGCAGATTTTCAGTGCATAGAAATGAGAAGAATCTACCTCATTGGCTCTGGTGTCAGGAAGTAATTCCTGTTTCATGTTTTAAAGCATAATTGATTGAGACAGTGCTATAAGCATACTATTTGAAAACTTGATATTTTGGTAAGAACTAAATTTTCTTAAATAAGATCCATTCCAACTTTTATGTATTTTTCCTCCATCCCTATGTGTGTAGATATTGGAAGCCAGTGTGAAAATTCTGCCAAGAGCTAGACATGTCTACTTCAGTTGCATTTTTAGGAACTGGGGATAAATCATAGGTTCATCCATGGACCAATTGGGCCTATTGCAAGAAGAACTTGAGGCAAAACTCCATATATCACTGGCCAGTGTTAGCCCCAGCTTCAACTGGTGGTCTAGCGTGTTGCTTACTACTGCTACTGCTGCTGCTAAGTCGATTCAGTCATGTCTGACTCTGTGCGACCCCATAGGCGGCAGCCCACCAGGCTCCCCAATCCCTGGGATTCTCCAGGCAAGAACACTAGAGTGGGTTGCCATTTCCTTCTCCAGTGCATGAAAGTGAAAAGTGAAGGTGAAGTCACTCAGTCGTATCTGACTCCTAGCGACCCCATGGACTGCAGCCTACCAGGCTCCTCCACCCATGGGATTTTCCAGGCAAGAGTACTGGAGTGGGGTGCCATTGCCAAAATCCTAGAAAACAGTGTTGATTCAGAGCCTGTCTGTGTCTAGAAACCCCTGAAAGGACTTGGTATTTCACTTTCTCCCGTATGTGGTCACTTTAGAAAATGGCCTGCAGTTACTCTAGGGAGAGACTTGAAGAAAGACTTTCAGTACATATCTGTGCAGTGTTGCATGGTCCTTCCTCAAGGAGACCTATAAAATTTTTTTCTCATTCAAGAGACTTCAAGTCCATAAACTAGCTTTATTGTAGTCTGTGAACCTTCAAGTCTGGTTTCTGGTCTGAGTTTTTCTTTATACAGATCAGGGAATATTTTAGAGGTGAATTGCCCATTTGTTTTGTTCCTAGGAAACCATAATCAATGAGCCACTGTTACATCCATTAGGGTTAAAACATTCAGACTCCTGCATTGTCTGCTTTCTGCTGCCCATGACGGAGGATATATCCTTGCTTTGGTTAGTTAACCACTGCCACTTGGCCTTTGCTTCTCCAAGATCCCTCATCTCATGTAAAATCACGGAGGACATTTCAGCAGTGGCATATTCCACCTTCAATAAAAGATATTCATACTCTTATCAGTGATGTATTTCTCGATGTCTTAATGAAGGAAGTATCTTTTGATCTTTCCAGAAAGATATAGTGGTTTGGGGACCTATTTTAAGTCTCTCAAGATAAATTTACTGCACCCTCACTATAGTTTTAACTTTTGGTTTCCTTCTTTTAACATTCTGCGGAAGAAGTTCCCGTCTCTCAACCCCAGTAAGCAAACTGCTACAGGTACTGCTAGCTACTAGAACTAGAACATAAAATCCAGAAATGTTTGGCATGTGGTAAACTCCACCTGATCCAGTGTTAAATTCCATCCTTCTGGGTTTAATACTTAGAATCCATTCACTTCTATATCCTATACCAGGTTCTTGCTGGTATAAATTGGCATAGCTTTGTAATTCCTGATCTGACTCTACTTATTCATCTAGTGGCCATGAAGAATGATGTGAGCCTTGAGAAGAAAAGGCCTCCTTTTTTAAGGATAGGGCTGGAAAGCAAGGATCAAGACCCCATATGGAAGAAGAGCTGTTGTCTTGTCCTGGAAGCCTTTTCCTTATTCTGGGCAGAGACCCTGAGCTCATTGAGGTAACCCTGGACTTTAGAAAGGGAGTCTTAGAGCCTTGAGGTTTCAGAGGATCACCTAGATTAAAAGTGACACAAATCTCTTGAAGCAAAATCTAAAAGGCTGACTCTACTGGCATTGTCAAAGGCGATTTGTTCTTACCTGCAAATAATTGGCTTTTAAATAGCTGTTGTATGTTAAATTCACAGCTCTATTAAATACTCAAGACGTGCTGAATCAAGAAACTTTTAAATAATAACAATTTAAAGGATGTCATTATAGAAAGATAATATAATTATCATCAACTAATGTTCATGGCGCCCTGGGAGTTTAAAACACTGAGGCAGATTTGAAGGAATACATCAAAGTTTCCTGGCTTAAACTCTGATTGTGTGTGACTTTGGGCAGGTCACCTAATACAAATCTTAAGTTCCTTCTTTTTTCATGTCTGATGGATAAAATAGTACCACCTGACTACCCACAAGGCTGTTATAAAGAGAAAATAAGTAGGAAGTTTGCTTGAATGGTACACAACACCAGGGAAGAGTTTAAGGATGAAAAATGTGAACATCTACAGAGAAGACCTGTTCTTGTATTTGTTATTTTCTCGTGCAAGAGGAGAATGAGTTCATAGATGATTGCAGTAGTCATGTATGGATTTTATTTTATTGTGAAAAATATAGCTGCTTCTTGAAGCATATGGGATTTTGTTAGAATACTCTGTAGTTTAGTCTTTGTATGAGTTTTTCATGATAAAATGTTAATAATTAAAAAAATAAAGATTCCTAATTTAGAAAAATTTGTATTTAGAATAGTGCTAAGGAATAAGCCTTTTGTTACAGAGTTAGAATCATTAGAAACAAAAAAAAAAAAATAAGGAAGGGGTAAAGAATGATCAAAAAGTAAGAGTTGTACTTAACACTGGAAAGGAGTTGAGAAGAGGCATGAGAAAAGCTAGCAAATGAAATATTTTTGCTTAAGAAATAAAGGTAGAAAGTAGCGATGAAAGGGAAATAGAAGACAGGCAATGGACAGTGGATTCATTAATTCAGTAGAAGGACAAGAAGAGATTCCTCATTCATGCCAAGACTCCTGCTACTTTCTGCATATGGATGCCTTCAAATCTATGTGACAGTAGCTTTGACTGTGGTGTGATGTTCCAGGTCCACGTGCCCAGTGGCCTGCTTAACATGTCCTCTTAGATTCCTGCAGCCCTTCACACTCAGCATGCCCACAGCAGCAGTAATTTTCAATTCCTTTCTGCCCCCAAGCGTGCACCCTTGCCTCTTCCCATGCACTTACTTCCTTATAACTATTATTCTCCCTCTCCTGGTTAATGTCACCCAAACAGCCACCCAAGTCACACACTTCTTTCTTATTCATCCCTCCCTACATCCAACTGATTGCTATGTCTTACTTTTTATGCTTTCTGAACATTGCAGCATATCCTTAATTTGTACTCTTGCCAAGAGTATTACAGACTTCTCTTGATTTTTCCACTTTTGGTGTTCCCCAACCTAAACCATGCATAGTTCTGCTGCCAGAGATTCTTCTAAAGCCCAGATCTGATAGTGCTACACCACTGCTTAAAACTTAAATAGCTTTGCTTTACAGATTAGACCTTCTGTGATCCAGCCATTGTCTACCTATTTGGTCTTACAGGGTGATCCCCACTTGCCACCTTTCCACTCATATCAGGCTGATTGCAGCTTCACAGAAGCAGTATGCATATTTATGCTTAGCCTTTGCACTTGCTCTTCCTTTTGCTTGGAGCATCTTTCTATCCACTTAATGGACTTTTTTGCTTATATTTTAAGAACAGATTTAAGAACCCCCTCCTCTGGGCTTCCCTGGTGGCTTAGATGGTAGAGTCTGCCTGCAGTGCGGGAGACCCCTGGGTTCAATCTCCGGGTTGGGAAGATCCCCTGGAGAAGGAAACAGCAACCCTCTCCAGTATTCTTGCCTGGAAAATCCCATGGATAGAGGAGCCTGGCAGGCTACAGTTCATGGGGTCATAAAGAGTCAGACATGACTGAGCGACCTCACTTTCACTTTCCTCTGGAAAGCCTTGCTGACCCACACCCTGTGACAACATAAACATAGCATAGTTAATATCCCCTCTCAACCCACCATTGTCCTTGTACCTGTCATTATGATCCCTGATATGATTTGTTTGCATGTGCGTCTCATCTATTAGATTGTGGACTTGCCCGGGTCAGTGGTCATGTTTCATGTGCTTCTGTGTCTTCAGTAGCCAGCTCAATACTTGGCAGATAGAAGGCATTGCAGCAGGTATTTTACTGTAAGGAATGAGAGAGGACACACCTGAGTATCTGGTTACAGGAGCTTGACGTTAGCAGATCCATTGGTGTTTCTATGTCCTGAACATAGTGTCATCTATGAGTCCAGTATGTTGTCTTGACGCTGAGTTCATCTGCTTCCATCACTGGCAATCCTTGGCTGCAGTTTATTCCATGGACAAAATAACATGCATGGTTTGGATAGCGGAAGTCTCACATCGTAAGCCCTCAAAGCTAAAACCCTTTCACTGCTCATCCTGCCCATCTCTATGTTCATTGATGGGTGACTGTTTCAAGTTATTTCCAGTTATGAATCTCTTGTCACTCTCATTCAGGGATTTATTGTTTTATGATTTATTGTTCTGGATTTTTGCTGAGATAGGGAGAACCCTCATATTTAGTTAGAGAAAAATGCAGGTTCTATAGATAGCCAAAGAGAGTTCCGGACCTAACAGTTAACCCTACCCCTTTTCTAACCCTTCACTCAAAGCTGACCTCAGTTGTGGTGAAATGTTTCGCTGCATTTCCCTAGCCCCACTGGAAATGTTAATCTAATCATTAAATACCAGTGAGGTCGGTGTTGTAGCTCTTTTTGCCTTGGCATATGTGCTTTTCATGTTAAGTTCTAGAACACCTTTTCAAAGGAGATGTAAAGAAACTATGAAAAGGGTTTTGTTTAGCAAGCTGGCTCTACTGCTTCCCTGTGTTTCTTCTGATTTGAGCCTGTCTGACTTTACAAGCAAAAGTTAGCACGCAACAGCACTTCTCTCTGTGGCCTGGAATATCTGTTTTATGAGATATTAATTCAGTGAGGGTATGGTTTAAACGGAACTGTTTTCCTTCAATGGCTCTAGTGTATATGCTCATTAAAGATATTTCCTCATTGGATCAATAAACTAATGCCACCTGATGTGGATAATCACTCTCTGTGGACAAGATGTACGATATCCTTAGCAAGCACAGTTAGGAGAAGCTAGAGGTTTTTTTTTTTTTTTTAAGGAATTTGCTTTCTAGATAACTAGTTTTCAAAGCAGTTATTTGTTTAACCAAAGACTTTCTCAATAAAAACAAGATGATGGAACTTGTAGTACATGCTAATATTTCATTTCATGTATTGCTTCTTGGAAGCACCTAGCTAAAATTTACCATGGAAAGTAATCTTGTCAAAGATTCTGAGTTGGAAAATACAAAAATGTTTGAAAGTATGTAGAGTACAAGATACTCTCTAGTCAAGACTTTAAGATCCATGAAATAAGGTGGCCTTGTATATAGACTTTCAGTTTATTTAAAGACCTTTCTAGTATTCAGTGCTTTGAGGAAGCAGAGGAAAAATGTGGAAGAAGAATTTGTTAGAAAATCTTTTCAAAAGGATGACGGTATTAATAAGAGAATGCAAAGGGGATACTACTTATGAATCTGATCCAAAGAGAAAGGCAAGAATTCACAGTGCATTGTCAAGGGATGTTCAGTGTTTTCCAAGGAGGACATCTTGACTCAGTCCTACAGAAGTTTTAATAAAAGCTCAGTTTTATTAAAATTGGTGGTGTTGAGGATGCCGTGTTGTAGTATTTATGGTCTCACGTCCCTTTCTGGAGAAATAAGAGAGCAGGACACTAGCGCTAAATTGAGTCAGTATGGGCTTGAATGGCTTTAAAGATGCACAGCAAGAACAGATGCCAGGGTGAAGCCTAACGAGAAAGCAGCATAGGAAGTGTATCCTAGATACTGGCCCTCGGGAGTTAGGCTAATAGGAAGCCAAAGTTTGAAGTCTCTGGCAGAGGCCAGGGATTTTAGAATATAAGATAGGAATCCATTGAGAGTCCCTCAGCCCTGTGAGTAAAGTTGACAGTGACTTTTATAAGGAGTCCTTGGATTTGGGTGGTATATGGTGATGTATTAGTGAAAGATCCATGGGCACTAAAGGTATTAATATTGTAGTATAGTGAGGTTCAACTGAAAATTAAATAATTGGGAGGAGAAGCGGGTGTCAGAGGGTGAGATGGTTGGATGGCATCACTGACTCAATGGACATGAGTTTGTTCAAACTCTGAGACATAGTGAGAGAGAGGGAAGCCTGGCGTGCTGCGGTCCATGGGGTTGCAGAGTTGGACATGACTGAGCGACTGAACAGCAGCAAATATTTCACAATGTGAAATCTCACAGTGAAAAGTGTAGACTCTTGAGAATAAACAGTAATAGCAGCTGGCACACGTAGACGCGGCCTCTGTGAGGTGAGAGTTGGGTGTGTGTAAATCAGTCTTCATGAGGTGTACTGGATTAGCCCCTGTTGACAGCTGTAGCACAGATAGGTCATAAGGTCTTCAGAGGTGACAGAGAAGGGCTTGAGATCCAGGCTTTAGAACCTATGCTTTCAAACATTCAATACATCACTAAATACAGAATTTCAAATCCATGACTATTATTCCAATGACTGCCAATACTGACATATATCCAGTTCCCAAATTATTTCCCAATTATCCCTCTCCCTTTTCTCATCACACCTGAAAATATGGTTTTTAGTAGATAGTAATTATAAAATTTTATGCTTAGTCTTAGGCTTAGAGACACCCCCTGAAACCTCAGCCCCATTTCAACAGATGCTTGAAAACATACCCAGGGTAGAGTTACCAATAGACTGGGAGAGTTTAGCCCCAATTATAGAGAGAGACAAATGGTGGCTTCAGAACTAGATGGAATCCTCCAGAAAGTTAGAAGCAAATTCTAGCAGAGAGGTTATTCAAAGTCCCAGGATCTAATCTTACATTACTTGCTAGAGTGTTCACTTCAAAAAGCTACTAAACCTCTTATCCAGTATTTCTTAAGACAGTACGTTGTGGTTTGATCATACATTCAGCAAATAGTTTTTAAGCACCTGTGATGTACAGTAAACAGATCACGTCTGTGCCCTCCTTCAGCTAATTGTCTAATTGGAGGAAGACAGAAAATAAATGTCAGCAAATAAATAATTTTAGAACAAGAAATACTCTGAAAGACATAGAGCAATGGGGTGAAGTGATAATGGAGGAAATCAGGGGTGGCTTCCTAGTTAAGTGAAACATAAATGATGTGAAGGAGCCAGGAGAAGACTAGGCAAGCAGAAGGAAGAGCCAGAAAAAAGGCACCAAGGTGAGGATGAGCTTGACACGCTCAAAGCACAAAAATAAAGCAAGTTGTCTCAGAGGAAGTGAAGCAGATGGAGGCTGGAGTCGGGTGAGGTTGAAGACAAATCCAGAGGCCAGATAATATCAGGCTGGTTCAGCAGTTCTTATTTGGGTCAGTGGAAATCACTGAAGGTATTTAGTGAGAACTTAGGGTAATATATCAGAGAAGGCAATGGCAACCCATTCCAGTACTCGTGCCTGGAGAATCCCATGGACGGATGAGCCTGGTGGGCTGCAGTCCATGGGGTTGCGAAGAGTTGGATGCGACTGAGCAACTTCACTTTCACTTTTCACTTTCATGCATTGGAGAAGGAAATGGCAACCCATTCCAGGGGAGTTGCCTGGAGTTCTTGCCTGGAGAATCCCAGGGATGGCGGAGCCTGGTGGGCTGACGTCTATGGGGTCGCACAGAGTCGAACACAACTGAAGTGACTTAGCAGCAGCAGCACGGTAATATATACTGTGAAATCATGGTATTCTTCAGGACACAGAACATGGTACATTTCTTAACAACTTTATACAAAATTTGGGCTGGAGTGTTGGAGTGAGTGCGGGGTTGCACAACCTTGCTTGTGTGTTGGGATCCTTTGCGTAACATCAGAGGTTCTTTCATCTATAGACTGCATGTCTCTGCCTTTGAGCATTTATTGTTGCTGTGGCCTATACCATTATATTTATTTTGCATGGTTCCTGCTACAGTGCTTCACAAAATTCATAGAATTTTAATACTGGTGGGGGAAAAAAAAAACAAAAAAAAACTTTAAAGGTCAGCTAGGCTGATTTCTTTTATTTTACAGTTAAGGAAAAAGAGACCCAAAAGAGAAACTTTCCAGCATTGTTTAGGCTACCTGTGCAGCTTCTTACTAGTGTGCTCAGCAGATTTTAAAGGAGTTCTGTTCTTCTGTTTATGATCTTTTTAGTCCTTCCTTGGCATTTCCATATCCCCTGGGACAAGCACGCTGAAGACTGATTCTTTCAGGTACTTTGCAAACTCAATTCCCGTTTTAAAATGGGATTACTAGAGCACTTGCTCCCTGAACAATTTACTTCCTTCTATTGCAGCTGCTTTTGCTGCAATTCAGCCGAGCCTCTTGTGATTGGTAAATTTGCAGGGCCTCAAGGCTGCCCCTTCCTTCCTCACTCTCCCCCATGATATGGCCACTCAGTGAAGGCAGAGCTCATTTTTGTAGAGGTCTGTGAGATTTATCAGCTTTCTGTAGGAAAATTTGTATTCACTTTACTTTTCCTGTCTGAGGGGTGAGCTATAAATTATTGTAAATATTTGAAGTCTCTGGCCCAGGGAGTGAAAAATAAAGCATCTCTCCGTATCTGCTCAGTCTGACTCTGGCTGTTTGCCAATTCTGAGTGAACTGTTGCTTAGCGGGTTTCTTGTTTTTGTTTGTTTGCTTATTTTTGTTCTTGGCATTGCCTGAAAGGCACAGTCCAGGCGAGCTGTATTCCAGTGCAGCTTTTTCCTTGGTTCTCTTGTGTTGAAGGCAAGTTGACACTGACTCCAGCATAAATGGCCTGCATATGGAACTGTTGTTTGGAAGCTGTTTAGTGTCTTTTCTGGACTCATTCCACCTGATGAACTTCTCTAAACTATGTGCTTTAGGCTTGATCCTCATGCTTGTCAAGTAGTGAGAGTGATGTTCAAATAACTCAAAAGCTGTTTCGAATGTTCAAATGTTCAAAAGCTGGTTCTGAGTCCAGCTTTCAGGGATTTCTTACAAATAAGGACGAAAGACCTTGATTATTACTTGATGTCCAATACCCCAAATGTATCAGACGTGAATTCTTATACAAAACTTGCAAGAAAATGGAATGACTTTGAGTAGGGGAAATAAGATGTGCCCATATAGGAAAAAAAATCCTGATTTGGTTGGTCCTTCTCACATTGTATTTCAATTTCCCTTTGCTTCTTGTCTCTGCATCTTTTATTTTAGTGCTCATAGGAGTTCAACAAGAAATGTTTAATTAAGGATTGAAATTTTAATTTGTCAGATAATCTTTCTTCTTTTATTTAAGTTTTGCCTGTTCTGCAAGGCCTGTGAAAAGGTCTTCTGTAGTTCTGTAGAGCTGTTCGTAACTGCTGTGGTGTATCTCTGTGGTTATTGAAGTCTTTTTTTTAATGCACAAGCCTTCCTCTCTAACTAAAATATAAGTTTCTGTGGGGTCCATACAGACAGGGATCAAACTTTATGCCTTAGATGTACGAGGCCCTGTTTTAGTTGGTGCTCAGTAATGCCTATTTTGGGCTTCCCTGGTGGCTCAGATGGTAAAGAGCCTGCCTGCAATGTGGGATACCGGGGTTCTATCCCTGGATTTGGAAGATCCCCTGGAGAAGGAAATGGCAACCCACTCCAGTATTCTTGCCTGGAGAATTCCATGGACAGAGGAGCCTGGTGGTCTTTGGTCCATGGGGTTGCAAAGAGTTGGACATGACTGAGTGACTAACACTAGGTCATATAATGCCTATTTATGATTAAAATAAGCAAACACACTAAAAATTGTACCAAGCAAACTCTTTGGATAAAAAGGATTTGGGGACAAACATTGAGTGTCGGTGGAGTATACTGTTATGGAAAAATTCAATTAGAAAAGGGGATGAAGAGGACTTGGACCAACTTAATCATAGTTGTGTGGGCCCTTCTACTAGGTAAAAGTGGTGAGTACTACGATACTATAGAATTTGGGAGCCTTAGATGTTCCCTGTGCTGGTTATTCTGTTCAAAGTATACTTACTTAGGAATGAAATTGGATGCAGTGACTCATCCTTTAAACTTCTAAGTTGTCAGTTATTTTACAGATAAACCTACCTCTATAATTTTTTTCCCTATGGGAAATTCAGGTGTGACTTTATTTCATTTTCTTAAATTTAATTTTTAAAACAATTCTTAAAGTTTATTTTCCATTAACAATTAATATAAGACATTGTCTGTCTTCCCCATGTTGTAGGATGTATCCTTGAGCCTATCTTACACCCAATAGTGTGTACTTCCCTCTCTGTGATATTTTATATTGCCCCTCTCCCCCAATCACCAGTTTGTTCTCCATATCTGTGAGTTTCCTTCTTTTTTTTGGTTATATTCACTTATTTTTTGTATTTTTTAGATTCCACAAATAAGTGATATCATACAGTATTTGTCTTTAACTATCTGACTTATTTAATTTAGCATAATACTCTCCAAGTCCATCCATGTTGTTGCAAATAGCAAAATCCCTTCTTTTTAATGGCTGAGTAGTATTCCATTGCATTTATATACAGTACTACATTCTTCTGAAGTCTGTCATGTCATGATCATCTGATATGACTTAATTTGTATTCTCTAATTTATTTCAGTAGATATTATATTGCTATTTGGATGCTTTCCTTCTCCTTCCTTCTGAATATAAGACACTAAAGACAAAAGATATGGTCTGACATTGGACATGGTTGAGAGCATATAATATGAAGTTAGATAGAACTGAGTTTGAATCCAGCTTCATTATCATTTACTGGTATGTTACCTAAGCAAGCTACTTAAGTTATTTGCCACCTAGTTTTCTCTTAAAATTTTTTGGGGAATTAATAACTTTATATATGTGCATATATGTAGAGAGAGTCTGTACTAAAGATGTTCAATAAAGCATTTCAAAAATATTTTATACTTTCCATTTGGTAGATGCTTAGTTGCAATTTGGCAGATGAGTTGAGCTGAAGCTGCAATTTGGCAGATGAGTAGAGCTGAATTTGTTCTGGTAGAATGTATGTCATGCATTGTGTGTATTTTTGCTGTTAGAGCAAACATGCCAGACATGAACTAGTTTTTACAAAATCAAATATAAGACTAAATTGCTAAACAACTAAGATGTTTCCCTGGGCTTTAATTATCTATGCCTTTCAAACTCTGAAATATTCCATTTAGATTTATTCAAGAGAAATCAAATCTTCTCTTCCAAATCAATGAAAGGAACACAGTCAATAGATGCCTTTCTCAGGTCACCAGATCTCAAATCTATTTTCATTTGAGGAAGAAGAGAGACTGGTAATAAAGGTTAGGTTTTTGTTATTTTTTAACTTTATCCTAAGTTTATTCTCCTAACTAAAAACCTTTATTTGGAGCCTTGTTCTATTCATCTCCTTTGTTTAGCTAGGGCATCTGTTTATCTTGGTTATGATAGACCGATATTCTATTCCTGTGTTCTCTGAATTACAGTAAAACTTTGAACCTGTTGCTCTCACGGACTTTTCTGTGACTCTGTTTTTCTCACTCCTAAAATTCTCAAATGCTTACTCTCATTCTTACCCAAAATGACTTCTATAAAAATTTTGATCAGTAAGTTTAGCAGCTATATAATGAATATCCATTGAGTATGTACTTAGTACAAGTCTTTCACTTGTAGCATATAATAGTACCATTAAACATTATAACCTGGAGGAAGTTAAAAAGCACCCTATAAGTCACACTGATATCTGAGACATTTCTTGCAAATTCTAACAATAATTTTCTCGTGTGTGTGTGTTAGTCACACAGTCATGTCTGACTCTCTGCGACCCCATGGATGTAGCCCATCAGGCTCCTCTGACCATGGGATTTTCCCAGGCAAGAATATTGGAGTAGGTTGCCATTTCCTCCTACAGGTGATCTTCCCAGCCCAGGGATTGAACCCAGGTCTCCTGCATTGCAGGCAGATTCCTTACTTTCTGAACCACCAGGGAAGTATTCCTCTTATGTTACAGAAATACAGTGAGGGATGTTTTTGATATGTAATTTATACTCTGATTCCAAAATTAAGGGGGAAGGGAAACTTGGCACTCATTGGTAAATTTTATTGATGTCAACAGACACTTTTAATCATTTGAAAGCTCAAAAAAATATGTCCTCTCTTGGGCTGATTTAGCTGACTGAATGATGGAAAAAACATAATTGTTACTCATTAGAAAGCTCAACTGAGATAATCTCTAATAAAGGATTTTGTGGCCCTCAAATTGAGTTATCACTGACGTAACTGGTAAGAGCAGTTTCCTCCTCACCTAATCCACCTTCAGAAGTGTTCCTGGAAAAGCCAAGCAGGGGGTGGAGAGGGTACTGATACTGCTGGTGACAGCTTTGCTTTTGTCTTTTTCCCCCTCCTGTTTTGGGAATGTGTGTGGTCCCACTTCTAGAAAGAAGATGCAAAAGGCGAATTTTTGTCTTATATGAGTATTTCTCTTTTGTTTGTATTTTTCCAGTGGTCATGTATGGATGTGAGCGTTGGACTGTGAAGAAAGCTGAGTGCCAAAGAATTGATGCTTTTGAACTGTGGTGTTGGAGAAGACTCTTGAGAGTCCCTTGGACTGCAAGGAAATTCAACCAGTCCATTCTGAAGGAGATCATCCCTGGGTGTTCTTTGGAAGGAATGATGCTAAAGCTGAAACTCCAGTACTTTGGCCACCTCATGCGAAGAGTTGACTCATTGGAAAAGACTCTGATGCTGGGAGGAATTGGGGGCAGGAGGAAAAGGGGACGACAGAGGATGAGATGGCTGGATGGCATCACTGACTCGATGGACGTGAGTCTGAGTGAACTCCAGGGGTTGGTGATGGACAGGGAGGCCTGGCGTGCTGTGATTCATGGGGTCGCAAAGAGTCGGACATGACTGAGTGACTGAACTGAACAGCTACGTGTGGCTTAATAGAGAGATACAGAGTTTGCATACTTACAAGAGACACATTTGTGTGTGCTTGTGTATTTATACACTAGACACTCATTCAAATGCTCTGTGTGTGTTCTATTATTTCCTTTCTACCAGCCATATAAAGTAGATGTTACTATATGTATTGTAAAGATAAGGAAACAAAGATCAGTTCAGTTCAGTTGCTCAGTCATGTCTGACTCTTTGCGATCCCATGGACTGCAGCACGCCAGGCTTCCCTGTACATCACCAACTCCTGGAGCTTGCTCAAACTCGTGTCCATCAAGTCAGTGATGCCGTCCAGCCATCTCATCCTCTGTTGTCCCCTTCTCCTCCTGCCTTCAGTCTTTCACAGCATCAGGGTATTTTCCAGTGATGTTTCTTCAGTTCTTCAAATCAGGTGGCCAGAGTTTTGGAGTTTCAGCTTCAGCATCAGTCCTTCCAAATCAGTGTCAAGAGTCTTCTCCAACACCATGGTTCAAAAGCATCAATTCTTCAGCGCTCAGCTTTCTTCACAGTCCAACTCTCACATCCATACATGACCACTGGAAAAACCATAGCTTTGACTATATGGACCTATGCCAGCAAAGTAATGTCTCTGCTTTTTAATATGCCATATAGGTTGGTCATAGCTTTTCTTCCAAGGAGCAAGCATCTTTTAATTTCATGTCTGCAGTCACCATCTGTAGTGATTTTGGAGCCCAAGAAAATAAAGTCTGTCCCTATTTCCATTGTTTTTCCATCTATTTGCCATGAAGTGATGGAACCGCATGCCATGATCTTAGTTTTTTGAATGTTGAACTTTAAGCCAGCTTTTTCACTCTCCTCTTTCACTTTCATCAAGAGGGTCTTTAGTTCTTCTTTGCTTTCTGCCATAAGGGTGGTGTCATCTGCATATCTGAGGTTATTGATATATCTCTCGGCAATCTTGATTCCAGCTTGTGCTTCATCAAGGCCTGGCATTTCACATGATGTACTCTGCATGTAAGTTAAGTGAGCAGGGTGACAATATGCAGCCTTGATATACTTGTTTCCCAATTTGAAACCAGTCCATAGTTCCATGTCCAGTTCTAGCTGTTATTTCTTGACCTGCATACAGATTTCTCAGGAGGCAGGTAAGGTGGGCTGGTATTCCCATCACTTAAAGAATTTTCCATGTTTTGTTGTGATCCACACAGTGAAAGGCTTTGCCATAGTCAATAAAACAGAAGTAGATGTTTTTATGGAACTCTGTTGCTTTTTCAATGATCTAGCGGATGTTAGCAATTTGATCTCTGGTTCCTCTGGCTTTTCTAAATCCACCTTGATCACCTGGAAGTTCATGGTTCATGTACTGTTGAAGCCTAGCTTGGAGAATTTTAAGCATTACTTTGCTAGCATGTGAGATCAGTGCAATTGTGTGGTAGTTTGAACATTCTTTGGCATTGCCTTTCTTTGTGGTTGGAATGAAAACTGACCTTTTCCAGTACTGTAGCCACTGCTGAGTTTTCCAAATTTGCTGGCATATTGAGTGCAGCACTTTAACAGCATCATCCTTGAGGACTTGTAATAGCTCAGCTGGAATTCTATCACCTCCACTATCTTTGTTCGTAGTGATGCTTCCTAGGCCCACTTGACTTCACATTCCAGGATGTCTGGCTCTAGGTGAGTAATCACACCATCATGGTTATCTGGGTCATGAAGCTCTTTTTTGTACAGTTCTTCTGTGTATTCTTGCCACCTCTTCTTAATCTCTTCTGCCTCTGTTAGGTCCATACTGTTTCTGTTCCCTTGGTATCTCTAATTTTCTCGAAGACATCTCTAGTCTTTTCGATTCTGTTGTTTTCCTCTATTTCTTTGCATTGTTCACTGAGAAAGGCTTTCTTATCTCTCCTTGCTCTTTTTTGGAACTCTGAATTCAAATGGTATATCTTTCCTTTTCTCCTTTGCCTTTTGCTTCTCTTCTTTTCTCAGCTATTTGTAAGGCCTCGTCAGACAACCATTTTGCCTTTTTGCGTTTGTTTTTCTTGGGGATGGTCTTGATCACTGCCTTCTGTACAATGTCATGAACCTCTGTCCATAGTTCTTCAGTACTCTGTCTGAAGCATGGATTGATTAAATAGCTTTCCTGAGATTACATATCTCAGGTTGGCTGGGTAGCTTTAATGCCTGTGCTCTGAATTTTAGATGCTTTTCCGGACTCTAATGTTTGTTATCTTAAATGCCTGTTAGACTGCTCATATGCAGATTAAGAGCTCTACCTGATCTCCATATCTCACCTTTGTGCCAGCCATTTACCTGTTCACACAATTTTGGTATAAACTTGACCTTAATGTCATTCTAAGATCAGAGGTAGAATTGGAATGACTCCTTTCCCATAAGGGAATCTGAAGCAAGAAAATTAGTGTATTTCAGACATGTCCATTGAACGTTCTGTCTGTCTTAGGCAACATGTCTGAAGCTGGAGTTGTTTTCTTTTGCTGAAGAATTTACCTTTCTAGTATTTGCTCATCACTGAGCTGACTGACATACCCAGCTACAGTGACAAACTCAAAACCCACTACATGCATTTGACAATGTCAGTGGACTTCACTGTCTCTTCTAGGGTTAGGAAAATGTAACATATTTAAGTATTTAAGAATTTTTATTGCAACTTCAAAAATTCTGAGCCACAACAGTAGACCTGGGTAGCTGCCACAGAAAGCTTCTCTGTCTTATCAAATTTCTTCATTTATCTGAAATTTAGCAGCATATTGGTACATCAGGTTCAAGCTAGGATCAGAGTTTATGATTGAAAACAATATGCCTAACATTTCTGAAATTGAAATTCCATATAAGACAACCTGATTTATCAATAGTTTATTATTTACTAAGACAGCCCTACCATCAATCTCATCTAAGAGTTTATGGAACCAATTTACTTGTCAGAGATTGTCACTTGTTTTTTTTTTTTTAAACTGTGTGTTTTGCAGTAACGTTTGGGTGAGAATAATTTGTAAGTCAATATAAATGTAGTAGCATGGGTAAATTAGGGAAAGTTTAGCAATAATGTGAGAAAACATAGTCTAAGATAAAGGGCTGCAATATAAAATTGAAAGAAAGGTTCACCAAATGAGTAATGTATAGAATAAGGTATAGAAATATCTAGAAAATTATGAATATAGGAAGGTAGGGATCAAACAGGAAATCTTTGGAAAAATATAGAGTCATAGAAATAAGAAAGCAATCAAAGAATAAGAAAATAAATTAGTGTATTGCAACCCTGGCTACATGATAGTATCACTTGAGAAGCTTTAAAAATAGTAATTAATCTGAGGTGAGCTCTGAGCACAGTCTTTGAAATCTCCCAGATGATTCAAATGTTCATCTAGGGTCAAAAAATAAACAATGCTTTGACGGCTATTTATAGATATATTTTGAAGATATGGGCTATATCAGATATGGGCTATAAACAGATATTTATATTAAATTATATGTTAGTAATGTGTCAAAATCTTTGTTTTCTGTTGAAGATGTCAAAATCTTTCTTTCCTTAAGAAATCTAACTTATAATAATATGAACCTCCCAGTGGTTCGTATTTGGCTAATATGTTCAGATCCTTCAATATTTTTATTGAGGTGATATGTAAAATTCTTGATGAACCTTACTTATAGTAGCTATGAGAGATTAAAGAAAAATATCATTCTTATTTTAAAAAGAACTCTTAAAAGGCTATAGTTATATTTCAACATGTAAATTTAAATAACAGCTGCCTTGCCTTTTATTTTCCTTTGTAAAGGAGTAAAAAAAAAAATCCTCTTTAGTATTTATATGATATGAAAACATCTATTTTGTGTAGATAAAAATAACTTCCATTTTTTTTCCTCAGGAATATTTCAATCTGCCACAGATGCCAGGTGAAAAAATAATCAACCTTAGGAAATTTTACTTTTGATGTCTCTGAGGTCAGAACACACTAGCATCCTTCCATGACCCTGGAACACAGGCTGGCAGATCTGTAGTTGATCTCTTCTTATCCCCTGTCTGAGCTCGTCTCACTTTTGTCCAATGTGTGGAGCTCTCAATGTGTCCTCTGCCCTTGTACACTTACAACTCTTGGCACCCCACTCCAGTACTCCTGCCTAGAAAATCCATGGACGGAGGAGCCTGGTAGGCTGCAGTCCATGGGGTCGCTGAGGGTCGGACACGACTGAGCGACTTCACTTTCACTTTTCACTTTCATGCACTGGAGAAGGAAATGGCAACCCACTCCAGTGTTCTTGCCTGGAGAATCCTGGGGACGGAGGACCCGTGGGCTGCTGTCTCTGGGGTTTCACAGAGTTGGACATGACTGAAGTGACTTAACAGTAGCAGCAGGGAAGCTATATTTCATGCATGCTTATCTTTCAATGTTTCCTATTGTTCAGTTCAGTTCAGTTGCTCAGTAGTGTCAGATTCTTTGTGACCGCATGGACTGCAGCACACCAGGCTTCCCTGTCCATCACCAACTCCCAGAGCTTGCTCAAACTCATGTCCATCAAGTCGGTGATGCCATCCAACCATCTCATCCTCTGTCATCCCCTTCTCCTCCTGTCTTCAATCTTTCTCGGCATCAGGGTCTTTTCAAATGAGTCAGTTCTTCCCATCAGGTGGCCAAAGTATTGGAGTTTCAGCTTCAGCATCAGTCCTTCCAATGAATATTCAGGACTGATTTCCTTTAGGATGGACTGGTTGGATTTCCTTGCAGTCCAACTTCTCCAACACCACAGTTCAAAAGCATCAATTCTTTAGCACTCAGCTTTCTTTATAGTCCAACTCTCACATCCATACATGACCACTGGAAAAACCATAGCTTTGACTATACAGACCTTTGTCAGCAAAGTAATGTCTCTGCTTTTTAATATGCCATCTAGGTTGTCATAGCTTTTCTTCCAAGGAGCAAGCATCTTTTAATTTCATGGCTGCAGTCACCTTCTGCAGTGATTTTGGAGCCCAGAAAAATAAAGTCAGCCACTGTTTCCACTCTTTCCCCATCTATTTGCCATGAAGTGATGGGACCGGTTGCCTTGATCTTAGTTTTTTGAATGTTGAGCTTTAAACCAGCTTTTTCACTCTCCTCTTTCACTTTCATCAAGAGGCTTTTTAGTTCCTCTTCATTTTCTGCCATAAGGGTGGTATTATCTGCATATCTGAGGTTATTGATATATCTCTCAGCAGTCTTGATTCCAGCTTGTGCTTCATCAAGCCTGGCATTTCACATGATTTACTCATGATAACATATAAGTTAAGTAAGCAGGGTAACAGTATGCAGCCTTGCTGTACTTGTTTCCCAATTTGGAACCAGTCTGTACTTCCATGTCTGGTTATAACTGTTGTGTCTTTGACCTGCGTACAGATTTCTCAGGAGGCAGGTAAGGTGGGCTGGTATTCCCATCACTTTAAGAATTTTGCATGGTTTGTTGTGATCACACAGTCAAAGGCTTTGGTGTAGTCAATAAAGCAGAAGTAGAAGTTTTTCGGGAACACTCTCGCTTTTTCGATGATCCAACAGATATTGGCAATTTGATCTCTGGTTCCTCTGGCTTTCCTAAATCCAGCTTGATCATCTGGAAGTTCACAGTTCACATACTGTTGAAGCCTGGTTTGGAGAATTTTGAGCATTACTTTGCTAGTGTTGTAGTTATGGAATAAATATTTGTTATATTAATTAACCTTCCCAACGTGCCCCCCCCCCCACCGCCTTTTTTTAAATGAAAGGGTTGTATGTGTGATAGCCAACATTCTATGGAAGATCCCAGAGTTTAAGAAAAAGAATATATCCATTTTAGAGTAGTGATTGATAGAATTTAGTGCACATTCAAAGGAGCCAGCCAGTCATAGGAGCTGCTGCTTGGCCAGTTGGGGTCAGTCCATTGCTTCTATAATGTAACCAATGCAATTAATTGAAATGAGGTTGACTCTCAACAGAAGTCCTGTGAGAACTAAATACAATGAGGCAATGGCCACTGAGCTTCAGGCTTCTGAAGCATCATCTGGAAAAGTATGAACCCACGGAAATTGAGTGACTTTAGACCTAGAACTTTTTTGCAGCATTAATAAGAGTCTGACCCGTGGTTTCAGAAGATCTATTTCCAGTTCGTCAGAGACATGTGGGTGGACTGAGTCATTCTAATCCCCTTCCAGTGCACTCCCCAGTTCCAACCTCCTCCAGCACCCATGAGCAATCTGCTACTTTCTGCCCTGCAGAGTACTTCTGAAGACAAAGTTGAAAATTGAACCAGGCATATGAATTCACCTCAAATGAGATTTTGTTAATTTGCCTAAAGTTTGAGTCTGTTAACTCTGCTCTCTTTTACTACTTTAAGCTGGAATATCTAGGAAGGTTTAGACATAGCAACAACAATAACGCTGGGCTGTTTTTTAGGGTTAAATTCTGCTGTAAGGTAAGGAGAATGAATAATGAAACAGGTCATCCTCAGTGCTGGCTGCTCCTTTTTTATTGGCGCTAATGGTGTTCCCTTTTGTGTTATTAGGAATGGGACATAATTCTGAGAGAAAATCTGACAGTCTGTACCTCTGCAATTCATACTGCCTTTGCAACCCAGAAAGCCCCAGGGTCCTTCCAAAAATACTTGTAGGATGCCCCCAGGAAATTCTCTAGATTGATAAGGCCATGGTCAGGGACCACATTTTCCATCACCATTCTGCCTTCTCTGCATCTGGAAGTTAGGCTTCTTGGGTAGTCTTTGTGTCAATTAATTAGATATTAACCCACTCCAGTATTCTTGCCTGGAGAATCCCCATGAACAGAGAAGCCTGGCAGGCTACAGTCCTGACGGGTCGCAAAATGTACACGCCACTCTCTGCTACTGCCTCTTGGCTTTCCACCGGGTTGCTGAAGGTCAGGGGGGGAGATGAGCTGCTGATACACATGTGTGACAACCTCCAGGAGAGGGGAAGCACACCATACTTCCAATCTGGGGTCTTGCTGCTTGTTTGCAACTTCTCCTACTCTGCTGTGTCAGATGAAGGCCTCCTCCTGACCCTGCCTTTCATCATTTTTGTCCTTGAAAGTTTTCTAAGAATAGCTCATTGAATTAGAGCATGGTTTCCCACAGGTCTGCCTCTTATGACCTCCTTGAAGATAAATGTTTAGGGAAAACCAGAAAGAAGGCCATTAAGACCTTGTTTGCAGGTATCGTGCTGAGGAAGCTACAGCCTTCATATGTGACAGACAGATGGACAATGAATCCATACTCCATTCCTGTGTCTCTCTTGTACCTGCGTGTCAGGTATGGTACCTTGAATGCTGTATTCTAGGCAGTTTTGAAGTGGAGGGCTTTTTAGGAAAAGACCTAAATGCCACTTCTCATTTGTTCCCTTGGCAATCCCAATCCTGCTTATTTTGAAGTCCAATTACAGTCAGACCAATCACTGTTCGCTTCCTGTGTTGTACCTTGCCTCTTTCCAAAGGACAAATCCTCAGGATGAGACCCTGTAGGAGAAAAGAGCTTCTTTATCAAATATTAAGATACTAAGTCAACTATTCATAGAGATCCAGAATTCTCCCTTTCATCACAAAAATACAATGGCACCCCCACTCCAGTACTCTTGCCTGGAAAATCCCATGGATGGAGGAGCCTGGTAGGCTGCAGTCCATGCTAAGGGTCAGACATGACTGATCGACTTCACTTTCACTTTTCACTTTCATGCATTGGAGAAGGAAATGGCAACCCACTCCAGTGTTCTTGCCTGGAGAATCCGAGGGACGGGGGAGCCTGGTGGGCTGCCGTCTATGGGGTCGCACAGAGTCGGACACGACTGAAGTGACTTAGCAGCAGCAGCAGCAGCATTATCTTTGCCCTGAACAAAAGCTGCCTCGGCATGTTCTGGGTGGTACAGGGACCAGAGCCCAGGTCAGGAGCAGTGTTGGCTGCTTCTGTTTCTGCACTGCCTTCATATTGGGCAAGTCAGTTTTGAGCTCGGTCTTATGACTGAGTAGATAACTGGGTTGGACCAGATGATGCCTCAAGTCCCTTCTAGCTTGGCTATCTTTGTGAACCTTCCACAGTGCAAAAGGCACTCAAAACCTCATTGTCCAGGAAAGAAACCTTTGTTTAAAGAACTAAAATAACTTGTAAGGCTTCAGCTTCTTGAATTAGTTTGTACATTCTCAATAACTGTTCACTGTTTTTGTTATATGGCAGGTTCTTTTTTTATTGAATGAAAGATTCTTTAACTTCTATAATGCTTTATAATTTTCAGAAGTTTCACACAGGTGATTTCATGTAATTCTATAATGACCTTTTTTTCTCTTCCTCTGTATTGCCCCTCCATCATTCCCTCTCCCCACTGGTAACCACTGGTTTGTTCTCTATATCTGTGAGTTTGCTTGTTTTGTTTTATCCACTAGTTTGTTATATTTTTGGGCTTCCCTGGTGGCTCAGATGGTAAAGAATCTGGCTGCAGTGTGGGAGACCCAGGTTCGATCCCTGGGTTGTGAAGATCCCCTGGAGAAGGAAATGGCAACTGAATCCAGTATCCTTGCCTGGAAAATTCCATGGACTGTGGAGCCTGGCAGGGTACAGTCCATGGGGTTGCAAAGAGTTGGACATGACTAAGTGACTTAACTTTGTTCTGTTTTGGGATTCCACATATCAATGATATTTGTCTTTGTCTGACTTATTTCACATAGCATGATCTAGTAGTTTCAGTCCTGGTATATATTTGAAAAGAACCCCACCAATTTGAAAAGATTTATGTACTACAATGTTCATAGATGTTCATAGCAATGCTGTTTATAATAGCCAAGACATGGAAGCAACCTAATTGTCCATTGACAGGTGAATGGATAGAGAAGATGTGATCTATATATATACATACACATACATACATATATATGTATGCATAATAGTAGTAATACGTTACTACTTGGCCATAAAAGAAAATGAAAGTTTGCCATTTGCTGCAGCATGAATGGACCTTGAGAGTGTTTTGCTGTGGCAGGTTCTAGGAAAGATCTAGTCCTATCTCTGTTCTAGAAGACCCGATCTGTTCATAAAATGATGGTGAACGACATGGTCATGGCCCAAGATCAATCCTACATTTGTACAGAGATAGTTTTGTAAAGTGTTGTCACATTTATTATTTCACATAGCCTGCTCAGGACACTTTATAGAAGAAGAAACAGGCTCAGAAAATTTAGATGCTTGTTCAAGGCCTTGAGACTAGTAAATGATTGATCTGAGACCAGAACTCGCTCTTTTCTTACTTGAAATCTGGTGTTCCATCTCACTACAGTAAAACAGTACCAAAACAGTACAGGCCAGAATGCATCATCCAAATGGTGTAGACTATGCTCCATTGTGTTTTCTGTAAAGGAAGTAGCTAGTAAGTAGGGAAGGTTACATTTTTCTTTCTCTTAAAAGATATGAGAAAAGTCAGTATTATTGACATGGTGAGGATTTCTCCAAGTTACATCTATTCTTAAAGTATCACAGTGAATAAAACATTTGTACCTTTGTTTTCATAAACTAGAATTCATGGTAGATTGTTTTCCCATTTTGAGCTTTTTCCCCTACCACTGATCACCATTTGCATACCATTTCATTCCTTTGGTGCTTGAAATAAATGACTAGTAACCTTGATGGGAAATGTTGCTATCTGGAAAAGCCACAAATAGACTTTAAAATTGTTTTAATTTATTTTTTAACTGGAAGAAAATTGCTTTACAATGTCGTGTTGGTTTTTGCCATACAACACAGCAAATAAACCATAATTATGCATATATCACCTCCCCACAAACTGACTTCTCTCCCCGTATTTTCAGGTTATCCCTGTAAGAAATCTTATCTATAGTACTTTTTTTTGGTACTAGAAAACGAACCCTAGGTAAGATACGAAATCAGATTGGCTAGATTGCATTTTAAGTTTCATCAAAGACCAAAGGTAGAGTCTCTTCAATTAACTAAGATTACAAGCTACTAGAGGGCAGGGATCAATAAGCAATTTATAGTTCTATTGTTTTTCTTGTTAGGATCAACTCCTAATATGATATATTCTGTGTCTGTTTTGTAAATTTAATTGAATTAAATTTCACCAAATGAAGGGCGGTAGCATTCGTGGTCTATGGAATTGCTTAATACGTTGGGGGTGGGAAAGGAGAGAAACGAACAATAGAAAGTCCAATTAATTTCTTCCTAGTTGAACTCCTTGTGAACCTTCGATAGTTAGGAGAGCAAATTGCACTCAAAACCTCATTGTCTGGGAAAGAAGCCTTTGTTTAAAGAACTAAAGTAAATTTCAAGGCTTCAGCTCTTGAATTTAGTTCAGTGGCTTGTGGCCAAGAATTTAATGAGGGCTGAAACAACTGATATCTCCCACCATTCAACTCTACCACTGGGACTACAGTTGATGAGAGAAAGAGTTGTCTTAAAGTTCAAAACAGAGTTAATATATTCTGTCCATTTGCAACTTTCGTCAAAATGAAGTCACCTTCATAATAATGACTTATAGCAGGATTTTGTCCTCATTTGCCATTTTTAACTGGAATTTGAGAGAAAATAAGGGAAAATAAATCACTCTGTCCTTTTCTTTCTCCTTTTACCTTACAGTCTGAAAGCCCTTCTAAACTCCAGAGTAACAAGAATGAGAGCAAAGGAGGGAAGGTCTTTTTAGGAGTTTGTGAAGTTCGAGTGGTTTGCTTTGTGGATGCTTGAAGGATAAAATCAGTATCCTTAGTCCCACTGAATATTAATGAATAATTCTGAGTGAGCCAAGCCAAGGAAAAGGATGAAAAAGGAGAAGGCAAGGGCCACATAGTTCTTCCTTGGAGGTCTCTTTCTCGCTCCTGTAAACAATAGACTGCTTTCAGTTTTTTGAGTATCAGAAGATGAAGACATTACTGTGGTATGCCTGGGGTCTCTGAAAGAAAAATACATGACTCTTACTTTCCATATGAAACAGAGATATATCTATATAAGGAGAAATAGGTTATCCTAGCTGCTGTGTGTGTGCATATGTATGCACCTCTGTGTATGTTTGTGTATGTGTATCGCAAAGAGTGGGACACAACTGAGCGACAGATCTGATCTGATCTGATCTGATACGTATGTATTTTTCTTCTGGAATCTTGAGAAACAGCTTGGAGATTACAAATTCTTACACTTCTCTCACGATCAAAAATGAGTTGAAGTGGAACTTCCCCGGTGGTCCAGGGGTTAAAAATCTGCCTTGCAATCCAGGAGATGCGGGTTCCTGGTCAGGGAACTAAGATCTCATATGCCACAGAGCAACTAAGTCCACACACCACAACCAAGAGCCTTGTGCCGCCCCTGCTGAAGCCCGTGGGCCGCAACTAGAGAGCCTGTGCACTGCAGCGAAACATCTCTCACGACTTCAGTGAAGACCCCGCATGTTGCAATAGAGACCCAGCGCAGCCAAATGAAAATGAATAGAGCTCTCGGCCGTCAACATTATGGAATTTTTCTCTCTTTCGTTTTTAAAGCATAAGAGCAAGCAGGATGCTGTTTTCGTTGCTCAGTGTCTTAGAGTCTGGATAGAATAAAACTCTGGGCACCAGAAAACAACTCTGAAATAAACCTGGACCAGCATGTTGTTTGGAATCTTCTAACTTTTGCCTAGAGATGCATTTTTCATGCCTAGCACACAGCACAAACTCTAGGCAATTGAATACCAGCTTTAATCTAAGTTGAGCTTCTAGAGATGATGGCTGTTAGTCACATATCTTGTACCTGAACCTGCTGCTTTACAAACAACATAGTTCAGCTGAAATAGACATTTACTGTATATTATCAGGCAGGTGAATGTAATCTGAATCCCATTTCCATAATTAGGGCTATTGAGAGTGTCACCGTAATTATGGTTATTTAGAAAAAAAAAGTTCCTTTCTAATTATCATCTGAGGGGTGAGCTCTCAGTGGATTAATGATAGCATTACCCACTGCTGAACCAGACTCAGGATTAAATAGACGAAACATCTGCCCCTGTGACATCTACCCAGTGTACTTTCTGGTGATATAGTAGGTCACCATATACTGAATTTATCTTTAAAAAGCTATGCTTGACTCAGTTGGTTAAAAAGTTTTAGTACAAGTTGACTTAAAGTCTGAGTCAGTGGGAAAGGTCAATTTCCCACTTTATTTTGCAAGTAGAAATGGAATTCCTGTGTGTGGCACAAGGTAAATGCTAAATGTTAACTTGTATGGATTTTATTTTAACTTCAGGCATTTTTTTTTTCCTTTAACATTTTAAAGCAAAATTGGCTAGGATGGAGAATGGATTTTTAAGCTTCTGAATTTTCTTTGTGGAAAAATATGAACTGATCTACTGGAAATAGGAGTTCCTATTGGGAAGGAGGGGGCTTTTTTGTCTTTAAATCATAGACTAAGGCTGTGAAGAAGTGAGGTGAATTATCTTAGTGCTCATAGATGTTGTGGGTCATATTGATCAGAATGGTACATTTTTATGGGATGGGTCTGAGTTGCACAGTATCATTAAATTAATTCTTTGTTAGTACACAGATCTATTTTAGTTAGGTAATAAAAAGCTATAAAATATTTACTATTTATTTTTAAATTATTTCATGAATGATTATGCTTTTGCCAGAAAGGCAAGCTTAGACTGGAAAGAGCTGAACTTAATAAAGAAACTAGTCAATTGCCATGAGAATTTCTACCGTGTGTGTATATGTGTGTATGTATGTATGGATATGGTAGAAATATATATGTATCCAATATATAAGCATATATTATTTTAATGTGTATAAATGCATATATTTAATATGACTAGCTCTAATATTCTACTGGATATGTTCCAGTTTATGGCAAAGTAATGAGCCTGTAGAACCCTTATGGGATTTTAGGTGTTGGAAAAGTTGTTTTAGTTTTCAGTCTAACATGTAAGAAGCTTAGTTATTCCATTCTAAAAACAAAAAAGTGAAACTGAAAAATCTACATCTCTTCCTTTTTACTTTTTAAAATTAATATATAGTTGGTATAAAATATAAGTTATAAGTATCAGATCAGATCAGATCAGTTGCTCAGTCGTGTCTGACTCTTTGCGACCCCATGAATCGCAGCACGCCAGGCCTCCCTGTCCATCACCAACTCCCGGAGTTCACTGAGACTCACGTCCATCGAGTCAGTGATGCCATCCAGCCATCTCATCCTCTGTCGTCCCCTTCTCCTCCTGCCCCCAATCCCTCCCAGCATCAGAGTCTTTTCCAATGAGTCAACTCTTTGCATGAGGTGGCCAAAGTACTGGAGTTTCAGCTTCAGCATCATTCCTTCCAAAGAAATCCCAGGGCTGATCTCCTTCAGAATGGACTGGTTGGATCTCCTTGCAGTCCAAGGAATTCTCAAGAGTCTTCTCCAACACCACAGTTCAAAACATAGTAATTCACAATTTTTGAAGGTTATACTCCATTTATGGTTACTATGGTATGTTGGCTATTTTCCCTGTGTTGTACGATATATCCTTGTAGCTTATTTATTTTATACATAATAGTTTGTACCTCCTAACTTTCTAGCTCTATATCACCCCTCCCTCGTTCCCTCTCCCCACAGGTAACCATTAGTTTGTTCTCTATATGTGAGTCTACTTCCTTTTTGTTATATTCACTAGTTGTAGACTCCATGTATAAGTGAGAATATACAGTATTTGCCTTTCTTTGACTTACTTCACTTAGCATAATACCCTCTAAGTCCATCCATGCTGTTGCAAATGGCAAACTTTCCTTCTTTGTTTATGTCTGAGTAGTATTCCTTTGCATATATATATACACACCCCACATCTTTTTTATCCATTCATCCGTTGAGGAACACTTAGGTTGCTTGCCTATCTTCCCTGTTTTAGATAATGCTGCTATGAATATTGGGGTGCATGTATCTTTCAAATTAGTGTTTTTGTATTTTTTCAATATATACCCAGCACTGGAAATGCTGGATCATATGATAATTCTATTTTTAGCTTTTTGAGGAATCTTCATACTGTTTTCTACAGGAGCTGCATCAGTTTATACTCCCATTAGCAGAATACAAGGGTTCTCTTTTCTCCACATCCTCCCCAACATTTATCATTTGTAGACTTTTGATGATGGCCATTCTGACATATGTGAGGTGGTATCTCATTGTGATTTTGATTTGCATGATTAGTGATGTTGAGCATCTTTTCATGTGTCTGTTGGCCATCTACATTTCCTCTTTGGAAAAATGTCTATCAGTTCTTCTGCCCATTTTTAAAATCAGGTATTTGTTTTTTTTGATGTTGAGTTGTATGAGTTATTTATATATATTGCATATTAATCCCATACCAGTAATATCATTTGCAAATATTTTCTTTCATTAAGTAGGTTGTCTTTTCATTTTGTTGATGGTCTCCTTTGCTGTGCAAGAGCTTTTAAGTAGATCCTATTCATTAATTTTTGCTTTTATATCCTTTCCTTTAGAATATATGTCCAAAAAAATTACTTCATGTTCATGTTCTTCTTATGTTTTCCTTTAGGATTTTTATAGTATCTGGTTTGCCATTTAGTTTTTAAATTCATGTTGAATTTATTTTTGTGTATGGTATTAAAGAATGTTCTAATTTTATTCTTTTTTATAATGTTATTTAGTTTTGGCTGTGCTGGGTCTTTGCTGCTGCGTGGTCCTCTTCTCTAGTTGTGATGAGCAGGCGCTCCTCTAGTTGCAGTACACGGGCTTCTCATCTGGGTGGCTTGTGGAGCACGGGCTCTAGGGCACACCTGCTTCTGTAGTTGCAGCACGTGGGCTCAGCAGCTGTGGCTCCCAAGTTCTAGAGCATAGGCTGACTAGTTGTGGCACACAGGCTTAGTTGCTCCCCAGCATGACCTTCCAGGATCAGGGATTGAAATGTCTCCTGAGTTGGCAGGCAGATTCTTTACCACTGAGCCAGCAAGGAAGACCTAATTTTATTCTTTTACTTATAGCTTTTCAGTTTTCCTAGCACCATTTATTGAAGAGAGTCTCTTTTCTCCATTCTTGTCATAGATTAATTGACAGTACATTCATGGACTTATTTCCAGGCTCTCTATTCTCTTCCATTGTCTTCTCTTCTGTTTGTCTTTTATGTTATTTATTTTTAATTGGGGGGTAATTGCACCACAATATTGTATTGGTCTCTGCTATATATCAACATAAGTCAGCCATAGGTATACATATGTCCTGTCCCCTCCCACCCTTCACCCCATCCCAACCCTTAGGTTGTCATAGAGTGCCTGATTTGAGCTCCCGGCATCACACAGCACGTTTCCACTGGCTGTCTGTTTTACATATGGTGATTATGCGTTCCATGCTACTCCCTCAGTTCATCCTACCCCGTCCCTCCCTCCTCTGCGCCCGTGTCCACAGTCTGTTCTCTATGTCTGTCTCTGTGTCTGTGTTTGCTGCCCTGCAAGCAGGTTCAGCAGTGCCATCTTTCTACATTGCATATATATAATATACAATATTTGTTTTTCTCTTGCTGACTTCACTCTGTATAACAACCTCAAGGTTCATCCATTTCACTAGTACTGACTCAAATGTGTTCTTTTTTATGGCTGGGAATATGTGTCTTTTTTGGTTACTGTAGCTTTGTAGTATAATCCAAAGTCAGGGTGTGCAACTCTTCCAGTTGTAGTCTTTCTCTAGATTGCTTTGGCTATCTGAGGTCTTCTGTGTTTTCATATAAATTTTAACACATTATTGATTATGGATTGGGGGATTTTTGCAGAAACTACTGCCTGTGGCTGGCAATTTGTTATGTGAATCAATATTGAAACACCTACCTTTGAATAAATATCAGTAACTTTTCTTGCACATAATGTGTTTATTTGAAACTTTTTACATGTCTTACTGAAGCATTCTAATATTTCATTAGAGTGTGATAGACATTATAGCAGGCACATCTGCTTAAGGGAACAGAACATGTATTACGAATACACTCTGTTTCACTATGTTTTCCTCTGGCACATACTATCTGGCACCATTTTTTTTAAACTCTTGTGGGTATTATTTCCTCTAGCATGTGTTCTTTTATTTTACCTGATAGTCAAGGCAGATCTTATTGTTGTGGGCTCTTGTGGTGGGCTCTTTTAGAAATGAGAAATTTCACAATGTGTCATTTGTGAAAATTTTACAGTAATAAACTTGCACTTATAACATACACAGGGTTGGAACAAAAGCCTAATGGAGCAAAATGTGAATGATAGCAATCATAAGTTGTATAATGAACCCCTGATCACTTTTAAGCTCTGAAACTTCTCATGGTGATATTAATTGTGTCACTCTCTACAAACATATTGGTATGTCTCTGGTCAATAATGTAAAAGTAACAGAAAATGTATTAATATGTCTCTGGTCAATGATGTGTTAAAATTATTCTACTTTTGGGAAAAATGCCATTGGTAATTTGATAGGTATTGCTTTGAATCTGTAGATTGCCTTGGGTAGTATAATCATTTTAACAACCCTAATTCTTCCAATCCAAGAATATAGTATATCTTTTCATCTATTTGTGTCTTTGATTTTTTTCATCAGTGTTCTTGGAGGTTCTTGATGTTCTACCACAGTGTTCTATGGTTCTTGGAGGATAGATCTTTCATCTTCTTCAGTTCAGTTGCTCAGTTGTGTCTGACTCTTTGTGACCCTATGGACTGCAGCAGGCCAGGCTTCCCTGTCCGTCACCAACTCCTGGAGCTTGCTCAAACTCATGTCCATCTAGTCGATAGTGCCATCCAACCATCTCATCCTCTGTCATCCCCTTATCCTCCTGGTCTCAATCTTTCCCAGCATCACGGTCTTTTCCAGTGAGTCAGTTCTTCGTATCAGGTGGCCAAAGTACTGGATTTTCAGCTTCAGCATCATTCCCTCAAAAGAAATCCCAGGGCTGATCTCCTTCAGAATGGACTGGTTGGATCTCCTTGCAGTCCAAGGGACTCTCAAGAGTCTTCTCCAACACCACAATTCAAAAGCATCAATTCTACAGTGCTCAGCTTTCTTTATAGTCCAACTCTCACATCCATATGATCCAACTAGCCCATCCAAATCCATTTGGCTCCTTAAAGTGAAAGTGAAGTCGCTCAGTCATGTCTGACTCTTTGCGGCTCCATGGACTGTAGCCTACCAGGCTCCTCTGTCCATGGGATTTTCCAGGCAAGAATACTGGAGTGGGTTGCCATTTCCTATTATTTCCTTAATTTATCTTTCTGGTATTTTGTCAGTGTATAGAAATGCAACAGATTTCTATATATTAATTTTTTTTTTTTTGCTATTTACATGAGATGCTTTTTATTTTATTTTATTATTATTATTTTTTTTTGCTGATCTATATAGCAATTTTATTCACTACAAGCTCTGGGTAATTTTTTTTTTCCTAGTCTTTTTTTTTTTAATTTTATTTTATTTTTAAACTTTACATAATTGTATTAGTTTTGCCAAATATCAAAATGAATCTGCCACAGGTATACATGTGTTCTCCATCCTGAACCCTCCTCCCTCCTCCCTCCCCATTCCACCCCTCTGGGTCGTCCCAGTGCACCAGCCCCAAGCATCCAGTATCGTGCATCGAACCTGGACTGGCAACTCATTTCATACATGATATTTTACATGTTTCAATGCCATTCTCCCAAATCTTCCCACCCTCTCCCTCTCTCACAGAGTCCATAAGACTGTTCTATACATCAGTGTCTCTTTTGCTGTCTCGTACATAGGGTTATTGTTACCATCTTTCTAAATTCCATATATATGCGTTAGTATACTGTATTGGTGTTTTTCTTTCTGGCTTACTTCACTCTGTATAATAGGCTCCAGTTTCATCCACCTCATTAGAACTGATTCAAATGTATTCTTTTTAATGGCTGAGTAATACTCCATTGTGTATATGTACCACAGCTTTCTTAACCATTCATCTGCTGATGGACATCTAGGTTGCTTCCATGTCCTGGCTATTATAAACAGTGCTGCGATGAACATTGGGGTACACGTGTCTCTATATATTAATTTTGTATCCTGCAACTTTACCAAATTTGTTAGTGAGTTCTGGTGGCATCTTTAGGAATTTTTATGTGTAGTATCATGTCATCTGCAAACAGTGAGTTTTAGTTCTTCCTTTCTAATTTGAATTCCTTTTCTTTCTTCTTTGATTGGCACAGTTCTTTTTTATACTTACAGCCCAACCCTTTTCAGAATTCATGTCTGTTGCCCATACAATTTTTGTACCTTTCCTATCTATCTATGCATATTACATTTCTTAACATAAGCACACAAATGCATGCAACTTTGGCTTCATGTTGGCATCTTGGGAGGCTTTAAATATTTATATGTGTGTCTCACCACAGATTCTGTTTACTTAGCCTGGGGTATAGTGGTAGCATGAGAAGTGATTTTAAATCCCTCCAGTTGGTGTTACTGTAACTAAGGATGAAAAGTACTGATCTGTCGCATATTTTGATGAAAGATGACTGATATGATTGGATTCCTTATAACTTACAGATGCTGAAGTTCTCAAAGGGACATAAGCTCACAAGAGGAAGGATTTGAAAAAGCTTACCCTGGCAGCAGACAGTGTTTCCCCCCAATATTTGTGACATTTCTTGGCAGATATTCCCCTTCTATACCATGTAGCTGGTCACCTGTGTTATTGTCGCCTTGTTCCAAACTCACTCTTCTATATGTCATTTCAGCAAGTAGTAGCTCTTTCATCTCACTTGTAACAATATCTTTAGATCTTTACCTCAAAACCATACTTCTCTGTCAGTTGTCTTGACCATCTGTCTTTGCCTGGCCTGTGTCCAGTAAGCAGGTATCCACCTCTCCTTTAAAGATTTTGCACATAGATTTTGAGGCAGTGACCTGGGGCTCTCTGAAAATCTGTCCAGTAACTAGTTTGATTTACTCAGCCTTTTGCCACTAAACTAAATCATTGAGTAGCTTCACTGACCAGGACCTCAATACTGGAGAAGAGAATGCCACAGATAGAGCCATACAACCAATAAGGAGAGATACTGCCCATTCAAATTCATTACATTAGGATTTTGATTCCCTGTTTATGATGAAATGAAATAAAGTGCATTGAGTTGGAACTGTTCTGGAACATGAAGAGGGTGTATGTCTGTTTCTGAAAACCTAGGTAATGCAAAACCCCTGGGAATTTGTCAAGATGATTATGATGGTTAATTTTATGATAATTGACCATGGTGCCCAGATATTTGGTCAAACATTATCCTGGATGTTTCCATGAAAAAGATGTTTCTTTTTTTTCCTCTGCTGAGATTAATATTTAAATCAGTGGTCTTTGAGTAAAGCGGACTATCCTTCATATGTGGGTAAGCACTTTTTTACTATGGTAAGAAAACAATAAGTGGTGATATTATTAAAAAAAAAAAACTGTATCCAATTAATTAAAGACCTTAATAGAACAAAGACTCATCTCCCCTGAACAAGAAGGAATCCTGTCAGCAGACTGTCTTTGTACTCAAGCTGCAACTCTTCTGAGTTTCCAGACTTCTGGCCTATTGTGGACTTACCACACCTCTCCAGCTGTTTGAGCCAATTCCTAAAAATCTCCCTTTCTCTCAAAAGCCAAAACAAATATAAACAGAAGAAGTCTTTGGGGGGAGCCTTCACAGGAAGAAATGAAAAACTATTAAAAACAAAGTATTGTAAGGAAAAATGAGTATACCCCACTTTTGACGAAATCTGTAACATCTTCTGTATGAAATGCAAAGTACAGCCCATGTGCAACAAAGCTAACCCACTTGCCTGGTCTCCCTTTGAATGAGGGTGCCCCATTGAACTCAGTAACCCCACAAACCGGGGTTACCTTTCTGGCTCTGGTCTCCAAAACAAGTAAAACCGAGGGCATTTCCTTTAAGTTACTGACTTCCCAATGAAGTCAACTTTATCCCTGACTTTTACAATGTTTATACATGACAACCATTTCTGATATGACTGATAATCAGGTGAGAAAACTTCCTCATCATGAAGAGACTATCTTTGATCTTGTAAACTTGATAACCTTATAAATTTTCCCCCTTTAAATGCCCATTTATTTACTTGAATCTGGTCAGCTAGTTTTTCTAATGCTTGGATCACTGTAAACATTTTTGTACCAGTAAGCTTATTTTCTTTTCTCGGTGTTCTTCATCTGAGTGTTTCTTTCATGTTCATTTCTGAACTTGATTTCTATTTCTGAAAAATCACCACCCTGTTTTATGTTAAACTGGTTAAAATGAGACAAACATGTAATTTTAGATCTCATAAAATACTAAAAGATATCTTACTACTTTGTTAGCTGATGAAGTGATGATAAAGCCCTTTCTGGTCTCAAGAAAAAGGGAGCTATATTTTTTATTGCTGATGATTTGCTTTAAAGGTATATTGGACCATTGGAAGAACAAGGCAAGAACAAAGTAAGAAGAATTATATTAGAGGAGAAATACAAGAGGAAAAGTGAAAGAGGAGAGTGAAAAAGTTGGCTTAAAGCTCAACATTCAGAAAACGAAGATCATGGCATCTGGTCCCATCACTTCATGGCAAAGAGATGGGGAAACAGTGGAAGAAGTGACAGACTTTATTTTGGGGGGCTCCAAAATCACTGCAGATGGTGACTACAGCCATGAAATTAAAAGATGCTTCTTCCTTGGAAGAAAAGTTATGACCAATCTAGACAGCATATTAAAAAGCAGAGACATTACTTTGCCAACAAAGTAATAGTTGAGAGTTGGACTATAAAGAAAGCTGAGTGCCAAAGAACTGATGCTTTTGAACTGTGGTGTTGGAGAAGACTCATGAGAGTCCCTTGGACTGCAAGGAGATCTAACCAGTCCATCCTAAAGGAAATCAGTCCTGAATATTCATTGGAAGGACTGATGCTGAAGCTGAAACTCCAATACTCTGGCCACCTGATGGGAAGAACTGACTCATTTGAAAAGACCCTGAAGCTGGGAAAGGTTGAAGGCAGGAGGAGAAAGGGACAATAGAGGATGAGATGGTTGGATGGCATCACCGACTCAATGGACATGAATTTGAGTAAACTCTGGGAGTTGGTAATGGACAGGGAGGCCTGGCATGCTGGAATCCATGGGGTTGCAAAGAGTCAGACACGACTAAGCAACTGAACTGAACTGACAAGAGGAAATGGGCTTTCCTGGTAGCTGAGCTGGTAAAGAATCTTCCTGTAATGCAGGAGACCCCGGTTTGATGCCTGGGTCAGGAAGATCCCCTAGAGAAGGGATAGGTTACCAACTCTAGTTTTCTTGGGCTTCCCTGGTGGTTCAGACAGAAAAGAATCTGCCCACAATGTGGGAGACGTGGGTTCAATCCCTGGGTTGGGAAGATCCCCTGGAGGAGGGTATGGCAACCCTCTCCGGTATTCTTGCCTGGAGAATCCCATGAACAGAGGAGCCTGGTGGGCTGCAGTCCATGGGGTCACAAAGAGTCGGACACAACTGAGTGACTAAGCATAGCCCAGCACAAGGGGAAACAGAGCTTATGGAGGAGATAAGGGGAGGAAATTTAAAATGTATTCTGAAGCAAAGAGAAGAGCAGGAGAAACATTTTTGCCTTTGGGAAAGAGGAAAGTTGATTACAAAACAAGAATCCTAGTGGCCTGAGAGCTGATATTCAGAAGTTGGCTTGAAAAGCATCTTAAGGTTGAAAGTGAAGTTGCTCAGTCGTGTCCGACTCTTTGCGACCCCATGGGCTGTAGCCTACCAGGCTTCTCCATCCATGGGATTTTCCAGGCAAGAATACTGGAGTGGGTTACCATTTCCTTCTCCAGGGGATCTTCCCGACCCAGGGATCGAACCCAGGTCTCCTGCATTGGAGGCAGATGCTTTAACCTCTGAGCCACCAGGGAAGCCCAATCTTAAGGTTAGGTCTTCTAAAAGCAGAACCTGAGAAGGGGATTCTTGCACAAATGATATTAATGAGGGAGACCTTGCACGCAAAGCATGTAAGGAAGTGAGGGAAGCAGAATAGGGGAGAGGAAGCCAAGCAAGTATGTGGGTTTAGATGAAATATAGCCTCAGATGATAGAAATGAACCTTGGAGTTTGTTGTGGCCAGAAATACCACATCCACCTCTGGCTGTGAGCTATTGAGGGTGCTCTGTTTCCTCCCAGACAGCTCTATTAGCATCCAGCAGCCACAGCCCAGACCTAGGAAAGGGATCTCTTTGCGACACCAGCAGAATCTGTTATAAGAGGAGAGAGAGCTTGCTCCTGGGAAGCGTCAAATGGGTGAACCTGGAAGGACCTGCAGTGAGAGACATCAGACAAATGTGTAGGACTGCACAGAAGCTAGGTCTTCATTTGCAGGCCACTCGGCTTTTACCTGATGTACCTCCTGTTCTCTGCATCAAGAACCTCTTTCAGTTGTTGCTCCCATACTGTCTGGTAGGACTGCATTCAGTTGCATTTAGAGCTTTGCCTGTTGGTGAACCAGCAGGACACATAGTCTCTCCCATAAGAGTAGGCTCAGTTCTCATCACGTTGCCCAGTTGTTGATTTTCTTTAATGTCTAAGAGAAATGGGCAATTGATAACTTATGCTTGTAAGTGGGAGAAGGGGTGCTGAATTAAAGGAGCTCAGATGACCTTGACATTGGAGAATGATTGACATCTACCTTCGGTTATTAACAGCTAGTCACACAGCTCACTCTTCTAGAAATGCAGTGCCTCTAGTAAACAGAGTGGGAGAACACGGCTTATGCTTGAGGCCCTAGGAGGTCTCATTTTCTCACATTTAATTTAAATCCTAGAGCCCACACACTGGGATTTATTGCTTAGAATGTCAGATACTTAAAACTAGGTTGAAGAAGAGATGCTAATAAGTTTGCTAAGCAGCTTCAGGCTGCTAACAGCAGGCCTGTCTCACCACCCCTCACAGATGGAATAGGAGAAGATATCTATCTTCCACCACTGCTGAGAAGGGAGATGGGCTTAGATGAAGCTTTCTCCTCCCAGTGGACCAACACACAAATGGGAGGAGAGGGAGACAAAGTCATTTCCTACTCTGTAATGTAACAAATTCAACTCAATGACATACTGATGGTAATCAGGTTTCTCTTTTTCTAGGATGTTAGTAAAGATGGCAAGATAATCTTGGAAATAGAGTTCACACAGACTGATTGGTAGGAAATCTATTTTCTGGACTTGGTTTTGTCTTCACGTGACTTTAAGGAAGTCACTAAACTTGTTCATGCTTCTGCTGCTCCATCATAACTTTGTGACCATTTGCTCATGTCTTTCTAAAGAAGGTATCAGATATAACTATTTTACAGTTCAATTGTTTTGCCAATGAGAAATGAGCGTGGGATAGGCTCAGAACAAACCATTCTGATGGCACCAGTCGAGATATTGTCATAATGTAAAGCTGCCATTAGAAACAGTGAGATAGAAGCTTTGTCAAACTGCTCAATTGGTCAATCTTGTAAAATAATTCAGTTCATTGGGAAAAGAAAATAATTACCTAAGTTACTATTATGGGGCTTCCCACGTGGCTTGGTGGTAAAGAACCCACCTGCAATGTGGGAGACATGGATTTGATCCCTGAGTCAGGAAGATCCTCTGGAAAAGGAAATGTCAACCCATTCCAGTGTTCTTGCCTGGAGACTTCTATGGACAGAGAAGCCTGGTGGGCTACAGTCCATGGGGTCACAAAAGAGTCAGACACAATGTAATGATTAAACAGCAAGAAGTTACTATCATATAGATAAGTATGTCTCAAAATTATTTAACTAGTTTTTAATTTTACTAATTTTGTTTGCATAAAGTAAACTTTTCATAAAATATTTCAAAATGTATTTTTATAATTTAATTTTTATCTCTTCATTTTAGAAGTAGTCAAATATCTAAAGAAATTGTATATGTGCTTCATACATGGGTCTGGAAGATCCCCTGGAAAGGGGATAGGCTATCTACTCTAGTATTTTTGGGCCACCATGGTGGCTCAGTTGGTAAAGAATCTGTTTGCAATCCCCAGGAGACCTGGGTTTGATCCTTGGGTTGGGAAGATCCCCTGGAGGAGTGCATGACAACCCACTTGAGTATTCTTGCCTGGAAAATCCCCATGGACAGCAGAGCCTCCCAGGCTGCATTCCATGGGGTCACAAAGTCAGACACAACTGAGCAACTAAGCACAGCACATACTTAATAATAGCAATTATAAAACTATGAACTTCCAAATTGCATTATTATTTAATTTATTCTCAGAACTTCACTTTATAAAAGATCATATAGGCAGGTAGGTATGTGCTTTCAGAGACATGAAATGATAAAGCCCTAGGGATATGTGCTAATATTTGCTCTCAAATTGTCTCAGTACTTAATATAAATTGCATAAACTGTACTTTGCCTTTTTTTGGTTCTTTTCATTAATCTACCACCTTTCTAGAAATATCAAGGGAATATGAACATGAGAAAAAATAAGCAAAGTCTCCAATTCATTCACCAGTTGTTTGGATTTAGTTATTAATTTTTTTTTTCTTAGACTATTTTTATTTTTCTTCTTAACATTCTTGAGTTTTCCTCTTTGGTTTTGTCTTTTGTCTTCAGTCTTAGGAGGTAGATTAGGGAAGATGATCTCAATGCCATAGTCATCTCAATGCCATGTATAGCTGTGAAGCATTTATCAGATTACCAATGTATATTTAAGAGCTGACCCACAAGGGACGTCCAAGAATACTGGAGTGCGTAGCCTTTCACTTCTCCAGCGGATCTTCCCGACCCAGGGATCGAACTGGGGTCTCCTGATTTGCAGGTGGACCTTTACCAACTGAGCTATCAGGGAAGCCCCAGTTTATATTTAAGATCTCATTTAATCTTCCAGGAAATCTGTGAATTTGGTTTGTTGTTGTTCAGTCACTAAGTCATGTCTCACTATGACTCATGGATTGCAGCACCCCAAGCTTGTCTGTCCTTCACCGTCTCCAAGAGGTTGCTCACACTCATGTCCATTGAGTCAGTGATTCCATCCAACCATCTCATACTCTGTTACCCCCTTTTCCTTCTGTGCTCAATCTTTCCCAGCATCAGAGTCTTTCCAGTGTGTCGGCTCTTCACATCATGTGGCCTAAGTATTGGAGCTTCAGCTTCAGCATCAGTCCTTTCAGTGAATATTCAGAGTTGATTTCTTTTAGGGTTGACTTGTATGATCTCCTTGACATCCAAGAGACTCTCAAGAGTCTGCTCCAGCACCATGATTCAAAAGCATCAATTCTTTGGCACTCAGCCTTCTTTATGGTCCATCTCCCACATCTGAGAGATGGCTTCCCTGGTGGCTTAGATGGTAAAGCGTCTGCCTACAATGCAGAGACCCGGGTTTGATCCCTGGGTCGGGAAGATCTCCTGGAGAAGGAAATGGCAACCCACTCCAGTACTCTTGCCTGGAAAATTCCATGTACGGAGGAGTCTGGTAAGCTACAGTCCATGGGGTCGCAGAGTCAGACACGACTGAGCGACTTCAATGTCAGTGTCTCACATCTGTACATGACTACTGGAAAAACCATTGCTTTGACTATGCGAACCTTTGTCGGCAAAGTGATGTCTCTGCTTTTAAATATGCTGTGTAGGTTTGTCATAGCTTTCCTTCCAAGGAGCAAGCGTCTTTTAATTTCATGACTGCAGTTACCGTCCACCGTAGTTTTAGTGTGAAAGTGAAGTCACTCAGTGGTGTCCAACTCTTTGCAATCCCATGGACTATGGCCTACCAGGCTCCTCTGTCCATGGGATTATCCGGGCAAGAATGCTGGAGTGGGTTGTTATTTCCTTCTCCAGGGGATCTTCCCGACTCAGGGATTGAACCTGGGTCTCCTGCATTGCAGGCAAACACTTTACCCTCGGAACCACCAGTATGTTTGGTAGCATAAAAATTTATTATTCTGTATCTAAATACAGAAGATAAAGTACAGTATTGACTATTCCATAGAGATCAATTCATAGAAATAACTTTAGAGAGTAACACATGATGAATGCCTCCTAATGCCTACAGATTACTCGAGAGTCCATTTTGCCAGTTTGCTCTGCCTTTTTTTCCCCATTTTTGAGTTACTTTCCCATTTATTTAAAGTTTTTTTTCTTTATTAGGTAATACTTGGTACTTACAAAGCAGCAGTATGAAATATACATGATTATGATGCCTAATAAAGTGAACACCATGAACTCAGCTGCTGTATAAGCCCTAGAACAACACAGATGGAGTTTTTCTATTTATGTGGTACTCTTAGCCTCTGCACCCCACCTGCCTCCCATCTAGAGATAATGATTATTTTAGATTTTTTGGTATTTCTCTTTTTAGTTTAAAAATCACCTGTGTAGATATTCCTCCATAATACATTGTTTAGTTTTCCTTCACAAAATGATAACACAGATTATAATCTTATATGATTTGTTCTTTTCATTATGCTTTATGTTTAAAGATGCATTTCTTTGAGGTTTCATTTGATATAGTTTATTAATTTTTTTTTTAGCACAATGAGACGCTACACACAGGTTTAAACAGACAGGAATGTGGACTCACAGCAAAACAAAACAGGAAAGGTGGGTGTGGGGGTATCAGAACTGAAGAGGGGAGAGTGAGAGCAAGGAAAGGGAAGGATTTTTTTCTTTCTTCTTCCTATTTCTTTAACATACCAGCAAAAGAAAACACACAACCAGTGTTTGTTCCCAAGTAGAAACATAAATAGGGCAGAACCGAACACCCTGTTCTCTCTTCCAAAGACACTTTAGACATTTCTGTGAATTTTCTTATTTAATCATTTGTTTATCCATATCCTTGTCAGTGAGCTCTTGGAATAGTGAACATTTTTCATGTTGTCTTGTGGTTTAAGTCTTCTCTTCAATAGAAATAGGTTTCATTTCTTTTGAGTATCCCTGGTGGCTCAGTCGGTAAAGTATCTGTCTAGAATGTGGGAGACCTGGGTTTGATCCCTGGGTTGGGAGGATCCCACATGAAAAATGTTCACTACTAAGCCCTTGGGCTTCTCTGTAATTTTTCTAAGAGCACTATCATGTAATATGCAAATATTCACCTTAGCAGGTCATGGCATAGTGCTTTCCAAAGCAATTGTTACAATTCACACTCCTACCAGAAGTGTCAAAGAGCTGATCAACATCACTGCCACCTTTTGATATCACCATACTTTAACCGCCCCCCCCCCCTTTTTGTTTTCTGTCTTGTGGGTTTATATGGTGTGTTTTCTTGTGGTTTAAGTCTTCTCTTCAATAGAAATAGGTTTCATTTCTTTTGAGTATCCCTGGTGGCTCAGACGGTAAAGTGTCTGTCTACAATGAGGGAGACCTGGGTTCGATCCCTGGGTTGGGAAGATCCCCTGGAGAAGGAAATGGCATTTCTTTTGAAGTCCTTGCTCCCAGCCTGAAGTTGCCAGCTCTCCCAGTTTTGTTAGGTAATTGGAGGCTGGTTCACCATGAGAACTCTGCAAGTGGCTGCCTTACAAGGGGAAACCTGGAGCTGTGCCAGATTCCTCATGAATACACTGGGCCTTCCTCTGTGCACAGGGAGAGGACATGACTCCTCAGTCTCAGGACTCTCTCTGTTCTCTGAATGCAGAGGGCCCTGCCTACCTAGATAGTACCAACAAGAGGATAAGTGATATAGATTCAGTTTTTCTCCTTTTTGATCTACAGGAAACTTGCCTGCTCTGCTAAGGATATTACTGCTTGAAGCTGCATAGTTGCATATATTGAGGGAAAGGGTCAGGAATTCAGAGGAGGTGGAGCACAAATGATGGATCTTCTGTACAGGGTTACATCTGCTGTTCATCACAGGGGGCCTCCTTAAGAGGTGGAGACAAGAAAATTGAGCTTGGAGTGAGGAAGCATGTGATAGAAATGTGGGTATCTTCAAAGGAATGTGAAAAGTTAAGGATTATTCAGGGTGTATGTGGAGATTTCCCTGGTGGTCCAGTGGTTAAGAATTCACCTTGCAATGCAGGGGACTCAGGTTCGATCCCTAGGGCTGCTTAGCCTGTGGGGCAACTCGAGAGTCTCTGCACCACGTGATGCACTGAAGATCCCGTGTGCCACAACTAAGAGGGACACAGCTGAAATAAATCAATCAGTTTCAAAAGAAGGTGTATATGAACTCCATTCTGACGTCTGCCTTTTCAGTAGCAATATTTTCCTAGACACAAACAAGACCTGCGCGTTTCCAGTAGATATTCTCAGCCCTAGTGAATATCAGTAGATCTTAGGCCTTGATAGATGAGTGGCTTGCTCAGGATCACCCAGAAACTTATCAGCAGACCTGGCCTAGAGTCCCAGGATGCCCCAGCACTCATCCCATGGACACTCTTTCCCAATACAAATGGTATTGCTTCTTCCACTCTGCTCTCCAGTTTTCTTTCAGCTGGTAAAATTGATACCTTATAGTATGCAAATTTCCAAGAAAGAAAATATGTCTTATTTTCTCTTAGAAAAAAATGTCAAAATTTATATTAAACCTCTTACAACCAAGGGAAAAAAGTTGGCCTCTGTCTTTCTCAGAGGAAAACTGTAACAGAGAGATTTCTGTGAATGTGGTTTACGAGGCTGTTTGTGTGCTAAGTCACTTCAGTCGTGTCTGACTCTTTGAGACCCCATGGACTATAGCCTGCTAGGCTCCTTGGAATTTTCCAGGCAAGAATACCGAGAGGGTTGCCATGCCCTCTTGCAAAGAATCTTCATGACCCAGAGACTGAACTTGCATCTCTTACATCTCCTCCATTGGCAGGCAGGTTCTTAACCTCTAGTGCAACCTGGGAAGCACGGTTTATTAGGATAGGCTCCCAGAAAAAGCCTGACTAAAGGCACGGGGAAAGTGTCAGGGAAAGAAGGAAGGCCCTCAACAAGGCCCGTGGAGAATGACTGGTCCAGCGTCCTGGGGGATTTTGAAGACAGTGGAGGTCGCAGCTCAGCATTGTCTCCAGGTGGGAGAAAGGCTGCTGGAGCATTTATCTACACTTGTCAGTCTTTGGTTTAGAGCTATCTCTAGGAGGGAGGGAAGTGAATCCCCAGGTGCTTTGAGCTTTTCTTACATACAAAGCAAGGCAGATTTCAGCAGCCTGAAGGAAGCCCAGCAAAAATTCAGAGCTGGCTACTGGAATTGAAAAGCACAGAAGTAGCTGGTTGCATGAACTTGGTAAAAAGATCCAAGGAGATATGACAGAGCACTGACAACTGCTGCCATTGCTTTTAAGCTAGGTCTACCCTGTAATGAAATTCTCTGGGGCAGGGATGGGGTAGTGAAACTCTACTACATAAAAAATATTTTCCTAGGGCTGTCTCACACATGGCAGATAGAAAACTAATTCATACGATTCTTCGGAGGATGATTTGTCAATATTTCTCATCTTAAACACAGAACTTTTCCAATAGAAATAATAGGTATTACCTATTAAGTGCTTCTCACATTGCAGATTTCTTGCTATGTACTTGACTTGGATTATCTCATCTAAACCTCCCAACAATCTAACAGGATATACTGTGACTATACCCATTTTACAGATGAGGAAACTGAGGTTTTTTGAGTTACCCAAGTGGTGTAACTAGAATTGGAACCAGATCTGCTTGACTCCAGATATTGCACTTGATTCCAGCACCATGAATGTGAAATGGTTAAAGATAGGTGCAAAATTTCATCCACACTAATGCCTTTACAATGTTGTTTTTAGTTTTTAAAATTGGAAACAATATGCATGTTCAAAAATTGAGATCTGGTTTGAAGAAATTGTGTTAGGATGATTTTTGAATATTAGAATATTATCCTAGGATATCATTAGGACAATAATGATAGGATAATTGTTAACATTTAAAAGTAATGTTGAAAATCCGTATTTTTTTGACATGGAAAGATGTGCAATGCTGCTGCTGCTGCTAAGTCGCTTCAGTCGTGTCCGACTCTGTGCAACCCCATAGATGGCAGCCCACCAGGCCCCGCCGTCCCTGGGATTCTCCAGGCAAGAACACTGGAGTGGGTTGCCATTTCCTTCTCCAATGCGTGAAAGTGAAAAGTGAAAGTGAAGTCGCTCAGTTGTGTCCAACTCTTAGTGACCCCATAGACTGGAGCCTACGAGGCTCCTCCGTCCATGGGATTTTCCAGGCAGGAGTACTGGAGTGGGGTGCCATTGCCTTCTCCGGTTCAATACATAACATTAAATTTTAAAAATCAGGTTCAAAACAGCTGCAGAGTATGTTTCCATTTTTGTAAAAATAAAACAACAACAACAAAAAACCCTCCCAAATCTCATAAACAAAAAACCCAAAACTACATATGAGCAGTCAGTAGGCTAGACCCAGCCCTGGACGATATTGCTGCCTGTCCTTTGAAAGGTCTATGAAACCCACTCATCTCTTATTCATGTTGGAGGTGTCCCCTCAAAATTTTGTTTTGTCATTTGTTGAAATTAACAGTGCAAATGCAAGAGGAGGGCCTTCCTAAAATCATATTCTTTCATATTTCCTTCCTTCTTGGGGGTCTGTGCACTGTGATCCTGGTACCCCCTTCCTGGAATATTCTTTCACAACCATGTGGTTAATGCCTGTCCCAGCCTCAGCAGCATTTCTCCATGGAAGCCTTGCTTTGCTGCACTGGATCCAGTTCTCGTTTTGTTTTCTTCTAGAACCACATCTTACTCCACAGCCTGAAACACAATGGCACATTTACTCGTGTGGATATCTCATTAATGCCCATCTGACTCTCTAGGTGGTAACATCTCTGCTCTCAAGGACCATACTCTTCACTGTAGCTTCAAAGGGAAATGTGGGGGAGCACAGAGGTTGTACGCTAAGTATGTTTGAATAAGGGGTCAATTATGAGAAGGAATGAAGTTTGGGGGCATTTGCATCCTAGTCCAGTGGGAGAGGGATGAGAGAGGAGAAGGAGTCTTTTTTCAGACCACCCTGATTAAAACAACAAGGAACTAAAAATTCGGGGGAACCTAACCTTTTCTGTCAATCTACTCATCTGCCTCTGTAGCTCTGATCCATTAAATCTTTTTGACAAAAGTCAGTTGACACAAAGTTTAGAAGTAATGCTGAGTGAGACCATCATTTTTTTTCTCTTCCCAAGTTTTACCTCACATTTTTTCTATTAATCGTTTTCTTGCTTCACATCATTGCTCACCTGTGTCTCCTTTCTTCTCTTTATCTTCCTCTTTCCCAACTTTTGAAAATTCATTTATCCAGCAAGCGTTATTGAGTGTATACTGTACACTGAATACTAAGCACAGTGCTGGATGTGGGACATGGGCATGAAGCCAGTATAGTTTTTATCTGTGTATTCAGGCATCTCAGCTCAGTCGCTCAGTCATGTCCAACTCTTTGCAACCCCTGTCCTTCACTGTCTCCCGGAGTTTGCTCAAACTCAAGTCCATTGAGTCGGTGATGCCATCCAACTCTCTTGTCCTCTATTGCCCCTCTCTCCTCCTGGTCTTAATCTTTCCCAGCATCAGAGTCTTTTCCAGTGAGTCAGCTCTTCCCATCAGGTGGCCCATGTACTGGAGCTTGTTTCAGCATCAGTCTTTCCAATGAATATTTAGGGTTGATTTCCTTTAGGATTGACTGGTATGATCTCCTTGCTGTCCAAGGAACTCTCAAGAGAGTCTTCTCTAACATCACAATTTGAAAGCATTAATTCTTTGGCGCTCAGCCTTCTTTATGGTCCAACTGTCACATCCGTCCATGACTACTGGAAAAAGCATAGCTTTGACTATACAGACCTTTGCCGGCAAAGCGATGTCTGTACTTTTTAATACACTGTCTAGGTTGGTCATTGCTTTACTTCCAAGGAGCAAGTGTCTTTTAATTTCATGGCTGCAGTCACAATCCGCAGTGATTTTGGAGCCCAAGAAAGTAAAGTTGGTCACTTTTTCCATTTTTTTCTCCATCTATTTGCCATGAAGTGATTGGACCAGATGCCATGATCTTAGTTTTTTGAATCTGTGTATTAGGAAGAGACAAATGTAAATAGAAATTTGAGGTATGATTTGTGCTGTATCAGAAGTGAATAGAGAGCTTCTGGTGCCACACAGAAAGGAAAAGTCAGTTCTACCTGTTTGGGGGAGCATAGGCTTTGAAAATATGTTCGTAGAGGAAGTGATTGAATCTTCTTTGTTTTTTTAGCCTCAAGTAAATGTAGACCTCTCAAAGGGCTCCCCAACCCTTCTTTTCCAGCATTTCTTCTACCACTTAATAAAACATGTGGACCCCAGACATTGTGCTGGGCACTAGACAGGATGCTAGATAAGAAAGTAGTTTATGGATCCGTGTACATGGTATGTTCTAGAACATTTGGACAGCAGAAGAGATGCGGCTGACTGGAAAGACTCAGAGTGAGATTTTCCTGAGGGTGTTTACCAAGTGTAAGGGGAGGGTCAGGTATGTTGTGTGCTGTCATGTATGCCCACTTTAAAGTGATTTTTAAGCTACCATAATAACAATAGCGACTAAGATTTTTAACATCTGTGAAGGGCCTTATGGTATGCAATGCTTCACAAACGTAACTTCAGAAATAACAGGATATTTGGGGGAAGACATCCAGAAGATGTTGGTTTTGTTACTTTTATTTCTGCTACTAAAATATATGGCTGTTGAGCATAAGGTGCTCAGTGTCTACAAGTGTTTTTCTTGAGCATTTTGTTTCATGGGGAGAGGGAACTTGCTAACTGTGCAGTGTTGAGGAAATCACCACGGATAGCATGACTTACTTTACTGCACTTGGCAGGTGAACGGTGATGTCATACATCACTTCGGGTGCAACTCACACATCCATCCCTAGGTTCTATACAGGGCAGGAGAGGGGTAAATGGAACTTTTATAGAGAACTTGGTGTTGCTCCAATAAGTTATAAATGTGAGTGAGTAGGAGGCTCTGAAGGCTGGTGTTCAGAAGAGTATCATAAATCAAAATTTCTTCAGCTTTGAAAAGTTGTCTGGAGGAAATATATAATACAATTCATCTTTATTCATTTTTTTAAAGGACAGAGGGGGCAGCAGCAATTTATAGAAGCCACAGATATCATTTTGCTCTTGTCTACTGTTTTGGGATATGTTCAGATTCTGCTGGTGTCATAGTTCAGTAATTCTTGGAGAAGATCCAGGAGAGCCTGGGAGAATGACAAAACCACATTTGTCTTGAAAATGAAAATAGAAATGATAGAATCAAAATTGAGCTGCAGGAATAAAATTCATCTTGAGAAAGTTATGCACAGGTACCTGGCCCATTCATAGGATGCTCTTTGGGATAAAATTGGTTTTAGGAAGCATTTAATGATTTAATTAAAAATTAATATTTAACATAGTCAGACAAAAATGGTATATTTGTGGTGCACCCATGCCATTTAAAAACTGGTTTGTTGACTTGGGCTTCTGTTTTTTCATGAATTATTATCTGTTTACCCCATTTTTTCCTTCCTACTTTATATTGTCCCCCTTGGCATATCCAAAATCAATTAAAACGCGTTCATACTGGCAGTATCTATACAGGGATTTGTGACCTTTCCATGTTAAAGAACTAAGGGAAGAGTGGTAAGAACATTTTCCTGGATGTTAGGAATCCTGGATTCTAGGTCTTTTCCACCACTAATAAGCTCTGTGACCTTGGGTAAGTCACATAATTTCATTAACCTTCAGTTTTCTCATCTATGAAATGAAGTATGACCATGTGATTTTGAAAGTCCCTTCCATTTCTAAAATTATGTTATACTGTCAGCCTTCATTTTTACCAATTTGGAGGAGTAATGAGCTGCATCTATGACATAGTAGATTAGTCCTCACTGTTTCTACTTAATTGTCATGAGAAGGGACAGAAACTGGGGTAAGAGGCAGGAATGCAGCTGAGGGAGCTGCCAGTGGGCACAGGGCAATAGCTCTCTGTACTCCGGCTGCCTTCCTGTTGTACGTTAGGCCCAGTGCCCAGATGCTCTTGACCATTTGTAGAGATGGCATCTAATCTTGGACTGTAGTGTCTTTCAGTAATGTTGGGCTAATGTTACCTGAAGACCCTTTGCAAATATATATCAGATTCCAGAATTTGATTGTGGAACTGTATTTGCTACTATGGAGAAGGAGTAAGTTCTTTAACAGTGCCTTAACTGTTACCCATTGCAGAGTTATGAATTCAGAGTTGGTGGTATGAATATCTTTTGCAGTCTACAGAAGCCTCTGGGACCACATGTGAGGGTAATGTTTTTAAATACATGAAATATACAGGATTACAAATAAGCTGATTGAACTGAAATATAGTTCTGTTCATAAACCCTAGGTTCAGACCACTCTAAGTATCATTTTCCACCAGAACTGTAAACTTCTTGAGACCAGGGACTGTGTCTTTTTTTCACTGATGTGCCCTAGGCGCCCAGCACAGTGGATGGTTCAGACAGGACACTCTAGAGATGCATCCCTGTTCATGTAACCATGCTGTTTTGATCCTGTCCCTTCTTTTAAAGTTCCTTGGAGACAGGGGCTTCCCAGGTGGCTCGGTAGTAAAGAATCTGCCTGCCCGTGTAGGAGATGCAAGAGACACGGTTTTGATCCCTGGGTCAGGAAGATCCCCTGGAGGAGGAAATGGCAATCCACTCCAGTATTCTTGCCTGGGAAATCCCATGGACAGAGGAGCCTGGTGGGCTACTGTCCATGAGGCTGCAAAGAGTCAGACATGATTTAGCGACTAAACAATAGCTGAGATTAGGAAAGCTGGCGGTGCCTGACCACTGAAGCTAACATTCTCTTTTACTTGACGTTTGCTTCTTTCTATCATCTCAGGATGAAATTGACTTTTTTCTTTTCAAATGAAACTGGGTGATAATATTACTTTTGTATATTTGAAATGTACCTTTAGGGAGCTAATAAATAAATGTGAGTGAAAGAAATGCCATTAGGTGTTAATCTGGTAATAACTCCAATATTTTTCTTAAATATTTATTTCTCTCCACACACACTTCCCTCTGACTTCTGTTGTGTTTTAAAGTTCTTTATAGTAGGTGTACACAAGCTGAACTAAATAATAAGCAGTACTTTGCTGAGGATTTCAATGCTTAATTGCTTGATTAGGACCAGTATTTCTTTTTGTCAGAAAGACAAAGACTGACAAAGCATAGTCACTAATATTTATAGAGCATTTTGATGATTGTCAGGGCTGGAAAAAAAGACAGGCATTTGATTAGGTCTCCTAAGTCTTAAAAGTAGCAAATGCTCTCAAGTTGACTTGAGGCTGTTAATTTCACAGAATTTCTAGAACTGAAAAGAGCTTGAATGATAGTGTAATCGGCCTTGATGGTATAATCCAATTTCCACACATTACAATGCTCACAGATTCTCTATGGCTTAAAATTATTCTATTAGTTCTGGTTATTACTCATTCACTCATTGCTTATTTATTTGTTCATTTATTTATTCATCATTTGATCAATGAGGCAGTGTACTGTGGTGGATAATAGCATGTGCTCAGGGTAAAATCCTGGTTTCTTCATTATTAACTGTGTGACCTTACTGTCCAAGTTTCAGTGTCCTAATCTTTAAGATGGGGTCAATGAAACTGCCTATTTCACAAATTTTTAAAAGTGATTAAGTGAGATAGAATATATAAAAATCTTGAGTACCTGCTGCATATAAAGGGCTCAATAAATGTCAGCTCCTCTTAAAAATACCCCATAAGGTTGTTAAGAGGATTAAATATATGATTAATATAAACTTTTCAGCTAAGTTCCTGGCACACAGAATCCTTCAATAAAGGTAAGTAATATTATTAGGAGATTATATGTATATAGGTAGGATCTGGGGACAATAAAATGTGTAAGTCACCGAGACTTCTGTTTTTAAAGGCTTCCTTTACATTTTATTTATTTCTGGGAAGTAAACTAGATGAGAGGAACACAACTTAGATTTCCTTCAGGTGCAGAAAGCAGCTAGAAAATACTAAACAGAAAAAGAACCAGAAGAGTTCAGAGACCATTGCAATTTTTTTTTTTCAGGTCCACTGTTCTGTAATTTGTCCCATAGAAGATAAAGGAATGAACTCATCTTAATTTAGAAGATTCAGACTAGGGAAAAGAAAATGATAAAGGAGACTGAGTAGAGATGGAGAAAAAGTCTTTGAACAGACTTGAAAAAAAATATTTCTTTTAGAAAGGTGAATACCTAGAGGCAGATTGACTTGAATCTTCTATTAATGAACAGTGTCACTAAAGATGTATATTACTGTTTTAGTCACTAAGTTGTGTCCAATTCTTTTGCAACCCCCATGGACTGTAGCCTGCCAGACTCCTCGGTCTATGGGGATTCTCCAGGCAAGAATACTGGAGCGGATTGCCATGCCCTCCTCCAGGGGATCCTCCAAACCCAGGGATCGAACCCAGGTCTCCTGCATTGCAGGCAGATCCTTTACTGTCTGAGCCACCAGGGAAGCCTCCTGCCTTGGTAGGTGGATTCTTTACCACTGCACCACCTGGAAAGTCCACTAAATGCTACCGAAGTCCCTAGAACTAGGAAGAGGGAAGTACTTGTTGAAATCTCATAGAGGTAAATTTAAGAAAATTAAGAGGATGACTTCCATACTTAAATGATAACATGCTATAGAATTCATTTCAAGAAGTGGTACAGTTATAAAAGATTCTGGGGGAAATGATGAGAATGACATAAGTGCTTTTTTAGATAGCTGGATAAAGGGTGACATCATGGAGGAAAGCCATGTTCTCATAGGGTTTCCTGTGGAACCTTTGGCAGCAAAGTCTACATTGAATGGACTGAAATTCTAATCCGGTATGACCTTGCTTATGCTCCTGTGATTTTTTTCCTGCTTCTGGGTGGGTAGGTCATTGGTTACTAGTCTGCTAAACCTGTGAGATTTTATTACAATTTGGAAAACTTACAAAGAATAAAATTCTACAGCATTCTCCACTTCAACAATTCAGTGTGTAAATCTCTCATTCACAGACATTCTTGTTTAGGATAAATTTAAAATCATCACAATGCAGCTGAGGCCATATTTTGCTTCCCTCTTAGAGGATGTTGAATTCAATTGCTTTTTCTAGTTAACTAATAACCTTAATGAACAATGAAACCATAAATAATCGAGTTTCCTTAGTATTTTTGCAGAGATGTTATTCTCCATCCCTAGTTGTTAAGATCTAGGTGACTGTCAAAATTTTCAGTAGTTCTTAAAATCATGGAACATTCCACAGAGGTCTGACCTATAGGTTTACATGATCATTAAATCTTGCAAAGAAACATGTGTTATTTTACTTATCTCCTGAATCACTAACCATTTACCTACAAGAATCTTTATTCTCCCGGATGTGTATCTTTTTGCATACATTTTTATAGTTTGAACCAACTCATTACTTAAAACTTACCTTTGTTTACCTTTAGTTTTACCATTAATTTACCCATATCACTGCAGGTTTTTTTAAAGAAGTATAGTCACCTTACAATATGATACTAGTTTCAGGTGTATAACATAGTGATTTTATATTTTAATAGATTATACATCATACAAAGTTGTTATAAAACATTGATTATATTCTGCATGTGGTACATTATATTGCTGTAATTTATTTTATAGCTAGTAATGTGTACCTCTTAATCACCTTCACCCAATACCCTCTCCCTTCTAGTAACTACTAGTTTGTTCTCTGTGAGTCTCTTCCTATTGTTAGATTTTTTTTTTAGATTCTATGTATAAGCAAAAAATATAGTATTTGTCTTTTTCTGTCCGATTTATTTTACTAGGCATAATACCCTCCAGCAAACATATTGTTATAAATGGCGAGATTTCATTCTTTTTCTTGCAGCTAATTAATCCATTGTGTGTGTGTGTGTGTGTGTGTGTATCTCATATTTTTTATCCATTCATCCTTTAAGTGGCTTCCATATCTTGGCAATCATAAATAATGCTGCTATAAACATTGGAGTGCATAGATCTTTTTGAATTAATGTTTTTGTTTCCTTCAGATAGATAGTCAGAAGTAAAATGCTGGATCACATGTTTTCATTTTTTGTGGATGCTCCATATTTTCTATAGTGGCTGCACCAATTTACATTCCAGCCAACAATGTCATAGGGCTCCCTTTTCACCCTCTCCTCACCTACACTTGTTAAATCTTACCTTTTTTGATGACAGCCATTCTGGCAGGTATGAGGTGATCTCTCACTGTGCTTTTGATTTGCTTATCCCTAATGATCGCAGCCATGAAATTAGAAGACGCTTACTCCTTGGAAGAAAAGTTATGACCAACCTAGATAGCATGTTAAAAAGCAGAGACATTACTCTGCCGGACAAAGGTCCATCTAGTCAAGACTATGGTTTTTCCAGTAGTCATGTTTGGATGTGAGAGTTGGACTGTGAAGAAAGCTGAGCATGGAAGAATTGATGCTTTTGAACTGTGGTGTTGGAGAAGACTCTTGCGAGTTCCTTGGACTGCAAGGAGATCCAACCAGTCCATTCTGAAGGAGATCAGTCCTGGGTGTTCTGTGGAAGGAATGATGGTAAAGCTGAAACTCCAGTACTTTGGCCACCTCATGCGAAGAGTTGACTCATTGGAAAAGACTCTGATGCTGGGAGGGATTGGGGGCAGGAGAAGGGGACGACAGAGGATGAGATGGCTGGATGGCGTCCCTGACTCAATGGATGTGAGTTTGAGTGAACTCTGGGAGTTGTTGATGGACAGGGAGGCCTGGCGTGCTGTGATTCATGGGGTCACAAAGAGTTGGACACAACTGAGCAACTGAACTGAACTGAATGATCAGTTATGGCCAGCATCTTTTCATCTGCCATTGCACCTCATTTTATGTTTCCCTCTATAAATGGTGGTATTTACTTCCATTTAGCTATGTCAGTATACTTCTCACCACCATGCTTTCTTTGTTTCATGTTGGATTTCTCCCTGAGAAATAAGGGTGAGGAGTATGTTTGCTCTTCCTCTACCTTTCAGTATCCTCAGTATGGCTTTCTAATGTTTTGTAACCTGTTTGTGTGATCACTAACTGGCAGGATCTGCAGAGCTTATTCTAGAAATTAATTTTTCTGAGTGGATTTTCTGCTGTGGCTCTTTTCCATTCTTTGCATGAACTGTTTACATCTAAGGAAATTGCTTCTAAGTACTATTCATTCAGAACGTTCACAGACTGAATTCTAGAAACTTTTATGCAAGGGAGGGAGTTTTAAGATATTTTAAATTTCCTTATAAACTAGCATTATTAAAGTAATAAAAAAAAGATGACAAAATAGACTGTCCATGTAGATTTCACTTTGTGTCAAAAGAAAAAAAAAGAAAAAATAGCTCTTATTTTCCACATTTCTAACCAATTCTGTATTTTAATTTGTCAACCTTTGGAGCTTACATGGACTGTCTCAGGCAGGGCAAGCACCTTTACAATGTTATTTGTTGAGATTCTTCTCAGAGGCTGACATCTGATGTTTATGTTTCCCAGTAAGGGGTTTATGTATGTAGAATAAACAAACACAAACATGGGTAATATGTGAGCCCAAAATGCTGCCCGCATTTGTTTCTGGCATGAGCCCATTTGCTTGAAATTATCAAAATACAATTATTAGAAAAATATTTTTCTCATGGAGTTGATTAAAGTTCAGGTAACAATTAACATTCAATAACATGAGACTGGTTTAAAATGAAGTCTGGCCACCAACTGTTGGACCAGTTTCCCAACTTTCTTTGAAAATGCCCCTATTCGTTTTTTATGCTGTTATTCATTCACTAAATACTTAACTACGTGCCTGACATGTGCCATGGCTCTGTAATTCCTGCCCAAATTGAAAAGAGAGAAAATTTATACCACCACTTTAAACAGACACTGAGAGTCAATCTGCCGGCAGAAAATGGAACAATTTCCATTATTTGGAAGGATGATAAATTGCATGCAGACAAACAGTGGTCTATACCTGCTAAAACCTCTAAATTAAAACAGCCCTGTCAACCTGAAATCATTTTGGAAGCTATTTGTTTTTGTGTTGCCTTTGGGTCAGGCTTAAGCTGTCCTCAAACTGGACAGCTGCCCATCATGATCAGTAAGCTGCTTACTGAGTCAGAGATTGAGTGCAGCTCAGGGGAGCCTGTGAAGTGATGGTCCTCCCAGTAAGGGGCTGTAGACAGTGTCATAGAACAGAAGAATCTCTGTGATGTTACTCACTAGACATGATGACTTTCAATGCACTCCAGTTGGATCAGTGAATCAGAGGACCCCACAGTGGACTGGAGGGGCCTTCTCTCCTGCAAGGAGGCTCTGGGTGAATGCGCCGTGGGTACTGGAGGCTGGCCTGGGAGCCTCAGTGGACATTCTGTTTGATTTTGTACTTATACACTTGTCCGATTTCCTTTTTAATTATTTAATCATAGTAAACACAGTTGTTTTATAATCTGTTTCTGATCATTCCAGTTATCTGGTATCTATGTCTGTTTGTGTTTTATATGTTCATTTTTATGTGGTATCTTGCTTCTTTATTTAACATGGTTTCTCTTCTTAATTGAATGAAAGATGCTCTAAATTTTAGAGTGCTTTACAATTTTCAAAAATTTTACACATACGATTTCATGTAATTGCATAATAACCCTTCCCACCACCTCTATATTGCCCCCTGCCCTCTTCCTACTGCATCCGTGAATCTGCTGCTTTTTTGTTATGTTCACTAGTTTCACAGCCTTGACTTTTGTAAACCACTGATTTTAATGTTAACGATAGCATTACTTGGGCTAAGTTGGGCTAAGTTGGCTATACTTGGACTAAGCTATGTTACCTTCTCCACAATGAGAGAGTTATAGGAGGATTTTTCTTTAAGAATTTTTACCTTTAAAATATTGTACAAAATTTTACACTATTGTGAAAGGGGTTTGATTAAGTTAACAGCAGATTTTTAAAAAATAAATAAATCTTTCACCAACAGGATAGAATCCTAAGCATGCATTAAAAATTATGTTTGAAGGATGTTTCATTATGGAGGCAATGTTTGTGATGTTATTAATTGAAAAACTTTACGAAATAATATCACTGTATGATTGTATCAGTGTAGAAAGAAAATGAGTAAAATGCACATTTCCTTTTCACAGTTTTATGTGCTTCCATGTGTTGTACAGGACTCATGTATCATTTTTATATTCAGAAATAAAATGGTATTTAAATATTACTTTCTAACACTATCCCTATTTTTCTAGGTGAAACATATTCTTTTCTTTCTGAATACATGTTGTTTAGTGATATTACATTTTTACCTGTAAATTGCTTCCCTTAAACAATTAAAAAACATACCTATCTCATGGTTTAGTTGCTAAGTCGTGTCCATCTCTTGCAACCCCCTGGGCTGTAGCTCCCCAGGCTCCTCTGTCTGTGGGATTCTCCAGGCAGGAATACTGGAGTGGGTTGCCATTTCCTCCTTCAGGGATCTTCTTGACCCAGGGCTCAAACCTGGGTCTCCAGCATTGCAGGCCAATTCTTTACCAACTGAGCCACCAGGGAAGCCCCAGTGTTATTGGGGAGATCAAAAGAGAGAATTCATGTAAAGCAATAAGTACTATGTCTTATATCCACCAAGTAAGTGCTATTTTATGATCCTATTTTGTGTCTTAAAATTTTGGGGAATGGATATGCTTTTGGAGGGGAACAAGTTGAGTGGCAGAATGACTTTTTGGGTAATCACTTATCTCCATTGCCCTCAGAAGGTGGTGATCTCTTGCAAGTGAGTCTCCATCTTTTCATATGAGAGGTAAGGTTGTCCCCACGAGACGTGAAGAACATAGAAATTGAAAAAGCTTTTTTAAAAGGACAAATATCTTCCTTGGAATGCCGTAAGAGTTTCAGAGTCCAGATTCTTGCATACATACCCGTATTCCCCCTGCCCAACATGCTCCATTGAAAGGTGCTACCTCTGCAAAGGAGATGACAAATATACAATTCATGGGAGATTATTCAAAACCCATCTATTTTTGTCTTCAATTGTCTCTTAAAAATTTATTCATAGAGGTTAGCTTTTTTTTTCCTGCTACTGGATTACTTTTCTTTTCCCTCATAAATAATGGGCATTTTAAGTATAAAAACACATTTTCAATTCAGAAACTTCTAGTGTCCAATTCAAGACATGAATCAGCTCTTCATTTTTCATTCAAAGGAAGGCTTCTCCATGGTTCTCCTAGTTCACACTGAAGTCCTGATTTGACAGACAGCTCCCCGTGGAGAAGGAACTGGCACCCCACTCCAGTATTCTTGCCTGGAGAATCCATGGACAGAGGAGCCTGGCACCTTCAGTTCGTGGGGTCACAAGAGTCAGACACGACTTAGTGACTAAACCACCACCACCCACCACCACCTTTGGGGAAGTGGCTGTGTTGGTCTTCTTGCATCTCTACACACGCTCAATGGTTACTTTTTAGACATGGCCAGGACTGGGGATGGGGAGGAAAGAAGAGATCAAGGGATGGCATAGGGAAGTCCCTACTATGCTGGTGTCTGGCATCCTCTCTGGTTTTCATTTCTGATTCCTTTTTTCAGCATTGAGAAGATATTATTTAATTTGCAAAATTTTTTGTGTAAGATTAAAAAATATTTTTATGCAATTTTAAAAGTTACTTTCCATTTACAGTTACTACAAAATATTGACTATATTCCCCATATTATATGATATATCCTTGAGCCAATCCTTTGTTTTAGTTCCCCAAAAGTTTCTATTCTACTGCATATGTTGGCCTTTGGAACAGAATTTGTTTTGTCTTATGGTTTGACATTGTTGGTTTGTCATTCATACTTTGATAAAAGTGCTCTTTCAGTTTTCACATTTCTAAAATGTCCCTCAATATGCTTTTACTTCAATATAAGACTCTTCTGTCATCAGTACTGCTGCATGACCACTCTTATCTTAGATGCTAACTATATTCCACTTATTGTAACCTTGAGCCTGTCTTACACCCAGCAGTTTAGACTTCCCACTCCCCACCCCAATATGAACCACCGCCCTTCCATTTTTAACCACTGGTTTGTTCTTTGTATCTGTGAGTCTGCTGCTTTTATGATATATTAATCAGTTTGTTGTAGTCTTTAAATTATACATATAAGTGATATCATGCAGTATTTGTCTTTTTTATGTCTGACTTACTTCACTTAGCATGATACCCTCCAAGTCCATTTATGTTATTGTAAATAGCAAAATTTCATTCTTTTTTATGACTGAATAGTATTCCATTGTGTGTGTATGTGTGTGTGTATTCCATATATTCTCTATCCATTCTTCTATTGTATAGAAGTTGAATGAGACATTTGATTAGGCCAGCTGCTTCTCCCGACCCTCTGCTTTGGTCCATGCCGCACACAGGCTCTTGATGGTAGGATATTCTCACGTTCCAGGCTGACTCTCCCAATGGTCCACATTTGGACATGGGAAAGACCCATACACTACTGACTTCATAGGTGATAGTATGTTAATTTAACAAGCAGGGTCCTGTTTTCAGTGTACCTTGACTACAAAGAACCTTTCTCAGGTTCTCAAAGTTCAGTTAAAGCTCTGCTGCTGCTGCTAAGTCACTTCAGTCGTGTCCGACTCTGTATGACCCCATAGACGGCAGCCTACCAGGCTCCTCCATCCTTGGGATTCTCCAGGCAAGAACACTGGAGTGTGTTGCCATTTCCTTCTCCAATGCATGAAAGTGAAAAGTGAAAGTGAAGTCGCTCAGTCGTGTCCGGCTCTTTGCAACCCCATGGACCGCAGCCTACCAGGCTCCTCTGTCTATGGGAGTCCCCAGGCAAGAGTACAGTCCCCTTGAAATGAGGGACTGGGCAGGTCCCAGCCTTCCCTATTCCAAGGGTTCAGTTTCATAGCTTGTATTTCTCCAGTGATCTCTCCTTAAAAACTCCTCTTCACATTTTAATCTCTTTTCAGATTCTTGACCTAGCTGACAGGTTCCAAAGTGGTAGAAATATATATTGATTAAATATTATTATGGTAATTTCAGGAAATGGTGGAGAACACCAGTAGGACATATGAGTTGAGAGGAGTAGTAGCCAATGGGAGGTCAGATGCTTAGAGATAGAATCACATATTTAAGAACACAGATAAGCCTGGACTTACGTCTTAGCTCTTCCACTGACCATCTGTAACACTGGGCATGTAAATTAATGTCATATTTCTCATCTGTAAAATTGGGATAGCAATAGTACCTGTCTTACAGGCTGTTGGGAGAATTAAGTGAGATAATGCATATATAAAGAACTAGAACAGTGTCTGGCGTGTGGCCAATAAGTAAATGTGATCAGAATATCATGCCCATGTGGCTTGGTGACTTTAAAGCTGTTTCAGGTAGCATCTCAAAGGCTCTGTGCCTCTGAAAGCTACCCTCTCCTTACATACTCTTCTGGCCTTGTCATCTGTATTTCCCATTATATGGAGTGAAATGCTCCATCCAGTTTTCAGCCTGAGGTAATACCTGGGAGTTGATTCAGAGTCTGAAGCCTGGTTTGTTATCTGAAGACCATAATCTCCATGGGAACACAAATTCCTATCTGAATCTGCACCCCTCCCCTTCCAGCTATAATCCATGTAATTCCGTTCTCAGCCTTGATGCTAAAAATGACCTTGGATAACTTTTCCACTCTGCTTTTTTGCATTCTGTCTCACTGTCTAGTTCGATGCCACATTGATTTGAGTAAGATGACAGCTTTGTCATTTTGAGAAAAAAATTTTACATGTTTCCATAATGCTCTTTCTAAAGCTCAAAGCAATTTTGTCATTAAATCCTGAATGCTCTCTTTAGTCCATTTCAAGATAGCTTTCCCAGAGCCAGATGAAAGACTTCAAAATGACTGCTGACGACTGTCAGAAGACAGTGGCATTCTTGCCACCATGTTGCTTGTAGTCTGTAAGAAAAAGGTGACAGGCTTTGAAGAGAGAGTGTAGCCAATTTGACTAGAGAATTGCTAATTTTGTAAGGTTTTTAAATCCCTCAGTTGATCATTTTGAATTCTTTCTTTTGAGGTTTTGCTTCCTAACTTCTTTAACACATAGTTTGGGAGCAAGGATTATATTAGTTTTTTCATTTTCAAATAATCAGAACTCAACATCTGTTGACCCTAAATTGGACCACCCTATATTTGGATCACTGTGTGTGTGTGTGTGTGTGTGTGTGAAAGTTGCTCAGTTGTGTCCAACTCTTTGTGACCCCATGGACTATACAGTCCATGGAATTCTCCAGCCCAGAGTACTGGAATGGTTAGCCTTTCCCTTCTCCAGAAGACCTTCCCAACCCAGGGATCGAACCCAGGTCTCCTGCATTGCAGGCCAATTCTTTACCAGCTGAATCACAAGGGAAACCCACGAAGACTAGAGTGGGTAGCCTAGCCCTTCTCCAGCAGATCTTCCCCACCCAGGAATTGAACCAGGGTCTCCTGCACTGCAGGTGGATTCTTTACTAACTGAGCTATCAGGGAAGCCCTTTTGGATCACTGGTATGGCAGAAACAGCTCAGTTTTATATTAATGTATCTGGTAGTTAATAGATGTGATGGTTTGTCTTTTTATTAAACATCTGAAAAAAATGCCTTTATACTACTGTTCCTCTTTAACTTCAGCTGATCGAACTGTACATTTAAATTTTTGCTTGACTATTTAAAATATATATTTTTAGGTTTGTACCTATGTCATGGACCAAGCTATTTGAAATTGCTCACATGTTTTCTTCATTATTTCATTGATGTGTAGTGAAAGAATCTGGGCATCTCAGTACACTGAACTTGTCTCTGTTATGTGGATAGTGTAATCTATTAATTAAAAGCGAACTATGATGGTACCGCCACTTTCATAGGATTTCATAGAGGGTGGTGAATAAGATTTATGAAATATTGCTATCTTATATATGTGAATTCTTTATAAATGAGTGGCACTTATTCATCTTAAATGCTTACCTCCATTTTGTGTTAATAGTGTAGAAATGATGCTCAAAAATCCCTAATGTTTGGAATCTGGTTTTATCCAGTGAAGAACTCTAAAATTCTATCCTTACACCCATGTCTCTCATGCAAGAGGGTTTCTGCAAATAAAAAGAGGGAAAACAAAAGGTTGCAAAATTGAGTGGGAGGTGACAATACTTAGCAACTTTTTTTTCAAGACAGTAATATTTAGAATGATTAATTTTTTTCTGATTTTGTCCCACAGCATTTCTACCATGGTGTGCCTAGGAGTGGTTTTCGTTGCATCTACCTTGCTTGAATTTTATGACATTTCTTGACTCTGTGGCTTGAAGTTTTTAGTCATTTTGAAACAGTTATTGGATAGTGTCACCTCAAATCTTGCTTCTTCCTCTGCCCAGGATGTATCTGTGGCTCCTGGGACTCCAGTCATGTTCACACACCACCTTTTCACTGTGCCCCTTAGTTCCCTTACTCTTTTTTCTATAATTTCCAATCCTTTTTCCCTGTGCACTTTTATCTGTCTATCCAATTCACTAATCTTTTCTTCAGCTGTATCCAGCTTGATGATGCTTTTTGTGCACATTTGTTTGTTGAACTAATATTGAGGAATGACTACATGGCAGGGGCTTCCCAGGTGGCGCAGTGGTAAAGAATCCACCTGCCAGTGCAGGAGACGTGGGTTCGATCCCCGGGTCAGGAGTATCCCCTGGAGAAGGAAATGGCAACCCATTTCAGTACTCTTGCCTGGGAAACCCCTTGGATAGAGGAGTGTGGTGGGCTCCAGGTCCATGAGGTTGGGAAAGAGTTGGACACGACTTAGTGACTAAACAACAACACTACCTGAGAGCACTATTTTATGCATTGGGGATGAGTTAGTGGAAAAAAAATAAAACAGACAAATATTCTCTCCTCATGAAACTTAAATCATTGTGGAGGGAGACAGAGAATAAACAAAAATATAATACGTATAATATATAGTATAAGATGTTAAATACTATGAAAAAAATAGAGCAGAGTAACTGTAGCAGATCTCATTAAGAAAGTGATGTTTGAGCAAAGGCTTTATGAAGGTGGGAGAGTGAGTGGCAAGGGGGAAGCCTGTGCGAAGACTGTTTTAACAGGATCATTTTGGCTGCTATTGAGAATATATTATAAGAAGCAAGGCTGGGAATGCTAACTAACTAGGGGATATTGAAATGATCCTGGTTCTGGCCACGGTGGGAGCAGAGGAGGTGGTGGGAAGGGATTGAATTCTGAAAATATTTTGACTGTAGGATCAATCAATGTATGAATGGACTAGATGTATAACATGAGAAAGAAATGTCAGGGTTGATGTCAAGCTTTGCTGCCAGTAGCTGAGATGGAGATAAGGTGTGAAGGGAAGTCAGAAGTTCAGTTTGGGGTACATTCAAGTGGAGAAGGAAATGGCAACCCACTCCAGTGTTCTTGCCTGGAGAATCCCAGGGACAGGGGAGCCTAGTGGGCTGCCGTCTATGGGGTCGCACAGAGTCGGACACGACTGAAGTGACTTAGCAGCAGCAAGTGCTGATGCAATTAGGTAAGCCACCACACTCTCAACCACTTCACCCAGTTTTATTCACTCATTGATATTACACTTTTTTCACATGGTTTTATTATCTGTTTCTCCTATTAGAATATGAGCTACAAGAAAGTAGGCTTCTTTTCCAACTTCCTATTCGATCCTAGAATATTGCTTGACAAAATCATATGGTCTATAAATACTTGTTGAATGAATTAATGAATGCATATGGTTTTCCAAACTTGCTAAATGAGTATATTGATATAGTGCTTAATTCTTCAGGATAGCTGTGAGGGTTAGATACTATGTAAGAATACATATATTTTAGGCGTAACATAGACAAAAGTGCCTCTATATATGTGTGACTTTTCAAATTAATGCTGACATCTATATGTCTTGGGAAGCAGCCTAGCATAGTGATTAAAAGCCCGCACTTTGGAGTCAGTGAGACTTTGGTTTGAATCTCAGTGGAGCTATTTTCTAGTTGAATGACTTTGGGAAAATTACTTAATCTCTCTGTGCCTCCATTTGTTCTGCAACTTGGGAATAATAATATTATCCTCTTAGGTTTGTTGTGACTATTCAATGAAATTATGCTCATAAAGGGTGTGGGAGACATAGTAAGTGCTCCAAAGTCAGAGTTATTATGATTATTCTGTCCTCTGGTTGATATATCTGACTGAATATTCATAATGTTTCCTATTTTTATGTCTTCTGTGCAGGCCTCAGGCCCACTGCATTTTGTTTTTCCATTTAATAGGACTTCCCTTTGATCAGCCTTTTTCTTCCCAAATTAACTCCACGCTGCACATGTTGGATGATGACTTTTTTCCAGGGACTGAGGGTTCATGAAAAGGGTAGTTAGGGGAGAAAGTAGCCAGATATATTAAGCAATAAAATTGAGCAAAAAGCAATTACCTGACTTTGGACTTAGGTTTTAGGGGCTTTCATCCCCAAACCAGTAAACATGCTAGACTTTTTATCTTTAGGAAAGAGAAATCCTGAAGGTGAAGTTCTGTCCACTTCCTTTACACAATTACAGATGGGGAAATCGATCAAGTGCTACAACAGCGTGAAGGAATAGATGCAATGTGAATATTCTCACTGTGATTGCCTAACTTGTGACCCTCCCCCGTGCTCATTCTCAGAAGGCTGTCTCATTAACTTTGTGTTACAAACCCATAATGAGTGAGTGGAGGTGAAAGAGGAAGGAGGAGGGGACGGGAAGTGAAGGCTGATACACTGTGGAGGGTGAACCCTACTCTGAGTAGGGTTCCTCCTCGATGGGAGCCTGCCTGAAAATGCATGTTAGACCTTTTTTCTGGAGGGTAAGCTATAAACCGGCAGTTACAGCTGCATTAAATGGCTAACAGCTACCTCCAATGACACTCTGTCCTTTCTCTGGAGATTTCCTTTTTTTTTTTTTTTTTTTTTTGCTTTAAAATTTGGGGTAGTAAAACCATATACAATGTGCTGTGTAAATAAAGTAGTAAAAGTGACTTAGGCATACAACAGTGTGGTGGAAAGAAATGCATATCACACATGCTATTTGGCATCTTTTAAGAAGGTATCTGTCAAAAACCTTTAGAATTTAGACAGAATGGTGTTGTGTCCCTGGAAATGATATTCTGGGGAACTCCCTTGTGGGATTCTAAGCATTTCTCAGGTGCCCAAAAAAGACAGACTCAGGGCTGAGACAGGTGCACACAGCTGGGCAATGGTGCTCCTAGGTGAGGCTGGCTCTGTGGCTCATGAGTCTGCCTGTCTATCATGTCCTGGATGGTAATGAAGTTGTCTGGACACAATGAGGTCAGCTAAGGTGTTTAAAAAAAATAAAACACACACACAAAAACCAGCACTGCAGAGTGATACAACAGATGGCGTTATGCCAAAGGACAGACAAAGTTCCTACCCTGAGGTGCCACTGCCCTGGGAGGGGAGCACAGGGAACAGATCAAACACCAGCTTGCCCTGCGCTCATTAAAGTTAAAAATCTTGACAGGGAATAGAGAGATGCAAGGTGATCCAAGGAGAGAATTTTACCTTCAACTCTGAATTTCTTGACTTCTCTTGTCATGGGATAGGTACTCAGTGCTACCTGCATAAAATATATAAAAGAAGGTATCCTCTGTTAGATATCTAATTGGGCACAGTAACTCAAGACCCCCTCTGCCCCTTTCCTTTTCCTCCCATCCTCTGACCCCAACCTACCCATTTTACTAAGACAAAGGCAAATATTCATAGAGGTCCATTGATTTGACCCGGAGGTAGTTGGCAGTCCTGTATTTCTGCCGTTTACTTAGGACAGTGATGACTTTTGGGGGTTCATGAGCTCATGTTGTTTGGCTGGAGGAGAAAATGGTCATTATGCTTACTCTTTAAGACCTGACTGTGGTTCACTTGGATCAAAGACCCACGGGTGTGCTTAAGAGTTCTATGAACTCTGTGGAACAGCATACAATATTTCAGTGTATGGGTATGTTTGAGTTTTCTTGGAGAGTTTTCAGCTTTCACCTTATTTTCACATGTGTCTATAAACCTATAAGTATGAATGACTCTCGCTTGCAAACCTCTACACATCCAGTTCTCCCCATTCAAATCCTACCCACTTCCAAAGTGAAATCTCATTGTTCACAAACCTTTCTTAACTATTCCTGCTCACAGGGAATTCTCCCATCTCACAACTTCACTGGTGCAAAAAAATCACAACTGTATTAAATGCCCCCAAAGAGAGTTACTTAGAGTGTTAGGGGTATGAGAGGGAGAGGAGATGCTGTGTTTGAGGGAGGGGAGGTCAGGAGAGGCTCCCCGGGGTAGTGATGCTGGAGCTGAGATCTGGAGGGCAGCAGAGCAAGAGGCAAAGAGGAAACCTGAAGAGTAGAAGTTTCATGTGTATATTAAATTGATGAGTGAAGTTGATTTGGTTCTTGTTGTTTGAAGAAATTTTCAGATACTCTTTGTGATAATGATCGTTTCACGTGGGCATATAAAAACCAGGGCAGGGGACTAAGGCTAGAGCAAAAGAATCTTGCCTAAAATTCTCTGTGTGGATTCTGCCAACTCAAGGGTAACATCTCTGAAACTGGGACTGTTTGGAGATTGTGCTTTCTTGTTAAGTTTGTCGTTTTTTTTTTGTTTGTTTGTTTTTTTTGAGGTAGACGTCCATACCCCACTCCTGAGATTTTGAATTATTTCAATGGATTGGGCCCAGACATTGATGTTTTCAAACGGCTTCTCAAATGGTTTTAATGAGAAGCCAGTGTTGAGAACGCCTATTATAAGGCCATCAATAAAATACTGGCTGGATTAAAAAAAAAAATGATAATATTCAGTGTTGACAAGGGCATGAGGAATGGAAACACACACTTGAGAGTTTGAAATACTATAAACTTTCTGAAACGCCATTGGAAATAAATTTTAAACACTTAAACTTTTGGAATACTTTGTTTTCCACCTACCAGTTCCACTTAAAGGGGTTTATGCTTAAGAAATTATCAGGTTTATGGATCAAGACTTTATAAACATTGTTCTTCAGAGTGTTTCTATGGCAGAGGTTAATTGGAAACCATTTAAAAAACTGACAATAGTCAATTAGTTAAATAATTGATATCAGTTTCTTTATAATGAAACAACTCTTAGAGATGATAGAACACAATGCTTGGTGATGGGAAAGTGTTTAAGAAATATCATAGAATGGGAAAAACAAGTATAAATTGTTATGTACAATGCTTGCATTAAAGAAAAAATGGAAAAATATTTTATTTAGCTGTATCCCTGTTAAATTGCAAGTATTTTTTAAAGTTGTTTTTGCTTGTCTGAATTCTCTAAAGTCTTTACATAAGCATGTATTATTTTCATTAAGAAAAGTTACACTTTTAACGTGAATATTAGTAAAGGAACATAGGCATTATTATTAATAGAAGGACAAATGGGTTACCCCCTCAGACATACCTCAAAGGACATATGAAAGAGAAATCTCAACTGGGCTGAATACCAGGCAAGCTGAGTGTTTGATCAGTATGCAAATATTGGATTTCTTGTTGGTCAAATTCTCTAGGGAGCTCTGAGGTAATAACTAGCAAGCTTTTGGGAACTCCCAGCAGATGTAGCCTTTGGTATCTCAGCGGTCTTAGTTATTGTTCAAATCTTTCCCTAAGTCTCATTTTTTCTGATAGAGTTTCAGAGAATCTCAGCTAACTTGAATTTATTTTAAAGAATCAAGGCAAAGAAAGTCCTGCATCTTTGCCTGATAAGGATGAATTAGGTTGTGGTTTGGAGCTCAATGGTAGCTACACTGTCAGGCCTCATTGACAACCAGAAAGCCACCAGGACCCAGGGCAGCTAGAGTACGGACACCTGGCCTGAAAACAGATGTCTGAGCTCCCTCTGCTGATTATGTCATGGTCTCTCAGCTACTTAAGGCTACTCTGCATTCACTCCAGCCTGGAAATCATGTGGCTTCTGGTTTGCTGTTGTTCAGTCGCTAAGTTATGTCTGACTCTTTGCAACCCCATGGACCGCAGCCTTCCAGGCTTCCCTGTCATTCACCATCTCCCAGAGATTGTCAGATTCATGTCCGTTGAGTTGGTGATGACAACCAACCATCTCATCCTCTGTCACCCTCTTCTCCTCCTCCTCCTGCCTTCAATATTTCCCAGCATCAGGGTCTTTTCCAATGAGTCAGCTCTGTTTTGTCAACTTCTTACCTATTTCTTTTTTTCTGCATGGTTTCCTGTGCTCCATTTGCTTCTGTTGTCTCTTGGTTCTCTTCATCTCTTGCTCTTCCTGCTCTTTCTACTGAATCTCTTTCAGCTTCTAGTACTGAACACTGGGCTGGCTCAGTCATCCTGCTAGAGCGCCTCAGACACCTGACACCTGCCTAGAAGCATCTGCCTTCGGGTCAGACAGTCATCCATCATCCTGTCCTGTGTGGTCAGGGCAGTGGGACATATGCTGCTGAGTGTGGGCTGTGTTTTCATAGAAGTGTTACTGAGCATTTGCTGTGAGCCAGTTCCACACCGTCCTCTCAGAAGCAGTTGTGGCTGTGGCAGACCCTCAGAGCATTTTAGAACCTTCTCTGCTATTTCCTTGTAACCAGTTTCAGCATTTGGACATGAGTGGGAGTGGCTTATTGACTCGAGAAGGAATGAGCACCCACTGTATAGCTCAGGGAACTCTACTCTGTGGTGACCTAAATGGAAAGGCAAGCCAAAAAAGAGGGGATACATGTATACGTATAGTGATTCACTTCGTTGTACAGCAGAAACTAAGACCACACTGTAAAGCAACTAAACTCCAATAAAAAAAAATAAAATAAAATAAAAAAAAAGGAGGGAACAGTCACTGAGGAGAGGAGCCAAGGTTCACTTTGGAACTCTCTCCTCCCTATTTGTTGAGCCTCATGGGCAGAGGAGCCGTAGGCTGCAGTCCATGGGGTCGCGAAGAGTCGGACACGACTGAGCAACTTCACTTTCACTTTTCACTTCCATGCACTGGAGAAGGAAATGGCAACCCACTCCAGTGTTCTTTTTTTTTTTTTCACTTTCTTTTTTTTTTTTTTTATTTTATTTTATTTTTAAACTTTACATAACTGTATTAGATTTGCCAAATATCAAAATGAATCCGCCACAGGAATCCCAGGGATGGGGGAGCCTGGTGGGTTTCTGTCTATGGGGTCGCACAGAGTCGGACACGACTGAAGTGACTTAGCAGCAGCAGCTGGTAAGTAAGTAGCTTCAGTCGTATCCGACTCTGTGCGACCCTACAGATGGCAGCCCACCAGGCTCCCCCATCCCTGGGATTCTCCAGGCAAGAACACTGGAGTGGGCTGCCATTTCCTTCTCCAATGCATGAAAGTGAAAAAATAAAGTGAATTCGCTCAGTCGTGTCTGACTCTTAGCGACCCCATGGACTGCAGCCTACCAGGCTCCTCCATCCATGGGATTTTCCAGGCAAGAGTACTGGAGTGGGTTACCATTAGCCTCCCTATTTGTTGAGCCTAGCAGACTGATTCTTCCCAGGAAGAGGTTGACAAACCACTTCCTGCTCGTCTCCACAGTGGCCTCACTCAATCCTGGGATCAAACACTCCTGTGTGTGGTTCTTTCCTTCCAATATTTCATTGATTTGATGATGTGAAAAATTAAGGGACTTTCCCCTGCTTGCATTTCTATTTAGTGTATTTCAATATCATAAAATATTTAGTATATTTGAATAATACAAATCATTTTAATTGCACATTTCTGTTCTAGCATGACCCTAATCATTTGGAGGGCTGAGGCATGGTTCTTTGTTTGGGGCTGTCAGGCCTGTTGACACCATGTTGAGGTGGGCATGTGACAGACAGATGAAGTGAGAAGCCTACTGCCCAGAAGATGGAACTGCCCATGGAAAACGGAGACCAGTGCCCTCTCTCTATACTCCCCTTTTCTTGTTCAGACCTTATAAATCCAATTCCTTCTTTGGGGAGTGATACCCTCTTTATCTCAAAAATTCAGTGCCTCATTATCAAATCTCAGTCCAGAACCTGTGCTTTTGACTTTGAAGCCTGGATTTTTATCAGAGCTGGGCTTCTTGCTGCTCAGGGATTGAAGCCTGTAGAACTCCCCTCTCTTCTCTGTATTGACACCACCTTTGGCTGTGGCCTAAGCAGCCTCAGAAGAGCTCCTTCTACAGAAGCCAGGGTCAGATTTCTTTTGTGGGAAACTGGAGCACGAATACTTTCTTCTAAATTCCCTTCCAAGCTCTGGACTGGGAAGCCTCTGGTCCATGCTCAGATGGTTACTTTCATAAGAGATGTGCAGCCAGGCACAAAGCTGAAAGGAGCTACTGAAATTTGTTCAGAGGAGAAACCCCAGGAAGTAGGCAGACGAAAAAGTATCCCTCCATCCATGCCTAGAAAAGGACAGGTGTTCAGCATATGTCAGACGCATTAGCATTGTGTCTGACAGTTCTAGATTCCATCCATAGCTCGTCCATTTACTTACTGCTTAGTGACCTGAAGAAGCATTCTACTTAACCCACCTGTGCCTCAGTTTCTTCATCTGTTAAGTGGAACAATAATAATACTCCTCTTGTGGTTGAAAGGATTTCTGCTGCATTGCCTAGCAGAGAGTTGATGTGCCACAAGTATTACCTAATTTCTTATACATAGCAATGCTAATTACTATAATTCTTAGTATTAATTATTTTTATTACTCCTACTACTGCTGCTGCTGCTAGGTTGCTTCAGTCGTGTCCGACTCTGTGCGACCCCATAGACAGCAGCCCACCAGGCTCCCCCATCCCTGGGATTCTCCAGGCAAGAACACTGGAGTGGGTTGCCATTTCCTTCTCCAATGCATGAAAGGAAAAGTGAAAGTGAAGTTGCTCAGTCGTGTCTGACTCTTAGTGACCCCGTGGACTGCAGCCTACCAGGCTCCTCTGTCCATGGGATTTTCCAGGCAAGAGTACTGGAGTGGGTTGCCATTGCCTTCTCCATATTACTTCTACTAGCAGTGGGCTAATTTAAGGACTTTATCACTGCCTAATTTATTTTATCTAGTGCTTCAAAATATTCTTTTTGTTTACAGGTTTATACCATCAAGTAATATAGCACTTATTCAATACAGTAAATGTTGGTTACTGAATTGGAATTACTTCCAGCTACTCCTCAGTCTTTATTTTTTTCCATAGGACTTAGAAACAACAGGTGTATTTTATATTTAGAAGTTTATTTATTGATCAATTGTTCTATTGATCACCACTTCAGAATGCAGACTCTACAGGAAGTAAGCACACTAAGAAAGTAACGTAGAATGTTACCAGTACATAGTAAATCACTCAATCAATTTGTGTTGAATGAATTAATGCATAAAAAATAAAAAAAGAACTGAAAAATGAATAATGCAAGGCCTTAATGTAAATACCATAGGTAAACTTACTGGCTTCTTCCCTTAAGGATCTTGAAGTCTAGATATATGAGAATACATAAAAGACTAATAGAGGGGAATACATGATGAATGCTTAAAAGGAGGGACAGATAAATTTCTCTGGAAGGTCAGCAGAGTAAAAGATAACTTTCATTCAGAGGATCAGAGTCTGCTTCTCAGAGACAGTGTCTTTGTGCTTAGATTTGAAAGAGGTAGGCCACTGTGAATGTGAACGGATGAAGGACCTTCCGGGGGAGGATAGCAGAAGTGAAGCCAGGCAAGGGAGACCTGAAGGACACTCATGGATAGCAAATGAAATAAGTCTTTTCTACTAACGCCACCCTACCCTGTGCTCACTGCCACCTTCATCCCCCATTGAGGCATGCATTATTCTTACTGTAGACTTAACTGAAATTCTCCTTTTCCACTATAGCTTTTCAAGACCTCCTTATTCTATCTGAAAGTTTACCCGATGATGACTTTTGATTGTTTTACCATTCATTTGGAGCTCTCATTGTACCTGTATTATTGTTACTTATTCTCTTATTGTATGTCTTACCAAAAGTAGCTGACAAGTTCTTTGAAGGGCAGGGGACAGGAACCTCCTCTTATGAATTACAGCTGCATGTGTTTGCATAAAATCATTACTCAATAGATACTGGTTGGTTGACTGAGTTAGGAGAGTAACTTTAAAAATATTGCAAGAAGCCTTTCTTTCCAACTTCTGGGCAGAATTGCTGCCTCAAATTCTATTCCACAAAAGTTTGGGTGGACCTTGAAGAGCAAGTCCCTTTAGAAATAGGATAAGAAGCTTCATTTGTACAGAGGTTCATTTTATGGATCATGAAACTCAAGGCCAAAGAACTTGCTGCTTTCTCGTGTCCTGGAGCTAGAGGTTCATGATATTTTGGGCTTGAAATTGTAAGAAAAGGATTGTAAGACTTGATGTTTTACATTAGCCCAGGGAAATCTCCTGCTAGGAAGCCAAAACACAAAGCCTTTTTGAGGCTCTTGAGTATAAAGAAAATACTCGCAGACCTTCTTAATAGAGGGCTATTTTTGGAACTTAGAACTGGAAGAGAAATTTGGATCGGGGATCTGAGTCATTCCCTGTTATTCCGGTTAATTACCACAGCCCTGCTAGAGGAAAACTGACGATTGCTAAGTGGTATACATAGATAAGGCCCAGGAAGGCAAGTGGACAATTGTTATGGAACCTGAAGGCATTTTAGAAAGATAGGACTAGATGGAAAAGAAAAATCGTACAGGAAAGAAAAGCTGGCAAGTAATCCAAATGCTCTGAAATTTTTCAAGTCTCTGCTTAATCAAAACACAAGAGTATCTTGGCTTGCAGTTCAAATATTTATTATAATTCTATTTCTTTACATTCAAATAGCTTATTAGTAAATATCTATTTAAAGGTTTTTTTAAAACTTACTAAATCATGACAGTTCCACTAGTAGTTTGATCTAGAAAACAAAACTCAGACCTGTAAATCTTCCAGAGAGAATTTTACTTATAATGGCAGCAGTTAAGGTTCACCAGTGTGGACCTTCAAAGCGAAAAAATCAGCTGATCAAATGATAAAAAGGAGCTATCTGCTCAGCTCAGTCGCTCAGTCATGTCCGGCTCTTTGCGGCCCCATGAATCGCAGCACACCAAGCCTCCCTGTCCATCATCAACTCCCGGAGTTCACTCACACTCATGTCCATCGACTCAGTGATGCCATCCAGCCATCTCATCCTCTGTCGTCCCCTTCTCCTCCTGCCCACAATCCCTCCCAGCATCAGAGTCTTTTCCAACGAGTCAACTCTTCGCATGAGGTGGCCAAAGTATTGGAGTTTCAGTTTCAGCATCAGTCCTTCCAATGAACACTCAGGACTGATCTCCTTTAGAATGGACTGGCTGGATCTCCTTGCAGTCCAAGGGACTCGCAAGAGTCTTCTCCAACACCACAGTTCAAAAGCATCAATTCTTAGGGGCTCAGCTTTCTTCACAGTCCAACTCTCACATCCATACATGACCAGTGGAAAAACCATAGCCTTGACTAGACAGACCTTTGTTGGCAAAGTAATGTCTCTGCTTTTCAATATGCTATCTAGGTTGGTCATAACTTTCCTTCCAAGGAGTAAGCATCTTTTAATTTCGTGGCTGCAGTCACCATCTGCAGTGATTTTGAAGCCACCCAAAATAAAGTCTGACACTGTTTCCACTGTTTCCCCGTCTATTTCCCATGAAGTGATGGGACCAGATGCCATGATCTTACTTTTCTGAATGTTGAGCTTTAAGCCAACTTTTTCACTCTCCTCTTTCACTTTCATCAAGAGGCTTTTTAGTTCCTCTTCATTTGCTTATTAGTAAATATCTATTCAAAGGTATTTTTAAAACTTGCTAAATCATGACAGTTCCACCAGTAGCTTGATCTAGAAAACAAAACTCGGACCTGTAAATCTTCCAGAGAGAATTTTACTTATAATGGCAGCAGTTAAGGTCCACCAGTGTGGACCTTCAAAGCAAAAAAATCAGCTGATCAAAGGATAAAAAGGAGCTATAGAGCCTGGAAAATTCCATGGACAGAGGAGCCTGGCAAGCTACTGTCCACGAGGTTGCAAAGAGTTGGACACGGCTGAGCATTCATGCACGCCATAGAGCTGTGAATAAGGGTTAATTTAGCTATGGGTAGTCTGTGCTAAGAGATAACAGTAAATTGAACTGTGGACTCTTGAACCAATACTTCAAAGTGTTGGATTTTCTTCCTTATTTTATTTGCTTTATTCCTCATCTCCTGTTTCACTCTGACTCTTCTTTTGCTTTATTTCTTATGTCTCTCTACTTCTAACTTTACCTGAATGTTTATATGAATTTTTATTTTTTCCTTTCTATTTTCCTCTCTATCTTTTTTCTTTGTTGTTGTTAAATCTTCTCATTCTCTCCTTCATGCCGCCTTCCTTCCTGTTTATCCACTTGCAAAATTAAATGGCAATCATAAAATATATTTTGGTATCAATTATTATTTAACGGGGTATAATTTTCCATACTTTAAAATTTTAAATCAATTTAGTTTAAATTTGTATATGCTTATTTTTAGCCTTTTGAATTTGTTGACTCATGATAGTAGAACATTATGAGCAATTACCACATCCCAGGGGCTGCAGCTGGTGGAGCTAAGAAGATACATACTTCATTTTCTCTGGCCTTGAACTGCCTTGAGGGTGTTGAGAGAATCAGGCTTGTAAGCAGATACTACATTGCAAGAATATCAAGTACTGTAATACAAATAGGAATTCTAGCTGCGGGAGAGAAGAGAATGCAAGATTAACTCTGCCTAGGGTTGGTGAGGAAAATTCTGTAGAAAAGAGGATCCTGGGGCTGAGGGTGGGCAGTGTCTGAAAACAGGGATAGGGCTGACGGTGGAAAAGAGAGAAGAGGGTATTAGGTTTTACTTGCATTTGACCTTCAACAGATTTTCCTCTGCAGTCCTCAGTAGCTTAATGAAAACGTGCTCTAAGTGATAAGTAGCTGAGACCCTTATTACTTTCAGATTGTGCCTTCCGGAAAGAAAAAGACATGCAAATAGCTTCTGCCAGGAAGAAGGGTTTCAGAGAGTTCTCTTCTGGGTTGCATGGCAGCTGCAGGGCATGGCGAGGAGACAGAAAATGCTCACAACTTCTACTACAGCTGAATTTCTCAAACTGTTCCAGAGAGACGGTAATAGATGTCAAATAGTTGGGGGAAATTGTCAGTTTAAACAAAACAAAACAGTCCTAAAGGAAATCAATCCTGAATATTCATTGGAAGGACTGATGCTGAAACTCCAATACTTTGTCCACCTGATGCGAAGAGCTGACTCATTAGAAAAGACTCAGATGCTAGGAAAGATTGAAGGCAAGAGGAGAAGTGGGCAGCAGAGGATGAGATGGTTGGATGGCATCACCGACTCGATGGACATGAATTTGAGCAAACTCTGGGTGATGGTGAAGGACAGGGTAACCTGGCATGCTGCAGTCCATGGGGTCACAAAGAGTCGGACACAACTGAGTGACTGAACAACACCAACAAAGTCATGTGGTATTCAGGACTGTTCTAATATTGCTAATATTTACCAAAAAATCTTCCAATGTGAATACATTTAGAAACAGTTTCAGATTGATTTGACTTAGGGTTCTTTTTTTCTTGTAAAGAAATGGCAACCCACTCCAGTATTCTTTCTTGGAGAATTCCATGGGAGAAGAGTCTGACAAGCCCCAGTCCATGGGGTTGCAAAGAATCGTACACGACTGAGTGACTAACACTTCACTTCGTGGGTTGGAATGTGTCATCTCTCCACCTTCTTCTTGGAGCCCATGCTCTGAGAAGATGGCAGTAGCTGTTTTCTTGCCTGCCTGCCCACCACGCCTCCCCAGCCCAGAAGACAGAAAACTGACACAGAGCTGGTTTCTTGGCTCCTTCTTGGTTTCTTGGCTCAGTCTTAAGCACTACATGGATTTAGCCACTTACAAGCTGTGTAACCTTAGGCAAGTGTCGTAATTCCTCTACACTGCTGCTTTCTTCCTCGACACTTCATTCAAGGACATTAGGGGAATGCACATGTTACTAAGAAGCCGTGGAGATTATGCCTTTCCCAAGGACATTTGAATTTGGCTAGGGAGCTAGAAAAATAGGTCTTTCCGAGCCAAAAAAAGAAATCTTCTAGAGGTAGATTTTTTTAAAGCATTTTGTCAGACAGGAAGAAGCTTGTTTGTGAATAAATGGGTTAACAATTAGGAGGCCCCAAATTCTGTTAATGAATACCACATGATCTGTTTCATCTGGGCCTTTGTGTAAACTTTAGCTTCCCAGACTTTGCTCTGGAAAAGGATGCTGAGGGTGGAACCAGAGAGGCAAACAAGGACATGGAAACCCAATTAGTACTCACCCTTCAGAAAAAGGCCATCTGGAGTCTTAATCTTATGTCTTACAAAATTGGCAGCTTTCTTCCTAGAGAACTACATTTGATGGTGTTTACAGAATTCATCTAGTGCAGCTTGAGTTTTATGAGGCTGTAAACATTCAAGTGATATTCAGGAAAACGGCAGGCTTTCAGTGTCTCTGGGTAAACCTGCAGCTGGAGTGGTTTTCTTTTCATTTCTAAGTCCCAAGGAAGAGTCTTCTGAGTAAAAATGGAATGAGAGATGAACTAAACAATCAAGGAAAGACCTTTGGCTTTCTGGAAAAAAAAAACCAGGATTAGTTAAATGGTTCATTTAACTTATTTAATACAACTTATATAACTAGATTTTTATGTATGGCACCTATGACCTTCATTGCATTATGTCTCAGCAAGATAAGCTATTAGAAAAATAATTCAGTGAGGAGAGAATGTTTATAAGAGTTCTTAATTGCAAAGAAGCACAAGGGTCTTTGCATTGAGGACAAAGGGTTAATGAGAGATTGTTCTGTGTTTTCTTAAGAGTTTTAAAAGTCAACCCGTGCTGTGATTGTTGTATTTGTCAGTGCCTGATAGTTGAATAGAGGTCAATCTACAAACTCATGGTTAGGTCCAACTTTGGAAAATAGAAAGCCCATGGTTAGGACCAGGGAGTTGGAAATAAATAAGAGAAAAGGAAAGAAAATAAATTTGAAGTGTGTTTTAACTCTTTGTCACCCTCTGAAATATCTATTTTTACACCAAACTGCAAATTCTTGAGACTCCCCATACATTAAAAAGTGTTTTTCAGTAAATATTATTCAAAGCATGAAAGGAAGGCATTCCATCAACTTTCTTCAGTTTTCTACTCTATAGCCTACTCTCAAAACTTGAGTATTTCTTGCTTACCGTAAGCACATCTTGATTGTGCCCAGGCCAGCAGAGCTGAAATATATTCCCTGTAGAGCATGAGCAAGATACTTGTTTTTCTGAAAACTCTGGGCATATATTGAGGGATGGATGGAAGGATGAGGAAGGCATAGTTTTGGGGGGACAGTGCCTATTTATCCAGAGTAGGTAGAGGAGCTGCATTGATTTTAAGGCTAATTGCGAGCTTTCATAGAATCAGAGGCCACCAACTTATCAGTTACAGTGACAGTCCTGAGTTGGTGGGAACCCATCTCCCTTTCACCCAGGTGAAGCTTCTGACCATAGATACCTTGACTCCCATGTCCACACAACTATAGCTAAGTGCTAAGAAATATGAGGAACTACTCTTGGGGGGCATTGGAGATGCGGACTCATTCCTTCTTTCAGTACTTTAGTGACATTGGAAGTAGCGTCCAAAGGCAGAGGTAGGCACTATACAGCTGTGAAGCAAACACTTCCACGTGATGGAACACACTGGCTGTGCAGGGTTCGATCCCGACAGCAGCCAGCGCTGAAGTACTCTGGTTATGCGGGACTTTTTCCTTAAGTCAGGGGCACATAGTGTTGTTGGTAAACTTTGACTGATGTCTTATGTAAGCATCTGGCTTTCGACTCAGATGCCATAGGTCAACTGTATCAAAATATCAGACAAGAGGACCAGTTTTAGTCATTCGAGACTTCTGAAGATAGGAAAGGAACGGTTCACCTTGACTACTGATAAGAAAGAGTGCCATCTGGAGGCCGTGTGGAGAAATGCACTTCAATCTGAAGAAGCATCCTTCCTTGCGACCTTGAGCTGTGTGACTCTGTAGGTGTTGTGCTCACGATTGATCTTTAGGGAGAGGGAGCAGTAGGCACAGATATGATAATGGAGTCAGGTATTGAGGAGGAATAAACTGTGTTGACACAGAGTGAAGTCCCAGACCTTATTAATTCCTAAAATCCCTTTATCTCTTTCCAGGGATGATTCTAGTCAATTGGGAGCTTTTTTACTCCAGTGGTCTGCTTCTAGAACTTGGACTTTTAAGTTTTGGTAGGTTGTGTTTTTTTTTAAACAGAATTAAAGTGCTTAGAAATTATATTTATTTTCTTTTGTGTTAGGAAAAGTAAATTATTTGAGGTGAGACATGTCATTAAAAGAGAGCCCTAAAGGGGGAGAAATTGTGGAAAATGAAGAGCAACACAGGAAGTGCAAAACCATTCCTAATTTTGCTTAACTCCTCTAATTGGATTACTGCATAGGCCATGTTTCAAAGGACTAGTTTCTTTCCCTCATCTTGACGCACACTATTCAATAATATCAAAGAAAGTACTTTCCACTTGAGCCCTGATGGTCACTGTCCAATCTCCAGGTCCACAGTGAACCATAGATTTTGAAAAGAGATCAAAAAGAGGTTTGAAGTCATTGCAACATGTAACCATTATAATGCTATAGATGTGTGACAGGGTTTTCTTAGATCCTATCATTATAGGTGATGATTTTACTATCATCATGTTACTGTGAAGAGTCAGACCACCTGAGATAGTGACCAAGGTGGAAATCACCCCCAAAGAAGCACAGATGAAGTTTGGGCAACAGAGCCTGGGGTCTAGAGTCCCAGACTAAGAAACTGCTACTAAAATGCTTTTCCTACAGCAGAGAAAACAGGCAGACACAGGTTTGAGTTTAATGTCTATAGTATTGGATTTTTCTGTTGCAACTTTCATATAAGAAGTTTGGACAAATTCCTTTGTTCTATAGAAGTGTGGTTCTCACAGTGGATGTTGCTGGATTCCGTTATAATAGGTGAGCTACAGACAAGTGCTACAAACATCCACATCTTCAGTGATCCTGTTTGTAGAAATTTTTTAGGATAATCCACACCCCTTGAGATGGTGATTAGTGGTATTAAGCTTTACCAATAACACATTAAAAAATTATTGTGTCATTTGTCTCCAAACTTCAATAGCCAGTTGTAAAAGCTCGGTTTGCTTGCCTCATTCTTTCAGTTAATTAAAAAGATTTTTTAATAGCCTCAAGTGTAGTGTAATTTATAACTAGCCTTTCTCCCTCCTGTTTTTAATTATCATCTTTGCATGGTGATATTGAACCTTTTCCCTTTTATGGACTACTTATGCATCGTTTCCTGAGACCAGCCCTAGAGCTTTTAATTAGAAAATAAAGAAGTTTTATGTATTTTAGTCATCTTCAGCTAGGCAGATGAGTGGAATTTATTTCTCCTTATTTTTCCCCCAGTTAAAAAGAGACTCTTCCTGACCAAATAACAGTTTCCTTTTCAAAGCATGTTATGTGTGAAGGTTGGGAAGACTGAAATGAGAACCCATATGTAAGTTAAAAATCTTCTGTCACTCTGGTTACTGAATGGAGAAGGCAGAGACTTTCAGGATTACACAGTGCTCTGAACAAAGCTCTTGACATTTCTGATTCACTGAATAAACAAATGAATACATTTCTTTGCTTGCTGATCAATATAGTGAGAAGAACTAATAGCATAATTCAAAGGGGGTAGAGAATCGAAAATCAGGAAGAAGAACATTAGATGTTTTTGGAAATAACAGAATTTCAGATAATGGAAGCACTGGAGTAATTTTCTTGGTGTCAGTTTTGCACAGAGTGTTAAACAGGTGTGTGCCATCAGTCAGTGTGGACGCTACTAATGGCTGGTGCCATCCGCGCCCCTTTTAATTTCAAGTTTAGAGGAAGAGCTGGGAAAAGCATTCAGAGAAGAAAATAACAGTACAGACAGCCCAGGAATGCAGTGCTCTAATATTTGCATGCTCTCCTCTTTATACCTTCCTTGTCTTAAAAAGTGAAGGCGAAACCTCAAACAGTGGAGGAATTTGCTGTGGATCCTCACAGCAATATCCCAAAGCACTCTTAGAAAAAAGAAGGTATATAAACATTCAAGTAATAAATGCATCTGATTTGTTTTCCATTAAAAACATTAGGGCATTGTTGTTTAACTTGCAAATTACTCTGAGGCACAAGCAGAAAGATCATATTTTAATTATCACAGTATACAGATATTATTTCCAATTTAGAGATTAAAAAATTAGTCAGTGACAAAATTAAAAGTCAAATCAAGGACTTTGCTTTCATCTGACTCATGACTGAGATGACAGGTGTGAGCAAACCTGGAACAGTGTCATGTTCTTCTTCTCTGGGAAGGTAAAAATCAGGTCAACTACTTTACCTTGCCTGAGCTTTTTCAACAGATTCACAAACATGAATCTACTGGGAACCTGGAGCTGTTTGAAAACGTGGAGATGAATCTGGGTGGCTTAGAGTCACTCTGTCATGCAGACTGGTTCCCCAGTCACAGCACCTTCTAGGTGGGAAGAGTTGGTGTCTCTTTTCTCTTTGCAACAAATCTGCACCCTACACATGTGCTTGGAGGCAGCCTTCACTATCAAAGGCACTTTCTCGCCTTCTAATAGGAAACAAGTTACCTTTATCCTCCACAATTAAAAAAAAATTATCTTCGTGTTTCTATCATGTTGTATTTTCTCATCATGTTACTAATCATCCATTGGTATTCTCTAACATGAAAGAATACATCTGAAATCCATTGCTCAGATTTTTGGAAGATGCACTAAGAGTTTTAGTCTGTACACACTATCTTAATAAATTCATAGGCTTGATGGGAAGAAATTAGATGCCAACATTTTTGGACATGAATTTTAGGACCAGTCTGTCAATTTCTGCAAACTAAGCCATAAGGGTTTTGATAGAGATTGCATTGAATCTGTAGTTACTTGGGAAATATCATTATCTTAGCATTATAAAGATTTTCAATTCATGAACACTGAATGTCTTTCCATTTATTTACATCTTTTAAAATTTGTCTTGCCAATGCTTTGCTTCTCTCAGCATACAAGTCTTTAACTCCTTTTATTATTACTTTTATACTGCAGCTTTTATTTTTAGGTTCTACTGTAAGTGGAATCGCTTTCTTAATTTCATTTTTGCATTGTTCATTGCTAATGTGTAGAAAAATTGACTTTTGTATATTGATTCTGTACTCTGCCATTTTGTTGAACTTGTGTATTAGTCCTAATCTATGTTTGTAGATTCCTTAGTATCTTATCTATATAAGATCATATCATCTATTAATAGTGATGGTTTTACTCCTTTCTATGCAATGTGAATGCCTTTTATTTCTTTTTCTTGCCTAATTTTCTGTCTAAAATCTCCAGTATAATGTTGAATGCAAGTGGCAAGAGGGGACACCTTTGTGTTCTTCCTGATCTTAGGGCAAAGCCTTCAGTCCTTCACCATTAAGTATATTAGCTGTAGGGTTTTCATGGAGGTTTTTGTCTTTTTAAAATCAGGTTGAGGACTTTACTTTCTACTACTACTTTGTTGAGTGTCTTTGTCTATGAAATAATAAAATTATAAAGCAGATTTTTTCAAGCTTTTTTCCTGAGTGTATTAAGATAATCACTCATTGTTTGTCCTCTGTTCTGTTGAATAGACTGATTTTCATACATTAAAACAACTTTGCATTCCTGAAATAAATTCCATTTGATCATGGTATAGTGTAATCTTTTTTACAAGTTTTATATTTTTGTCCATTGTAGTTTATTTTTCTTGGGATGGATGTCTTTGTCTGATTTTGGCATCAGAGTAATATCAGTCTTTTTATCCTTCAGTTGGAAAGGGCTCCCTCTTTCATTTTTGGAGAAGGGCTTAGTTTGTGTAATATTGATGTTATTTGGTAAGTTTCACCAGAAAAACCATCAAGCGTAGCTTTTCTTTTGGGAAAGGTTTTGATTATTAGTTCATCTCCTCACTTGTAATAGTCTAGTCAGATTTACTATTTCTTCTTGAGTCAGGTTTGTGACTCGCTAGGAATGTGTCTGTTTCATCTAGGTTATCTAATTTGTTGGCATATGATTATTCATAGTTTTTCCTTTTGGTATTTTATTTCTGAAAGATCAGCAGTAATGTCCACTCTCTCATTTCTCATTTTTGTAACTTAAGCCTTTTTTAAATTTTCCTGGTCACTGTATCCTAAACTGGTTTTACAATCCTTGTGTGGATTTCAACCTGTAGTTTGAAAAACATGACCTTTGGCCTCTTAAGTAACCTCTTTGGCCCCCTATAACAGAAGAGCCATTCAAGTTCTAACACTAAAAGACTCTATAGGATTTAGAAGATTGTATGCTTCTTGTTACATTTTTCCCAAGATGGAATTCTATTTGGGTAACTAGAATATCTACAATAGTGATTCCTTTAATGTAATTCCCTGCCAGCAACTTTAGCATCACTTGGGAGCTTGTTAGAAATCTAATTCTCAGACCTACTGAATCAGAAACTCTGGGGTAGAACCCAACAATCTGTGTTTTTTACAACTCTCCTGATTCTGATCTATGCTAAATCCTGAGAACCAATGGTCTGGAACAACTGTCTTCTCTCAAACAGGTTCCTCACATCTCTAGTCTTTTAACTTGAATATCTATGTTTCCACAACTCTTTTCTTCCATCCCACCCCATCCCCACTTTTTCTTGGGGAAAATCAGTTCTTCTATATCTCTAGGTATCAGGATAGTGCTGCAGGGCATTGCAGACTAACTAAAAGGTAACTCCAACCCTTCTTAGCCTACTCTGTGCAGTTCCTGCAGAGATACCCTTCGGGTATTGGGGAGGGAACAAGTCCGGCTTAGAGAATTTTTGTGCCCTCTAGTGGGAAAGACTGGGAGAAGGCAATGGCACCCCACTCCAGTACTCTTGCCTGGAAAATCCCATGGATGGAGGATCCTGGTGGGCTACAGTCCATGAGGTCGCTAAGAGTTGGACAGACTGAGCGACTTCACTTTCACTTTTCACTTTGATGCATTGGAGAAGGAAATGGCAACCCACTCCAGTGTTCTTGCCTGGAGAATCCCAGGGACAGGGGAGCCTGGTGGGCTGCCGTCTATGGGGTCGCACAGAGTCGGACACAACTGAAGCGACTTAGCAGCAGCAGCAGCAGTAGGAAAGACTACAGTTCCACTTTTCTCCCAGTTCTTACTCATACCTTGTGCTTTGATGGATGCACTGGAATGCTGAGCTGCTTGGTGGCTGTTTTTATAGACATATGTTATAAGAATTATTGATTTTTGTTTTCATAACATTTTTCATTATTGCATCTTAGGTTTTGCCAGCATAGATGTTATCCATTTCCTGGGTCAGAAAAAGACCCTTAAGATGTCTGGAATGTAAACGGGGTTCTCTAGATGAGTAAACACTTGTGATGAAGCTCCGTAGAGTGAAGTTTCACTAAGATATGTTTGTTTTTCTTTGTCTTTATCTCGATTTTACTTCTTTGCTTGACATAGTATATGGAATATAAGTGAAGTTTTTATATTGAACAGTCCTAAGAAGCTAAAGAAATAGATGATATTTAGCATGTAATTTTCTTTTTTTCTACTGTATTCCATCAATTTAACCATTTTGAGTTGTTGAAGCTAGTTTTCTGTTTCCATGGCCATATATTATTGTGTAGCTGAAAAGTCAATAGACCTAGATTCTAATCTGAAAATTAGAAAATAGTAAACTAACTAACCATTAACTTGTACTCTTGAACAAATCATGTCCCATCTCTGATTCTCAATTCCTTTATCTCTGAAATATAGATAATGGCTTCTTCAACCTACTCACAGTATTGCTATAGGAATTTAATTAACTATTTCAACTTATGCAATGTCTTTAATATGCTAGGCAATAGGAATTAAACAGAAGGGTGTGGATTGGGGGAATCCCTGTTCTCTTGGGACATATATTTCTATTGGTAGTGGACAGAAAATTGAAAAAAAAATAGCAAAAAACACACACAGAATTCTGGGTGGAGGGGAAGAGTAAGCCAGACTTTCTGAGTTAGTGCCTGGATTGTTCCAGGAGCAGAAAGGGGGTCAGAGTGCCTGGATTGGAGTTAAGTGGCAGGGGAGGGTGGGATAGCAGGAATGAGGCTGAAGAGGTGATGTGGGCTGGGGGAAAGGACATGCTGGGTCTTGAGGCCATTGTCAGAACTTTGGCTTTTCTTCTGAGTTATATGGGAGCCGTCACAGAGTTTTGAACAGAAGAATGATGTGAACTGTTTAATTTTTAAAGAACCACTCTGACTTCTTTGTTAAAGAAAAACAAAACAAAACATTGGAGTACAGGGTGAAAGGAAGAGACCAGTTATAAGGATGATATTTGTGTTTAGTCAGCCAGCGTGCACGACTCTTTGAGGCCCCACAGATTGTAGCCCACTGGGTTCCTCTGTCCATGGGATTTCCCAGGCAAGAATACTGAAGTGGGTTGCTATTTCCTTCTCCAGGGGATCTTCCTGACCCAGGGATCAAACCCATGTCTCCTGCATTGCCAGGTGGATTCTCTACCACTGAGACACCTGGGAAGCCCTTCATTTAGTATGCTGTGCTGTGCTCAGTTATGGCGAACTCTTTGCTACCCCATGGACTGTAGCCCGCCAGGCTCCTCTGTCCATAGGGATTCTCCAGGCAAGAATACTGGAGTGGATTGTCATGCCTTCCTCCAGGTCATTTAGTATAGCTGTCCTTTATTTCACTTGAAAATATCTAGGTTCATTCACATTCCAAAGAACATGCCAAAATATATGTTGGGCAATGCTGTACCAGACCACCTTCCCTTCTAGAATATCCTCCAAGACTCTTATTAACTGTTGCTGCATAAGTTGTCCTGCAATACCCTTTTACCATGTCATTCCTTTATCAAAGGTCAATGGGGAGCTTCTTGTCCAGAGGATTAGCTCCAGATTCCTCCACCCTACATTGAACTTTGCCCACAGTCCAGCCCAAACCTTTCATCTGCAACCCTGGTGCTGAGGTGCTCTAATGGGCTTCCAGCTCCACTGGACACATTCAGATCCTTCCTCTGGTGACTTCTGGTGGGCCATCCCACAGCTCTTCCACTTCAATAATTTCTCCTCATCTTCCAGTGCCCAGTTAAAAAACTACTTCTTTTGGGCAGCTGCCTTCTGACCTCCAGAGGTTGTGGCAAAATCTCCTCCTGTCAACTCCTCCAGCACACACTAAACGTGTGACTTCATGCCACCCTTAACCTACATTGCCATGTGTTAATATTAAACTGGGCTTCCCAGGTGGCTCAGAGGTAAAGTATGTGCTTGCCAATGCAGGAGACACTGGAGAAGTGGGTTGGATCCCTGGTTTGGGAAGATTCCCTGGAGGAGGGAATGGCAACCGGCTCCAGTATTCTTGCCTGGAAAATCCCATGGAGAGAGGAGCCTGGCGGGCTACAGTCCAAAGGGTTGCCAAGAGTTGGACATAACTGAGCACAATATTAACACGGAAAACTGTGTGCTGTTATTTTAAAATATATTCCTTAAAAGCAAGTATTATCTCTTGGTCTTCTTAGTATCCCCCGTGACACCTTACCTAATAGCTTGTGGGTTTTTTTGTTTCTAATTTTTAAATGTATTTATTGAAGTATAGTTGATTTGCAATGTTGTCTCAGTTTCAGATATAGCAAAATGATTCAGCTTTATATGTATATATATATGCAGTATGCTGTTGCTCAGTCATGTCCGACTCTTTGCAACCTCATGGACTGTAGTCCACCAGGCTTCTCTGTCCGTGGGATTTCCCAGGCAAGAGTACTGGAGTGGGTTGCCATTTTCTCCTCCAGGGAATTTTTGTGACCCAGGGATCAAACCCACATCTCCTGCATTTCCTGCATCGGCAGGCGGATTCTTTACCACTGAGCCACCTGGGAAGCCATATATATACATATGTATATATGTACATGTATATATCTCCTTTTTCAGATTCTTTCCCTTTATAGGGTATTAAAAATATTGTTCTCTGTGCTACACAGTAGGCCCTATTGGTTATCTATTTTATATATAGTAGTGTGATTATGTTAATCCCAAACTCCTAATTTATGCCTCCCCATCCCTTTACCCTTTGGTAAGCATACATTTGTGTTCCACATCCGTGGGTCTATTTCTGTTTTGTATATAAGTTCATTTGTATCATTTTTTTTAGATGCCACTTATAATTGATAGCATATGATAGTTGTCTTTCTCTGTCTGGCTTACTTAGTATGATAATCTCTAGGTCCATCCATTGTTGCTGTAAATGGCCCAATAGCTTGTTTACTGTGTTTTTAGACACATCTATAAATATTTCGTGAATTTGAGTGAGGTTGAATGTGTTTTAAGAGCATAGATTTACCATTTTCCAGCTTTATAGCACTTTGTATTTGCCCTTATCCTGACTCATATTCTTCTATTATGCATGCTGCGGGGCCAGATGGCTTGTATTTTGGTGGGTGGACGCCTTTCTTCACACAGCGTGCTGGTGATGCCGTGACTGGAGAGCCTCAGGCATGAGGACCTTCTGGTGGCGGGGCTAAGAGAAGTTAGAGCCAGGAAAGAACAGTTTGCTGGGGAAATGGAAGCAATTGTAGGCCTGGCCTTTTGGAAAGGGCAGCCAGTTGTGTGTGTGGTGTCTGTGAGACGACAAATATGGGCTTGCTTCCCCTGGTGGTTGTGCATTTGAGGGGTGTATAGCTGGAGGGGGTGCAGCTGTGAGTGATTCTTGAGGTCAGGCTGGCTGCCCTGTCATATCCTGGAAGATCCATCCATCAGAACGGTGCATATGCCAGGTCCAAGGGATGTAGGAAACAGGATTCAGTTTCCTAGGAAGGGGCTTGCAGGTATTAGACAAAGCATCCCAGATAAGCAGATGAGCCAGGTGTGCTAACCAGGACCTGGATGCTGGGCAGGGCCCATGCATAGGCAGACTGGGCCACCAGCTGCATTTAGAGGCAGACACACCTGGTTCAGTGTGCCCGGAGCTCATCACAGGGACCAGTTCATTTCTTGGCCTTCGGAGGCACCCAGGAAAGTGTGCCGCATATTCACCTCTGTAAGACTTAGTGTCTGCCTCTATAAATTAGTGAAGTTAGTGCCTACCTTGGAGTGTTGTTGGAACAATTGAACGAGATTTTATAGAGGAAAATAACAGAATGAGAAAGACTAGAGATCTCTTCAAGAAAATCAGAGATACCAAAGGAACATTTCATGCAAAGATGGGCTCGAAAAAGGACAGAAATGGTAGGGACCTAACAGAAGCAGAAGATATTAAGAAGAGATGGCAAGAATACACAGAAGAACTGTACAAAAAAGATCTTCACGACCCAAATAATCACGATGGTGTGATCACTGACCTAGAGCCAGACATCCTAGAACATGAAGTCAAGTGGGCCTTAGAAAGCATCACTATGAACAAAGCTAGTGGAGGTGATAGAATTCCAGTTGAGCTATTCCAAATCCTGAAAGACGATGCTGTGAAAGTGCTGCACTCAATAGGCCAGCAAATTTGGAAAACTCAGCAGTGGCTACAGGACTCGAAAAGGTCAGTTTTCATTCCAAGCCCAAAGAAAGGCAATGCCAAAGAATGCTCAAAATACCACACAATTGTACTCATCTCACACGCTAGTAAAGTAATGCTCAAAATTCTCCAAGCCAGGTTTCAGCAATATGTGAACCATGAACTTCCTGCTGTTCAAGCTGGTTTTAGAAAAGGCAGAGGAACCAGAGATCAAATTGCCAACATCCGCTGGATCATGGAAAAAGCAAGAGAGTTCCAGAAAAACATCTATTTCTGCTTTATTGACTATGCCAAAGCCTTTGACTGTGTGGATCACAATAAACTGTGGAAAATTCTGAAAGAGATGGGAATACCAGACCACCTGATCTGCCTCTTGAGAAATTTGTATGCAGGTCAGGAAGCAACAGTTAGAACTGGACATGGAACAACAGACTGGCTGCAAATAGGAAAAGGAGTTCGTCAAGGCTGTATATTGTCACCCTGTTTATTTAACTTATATGCAGAGTACATCATGAGAAACGCTGGGCTGGAAGAAGCACAAGCTGGAATCAAGATTGCCGGGAGAAATATCAATAACCTCAGATATGCAGATGACACCACCCTTATGGCAGAAAGTGAAGAGAAACTAAAACGCCTCTTGATGAAGGTGAAAGTGGAGAGTGAAAAAGTTGGCTTAAAGCTCAACATTCAGAAAACGAAGATCATGGCATCCGGTCCCATCACTTCATGGGAAATAGATGGGGAAACAGTGGAAACAGTGTCAGACTTCATTTTTTTGGGCTCCAAAATCACTGCAGATGGTGACTGCAGCCATGAAATTAAAAGATGCTTGCTCCTTGGAAGGAAAGTTATGACCAACCTAGATAGCATATTCAAAAGCAGAGACATTACTTTGCCAACAAAGGTCCGTCTAGTCAAGGCTATGGTTTTTCCTGTGGTCGTGTATGGATGTGAGAGTTGGACTGTGAAGAAGGCTGAGTGCCGAAGAATTGATGCTTTTGGACTGTGGTGTTGGAGAAGACTCTTGAGAGTCCCTTGGACTGCAAGGAGATCCAACCAGTCCATTCTAAAGGAGATCAGCTCTGGGATTTCTTTGGAAGGAATGATGGTAAAGCTGAAACTCCAGTACTTTGGCCACCTCATGCGAAGAGTTGACTCATTGGAAAAGACTGATGCTGGGAGGGATTGGGGGCAAGAGGAGAAGGGGACGAGAGAAGATGAGATGGTTGGATGGCATCACTGATTTGATGGACGTGGGTCTGGGTGAACTCTGGGAGTTGGTGATGGACAGGGAGGCCTGGCGTGCTGCGATTCATGGGGTTGCAAAGAGTCGGACACGACTGAGTGACTTATCTGATCTGATGTGTGTGTGTGTGTGTGTGTGTGTGTGTATGTGTGTGTATATATATATATATATATATATATAGATAGATAGACAGATAGATAGTGTCGTTTTTAACACCAGGCACATAGTAGGCCCTCAAGAAATGGATAGTAGGTCCTCTATCCATTCCAATATCTGCCAACAGGGCTCTGGAGCTCCTTTTGCAATCAGCATTAGCTCAGAAAATGGGTAGACAGAGCCTGTAGGTGAATCTATCACTAACAACAAGGCCTGGTTAAGGTAGGGGCAGGCAAGGATGACAGCTAGCCAGATATCAAGCCTGGACTTAGCATAATCATGATCTTTGGGGGCCAAAAATGAAAAAGAGTATGCTGAAAGAGCAACCAGAAGCGAGTAATAATAAATGAGACAAATAACAGGCATTTTAGTGCTTATTAAGTGGCAGCTACTGCTCTAAGCACTTTACTCTGCCCAACAAATCTACAAGCTAAGTACTGTCATAACACCATTTATCCATGTGAAACTGAGATGTTCCAAGGCTGAGTTATGCAGCTAATAAGCAGCAGAGCATGGACTCGGGCCAGAAAGGAGAAGTTCCTGATGGTTTGGGATTTTGGACACTAGAATGGATCACTGGAATAGATATTGAAAGCTTCTAGAATCAGGAAGAAAACTTGCAGAACTGGGAAAGTGGAAGTACAACCCTGCCTAAAGATGGAAGAATGGGCTAATTCCCTGGGTTCCCACAAGGTAGCCTTGGGACGAGGTGAAACTGACTGCATCAGAATCATCCAGCAATCTTTTTATTAATAGAAATAACCATTTCTCAAGCCTCATCCTTGGAGACTGTAACTCCAGAGGCCTTGGTGGTCCCAGGGATCAGCACTGCAAAGGCCGCAGGGGTGTTCTCAAGGGTCCCTTGGCCAGTGGCTTTTCAAGTTAGCACACAGGGCCCTGTGTGAGGATACTTCCATTATCCTTGTTTGCCAGCTGAGACAAGTAGGCTGTGTAGTTGAAAGTGCTCAGATCAGAATAATGATATCTTTAGGTTCCAGTTACCTTCTAGATTTAGAGCCTGAAAATTGTATTCTGGGGCTTCTGGTGACAAATTTGAGGATGCTGTGGATCACACAGATGGCAAGGCAGCCGGCTGACCACTGGATGGCATCCCTCTCCTTCCTTTTCCAGGCAGATAGTTGCTGAGCGTTCACAGCTCCTGTTAGGGTCCTCCGGCAGCTTCTTGCTGGTGTCTCTCCCTACATTGATAACACAAGGCCCCTGGTGCCCACCAAGCCCCTCAACCCACAGGGGTGGGATTGTAGGCCTAAGCAGACCCTGGGCGAATGGACAGAATGGGTGCTTTTGAAGGTAAAGAAAGGTTTCTTTCATTTTCTTAAAATAGCCTTCCCTAGTTCATCCTAGGATGTGTTTACAGGTCATGCTATCAGTGACAGAATGAGGCTGCTAAAGTGAAGGCCAGGAGCCATCAAATAGTCATTTTCAGCACTGATCATCTCTGAGCCTATCATGCAAGTTAACAGGAAAATAAAATTTTGTTTCCATCTACATATTTAGAAGATGTGTTCAATGAATAGGTTGTTTGTTTGTTTTTTATCTACTGCCCTCTGGTGGAAACACATTAAAATTTAATTTGCTTAAGATAAGCCAAGATGAAAGGGAGTGAAGGGTGATGTAGTATTTCTAAGATGAAAAGAGTCTGGGAAAGTTCATCAAGTTTCTTCTCTGAAAAGATACTTTTGAGAAGGGTCGGTTGCTTTGCTGAGACAAACATTAAGCAGAATCTGTCATTTGGCTGAGATTGTCACACCATTCAGCTAATCAGAGGTCACACAAAAGCTTGTTTTTTTAAGACAAACTGGAAACTGAAATGTGTTAGAACCATATGTTCTTTCTTTCCAGGTTTTTCTTTTTTTATGTGACATAAATATACACTTAGTGAAAATGTAGGGTTTCAAATCATTTTGTATTCCTGACCTTTTGTTTTTTCCCCTTGGGTCTTCTCTTATTTCATTAGATTTTTGGCTTTGTTTCAGATTCAAAAACATCATTTCCAGGACGACTTGGCTTTTCTGGAAGATACCGTGACCATGCTGATCTTTCCTTGAGTTTATCTTGCTGACAGTCTGTAGTTCTTTCTAGAGTCTTGTTAATGTACTAGGAAGAAGGCCAAACTTCATTCCTGGAATTGAACCTCAGGTTCGCCATGGAGACACATGGCCAAATCCTGGATTTAGAGGAAATCTCAGCTCTGGGAACTGTATGGGATTTGGTGGGAACGGAGAGAGAGCTGGACAGCTCCCAAACCTGCTGTCTGTGTAGCGTTTTATAGCCTGCAGTTTCTTTGCTTGGTGTTTTCAGCTCCAGAATAGTAACAGAGAGAACACCTAGCAACCAAGGGAAATATTTAATCCCTCATCTTTTCCCTACTTTAAAAATACTACATTTCCTTGTTTTTCCTCTCCCCTCTTTTTCAAGACCTGCAAAGTTTACTTATTGCATTAGGCTGCATACACATGCATGCTATAGAACTGACTTTATCTCCTGCTCCTTAAAAAAATTAATCTACAACCTCTTGGCAATACCCAGCAGAATGAAATCACAGTCCGTCTCCTAGAGATTCAGAGGGTGAAGAGTCATCGGTTGCTTTGTGTCTATTTCTCTACTGTGTATTGGAAGCTCCTTGAAACTAGAAAAAGTCTCATTTCACCTTTGTGAGAGAAACTGCTCACCTGTAGAAAGTTTAGAGATGGTCACTTGTATGTCTCTGCAGTCTTGCAGAGACTATGTTGATTTGTGACTTGCTTTTTTTGCTGTCAGATAACTGGAGGAAAAACCAGAACACACTTCTTGTCGTAATGTGTGTCCTCCATGTGCCCTTTATTTGAGGTCTCAGAAACTAGAATAGCGGGTAAGTAGAATGCTTTTGCAGAGAAGGCAATGGCACCCCACTCCAGCACTCTTGCCTGGAAAATCCCATGGACGGAGGAGCCTGGAGGGCTACGGTCCATGGGGTCGCTAAGAGTCAGACACGACTGAGCGACTCACTTTCACTTTTCACTTTCATGCATTGGAGAGGGAAATGGCAACCCACTCCAGTGTTCTTGCCTGGAGAATCCCAGGGATGGGGGAGCCTGGTGGGCTGTCGTCTATGGGGTCACACAGAGTCGGACACGACTGAAGTGACTTAGCAGCAGCAGCAGTGCCCTGTAAGGTGTAACAGAGGAGACCTCATGTAAGATGATAACTAAGAATTACTGACCACTTGCTGTGAGTGGGATTACTGTTCCCATGTTATTCTCATTACAGCTCTGTAAGGTGAGTGTGTTGGAAGTTTGTGTTTTTTTCTTGTTTGTTTGTTTATGTGATGGTTTAAGAAGGCATAAGGAAGCAAACCTATCTTGCACATAGGAAGACGCCTAGCCTCTCAGCCAGATGCCCATGGGTGTCATTTATCATAGAGAATCTGCTAGGGTTCAGGCTCTGCTCCTTGCATGCAGGACTCAGCACTTTGAAGAAGAAATGCACTGAAACGAGAGCTGAAGCTGACTCACATTAACAAGATTGGGGTACACCTCATACACACACTACGCATATAATGGGCCAGGATCATTCATTTCAGCCTTACCACCTAGCACCTTTAAACTATGCAGGAAACTGGTGTGGTGAGTCTGACATCAGATCCACAGTGAGTTTGATGTCAGAATTTTAAGAACTCAAAATCTTTGTGTCCTCTCATCTCCCAGGTGGCTCAGATGGTAGAGAATCTGCCTGCAATGCGGAGACCTGGGTTTGATCTCTGGGTTGGGAAGATCCCCTGGAGGAGGGCATGACAACCCACTCCAGTATTCTTGCCTGGTGAATCCTGTGGACAAAAGAGCCTGGCAGGCTACAGACCATGGGCTCACAAAGAGTCAAACGTGACTGAGTGACTTTCACTTCACTTCACTTCATCTCCCATGGAGTGGGTCTGGCCATTCTGACTCTCTCAGATGACGCCTGGGTGAGTGCTCCCAACGTCTGTTCCTGTGACTCCCCTTTGAATTTCTGTTATTTCTTGTAAAACTTCTGCTATTTACACAGTTGTTCATCAAACATGGTTTAATGGAATTGCTTGGATTTGTGCTGAACTTAGTTACAGTCTCATTTCAGCCTCACTCTGCCTCCTTGAGATTCTCCCCAATTGCCTGACTTGGAGTTTGAGACACTCCTGGCTCATTGCAGTATGTTTAGGGAATTTCCGAGTCTGTTCCCCCAGATGGCTGCTCTCTATCATGGCAGGGAATTGTGCTACCTTTAACTTTCAGGACACAGCTGTATTGTAATGGTTTTAGAGAGAACTTACAGTATTCCCCACGAATAGACAATGGTATCACCATGCTGTATGGACTCTTCTGTTTTTATGAAAAGGCAATGGCCCCTTTAAAAAAGAACAGTCTGTATTCAGAGCAGGGTAATACTGCTATGTTCTGGAAAACTGGCAGAATCATTAATAAGGAAACCAGTTGTGTGTAGATTTAAATTAATCAGCAAGCATCCAGCAGCTAGAAACCTAAGGGGAGGGGAGATTCTCCTTGAAAAGAGAAAATATACTCCCCTCTCATTGGGAAAACACACACACACACACACACACACAGAGTCATGGAGAAGCAGACATATGGTGTGGCCATAATCTTGTCTCTCTTGTGGTTTCTGTCAAGCTGCATGCAAGAAACAGTTTAAATCTCTGAAAGATGAGCTGTACCCCTAGGAGGATGTTTTCCCCTAAAGGATGGAAAGACCGAGGTGGAGTATGTTCACCATTTTGAAGAGAGCTGCTTGGACTTCAATATCAAGAGGACAGGAAGCCACGTTCAAGGTTCCATATCAAAGTAGGTGAATGTAGAGTTGCAGAGGGCTTCCCAGATGGCGCTAGTGGTAAAGAACCCACCTGCCAATGCAGGAGGCATAAGAGAGGCAGGTTTGATCCCTAGGTGGGGAAGATCCCCTGGAGAAGGGCCTGGCAACCCACTCTAGTTTTCTTGCCTGGAGAATCCCATGGACAGAGAAGCTTGGTGGGCTATTATGGTCCATAGGGTCACAAAGAGTTGAACATGACTAAAGTGGCTTAGCACACAGACCTGCAGGAGGAAGGAAAAGAGAATGAAGCAGCCTGTCAGGAAACTGGGGTTTTTCTGTCCCCAACATTGTTGGCCAGTTCCTTTCTAGAAATGCAGAATGATGATAGCTGGTGACAGCTGAGATTAATTCTCACTCAATACTTTTGTTTTCTCTCTGTAGGCATATAGAAACCAAGAGCAATGAAAGACCGAGTTTGACACTTGAAAAAGTTGTTTAGGACCTTGGATATTTGAGTAAATTGCAAACAAAATATTCAAGATAAATTAGCTGTTCGTTTCAAACTAAACTGTGATTGAGATTTGCCAAGATATCCAGTTTACCTCTTTGCATTGTCATATATTGTTTAATGCTAGGACTCTTTACTGTTAATGCTTAAGTGTTAATATTAATTACTCATGTTTTTATTTTAAAGGCATAAGTTAGTTGAAAATCAAGTGGTAGCCTCTTTGACTTATTTGATATTTATGGAAAAAATTTCCATGTGAATCATTGCACAGTGGATAAAAGTTTGAGCAATGTAGCAGAGGACTGGCCATTCTGACCCCACCTCCATCCTTTACAAGGAAGTTCATTTGGGACAAATCCTTTTCCTCTCTGAGCCTCAATTTCACATGTATAAGCCTGGAATAAGAAAAAAAAAATTATCATGCCTGGGTCACAGACCCATTGGATTAGTCAAATGGAAAGTCAAAGCAATTTAGAAATTGTCAGGAACTTAGAAATTACTGTAAAAATGCAACTTAAAAAAATAGATTCACAGATATGTCACCGTCTCTGTGGTCTTGGAGAAGTTGCTTCACTTCCAAGGACCTCAGTTCCTTCACCGAGTTTATAACAAGAGAGGGCATGCCAGTGGTCCCCAACCCCCAGTCTGTGGATTCATCAGATCCCCGGCCTGTTTGGAATGGGGCTACACAGCAGGAGGTGAGCAGTGGGTGAGTGAATGAGCCAAGCTTCTTCTCTTGCTCCCTTATCACTCTCATTAACGCTTGAACCATCATTAGCTTTGCCCCCATCCATGGAAAACTTCCATGAAACTGGTCCCTGGTACTGAAATGGTTGGGGATCGCTGGGGCATGCCAGTCCTTCAGTGAGCCCTGGGCTGAGGCAGGGGCAGTGTGAGCTGGGGGGTCTGCACTGTCCTCCACTGCGGCCCTGACCGGGGGCATCCTGGGAAAGACATTGGTCCCTCAGTTCACCAGAGGAGCTCTACCCTTATCTGATTTAATTAATCTTCTGAATAAATGTTTCTTTATTGAGGGGACTCTTCAGCCTAAATAGGAGCATGATGTTTGGAAACCATTGGATTAGGTCATTTATGATTTCCCTTCAAAAGTTCACAACTGTATTTTGATGATCGTTTTTGCCATCATGGTTATTGTTCATATCACAGGTGAGGTACCACCTCTTCTGGCAGCAGCATACTTAAAGGGCAGGCATAGAACTTAAGAGAAAATGGAAGTTTTTGGACAATTGACCTGCTCTGCAAATCTAAGTGAGCACAGTGGTGGAAAACATAGTAAGCCTTTATGTGGGTCAGGCTAACTGGTTAGTGAAGGTGGGCCACTGCTCGAGTAAGAAAGTACTCATTAGTCTCTGAACCAGTGTGCTCCATCACCAAGAGGCTGCTGGTGCCATCATCATATTCAAGGAGACAGTGTTTCTCTCCAGGTGTTTCCTTCCTGAGGGGCACCAGCACTCCTTCTCTGAAGCTCAGTCCTCTCCTGGACTCTGCTGGATGCCAGTCTCCCGGCGCTTCATCTTTTAAACTAACAGGACATGTTCTAATCTTTTAAAAAGGTACTGACTTTACTTATGTTTGCTCATTTTATGAAGTTGAGAAAAGCTAAGTGTGGATAAAAGACTCCACAAATAAATGACAAGTCTGTGTGGTAAGAGTAAGTGGAAATGTGACAAGAGGAATATTTCTATCAGGTCCTAAGTGATGTACATGATCAATCTCATACAAACATTCTTATCTAAAAATCTGAGCTGAGATAAGAGGCCTCAGATAAAGCTCTATCATCTATCAATTTATGGATCAGTCAATCAATACGGATAGATTGGATTAAAATAGCAGCAAACAGGAGTAGAAATCCATCTGCATATATAAGAAGATAGTGTAAGTTTAAACAGCAAAATTGAATACTTTATTATTAATCTTAGCTGTATAGTGGCAATTACAGATTAGTTAATATACAGACATGGAATTTACTATTAGAATACCTCACCGAATTAAATGATTTAGTACTACTCATTTAATAGAGTCTTCAGAGTCTTTCAAAATCCTCCAAGAAATTTATAATATTTTCTCTTCTAAAAAGAATTTGCCCACGAATGATACAACTTGTGATTTTTTTCCTTCAGATTATACTTCTCCATCATATCTACTGCTTCTGGTCTTCTAATTCCCCAGTTTCCTCAGGCTGTTGTAAACAAAAATGACATGCTTGATGCTAATATTATTGGGAAATGGTTTAGAGATTGTGTTAATCTGAACCACAATGTATGTAAAAACTATCAACACTTAAAACATACTTGATATTTTCTTTAACATTGTTCAATATCGCAAAACTTCACTGAAGATCTCTAATGCAGTTTTTATACACAAAGATGTTAAACATTTGGATTGAAAGAATGGCAAAGCAGTTAGGAGTTGAAATTTTCTTGTTTATTAATATTATATTCTTATCTCTTTCTTCCAGTCCAACACAACCTATACGGCTGACATAGTTGTTATTGTAAATTGCTTCTTAGTGGCTCTTGCTCTAAGACTTGCAATATCTATTAAAAATCTTAATAAGAGGGATTACAAACCTTCTTGGCAAAGATAAAGAACATAAATGTTTCGATTAAAATGGATAAACAGAAATGGGATTTGAAGCTGGGATAACAGCAGTCAGTGGGAGAGATTTATTTTCTCTTGAGGACAAACTTCTATCATTGCAGTATGGACTCTGGAAGTCTGGCCCTGAACTCTTAGAAAAAATGGGCCAGTTTAATTGCACAGAGGAGGTTATTGGCATATCTATCCCTTTAAGAAAAGCACGTCTTCTGTGCTCTGAGCACAGGGACATTTCACCTTAAAATTTTGTTGTTTCTTCTGTTGCTGAAGTTTTTAAGATTTAATGCACTCTTTTATTCTGGCACTGAGAGACTGTATAAAGAAAGCTAATTAATGCTCAACCATTTAATTTTCTTGTTGATTTTAAGAAATGATGTTGAGCTTCATAACACGAGAAATGGGTAGGTACAAGGAAAGAGCTCCTAAAAGGAACTAGTTAAGCTTTAATATGCCTGTGTGAACATGAACATGAATGTAATATACATATGTGAATAATTTAATAAAAATAATCATATTTTATATGCCGTTTTATAATCTGACTTTTATCATTGTTTTATGGAATCTTCATGGGCCAGTGAACAGAGTATTACATCCCCTTTGCCTGTTACATAGTAGATACTCAGTGAATGTTTTTTAAATGAATTTTTAATGGCTGTGAGAGGCAGAATATATATTCAGTGGACTGCATGATATAGGCATTGTTATTCCTTGAAAGCAAGGAGCAGGATGGAGTATATGATCTCCAATATTCTAGATCCAGGTTTCTAAAAACTGATATGTACCAAATGAAGTGAAAGTGAAAGTGGCTCCGTCGTGTCCTACTCTTTGCAACCCCATGGACTGAGAATTCTGGACTGAATTCTCCAGAATACTGGAGTGGGTAGCTCTTCCCTTCTCCAGGGGATCTTCTCAACCCAGGGATTGAATCCATGTCTCCTGCATTGCAGGTGGATTCTTTACCAGCTGAGCTACCAGGGAAGCCCATATATATATCATAAGCTCCTTCCAAATTTTTGAAGCACCTGTCAGCTTTCTTTCATATTGGTGACTATCTGGAATGTATTTTCTTCTGTACATCTTGTTGGTTAAGTAATTGCAGGGACAACAGAAGATCCAGGATAGATGTCTAGTGGTATTTGTGACAATTAATCAATCAGTCAACCAAACTGCAAAATATTCTGACCTCAGCACTTATTAAGTATTGAAGGAGATACAGAAGTGTTAAAAGATGTGATTGCAAATCTCTTGGTTGTTCTGTTCATGGTTCTCATTGAACATGGTTCATGTTCTGGCCCATGGTCCAGGGCTTAGTTCAGGTCATATGTATTGACCCCACTGATTCTGTTTCTTCTTCTGGAACTTCCAAATTTTTTTCTCACAAACCTCTCTTCCCTGACTTCATAGCATGGCTCCTGACTCATCAACTTCACACAACCTGTGCTTCAACCACTCAAGTCTACACACAGTCTTCTAAAACGCAGTGTTTTCTCCAAGTACATATTTTTCTTTCTCTTTAATGACTCTCCTAACTCCCTTCTCTTTTTGTTGAATCTCAGTTATTTTTCAAAGGTTGGTTCAAACATTATCTCTTCTGCAAAGCCTTCTCAAGACCTTCCTAGGGAAAATTAATTATTCCCTCCTCAGTGTTTCCATATCACTGGTATATGCCTATATTTTTCAAACACTTAAAATTAGTTAAAAAAAATCATAATATTATGATATTGCTTGTTTGTGTTTGTCTCCCAAAGTGGAATTCATCTTTTTCTGTCTGTAGCACTGATCATAGTCTGACAACTATGAAACCCTTAATATAACCAGTTGATGACTGGGCCTCCCTGAGAACTTCTTCTCTTGGGCGGGTTTCAGGCTTGAGGACAAACTCTTTATTCATGGCATCTTCAGAAAACAAATCTGACTCCAGAAAGCATTTGCAGTAATATAAATTTTATTAATGATTTTGAGGAAGAAAGAGAACTAAGGTTTTACCAAATCACTAACAATTTGATTAAAAATCTTTAGTTTTTTCCTTCTTATTTCTTTCTGTCAGACTTCTTTTCTGCATCTTTTAAGCAGAGGGGACATATCAGTCTTCATGTGGGTATATAATGGCGTGGGTGGCTGCTGGATGTAGGTTTTATATCAAATGGGCACAGAATCGAAAAACCTAAACTATTTATATGTGGCCTCTTGATAATTATGGTTAGGTGTGCAAGACCTCCCATGATCTGGCCCCCAACTCTCCAGCTCCATCTTTTGTACTTTCACAGTTCCCTCCTTTTCCTGTTAAGCTTATAGTTCATAGCACGTGAAAGTAGAAGTTGCTCAGTCATGTCTGACTCTTTGCGACCCTGTGGACTGTAGCCTGCCAAGCTCCTCTGTCCGTGGAATTTTTCAGGCATGAATACTGGAATGGGTTGCCATTCCTTCTCCAGGGTATCTTTCCAACCCAGGGATCGAACTGGGGTCTTCTGCATTGTAGGCAGACTCTTCACCAGCTGAGCTACCAGGGAAGCCCGGAAGAGGATGTTTCAGGACACTGCTTCCTTGCTCGTGTGCTTTCCTTTTTCAGTAGTGCAGTGTCTACTGTCTGTATGGTCAGGCCACTCCAGATGGCTGCTCTTTTGCTCTTTGCTCATCCCCTAATGGATAAGAACTTGCTTCACCTACACCCTACATATATGACTGACCTTCCTACATATTTGCCCCAGGTCCCATCTAAGGATTGTTTTAGCTTTAGATCAGAACATCTCCACTATGTGAGCTTCCCAGGGGCTGCTAGTGGTAAAGAACCCATCTGCCAATGCAGGTTAGACCTAAGAGACCCTGGTTCGATCCCAGTGTTGGGAAGACCCCCAGAGGAGGGCATGACAGCCCACTCCAGCATTCTTGCCTGGGGAATCCAATGGACAGAGGAGCCTGCCGGGTTGCAATCCATAGGATCTCACAGAGTTGGATACGACTGAAACATCAAAGTGTGTGTGGACGTGCACACACACACACACACACACACACACACACACACATCTCCACTATGTAGCTTATCAAAGGAGCTATGAAGGGCATGCCTTTCAGCTGGTTTCCCTGGTAACCAAGGAGCCAACCTGACATCAGTTCCCTCTAAACCACCCCCGCCCCTATTAGCCAAGATTGTTCCCACTATGTTCCCAGTATCCACTGCACACCATGGGTGTCTCTGTAGGACGTCACTGCATATATGAGAGCCGGCCCCCTCCCCCAACTATTAAACCATGGGTGTCTCTGTCACTGACTCCAGGCTCTTTTTTCAGTCTTGAAGCTGGGCAAGTACATGCTTCATAGACCTGGGGGATATAGCCCAACCCCATTTTTGCCTGAATAATCTCTACTCATCCTTCAAGTTCTCTAAGAATCCTATCTGAAATTTGCAAGGGCTCCTTCTCTGTGCACTTACATACAACGTACATTAGCGGGAGCAACTGCTCTATAGAAAAAGAAAAGCGTGAGTGAAAACTCAGATGATGAGCATGTTTTGTGAGAGAGGAAAGCATGTGGGTGGGGGGAGGTGCATGCCTTGCATCACAGTCTCACAGTCCTGCTGGTCTGTGAGCTTCTCAAAGTAGACAGAACCTTGTGTACTTTTGCCTGGTATATAATAACTCTTTATGATAGTGTGTTGAAATGAACCACAATCTATCTCAAGTAGAATGAAAACTTTTCAGAGATCACAGCTGCTACGACTCTAAAAGCTTCCTATTTGCTGTACTGGTTAAAGGTTCATTATTCAACAAATGCTTTTTGATTGATTATACAGTTTCTCTCTCTTTGTTTTGTTTTGTTTTTTTTTTCCTACTCCAAATCGCAAACTGCATCTACAGAGAGAAATCTCTGAATTGAGTTTCCACAATGCAAAATTAATTTGAATAGTCCAGAAGAAATTTACCTGTGTGATGGGTCAATTTCGGAGGGTCTACTTTTTAATGGCAGTCTTTGGCCTTAGTTGGGCCAATGCAGACCTATCATTTAGATGAAATCCATTTCGTCTTGATCTATTTTTTTAGATGATTATGTGGGGGATTTGTAGGTGATCAGGATATTCAATTTGGTACACTTAAAAAAGTCAGTCATCGTTTAAACAAATAGGAGAGCTGTTTATTTTGTATGGCTGAGAGAAAATCCTTTAATCACTTTGAAACTCTGTTGTATTATGTTCAAAACTGGAGATTATACCTCTATAACCTCCTGAAACATATGACTCACTTAGGTTCCATTTAGTTCTAAGTATTTGTTTCAACTACCTTGATTATCTTTGTTAGGGATCAGTAAAATGCAGCCAGTAGACTAAATATGGACCACCACCTGTGTTTGAAGATTCAGTTTGATTATAATACAGACCCTCTCCTTTACGTATTGCCTATGACTCCTTTCAATGGCAGAGTTCAGCAATTGCCACAGAGACTCAGAGACTGTGTGGATCTCTGACCATTTCCAGAAAAAAAGTTGGCAGCTTCTGATTGCATCCCATTTTTATTAATCTGTACTGATCAAATACATAGATCAAGTAGCTGCTACTATAAATTGAATGTCTGTGCCACTTCCCCCTCCCATCCCCCAAATCATATATTAAAATCTAACTCCCAATGTGATGACATTAGACGTAGAACCTTTGGAAAATGATTAGATCATGAGGGCTCAGCCCTTATAAAAGACCTCAGGACCTTATAAAAGACCTCCCCTGCCTCTTCTGCCCTGTGAAGACATGGCCAAAAGACAATTGTCAATGAGCCAGGAAGCAAACTCTCATCAGATAACTGCCTGGTCAAAATCTGCCAGCACCTTGATCTTGGACTTCTCAGCCTTGAGAAGTGTGAGAAATACATATCTTTGTAAATCATCCAGCCTGTGGTATTTTCTTATAATATCCCCAATAGTTGCCAAATATCCACTTGGGTTTTTAATACCTTTTCTTTCTAGTCCACAACTGAAACTAACTGTAGTAAAGCAATATAGAATTACTTTTAAAAATGGTTAATCTACAAAAGACTTGAATAGCTCAAAATTTTTGAGGTGGGACTTTTTATTTCTAGCTGGACACTGATGCACAGATGGCTCTGGGATGCCATGGCTTGCTGTTTTCTTTTTGTAAAATTTAAGGATCCAGTAATAATGTTCCATTAGTCTATGGGGTCGCACAGAGTCGGACACGACTGAAGCGACTTAGCAGCAGCAGCAGCAGCATTAAAAGAGAACTTAAAGGTCTTCTTGTGTTTCCTCTCAAACAAGAGCCATTACTTGACAGCATTCCTGACCTCTGTTGAGATCTCAGTTACTCTCGTTTTAGGCACTGACTAGGCCATAGCTAAGGGGCTTCCCTGGTGGCTCAGTAGCAAAGAATCCACCTGCCAACGCAGCAGAGGATCCCTAGGTTGGGAAGATCCTCTAAAGAAAGAAATGGCAACCCACTCCAGTCTTCTTGCCTGGGAAATCCCCTGGACAGAGGAGCCTGGCGTGCTACAGCGCGTGGGGTCACAAAGAGTCAGACACAACTGAGTGACTGAAGAACAACGACAATAACATAGCTAAACCAACAAAACTGGGAGATCCTTTCCTATGATTTCTTAGAGATTAGGTACGGAAAATATCATTCTTGCTTCTTACTCAAATTAAGTATAAATAATATAGAGGAAACAGTAAGAAAAATCAAAATCTAGGAAAACAGGTGATACAGCTCCAATCAATGGGATCAGTCAACTAAAATTACAAATTCGTAGGTAAACAACAAATGTCTGCTATGAGGTCTCTCTCTTGGCAGAAACATTAGGAGCTATTTGAGAACTCTCACTTAGATGCATAATTTGTATATCTTTGGGAAAGTATGGTATTTATTTTTCATTCTGTTCTGACAACCTACCCATATGATTATGCATTATGATGGTTCTTTTTTTCAGAGCCCTTTTCACACTTTACAAAATTAATGCAGATTTTTTTCCTCCATTTACTAAAAATTGAACATTTTCAATCAGTGTATCTAACCGAAACAAATAGCCTATATTCTTTGCCTTTTTTTTCCCCCTATGTTGGCAGAATTGAGTGTTTTCTTTTTTCCTTTTGATTTAAACAAACAACACAGAAAAAGGAAAAGAAAATGGGGAAAAACCAATTTGTCAACAGAAGTAAGTAGGATGTCAAAAATAAAAGCTTTCTGATATTCATAACCATTATGGCAACACAGGGGCGTTTAATTTAGAAGTCGGGTATTTTGAAACAGAAAGCCTCAGCGTTTTGTGGAGGTCACATTTGCCCAGTTATTTTCCATTCTCCTTCACCTTTCTGTTTGAGTCAAGGAAGAACTCTGTGCTATCGTGCGTTCCCTTCTATGACTCCCCTCCCCACCCCATCCCCAATAATTGATTTGCTCTCTTGTTTGGGGCAAATGGATCTGAGAAAAGAAATGTTAAATCCAAGAAGAAAAATTGTTAAAAATGGAGTTACTATTTGAAATGTATTGAAAAGTACAGTTTGGAATTGGTCTTAATCCCCCAGTTGCTTCCCATTCAGCTCCACCTCAGCAGGTTGGCCCTTGTTTGTTTAGAGGCTGGTGTGATGGATGAGCTGGTACCAGGCCAATGTGTTTAAGCGAAACCTAGGAGGTCCTGGGTTAGTCAAATACTATTCGCGTAAAGCCTTGGAAACATCTAACAGTTGTGTTGCTATTTGTACCATCAAGGAACCTGGTGGGCTCCAATCACACCCAACTTTAATTTTCAAGAGAGAAAAGGAACTAATTTGAAAGAGCTCTCCCAAACTTTGGATCCAATTCTGATTCAAGGAGAAAGCTTTGAATCTCCTTCTGAAAAACAGCAACAGAAAAACACATGGAGAATTTATAGTAAAGAATACTCTAGGCTCCAAACTCATTACATACTTTCCCATCTGGCCTAAGATGGCAAAAAGAATTACCTTCATTTCACAAGCAAGAAAATAGAGGTAGAGGGGAAATAAATGATTTCAGCAAATTGGAAAGGGTGGAAATTGAGCTTTAATCTCCTAGCGTTCATTCATCTGTCCTCGGATTGTATACTTTTAGCATGGGAAGGTTTGGTTTTGTTGTTGTGTTCTGGTTATTTTTTGTTTACACAGTCCAGATGTCCTTGATTGAAAACCTACGGTGGGGCAACCCATTCAATCTTTGCCTACTTTTAATTACTAGACATTCACCTTTAGATTAACTAAACTTTCTGTTTTATCATCCTTCCAGTAGTTCAATAGTTTTACTCCTTGAAGCCATATGTAACAAACTTAATATATATGTGACATCCAAGCCATGAGAATATTAGAAGATGGTAATCATGTTCTCCTTAAGTTAAAATGTCCTGTGTTCTTCAATGTTTCCTCCATCAGTTTGGGCTGAAGCCTTATCCTTACTGTTTTATCTTTCCGAGTGATATGCTTTTTAACTAAACTCTGTTAAAAAATGCAAAGTCTAAAAAAATGGAACTCTTTAGGAACTGTCTGAACATGGAAGGGTAGGTTTTTTAATTTCTCTATTCTAGAGTGAGTGCTTCTGTGAACATCATCTTGAAGACCTCAGTCATCCTTATGTTTCTCCTTTACTCTCATACTCTTTCCACACTCATAACACTTCTGACAACATCTGTATATGCCCCCCCACCCCCCATATACCAAACAATTCTTTGTCTGGGTATCCTTTCAACTTAACTCAGTTCTGACACTGTCTACCTAGAGATAGCATCAGAGCCCATGGCTTGGTCTTTCTGGTGACCAGTCCCCATCCAGAATATATCCGGGAGGCCACCAGCTAGTCAGAACAAAGTTTGCTGTTAATGCTCTTGCTTAGGAATTTACAATGATTTCAGGAGTTCAGTGCCAGTAACAGGGGGGCAGAGACCAAATGTATATTTCTCATTATAAATCGTAATATCACACACCTGGTCATTTTCTTTCTTTCTCTTTCTCCTTCCTTTCTCTCTCTCTCCTTTTTTTTTTTTTTTTTTTTTTTGGAGGGGTCACATTACTCTTTCTACTCAAACTCGGTTTATTGTCAGCTAACATCCTTAAGACCTTATCAGGTGCCATGCGGCTGTGTCATATCACTACATCATCTTTTCAGGCTTGGTTGCTTTTCCAGTCTGAAATGCACACACATTTATCTCTGTTGAACTTCATCTTATCAAGACCAGTTTCTTGGTCCCACCTAACAAACACTTTGGATGTTAATTATCCATCTTGAGCTTTATGTTACCTGAAAGTGTGATAAGTTACCATCCAAGACAATTTTAATAACTAATGCCAGAACTAAAGAGAAGAAAGGCTTCTTCCTTATCTGTGTCCATTACTCAGTACAATTTGGATCTGGATAGTTGAAAATTGTTAAAAGGTTCTTATTTCCAATTCAGTACACCAGGCTTTTGTTCAGATCATGGTGGCTTGCCTCATTAAACCCCTCACTAACTTCCAGGCATACCATGGCCATGTTTGCTATGCTTCCTGCATGCTAAGGCGATCTAATCTAATAATCCTTTCATATAAAGAAATTAGATCCAGTGACTGTAACTTGTTGATAATGACCTAAACTGAGTCCAGTAGCTCTAACTCTAGTGCAACTTTATGGAGAGTGACGTGCAGTGAAGACTGAGTAACATTTATTAATTATGGCTCGATAATTATCCAAAGTTTTGTATTTTTAAGGATTTCACCAGCTTTTGAAATCTTTTATATGCTTTGATTCAGGAGAAAATTTAGCACATAGGAAGCTAATATTACAACTATTTTTAAGTAATTCCTGTGAAATGTTCACAAATTTTCTGGATATTGAAAAGTTGTATCTCAAACAGCTAGATATATAAACATCTTGATCACAACTTCTGTGTACTGAGAAAACAGATGAAATCTATCTGACCCATGGGAAATTTGTCAAAGAATTTTTAGGAAAGAATAGAGGAAATGTTTTCAGTTAGCCCAAGAAAGATTCTTGTTAGTCTTTACAATTCAAAGGGAGTAGAGGGGATTACCAGCTTTATTTATTTTTTCCTCTGCTCATTTCCCCTGGCTTAGCAGATGACTGCTTTGTTCTAGTGGACGTGAGACTGTGAAGAACAAAAAACAAAGAGCCATATAATCTCTGAAAGATTCCTTAGATGTCTCGAAGTCCAAATTTCAAACAAGGTCATAACTCTCTATGATAACCCTGAGAGTTGGCCATCTCTTCTTTACCTGAGCATCTCATGTAAGCAGGAACTCATTATTAATAAAGGAACTATGCTATTTTTAGGAGGTTTTAAGCATTAAAAGGTCTTTTTTTAAATGATGAATGGAAATTTGCCTCCTTGTAACTTTCACCCTCTACTCTTGGTTCTTTTGTGTGATGAAATAGTAAGTGTAACATTTCCTTTACCTGACAGCTCTTTAGAATTCAGCAGTTACAATCTAATTTTTTTAAGTTGGGTATTTCAGTATGGACCCTTTACCTGGGTCCAGAAAAGGGATGGGGGAGGGCATGAAACATCTATAGAGAAAGCATCTTCGTATAACAGTTGGACTTGAGATCATTCGACTTGCAATCTACTGTCAGTTCTTCCATTAAATGTGATTTGGAAGTCATCTAAAGCCTCACTTTTACTACCTGTAAAACTCAGGGTACCTCTGCTAATTGCTTCAGAAGACTGTTATTAGGATGTGATAAGAGAATGAATGCCAAATATCTTTCTAAATGTTATTTGCTTTGTAAATATACACACTTAAGACTTCAGAGAAAAAAGCAAAACAAGCAACACCTGTGCCTCTGACCAATGATCTGCATTCTTTGGGGACACCTTCCCCATGCCTGATACAGTGGGATTGCTTCATCTAGCCTCATGGCTCAGATGACAAAGAATCTGCCTGCAATGCAGGAGACCCAGGCTCAGTCTCTGGGTTGGGAAGATCCCCTGGAGAACCAAATGGCTACCCACTCAAATGGCCCGGAGAATACCTCGGATGGAGGAGCCTGGGAGGTGACAGTCCATGGGGTCACAAAGAGTCGGACACGACTGAGCGACTAGCACTTTCACTTTCCTTTCATTTCATTTCACTTTCATTTCCTTCCATTAGGACAGGCTCACTCTGTCCTAACTACATCTCCTTTATCATTCTTTCTGTCTACAAGCCTCCCTCACTTTTTTTTTTTTTTTTTTTTGGTCCCAGCATCTCAGCCAGGAGACCTAAAGCCCCTCTTTTAATTGTATTAACCTTCCTCTTCATCCTTAACCAGCCATCACATTTCTAGTATGAAAAAAAAAAACTTTTAAAATTTCAAATCATAGCTCCTGTTCTGTTAGGTTCATCTGGCTTCATCATAATTTCAGTGTCCACAAATATATTTAATCCCTAATTAAAATGAAGTTAAATACCAGCTTCTTTGTGGGTTGGCCACATATCACCTTATTATTTCTTCTCCTCCTTAAACTGCTTACTCCTACTCTATAATCCTTGCTCCAAATCCTGCTTTTATATTACCAAAAAAAAAAAAGAAAAAATCAAATACTTAGGCCTTCTCCTGCTAAGACCTTATTTCTCATTTTTTAGCCTCTATAACTACTTGATACTAGTTCCATTTCCAATTTAAATCAGTCTTTCTGTAAGAATAATGCTGGACTAGTCTTTTAATCTACATGCTGTGAATATAACTAAAGGGGTCCTAAAAAAACAAAACCCAGGAGATTTTACAATTGAAGAGAAGTGACTGTACATTGAGGATTCTGAAGCTTTTTGTTTAAAAAATACCAAATCTGGGCACCAGGGTGAAATGTTTGGGATGAGCCTAAGTTGTCCAGGTCTTACTTACCATGATCACTTCAAAGGAAGAAAGAAGGCCCAGGCAAAAAGGAAATTGTGTGTCCTAAGAGATGGTATGTTTTTCCTCCCGTAATATCATTACTGGTGATGGTAATCACATTGCTCTGAAAAGAAAAGAGATTTCCATTTTATTTCATGGTCCTAATGAATAGATCTCCATTTATGCTACTACAAAGTTGTTTCAGAGTATGGGCTTTTTGCTTTCAGAGTAGTTAGAATAATGGATGATCTTTTCTGCAATTACTTGGGTATAATTAAATCTGTGGATTTTGCTGATGACTCCAACAGTCGGGCACTCAAGCTTGTTCTTGGAGGTTTATTATATCAATTGAATGGCAGCTTTTCTGCCTAACTCTGCTCTTAAAGATGGGTTTATGAAATTATGGTATATGGTGCCCCTTTCCAGAACATTCTGGGTACAGCTGTAAAAGAGGAGGGAGGAAAGGGGAAGGATGTTTTTACTAGGATGTATTTGAGTTGTATGTATGTCTGAGGAAGGCGTAGAACTAAAGAGGTTTCATATGTGATGAATCTGCTTAGCTAGGCAGTAAACATCTAAGGGGAAATAGAACATCCGGGCTTAATCACTAGACTGACCAAAAGCAACTTGAGGGCAGGGGTTTTGTCCTATTTATTTTTCTGTCACTGATACCTAGCTTGGTAGTTGGCATAAGGAAGATTCTTGATGAGCAATTACTGAAGTGAGCAGTTCATGCCTGGGGAAATTACACTGAAACCAGGCACCTTGGTTCAGTGCTCAATTTCTATTCTCATGGCATTGAAGGGTTAGAAGATTTTTTAACCCTCTCTGTTTGGAGATTAATATTCCTACATGTACAGAGATCAAGTGAAAAGTGAAGTCGCTCAGTCGTGTCCGACTCTTTTCGACCACGTGGACTGTAGTCCTACAATGCTCCTTTGTCCATGGGATTCTCCAGACAAGAGTACTGGAGTGGGTTGCCATTTCCTTCTCCAGGGGATCTTCGCAACCCAAGGATCAAACCCGGGTCTCCTGCATTGGAGGCAGACGGTTTAACCTCTGAGCCACCAGGGAAGCCCCAACAGAGATCAAGTTATACATATTTCAAGCAGCAAAGATTTCTAACAGTTTGACAGTCATTCCAAATACCTAACCCAAATATGCCAATACACATCAGTTACTTTCTTTTTCTCCTTCCCTCAGTGAAAAATCTTTTCCTTCAAATATAACACTATAAAATTCCTTTACTAGAAAAGAACCTACTGTCCAAAAGTCTTCTCATTTCTCTGCTTAACTTCTTGAATAAATAACAACAATGTAAAAGTAGAAGAGGGGATAATTAGAATATAGAAAAGAGAAAGAGGAGAAATCCTGGCTTCCAGAGGACTTTTTCTCCCTTAGAAGGAAAGGAGGAGGAACTCATGACATAGTCAGCATGTGGTGCGTTTGTCTGTGATTTCTTATTCTGGCTATATGCTTCTTGTTAAGAATGCTGTCTATCAGAGCCCAGTCTCTGTTCCAGAGGCAACAGAATATCAATTTCTTCCTCACATCCCAACACTGTCTTTCCTTTTATCTTGGCCAATGCTGATCTGTGCACATTTTACCTAAATAATCTAAAATAGGACAGAGTGTGCTAGGAGTGTACTTCTGCATCTTTGCAACATATCTGTTTTGACCCACTGACTTATCTCCACCTATTGTTAATACCTTGCCAATTTCCAATCACATTACTGAGTTTTTATTAGAGAATGAAGCTCGGTAGTCAAAGGTGACTTTTCTTCAATGTGATTCAGAAAACTAATTTTTCACTTCCTTCCATCTTTTTGCCATGGTGATCTCAAAATTTCAGGCAAATGAGAAACAGAGTTTACTCACTCCAAAGCTGAATTCCCAGGAGAAAGCCAACATTTTATTCTTCTGTCTGGACTTGATATCTATGGGTAGATCACAGTTATAGAAAGGAAGGAAAGTAAGAATCTGGGTGAGGGTCTTCATTGGCTATAGTAAGGTTTTATATTTGAATAAGGTGGGAATCACGTGAAAAGATTTATGTAAAAAAAGAATTAAGCTTTGGGTAAAGAAATCTCTTAATATGAATTAACTGGGTTGTCTTGTTTCCTTACTTTTATAAGGCATAAGTTTGAACCATTATTTGGTAAGATCGTTCTTGTAGTTCAAAATTTAAAGAAGTAATCTTAAATATCACAGTGGGAATATGAAAAGTTACAGCAATGGAGTGCTACAGTGGAACACATGTATACCTGTGGTGGATTCATTTAGATATTTGGCAAAACTAATACAATTTTGTAAAGTTTAAAAATAAAATTAAATTAAAAAAAAAAGCATGAACTTCCTATCAGAAAAAGAAAACAAAAACAAAAACAAAAACAATGATACAGCAAAGTCAAGATATCCTAGACTACTTGAAGATAGTGTTATGATTATAAATGTTCCTGGTGGAACAAGTCTGGTCTCTGGGGTGAAAGTGAAAGTGAAGTCATTCTGTCATGTCTGACTCTTTGCGACCCCATAGACTGTAGCCTACTATAGCTTGTAGCCTACAGGTTTCTCCATCCATGGGATTTTCCAGGAAAGAGTACCGGAGTGGGTTGCCACAAAGAGGTTCTCACACTGTAGTTCTTGGGCCAGCAGAATCAGTGACTCGGGGGAAGTTATTCGGAATGCAAATCTTTGGCTCCACCCCAGACCTACTGAGTCAGAAGCTCTGAGGGTAGAACTGTTTCTGATGTGAACTCAAGTTTGAGAACCACTGGTCTAGTTAGTGCAAGAATTTTTGCCTCATGTAGATTTGGACTAAAGTAACACCTCCATCACTTGCGCTCTTCAAACTTTGTGGAGATTATAAGTACTTCCTGGAGCCTTAATTTTCTTATCAGTAAGAGATGATAGGATCTCAATGGAGATTCAAATTAATGCTTACAGTATGTTATTCCTGAGTATTTGAGGAAGCCAGTATAAAGAACCCTAACCTTGACCATTTCTCTCTCCCTTCTCTGTGCTTTAGGAGTTGAACATGGAAGAATTAATTGGAAGCTAGGACAATGTTTTCAAACTTTTTGACTCCGGGTCCTCTTACACAAATTATTGAAAATCTTATGGAACTTTTGTTTATATGGGTTTTATCAATCAGTGTTTACTATATTAGAAATTAAAATAGAAATTGTTAAAATGTTTATTTCACTTAGAAACAACAATCACCTGTTAACATAAGTAACATATTTAAATGAAAATAGCCATATTTCCAAAAGAATAAAGCATTAAGGAAAAGAGTGGAATTTTCAAATCTACTACTGGTCTCTTTAATGTTTGGGCTAACAGAAGACAACTAGATTCTCATATCTGCTTCTGCATTCAATTTGTTAAAATATCACATGTCAGGTAACCTGTGGAAAAATTCCCCTGTACACTGATAAACTAAATAATTTCTTAGTATTTTCACAAACTACTAAGTATTTTCTTATAGTTTCTTAGTATTGCTGCTGCTGCTGCTAAGTCACTTCAGTCATGTCCGATTCTGTGTGACCCCCTAGACGGCAGCCCACCAGGCTCCCTCATCACTGGGATTCTCCAGGCAAGAACACTGGAGTGGGCTGCCATTTCCTTCTCCAATGCATGAAAGTGAAAAGTGAAAGGGAAGTCGCTCAGTCGTGTCCGACTCTTCGCGACCCCATGGGCTGCAGCCTACCAGGCTCCTCCGTCCATGGGATTTTCCAGGTGAGAGTACTGGAGTGGGGTGCCATCACCTTCTCCTTTGTATTATGATAAAACAATTTCTTAGGAAATAGTGTCTTAGCATTATTATAGATCATACATTATTGTTATAAAATAATTTTCTTAATAATCTTATCACTTCTTAGTATTCTTACAAAAATAGTTGTGACCTCACTGGTCTCCTGAAAGGGCCTTGGGGACTGTCAGGGGTTGGTTATCGAATCATACTTTGAGAACCCTCTGGGCTAGTTGGTTAGTTGGATAAAAGTGCAGAGTTAATCCAGAACACTTGTAATATAAATCTTTTTTTTTTCCCCTCATAATAACAATTTTGGACACTGGTTTATCAGCTAAGAATTAACAAAAGTGGGTTCATTTACATGAAACTGTATCAGCAACTTCAAATAAGTACACAGTAACGGAGCACAACTGTAAAGTATGAACACACTTTGTTTGGCTTATCATTATTAACTTTGACAGCTGAATAAAACCACTGCAGTATCAATGGAAATGAAGCAGGAATAAGATAGTGGGAAAGAGGATAGGTGAGTTTCCATGACAAAAAGTAGGACTGTGTGTATGTGTGTGTACATACTCGTTGCTTATAAATGTTTCAGAATGCCTGAAAAACACAGTGCTACAACATCTACTCTTGTGAAGGGATATGCAGAAGTTTAGTATTTCTCTCTTATTAAAGTGTTTATTTCAGGTTGAGTTTAAAGAGTACCTGAAGTTTACTAATAGTAACATAGATCTATTCTAACAAGTATTTGGGGGCTGCCAATCTCTGTGCAAGAAAATGAATAGACAGCTCCCCTCAATCTTCTGGAAGCTTATTTTTCATCAACAGAAAGGGTGTGAAGTGAGGATGACATGATCCAGGCAGTCCACAGATAGATTTAAGGCAGCAATTGTTTATTATTTCACCAACTGCTTCAAACAACTGAGAATTGTATTCATGTCAGGAAACAATTCTAAATAAATTTATCATAGCATCTTTGCTATTTCATGTGCTGAGTTTCTTCACCTTCATACTTAACATGGGAATATAACATGCTAATCAACCACAGTTTTGATGTTAAGACAGATAAAATGCAGTTGCTATATAAGCACAGAAAAAGTTCAAGTACTTTGTGCTATATGTATATATGACATTATATGACATCCCGATTCAATTTCAGCAACACTGTTGAGTCTGGTAAGATTACAATAGGTTAAGCAGGATGACTCATGCTATAATAATCCACAGTTTAGCCAGAAGTGGTGCATACAATATATACAGTGAACATAATGTTTAGTATAGTATAGATTATATTTGGCATGTTTGGTAGGTATTTTATAAGCACATCTGAAATTTTATATCGTCTTCAACAGATGGGAAATAAACAGTAGCAAAAGCTGTTAATTTTTTTATTATTCATTGGGAGAAAAGGAGTACCAATGTTAGGAAAAAACATATTGAGGCTAAAAACTCTATAAAATCTTTTTAAAACCCATTTTAAAATCTTGAGGAAAAAAGAAATAAAAAGTAAGTTGAAATGTTCCAACATCTGTTATCAGGACTGGCAGCCCTAAAAAAGCAGTTGCTGTTAGGTAAGAAAAATATTTTCTAGTTAAAATACAGACAGCTGGTTTTTGAGATGCCGGGAGCAAGTATTTGCTGAGTGGATAAAGTGGAAGAAAGCTTAAAAAAAAAGACTCAAAGGGCAAACAAATTAAGACAAAGTTCAAGTTTAAAATATTGGTGTAGATTTGAATACAATTGGGAAAGTTTGGGACTTTAAAGGGAAGAAGGCATTTCTCATGGAGACTGAAAAATCACGCACACACCCTCCATTGTCTTTTGTCCGAAGGGCATTTTGAGGCAGCTTTGGGGGCTGCCTTGAACCCTGACAGAACCATGGGAGGACAGCTTAGCAACGAAACCTTTTGACAGAGTCAGGAGATAGGCCCTCAAACAAGAAAGCGGCGGTAGCAGGAGACCCACATCCTGCCCTGTGAGCTCAGTAAGTTTATGACCCTCAGGACAGGGCTGTCTGTACATATAAAAGACAATAATTTGTGGACTTAGCTTGACCATGTACAGACAAGAAAGCTCCTCTGCTCCACCTGGAGGAGGACTTGATGACGGCAGCATCATGCCTACTCAAGAAAGACAAAGTTCTTCTCCCTTTCCCCACTTTTCCTTTGACTATAAAACTATAGCCCTATAAGTTCTCAGGGAGCGACATCTCTGGCCCACCCGCTTGTAAGCCTACAAGTGTCCTATTTTAATAAAGCACTTCTTATCTATCACTTTGCCTCTCACTAAATTCTGCACTGAAGCATAAAGAACTATGGTACCAGAGCTTTTCGAAGCCCCCGAAATGACACCAACCAGTTTCACAGTCAGGAAGCACTGAAACAGAAAGGAGTTCTTCACCTGTAGGAACTGGGGAGAGACTTTATAGGGGAAAGGCAGAAGCAAAGGAAGGAAATTACTGATTGGCTATAGCTTAGAGCCTAGTTGGCTATTTTGATTGGTTGTCCTTAGGTTTCAATTTTGTGACTTTGAGACATTTGCAGGTGTAGAGATTTTGGGTTGCTGATACAGGCTACCCCACATTACAGCCACCTCAAGTCCGATGGGCTCCTTGTTAATTAACAGTTTTCCTGAATTACAGACTCCTTTTGGATAGAATCTTGTGTGTTCATCTCTGTAGCCCTAAAAAAAAGCACTTTCATGGTGATCAAAAAATATCTGTTGCTTGAACAATTAACTGGTGAGAATCTCTGAAGTGCCTTTAACCGTCTTGGAAACCTGTCACTCCATAATTAGACATGAGGCTACAAATGTAAACCTCCAAGAGAGAGTGATTGAGGTGGTGTTGGTGGATGGATTAAATTGAAAACAGAGACCAAATGCCCTTCTCCTAAGAATGTGAGACAGAAAGGCAGAGGGATCTATAAGAAAGGAAAACAGCAGAGTGGGGGAGAGTCCACAGAAAAGGGAGGCTAAGGACAAGCAAAGGATGAGAAGGGCCTCTTTATGCTAAAGTTCCTTCTCTGAAGGACAATCTGATAGAGGCCTTTAGAAATAGAGGGAGAACATTTCATTTGTAAATTGTGCTTAAAATTGCTAAGTGCTTTGTTTTGTAAAAGGTGATAGACCTGGCAATGAGTTAATGCCATTTTAGAGAAAGGGGATAAGGACAGATAACTATAAAGTGATTTTTCATCCAAAGAACAAAACCTAGGGAGGGTTATGGGAGGACACTTGTGCCCCCTCTGCGATGCTCCTTTGTGTCGGTCAGTTGTTCGTGCCTGGCCCAGCTGCCTTCTGTGGTCAAAGGCAAAGTCTACTAGCTGTTTGGGACCACTAAAAAGCAAAGTGCCTGCACTGTAGTTTGGGATTTGAAAAGGCCTGGCCATGTCTTACTTTCAGGGCTGGCTAGTCAAATCCTTGGGTCACTCACTGGCGGTGTCTTCGATCTCCTCCAGGCTCTCCAGCCCACTCTCCTCACCTTTGACCTTCAGCCTCCCTTGGTCACTCTCTGCTTCCCAGGTTAGAAAGCCCCTGAGCAAGCCCATCAATGACACTCTTAACAACAGAGTCTGCTAAGCCTCTTTTTCTTCAAACTGGGCAATCTTTCTCAAAGAAGATACCTGGGAAGGAAACTGTTAGCTGAGAAAAGAGAAGTACTCCATAATGGACTTTCAGGCCTTAATTGATGGCAGGATTTGCCCTCTAATTATGCAGTGTGGCTAGTGGCTTAGTTTGTCTACGTATAAGGCTGACCTTGCTCATTATCTTTACATTATCTCTGTGCAGAGTGCATATGGAGACTGAAAAGAATAAAAAATACATTCACACGTGGGGAAAATACTGAACAGATCAAGTCCACATAAAATGTAATCCAGCTTTATTTATCCAGCTAATGAAATTCTACTTAACCAGGGTGAAAAGCGGGAACATGCCACAGGCTCAGTCAACACTGGGGCGAAGGAAGGGGTCTGACCTTTGCATACGTGAGAGGCTCCCGGAGCAGTCAGGGGGATAGACGGGCTTCTGCCCACAGCCCTCCTCTTACTTGGGCCATAATGAAGCTCAGAGGAGCTCAGCTCTGTACCACCAATTGAGCTGTGCCTCTCCCACCACTAATACCCACAAATCTAGAAAAGGTAGCTGGGGAAGCAATTAGAGAAGATAATTTTTTTTTTTTTTTTTTTCAGAATCTTACTGTCTTTTGTACAATATCATGGTTTTGTTGCTTCAGTTGTTGTTTTTCCAGCACAGAGACAAAGGAAATAAAGCAGTCTAAGAACTTAAGGTCAAATTTCTGCCTTCAAATTGCTAGAGGACAAAAGAAAGTATAGCTGAAAGAGCCTTCACACACATACCCCCAACACATATGCTTCCAATGATAAATCTTCATACCTGTGCATCTTGGTTGCTTTCTTGTCATATTAATGCATGTTAATTTAACAGATACAGACCATGTTCTATTTGCAAAACACAGAGTAATAGGTGTGGAAAGAAGAAAAGCTGTTCATCCGCATTCCTGGAGCAAATCTGATGGAGCAGGACCATGGATAAGAATCTTAAATATAAGGATTTAGGAAGGCTGCCTAATGATAATGACAATAAAGTTTGTCACATGCCTTTTGAGCTCATCTTATATCTTCTCCGCTTCACTGCTTCCCAGCCACTTTTGCAGGGACCAGTTCTGGACTGGCTTTAATCTGCTTTGTACCAGGACAGTCCGACCGTGCAGCACCTTGGCCTGTGACCCCTGCTTTTTGCCCTAGGTCTTATCTGAAGCAGTGGCATAGGACATCTGCAAGACCGAGGACCCATACTTTCATGACCTGGAAATGTGGGGGAGTTAAGTCGAGGGGCGGTGGGTGAAGAGCATCTGTGATCCATCAGGAGCAGCTGATGGGGACAGGCTCCCCCACCCCATCCTGTTGTTATCTAGGAGGCACAAAGGTTCTCCCTAGGGTTCTGTGCAGTTCATCTTATCACTTGCAACGGTAACCAGTTCCGCTATTGGCTTCTATCCTTTCTGTATTCCCACTTCCTGGGCTTACATCCCAAACCGTATGCACATGGTCCTTTGCTTCAGGGTATACTTTCAGAGGGGGCTTCCCCAGTGGCACTAGTGGTAAAGAATCCACGTGCCAATGCAGGGGATGTAAGAGATGCAGGTTTGATCCTTGGGTGGGGAAGATCCCCTGGAGGAGGGTATGCTGACCCATTCCAGTATTCTCACCTGGAGAATCCCATGGACAGAGGAGCCTGGAGGGCTACAGTCCATAGAGTCACAAAGAGTCAGCCGTGACTGAAGTGATTTAGCACAGCACAGTGCATATACTTTCAGGGAAACTCAAGCTAAGAAAAAGAATAGTATTTAATATTTTTGCACATTTACTATATATCAAGAATTTCATTGAGCATGGTATATGTCATAGCTGAATTGATTGTTTCTAGATAGTTCTTAAGGTATCAAGAAATATTATTGTCATTTTACAAATAAATAGGATTTACAGCATATATACGGAATCTAGAAAAAATGGTAAAGATGATCTTATTTGCAAAGCAGAAATGGAGACAGAGATGTAGAGAACAAATGTATAGATATCACGGGGGAAAGGGAGGGAATGGGATGAAGTGGGAAATTGCAATTAACATGTATAGTGTCACTGACTCAGTGGACATGAATCTGAGCAAACTCCGGGAGACAGTGAAGGACAGGGAAGCCAGGCATGCTACAGTCCATGGGGTTGCAAAGAATTGAACATGACTTAGCGACTGATTAAAAACAAATATATAAAATAGATAACTAATGAGAACTTACTGTAGTGCACAGGGAACTCTACTTGGTGCTCTGTGGTGACCTAAATGAGAAGGAAATCCAAAAAAAGGGGGATGCGTGTATACATATGGTGATTCACTTTGCTGTACAGCAGAAACAGATACAGCAGTGTGAAACAACTGTACCCCAATTAAAAAATAAACATTCACATACTAAAAGCAAAAAGAAACAGGTTTTTGACAGTTCAGTAATTGCCCAATGTCATACTCCTGGTAACAGTGCCAAATTGAAATTTTGTTTAATGTCTAAACTCTTAAACAAAATTTCAGGTGACCTCATTTAGTCTCATGGCTTCAAATACCGCTTAGACACCAAAACCCCCAAATGTTTGTCTTGTCCAGATCTCTAGAATTAATTTGTATATCAACTGCCTCTTAAACATTTCCCCTCAGGTATCTAGTAGCCACACACGACTTAACAGGTGCCAAAGGGAGCGCCAAGTCTCCTTTCTCATCTCCATTCAGTCGCTCAGTCGTGTCCAGCTCTTTGTGACCCCATGGACTGAAGCATGCCAGGCTTCCCTGTGCATCACCAACTCCCGGAGCTTGTTCAAACTCATGTCCATCGAGTTAGTAATACCATCCAAAACATCTCATTCTCTGTTGTCCCTTCTCCTCCTGCCTTCAGTCTTTTCCAGCATCAGGATCTTTTCCAATGAGTCAGTTCTTTGCATCAGGTGGCCAAAGTACTGGAGTTTCAACTTCAGCATCAGTCCTTCTAATGAATACTCAGGACTTATTTCCTTTAGGATTGACTGATTTGATCTTCTTGCAGTCCAAGTGACTCTCAAGAGTCTTCTCCAACTCCATAGTTCAAAAGCATCAATTCTTGAGAGCTCAGCTTTCTTTATAGTCCGACTTTATTTCTCATCTCAGTTACTGCCAACTCCAGCCTTTCAATTGCTCAGGCCAAAACTTTGGGGGTATTCTGACTTCCCTTTTGCTCACATGTACAATTATTCATCAACAAATGATTGGCTTTACATTTATTTATTTATTTTTAAATTACTGTTATTTATTTATCTGTGCTTGCTCTTCGTTGCTGTGCGCCGACCTCCCCGAGTCGCAGTGAGCGGGGCTACTCTCTAGTTGCGATGCACAGGCTTCTCACTGTGGTGGCTTGTCTTGTCATGGAGCCCAGGCTCTAGAGCCATGGGCTCAGTGGTTGCAGCACATGGGCTATAGAGCCTGTAGGCTTCAGTAGTTGCTCCATGGTATATGGAATCTTTCTGGACCAGGGATCGAACCTGTGTCTCCTGCATTGGCAGGCGGATTCTTAACCACTGGGCCGACAGGAAGGTCCTGGCATTTAAAGTGTAAGTGGAATCTGTTGGTGACTCTGCACTGTGCTACCACTAGCCAGACCAAGGCTGTGCACCTTTTGCCTGATTCTGGTCCCCCCAGTCCTCTGTACTTCCACAGCCTACCTCCTGCCTACTCCTGCTATAGCACTTCCCGCTCTCACACTTTCATTTAACCTTTGGAAAATGCTTCCATCACTCATACAGAATTAAGTGGTTATGAATTCAAGTCTGGTGATGGATGTACATCTCAGGCCTTTTGGTGAATGTTGAGATACCTGGGGACTTACAGAGTGGTATTTTAAATAACATCTGTGACAGAGAAGGGGAAACTGTTGCTTTCCTGAACTGACTCAACTCCTGAGAGGTCAAATCACTGCTTAGGACAATTTGTATATATTCACCTGTAACTTGGATACCTTGATAGAGCAAAAGAGCTCCAGGACAGAAGTTAGGAGAGCCGATATTATAATAGTTCTATCAAATTAGCTATTTTTCCTTAGATAAGTCATTTACATTTCTGAGTTATTTAATCTCCTTATGTGTAAAATGGAATAAATAATGGCTGCTTCCATACCTCACAAAGCTGTTGTCTGTTTGAAATGATACACTTTATAAATGGCAAGTCTTTAACTGGTTCTCAAGAAATTCTGCTGAAAGATGTAGGGGAATGCCCATATCCCCTGAGTTGTGTGTAAAATTCGGTCTGTGTATGTGCAAGGCCTTTGATTTTTTTTTTTTTTCAAGAAATAGAGTCCATAGTTTTCAACACCTTCTCAAGATGATCCAAGAGAGATCAAGATTTTCTAGTAGAGGTGCTTTGTAATCTATAAAATACTGTTCACATAAAAGTACCATCTACTGGACTCCTTAAATTATCCTGATGACCTTGTTGTATATGGGGGCAGGATTCTTTACTAAGAAATTGTGATTTTGGCCTTTAAAAACCAACAGTGACTCGATAAACTTTGCCTGTCCATAGCTGGTGAGCAAGGTTGGTAAACATGGCTTCATAGAAAACTCTCCACTGTATAGAGTCCAAATCTGATAGGAATCTGCTTGCCAGTGCAGGAGACGCAAGGGACTTGGGTTCTATCCCTGGGTTGGGAAGATCCCTTGAAGTAGGAAATGGCAATCTGCTTCAGTGTTCTTGCCTGGAAAATTCCGTGGACAGAGGAGACTGGTGGGCTACGGTCTATGGGGTTGCAAAGAGTCAGACATAACTGATAGCCTCCCGCCCCCAACACAGACAGGCAGACACACAGACAGACACACAGATAGAGAGACACAGACACACACACACACAGACACACACGCGCGCACACACACACACACCTCTAATCTGGACCTCACTGTCAGGTTCTAGAGAACATTGAGATACCTGCCACTAAAATATCTGAATAGCTCTCTTGCTATAATTCTCCAGACACAAAAGTGACTACATTGTTCATTTCCTTCCTGTTTAGTTCTTCCTTTTGCTTGCTCCTCCCTCCCTCTCTTCCTTTCTTCCCTTCTCTTTTCTTTCCTTCCCCAGACATTTATTGGATGCCCTGCAGACCTTGAATAGCACTGCAGTGGCATCGGTTCCTGGAGGACTAGAGAAGCCCTGTCCTGTCGGCAAGGGTAGGGTACACCTGATTTTTAGAAACAAGTGCAGAACTGGGTGTCTCAGGCTTGTCTGGGAGCCCAGTTCTACTATTCAAATCACTCTGTGACCCCCTGTTGGTCACTTAACCTGCTGTGCTGCTATTTGCTCATCTGTAAAATTGCTCTCCCTCTTGGGCTTGTTGTGAGGATAAAAGAAAATAATAGGTGGCAAAGTGCACTGAATGGTGAAAGTCTAATACTAAATCAAAGTATTATCATTTTAGAAGTTTATCCCTGAGTAGTGCTGACATCGACTTACGGAAGTTAAAGCTGCAATTAGGGGCCTGCTTCATCTTTAATCCACCAATAATAAAGCATTCTCCAAGCAGTGACCCAATTTCAGGTGTTCTATGGTTATTTTCAACTTTTCTTCTTATTTTTGGTATAAGTATAGCAACTCAGAATTTTTGAGGACAATTCCAATATCAACTGGTCTGTAGTCTTGCTTCTTTAAATATGGATTCAGAGAATTTATCATTAAAGATTTTAGGAGCTTTATTAATGGATGTAGTCCTGTGTGATGGTTTTATTTAGTTCAACAAATCTTGACTGAAGCCTGCTATGGGACAGACCTTGAGGATACATGGATGGTAAATGTTCATCCTAGACCTGAAGGTGCTAACAGTCTTGTAGAAGGAGAGCTATTTTAAAAATTGTGTTAAAAGTGTTAAGAATATAACAGATATCCTTCAGTGAACATATAATGCATGCTAAGCATGGTGCTAAAGCTTTTCTTAACTTATCAATATTAAGTATCCCAACAACATAATGATGTAGGTAATTTTATGCCCATTTTCAGAAGGGGAACTTGAACCTCAGAGATATTATGTAACTTGGCCAGGATCACACAGCTAATAGGTTCAACCAGGACCCAGTGTTTGGACTGTTTGATTTGTGGATGTTGTAAGGAAAGAGAGGAAACAGCTTCCAGAGAGGACCAGAATAGCAGCTAAAGGATTGCACTGAAGACTAAATTGAGTCATGTTCCTCTCTAGTGATGGAGGATGGAATATGTTCCCTTTATTAGATGCAGTTGGATTACATTTTGAGTTTGAAAGACTAGCTAAATGTTTATCAAAGAAGCCCTATACTCTCTGGGATAATTTCAAGACACAAACAGATATGGGTAACCCTAATGTTTTTATCATACAAATCTCAGATTTCTAAAATAAAAAATAAAATGCCTTTTCTCCTGAAAGCTGTACATTTGACTAACCAAGCTAATCAAGTAATAGCTGCATTAGTTGTATCTATTCTATACTCGACTTGGATAATAAAATTAACAAAGACCAGGTTAAGCAATGTTTTTTATTTGTGTATTTCTTGCATATTCACAATATTATTTGATAATGATGTTTCCTTATTCTCCTGACAATTACTCATTCCCAGAGTCCCACTGTAAGGGCATCTTTCCTTCAGCCTGAGAACTGTGAACTCAGATCATAAGTATATCCTGAGAATAGTAAGCTTTTGAATCAGGAATTGGTGAACAATGACCCATAGGCAAAATCTGAACTCATTTTGGTATAGCTTGGAAGAGCTAAAGGGCTTCCCAGATGACTCTAGTAAAGAAAATGCTTGCCAGTGCAGGAGATGTAAGAGAAGTGGATTTGATCCCTGGGTCAGGAGATCCCCTGGAGGAGGACATGGCAACCCACTCCAGTATTCTTGCCTGGAGAATCCCATGGAAATGGGGTCGCAAAGAGTCGGACACGATTGAACAACTAAGCACAGCCCAGCACACTTATCAGTGGAGAAGGCAGGAACTTAAATCTGTACAACAAACCTTATTTTTAACTTTTTGATGTTTATATATAATTTTTATTTTCTTATTTTTAAATGTTTATATGTATTTTATTTTATGTTTTTACAGTAGGTCCTTCTTGGTTATCTGTTTTAGATATAGCAGCATGTACATGTCAGTCCCAAACTCCCAGTCTGTCCCTCTTCGTGACCGTCCCCCTTCCAATAACCATAAGTTCATTCTCTTAAGTCTGTGAGTCTGTTCCTGTTTTGCAGATAAGTTCATTTGTATCATTTTTTTAGGTTCCACGTTTAAGTGGTAGTCATATGATATTTGTCTTCCTCTGTCTGACTGACTTCGCTTAGTATGATAATCTCCAAGTCCATCCATGTTGCTGCAAATGGCATTATTTCATTCTTTTTAGTGGCTCAGTAATATTCCATTGTGTATATGTACCACATCTTCTTTATCCATTTGTATGTCTACGTACATTTAGGTTGCTTCTATGTCTTGGCTATTGTAAAGACAAGGCTGCAATGAACACTGGGGTATATGTATCCTTTTTTCTGGATATATGCCCAGGAGTGAGATTGCTGGATCATATGGTAGCTCTATTTTTAATTTCTTAAGGAACCCCCATAATTTCCTCCATAGTGGTGGTACCAATTTACATTCTCACCAATAGTGTAGGAGGGTTCCCTTTTCTCCAGAATTTATTGTTTATAGATTTTTTGATGATGGCCATTCTGACTGGCGTAAAGTGATATCCCAGTGTACTTCTGATCTTTAGTTCTCTAATAGTTGATGTTGAGCATCTTTTCTTGTGTCTCTTAGCCATCTGTATATCTTTGGAGAAATGTCTATTATGTCTTCTGTCCATTTTTTGATGTGATTGTTTGTTTTTTTGGATATTGAGCCCATGACCTGTTTGTAAATTTTAGAGACTAATCCCTAGTCAGTTGCATCACTTGCCAGTGTCTTCTCCCATTCTCTGGGTTGTTTTTTTGTTTTGATAACAAACTTAGTAAACTACTGTATTCACCATACTTTTCCCGGACACCTTCCTGTAACTTGCCTCTACACTCAGAAGCCCAGATGCCCTTTTCCTTGGATTCGCCTAATGTGGTATATAAATTCAAGTTCTACCCACCTCTGTGGGTTACTCATCACTGGGTACTCCTGTGTGTACCTGTGTGATACACCTTTAATAAACTTCTGTTTGTTTTTCTCCTGGTACTCTATCTTTTGCCCATATGATTTATAGGGCCCCAGCTGAAGAATTTAAGATGAGTAGAGTAAAAAGGTTTTTTTCCTCCTCTACAGCAGCTTCAGCCAGTGTCTGAACATGACAGGTGTCAAATGGGTTATCCAGGGATAAACAGTTTTACTTACAATTTATCCTTGGCCTGGACATAGGAGGTGAGCAAGAAAGGAAAGAAGCTATTCAGATAAAATAATTTCAAGATCGGGAAACACAATTTTACTTGAACATTGTTTGAGAGTCAGTTGCATAAGCCAAGTAGGTGATGACTAAGGTTGCCAGCTAATGTTGTGTGTGTGCATGTGTTCAGTGGTGTCCCACTCTTTGCGGCCCTGTGGACTGTGCCTGCCTTGAATCCTTCCAGTATTCTCCAGGCAGGAATACTGGAGTGGGTTGCAGCCAGGGGATCTTCCCGACCCGGGGATCAAACCCACGTCTCTTCCATCTCGAGCGTTGGCAGGCAGATTCTTCACCACTAGTGCCACCTGGGAGCAAATGAAAATGTAAGATACCCAGTTGCATTTGCATTTCAGATACAAACAATAACTCTTTTAGTATGTGTATATTCCTTAAGACAAGCATTTTTCAAATGGGAGTGTTAGATAGATTGCCTGTTAGAGGGTAAAGGAAAAAATATGTATTTTAGTATTGAGCATGTCTCAAATATTACATGGGGCATATTGAAAAAAAAAACAACTATTCACCATTTACTTGAAATTCAACTCTTAACTGTGTGTCCTTCATTTTGTCTGGGAGCTCTATTTATGATATTATCTGCTTAAAGAAAATCTGCTGAAGGACAAATCATCTCTTATTTCATCAAAAAACTAGTCTTTTAAGGTTAGATTGGAATTTGAGATTCCTTTAGTTGAGAGGTGTTTATTTTTAGATGAAGTGTTATGTTCTGGATGGCGGAGCCAGGAGTCTCAGGATCACCTCTCAACCTCGAGCTCCCTGACTCCCAGGTCAGATCTCCCTCTACTCCATTACTCAGCATCCTTCCAAAAGAGGTTCATTTCTGGTGCTTGTGATTCTGCATTTTCTTTTGTGTTTCATTGGCCTCCCCTTCTTTCTATTGCCTTTCTTACTAAATAGGTCCTTGTCACAAAATGGCTTCTTTGTTTTAGTTGATACACAATCTGAGAAGTTAGCAGACTTCTCAAAATAGTAAACTTACCTGCCTAGGTCCATATGTCTATGCCTTCAAGATTAAAATAGTTAATGTAGAAAATTCAGGAAGCTTAAAACAGTTCTAAGAAGAAAATAAAAATTGCCCATAATTTTCCATGTTTGTGGATAGTTATTATAAACATTTTGGTGGGACCCTTATCTTTCTGTTAAAAAGTGAGGTACAAAATGATGTATTATTTATTAGTTATATACATAGTTATAACCTATATATATCTATTAATTACATAAAAATATACATTATATATTTTATAATTTAATATTTATTTTAATGTACTTAAGTTTTTAATATATTAAGTTATAAAATACATTATATATTTATATGTTCATATCATCTATTACATATATTAAATATTTTGAATATATCATAGCCACATATTTTATAACCTGCTTATATAGACTAACTTTTCATTTGTATTTTTCTTATTTTATTTTCTACAATAGGATACTTATTGGCTGGATAGGATTGTATTACATGGATATGCATGTTTTATTCCATCACTTTCCTATTAAAATTTATTGAGTCTTTTTTTCCCCCCGATAGTAATTGATGCTCTTAGGAACATTGTTATAGATAAAACTTTTCACACTTTACTGATTGTTTCTACATTTAAAGGGTAGATGTCAATTACTGAGTTGTAGAGGAAGCTCATTTTAAAGGTTATTGATTTACATATACTACCGAAGTATGCTATAGAAAGATTAGACCTTATGTGCAGTAAGTAGCTGATAGGCAAGTTGTGGAAGGACACATTTCCTGCACCTATGGTTATTGGTAATTTAAAAATGTCCCTAACAGGTGGTGCTAGTGGTAAAGAGCCCGCCTGACAATGCAGGTAAAAGAAACGAGCGTTAGATCCCTGTGTCGGGAAGATCCCCTGGAGGATGGAATGGTGACCCACTCCAGTATTCTTGCCTGAAGAATTGCATGAACAGAGGAACCTGGCGGGCTATGGTCCATAGGGTTGCAAAGAGTGGGACACAATGGAAACGGCTTAGCACTCACCCAAGACAAGTAAGACTATGACAAAAGTTATCTGAGTTTTGTTTCACTGATAACAAAAGGGGGGTTGAAGATTTTCCGCATGTTTATGCACACGTGCGTGTGTGCCTTGTGTCCTGCTCGGCGACCCGATGGACGGTAGCCCACCAGGCTGCTTTGTCTGTGGGATTCTCCAGGCAGGATTACTGGGGTGGGTTTCCATTTCCTTCTCCAGGGGATCTTCCCCACCCAGGGATTGAACCTGCATCTCCTGTGCCTCCTGCATTGGCAGGTATTCTTCACTGCTGGGACACCTGGGAAGCCCTTCTACACATTTACAGGCCACCATTTGTGTGATGGACATGAGTCTGAGTCAACTCCTGAAGTTGGTGATGGACAGGGAGGCCTGGCATGCTGCAATTCATGGGGTCACAAAGAGTCGGACACGACTGAGCAACTGAACTGAACTGAACTGATTTGTGTTTTCTCTATAGTGACTTGGTTTTCTTTTTGCCTGTATGTGTTATTCTTCCATTGGAATCTTCATTTTTTTTCTTACTAAGTGAAAAATTTTAAATATATATTAAGATTCTTAATCTTTTTCTTTATTACATGCCATAAATAATTTTTAATATATCATTGCCTTTTAAATTTTGTGAATGTTTTTATTATGCAGAAGTTCTTAGTTTATATGTAATTAATTCTGTCAGTTTTTTCTCAGTCTTTGAAGTTATGCTGAGAAAGACCCTCCCTTATTTGCAAAATATATGTATATTTCTTCATTTCTTAATGAACAAATTAAGCTATTTGCATTTAACTCTTTAACCCAGGCTGACTTTTTTTGGTATGAAATTTTCTTCTTGATGTTTGCAATCTGGACAGTTTAAACACATTGCAAGAAAAAAAAAAATCTATAATGGAAACACAATTTGTCACATATAGTCATTTCTCCCATTTCTGCATAGAAATAGTATATATGCAAAGAATGTGTAAATGTTATGACCCCCAGGGAACTCTCAGGAGAGAGCACTTCTTTAATGTCTTAATGCTTCAAAGGACCTGCGAACAAAGAAGGTTTTTCTTTTTCTATTGACCTATTATATTTGCATAGTCTTTTCTGATGTCACATAGAAGAAGAGAGAAGACTGGTTATGGCATCCGAAAGCAGATCTAGGACAGAGGGGTGAAAGTTACACAGAGACAGAGCTCGGCTCAAAGTAGGAAGACAGTGCTGCCTGGAAGTCATTGTTCTGACCGTCCACCCTAAGGCCTTGCCCAGGATGCCTTTCTTAGGATGCTTTGTGATGCGAGTTTATGGGCAGGTACCCCGTCCCCATGAGAACAATGTCTCTCAGTCAAACAGCTTAAACCTCGTTGTTCTAGTTATTATTTATTTTCCCCAAACTGGTAGGCTTTTAAACCAACCATGTTATTAATACTTTTCTCATGATTTTGGGTGAGGAATTGGGGAATTAGTTGGCTTGGGATCTCTCAGGAGGTTGCGGTTAGTTGCTGTCTGGGTGCGTTAACCCGAGGCTCTGCAGGGCTGGATGTTCCAGACGGTTCAGTTGCATGGCTGGCAGTGGATGCTGGGTGTGGCTGCGAGCTCAGTGAGGACTGTTGGCCTGATCTCCTACACGTGGTTCTCAAGTGTGGTGGCCTCAGGGTAGTCAGACTCACGTGGCACCTGCCTGACAGAGTTCCCCTAGAGCAGGTAGCCCAGGGGAACCGGGTGGAAGCTGCATGGTCTTGGAAGTTCCACAGTGTCACTTCTGGTATAGTCTGTTGATTGGAGTAGTCACAAACCCAGTCACTTTTTAAGTGACTACCCCACTTTTTAAGTGGAGCATGTACTCCACTTCTCATTGCGAGGAGTATGAAAAAATTTGAGGTGATTCTTAAAAACCGCAGGTCTACTGATGCATGCTTCCTATTACCTGCCTCTTCTTCACCCATGGTTTGTTTTGTGGCTTCACCCTGCTTTCTTCCAATGCAGCAACATGGTTGGTGGTAGGAGTTTGCCAGAGGGGGACATCAGATCTCTGCCTGTTTACGGGACATCTCAAGCAAACCATCTGGAGATTTTTTAATTTCAGTGTTGTACTGAGTTACTATCTTTAGATTTGCCAAATATCAAACACTTCCCCACACTCTAATTTCGCTCTGTGTTCATTTATTTCAAGATGAACTCTAACTTAGGTAGGGAGAGATGGTGCAAATGTGTTATACTGTCTCTGGGCTCCGTTTAAAATTTCTATGCCAGGGCTCTAAGGTTGACCTTGGTTGCTGGCCCATAACTCTCTGGCATGACAGGCTGAATCTGCTACCCCTTCATGAATTTCTGGGACTGACCATCTGTGACCCTGGTTAGTTGAACCTTTGTTCACACCCTGGTTAAGCAGGCTACATGACGCAGAGAATGTTATATAGGACTCCTCCCCTGGGCGGAATGTCCTTTAAAATTCCATGTTTGTTTGATACAAACCTTTTAAAGGCTAGATAGGCTAAAGAGGCCAAAGCCCCGTCATTCAAACTGAGTTACAAATGAATTTATGTAATTCAGAAGCATCACCATAACCGGGAAGCTGGAGTCAGACAGGCAGCCCCTGCCTTTGTTGTCTGGCTGTGTCTGCAGAGCTGCTGTGTCTGCTTAAATTAGGGCATGTTCATGGTTCCAAAAGGGTGTGAAGGCAGCATCTATTTGTTGGTTTATGTCCCAATAACATTACAATGGCCTAGGGTTTGCTTGCCTCAACTGCTCCGGGGTGTGGATGCTTTCTGACTGTCAGCCTTGCTCAGTGAAGCCTGGCAGGGACCATCGCAGTGGGCCGGGAAGGAGCAAGGTTCTGTCACAGCAAATGTAGTGCTGAGCTGCGCTGTATCTTTTAAGGGGATGGCGACCAAGACCACAGGATTTGGTCTAATGAGACCGTGAAAACTCAATGTGGTGAGTTGAATCCCTCTTTTGGACCTACTTTAGAGGCCCTCCTGCAGTTCAAGTTTGGAGGAAAAAAAGAATAAATGGACTGGGCCGAAATCTCTAGCTATAAAATACATTGTGAATCCAGTTAACCATTTTGAAGGTCCATTTTTTTTCTCAGTGAAATATATGTTCACCAAATTTGTGACCTAAGCTATGTGATCATCATCTGGGGATCAGACTTTTTAAGCAAGGTCTCTTCTATTTACCTGTTTGCTTGCTAATCTGTTTTTTGTTGTTGTTGTTGTTGTTCTCACATAATATCATAGCTAGCCTCCAGGTTTACCCATTGTTGTTGTTGTTGAGTCACTAAGTCATATTCGACTCTTTGCGACTCCATGGACTGCAGCATGCCAGGCTTTCCTGTACTTCACCATCTCCTGGAGTTTGCCCAAACTCATGTCCATTGATATGGAGATGCCATCCACCCATTTCATCCTCTGTTGCCCCCTTCTCCTCCTGCCTTCAGTCTTTCCTAGCAGCAGGGTCTTTTCCAAAGAGTTGGCTCTTCTCATCAGGTGGTCAAAGTATTGGAGCTTCAGCATCAGTCCTTTCAATGAATATTCAGGGTTGATTGACTGATTTGATCTCCTTGCTGTCCAAGGTTACCCATGCTTGGAGATTGTTTTCTGTCCTAAAAAGAAAAGATCCCATTTCTCTGGCATTAGAAACTTTGGCCAAACATCAAGGCCCTTCTCTTGAGAATCTTTCATGTGTTCCTGGATCACAGCCCCCAACTCCCTCCTTAGTTTCAGATCCTGATCTTGCCCTGTCCGCTGAAGCCTGCCCAGGACTCCTACCTTTGTCTTCCTCATCTCGAGTTCGCAGCCTGTGGCCTCTTATTTCTCAGTGTGACAGCCACGATGTAGCCACTGGACATGGCTCAGCTGTCACATGATATTTGTTTAGCATGAAGACATTCAGGAATACCTTCCCACCAAAGTAATGAAGAGCAGAGTCGATGTAGTTCTCCCTAGAAGCAGGGAACTGAGCAGGATGTGCTTTACAGACTGTTGGGATCTGCAGTTCATTAATTCACTCAATACTTATTTACTGAGTGCGTAATATGCGCAAGGTGCTGGCATACAGCAAGAAAATTAGACATCATAAAAAGTGCTGTGAAGAAAATTTAAGCAAGATAATATGAGAGCGTGAGCTCCAGGGGTTGAGAAACGTTATAAATCCGGTGGCCAGTAAAGTCGTCTCTAAGGAAACAGAGACCCAAATGACAAGACAGACTAGCCAGGCAAAGATCTGGGAGAAGACCATTCAGGCAGATATAATGTGTAAAGGTCCCAAGGAGGGAAAGAAACTAAGGCTGGCACATGGGCAGAGGATGTGAAATGAAGCACCCTGTGTACGAGACAGCAAAAGAGACACTGATGTATAGAACAGTCTTATGGACTCTGTTGGAGAGGGAGAGGGTGGGAAGATTTGGGAGCATGGCATTGAAACATGTGTAATATCATGTATGAAACGAGTTGCCAGTCCAGGTTCGATGCACGATACTGGTTGCTTGGGGCTGGTGCACTGGGACGACCCAGAGGGATGGTGTGGGGAGGGAGGAGGGAGGAGGGTTCAGGATGGGGAGCGTATGTATACCTGTGGCGGATTCGTTTTGATGTTTGGCAAAACTAATACAGTGTTTCAGGTTTAAAAATAAAATTAAATTAAATTAAAAAAAAAAATAAAGGACAGGGTGAGTCCAGATGGAGTCCTGAATAGTTATGAAAAGCTGTTGGAGGAATTTAAAGCAAGAAAATGGTAATCTGATTTTATGTTAGGGCCAAGACTAGAAGCACAGATGCCAGCTAAAAGCCTAGAACCATTTTTCAGATAAGAGATGATGGAGAAATGTAGGAGGGTATAGTACCCCTACTAGACAAGGTTGGCCAAAGAGTGGCTAGAATTGATGGATTTATATGGGGAATGAAAGAGAAACAGCAAGGTCAAAGATGACCTCTCAGTTTTCAGCCTGAGCATCTGAATAAGGTGGGAAAAAATGGATAACTGGAGTCCAGAGGAAAGATCAGATTTGGGAAATGTCAGTTTAAACATGGTATCTAAATCCATTGGACAAGATGCAAGTAGCTCTTTAAAGTGTTACAAAGACAGGGGTAAAGGAATAATTTCTTAGCTTAAAAAAGAGACGAAGTGGCCCAATATGCCTATTATATCAAAGAGCCAGAAGAGGAAAAATGGACTCCATCTCAAGTAGAAGGGATTTATTGGGCTAAACAGACACATAACTCAAACTGAACACCTGAAGAGAATATGGAATGAACTTTATATGATTTTTTATAACTGCATGTAAATATATAGCTAAATGCACATACATTATGTATATAACTCATTGAGTTTTCACAAAATGAAAATACCTATGTTACCAGCACCTAGATCAAGAAACATTACTAATACCACAAAAACATACTCAAGCTCTTTACTATCAGAAATGTTGACTTCTGATAGCATAGGTTAATTTTGTTTCCTTCAAAACTTTATGTGAATGGGCTCATGCAGTGTATAATATTTTGTATCTCTTTTTACTCAACACCAGGTTTGTGAGATTTATTCATATTGTGATGTCCCTCCACTCTGTGATGAACAGTATACTGTTGAATGAGCTGAAAGATTTCTCCAAGACTGTTCTTAATTATTGTCTATGACACGTACCCATCTCTTTGAAAGCTTTTCAGACCTGTTTTTGATCTCAATTATAATTTCATTAGTAGAAGAATAGTTTTATTATCCTTCTCTACATATCTTTTTAAAAATTAAAGTATGGTTGATTTTCAATGTGCTAATTTCTGCTGTCCAGCAAAGTAATTCAGTTATACATTCTTTTGTATATTTTTTCCATTATGGTTTATCACAGGGTATTGAGTATAGTTTTCTGTGCTATAGAGTAGGACTTGTTGTTTATCCATTCTGTATATGCTAGTTTGCATCTGCTAACCCCAGCTTCCTACTCCATCCCTACCCCACTCACCATCTCCCTTGGCAACCATGAGTCTGCTCTTTGTAAGTCTATCTCAGTTTCACAGGTGAATTAATTTGTGTCATATTTTGGATTCCACATATAAGTGATAGCATATGAAATCTGTGTTTTTCTCTCTGAGTTCACTTAGTGTGATGGTCTCTAGGTCCATCTGTGTTGCTACAAATGGCATCATCTCATTCTTTTTTTATGGTTGAGTAATATTCAGTTGTATGTATGTGTGTGTGAATGTATATGTACATATCACATTGTCTACACGTCTTATTATTTAAGTGGGCACAGTCCTAGTCCCAGAACCACAGAGGTAGTGCCATGGTCCCAGGCTCTGTGGCTTGTTGGTCTCTCCTTAGCAGCCTCTGGGTGGACTGTGTAGCCCTTCACCTGCATGATCACGTCCTTTAGCTCCTGGAATGAGCCATCACCCCAGGCGTGTCCCAGAGTTTCCCCCCTTGCAAGAGGAGACTTAGCAGATGTCCAGAAGAGGCCACGTGACTTGTTGTCCAGTACTTCTTAGGCACACATGGTAAGACAGGTGTGTGCTGCATAGAGGTTGCTTTCTGAATTTAGATGAGATCTGGGAATTGCCTCCAAGATATGTCTAAACCTCCACTGATTAAAATAAGCAGAGAAAAGAGCAAAGAGAGGCACTCCAGGCTTTTCAAACTAAGCTCGACTTCTGCTCCTCTGCTTGCTAGCCAATTGGTATTTTGCCACTCATCTGCCTTACTCTAAGGCTACATCTTCAGGGAGAGCAATCTAAGAAATATGTAAATCAAGTCATAAGGGTTGTTTCTTTCTGACTCCCTCTAAGAATTTGGGGCAAGCATTCGAATTCTCTTGCTTTCTTTTACTGGACAGTATATAATTCTTAAGTTTGGCTTTGCAGGGCTATCTAATGATAAATGAGACAGTGTTTCCAAGACTGCAAATGAAAAGGAGATCCTAAACTCTCAGGTGTTATTAGTATTGTTGTTGTTAAATTTCATGTTCTTTTTGGAAATTGCCTTCTCCCATTTGCTTCTGTTCTAGTGCACTGGCTTTTCATGCCCTTCACATTATCTGTTTGCAGAGTGTGTAGAGCTGATGCTTCGCATTTAACATAGGACTTTTCATCTTCAAAGAACTCTTCAAATAAGCTAATTGAAGAGAAGCTACAGAAGAGTACAAAGTTAGCAAAAAAAAAAAAAAATAAAAAAATAAAATAAACCTCTAAACATGGACCTAGAAAGATGATGGTAAAAAGCAAGTCAATCAAAAACACATTTATGAGACTAAATTGAAGGTCTGGAGTAAAGTCTGGGGGTACCGTCTGGCTAGAGGTCAGCTGGGCTTCCTGGGTAGCTCAGCTGGTACAGAATCTGCCTGGAATGCAGGAGACCCTGGTTCAATTCCTGGGTTGGAAAGTTACCTTGGAGAAGGGATAGGCTACTCCAGTGTTCTTGGACCTTCCAGGTAGGTCAGTGGTAAAGAATCCACCTGCCAATGTGGGAGACATAGGAGACTGAAGTTCAGTCCCTGAGTTGGGAAGATCCCCTGGAGAAGGGCATGGCAAGCCACTCCCGTATTCTTGCCTGGAAAATCCCCATGGACAGAGGAGCCTGGTGGGCTACAGTCCATAGAGTGACAAAGAGTTGGACATGACTGAGCGACTAAACCACTAAGCACAGCACAGCACAGAGGTCAGGTACCAGTATCCCCTGGGCATGTGTGCCTGTACTCTCTGTTGCTATTTATCAGTCGGGGTGTCCAAACTTCAAAAAACTTGCCTGTGCCGTGATTCTCAATTGCAAGACCAACCCACTGGCATTTTCTCAAGCTCTTGCTACTTGTAGCCACAGTTGTATAAATGGAAGTTCATTTCAGTTAGAAGTAGATGAGCGAAGCCTCTTCAAACTCCACTCCCATGGAAAGCTGGGATTCCATTTGTCTGAGCAGTTGGTCTGGCTTTTGTAATTGAGCTTGGACTTTTTAATTTACTGGTTAGATTCTGTTGGCCCCATACATTGGTATTTTCCCAGCTCACAATGGAAGGAAATAGCATGTTTGAATTGGAGAACCCCAAGGATCTGCATACTGTGGGGCAAGGTACGTTCATGGCTCTATCCCAGGATCTAACATAATCCCTGGCCTGAGGAATACATTTGCTAGACATTGGTAGTCAAGTGAATAAATGAGTTAATGAATCACTTTGGAAAACTTGGAAATCCCTTGGAAAACTGTTGGATGGCTAATGTGAGAGGCCACCTGAACATGATCTGCCTGCTCACCTGTCTCTTTTTATGGGTGATTCTTAGGAAATACAACCCATTCTGGAGCCAGGTTTGTTCCTGTGGAACACAGTGGGTATCATGAATAGTATCCATTCAAGTTGCTCATTTCCTTGAAGGTCTGTTATACACATGCTATTTTTCTCCATCATGAGCTGAGAAGAGGACTTGCTTGTGTTCTCAGTCATTTACATCACACCAGCAAATAAAAAGCACCAAACCACATTACAGAGCCTAGGTGTGCTGCTGACCCCAAATGAAATATCAGTATTCTACGGAAATCTCATTTCAACCCCAAGCCACGAGTGCTTCATATGATGAAAGTAACATTTTATTGTTAATGAAACCTAGACACTTAATATATGGTAATAGAGGGAAATGGGAAAGATCTTTTATTGAATTAATTTTTATTGGAGTATAGTAGCGCTACAACGTTGGGCTAGTTTCTACCATTACAGCAAAATGAATCAGCCATACATGTACACATATCCTCTCCCTTTTGGAGTTCCTTCCTGTTCAGGTAACCCCTGTATAGCACAGGGAAAGACCTTTGAGGCTCTTTCTTCTATCTTTCTTATCTTTGAGGCTCTGTTGTTATCTCCTAAATTTCACCTGACTCTTGGGAATCTCAAGTCCCTATGCTTGCCATCTTCATGTAGCCCTTCCATATTTTTCCACCTCTGTACCATTTTGGCCAAGGGTACATACTGATTTGCTATTATTCCATAGCAGAGTTGAGACAAGACCAACAGAGAAAAGGTAGTTTATTTTGTTTATTTGAACAATGGGCTTCTCAGGTGGCAGAGTGGTAAAGAAACCCGCCTGCCAATTCAGGAGACACAGGAGACGTGGGTTCGATCCTTGGGTCAGGAAGATTCCCTGGAGTAGGAAACGGCAACTCACTCCAGTATTCATGCCTGAGAAAACCCATGGATGGAGGAGCCTGGTGGGCTACAGTCCATGGGGTTGCAAAGAGTTGGACGCAACTAAGCACACACATACACACAATAAGGCAAGTGGCTACGAGTGTTTCTGGCATCAGACAGACTTAGGAACAGTCTTAGACTTAGAAACACCCTCACAGAAGCCCCCAGTCACTCTCAGCCAGTTGTTAACAGTCTGACTCTGAGCAGGTCACTACCCCTTTGGGTCTCACTTTCTTCATCTATCTATGAAATAAGGATGCATATAATACCCATTTCCTGGGACTAATGTGAGCATCACATGAGAGAATTCTAGGAAAATGTAGCATAGTCTCTGGCACATCTATCTATGAAATAAGGATGCATATAATACCCATTTCCTGGGACTAATGTGAGCATCACATGAGAGAATTCTAGGAAAATGTAGCATAGTCTCTGGCACATAGTAAAATGTTCAGTAAATGTTAGATATTATTTTTATAACAAAAATGCTACTACATATCAGGAGATGGCAAAAGAGATCAACAAAGAAAGTAACAGAAATCCACATAGTTGGGTTTCCAAGGGATGGCTTATTTCCTGAGCTTCCAGGATTCGGCCTATTCTAACTACTGTTATGCCTTGGTGGGTGGGTCCCCACCTTGGGACATAGCATCGTGGAGACTGGGCCTAGACCCAAGGGTGTGGAACTAGTGTATGACTGGATTTTCTTCTCACTTCTGCCTAAGACTCTCCTTCCCAGTTTCATTTCCCTGACTGAGAAACTGCCTCTTGCCAGAGCTGACTTACCCTCTGAGAAAAGGCCCCTGCTGATGTGGGGGAGGAAAGGGTGACCTCAGCAGGGAAATAATGGAACAGAGCCAAACAAGCCCAACACACATCCAAGAGAGATGCATCAATAGCAGCAACGGGGATGTTCCATTATATCTAAAACTTTTTCTCATTATTGTGACTTTCCCTATTACCTTCAAATGTGTTCTCCCACACACAATTAAGAGTTATTTTTTGTTTCAGTCTTTTCCTTAAATTCCATCTGGGCAGCATCTTCCCTGGCACAATAGGTCTTCATCCTCAAGCAGCAATATAAAACCCAGAGACAGGCATTGGTGACGAACAGAAGGGGGACCCCCATGGCCTGCTGGATGGAGGAGGATGGCAGGATGCTACTGAGCGGTCCTGATGGGGCGGCTTTGATGCTCGGGGGCCCTAAAGAGAAAAGTTACTCCCCCCTGGTAGAGTAGATCCTGTAAAGATCTCAAGAAATCCTCATGCCACTGCCCCACTCCAGGAAAGTTCAGGAAGATCACAGGACAGATTTTTTTCTTGGAAATGTGTTGTGTGTTTATGTCAGGGAGGCCAATTGAGATAAGGAATTGAAAAAAATACATCCAAGACCTGCTGAGGGTTGCTCCATACAGTTGGAGCCCATAGAACAGGAGAGTCTTTAGGGAGGCAGGTTTCGTAGAGATTAAGACAGAGACAGGCTTGCAGTGGTTTCATATCCAAGCTGTGCCTCTTAGTAGCCATGAGATCTCTGACACTTTCCTTAACCTTGCTAAGTTATAGTCTTTAATCGGATGTTAGTAATGGCATCAGGACTTCTCTTGTGGCTCAGCTGGTAAAGAATCTGCCTGCAATGCGGGAGACCTGGGTTCAATCCCTGGGTTTGGAAGATCCCTTGGAGAAGGGAATGGCTACCCACTCCAGTATTCTGGCCTGGAGAATTCCACGGACAGAGAAGCCTTGTGGGTTCATGGGGTCGCAGAGAGTCAGACACTACTGAGTGAGTTTCACTTCACTTCACAATGGCATCTACCTTATAGATACCTACTTTTATCATAACAATATCTGCTGCTGCTGCTAAGTCACTTCAGTCGACGTGTCCGACTCTGTGTGACCCCAGAGACAGCAGCCCACCCGGCTCTGCCGTCCCCGGTACTCTCCAGGCAAGAACACTGGAGTGGGTTGCCATTTCCTTCTCCAATGCATGAAAGCGAAAAGTGAAAGTGAAGTCACTCAGTCGTGTCCGACTCCTAGAGACTCCATGGATTGCAGCCCACCAGGCTCCTCTGTCCATGGGATTTTCCAGGCAAGAGTATTGGAGTGGGGTGCCATTGCCTTCTCTGTAACAATATCTACCTTACAGTAAATACAATTAGGTAGTACTTAATGGTATCTACCTCATAGGTTGATATAGATTAAATTAAATAGTATATATAAGGCACTTAGCACCTTATACTGCTCATTAATATTAGTAATTCCTCTTCATTTTCTGGGCCCCAGAGGAGATCCTTGCAGGGAGCAAGAGTATTTTAAAGCTCAGGCAGATGTTGAGAGGCTTAGCGAACAGTTTTAACTTGAAAGTAATAGCCTTAGCTGGGCTTTCCCAGTGGCTCAGAGATAAAGAACCCTACTCCTAGTGCAGGAACCATAGGAAATGCAAGTTCGATCTCAGGATTGGGAGGATCCCCTGGACAAGGAAATGGCAACCCATTCCAATACTCTTGCCTGGGGAATCCCAAGGACAGAGGAGCCTGGCGGGCTACAGTCCATGGGATCGCAAAGAGTCAGACACGACTGAGAGACTAAACAACAAGCAATAGCACTAGCTGGTGGCAGATACTGTCCTCTAAATCCATCTCAGTGCTGGTCACAAGGGGATATGACTCTTTTCCTTTCCAACTTGTCCCCTCTCTGTGGCATCATAGCCTTTAAGTAACTTCATCTCAAAAGTATATTTTAGGGACAAATCTATCACAGGTGGTATAACGGTTAATTTTGTGTCCATTTGACTGGGCTAAGAGATGTCCAGATAGCTGGTCAAATGTGATTTCTGGGGGCTTCTGTGAGGGTGTTTCTAGCAGAGACTAGCATTTGGATTTGCAGACTGAGTGAAGAGTATGACCATCCCCAGTGCAGGGAACCAGTACATGACAGGCTTTGATCCATCGAGGGTCTGAATAGAATAAAAATGCAAAGGTAAACCTTTCTGCTTGAGCCGGAAGGTCATCTTCTCCTACTCTCAGACCTTGGTGCTCCTGATTCTTGGGTCTTCCTTTAGATTTGGACCAGGACATATTGTTGGCCTTCCCCAACCTTTTTTGGAGTCAGACTGGGTCTTATATTGGCTCCCCTGGCTCTCAGGCCTTTCAGTTTGGACTGGAACTTCATCCTTGGCTTTCCTTGGCCTCTAACTTGCAGATGGCCGATAGTGGGCCTCTGAGCCTCCACAATCACATGAGCAAACCCCTCATAATAAATCTCTCTCTCTATATCTCTATATATCCTATCAGTTCTGTTTTTCTAGAGAAGGCTGGCTAATACAAATGGAATAAACAAACTCAAGCAGATCTAGCTGGTTCTGCCTAGGAATAATTTCTTTCATTTGCCCTGTTAATGATCCTTATGGGACCAGCATGGCTTAAACCCTCCTATGAAATCAGGTAGACCAAAAAGAGCTTCTCTAAGGTCAGAGCTCATTGCCTGTGTTTGTGACTCTGGGCCTACCTGCCTGGACCAGTGGAGCTTTCTGTCCCTCCTGATTGGTCTGCTCTTTGTGTTGACTTGTGACCTTAGAAACTTCTCATCCACTCAGTTCTTTGGCTTTGTCTGTCTCTTGGCCTCCCTGCCTTCCCATGGAGTCCAATCCTCTGGTTGTTGTATCAGCCAGAATTCAGTTTGGGAAGCAGGAATCACACCAGATATTTTAAACCATGGTTATTTATCACAAGGAATGAGATACTTCCCAAACCATTGAGAGGCCTGGGGGTAGGGGTTCTAGCCTCGGTCTCCAGGGATGACTCTCAGAACACGTGGACTGCTTCTGAGGCCTCTGCTGAACTACTGATTCCAGAAGACATTGGGGAGACTGCAATTCAGGGATGAAGCAGCTTCCATTTCTGCCACCTCTGCCGTTGGTGCATAACTCACAATGATGGAGTGATGGAGTCTCCCCTACAAGTGCCTCCTCACCCCTAGGAAGCTGAAGAAGGGATGCCACAGCAGCATTGCAGAAGAACTTGACACTTCTATGGCCTTCTTGCCCCAAGGACTTGCTTCTGTTTTTTGAAAATCTCATCCAAACGCATCTAATATGTGGACTCTAATTCCTGCCCAGCACCCTGGTTGCATGGGAGACTGGAAAATGTAGTTTTTAGCTTCTTGCCTTTATAGTATAAAAAAACACACGGAAGGAAATCCAGACGGCAATTAGCTAACACCCAGATTGGAAGATAGAAGATTCAGGCAGACCAGGGATTTGAGATGAGGTTGCTCATCAGTTGAGGATGTACAGTAGAATGGTTACCAGGGATACAGAGGTGAGAGACAGTCAGTCAACAGAGAGGGAAAAACAGCTTTGGGAAGCTGAGTGGCAGAAAATTGTGAGCTTAAGTCAAGAGTACAGTGAAAAGCTGTCACAATTCAAACAAGGGAGATAGTAAAAGATTGGTAGGCAGCAACAGAAATGGAAATTGAACACAGACAGCCCCTTTCAGAGTTGTGGGTTTCTAGTGCTTGCCTTGTCCAGAGCTTCAACTTACAAGGCAGCCTAAGGCTGCAGATGGACTCATTGGCTGGAACAGGTCAGGCAAGGAGGCAGAGAGCAAGCAACCATCAATACCAAGCCCCGAATCCCACCTGACCCTCAGGATCTCTCTGCCCCTCCTTCCCCCCACCCCAACTGTCCAGACTAAGTTGGTACCCACAGACATCTCCATCCCTCATACTTTCCGCAGTGCTTTTTCAGGATTCTAACTCCTTTTTAATATCCTATACTGAGGTCTGTGTAATTATATAAGAGCAGTGTAACTATGTTTTGAGTGTATTGGGAGAAAGTACTAAAAGCAGGGTTGTATGTGAGCCTGACTCTGTGATAACACTCCCTTATTAATATTAACTACTTCCTTATCAATGAAAACAAAACACTAAGCCCCTTTAAGAAGCATAATTATGTAAACATTTCCAAAGTATTGGAAATAATTTATGCCAACAGCAAAATAATAGTAAGCATTACAATGAAAGCAGGGGAGAAGAAAAAGAATTCAAATATAGAGGCACACATATACACATACGTAAGTGTGAACACACATACATACATGCACATATGCACAGAAATCATGATAAACTAAGACAAAGAAGAATAACCACAAAACCAAAAATCCCATAACATGAATTCTTAGGACTTAAAAGGCAAAAAGTAGCAAGCGGTCCTCACAAGCTAAAAATTACTTCCTTGGCACAACAGGATCTTTTGTGAAAGGAGTTTTTCAACAAACACATTTTGACAATTGACACCCCATGAGTACCATTTGTGAAAAACATTTTTTTTTAGTTGTAATTTGATGAAGCAGGAAGTGGAAATCGATAGGACATTGCCAAATGAGTTCTTTGCCGATGCTCTGTCTTTCTCTCCTTTGCTCCTGTTCTGTAGTAGATAAGAGATAGGAGGAGCCCAGAACACATATAGATTTTTTTCAAAACACAACAGAGGAAGCCACAGAACACTTTTAACTCCAGAACTGTTTTCAGCACCATGTTGCAGATTTGCTGGGTAGCAGAGCAGGCCAATTTCAAGCCCACAGGTGTGTTGGGAGTTTATATGATCCCTCAGAACTTTAGAGAGGACCTTCCTCACTGTAGCACTCTTCTCTGCCTGCTCAGCACTGTTGGTTTCCATGACAACCAGGCCAGGGTCTAGTTCAGTTTTGTGAATACTTCCCAAAGCCTATTAGGCCTAAAATCTTCTGTATAGCCTCTCAAATCTGCCTTATTTCATCCAACTTTCCTACGGCATCCACTTCCTTTAATCTTCCTCAACTTGTGAGAAATGCAGTTCTATAGCAGCAAGTTTACTTAATAGCCACACAGAGACAGATATTAGAGTAAACTAAGGAAAAGGAGCTCAAGTGGTGCCCAGGTTCCCTTCATGTTGGCTGCCTGATCGTTGCTCAGTTTCTCATCTTCTTTTAGACTCTGGGATAATGGTCATGTGCATATTTGCTTGGCTCTTCTGAGCAGATTTGCTCCAAGTGGATAAAATAAAAGTGATGGTGTAACATAGAGGCAGAAACACAGTTCTAGGAGTAAAGACCTCAGCGCTGACCTTGAGCTTCTGTCTCAGTGACCTTGAACTACTCTAAAAGGACAATGGGTTAGAGGATCTGGAGGAACTTCCTGGTTTTACCATTCTATGACCTAGTCTAGTCTCCCCGCCTTCAAATAAATTGGCTTTTCCCTAATCAAGTATTCTTGCTGCAGGCTGGTGATTAAACAGACCAATCCTAATCTTGACTCAAGAATAAGACAGAAAAAACAATCAATTACTGTTTAGAGTATCAGAAATTCCCATTTTGTTCCACATTTCACAGGGCAGAAATGGAACTTTTAGGAACATCTCTAAAAATACAATATTTCTCTTTCATTAAAGTCAGTGCTCAGATACATGCTGGCATTTACCTGACAGATTTATCACTGATTTAAATGTTTCAAAATCATGCTACATTAACTAAACTCTTCATGAAAAACCTCTACCAGAAAACATTCTGTAAAACAAAGCTTTGTTAAAGGAGTTATTGGAGTTAAAGGAGTAATTGGTCCAATTAAAGATATGTTTATTTTTTCTGCAATTCTGCTCATCACCAGACAAGTCAAACATTCTACTTTTCTTCAGCCACCCACCAAACTCAACACAAAGGCTTGTCTAGCAAATGAACCCATTGAGGGTCATTCACATGAGACCCTCATTTATAAATGACACTGGTCATTTCTATATGAAGCAGTGCCCCTTTGTCAGAACACTTTATGAGATCATTTTCTTACTATCATGTCAGACACTTAATTTCTTTTTTATAAAAACTCCATATGAGAGAGAGTTTCACAGTAGGCCTGATAGAGATTATACTTGAGGGGTCTGCAGGAAGGAGTGCTATGTTGAGAGAAATTACAGCCTTGAGGATGCTGGGTCCTTGGTGGGGTAGGAAGAGATCTTACTGAATGCTTTTTGGACCAACTATAATTATGGAAGTCCTGCTTTTTGTTTCTCTTGGAGATGAGGGACTTTGATTTTGTGTGTGTGTGTGTGATTTCTGACTTCCTGGTTTTAGTATATTGTATCAGAGGAGATATTATGAGACCAGGCAAATCATTCATGTTTTTAAAAATCTTCTAACTATGGGTGCTTGCAGGATATTGTCTTGGGAAGTCCTGGACCAGTCCTTTTTTCTAAATCTAAGCAAATCACACATGTTGATAGAGTTAATTTGATTGGATTAAAATTTGAGTCCCGTGAAACCTTGAATGTGCCATGTTCAGATGGTTCTGTAAAGTGTTACATTTCATCATGGAAATGTTAGGTCATTGAAAGGGAATAAAGGTCAGTAGATATGGAAAAAGTCTGGCCTTTGGAATCTTGGTGATAAAGGGACATCTTTTCATTTTCTTAAGGTTACCTGTATTGCCTGAGAAGGAGAAGGTATTTTCGTATGGGAGATAAAGGATTTGGCTGAATGCATTGCTTTTTCATTGAGCTGGGTCCTAACAACAGCCCTTTGATTACAGTTACCTTAGTTTCTGTCAGCTTAACATAAAAACACAGTCACATGCTCTCTCTCTCACACACACACCTAAAAATACAAAGCCTGCAGAGCATTGTTCCAAAGTAAAATGAGATCTTTAAAAATAAGCTGAAGGCTCAGTAATTAATCAGTTTTCAAACAACTGTGTTAATCCAGGAAAGAAGCCTTTTCATCCCGAATGTCCCCAAAGGACTTGGGATGTTCAACATTCTGTCGCCATCTTGCAGACCTTTGCCTTGGAAGGTGCTTTCACAGCATTACTCAACAAATTTGGAGAAAATTCAGAAAGAGGCTTATACATCAAAGTGCAGGAAAGCCAACTTAAGCTTTAGAATAAATACCTGAATCTCTTATCTTTTCATATTAGTTATTTGTTCTAATCCTTCCAAAGCAACTTCTAATAGGGCAGGGAGGGGCTGGGAAATGAGGAAGGAGGGAAATCATCAGGTTTGCCTATCTAATTGAAAACAAACAAAAATAAGAATTCCAACATTCTTAAAATGTGAATTGGAGTGTGAGGGTAGGAAGAGGAAGAAGAGAAGCGTGTTCAAAATCTTTATAGTCATAAGAAAAACATATCCCCCAGTGAGAATAATTTATCTCAAAGATTTACTGTAATTTAACTGGTGGGTTCTGATTACCATCAGGGAGAAATAGAAACTAAATCCTTGTCATTACACCCTCAAGTTCATGAACTAGAGAAACAAATATTAATAATATCTACCACATAAGTTTGGTTTTTCTTTTTTGGTGCAGATTAAAATTGGTAACTACATGTAAAATGTTTAGGATAGTACCTGGTATGTTGTAAGTCTTGTGTTGTTCAGTTGCTGAGTTGCACATCAGGCACTGGAAAAGTCTTGTGTAAGAGTTTGCTATTATGATGGTTATATCCAGGAATAATGATAAGTAACATTTAACAATCCCTTAATACAGGGTTTCTTAGCAGCGGCACTGCTGACGTTTTCAGATGGATAATTCCTTCTTGTGGGGGCTGTCAGGTGCACGGCAGCATATTTAGCAGCAATCCTGGCTTCTGCTCATTGGATGTTGGTAATCCCCCCTACCCCCATGCAGTTGTAACAACCAGAGAAGTCTCCAAACCTCCAGATGTCCCTAGAGGAGCAAAGTCGGACTCATTTTGGAAATACTACCTTCATTTATCTCAGGCACTAAACCCAGTGCCTTATTTATGTTATGCATTTAATAGGTACTATTTTCATTCCCATTTGATAGCTGCAGTAACAGAGATGTTTAAAGGTTAGGTGATCAGCCGGAGTCATGTAACTAAAAATGCTAACGTCAGGATTTGAACTTTACAGTCTGACATTAGCCACTATATTATAATGTGTGTGACGCTTTTAGCAGAACAAACTACAATAATTATTATTATTTTCAAGGTAGCGTCTTCTTGTCATTTGGGATGTTGGTAACATGGTTGATTTCTAGAAACAAAGAATACTTTTCATGTCCTGCCTCTTGTTACCATGAGATTCAACTAAAATACTGGTAAAATAGTGATATGGATATGTTAGAGTTCCTTGAGTTTTCTTTTTATTTCAGCTGTCAAAATAATGTCCTTTTATCACAATTAAACAAATACTGATACTGATTGAGCATTTAAAGATATGAGACCCTGTGCTACAAATATCTTTTAAAGACTGAGAAAGACTGGTTCTCCTGGGAGAGTTTTTCTTCCCCCCATTTTTGTAACAAGGGAACCTGCATGCTATCGTAGTGGACCCATGCCTCCTGGGAGCACTGTCCCAGGCTAGGGAATTTAAACCTTGGGATATCAGAGAGACAGTGTTCTCCCTATTATGGAGATGCAGGTGCGAGGTAGAAACTTTGGGAGTTAGTAGTGTTAAGGCCATCTGCGGTGACAGATACCCTGATACTCAGAGAGAAGCAAGGGAGAGAGACAGAGTCTTGGAAGTCTTGAAATCCTTGTCTTCTGTTGTTTCTGAGACTGAGCCACCCTTCTGAGCCTCATGTAGCTCGATTGTTCAGTCCGTTCTCAGATACCTGTGCCAATGAGCTCCTTTGGGCTGCTAGCCCAAAGTAGCCTGTTCTTTGCAACTCTTAATTAACATTGCACCTGTGGTCAAGACACTTACAAGGCTTAAAGGAATTTGGTGGCACAGATTATGGAGGTCTCTGCATGTCTGCTACATTCAGGATCTTTTGTGGACATTAGATAACTCTTGAAGTGTGATGAAGGCTGGTTTGTGAGCTAACAGATACCTCTGGGTAGGAGGCCTGGGGGGAGCTACTGCAGAAATTCAGGGAGAAGGAATTGGACTCTTAGAGTACAGATAAAGTTGAAAAGAATGGAGATAAATTGGAGAAGATGGATAAGAATCTCTAAGTATATAGTATGATATAGGAATCAAAGAGTTGATGTTGATAGCTGTGTTCCTTTGAGAACTTGGGGTAACTTATGTAACTAAGGAAATTTTATTATCCCTGGGTAGACAAGAGAGTCCCAATAGAGATGAGCAATGTATTTATTCACTCAACAAATGTTTACTAAGAGCTTACCACATGGATAGTGGATGCTTTCCTAAGTGCTTGAAAGGATCAGAGGACCACAAAGACAAAAATCTATGTCTCCTGGACCTTCCAAGAGTGTTGGACAATATATGCAGACTTGAAAGTGTCAGGGAATGAAGTCAGAAGAAATTTGCAGTTTAAAATCAGAGAGGGCCCTCTGAAAAGATAATGTGTTTGTCTCAGAGATACATTTTAAACCAAGACTTAAACAGACCTCAGGAAACCTCTGTCCCCAGCAGAGAATTTACAGTTTTCTCACAATTTTGCCCCTCTCTAAACATAGCAAAAGCCACCCACTTTTATGTTTAAAAGAGAGAGATGCAGGATGGGTATGGATGAGATGGGTACCTCACTACTGCAGTCTTTGCTCTTTGCCTTGGAAGTTCTCTATCTTCTTCCTGCAGCTTCCTGCCAACTGTCATAACCACAGAAGATATCTCTCTTTATCATCTCTCCTGGAACATGGGACTGCTCTCAGGTTTAGAGTCAGTAGGTATAAACAACCACAGTTGCATAGATCCCACATAACTAGCAGGAGAAAGGGGAAAGGCGTAAGATGATGCTGTAACCCAGGCTGTCACCCAGTATCTTGGTTTCATACATATAAAATGCAGGCAGGAGCTCAGATATTGCTGTAGAACAGCACTGCCCCCAACAGTCTGTCTGCCATGATGGAAATGTTTCTGTCTGTGCAGTACGATACTGAAGCCACCATTCACAAGCCATTAAGAACTTAAAATATGACCAGAGTGACAAAGAAATTATACCTTAATTTAATTTAAATAGCCATGAGTGGCTAATGACTACTGGATTGACCAGCAGCCTGGGCCCTTGATTTTTATATGAAGAACCCAGGATATCCTCAGAATCTCAACTAAATCCACTGTAATATCATGAGCTATTCATTTCAAACTGAAAACTTCTAAAAGCTGAATTATACTTTTAGGCAACTAGAAGCATCCCTCAGGAGACATAGGCTCCACAGTTATCCTTGTGGATTGAGTGTCCAGAGTGGATACTCTAATCTTTTGGATTGAGTGTCCAAAAGAGCAATTGAGCACCTCCCCCCTCCCCCAGTTTATGCAGCTGCTAGAAAAGGGGAATGCTTAGCATTTTCACTAACAGCAAAACTGTGCTCTTTCCAGAGCCCATTCCAAGGAGCAAGTACATTCTTGGTTCCACTTCTGGTGAGGCCCCTTCTGGGAGTTCCCATCTGGAGAGTCACCAAGTGTGAGGGATATATGTGGTGGCTAAAAAGCAGGTCTGTTTTTCTCTCCTCCTGTTAAGCTGCCAAAAGCATCTCCCTAGCTTACAATAGATTTCCGTACCTCCTTTCCTCTCTTCTCTTCCCCCAGGAGAGATAATTGGACTGTGTGATTTCCATTAAATGTAATGTACCACATGCAGATGAACACAATAGCAAAATGCATTAAGATAGAATCTCTTGGAAAAAAACGGTCTGGGTGTTTTTCCATTTGTTAAAATTAGCTACCAAATTATTTTTATGTTTGCACAATTAAATGCAAAGCTTTCATTTACTCTTTTTAAAGCTTATTTGCATTCCATACTCTCAAGAATGAAGATCTTGTTTTTATAAGAAAAACATCACAATTATTTTCTGTTGTTGTTCTGCCATATATGTGTATATGTAATATGTATGTGTGTATATATATTTGAAAAAAATATATACATATTCACATACTCACGAACAGACCACATAGTGGTGCTCTAAACCTGCCAGAATCACACAGAAGAGCTTTGCTCTTGTTAGGTGAAAATGCAGTAAGCCCGACTGCAGTTAGAATTCTCTGTGAAATGGACTACTGATAAGTTTCCTTTAAAAATATGTCTTCAAGCATTCATCATTTGGCAAGATAGATCCTTTGTACATACTCTGAAATGATGAGCTGAACAAACAGCACTAAAGGAGAAAAGGCCATTTGAGAAAGCCCTGTCTCATCCATAAACCTGAAATAACCATTTCTTTTTCCTTCCATAATTATCATATTATTAGGTTTTAATTAAGTTCATGCCGCAGCTCAATGGCTAGGTTAGGAATCACATGCTCTGGACAAAAGGCAAAATGAGTTCAACAGTATCTATTTCAGGCACCTATTTAATCAGTCTCCTTGTCCCATCCCCAAACCCTCTTGGCTGACAGTTGTATTTGGTCGGCTTCGAAACAGTTCAGAAGGCCAAGGTCAGAGTATTCCCACACCAACATATGCTATCAGGAACTAAACAATTGACTTTATCCTTTGAAGATGCTTGGGTTCTACCAATTAGATGGAGGAAACATGAACAATGAATTCTGCAACCTAGCACACATGTAATAAAAGTGCAGTATGATAAAAAATACTGGTTTGTTTGTTTGTTTTTAGCCAGACTGGATTGTGCTGAATTGAATTGTGTGTTCAAAGCCAATTGTCTTTTCTTTCATGACTGGCCTTAGTTATGACACTACATCCCTGTGGGGCACTAAAATTCACATGTAATTTAATTTTGTTTAGAATTGTGGGAATGAATGATTGGGGATGACCAGAGTAAACACTCTTTTCTTTCTTCTGGTGATTCAGGAAATGTGTGGAAATTGTACTTCAGTAGTCTTTTAGAAAAGGTTTTGCCTTTTTTTTTTTTTTTTTTTTTTTTTTTTTCATACATGATATTTACATGTTTCAATGCCATTCTCCCAAATCTTCCCACCCTCTCCCTCTCCCACAGAGTCCATAAGACTGTTCTAGGTTTTGCCTTTTATTTGGGTTATTTACGAATGAGCTGGTTCACGTATCAGTTGTCTATCATCATGATGACGCTGTGTAACAGATAACAAAACCCAGTGGCTTAAACAGTAAGAACTTCTTTATCTCATGAATATGATGGTCTGCTGGGTGGGTCTTCTGGTTTCAGGTAGACTTAACTGATCTCGTCAGGCTTCTTCCTGTGACTGTAGTTAGATGCAAATCTGCTGGGGGTAAACTGGCCTAGGATGAGATGGCTGAGTTCTTTTCCATGTGGTCCCACATCCTCTAGTAGGCTGGTTCAGGCTTGTTTCTCTTGGCAGGAGCTGGGTTCCTAGAGAGGGAGAGAGCTGAAGCATCCCGGGTCCCTTGAGGCCAAGTTCAGAGCTTGCACCCTGTCACTTCTGCAACATTCCATTCTCCAGAGCAAGTCACAAGCCAGCCCAGATTCAAGGGATAAGAAAACAGACTTCACCTCTTGATGGAAGGAGAATCAGGGCCAATCAATCAGGAAAATATTTTGTGATGAATCTACCACAATCTATGTGCTTTTACAAAGGTAGTAGAGAGAGCTGAACTCTAAAAATATTTCGGTACCAAGCTTGTGAGAAGTCTAACTTAGTTTGCGATTTAAACCCTGCCCACTGACATCAGAGCATGTGAGATACTTAAGAAAAAAAAAATGAGTAAAGAAAAAAATAACGAAACTTGACATGTTCATGGACATTGATCAATATTGCACTAGAACAATGTTTCTCCATATCTATTGTAATCATACCAGCAACAGGCTAGCTCAGAACTCCAGTGAAACCAGTCCAGTGTTGTCCATTGAAGATAAGAATCTACATGATCAATTAAAGCCGTGTAGTCATAATACTGGCTATTTTTTGTGACTTGGACAAAACAGAAACAGAAAACCATTAAGCTAGAATATTTGCAATGAGGTCCTTCCTGGAGAAATTGTTAGAAAATCCTCTTGCATCAAGCTTTATGTAACCCAGAGATTCACATCATAACCCTCATTAGCCTGCATGGCAGGTGTTAGTCCTGTTTGCCAGTGGATAGAGTTCATTATTATATTCATTTCCCTTCTGTTCTGAACATAAAACTATTCAAATTCCAACACAGGAAAAAAAAAAAAAAAAAAAAACCAAACAGCCAGACATAATTTCTCTAGCAAATCTTTGTTCTTGTTATTAGATCACATTTCTTCATATACAAGTTGCTCGAAGTTAGTGGGTGTATGTATGAACTTCTGCTTTTTTGCTGTAATTGTCAGTTCAGTCAGTCAGTCAGTTCAGTCAGTCCTGTCTGACTCTTTGTGACCCCATGGACTGCAGCACACCAGGCCTCCCTGTCCATCACCAACTCCTGGAATTTACTCAAATTCATGCCCATTGAGTCAGTGATTCCATCCAACCATCTCATTCTCTGTTGTCCCTGTCTCCTCCTGCCTTCAATCTTTCCCAGCATCAGGGTCTTTTCAAATGAGTCAATTTTTTGCATCAGGTGGCCAAAGTATTGGAGTTTCAGCTTCAGATGTTGATCTGTCCTTCCAATGAATATTCAGGATGGATTTCCTTTAAGATGGTCTGGTTGGATCTCCTTGCAGTCCAAAGGACTCTCAAGACTCTTCTCCAACACCACAGTTCAAAAGCATCAATTCTTCAGCGCTCAGTTTTCTTTATAGTCCAACTCTCACATCCATACATGACTACTGGAAAAACCATAGCCTTAACTAGACAGACCTTTGTTGGCAAAGTAGTGAAAAGGCTGTTATTGTGGGATGTCTAAAATGAAGACAAACTCTGGGATGATCTCTTTGGTCACTGGTTTTCAAAACTGGTAGCACGTTAGGATCACTGAAGAATCTTTTAAAATACTCAGATCTTTTCCTTAACCAAGATGAGCTCACTCTGAATCTCTGGTGAGGACTGCCCAGGTATAGTATTTTTAAAAATTTCCCTGATGATTCTAATGTTTAGCTATGGTTGAGAACCACTTTAAGTGAATGATCAAAGAATCCTCTATTGTTGATTCAAGATTCGAGCCTATTCATGTACCCGTTGCTTTTTTTCTCTTTTATTTCAGTCTGTAAGTGCACAATGTTGCTTGAACATCTAGATTAAAAGTTAAAAAGCAAATCAATTATCTTTATGTATATACAGTTGATTATTTCACTTTTTATCTGGATGCTTTGGTCTTTGGAGACAGATGCTTAAGAATATCTAGTGTCTCTGGAAACTTATGAATTCTTCTTGGGAAGAGTTTGGGAAGATTTGCTCTCTGACAACCTCCTTTCAAGCATAAGTAAAATCCTAAGTTATGATTTTTAGGCTATATAGACCTAGTTTGTTAGACTTGAGGGTAGGACAAATTCTCCCTAATTGCTAATCAACAATCCTGAGGAAAGATGAAAGAAACATCCAACATCAAAATCTTCTTTCTCAGTAGCCTAAGACCAAAGAGCGCTTCCCTTGTGGCTCAGCCAGTAATGCAGCCATCTGCCTGCAATGTAGGAGACCTGGGTTCGATCCCTGATCCCTGATTCCTTTCTGTCTCAATCTACATGAAAAGAAAGAAGGAAAAATGGGTCAGTAGAGGATTCATTGTCATTGTACAAAGTTATGAGAGAGAAAACGGGATAGACTAATGCCCGCTGCTCAGGTCTGGTGGTGGATGAACCAGAGAGCGTCTTCTTGCAGCCTTGTTGTCTAAGAGGTTTATTTAGCAGACACTTGAGTCTCATAGGTGATCTCTATCCCAGGATTGCAGCTCCTTTCCAACCTCTGGTCATTTTTGACTTGTTCAATATCAATGGAAATAGAAGTTAATGGGACAATTATTGTGTCCCCTAGACTGGACTGGGCTAGGTACTTATTCATACAGTATCTTATTTAATTCTTACAGCAGTCCTATAAAATAGCTACTATTATTATACACCATTTGGAGATATTTGTTGTTCAGTCCCAGATTTGTACCCTATTCTGTGACCCCAAGGACTGCAGCACAGCAGGCTTCACTGTCCCTCAGTATCTCCTGATCAGTTAGTTCAGTCACTCACTCATGTCTGACTCTTTGAAAAACCATGAACTGGAGCACACCAGGCCTCCCTGTCCATCACCAACTCCTGGAGTTTACTCAATCTCATGTCCATTGAGTTGGTGATACCATCCAACCATCTCATCCTCTGTTGTCCCCCTCTCCTCCCGCCTTCAATCTTTCCCAGCATCAGGGTCTTTTCCAGTGAGTCAGTTCTTCACATCAGGTGGCCAAATACTGGAGTTTCAGCTTCAGCATCAGTCCTTCCAATGAATATTCAGGACTGATTTCCTTTAGGATACACTGGTTGGATCTCCTGGCAGTCCAAGGGACTCTCAAGATTCTCCTCCAACACCACAGTTCAAAAGCATCAATTCTTTGGTGCTCAGCTTTCTTTATAGTCCCAACTGTTACATCCATACATGACTACTGGAAAAACCATAGCTTTGATTAGATTAACCTTTGTTGGCAAAGTAATGTCTCTGCTATTTAATATGCTGTCTAGGTTGGTCATAGCTTTTCTTCCAAGAAGCAAGCATCTTTTAATTCCATGGCTGCAGTCACCATCTGTAGTGATTTTGGAGCCCAGAGAAATAAAGTCTGTCATTGTTTCCACTGTTTCCCTGTCTGTTGCCATGAAGTGATGGGACCAGATGCCATGATCTTAGTTTTTTGAATGTTGAGTTTTAAGCCAGGTTTTTCACTCTCCTCTTTCACTTTCATCAAGAGGCTCTTTAGTTCTTCTTTGCTTTCTGCCATAAGGGTGGTGTCATCTGCATATCTGAGGTTATTGATATTTCTCCCGGCAATCTTGATTCCAGCTTGTGCTTCATCCAGCCCAGCATTTCTCATGATGTACTCTGCATATAAGTTAAATAAGCAGGGTGACAACATAAAGCCTTGGCATACTCCTTTTCCTGTTTGGAACCAGTCTGTTGTTCCATGTCCAGCTCTAACTGTTGATTCCGACCTGCATACAGATTTTTCAGGAGGCATGTCAGGTGGTCTGGTATTCCTATCTCTTGAAGAATTTTCCACAGTTTGTTGTGATCCACACAGTCAAAGGCTTTGGCATAGTTAACAATGCAGAAGTAGATGTTTTTCTGGAACTTGCTTGCTTTTTCGATGATTCAACGGATTTTGGCAATTTGATCTCTGGTTCCTCTTCCTTTTCTAAGTCCAGCTCGAACATCTGGAAGTTCACATTCATATACTGTTGAAGCCTGGCTTGGAGAATTTTGAGCATTACTCTGCTAGCATGTGAGATGAGTGCAATTGCGTGGTAGTTTGAATATTCTTTGACATTGCCTTTCTTTGGGATTGGAATGAAAAATGACCTTTTCCAGTCCTGTGGCCACTGCTTAGTTTTCCAAATTTGCTGACATATTAAGTGCAGCACTTTCACAGCATCATTGTTTAGGATTTGAAGTAGCTCAACTGGAATTCCATCACCTCCACTAGCTTTGTTCATAGTGATGCTTCCTAAGGCCCACTTGACTTTGCATTCCAGGATGTCTGGCTCTAGGTGAGTGATCTCACCATTGTGAGTATCTGGGTCATGAAGATCTTTTTTGTATAGTTCTGTGTATTCTTGCCACCTCTTCTTAATATCTTCTGCGTCTGTTAAGTCTATACCATTTCTGTCTTTTATTGTGCCCATCTTTGCATGAAATGTTCCCTTGGTATCTTTGATTTTCTTGAAGAGATCTCTAGTCTTTCCCATTCTATTGTTTTCCTCTATTTCTTTGCATTGATCATTGGGGAAGGCTTTCTTATCTCTCCTTGCTATTCTTTGGAACTCTGCATTCAGATGGGTTATCTTTCCTTTTCTCCTTTGCCTTTCACTTCTCTTCTTTTCACAGCTACACATGGACACATGGACATCACCAGATGGTCAATACCTAAATAAGATTGATTATATTCTTTGCAGCCAAAGATGGAGACACTAAACAGTCAGCAAAAACAAGACCGGGAGCTGACTGTGGCTCAGATCATGAACTCCTTATTGCCAAATTCAGACTTAAACTGAGGAAAGAAGGGAAAACCACTAGACCATTCAGGTATGACCAAAATCAAATCCCTTATGATTATACAGTGGGAGTGAGAAATAGATTCAAGGGATTAGATCTGATAGACAGAGTGCCTGAAGAACTATGCATGGAGGTTCATGACATTATACAGGAGGCAGTGATCAAGACCACCCCCAAGAAAAAGAAATGCAAAAAGGCAAAATGGTTATCTGAGGAGGGCTTACAAATAGTATCTCCTCGAGCTTGCTCAAACTCATGTCCATTGAGTCAGTGATGCCATCCAACCATCTATCCCATGTCACCCTCTTCTTCTCTTGCCCTCAATCTTTCCCAGCATCAGGGTCTTTTCCAATGAGTCAGCTCTTCACATCAAACAGCCAAAGTATTGGAGCTTCACTTTCAGCATCAATCCTTCCAATGAATATTCAGGATTTATTTCCTTTAGGATTGACTGGTTTGATCACCTTTCAGTCCAAGGGACTCTCAAGAGTCTTCTCCAACACCACAGTTTGAAAGCATCAATTCTTTGGCACTTAGCCTTCTTTATGGTCCAGGTCTCATATATCGGTAATGACTACTGGAAAAACCATGACTTTGACTTTACAAACCTTTTTCGGCAAAGTGATGTTTCTGCTTTTTAATATGCTGGCTAGGTTTGTCATAGCTTTCTTCCAAGGAGCAAGTGTCTTTTAATTTCATGGCTACAGTCACTGTCCACAGTCATTTTGGAGTCTAAAAAAATAAAATCTGTCACTGCTTTTACTTTTTCCTTTTGTATTTGCCACGAAGTGATGGGACCACATGCCATGATCTTAGTTTTTTGAATGTTGAATTTTAAGCCAGCTTTTTCACTCTCCTCTTTACCCTCATCAAGAGGCTCTTTAGTTCCTCTTCACTTTCTGCCATTAGAGAGGTATCATCTGCATATCTGAGGTTGTTGATATTTCTCCTGGCAATCTTGATTCCAGCTTGTGATTCATCCAGCTCTTCCAGCTTGTGATTCATCCAGCCAGGCATTTCACATGATGTACTCTGCATATAAGTTAAATAGCATGATAATATACTACCTTGATGTACTCCTTTCCCAATTTTGAACCCAGTCTGTTGTTCGATGTAAGGTTATGTTACTTCTTGACCTGCATACAGGTTTCTCAGGAGACAGGTAAGATGTTCTGGTATTCCCATCTCTTTAAAAATTTTTGGAGATATAGAAATGTACAATTAAGATCAGATAACTCTCCCAAGGTCATTTATCAAGTCATCTAGTGACTGTATTGGGTAACTGAATCTATATTATTTAAAACTGTTATACAATGTATCAGGTATACAAACAGAAAGCCAATTCTGTTTGAAATCCAAGAAAACTTGGGGTGATGTTGTGACTTCTTTAATGTGTGTTTTGGCAGTGAGTGTGGTATAGATTTTCAGCGTGTGCACATGCACACACATGTCTGTGCATGCACGTGCGTGCACATATGCCATTACACCGCAGTAATTGGTATGCTGCTTACTTCCCTATGACCAATAAAGTTAAGTGAAACTATTTATTTTACACACTGTCAGCCTCTTCAGTATCTTTGTTCTCTCTGGCAGCAAACTGTATTTTTCTTCAGATGAGTTATGTTCCTTTTGCTGTTTTTATCTTCCAGAGCTTAGAGGATTGACAAAAGTTGCTTATGTATATGCTCTGTGCTGTGTGCTCAGTCATGTCTGACTCTTTGTGACCCCATGGACTGTAGCCCACCAGGCTTCTCTGTCCATGGAATTTTCCAGGCAGGAATACTGGAGTGGGATGCCATATCCTATTCCAGGGGATCTTCCTGACCCAGGGATCAACACTGCATCTCTTGCATTGGCAGGTGAATTCTTTACTGCTGTGCCTCCTGGGAAGCCCCCATACTACTACACTTGATCTTTGTCAAAAGGCCAAGAAGTGATATGTATATATGTATATGTATATGCTATAAAATTTCAAAGTCTGTTTCCAGACATATGAACATTGAAGGAGTTTGGTAATTAATTTGGTTTGGCATCTTTTTAAGCAAAACTGGTCTCCTGTGAGATGATCTTGCTCTGTTTTCCTCATAGGTTCAATTCATTGAGGAGTTTCTTTTAGTGAATTATACTTTTTGTCAATTCTAAGGAAGGCTCTTGTTTCTGGATCTCCCCTGTGGTTTCACTTAGGCCAGGCTGGATGGCCCACCATGCCAAGTTGAATTTTCTGGAACAGAATTCGCTCAATGAGCTGTCATCTCTCCAAAATTTTGGATGTGTTTTCAAAATAGCAAATGTGTATTTTGGGAGCCAATTTTTCAAAGGTCAAAACATTGCATTTTCAAAATCTGGACTAGGTTTTTGTTTCTACACACTTGTTCTGGCACATTTAGTTATCTGTATGGGTAGGCAAAGAGCTTAGCCATTTCTCATTAAATTGCATATATAGGTATATTTGTGTGTATATACACATATATATGTGTATATGCCAAGGTATGTCTAGAATATAGTACATAAATGTTTTAGAAGGAAAAATACCAGCCAGAATGTGCAATAGCCAATTTTTATTTACAGTTGGAATGTAACTAGCCTCTTCTAGTGAGAAATCATTGGTACACATAGCTTGGTGGAGTAGGAACTAGGGTTATTATCTATGAACTGCTGTTGGATCGACTGTGTATCATGCCAAGTTTGGTTTTCTTCAACCATCAAAATGTAGTTGCTCTATTGTACTGTAAGCTACTTTAACATTCCTACACTAAGATCTATTAAAAAAATTATTACATCAACATGCATCATTTGGTAGAGCAGAAATGAAGCTACTGTATTAGAACATTTTCTTACAATCAATGTTTCTCAATTTGCCTCGACATTTACTTTCAATAAGTAACTAGCTTTACCTTGGCATTTATCTAGCAAGAGCGAACTATTATCTTATGACAGTGTTCCAACCCAATGACATTCTCGCTCATATGGATATTTTGAAAAATATATGCAGTAATGAGAAGCACATTAGGAAGAGACAAATGAAGTAGCTAGGTAGGTAAATGATAAGTATTATTAAGATTCATATTCAGTAAGATAAAAACAAAGTAAAAACATGAAATATATTTTGAAATTTACACTGATAACTTTGCCCAAATGGCCCCTAACATCTCTTCTTTAGGTTAAATATTTTCTTGTAGTTCTCCTTCCTTCTATATTTCTATTTTCTCCCAACAATGAGAGCTGTGGAAGTTTTGATGAAAATCCTTAAACATTTTATGATGAAATTATGAAAATTGATGCTTCATCTTATAATAGGTACATCCTGCTTGAGTATATACACATATAACTAGTCTTGGGGAAAGGAACAAAAGTTAGCTTGTTTCAAACAATCTGTAATAGCTTCCAGAGTCAGTCAACTGAAAAGAATACTCTAGCCTCTGCTCATGGTCAGAGACACCTAGAGGGTGTTAATAGTAGGGTTGATGTTGCTTATTTTGCCTTAAAAAAAAATTCTATTTTCTTATATTTTGTTGTTTGAGAATGAGTTTTCCTTTACCATAAGCACAGTACCTACACAATAGGTATGTGGTGTTCAGTTCAGTTCAGTTCAGTCCCTCAGTTGTGTTCAACTCTTTGCGATCCCATGAACCACAGTACACCAGGCCTCCCTGTCCATCACCAACTCCCGGAGTCCACCCAAACCCATGTCCACTGAGACGGCGATGCCATCCAACCATCTCATCCTCTGTCGTCCCCTTCTCCTCCAGCCCTCAATCTTTCCCAGCATCAGGGTCTTTTCCAATGAGTCAGCTCTTCGCATCAGGTGGCCAAAGTATTAGAGTTTCAGCTTCAAAATCAGTCCTACCAATGAACACCCAGGACTGATCTCCTTTAGGATGGTCTGGTTGGATCTCCTTGCAGCCCAAGGGGACTCTCAAGAGTCTTCTCCAACACCACAGTTCAAAAGCATCAATTCTTTAGCGCTCAGCTTTCTTTATAGTCCAACTCTCACATCCATACATGACCACTGGAAAAACCATAGCTTTGACTAGACAGAACTTTGTTGACAAAGTAATGTCTCTGCTTTTTAATATGCTATCTAGGTTGGTGATAACTTTTCTTCCAAGGAGTAAGTGTCTTTTAATTTCCTGACTGCAGTCACTATCTGCAGTGATTTTGGAGCCCAGAAAAATATAGTCAGCCACTGTTTCCACTGTTTCCCCATCTATTTGCCATGAAGTGATGGGGCCGGATGCCATGATCTTAGTTTTCTAAATGTTGAGCTTTAAGCCATTTTTTTCACTGTCCTCTTTCACTTTCATTAAGAGGCTCTTTAGTTCCTCTTCACTTTCTGCCATAAGGGTGGTGTCACCTGCATATCTGAGGTTATTGATATTTCTCCCGGCAATCTTGATTCCAGCTTGTGCTTCCTCCAGCTTGTGTCCCTTAATAAGCTACTGAACTTAACTGCTAATTCCCTATGGGATTTTTGGACAAGTCATGGCAACTCTTTGGGTTTGATTTTCCTCATCTGTAAAATGGAGAAGCCTGCTTCATATCTTAAGTCTAAGCCTGCTTGATATATTAAATCTTTAAAGTATTATGACTCTATTAAAGCATCCTCAAAATACCAAAATTATAGTGAGTCAACAGTGCTGATGTTCTAGTAAACTAAATTGTTATTTGTGCCATCTTCCTTGCACTCTGTTATCTTTCAGAATAGAAAGTGCATTTACTCATTCAATACTACTTTTGGAATCAGATCAAGTATTATTGCTATCTCAAGTTCTCACTTTTTATTTTCCATGTAAATGAAATATCTAAATAAGGCATTGTTTTGCTCTGAGGGTCATATCCCATATTTTGGTGGTCAGGTTGCTGTATTCTATATCTTGTGAATTTGATAGCTAGGTGTGTGTCCAAGTAGTAACACATTTTTGTTGCTAAGTGGCACTCCATATTTGAGGAATAGAATCAAGTCCAGGTTTTTTGAGACTTTCTCATTTTTCATGTAGATGCTTGATCATTGCTGTTGGATGGAATAATCTGCCAAGTTGAAATAATGGTGCAGGTAATATTGATGGGGCTATTATATGATTAATATCACCCAAAGTATCATCATATAGTAAAGAGAAAGAAGCATACTGAGTTAAGTCAAACTCTTCATATGTATTCCTTTTAGAATACACTTTGAACTTTGGTTTTTTTTTTTAAATTATTATTAGAGGGGAGTCTTAGCTGATGATTTGACCGTGGCTCATTAACAAACTTTGGAGGAAATATTACTTAAGTCAGTGAAAATAATATGTATAGAAGTCTTGTTTTTCTTAAGTGGAGGTATTTTGTTAGAGAAGCATTTCTCGAAGGTTCTCCTGTCTTAGAATTTAAAAAATAATTCTCAAGTAATAAAGATAACTAAAGCAGGGTAAATAGAATCAATTAATTATCATTTTATTAAGACAAAATAATGCATCATTTCTGTACTTCTGTCTTTAAAACATATAATTCCATTGTATTTGTGTTACCAAACACATGTATTGAATTGAATACCTTTATGATTTCACAACTTATAGAAAGTGGAAGTAAAATTGTTAGTCACTCTGTTGTGTTAGACTCTTACAACCCCATGGACTGTAGCCCACTAGGTTCCTCTGTCAATGGGATTCTCCCGGCAATAATACTGGAATGGATTGCCCTTCCTTTCTCCGGGTGATTTTTCCAACCCAGGGATCAAACCTGGGTCTCTTGCATTACAGGCAGATTCTTTACTGTCTGAGCCATCAGGGAAGCCCCAGTATCTCAAGATAAAAGTGACTATGTTAATTAGAGAGACCACAGTGGTGTTTAATTATAAAAGGAAACTGAATCTACCCTGATTTCAAATCCCCTATTTGCTTTATAATCACCTACAGAACAATTCTGTAAAATCATTCTTGGCTAATGACTTTGGGGGAAATGTAAGGTGAATCACCTAATAGCCTCATTAACTCAAATCACTGGCTACAGCTATCCCACTTTCAGATCCTAAGGCTTTCACTACCTTACACACTGATCTTAAAAGCAGTCATGGTTTCCTGTAAGTCCCCAAATATAATTTTAAATATGGCTCAGTTCATCTCTTTTAGATAACTTGCTAACCATAGTCAAATCAAGAATTATCTCTCTTGGATTGAGCAGGGTTGTTAAGATCAAAGGAAAAAAAACTAGTCATAACTCATCATATTGACCTACTAACTGATCCATGATGTGCGTTATCATCCAGGATCTAAGGCTGTTGAGAGAAGAGCACAGACAGCCTGCTGGTAATCGATTTGGTTCTATTGGATTCAATCTGGCAGATATTTATTATAAATATTTTCAGGGATGTAAAAGATAGAATGATATATAAATTCTAGAACCTGTCCTCTAAGAATATGCATTCAGTTTAAAGGGATGTGATGAGTATAAGCTAGATTTAGAAAAGGCAGAGGAACCAGAGATCAAATTGCCAACATCCATTGGATCATAGAAAAACCAAAGGGATTCCAGAAAAAAACATCTACTTCTGCTTCTTTGACTATGCTAAAGCCTTTTACTGTGTGGATCACAACAAACTGTGGAAAATTCTTAGAGATGGGAATACCAGACCACCTTACCTGCCTCCTAAGAAACCTGTATTCAGGTCAAGAAGCAACAGTTATAACCAGATATGGATCAGTGGTGTGGATTGAAAGTGGAGAGCAGATTATAGTTCTGGTTTGAAAATCATCTAGGTCAGGTGTTGCCAAACATTGTTCATAAAGGACCAGAGAGTAAATATATTGGAATCTGTGGGGTATATGATCTCTGTTATCACTACTCAGCTCTACCTGTGTGGCATGAAGTCAGCTGTAGACAATATATAGAGGTTAAGAGTATACACATTGTTAGTAGACATAGACAGTAGTATGGGAGGGTGAGTTTGGAGCTAGCAACACATAAATAAGTGAATTTGGTTGTATTCTAATAAAACTTTATTTACAAAAGTGGTGGTGGTCTGGATGTGACCTGTGAGGTGGGCTGTATCTAGTTGACCTTGGCCTAGATTAGAGGTGTAGAGTATGTGGCAGTGGGAGATAAAATAATATGGGCCATATTGCTTAAATCCCCTATTGAGGAATTTGTGCTTAAGTTGGTGGCAAATAGGGAACCATTGTTAGTTTTTGAGTAAGTATAATAAGCTATATGTATTTATGCTAATTATATACTACGTACTGTGATATGTTGGAGAAGGCAATGGCACCCCACTCCAGTACTCTTGCCTGGAAAACCCCATGGATGGAGGAGCCTGGTAGGCTGCAGTCCATGGGGTCGCTAGGAGTCGGACACAACTGAGCGACTTCACTTCACTTTTCACTTTCATGCATTGGAGAAGGAAATGGCAACCCACTCCAGTGTTCTTGCCTGGAGAATCCCAGGAATGGGGGAGCCTGGTGGGCTGCCGTCTATGGGGTCGCACAGAGTCAGACATGACTGAAGCGATTTAGCAGCAGTGATATGTACTTTCTAAGGATGGAATATGAAACAAAGTTGACTGGCTAGTGGGATTTTCCTTGAGTTGGCATCCTTCTAAGGACCTCTTCTATCACAGAACATGAGCAAAAGCCTTATATACTTGCATTAAAGACTATTTCTAAATCTTTCCAGAGAAACTTGTCAAAGTTTCTCTCTTTTGATTGTCAAAGTTTCAATCTTTCCAAACAAAACAAGTCAATTAAATGGCATTTGTGCTATTTCTATTATGTGCCAGGAAATGGGCTGAATATTGTATATGCAAAGATGAATAAGGCATTAGGCCATAAAGATATGTAAATAAATTATTATAGTGCTAGCTGACATATAGCAGGATATACAACCTAAAATTGTACTAATTATAAGGGAGTTATTCTATTTAAGGAGGTCAAGAAAAGCATCACAGAAGTAATATTTAAGGTGGGTGTTGAACAATATTTAAGCCTATGTCTCCAGAGGAAAAAACGAGATGATTCCAGGACAGTGTACAAAAATACCAAGATGTTAAAGCAGACTAAACATGGCTACTAGTTCACTGTATGTCTTAATTTAATGTAAATAATTTTAACTAAGCATAAAGTTGTTAACTACGTAACAGAATGCAAGAAAATAAAAAGAACAGTAACTTTTTACAGAGGGATCTATTACAGCAACCAAGGTTAGGGAAAAAATGGGAAGAAATTGGAATCATGAGAACCTAGAAGTCTGGAGAAGAGGCTGTGTGGGGCTGTGGCTCAGACACTTGAGGAAGGGGAGCTAATTGCCCAGTACTGGGGTCTCTGAGGGGCCCACTATGAGGCTGGTTCTGCAAATGATAGAAAAATTGCGAACAGAATTTAGCCCCTTACATGGGAAGAAACTGCTACATCTGGGCCAAAGAGGTGTTATTAGGATAATATACACAATAACAATAAGTAAACAGGAAGCACACAGGAAAAGAAAGGAATACTTTTCTTTCAAAAGTAGGGCGCCTCCATCTATCAAAAATAGGGAGACGCTAGAAATGCAGAAATGCTATTCATGAAGTCCCAGCCTCAGCCTCACAAGGCCAAATATAGAGGAGGCTGGGTTTGGAGCTGGGAGACAAAAGTGTAGTAGTAACTGCCACCCTCAGCGTATCTAGCACATAAGGTATGTATTTGAAAATTAGGCAGAATGTGTAGTTTCCTGCCAAGAGAAGGGTCTGGACTTTGTTCTGTGGGTGATGGAAGTCACCCAACGATGGATGGAAGAAGTAATGTACAGCATCATTCTTGGTTTTATAGCACAGCATATTCTCAGTTCCAGTGGAAGCTTGTCTAGTATTCTGCTTTCAGAATGGTTGGGTAATGGTTAACAACTGTTCTGTATGTTCTTGAAGAGTTACCACTAAAAAGTGGTGCCAAAGCTTGGCATAACAATGATCCTATGTTTTGGATCTATTAGTAATCATTGTATTAAATTTGTTTTTATTAAGGAAGATTCACTGCTGACTCAGTGGAGTGAGTGAGTGTGTGTGTGTGTGTGTGTGTGTGTGTGTGTGTGTACAGTGTTTTTCCAACTCAGACTTTGTCCTTCTGTGTGTAAACAGAAGCTCTTTTTAGTTTATCTGTTTTAGAAAATGAGCTGGGCATTCTCTGTGCAGAGTGCTAAATGCTCAGGTTTCACTGTGAATTCTCTAGACCAGGCAGATGAATTGTAAGAACAAAGGAAAGAGGCGAGAAAGTCATGGGCAGGAGAGCTGGGCAGAACAGAGTCTGTGAGTGTCCAATAGGATCAACACCTTTGTTTGTCTTCCCCAGAAATATGTTGCTGGACCAAGAAACACTAAGAAATATTGAAAAGTGTTCAGAATCGAGCAGAGTTGTTATGGTGCATCAAGAAAGGCTGAAAAAGACTTAGAAGAGTTAAGGAGGAGGAGTGGGGGATTTCAAGGGGAACTGTTCTACATAATTCAGTGGATAGGGATAAATCCCATTCTCACTCATTAACTTGACTTTTTAATATCTTAAGGTCTTCATCTAATTTTAATAGGGGCATTTAAAATGTGATGGGCTAGAGGAAGATTGAAACTAATAACCAAATTTAGAATTAACATAGACTTATTGATGGGCTTCCTTAGTCTCAACTGTTTGCCCTATTCTTTTCTGTGACAAATCTTTTAAAATAATTATTAGTGCTTCCAAATAGTTTTAAAAGAACTAAAAAAAAAAAAAAACTCTGAAGCAAAATTATTTCTTCAGTATAGAATTTTTCTATGCCTAGTGTGTCATCATTTAATGGATTTGATATTAATAAATTATTGCAATAGAATCTAATAACAGTGGGTTCTTATGTGACAAGAACAAATTTTCATTGAAAGTGAGAACATATATTATGATTAGAGACCATGGGCTTGAATTGAAGATCACCACTCTATTAAAATAAAAAATAATGAAAATGATACTAGAAAGGAAAAACATGTCAGATGGAAGCATGCTATAAAGTATAGATTATAAAAAATGTTTTCTATTAACTCTTCATGCTGCTAGGGTTTTGATATGTCAACATTTACCCCTAAAAAGTACATTATATCTTGTTAGGTGACCTGTCTTGGGATTACAAATAATTTCACTTGTTTTAACTTGAAGTCTTTGATAATAAGCCATAGATTTCTTATAAACCAATAAATATCCCCAAACTACAAACCCTAATTAAAATACACAGGCAGCAATCCATTCCTGAATTCTTGCCCGGAAGATTCCATGGATAGAGGAGGCTGGCAGGTTTCAGTCCACAGGATTGCAAAGAGTTAAACATGACTGAGCACAACCATAATATTAAGCTAAAGAATGAGAGACACTAACCTCTGGAATATAGTAAACTAATTAGAAGCAGTGTAGCTGGAACTTAGGAGGCATTTGTCCATAATGTTGGTATCCTCTTTGAGAGAGAGACCCAAAACCAGGTGAAACAGAAGCTTCCAGAAAACTCTAAGAAGCATTGGGTGAGGACTGGAACATCTGTGATGTGCTGGGTCTGCATCTTCATGGGGCCTTCACAGCTGTTTCAGTGCAAGCATCCCCGTTCCTGATGCTCTGTCCTTGGTGCTGTGGTCTGAGGGTTTGTGTCCCTCCCTCAAGTGCATATGTTGAAATCATAATGTTGAGTGTGATGGTATTAGGAGGTGGGGTTTTGAGAGGTGCTTAGGTCATGAGGGTGGGGCCCTCATGAATAGGATTAGTGGTGTTATAAAAGGGACCTCTCAGAGATCCCTCACTACTTCTACCATGTGAGGAAACAATGAGACCTCTGCAGTCTGGAAGAAGGTCATCTTCAGACCCTGCTGGCATCCTGATCTAGGGGTTCCAGCCTCCACAAATAAACTTCTTTTGTTTATAAGCTGCTTAGTCAGTGTCTTATCATTGTAGTAGGGTTTACTGCTGTAGGGAAGCAGAGGTTGATAGTCACCCAGTATTATTCACCTTCCATGAAAAACAGGACTGGTTAGTTGATGGGCTCAGTGCAAAATAAAAATGAGGCCCCTTGTTCAAAAATGATAAAGATTGAAGATGAAGACCACAGAGCATTAAATTGGGAATGGGGTCCTTCACAGGCCTATGAAGCCAGCCTTATCAGGAATGGAGTTAAGATTGGTTCTTTCATTTCATTAACTCACTCATTTTTCTAGCATTGATTTAGCATCTACTGTGTTGTGGCTTTGTGATCAGTGCTAGGGATACAGTAGGAAACAAGTGCTCTAAACAGTTCAGTCGCTCAGTTGTGTCCGACTCTTTGAGACCCCATGGACTCAGCACACCAGGCTTCCCTGTCCATCACCAACTCCTGGAACTTACTCAAACTCATGTCCATCGCAATGGTGATGCCATCTGACCATCTCATCCTCTGTTGTCCCCTTCTCCCGCCTTCAATCTTTCCCAGCATCGGGTTCTTTTCCGATGAGTTGGTTCTTGGCATCAGGTGGCCAAAGAATTGGGATTTCAGCTGCAGCATCAGTCCTTCTAAAGAATATTCACGACTGATTTCCTTTAGGATTGACTGGTTGGATCTCCTGGCAGTCAAAGGGACTCTCAAGAGTCTTCTCCAACACCACAGTACAAAAGCATCAATTCTTTGGTGCTCAGCTTTCTTTATAGTCCCAACTCTCACATACATACCTGACTACTGGACAAACAATATCTTTGACTAGATTGACATTTGTTGGCAAAATAATGTCTCTGCTTTTTAATATGCTGTCTAGGTTGGTCATAGCTTTTCTTCCAAGGAGCAAATATCTTTTAATATCCTGGCTACAGTGACTATCTGCAGTGATTTTGGAGCCCAGAGAAATAGTCTGTAACTGTTTCCATTGCTTCCCCATCTATTTACCATGAAGTGATGGGACCAGATGCCATGATCTTAGTTTTCTGAATGTTGATTTTTAAGCCAACTTTTTCACTCTCCTGTTTCACTTTCATCAGGAGGCTCTTTAGTTCTTCTTTGCTTTCTGTCAAAAGGGTGGTGCCATCTGCATTTCTGAGGTTACTGATATTTCTCCCATCAATCTTGATTCCAGCTTGTGTTTCATCCAGCCCAGCATTTCACATGATGTACTGTGCATATTAGTTAAATAAGCAGGATAACAATATACAGCCTTGATATACTCCTTTCCCATTTTGGAAACAGTCTGTTGTTCCTTGTCCAGTTCAAACTGTTGCTTCTTGACCTGCGTACAGATTTCTCAGGAGGCAGGTCAGGTGGTCTGGTATTCCCATCTCTTGAAGAATTTTCCAGTTTGTTGTGATCCACACAGTCAAAGGCTTTGGCTTAGTCAATAGAGCAGACGCTTTTCTGGAACTCTCTTGCTTTTTTGATGATCCAACAGATGTTGGCAATTTGATCTCTGGTTCCTCTGCCTTTTCTAAAACCAGCTTGAACATCTGGAAGTTCACGGTTCATGTACCGTTGAAGCCTGGCTTGGAGAATTTTGAGCATTACTCTGCTAACATGTGAGATGAGTGCAATTGTGTGGTAGTTTGAATATTCTTTGGCATAGCCTTTCTTTGGGATTGGAATGAAAACTGACCTTTTCCAGTCCTGTGGCCACTGCTGAGTTTTCCAAGTTTCCTGGTGTATTGAGTGCAGCACTTTCACAGCATCGTCTTTTAGGATATGAAATAGCTCAACTGGAATTCCATCACCTCCACTAGCTTTGTTCGTAGTGATGCTTCCTAAGGCCCACTTGACTTCACATTAGGATGTCTGACTCTAGGTGAGTGATCACACCATTGTGATTATCTGGGTCATGAAGATCTTTTTTGTACAGTTCTTCTATGTATTCTTGCAGCCTCTTCTTAATATCTTCTGCTTCTGTGCTCTAAGGATAGTGTGTTTTGTGTGTGTGGTTGTAGATATTGGGCAGATTTGGTGATGGTGTTATGGTCTTTCTCTAAACATTGCCAAATCCTCTTTCAAAATTCTTGAGACTTCCAGAATCAACACAGGGTCAAAAACTTGTGACATTATTTTATATCTGCATAACACTGTCTGTTATAGCATTTATTCCTCTGTGTTCATCGTAGAAATATGTCATCCTAGCAAAAGAAAAATCCAAAACCCTTTCTAGTCTCTTGAGCCCTTCTACCTTTACTTACTTATATGTTTGATATATGACCATAGGTTCCTCTTTTTCATCCAGAATCCCTTCTACAGAATAGAATGAGAAATAGAACACATTCATTTGAGTCCTCAGGTCCATAGACATATTAACACAATTGATGAATTAACAGGGATTTCTGAGTACCTGTTCTGTGTCTGGCATAAAGGATAAAATCAGAACCCCAGAAGCGGCAACCTTCACTCGTGTTGTAAGGGTGATATTCACACATCCCGTCTTCAGTCCCATGGGGTAGTTGGTATTACTAACAATGAGAAAAATAACTTCTCAAGAGAAGACAACTAACAAGTGTCAAGGTGGCATATACTTGTGTTAGATGGAACAGCTTTTTGAACAGGCTTAATTGGAAAAATCTTCATGTATGAGATGCCCCTGGCACTGAGGGATGGCTCCTTCCCTTGCCCCCTTATCTGAGAACTACCCATGTCCCTCCCTCTCCCAGGGTGTGAGACCATGTTTGTAGTGGGACACTCCATATGCCCTCCACGACCTTAGATGTTTGAGCTAAATATAAACCTGGATTCGTTAGATGCTCTCTTGGGAGCCTAAAATTGGGACTCAACTTAATTATTCTTTGTTCTCTGGTAGGTAATGTAAATAAAGCCTAGGAGTTTCTTGTTTGCTTTTATTTATTTGGAAGCAGAAAAAATCAGTCTGATGTAGGAACAGAGAAGTAGTGGAGAGATAGAGCCTTGTAAAGACAGAAAGGAAAAGGGAAGGAGAGAAAGAGCAAGAGACAGACACAGAAACACATACACACAGAGAAAGGCATAGAAAAGACAGAGACACATGCAGACTCACATGCATACTGAGGAACGGAAAGATTGAGACAGCGAGACAAAGAAAGAGACACAGAGAAAGAAGACGATGAGGAGGAGAAAGATTAGAAAACTAAGAAGTAGAAGTGGCCTTTTCACTGGTACAGACCCTGTGTGACTCTCCTGTCAGCTACATGGATGGTGTGTATGAGTTTAGTCACTCAGTTGTGTCCAACTCTTTGCAACCCTTAAGACTCTGACCTTTCAGGCTCCTCTGTCCATGGGATTTTCCAGGCAAGAATACTGGAGTGGGTTGCCATTTTCTCCTCCAGGGGATCTTCCTGATCCAGGGATCGAACCTATGTCTCCTGCATTGCAGGTGGATTCTTTACCCCCTGAGCCATGGGGGAAGCCCCATCTGGATGATGACCAGGACAAGATTCCAGTGTGGAACCAAGGAGTTGTTTATTTCTCTATCCTTTTAACCAGAACTCTTCACTCCTAATTCTGGATTCACTTTGCACTAATGATATAGCAGTGTATTCTTTTTCTTCTTTCCATATTTTTTCTCTTCCTAGATAAACCTGCACAGCTGGTATTTATTTGGGTTTCCTTTTATAGCTTGAAAAATATTTAGGCATGTTTACCACAAGTGGGAATCTGGAAGCAGCTTATGTATACATGCATATTGGCACATTTCTATTTTGAAACGAGTTGATAATAAACACATTAATTTTTAAAACATCAGCTGATTAATAGACTCAGGCAGTTTATGGTAACTCCTTTCTTTCCGTCAGGCTCTTCCTGCTCCCAGCTCCCAGTCTTTGAAAACCAACGCTGGTTTTTGAAAGTAACATTTAGGAGGATGTGATTAAGAAATCAAATGTCGAATATCTCTGCAAACTCTTTAGTTTCTATGGCAATAACTAAGTAAAATTTAATTCCCTTATCAGGCACTAAAAGCTTAAAGTGATTCCTATTAAATTGACAAATGCAGTAGTGGGTGCCTCTTATCAGAGGAGAGCATCGGCTTGCTTGCCGTTTCATTGTTGGAATCGCTCTGTTATGCTTTATGAATGTGTTCCCTGGAATCCAGGGATAGTAGCTCTCTATCACGCTTCATGGCTTGGAGTACAGGGAGGTATTTGCATGGCTCCCAACCTAGTGGAATGTTGCCAGTCCAGCTTCCTTTAAGACTGAAAGATGGATGGGCATAGTTCTCAGAACAGTGGTGTGTGAATCCAGATTGTAATTTTGCAGCATCATGTGTCATTTGTGGGGACCTTACATTTACTCCTTGCTTGGTAAATATTTTACTTGTCATGTCATTGTTGGACATGCTCTGCTGTGGTCTGTGGGTCTGATTTATACTAAATATATTGTCAGTACTTTTCAGAGGGTTCCAGTGAAAGGATGGAGGTTTTCTGGAACAGCAGGCAGGTTACCAGCTGTACAGGGAACCCAATATCATTGTGACTGAGAGGAAACCCTCAAAGTCAGGGTGTCACATCTTGAAACAGACTGAAGTTACTGTCTAGGGGTAAGACCTCCAAAGTCAGGTGAAATATCTCCTAGTAGGTAGTCAAATGATAAATTCAAGTAGCTCCAAGGAGACTTGGAAGACAGAGACATAGTTAGACAGTTGACTCTTGAACAACACAGGTGTGAGCTACAACTATCCACAGATAAGTGAATATTTTTTTTCAATAAATTCTAAAGTACTTCAGGTTCTAAATTACAATCTGCAGTTGACTGAATCCAAGGAGGCAGAGAGCTGACTATGGTGCTCGACCATCTCAGATTTTACTATCCTTGGAAAGCACTTAAACCAGTCCCCAAGGATGCCAACAGATGAGTGTGTATGGCTTTGATCTGAAGGTTCAAAAGTCTTAGAAGACTTCTTCACACCTAATCCCACACAGCCCTTCCAGATCCATTACTATCTGTTATGCTATAGTCTGTGAATTTCAAGAGTTGATAATGTGCTTTGGATAACCTTGAACACGCTATGTGTTTGGGAATCTATTACATTTCCGGCTAGACTTATATTTTTAGAATTTCTTTCCCTCTTTTTAATTATTAGAACCACTATACTTTAGAATAAAAATCAGAGTGCTAAATTATATCTCTCTTCTCAATAGATATAAAATATTTGTTTAAAATGTCCAGAATCTACCTGTTTCTTGTGATCTTTTTTCTTGTTTTTGACATTATAGTCTCTCTTCCCTAACCAGATGGCATGGCCAGACTCAAAAGTAACGTGAAGTATAAATAAAACTGTGTTTATAAAGTTATACATGATGAATAAAGGGAGAGGTACACTGATTAGAGAAAGCTGGGTCACACCACTTTTCCAAGTGTCTGTAAGTATTACAATGGGCAATTTTTACAAATTGAAGGAGACTTAATACTTCCTTTGTGGCAACATCACCATCACTTCCTGTCTTCATATCTTTATCCATGCTCTTACCTCTGTCTAAAATTCTCGTCCCCATTTGATTGCCCTGTTAACTTCTGTTCATCCTACCAAACCCAGTTTCGGTTGTTACTTCCCCTGTGAAGCTTTACCTACATGATCTAGAAAGTGGTCACCACTCTCTTCTGAAATCAGCAACCACTTACACATAGTGTGATACAAATTATTTTAGGCCCCACGTTGTTGTTGTTCAGTCGCTAAGCTGTGTCTGACTCTTTGTGACCCCATGGACAGCAGCGTGCCAGGCTTCCCTATCTCCCGGAGTTTGCTCAGACTCATGTCCATTGAGTCGATGATGCCATCCAATCATCTCATCCTCCATCGTCCCCTTTTCCTCCTGTCCTCAATCTTTCCCAGCATCAGGGTCTTTTCCAATGAGTTGGCTCTTTGCATCAGGTGGACAAGGTACTGGAGCTCCAGCTTCAGCATCAATCTTTCCATGAATATTCAGGGTTGATTTACTTTAGAATGGACTGGTTTGATCTTGCTGTCCAAGGGACTGTCAAGAGTCTTCTCCATCACCAAAGTTTGAAAGCACCAATTCTTCAGTGCTCAGCCTTCTATATGCACCATAGTGATCATTTTACTCCTTGAAGTCAGCAAATGTTCTTTGATCATCTTTGCTACATGAGCACCTATAACAGCGGGTCCCATGGTAGATGCTTAACATATATTTAATGAATAAATACAAACAGAATTCACTAAATCATGATGTGGACAGTAATAGAAATTATGATCCCAGATATGTTTGTGTATATATATGTGTGTGTATATCAGATCAGATCAGTCGCTCAGTCATGTCCTACTCTTTGTGACCCCATGAATCACAGCACGCCAGGCCTCCCTGTCCATCACCAACTCCCGGAGTTCACTCAGACTCACGTCCATCGAGTCAGTGATGCCATCCAGCCATCTCATCCTCTGTCGTCCCCTTCTCCTCCTGCCCCCAATCCCTCCCAGCATCAGAGTCTTTTCCAATGAGTCAACTCTTCACATGAGGTGGCCAAAGTACTGGAGTTTCAGCTTTAGCATCATTCCTTTCAAAGAAATCCCAGGGCTGATCTCCTTCAGAATGGACTGGTTGGATCTCCTTGCAGTCCAAGGGACTCTCAAGAGTCTTCTCCAACACCACAGTTCAAAAACATCAGTTCTTCGGCGCTCAGCTTTCTTCACAGTCCAACTCTCACATCCGTACATGACCACAGGAAAAACCATAGCCTTGACTAGACGGACCTTTGTTGGCAAAGTAATGTCTCTGCTTTTTAATATGCTATCTAGGTTGGTCATAACTTTCCTTCCAAGGAGTAAGCGTCTTTTAATTTCATGGCTGCAGTCACCATCTGTAGTGATTTCCGAGCCCAGAAAAATAAAGTCTGACACTGTTTCCACTGTTTCCCCATCTATTTGTCATGAAGTGGTGGGACCGGATGCCATGATCTTCGTTTTCTGAATGTTGAGCTTTAAGCCAACTTTTTCACTCTCTACATATATAAATATATATAAAATATATATATATATACACACACATATATTAATAATACACATACACACACACACACACACACACACACACATATATATATATAAAAGAAGGAAATGGCAACCCACTCCAGTATTCTTGCCTGGGAAGTCACATGGACAGAGGAGCCTGGTAGGCTGCAGTCCATGGGGTCACAAAGAGTCGGACAAGACTGAGTGACTGAGCATGCATACCTGTATATGGGTGGAAAAATATCCTAGAAAGATACAACAACACTAAAATATTGCAGTATTCATTTCTTGGTAGTGGTGTTACAGATAAATTTTTATATTTCTTGATTTCTATACTGAACATGCATTTTATAGTCTAGGAAACAGGTAATTATGAAGAGAAACTCAAGGCATTTAAAAGTTTCCTCTGACTTCCTTGACAGAAGTTCCTTCTCTTCCTTGGTTGTCATTTTTAACCCCATGTAGCATGTTGTTTTTCTTGATTGGACTAGTATTTAGGTGTGAAGATTGCCATTACTGGCCCAGCAGACAGATGTACAAATAAATATCTGCTCTAAGTTCTCTCTGGTTTACAAATGGTTCTGAATGTAAACATAAATTAAGGCAGAGCATATGCGTATCCTTCCTACGAGCCCACTTTCAACTGGGAGATAGCGCAAGTGAAGGCTCAGAAGAGTGGGCGGTTAGCGGTCATGGCATCACTCAGGTATTTTAATGCTTCTCTGGTATTTTAGTTTTCAGTTTTCCAACCTAAAAACCCTGAAATTAAAAGCAACCATTTCCCTCTTTCTATTTTGTGCTCTTGTTTCAACTGTTGTTTTATAAAAACTGCATCCTCGCCATTTCAGAGAAGGATTAATATCTCCAAATCTCATTATTGTGCAGTTGTCCTTTGGTGGTTACTTTGTTTGCACGTTGTAATTATGGATAGCACTAACTCTTCACAAAACTACCACTTCTCCTCTTTATTTTTGCATATATTTCAAATACACATTCTAACGTCTGTATCTTCTGTATAGCAACTCCATTTCATGGTGGCACTGCCTTGCACAGCTTTGGTGCAATTCGTAAAGAATTCACATTATTTTGGAGCAGAGCTAAGTGTTAGGTTCAGTGTAAATCTCTTCAAAGCACTTCTTGCCATAATAGCAAGAAGTGCTATTTTTTTTCCAGGGAACGCCATCATTCTGGGTTGCATTTGTTGCTTCCTTTGGCAACCACATGTCCCATCATTGCAAATTGATAGCAGTAAAATTGACCTTTATTATGGTCTTTTTATTTGCTTAACTCCATAGGATTTACAGCATTATATTTTGTTACCACATTGACTGTTAATGGGAACAATAAAAAAAAAGACTGAATTCTACATATCCTTTTTATTTTCTAATGGCCTTGGCATTATTTACCAACTAGACTTTCAGATTTTAAGATTTCTCTCTTGGGCAATACAGGAAGGGTTTTGTAAAACTAAGGCTTCTGCCTTGTGTTAGATGCATATTTCGCTATATACTGTCAAAATAATTAAATGCTTGTTGTAAATTTGGGCGCTTAAAATGACAAAACCATTGTATGCAGAATAATGGAAGAAACAAAAAAATTGTGAAGGAAAAAACCCCAAACACCTACAAGGTAATTCAGACTGCTTCATCTGTAAATAATGAAAATTTAATGAGGCTTATATTCCAAAGTCTCTCTTAGTGCATAATGCATTTATTCCTTAGGATACTGTTCATAGAGAAAAGGTTACATTCTTGACCAGAAAGTGAGAGCCTGGAGGATCCCAGCCTGGAGACGTTCGGAACTCCTTTCAAAGGGAGAGGATTCCATGGATATGAAAGCCTGATCTCTGAGTCTTCATGTGTAAAATTTTTTGAAATTGCTAGTTGCTCAGTGGTATCTTACTCTTTGCAACCCCATAGACTGCAGCCTGCCAGGCTCCTCTGTCCATGGAATTCTCCAGGCAAGAATACCGGAGTGGGTTACCATGCCTTCTCCAGGGAATCTTCCCGACCCAGGGATCAAACCTGGGTGTCCTGCATTACAGGCAGATTCTTTACCTTCTGAGCCTCTAGGCTTCATGTGTGGTTAGGAGAGAAAAAGAAGATAATTGTTCTGAGAGGCATGCGAGTGATTTAAGGCCCAAGCAGGTTTTGCTACCTCTGCTTCCTACAGCTGGTTAGAGATGGCTAGAGAGGCCTCAGTGAGAGAGCTGCTGACCCCAGACACGGAGGCTAGAGAGGCCTCAGTGAGAGAGCTGCTGACCCCAGACATGGAGGCTAGAGAGGCCTCAGTGTGAGAGCTGCTGACCACAGACACGGAGGGGAAATGTGCAGATTTGATCCACATGCTCTGTCTCTGCCAATAAATCTGAGTTTCTGTCAATTTGCTGCCATTTTAACCAGTGTCGATTTCTCCAGTTTCCAAAGAGGCAAATGTTTTAAAAATTATCTACTCACTTTCTCTCTGCAGTGGCATTTCATTTATTGAATGTTCAGGTTTTAAAATAAGATCTGAAATATTACTAAGATTGGTCCTTGTTCATGTTTTTTAATTGGTCTTTAGATATTTCCTGTTACGGGCTCTAGATTTTAGTTTGTTAGTCTGGAAAAAGTAATGCATTTGCAGAATTTAAAAGAAAAACTGGCTGGATCTCTTCAAAAAGTCAATGTTATAAAAAAAAATTTTTTTAAGTCTCCACACTTGAAAGAAAACAAATGTAAAAATCTAAGTGCATAATACCAAAAATTATCAAAAAATGTAACAAGAGAAATAATGAGAAGCATGACTCTCACCTCTATTCCTTCTATCTCATTTCCAATCCCATGTGCCCTAGAGATGACAAATACGAACAAATAGTTCATACTTGTTCCTGTGTGTGTACCATAGTGAATGTAATTAGCTCTAGACTGAAAAACACCTGGTCAGTTTCCAAAGGTGTGTGATTACAACCAATATTGCAGAAAGTAGGTCTATGTATACATTATTTGTCATGTGTGCTGTTGTATCTGTAGGATAAATAGCCAGGGTTCAAATTCCTGGGTCAGCTGCTAAATGTATTTATCATTTTGTTAAATTTGCCTCCCGAATGCCCTCACAGGCACTCCCACCAGCAATGCAGGAGAATGCCCTTTTTCCTACAGTCTTGTCAATGAAGTACCCTGTCAAAATGTTGGTTTTGCAAAGTTGACAGGTAAAAATGATATGCCAGAGTATTTCAAATTTATGTCCTCTTACTATGAATGAGGTTGGATGTCTTTTTGTACATGTAGATTTCATTTATATTGCCTTTTTGTTTGTTTGTTTTTGTTAACTGTCTATTCATAGTCTCTGCCCATATTTCTTCTGGGTTGATTTCCGTTTCTTACTAATTTCCAGGGTCTCTTTAATATTGGGGACATTATCCCTTTTAATAGTGTGTGAGTTGTTTGCATTTTCCTACATTTGTCTTTGCTTGCAAAGTGCTTTTTGTTTGTTTTGCCAAGTGGAAGTTTTTAATTTCTGTGTTCAAAGAATCTTTTCTTTTATAATTTTTGGATTTTGTTGTTGTACAGTCGTTAAGTTGTGTCCCATTCTTTGTGACCCCATGGACTGCAGCATGCCAGGCTTCCCTATAACCAACTCCCAGAGCTTACTCAAACTCATGTCCATTGAGTCAGTGATGCCGTCCAACCATCTCATCCTCTGTCGTCCCCTTCTCCTCCCACCTTCAATCTTTTCCAGCATCAGGGTCTTTTCCAGTGAGTCAGTTCTTCCCATCAGGTGGCCAAATTCAGCCAAATTCAGGTTTCAATTTCAGCATCAGTCCTTCCAATGAATATTCAGGACTATTTCCTTTAGGATGGACTGGTTGGATCTTGCAGTCCAAGGGACTCTCAAGAGTCTTCTCCAACACCACAGTTCAAAAGCATCAATTCTTTGGCGCTCAGCTTTCTTTATAGTCCAACTGTCACATCCATACATGACTACTGGAAAAACCACAGCTTTGACTGGACGGACCTTTGTTGGCAAGGTAATGTCTCTGCTTTTTTAATATGCTGCACTGAATTACTTGCAGTGAATTACTTGCAGCCCAAGTAAATAAGGTCTCTCACTGTTTCCATTGTTTACATATGAACTATATTCCTTTCTTAATATTCATTGTTTTACTGGACCAGGAGAAGTATTCTGTGGTATTGGAGTATCCAGGCACTTTGAGGGTTTAAATCTCAAGGACTTGACTTCTCTTGCTCCAGAGATAAGAAAAAGACTCTCCTTAAATTGGGCAAAGTACTCCTCCATCCCTCTCCCTACCTTTTGGATGCCTTACAGGATAGGGGATCAGAGCACAGAATCTGGAATCAGGATTCCTGGGTTGAGTACTGGGTTTGTCCCTTATTAGCTGATGATCTTGGGAAAACTTGTGCCTCAGCTTTCTTATCAGTAAAATGAGATAAAAAGAGAACTTGAATCTTAGGATTGTTGTGATTAAATGAGCTAATATGTAGAGGTGCTTAGAGGAGTGCCCAGCACATAGTTAAGTGTCTGCTCTTGCTCTGCAGTTGGTCAACAAATGCAGATGAGCCCAGTGGGTTCCTTCTGCCCTGGGTTTGCTCTCCCTGACCACAGTGCCTCTGCCCAGTTCAGGGGAGCACAGGGCCACCCTGCTTCTTCACACTGTCACAGGATACAGTCCTTGCCCCCCAAAGGGACATCTACTTTTAGAAGGTATTTTGGAAGAATCTTTCAGAGATCTGCCCTCAGTGGGTTTCTCTGGATATGTTCTGGATCATCTCTCTCTGTTTCTATATCTGAGTGTGCCCTGTGCCACCTCAGTTCTACTCATAGCAGCCCCTCTCCGGGGAAACACTCTCCTTCAGAGACACGTCCTTTCCTGGAATTTTCTGACCTCTCCTATCCCTGGTGGTGGTGGTGGTGGTTTAGTCGCTAAGTCATATCCGACTCTTGCAACCTGATGGACTCTAACGTGCCAGGTTGCTCTGTCCATGGGATTCTTCAGACAAGAATACTGGAGTGGGTTGCCATTTCCTTCTCCAGAGGATCTTCCCAACCCAGGAATCAAACCCATGTCTCCTGTGGCTCTTGCCTATCCCCAGACCCCTTCACATTCAGAAAACTAACATCATGGCATCTGGTCCCATCACTTCATGGCAAATAGATAGGGAAACAGTGGAAACAGTGGCTGACTTAATTTTTCTGGGCTCCAGAATCACTACAGATGGTGACTGCAGCCATGAAATTAAAAGCTGCTTACTCCTTGGAAGGAAAGTTGTGACCAACCTAGGCAGCATATTAAAAAGCAGAGACATTACTTTGCCAACAAAGGTCCATCTGGTCAAGGCTGTGGTTTTCCCAGTGGTCATGTATGGATGTGAGAGTTGGACTATAAAGAAATCTGAGCACTGAAGAATTGATGCTTTTGAACTGTGGTGTTGGAGAAGACTCTTGAGAGTCCCTTGGACTGGAAAGAGATCCAACCAGTCCATCCTCAAGGAGATCAGTCCTGGGTGTTCATTGGAAGGACTGATGTTGAAGCTGAAACTCCAGTATTTTGGCCACCTCATGCGAAGAGTTGACTCATTGGAAAAGACCGTGATGCTGGGAAAGATTGAGGGCAGGAGGAGAAGGGGTCGACAGAGGATGAGATGGTTGGATGGCATCACTGACTTGATGGACATGGGTTTGGGTGGACTCCCGGAGCTGGTGATGGACAGGGAGGCCTGGTGTGCTGTGGTTCGTGGGGTTGCAAAGAGTCGGACACGACAGAGCGACTGAACTGAACTGAACAAAGACCCCTTCCAAACTCCTTATTTTTTGCTAGAGCACATTCATAACTTCTGGCATAGGCTTGCTTGTCAGATGAAACTTGAACAATACCAGCTCACAACCTGGAGTTTGTGGATATTATCTGAACCCCACTTTCACTGAAAAATTTGTGGTTTTATCCATTATCTTTGTTTCTCTGGATGGTTTCTGAGGACAAGTAGTGGGAGATTGTGCACTAAACTTCCATGAGCTTCCTACTGGAACTGGTGTCCATTGGTTGGTTCAACACCCCAGGAATTTTCTTTCAAGAACCTGGATTGGTGTTTTGATTTTTGGCATTTCCCACAGCATCCAACATAGTGTAAAACAAATGGGTGATTGAGTGAAGAGTTTCCATGAAAATTCCTGACTGAGAGCACAACCTCCTCCAAGTTCAGATCTTGTGCAGCACAGGATTCTGAGGGGCTGCTGGGGGGTCTGAGCTCCCCTTGCTCTGCAAGGTATCCTCTCTGCCCTTCATGCTATGGGACATCCTTTCCCCATGTGGCTTCACAAAGTCCCAGGACCACCATAGAGCAGGAGCTCATAGAGGTGACAAGAAATTTCTGTCTCTATGATTTATTCCAGTTTGGGGAAGGAAGGGCTCCCAGGGCATTGGCTTAGGTGGGAATTCACTGGGTTTCACAGCAGAATTTGCATTTTTTGTCTCTTGTCTCCATCTAAGATTTTTGACCATTTACATTGTGCTTGGCCTGGGCTACAAGGATGAGTGCTTTGCATCACTAAGTCAACGTTCCCTTCACAGTCGCCCTCTGAGAGGCGGCTATGATTTTACCCATTTTATAGATAAGAAAACTGGTATGCAGAAAATGTGTATACATTTCCAAAGGCATATGGCCAATACAGCAAAACTGGGAACTGATCTTTGGCAGTTTTGAGGTGTGTGGTCAACAAAAGTTTTATCCTTTGGTATGATTCTGACACTTAAGGGGACCTCAGACTATATGAAGAGTCTTGAAATTGTACTTTACATTAGGCAAGTAGACAGGAGGCAAGTAGGAGTCTAGAAATCTCAAGAAAGCGCCTTTTGGGTTAACAGTGTCCAAATGTGTTCAGTCGTGTTTGACTGTTTGTGACCCTGTGGACTATAGCCCACCAGGCTCCTCTGTCCATGGGATTTCCCAGGCAAGAATACTGGAGTTGGTTGCCATTTCTTTCTCCAGGGGATCTCCCTGATCTCCCAGGGATCAAACCCATGTCTCTTACATCTCCTGCCTTGTCAGTTGGGTTCTTTACCACTAGCACCACCTGGGAAGCCCATTAGGTTAAGAGTAGCAGAGGCAAATGTCACTTGGTATGTAGTCAGGAAAACTGGGCTGGGGCCCAGCCTCAGTGATAATAATCAATAGGTTGTTAGGGCTTAACATAGGCTTGGTACTTTTCTAAGCATTCATGCATTTACTAAATTTACCCTGACAATACTGTAGGTTGTGTATGGGATGGGCTATGTTGTTTTGGCCCCATCAGATGAAAAATCTGAGGTCAGAGAGAGCAAATACTTTGCCCAAGGGCACATCGTATATAAGTGGCAGAGCTCAGAAAATGTCCCTGCTGACAGGGCTCTGGATCACATGTGAGCCTTGCTCTGTAGCTCTGGGGAATGTGAATGAATGAACCCCTGAATGTGGTAGTCTTCATCCACCCATGGTGGACTGTTACTGGTCAAGAGATTTGATTCATAGCCTTGACTAGAACAAAACTGCTCTCCTCGTCTCAAAAGAAAATATTATAAACACTTAGAAAATCACAACCTAGAAATGTGTGTATTTTTTATAGAACATGAAGTAATTCTCAGGGGAATAGTAAGACCGTGATTTCAACTGGAATTGTTTAGGAACTGCTTTCATTAAAGAGCATCTTCACCTTTCAAAAAGAGTTAGATGTGCAAACGAGAGAGACATAGCCACTTATGACATGATGTATTATGTACAAATATTTTTATCATCCTCCTATGTCCATAACCTTTACCTCTGAAGCATCTTCTCAGGCTTTCAACCAGTAATGATTTTCTGTTTCCACAGCAATCGTTTCACAAAACAATATTCTTCCAGTAGGTGAGGTCAAGGAATATTAGTTTATTTTCACTTCAGTCTTTTATTCTTTGTTGGTTTAGTTTTTAGTGATTTGTCCACAATAACAACATGCATGACTTGGAGAATATCTGAAGAAGAGAAGAACCCGAGGATGGTTAATTACTAAAACAATTTGTTTCTTTCCACACTGAAGAAAGAACTGTCACCCAGCACAAAGATAAAGGATGGCAAAGATTAAAAAAAAAAAAAAAGTATGAAGGCTGAACACATCTGTTTCTTTGTTTGCTTTAAGAATAGAAGCCTCTCATTTTTTTCTGTTGATTTCACAAGGTAAGGCACTGAAGGAGTAGACTCAGAGAGGCTTCTTAAAGTAATTCAGAATTCGACACATTTTCTCCCCATCCGCTATTGTCCTGTTCTCCATTCAGCCTGCAACAATTAGAAAGAGGCTTTTGTGTGATAAGCACTCAAGTTGGCCTTTGTAGATCTACGCAAGGAATAATGGACTCTATCCTAGAAGGCTTGCAGTCCAAAGCTGTAAAAAGTTATATTATACTCAACTAATTGAAGTGTAAAAAGTCCAGAACGTCTCCTAAAATTTTTAAATAGAAACAATCATTTTGACATGAAATTAAATTGGCTGATTTAAGCTCAACAGGTATGTGTGTGTGTGTGTATATATATATATATATATATCTGTATGTATGTACAGTTATGTATTACTGAATTTCTGATGGCATTACATAGCCTGTGGATATAGGGCAAATCAGTTCTGGGCAAAACACATTTGCATCACCTTGTTCAATTTTTTAAGCTACATTAATGTACAGTTGCAATATTGTCATTATCCTCTGATAGAGTGTAAGTGAGGGGGTATTTAATTGACAGTAGTTCAGAGAAACTGGGGGTGAAGTTAAATATTGAATGTTTCATGTATTTCATTTTCATTTCAATGTTTTCTGTAAATTATCCCTTCTTATTGACAACTCTGTTATGATGTTTAGGTAGGCATTGGTAAGCTCTTCTAATTTGTTTTCAGTATGTAGCACATTTAAAACATTACTGGAAGATTCCATTTGTCTATTGACAAGTAGAGCTGTCTATTTACATCTCTGACTTTCAACCACATTGTTTATGGATAGACAGAGTCCTCTCCCTCCTTTCCAGTACCTTGCTTAGCTCCATGCCATTCCAGAGTGCCCATCCAAAGACAATTAACTAAAAGAGTTGAGGAAAATCTAATCAACAAACCAACCCTAGGCTTATTCAAATCATGAGGCATTAGGTACCACAGAGGAAATATGCATCTTTTTTTTTTTTTTAAGTAAATGTATACCTACACAAACGAAAGTAGTTGGAGAAACAGTCCTCTTTGCAGATGGACAGGAACCAGTAATTCAGGATAAAGCTACAAAGTGCCAGCTGTGGTATAGATAATGTGTGTGGGGACCTGCTCAGAGGAGGGCCAGGGCACTGTGACAAGAGGATTAGAAGGCCAGGGAGAGCTGCTCAGAGAAAGAGGGACACATGGTGGGTCTTAAAGCAAGAGTGGGATTTAAATGAGAATTATTCTCATTTCATTTAGGCAAAAGATTAATTTATGATTTATATTGTAAGCTCTTTCATCTCAGTACCATTTCCAGTTCTTTAAAAGTTCATTTTCATTCTCTGTCCAGCCACACCAGACTCCGAACAATATTGAATCAAAAGAAAGTTTCAATCTTTATGCTCTTGCATTATTGAACACACTGAATATTCCCCAGGCCTGCTCTCTCTGCAAACACTTTCCTACCATATGCAACTGTCTGAGAAAATCTACTTGTATGCAGTAGATTGCTGTTATTCATTATTCATTACAACATTATTTAGTTGAACAACCTACTAAAGAAAACTTGGTTCTGTAGGGGGAAATGTACAAACTCAGAGAACTGAATTATTTTACTATAAATGCTTTAAAAAGAGCAAGCTTTATGGTCCTCATTATTTGGTCTGTGCTGAGGAAAACAAGTTTTCTCCAATGGAAAATAAGCCATAAAGGACAGAAGCTATGTGATCCAGTGTATTCAATAAAAGTTGCAGATATAACTTCTGCCAGCAACGCACTAAATGAATAAAGATCATTCAAGTGTTTACAGTCCTTAATCAAATAATAATCATTTATTGAGTAGCCATTGTGTGCCTAGGACTTTTAGTTTCAGGAAACACATTTTACCAGCCTGGTTGTCAGAGTGCAATGACTCTGACATTCCTTAGCAAGTTGGGGTGAATGGACTTCTTTGTGATGACCAACCCTGCAGACTTGCTGTGACTTGTTTTTCCTTACTTCAGGAGGAAGTCTTGAGCTTTTCTAGTTACTCTCTGGTTAAAAAAAAAAAAAAAAAAATGTGTTCAATTCAGTCTACTACTCAAACTCTAAGCCATCATCCAAAATAAGATCTCTCCCTTCCCTCAGCTCTCTTTACTTCTTCTCTTACCCCAGGCTTCTCATCCACTTCCTGTGGTCCGTGTGAGTTGGGCCCTTGGGTGCTCCACTGTTCTCTAAGGTGACCCAGTCTGTCTCATGGGAGATTCACCATCCATTGCCTTGACAGCTCAAAATGAGCAGGTCATCCCAAAGCAGCCTCTTTTCTTTGATCTGACATCAGAGCATCTTGAATGTGTCAACACCAGTTCCCATGTTCCTCAAAGTCTGTATGACCCATATAAAGGACTCTGAGTAGTTCTCTTGAAATATGCTTCACTTGCCTTAAGAGCACCCCCTTAACCTTGCCCCTGTAGGGGACAGGGCCTTGTGAAATACAATTCTTGCCACAGACATCTCTTCTACCAGCCTTTAAGCTTCCCTTGAAAACCTTTTATCTCCTATTACATAGTCCAAATGTAAGTAATGAAATAATGGTTAGAATTACTTAAACATCTTAGCATATATTATATAGGTGAGCTAGCACCTCAATTTAGGATCTGGTGGTCTTGGGGATAAACTTCATTTTTCTTGGTCTTGGTTCAGAAGAAAACACAGTTTCCATTTTTTCCTCTTAGATAAATGGATACTATCTAAATAGCTAACTCTTTATGTTAATAAGATGGGGCATAACCATGAAAGTATTTTACATCAAAGCTCACTCTTGATCTTATAACAAATATTTAAATGTTGCCTGACTTAAATATGTATGGCAGTTTTCCATTAGAATAAAGAAACCTATAGACCATATTGACTGTGAAAGTATCTGTCAGCAATTTATTAACCAGCAGATATTTTTGAAATAATACACAAATTCAATGTGTCATGTTAAAAGGGACATAGTAACAATTATTAACAAAGTAACACTTTTGAAAGAAATTGATGCTGTGAAAAGACACTCTGAATATAAATTTTTTCATTTATGTTTCATTCTTTTTATTCCTGTTATATAATATTTTGTCAAAAGCAATATATGTGCCATATATAACAATTTTCATATCTGTTCGATTAAATATTTTAGAAATGGAATTTTCTAACTGGTTCTGAAAATCTTCCAAAAAAATAGATTTTTTTGTGTGTGTCTGAATACATTTGTTAAGAACATACAAATGCTGTACCTTCCCATTAATTTTCCAGAAGAACTGCGTGACATCAGGAAAAATGAAAATTTACAAACTGAATTTCACAAATATGAAATTGACAGTGGGGACTGAGAAGTGACTGTCATGATTCAGGAAGCAGGGCCAAAAGTTGGCTCCACGGTGTGTTTATGAGGTTATAAGAGCCGTTGTAACTATGTGTCCAATTAGGATGAATTTCAAATCAGACCTTTGAATGACTGTCTCCCAAAATGTTAAATGAATATTTTCAAATTAATAAAATATTGAATCACATATTTTCACCAAAATAGTATTATTAATGGTAATTTGTAAGTGGCTGCAAATTTTTTTGAGCTGATAATGAAATAACTTATTTAAAGTTAAAATACCTATATATCATTATTTTTAAAGATTTTTACACTGATTTATTATTAGTACATTCATGGATAAAATAAATATGCTAATAAACAAATGTATATACAAGCATTGGGGTATGTCCCCCATGCTCACTTATGCGATAGGTAATAAGTCAACACTTGGAGACCCTGGTCTTCATTAGCTGCAGACATGGCTCTGAAATGTAGGCACATTCTCTCCATGACACTCTTTTCCCACTCCTTATGGTTCTTTACTGCTTCCAAGATAGATTCCAACTCTTTAGCAGGGCATACGAGGTCTTTCACAGTCTTTGACTTTTGCTTATTTTCTCCACTGTTGTTCTGGCTATGTTCTCTTTGTGCCCTTCCTTCCAGATACACTAAGCTATTGATAGTTCCCTAAATGGATGATACTCGCATATATCTAGTCTCCACACTTTTGCAAATATTGTCACCTCAGCCTAGAACCCACATCCATACTTATCACTCCTTCCTCCCCCATACCCCAGTCTCTTTCTGTATCTGATTAATGTTGTCACATTCCTTAAGATGTGTTTCACACAACACAGGTGCTGTGTCTCTACCTCTGGAAGCTTGGCTGCTCATATCATTACTTTATAATAAGAAGAATAAAAAAATGTGAGTATTTTCTATGGGCCAATTACCTGCTATAGATTGGTTCATAAGCCTAACAATAGCTCTAAGAAAAACATATTATTAACCCTATTTCACAGATGAGAAAACTGAGGTCCAGAGGGGATAAATAACTTATTCAAGGAAATACTGATATTAAATGGTATAAACAGGGATTAAAATGGGCAGTTTAATTCTAGAATCATACCTTTATAAATCTAAGTGTCATTGTTGTTTAGTCACTAAGTCGTGTCCAACTTTTTTGCAACACCATGGACTAAAGCATACCAGGCTCCTCTGTCCATGGGGTTTTCCACGCAAGGATATTGGAATGCGTTGCCATTTCCTTCTGCAGGGGATCTTCCCGACCCAGGGATGCAACTCATGTCTCCTGCATTGGCAGGTGAATTCTTTACCACAGAGTGATCAGGGGAGCCCAAATCTATGGGTCGTGGGCTGAATAGTGTTCCTAAGAAGATATTGTCCAAGCCCTGACCCTTCGTAGCTGTGACTATAACCTTATTTGGAAATAGAGTCTTTGCAAATATAATTAAAGATCTGACAGCATCATGAATTATTGTTACCATCCTGATTATGGTGGGCCCTAAACCTAGACAAAAACGAAGACATTGAGAGATGAAAGGGAGAAGACTATGTGAAAAGAGAGGTAGAGATTGGATTTATGCTGACATAGGCCAAGGAATGCCAGGAGTCATCAGAAGCTAGAAAAAGGAAAGATTTCCCCCTGGAGGGAAAGCAAGGAAAGATTTCCCCCTGGAGTCTTTGGAGGGTGCATGGCCCTGCCAACACTTTGACTTCAAATATCTGGCCTCCATAATTCTGAAAGAATAAATTTCTGTTGTTTGTAGTCACCAGGCTTGTGGTAATTTGCTAAGGTAACCCTAGGAAACCAATAGATCAATCTATTTTGCTATTTAAAGCTATTCAACAAATAGTTTCTAATAAATAAATGAATGTGTTTTTTTGAAATGAATCTGTGTTCCAGGCACTGTGGTAGACACTGGGAATAGGAAGATTATTAAAACCTTCTTTCTTGTCCTCAAAGATCTTGCTATGTCGTGTCTTCAAAGTCTTTCTCTGAACATTGCTTCTCTCCTGCTCAGGCTCTGCATTACCTTTTGCCTTGTCCAGCACAAGGGCCTGCTAACATCTCTCTTTTCCTTTTCTTCTCTTCAAGTGTGTGTGTTAGTCACTCAGTTATGTCTGACTCTATGTGACCTCATAGACTGTAGTCTGCCAGGCTCCTCTGTCCATGGAATTCTCCAGGCAAAAATACTGGAGTGGGTAGCCATTCCTTCCTCCAGGGATCGAAACTTGGTCTCCTGCTTTATCATCTGAGCCACGAGGGAGCCCTTCAAATCACCTTTGATATTTTTGCCAGAGTTCTTTTTCTAAAAATATTTAAACTCTGCAGAAAAAACATTCTTCTAAAACATTTAAGCTCTGTATTTTCTCTCCACCCTGGAGAAAATAAAGTCTCAACTTGTTGGCATATTATTCAAAGCCTCCTTCATCTGGATGTTTTCATGACCTCCCTTCAAGCCCTCTTTGGAGTAACTACATGAATCCAGTGCCTACCTGGTCCAGACTACCCTCGCCTTGGACCTGGATCACAATTTGCCTCCAACAGGCAAACTGAAGACATTAATTCAGAGCCTGTTACTCCCTTGCTTGGAACTTTCCAATGGTTTGTCATCTCACTAGAGCAAAGCCCCAGTCCTTTTTATGACCTGTAAGCTGCTTTTCCCATATGATCCTGTAGTCCCTCTGCTCCAATGCCCTGGCCTCCTAAGAGGTCATGAAAGTATTAGAGACAGCCCTACCTTGGGACCTTTCCACTTGCTGTCTCATTGCCTATATTGATTTTCCTGAGAAGCCCCCTGGTACCTTCCTCGTGTCCTTAGGGTCTTTACTCAAGTTTCACCATCTCAGACAGGTTCCCCTAGCTTCCCCAAACCTAGGGAAGTTTATGTTCTCCTTCTCTGCTTATTTTTTTCCTTAGTGCTTACCACTACCTAATACACTATGTATTTTCCTTATTAATTGCATTTTTTGTCTGTCTCTCCTATAAAAATGTCAGCTCCATAAGGGAAGGGTTTGTGTCTGTCTTATTCATGGCTCTCTTCCCCCAAACACGGCCTGGTACATGGCAGGAGGCAATGCCTCATTATTGAATGACTTAGGTACTTGATGTTTTGAATAGATCAAAGTTCATTGCACCTCAGAGAATACCTCAGCTTGGCTTTGTCAACAAGGGCAGAATGGGTCAAAAGAGGAGAGCGCTAAGTCCTAGAAACAGATATGCCCCCAGGATTGGTCTAGTTTTGCTGGGATGGACTTTCTGTAGATGCTGAGGAGGCTGAGATTGATGGACAGGATTCTTCACCCAAGTATCAGCCAAGAAACAATTGGGGAAGTCCTGGCCAGTCCTGATGTGTGCAGAAGCATAGCAGCAGTGTTCAGAGATGAAAGAGACTTATAGGCAGTTGGCATCAGGGAAACCTGTCGCCAGGGGGCAGCATTCACTTCATTAGGCTGGGGTTTGAGCAGCTCCTCCGACTGTAGGTGGAGGAGAGAAACAAAGAAGGCAGAACACTAATTCTGAAGAATCTCTGGAGCTCTGATCTGGCTGGATAACTGACTGATGACAAACCTAAGGATTAGGAATGCATCAGAAGTTCTGTCCTAAAGTCTGGGTTACTTTGAGCAGGGAATAGGTTCAGGGTGAAGGCCTGTTATCCTCCCTAAGGGACCATTGACTCAATCGATATGAGTTTGAACAAACTCTGGGAGATAGTGAGGGACAGGGAAGCCTGGTATGCTGCAGTCCATGGGGGTCACAAAGAGTCAGACGTGACTTAGCGACTGAACAACAAGGGGAGCAAGACCAGAACTAATAGGAAAGAAATTTGAATAATGGGTTCCAGTGTGGGAGGCTCAATTCTTCTAAACACCTTTGATCTAAAATGCCAGAGGTCACTGGACTAAGATGAGAAGTGGACCAAGAGAGGAAGATTGCCAGTCGGAGAGCAGACACGTCCCTGGCCCTTGCCTTGCTTCGCTTCTTTATCAGCAGCGGTTTCTTGATCATTGTGTTTATAACTAACTCAAGTGTGTGTGACCAAGGAAGGCCGAATCAGACCCATAGCTATATTTTGGTTTGTCGAGAAAGTTTTAAAATTGACTTTGAAACCTTTTCAGTGGGGCATTGATGGTACTGTTTGCTGCTGGCTTTAGCTCTCTAGTGTTCCTCAGACTTTTGTTGCCTGGCTGGCCCTGAAGGCAGGGCCTTCTTTTTTCTGCTTTTTTTTTTTTCTGCTTTTTTTCTGCTACCTCTAATTGTTCTCCTTACCCTCCAAAGGCCAGCCCAGGCCATTTCTGATTTTCTCCCTTAAAAATTAATTGCTTCCACTATATATCATTGTGACTTCACTTTGCACCTTGTGCTTTTCTTTGCATTATGAATACCTGTTTATATATACATCTTCTGCTTAAGACTGAAAACTGGAGGCCAGGAACCAGGTCTGAGTCATTGTGTGCTGCTTCAGTGTGTAATAGAGCATCTTGAACTTAGAAATGCTCAATAAATATTTCAATTGGATTTATTACTCAGAGTAAACTTCACACATCCTGGAAAACAAGACTTCTTTAGAAAGTCACCGATTTATCCAGTTTTGCATCACATTTGTTATTTATGTCATCATTAAAGTTAATCACGGAGAAAAAGATCAATTTGCAAATGCTCAATCCACTCTGGCTGCTTCATGATTCAAATAACTGAATCACGCTGGTTAAGGTCAAATGATTAAGCTAATTGGATTGAATGACCACTTCTCAAGTGAGCAATCCCTTCCTCTCCAGCAATCTTTGACTAGCTGATACGATCAGTTGTGTATACATACAAATAATCGCATCATGTGACTTCACAATGAAACTGTATTTTGGGATTTGGGAGACATGGTTCTAGATTTCTTTGTTATTTTCTATTTTTTAAGGGGGTTGGTGCATGGGGTAGGGATGAAAAAGAAGGGTATATTGGCAGAAAAACTATGAGCTGAATGTCTGCTAGCCTGATTCTGGAATGAGTACAGCAAGGTTTTGGGTCGGGGGGAAGAAATCTGTCTGCTCTGATAATAAGGTAAGCCTGTAAATTGGAAGGAATGCTCAAGGGGCAGCTTTGATCTGCTTTCTGCTCTTGAACTGGGTAGGGTTGATGTGGGTTGCGCTCCTGAGCCCTGTTACCTGCTGCTGCCCCGTTGTCTAAATCTAGTCTTTTTAAACCCATATTGTTCAGTGTGACAACTAAATAAGCCACTGTATTAACAGCAAGAGTTACACGGAGGCAGAGACTAACTTATTAGTTAATAGGATGGGAACAATGGTAGGTGTCAGACAGTTACCACCTTCTAGATCCTTCAGGTTTAATTGAACCATTAGTGATCGCCTCATTGGCTGCTTTAAAACAGGGGGGAAATCCACCATTGTAAATGTGAAGTCACAATGTCACCTCCTGAAGTGTCAGTATGTAATATTTTATATGACAAACTTTCAATTATTCATCCAAAGAATGGCTACATTTCAAGCACTTTTGTTTTGGGGATGGATCACACCTTTTCATGATGAAAGCTTTCCTGTTAAGTTTGACTTAGACTGGTAACAAACTCAGATTCCCTGAGCTCCCTGCCACTAATTATGGTAGAAGGCAATCTGAACATCACATGCTAGGTGACAGGGGAACCAGCCTGACTTGACTTAATACGGTGATCCCATATTAAAAGGATAGGCAATTGATTGTGTGTGTGTGTGTTTTCTATTCAAGTATGCCGTGGTTAGCTTTTTTTTTTTTTTCCCCTGCTAATTTGTTTGTTACTGTTGTGTTTCTATACAAGGTTCAGTGTGACAGCCTTCTTTATTCCATGGAGGAAAACTGTAGCTGCTCATTTAACCTCTAAAAAGAGAAATTTTACTTTTCAGGCTAAGGCTGAATAGGGCAATGTTATTCCATTTCACTAGTTCCTTTGGATTGATTGGCTCCCTTTTCTGCCCTTAGGGATCTGCCTGAAATCCAGGCGACTGTAACTATTACAAGGCTTTGGGGAGAAATCAGCAGTGGCAGTGGCGATAATCGTAGAGAAAATAAAAAGTACATTTTCTTTTTATGTAGATTTTTGATTTGTTGTGTGTGAATAAAGTTTTGAAGTAAAAGTCAGGATGGAAATCAGTTTCAAAGGTGACAGCAGCTGCTGGGTCTTTTTTATTGTTCTGGGGGTTAGTTCCATCTCTTGTGTACCAAAATGTGTCTAAAATTAATTGAGAAAATCCTACGAAAATGTACCTTTTTAAAGATTTTTTTTTTTGTTTTTAATGTGGACCATTTTTAAGTGTTTATTGATCTCCAACCAGGGATCAAATCCACCCTCCCTGCAATGGAAGCTGAAGCCTTAACCACTGGACCACCAGGGAAGTCCCCAAATACGTGCCTTTGGGGGCAGAGGGGAATCTTCAGACTTAGAAGCTGTACTAGATGTTAAAGATTTTCTGATCCAACTACAAATGAGCTTAAAATGACACTCAAAATAGCTTTCCAGAGCTCCACAGATTAGTGAGTGTCAGGCTACACTGGATGTCTTGACACCAAGTCCAGTTCTATTTCCCCCAGATCATGTTTAGATATCCTGCTGTGCTTCGCCTCAAGGGGAAATACACAAGGTCCCAAAGTGGGCCGCCTTTGAATAAGCAGCAGCTATTACAAGGCTGAAATGACCCATGAGATGCCGATGCCAGGAAACAAAGGGTGAGCTCAGCAGACCAACTGTGCACACAACCCCTGTCCTTTCTTCACCCCCGTCACTGTATCCACCAGCATTTACCACCTTTCTATAGGGAGGATTTTTTGCAGTAGGGAATAGGTCCCCATTCTCATGAAGCTTCTCTTTAGGGAACTCTGTCCTGAGGATGGAGATGGGAATACCAAGGGTCTTGCCTTTCCCCAGGGGGAATGGAGACACTGCTGGCCTTTCAAATATGGGGGGGTCCTGCTGCTGCTAAGTCTCTTCAGTCGTGTCCGATTCTGCACGACCCCAAAGACGACAGCCCTCCAGGCTCCCCCATCCCTGGGATTCTCCAGGCAAGAACACTGGAGTGGGTTGCCATTTCCTTCTCCAATGCATGAAAGTGAAAAGTGAAAAGTGAAAATGAAGTCGGACTGTAGCCCACCAGGCTCCTCCATCCATGGGATTTTCCAGGCAAGAGTACTGGAGTGGGGTGCCATTGCCTTCTCTACATCTGCCCTTTCTATGGCCATATTTTCTGCTTTGCGATCTTCTGTGCCTAAGGTATTAACATTTAAAAAAAAATTCACTTCTAAGAGTTTTCGAGATAGAACCTGGAAGGTGTGCAAAACTTCTCCTTCTGGACTGCTTATTCTGCCAACTTCCCTTCACTCTTCTGGCTGCTGTAGCCATTTGACTTTTCTGCTGGGCAGGTAGTAGTAATTTGGGGGGTCCCTAATTAGATTCCAGCCGCTCAATTCCCTGGTTCATTTACCCTGAACCACCTTCAAATTGAATTGGTTTTTTTCTTCCTCACTGCCAACCCAAGCAGGAGTGGATCCTGGGGAATTACAGAGAAATAACAGCCTTTTTCTCCCCTTCCCCAGCCTCTGACTCATGCGCCTGCCCTTTTGTGCCGCTCTTCCATTATGCCTTCCCAACCACATGCTCCGCGCCTTCTGCTTAAGCTGTCTGAGCTCGTTTCCTCCATGAACCATCGTGATGTACAACACGTACAGTCCCAGGGCCAGATGAATGGTTTTCCATTAGAAGTACACTGTGCCATCTGGGGCACCTGGGAAGATAATGCCACAAAGACGCCCCCATCTTTCAAACACTCGGAAGGAAAGATTTCTACTGCTCTGCCCAGCTCGCTTTGACTACTGCAATATAACGTGCTGCTGCTTGGTTCCGAAACCTGCGTTTTCTCTCCCTTCCTCTCTCCCTGCAGCATCTCAGGGCACTGTGTGACTTGGGTCAGGGGTGGGGTGGGGGGGGGGGTTGGTCTTAAAATGCTATTCTGTGCACACCTAAAGGAAATGCACAATGACAGTGTGAATTGTCAACACAGATAAAAAGGTTCTTCCATTAAAGCAATCAGGTGAAATACTTGCTTTTAAAAGGGGGCTTAGAGAACAAGAGGACTGTTTGGTTTTAAAAGAGCCAGGCCTTCTCCTTGGGCCACAAAATTAGCGTTTGTTGATTTTAGCATGTTTGTTATTTCTTCTGTGACTGAAAGTGATTGGTGGGGAGAAATCTCGGTTTCATCACAAGTCTCCTTAACTGATTTCTTGTGTGTGCACGCATGTCTGTGTGCACCTCTCTTTCTTTGAAAGCCTGTTAAGACAATGCAGTTGCCTTAAAAAAAAAATCCTGATTAGTATTCTGCATAAGGTACAGTCTTCATTGCAGTAGATATATAAAATCTATCTTCACTTTCACCACCTGTCACCTGAGAATTTTAGAATGATCTAGCTTTGAGATTGCAGGAAGCAGCCTTTTTGATTCTCATCTTTGCTCGCTCCCCCCACCCCACCCCACCCCCCACCCCTGCCTTTTGTCATTGGCACTGCATCTACAGTGAACTCCAGTCCATTTTTATTCCTTTGTCAAATGCTTTTATTCACGGGAAACTGAAGGCACATGTTTACTAGAGGATAGAAATAGAAACACAATAAAAAACCAGTTTGATAGATGATCTAGCCTATTCTTCACACTTCCCTGTTGTTTTATTGATTTACAGAACACAAAGACTAATCCGAATTTACATTGCTTGTATTTCCCCTGATCTCAGAGGACTTGTTCCCCTTTGCTCAGATAAACCAAGCCAATTTTGTCTTTGTATCCAGTAGCCTCTGTGACAGTCAAATAGCCTGTCAACTAATCAATGTATGCGGCAAAAACTAATTTTTACTTTAAACAAACATCCGAACATTGTGTTGACACAATTAAATGATTTCTGCATTCTCCCATATATCTGACACACACCCCAGGGAGCAGGTAAGAGCTATGGCTGAAATCATGCACACGTGCTCCTGCATCAAATTAAATATTTTCCCCTTAATCCTACCACCAGCAGCTGTTAGGTACCGCGGCTTATTGCATATGGCCTACATAATGAGACCGATCCAGGCGGTTCCGGCTTCTCCACTGAATGCTGAGTAGCTGTCTTCCCCCCAAGGACATGAAGAGTTACTGCTATTGAAAGAAGTTCTCATGCCGGATGAAGTGTCTGGGCATACACGTTTGGAGATGAGGGAAGAAAGCATTTAAAGCCGGAGCTTCTCCCTTGATTAAAATGAAAGGGATTGGCACTCTGCAAAGACTTGAATGAAACTGGCAAAGTCCCCAGAGTTATGGCAGGATGAAGAGGGAGACAGGGTAGGTACGGCAAGCAAGGAAATCTTTGCTCTCTTTGAAACCTGTCAGAAAATTAGGTCAACATGATTTTGTATTTTAATGAAATAACTTAAGGGTAAGCCTGAGACTTGGAGGCCGCTAAGACTTTTATGCTAGAGTGGCTTGTCATGCTTGACGTAATGTCTGGCTCCGTATGAGAGGGGTATCGAAGCTAATGTTCTCCATGGCTAATCGGCCTTTAGCTGCTCCTGTCCTTTTAAGTTCTCAGCTGGAGCATCAATATGGATGTGCCTGTCTCTCTCAGTCTAAACACAGGGCAGGCTGCACATCATCATTTCAATTGTCAAAACAGATGAAAGGATTTCTGATACTCCAATTAAACGAACTTGGAAAAATCATTTTAAAATATGCTCCATAAAATAACCTGAATGTTAAAACACCAGAACCTTCCAACCGTTTCCTCCGGCTGTGTCATTAGCATCCCCTCCTGCCCCCCACCCCCCACCACACACAAACACACAGCCCTTATCTGATTTGATTACTTTTAGAATGAATTTGGTTTTGAACATGAAAGCTGAGGAAGCTAAATTGGAAGAATAATGGCTTGGCATTTTATGTCATTTGGTTGAAATTGCAGGTGTGGGAGTCAGGCCTGCTTTTCCGACTCATGCTTGGCTATTTCCCCTTTAATTTACCGAATTTGAAATGGATTGCCGCTTCCAAATTACACTACACTTAAGGGACTTGCAAAGAATGCTTGTGATTTAGGATCCTACAGTATTGCCTTGATGAAAAATTATGCAGGCACACTCACTGCCCTACAAGAAAACTACTTCTTGTAAAACAAGAGTATTTGACAAACACTAGGAAGCTGAAGATGATAGAACACATTCTAAGCTCCTTTTCTTATTAATCAAGAGGGGGGACTGTGTTAATGGCAGCCTGAGGGATTGAATGGAAAAGAATCAGTGCAAGAGGGTATATAACAGAGGATCAAAGTGGTCAGAAAGAGTAATAAACATTGTATGGATGACTGTATTAAAATTCTCTCATCCGAAGCCACAGAGGTTAAGAGATAGTTTTTAAAAACCAGGATTGCAATTGCTTTCAAGTACCCAAAGTAATTTTCATTACAAACAACACTGGTATTTCCAAGTGGAAGGGGCATCTTTGATGAATGAGCAATACACATCTTTATCAATATTACGTTCTTAAAGGAGATACATACTTTAATTCCAAAGCTTTGCTTTGTATTCTAGCTTTAGTTCATCTACTTTAATGTTAATTTGTTTCCATAAAGTTGATACTCTAGAAATATTACATACTTTACATAGTCCAGAGACAAATGTGAGGTTGAATATTTCAGGTTTCAAATGACTAATTTAGCCTGAGTATCCTCTTTAAGCAACTGTGTTCATCCCTCTGCTACTCATCATGTGCCTGCAACATTCCCAGGAGATAGGGAAATAAGGTATGTTGTTTAACATCCAAATGTGGTCCAGAATATGGTCAATCTTACTGATATGCAAAGTACTGGTGAAAAGCGGGCATATTCTGCTCTTTGTGGGTAGAGTATTCCATAAAGGTCATTAGGTTGAGTTCAATAATGTTTCTCAAGCCTCCTGTATCCTTGCTGGTTATTGACCTACTTGCAGTACCAATGACTGTAACAGGAGATTTTAGGTCTCTGAGAATAATTGTGGACTTTATTTAATCTTTAGTTCTATCAGTTTCTGATTTATATATTCTTCGCTGTCTGTGGGTAGGTACATATACATTTAGGTTTGTTATGTTTCCTTAGTAAACAGACCCTTTTGTCAACATGTAATGTACTGCTTTATTCCTGGTGATTTTCTTAATTTTGAAATCTACATTGTCTCCGTGTGGCTTTTTTAGATTAGTGTCTGCATGGAATTTTTTCTATAGTTTCAGTTTCAATATAGCATTATAATTAAAGTGAATTATTGTAGACAGCTTATACATAGTTTGATTTTATCTTTTAAATGCAATCTGATAATCTCTGTCTTTTAATTGGTGCCTTTAGATCATTTATATTCAGATTGATGTATATAGTTGATATATTTGTATTTGTCTCTTCTTTCATCATTTTGTCTGTTTGTTTCCTCTGAATTTGTTTCTCTTCTTTCTCTTTCTTATCCTCTTTTAGGTTACTTAAATATTTTTAGTATCTCATTTAATTCCTTCATTAACATTTTGACTGTATCTTTTTATATTATTTGTTGCTCTAGGGATTATAATTCACATACTTAATTTTCTAGTCTACTTATAACTCATATTTTACCACTTCAAGCAAAATGTAGACAGTGCCTTACAACCATATATGTCCCATTCATCCTTTCTTTATGTTGTAGTTTTCGTATATATTATATCTGCATACATTAAACCTTCAGGTTTCAGATTACTAATTCAAGCCTGAGTATCCTCTTACTCTTCAGGTGCCTGAAACATTCCCAAGAGACAGGGAAATAAGGTGTGTTGTTTAACATCCAAATATGTTACACATTTTTCTTTCAAGAATCACATATATTATAAAGAACATAATAGAAGAAAATAATCTATTATATTTACCTAAATGTTAACATTTCTGTTCCTCTTCCTTTACTCCTCAAGCTCTGAGATTTCCCTCTGATACCGCTTCTCTTCAGCCTGATAAACTCCCTCTAGCATTTTTTTTACAGCAGGTCTGATGGTGACAAAGTCTGTTAGTTTTCCTTCATGTGATAATTTCTCCCTCATTCCTGAAGGATCATTTCACTGAATATGGAATTCTGGATTGATAGGCTTTTTTGATCTGGTTGTTTGCCTTCTGTTTTCATCACTTAAAATATGGTATTTCTACTGTTTTCTAGAGATTTCTGATGAGAAATCTGCAGCTATTTCTATCATTTCCTTGTATGTAATATGTTGTTTTCTCTGGCTACTTTCAGGACTTTTTCTTGATATTTGGTTTTGTCTCAGTTTGATTATGATGTCTCTCTGAGCATGATTTTCTTTGTGTTTATCCTGTTTAGGGTTCATCTTTGTGTTTATCCTGTTTCAGGTTCACTGAGTTTCTTGAATCTGTAGGTTTGTGTCAGCAGTTTACTGTTCTATAATTCATTAGGAAAATTACCTTTACAGCTATTGTAGATCTTCTAACTGGGAGGAAAACTGATAGTGTATTTCTGATACTAAATTTAAAAAATTGGCCCAGATGAAAGACATACTGAAGATGAGAAAGTACAGTTTTTACTTTTTAAAAGATAAAGTACACAACCAAAGAATTTGTCTTCAGTCTTATGTGAATTTTAAAAACATGTTATTATGAAGATGTTAGGTACAGAGTTAAAAAGATCATCAGGAGTCAGCATGAATTCATTTCAGAAAAATCATATCAGATAAATGTAATTTCTTTTTTAGATAGACTTATTAGACTGTAAATTGGGAAATTGATTACAAGTAACATAGTTTTCAGCACCAGGCAGAAGGTCAGACCTTCCATGCTATTCCTTTGGGCAAAAGGGAAAACTTTAGAGAGAGTATTACTGTTATTGAATGCATCATAACTGGTTTGACAACTACCAAAGTGTCCCAAATAGTCAATTGATTTCATCCCTGGAAAGCTATTTCTTATGCATCTGTCATGACTTCCATTTTAAACCCATGATTGGGTGAAACTTTAAAGGTGGAAGTTATAACAAATATTTTGGATGACTGAATCAAGATCTAAAATAGTAACATTTACCACTTAATACCAAGATCTATAATAATAACATTTGGCAAAAACACACCAGGCAGTGTTCTAGAGCTGGGAACGGAGGCTGATGTGTAACTCCTCAAATTACCCAAATTCTTAGCAGGATTCAGTAGAATACAGTAGTAATCATTTACTCTTTCTTGGTAATCTCTTCCATCCCAGGATATCATTCTCTCATGGTTCCTCTCCTATCCCACTGATTTCTCTTTTTTGGTCTCCACTGCTATTTCTTCCCAATTTTGGAGGGCCTAAGGAGACACTCTTTTTCTTCTCATTCTCTAGGAAATTTTCCGAGTTCCATGACTTATACACATCTATAGTGTTGAGCATCCAGTGTCAAATTTTCAGTCTAGACCTTTCTCCTGAACTCCTGGTATGTGTGTGTTTTTTGTTTTTTTTTTTAACTGCCTACTTGACATTACCATTCATTGTCTTAATAGGCATTTCAACTTAACATATCTAAAACAGAACCCTGGATGCCAACCTTCTGCTTATTATCAAATTTCTCCTCCTGCAGCCTTCCTAATTCACTAAATGGTACCTCTGTTCTTTTAACTGTCCTTCAAAAGATAATTCCTAAATAATAGACATTTCATCCCCTATTAACAGAGGAAAATGAGACTCAAGTGAAAGGTCTTTGTAAAAGATTACATAGGCATTAATAAGTAGTGTCAGGGTCAAACATGAACTCATCTGATGCTCACTCATCCCCAGATGTTTCCCATTTTAATAAGATTACACTGAAGTTTTGTGCTCATGTCAACAAAATAATTTTTTTTAATCTGTGAATATAATTCATAATATAATTTAAAAATGCTTACTCTGTGAAAGAAAAGCTATGACAAAACTAGACAGCATATTAAAAAGCAGAGACATTACTTTGCTGACAAAGGTCTATATAGTCAAAGCTATGGTTTTTCCAGTAGTCATGTATGGATGTGAGAGTTGAACCAAAAAGAAGACTGAGCTCTGACGAATCAATGCTTTCAAATTGTGGTGTTGGAGAAGACTCTTGAGAGTCCCTTTTACAGCAAGGAGATCAAACCAGTCAATCCTGAAGGAAATCAGTCCTGAATTTTCACTGGAAGGACTGATGCTGAAGCTGAAACTCCAATACTTCAGCTACCTAATGTGAAGAGCTGACTCATTTAGAAAAGACCCTGAGCTGGGAAGGATTGAAGGCAGGAGGAGAAAGGCATGACAGAGGATGAGATGGTTGGAATGCAGGATTACAGAATTTGAGCAAACTCTGGGAGATGGTAAAGGACAGGGAAGCCTGGTGTGTTGCAGTCCGTGGGGTCACAAGGAGTCAGAACGGAGAGACTGAACAAAATGAATATAGTTCAGGAAAACACTGGCCTGTAGCAGCAGCCTCTGATAAAGGACTTAGTTAAGTAACCACGTCTTTCCATAGGAGGTAGCTGCCTGCACAGGATACTTTAATTCTTGGCTGCATAATTTGAAGAGTAGTCTTTAGGTTGATGGGGTTGCCAGTTCACTATACTCTGTACTTGTGAGAACAGATTTGCAATATTCTGTTTTATTCCGGGGACAGCATAACTAGAAAGAGATGACAAATAAAAGTCATTCAGTGAGAAGGCATCAGGATGATAAGTAAGTTCAAAGTCATCACTAAAGAGGAATTCTTCAAGGCCTGGAGATAATATGGCCCGGCAGATGCTCTTTTTAGCTCTGCATTTCAGTTCTAGTTAATAAACAGAGAATGGAATCCTACTATGTGTCAATCGGACACTGTCACAAGCACTGGAAATACGAAAATAAAAATCGTGGTCCTTGCTTTCACTATCAAAGACTAGGTATAGAAGTTACAGCGAGATAGAAAGATTTGTCCTTTACATTGAGCCAAAATCTAATGGAATTATTCAAGGATGAAATGAGGTAGCCTTTTGCCATCACTAAAGATATTCAAGCACATGCTGGAAGTCTAGTCGGTGTAGGAAGAAGGCTGTGGAATTAAATTAACCATCGTATGAGTGATCGAACTGCAGGACCTTTAAGCACTTCCAACCCGGAGATGCTATGATTCTTTCATCTGTGCTATCCCTGTCCTTTAATACCATAAATAATTGAGACATAACTGTAAAAAATTGCATTTACATGGCAAATGTAAATCATCCACTTGCTTGGGTGAGACTTGTTCATTCTCTTTTAAGCTCACGTCATTTCGTGTGTCTTTCTTCTGTCCTAGAGAAGATTATAGGAATCATAAGCTCAAACAGGTACATCTATCAAAGTTAGAAATGAAAGGGGTCCAAAATTATGAACATCTATATATGTTTATTTTTGTATTCTAATTGCATCTTATAGAACCCACTTTAAAAATATATAGATAAAGGATAAGCCTAAGCTTCTTGGAAAATATCATTTTAAGGTTTATGTGACAGTAAACTAGGATCCAGTGTAATTTTAGCGTTTAATTTTATGCTACTGAATGATCGCTGTGCTCTGATCATAGCCATCTCTAGTGGTGGTGTCATCATTTGAGCAGCAGGTGAGTCCATTTCTTTTTATGAATTTTATAAGTGAAGACATTCCGTATGTTGATTTGATCAGGTGGGAAAGAAGCACAAGAGCAAACTGACAGAAGAGTTTTGAAAAGAGTGTGGCAGAATTTGATCAGTTTCCATGGTTTTGTAAGAACAAAGGAAAATGCTCAGATTTGAAGTTTTGGAAAAAAAAAAGAAAAGATAAAGGCAAGAAGAGAAGGGCAAGGAAACTTATGAATTCAAGATACATCTTCAACTGTTTTGAATATGATCATTCTAATAAGCCACATATCGTTTCAGATCCTGTTATGCATTATTTCACAAGGCATTTTACAATGGCTGCATTACTTTTTAAATGGTCTCTTGGCTGAGAGAGGTGACAGAGCTTCCAAATAAATTCAGGCCAAGGTACTTGCACAATGATTCAAAACTGACCAACAGCCAAGTGCAAATATATATGCATGACTGAGCAACTGCTATATGCTACTACTTGCGATTTCATGTAACTCCAAGGACAGTTCTTGGAAGTTGGTGTTGCTATGCAGTTTTACACATGAAAACATGTAATCTTAGCAGGCCACGCCTATGTTGTTTGATTTCAACTCTGCTGCTTTTTCTGCCGAATCCATGATGGCCAATCGTGGCATAGATTGAGAGTCAACTTAATTTACTGCTAATATAATTACTGGGGTATTTTACATCTTCTGATACATAGGCAAACAAAAGTAGCCATGTTGCTGCAAAGATAGAAAACAAACAAACAAAAAAGTGACCAACCAGTCAAACTGCCTGCCCCTGAAGCAAATTTAGAGGGTCCAGTTCTTAGTCTTCTCTCTGGGGTCTTCTGGATTTCAGCCCACAGGCCAACATCGTTGCTGGCTTTGGGGTGTGAAAGGTTGGTTATTAGGTTGTGAGCTAGGTTGAACTGGGCAGGAACACATCACAAACTGAAAGCTCCTTAGGAAAATCTAAAATTGGATTTGGATTCAGGCCAAAAGTGACAGACAGGGATAGCTACGTACTGTTTAGTACAAAATGAAAATGCAGGTCCCTTGTTAAGATGGCTCAGATGGTAAAGAACCTGCTACAATGCAGGAGGCAAGTATTCAATCCCTGGGTTGGGAAGAGCCCCTGGAAAAGGAAATGGCAACCCTCTCCTGTATTTGTGCCTGGAAAGTCCCATGGACAGAGGATCCTGGAGGGCTACAGCCCATGGGGTCGCAAAGAGTAGGGCATGGCTCAGTGACTAACACTTGTACTTCGTTAAAAAATTAGGAAAGAAGCATCATTAAAAGAACTAAGTACAAAGACTTTTCTTTTCTTCTGTGGTCAGTCTCTTGTCATAGTATTTTTATTAACTATGTAGTGTTGTTCTAAGTTTAAAAAAATAAAATGTAAAATTAAAAAAATAAAATGTTAAATGTAAAATTCATATTAATAATGTATCTTTATATTGTACAATGGCAATTTAAATGCAAATATAAGGGCATTTAACTCTTACGCAAAATCACTGAAACTACACAGTTCATATATGCCTGTATATTTTGTTCTTATCAGAAGAGCAGAAACCAACACAACTGTTCTTTTTTCACTTCTTTCTTTACTCACATTTGACCCATACTCTCTAGCTTGCCCCTCCTAACAAATAGAGAAGGACTGACAGGGAAAGGGACTATTTTATAAAGGAACGTTTATCTTTTCCTTTTCTTCTAAGTCATCAGTCTCAGTGTAAATTGTTGGCTGAAATAGGGAAGTAACATGAGTAAGGATTTCATAGGTTTCCTTGGTCATTTGTGTTTCTTATTAAATACCATTGTCTTCTTTCTGTGTTCAAAGCAAGTTTTGATCCTAACAGAAGGTAAGGTTTCTTGGGGGATGTTGGCATTCCTGCTTACTTAGTTACAGATATAGCACAATTACCTTGTACTTGCCTTGAGACCCATTGAACTTCCATGTCTTGTGGGTCTACTGGAATTTTGCACCCGTGGAACATCATGAATGCTACATGATAGTGGGGACAGCAAGGAGGAGAAGTGCAGATGCATATGGGATGGATTTCCTGTGTCCACAAACATGCTCCATTATCCCATTGAACTTCACTCACACAAATTCAAATATAAAATCACTAAGAATTTCAAGATGGCAATGATAGAGCATTAACCTGAAGACAGGACCCTTCCAAGCACTAGACTCCATGTGACTTCTTTGACTGCACAGTTAGGAAGCTGGCCTTCATAGCTGACAAATTTAGAAGAAAAGCTGAGGTTTTTAGTACCTGGCAAGATGGAGTTGTTATTGTTCAATTGCTCAGTTGTATCCATTTCTTTGTGACCCTATGGACTGCAGCACACCAGGCTTCCCTGTCCTTCAGTAACTCCTGGAGTTTGCTCAAACTCATGTCCATTGAGTCGATGATACCATCCAACCATCTCATCCTAGGTCGCCCCCTTCTCCTCCTGCCCCCAGTCTTTCCCAGCAGCAGGGTTTTTTTTTTTTTTTTTTTTTTCCATTGAGTCGGCTTTTTGCATCAGACAGCCAAAGTATTGGAGCTTCAGCATCAGTCCTTCCAATGAATATTCAGGATTGATTTCCTTTAGGATTGACTGGTTTGATCTCCTTGCTGTCCAAGGAACTCCCAAGTGTATTCTCCAAAACCGCAGTTTGAAGGTATCAATCCTTTAGTGCTCAGCATTCTTTATGGTCCAACTCTCACATCTGTACATGACTACTAGAAAAACTATAGCTTTGACTATACAGACCTTTGTTGGCAAAGATGGAGCTATGCCTCTAAAGTTTACCTCTACCCATGACCACAACTCTAGACTGGTTAAAATACCAACACCAGCTACCTAAGGACAGAAGTGTAAACAATAGCAGGTGGATGGAGGAGGAAAGTCTGACATGAAGAGCAACTACTAAGGCAGCTCTGAGTTGCCCTCCCCACCAACTCCTTTATTTTGCAGTTTTGACCCAAGAGCAGCCCAAATCAGGGAACTGTGCAGTGGGTTCAGACAGCAAAATCTCTGAGAGAAACCTGTCATTCTGACTAGAGGACAGAAACAAGGGTTCTTGTCCTGCTAGCCTTAGACAGTGGGTGAAATCTGTTTTTCCCTCTCTTTATTTCTTGTCTCTCCTGAGCCTGCTCCAAGGCGAGCTCCAGCCTTTGATCTGTACTGCCACGGTAGCAGTGGCAACCCCACTGGCACCTAAAACCTGAAGGAAAACTCATCTTTCCGAATTGGATTAAGCAGGAGAATGTCCTTGTTTGTAGGAAATATATACTAAAGTGTTCGAGGGTGATAGGGCATCATGTTGGCAGTGACTCAGTCTGTATTTATTTTTGCATTTATCTATGTACATGGAGAATCTGAGTTCACATGGATGCATCCAATTGCAATCCAATACTACATGGCTTTTTCTGGTGTTCTCTTTTTCTTTGTTACTTCCTTCTTCATTGGTGAGAAACATAGCTCCCATTGGCTTTGATACATTGACTCCTTTGATTAATCCCTCTGTAATGCCCTCATCAAAGAGTTGACTCATTGGAAAAGACTCTGATGCTGGGAGGGATTGGGGGCAGGAGGAGAAGGGGACGACAGAGGATGAGATGGCTGGATGGCATCACTGACTCGATGGACGTGAGTTTGAGTGAACTCCAGGAGTTGGTGATGGACAGGGAGGCCTGGCGTGCTGCGATTCATGGGGTTGCAAAGAGTCGGACACGACTGAGCGACTGAACTGAACGCCCTGCTCACCCTGTCCAGTTTATGATGTCTTCACCTGGAAGTCCTCCTCACCCACTCATGCTGCAACACCTCATGACAGTTACCCTTTCGAACCTTCCCTTTCTCATTCTCAAGGGCTACAACACCCAGCTCTAGGAAATTATGCATCGCCCCATGACTAGCAGCATGGCTGGTCCCACCTAATGGCTTTTGGGTTAAATTTTCCAGGAAAGGAGAGAATAGTTTTCAAACGTCCTCTAGCTTTTTTTCTGTCTTCAGGATGTAGATATCTATGAAAGTACAAGTCGCTCAGTCATGTCTGACTCTCTGCAACCCCATGGACTATACAAGTCCATGGAATTCTGTAGGCTAGAATACTGGAGTGGGTAGCCTTTCCCTTCTCCAGGGGATCTTCCCAACCCAGGAATAGAACCGGGGTCTCCTGCATTGCAGGCGGATTCTTGACCAACTGAGCTATATACAAGTACATAATTTCTCTGGTTGCTTTATACAGACTCACTGAATTTACCAAAATATTCCAAGAACCTAGGAAAGTGCCCCAAATGTAATAGGTACTCAAAAACAATTGTTGATTCAGTTACTATTGCCATGACCTGACTTTCATGTTAGCCTCTGCTTCATGTTTAGCTTTTTAAGCTATATGATCTGTACTGGATAGCACACACATAGCTTGGTATGTGCCCCTTATTCTCTTAAGAGCTTTCCATGAGTTAATTTATTTAATCCACACAACAGCCTAGGAGATATGGACCATTAACATTCCTATTTTACCAATGAATTTGCAAGGCAAAGAGAGGTTACATAAATTGCCCAGTATCACCTAAGTAGTAAATGGTGGGGTTAGGATTGAACCCAGGCTGGAGTTAGAATCCATGTTCTTAACTGCTACATGAATAACCATGGCTTTATTTCTCTCTTTCATCCCAGGTTGCCCCACTACTCTTTCTAGTCACACAGTAGCTTTTGAATATTTATGTAAATCACGTGGCTGTTGGACTGCAGTGCTGACGCTGGATATGAATTTCACGTGGCTCCTGGGTTATGATCATCTTGTCTCACTTAGTATCCGGTGACCCACTCTCTCTGGTTTAGTTAAAACGCAGGAACCACAAGTAAAACCACAGCTGAAAGCACTGGGTTTGCTGGGATGGCAAATGCTTCTTGGTATGCTAGTACTTGCCCTGTCAACCCGGGTAGTAGCCCCAGGATGATACCCGCTTTGAGACACTATTTAATAGGACTTGGGCTTCCCTCATAGCTCGGTTGGTAAAGAATCTGCCTGCAATGCAGGAGACCCCGGTTCTATTCCTGGGTCGGGAAGATCCCCTGGAGAAGGGATAGGCTACCCATTCCAGTATTCTTCAGCTTCCCTTGTGGTTCAGCTGGTGAAGAATCCACCCGCAATGCAGGAGACCAGGGTTTGATGCCCGGATTGGGAAGATCCCCTGGAGAAGGGAAAGGCTACGCACTCCAGTATTCTGGCTTACTAATACTTTCTTCTAATGGGCTTATTTATAACTAACAGGGTATGCATGTCAACCAGTGCTTTTGTCATGAGTATCAGATCGTCACATCTTTGTGACACCTATTTATTCTTTTATATTTGTATCTAATTTTGTCTTATGTGTCATTCATTAGGCCTTCAGTATTGGTTGCAACTCCCTTTCCAGTATTTTTTCATCTAAAATAACTGGATATTTTTAACCCTATTGTTCTTTGGTAGGGTATCATTCATAATTCTTTCCATAGTAATGGCTAAACCCTTAATTCTGGGAGTGTTCCTCTATATTTTAAAGTTGTTTTGATGAGCTCAACTGGGAATTCCCATTCTAATGATATATAACCAGCTTAGCCCCCAAACCTATTATTTCTAATGTCTATGTTCTTCGTTTAGTCAAAATCCCAGCACCATTTGCAATTAGGAATGAATGGAACTCCTGTTTCTCTAAGACTTTCATTTTCATGCCCAGGACTTTCAAGTTCCTAGTAACTCATCCTACATCTTCTTTGGAAGCGTTAGTTGATTTCTGTGTAGTATTTGGTACCAAACATACAGTGGGATGTGTTTCACAGAATTTTTTGTTATATGCCAGATGCATATATAGACCCTTAGCAAACTACCCTGTTCCTCAAAATGTGATTTTCTTTAATTACCCTAAGTCATTTCTGTCTAGAGCTAGGAGTAGTTTTGTCTAGTTACCCTCGAGAATTCTTATTGTTATGAACATCTTCCCTAACATGTGAACACATGCTTGGGGAGACATTCCTTTCTGCCCTGGGGCCTGGTTTAGATACAGCACATGGGAGTTCTCATCAAGCTTGGACACATTGCTTGAGGAGGGTTGCTGAAAGGCAGCATCTTATAGAGATGAAATAAAAAGCAAAGGAGACCAACAGATGAAATTTGTCAGCAGGAAAGGGACAGACAGCACGGGGGGGTTGGAAAACCAGATCACAGCTGAGATGAGCAGAGGGTGGGAGGAGTTGTCTGAGACCCCCCACAGTGGTGTTTATCAGGAGCCCACAGGCTCTCCAGATGAAGACAGGATGGTTGCTGTTCAAGCTGCGGACCCAGTGTGGGCACTGATCATGTGGCTTCTAGGGTGCCGAGCTCTTTCCTTTTTTCTTTCTGTGGCCATGTCACTCTACTCTCCAGGCTCCGACTGATTTCTCTTCATTTCCTCACTGTGGTGTCATGGTACATGGGCACTTGAAGTAAACTTTAATATTTTCTTCTGCCTCAAAAAGAGTTCCTGTTGCTTAATCCCGACCAGCTCCTTTGAGAACACAGTGGCCTTCTGTCTGCACAGGATGCTGCTCATGGAGGTCTGTCTGCCCTCTGCCTCCCTTGCTCTCTTCATCTACAGCCTTCCTCTTGAAGCATGCCTCCTGACCCAGTTCACACTCACTCCCATCTTCTGATGTTATTACTTTCCATTTCTGACCTTTTTCCCTCCCTCGGGCCTCAGTACTGTCTTTCCAGCTACAAACTTTGCTTTTTTTCTTGACTCTAGTTTTTCTCCAGTGTCACTGCCTCCAGCAGTAAACAGTCATTCGGGTCAGCCCCACCCCAGAGACCATCCGTTGGCACAGCTCCTGTGGTCTCTTGTCCAGGGAACCTGCTTGAACCTTCCATATGGAATCTAGCCGCCACTCTCTTACTGAGAAGTCTGTCATCTCACAGTGGTAGGAGAGAGGGACTCAGCTACAGCATTTACCACTCTCATGGCAGCTGTTTGCCTCTGGCAAAAAAAAAAAAGACAAATTTAGCACACCTTCTGCAGGCCACTAAAATGGACTTCTTTGGCTTCTGAACCTTTGTGTTACCAAGTGGAATTACTGTTTTTTATGGTTTTCTTTCCTGGTTCCTTTAATGGACTTACAGAAAACTAGCTTGTATAGTACAATGCTCTTGTACCCTTGCTCCCTTAAAGAGTGAGTTTTAAAAATTTTCTTCTTCATAATGTCTCTCATTCCTTTTTCTATTATACAGGGACAATTTAAGGTGGAAAATGTCAGCAAATTTCCACAGTTATCTTTAGCCTGCTGGTGCATTTCAGCAGGCCCTACATTGTCTTTTAAAAACAATGCAAAACAAACAAACAAACAAACAAAAAAAAACCTGAATGACCTTGGAACTGCATAGATAATCCACAGTATTTATTTTCCATTTAGTGTTTCATTTTGTTTTTTCAACTCATTTTCCATCTAAATGGTGAACAAGAAACAAAGAGGAAATACTTAGCTTTTACTTCACTTCCCATCTCATTTATAATAGTAGATAGCAAGAGAGATAAGCAGGATGTGTGAATTCATTCAAGGCTTCGCCTATGTATTAGAGACAAACCTAAGAACCAGGTTCACAGAGTTGAGAGAACAGTGTCTGTTTTCCAGTTCATGGCCTGATGGGGGATAGGGACCTACATACAACAAAACACAACATAAATATTGAGAGAGGAGCATTTTAAGGAGGAGCATTCCATTTATGTGGAATATTTAAAGCTACCTGAGGGAGAAGAGGGCTTAGGGGAAGCTTGTTAGAGCCTGAGAAGCAATGATGGCTGTGCTGAGTCACTTAAGGATTAGGAGGGTTGACCAGATAGAGAAGGATGTTGATTTCAGGTAGAGGGACCAGCACTGAAAGGGTGGGAGGCAAGAAAAATGGAGAACTATGCTGGATTAATAGAAATTGGATATGTCTGGAGTATGGGGGATGTGGAAGTGCTGAAAAGGAGTGAGGATGGGAAGAAGAAAGTGTAGGGCTGGGCCACGGAAGCCTTATATGTCTGTCTGTGCAATCTGAGCTATAGGAGGTGGGCTGGAAAGCCACTGATGAAATTGAAGCCATAGAAGGGCATTGTGACATTTATGCTTTCAAAGAGAATTTTGGCTCCAGTGTAGCTGATGGTTTAGAATGGGACAAGACTAGAGGCAAGAATATGATCATTAAATTCATACAGGGAAAAGTACTAAGGGTCTGAATTAAGGCAGAAGCAATGAAAATTAAAAGGAAAGAACTGAGGAAGGTTAGGGGGTTATCGCTGAAAGAATATGGTCCTGTTCTGCTTATGTAAAGGTGACAGAGATGAAGAAATATACAATAATTAGCAGGGTTATTTTTTCTGTTTAAGTAACTGGATGGACTTTGTAATAATAGAGGGATTGTATTGTGGAAAAAAAAAAGCTGACATTTATTGAGCACTTCCTAAGAGCTAAGCAGTTTATGTATATTGCCTCACTTTATCTTTAAAATAACACTTTTGGAGTAGGTACTATTAAGCATGTTTTACAAATAGGAAAATGGCATGGAAAAGGCAAGTTTCTTTTCCAGAATCACACAAATAGGTGGCCATATTGGGATTTGAATACAGGTGTGAATGCCTCCAGAATTTGGGGTTGGTGCACTGCCATATTTTGTGCACAGGAGATGGATTCCATTCAGGGAAGAGGTGATGAGTCCTGTTTGGGATATGCAGGTAGATTTCTAGTAGGCAGTTGTGATGTGGGTCTGAAGGTTGAGTGAGTGATTTGAGCTGGAGATTGTTATCGAGGGAAGGAGACAGACAACCAGGAGTTCACTGAATTATCCAAACCATGACCCACCATGCTCCTTTAGATTCCTGTCTTTGTTACTCCACGAGAGAAGAAAGACACAGTCATCTTGAGCGAGGTCAGACCAGGCTGCCACGGTCGGCCCTTTACCCTCAGCCCAGCTCATCACTGTGCCTCTGTGACAGGAGTGGGTTAAATTTGCTCCACTTTCTCTTTTCCTTATGATGATTCTTATCATGAGAACATTAATCTTGTGCTATTTTCTGTTTTCATTACAATCTTTGTCACACAAGTGGAGCCTCAGAATGTTAATGCCTCATATCTTCTGTGAAGGATAGTAGAATTCTCCATTGCTTTGACCTTTCCAATGTTCTGTATTTCGATTGGGTCTGGAAGTTGATGATTAATGATAATTACAATAATTACACCAAGGGACTCGAAATATAAATTACCAAATGTTCAAAGGAAGCCACTTGAAACCTTTAATAGAATCTTGAACAATCTCTGTCCAAATGTTCCCACTTCCTCTGTCAGACATCCCTCGGTGAGTAGGTTGGGAGAGATTCAGCCTAGGTTGCAGCCAGAAGAATAAAAGAGCTGTGATTTGTGAGCCATGTTTTAGTTATATGAAGGGGGGGGGAAAGAAATCAATTTTTAAATCAATAGAATGGTCCTTCGCCCAAACAGCTTTGCTTAACAAAGAGTGAGCATTCCATAAAACAAGACTTCGCTTTTGATTCAGATCATTAACTACGATTCCCATTAGGCGGGAGGTGCCATGAGGAAAGGGGATATTTACTTGTCTCCTCTGCTCTGGTTTCCGGGCTTTAGTTTTAGGGATGTGTAGCTTTCCAGTATGGAGGGGTCAGGACCTCATGCAGCCTTTGCACGTTTGTGCACAGATGACACCCAAACTTAGCACCAGTGTTAACACAACCATGTTCTATGTGAGCCTGTGCAATGGGCAAGATGCAAATTTCCTGAGGCTTTCAGTGTTTAAAACAAGTAGTAAGAACACTGGGATGAGGGTTTCATTCTGAGACCTCTGGCTATTTTCTTCCTGCTGCAGTAAATTCTACCTTATTTTGTGGTACCAGTGTGACCTATAGAGTATCTCAATCTTTATCCAGAGGGTTAGAGGGGTTGCCATCATGCTAGGCTTCCAAAGGGAAGGATTTATGGTGACAAGACATCTGTGGGTAGGTTGCTATGGAGTGTATTCTTATATGATGATAGGATGGGAAGAACTGTCTCTTCCTGCAGCCTTGACACACTTACCTGAATACAGGTATTGTGACTGCTTTTGACTGTGTCAGTATTTGTGGTATAGTGTGTGTGTGCTCAGTCATGTCTGACTCCTTGTGACCCCATGAATTGGGACCCACCAGGCTCCTCCATCCATTGCATTTCCCAGGCAAGAATAATGGAGTGGGTTGCCATTCCCTTCTCCAGGGTGTCTTCCTGACCCAGGGACTGAACTCAACATCTCTTGCATCTCCTGCATTGGCAGAAGGATTCTTTACCACTTGCGCCACCTGGGAAATCCAAAGTGTTAGGTTATACACTAAGTCGAATTAGCCTTAGCCAGATTCTTAGCATTTAGAAGTCTGTGTATTGAGAATAAGGTAGGGGAGTAGAGGGATATCTCGGGAAGAGTGATGGGCAGTCCTTACAGTGTTGTTCTCCAGACGTATATCGGACACTGAAAGTTTTCATGGAGGTCAGAATTGACTGAAACTGAGTGCTAATGTGAGAGCATTTGCAACAGGCAAGGTGCAGATATCCTGAGTTCTGCTGAGTTTTTGAATAAGAATAGTCAAAGTTATATAGCTCCAGATGGACCTTCTGGCCAGTAGACAGCAGCTCTCCTTCTTTTTGCTCTGGGATCTCTGGGGTCCTGAGAGCACCATGAGATTTTCCAGAAGCACACCATGATGGTCACTTGGAAGAGTCTCGGGTCCAGATAAGCAGACCCCTATTCAACTAACAGCTATGGTACCTTGGGGTGTTTCCTTTTTCCAGAAGATCCTATCAGATCCCCAAGGTTTTTAATGAATCAGCCTGGTGCACACTGAGGCAGTTTAAGGTAATACCTAACCTATAAGAGGTAGTCATAAAAATCATGGTGCTGTACTTGTATGTGCATGTGGGTGCATTGTATGGATATTTCTGCTTATCTTAAAATCTCCCCTTTGGGAGGTGCCATGTTTTTTTGGCTTACATTACACCCCAGAAGATATAGGTAGGAAACAGGAGTTTTAATCCAGGTTGTGAACTGGACTGTGTTATCTTTGTTACCACTTCTGTTCTGAGCTTGGCTTTAATTGCAGAAACAGTCTTAGAAGAATAACATGAATTCCATCTTGATGCCGATCAGTTAATAAATCAGTCTGGAAGCATTTGGTATGTTCCTCTCGTCAAGTGAGGTACACTTTCTTGAGCTTTTTGTGCTGCAGAGATACTCAGAGCTTGTAAACATGAACTCAAGAAAATTCAAACTGTGACAAGTTGATCTTGTAACCTGGGCAGTTGCTACTATATTAAACTGCATCCTGATTGTTTGGAAAGCACAATGCTTTTGATCAGCGATTGAGGCCATGTTTGTGGGGTCAAGTATCTCATTACACTTGTATTTTCTTCCAAATGAATTTGTACCTTTATTTTAGTCTGCTGGTTGTTTTTTCTGGCTTGTTATTACAGCCTATTATTGCAGCCTTAAAAATAACTCCTATTTCCACTCCCAGAAGTTAAAAGAAACATTCCTAAAAAAAAAAAATCTAATGAAAAAGTTAATTTATAGTTTCCGAATTTGTGTGAATGCGGAGTGTGTATGTGTGAGTGTGTGTGTGTGTGTGTGTGTTTTAAGAGAGTTAGTTAATATATATTTGTACCTGAATGGAAGAGTGACCGAAGACATATTCTCTTGGCTTAGCAAAGTGGAGAAAGAGGATTCAGATGCACAAGGTAAAAAGGATCAGTACCAGAAGGACTAGATGGCAATACTAAGCAGTATGCAAGTATGACCCAGTGCAAGTGCTACAAGCCAGTTATTGTTTGGAGGCTGCCTAATGAGTTTGGAAAACTACCCAACTTCTAAGGTTCTATAACGGACTCACTTCGCTTTGATTTTTATAAATAGTCACATTCGTTCAAACCTCTGTCTCCGCTCCTGTTAGTAATATCAGTTAATTTATATATGTGCAGTGGGAAGTACATTAATTTAGATTCCCTGAACATCTGCTGGTCTCTAGATGGACTTGAACCAAAATTAAAATCATTGAGTCATTCACCCCACAAATATTTACTGAGCATACTGGGGCCAGTGCAGGCTGTCAGAGGCTCCCTCATCAACCAGAGGCTCTCTGCGAGACGAAACACTCAAGAGAATTGGGAAAAGGAACAAAAAGCCATTTGAAGCAGGCCCCGGAGAATTCACTCATCTCTTCCTTTTGTGACTATTACCGTTCCTAAGACTCTGATCCACTAGGGCATCTACATTCCTAGCTTGAATTTGAGACTGGCTTTTCTGGGTTTGTCTTTCCTTTGCTTGTCTGCCCCTTGTTTCTGGATTCATTCCTCCTCCAGCTACTGTATGTTTCTGTTTAGATCCATTTGATTTCCTGACTCCCTACTCTAGGCAGGCTAGCTTCAAGCCCTACCTTCCATGTCTTCATCTTAATATGTGGACACTGACCCGGAATTGGAAGGAAATAAGACAAAGTCCCCCATTATCAAGTAGCTCTAAACCAGGAACTTTTTAATCATACAACAGAACGGACTCACATTCTAAGTGAGAGAGAAACAGCCTGGCCTGGATGTCCTTGGCTTGTTCCGAGGTCACGTCAATTTCAGTGTTCCTGAAAGATTCCGTGGCTTCTCCCACTGTGCCCCTGTGACAATCCATGCTGATGGTGTTTGGGTGTGACCGCGGTCCCTTGCTGGGCATAGACTAAGCTAAATGGGGCAAGAGGATGAGCTAGTTTCCAATTCTGGCTCTCTGCAACTCTGCTTTCACTCTTTCCTGTCCATATCCTGCAGGGTGTGATAATCACTTGCTGATCGATTTCAACATCTTTTGGTGCTGAGTGAAAGCGCTTGTAATCCATTAAAGTCACGAGGATTCTATTGGTGTTCCATTGCAGCAGACTCTGAATGATACCCTACCATGAAATAGTTAATTCAGCTGTCGAAATAGCCCCTCTTAGACTGAGATGAACTGACTCATTGTGTTTCCTGGTTTTTTCTTTCACATGCGCTGTTACATCAATCACGCTGAAGTCCCTCTTTTAAATGATTACCGCATGTCAGTGCCAGTGTCATGCTCGTAGATATGATATCCACATTTACCTGTATTGTAATGTTTCAGATTTACAGAAGTTATGCCATGTGTGCATTTTGTGCGACAGTTGTGGTTTGTGGACCCATAACAAATATGAAATCATCACCATCACCGGTGAATCCTCCAGACCTAAGTTTGTAAATGAAACATTGACCTTCCAGATTCATATATTTTATTCATTTCTAGAGCTCCTGATAACTTACTTCTTCCGTGGCATTCTTTAGTAAGTGCATTCACTTTGTGATTCTTCTGAAGGCTGAAAACTCAAAATATTGAGCAAACTGAGAAGTCAGAGCCCCCTCGTTCTCTCGATCATTAATCACTGGCTGGGTGTGTGTGTCAGAACTCTGTGCTGCTCTGATTTCGCTCTTCTGCCCTTCGGGCAGAAACCTCGTCTTATTTGTGTCTCCTGGAGCACCCAGTACACTGCCGGAGCTCCATAAATAATTAATCTCGCCAATAATAATGGGAAGCAGAGGCTTCCAAGAGCCTTCCTCTTCCCCGTTCTGTGAAACTGGTGTTATGGTATTTTGACTATCAAAACAGTGATTAAGCAGCTTTGGCACATTTTATGTTTGGGCTAAATGCGATTTTGCTAATGCACCATCTCATTGCTCCCTCCCCCAACACTCGTATTTTAATGATTTCTAATTAATATTGTAATATTTCTTGAATAATTCATGTTTTTAAACAAGAAAGGCTGGCATAAATTTATGTCAATCTGTTTGTGTATTGCAGCGCTGTGCATAACAAACAAACACAGTCTGCTTCCCTCGGAGACTGGCGGGGAGAGACAAGGGAAGAGCAGCATCTGAATAGGGGGTTGGAATTCAAGTTCATCCCCAGAAGGGAGAGGTACCCCCAGGTGCCTTCTGAAGTTCCCAGACAGACTCCGTGGTCTTTCTATCACCCTCTTATCAGGTCATCTTTTCTCCTGGCAGGTGCCCGAGGCCCATCACCCAGAATCCTCCTCTCCTCCCTCCCCAGCTGTTCCCTGATCCCATGTCCCCTCTGCTCTAGCCCCACCTCAAATGTGTCTTCTCACTGCCTCTCTGGACACTGCTCAGGGTAGGCACAGACGATAATCTGATAGGCTAGTCAGGGCTAAGTGGCTAACAGTTGGGAGTCGGCTTATTCATTTAGCTGACAAGTATTTAATGGGCACCTGCTGCCTGCTTGGAACTGTACAAAGCCTGAGGGCACCATACACATTAGTTATTGGGTCATGTTGGCCAAGTAACCCCATGGCTCCTTTACTGGGGCTCCTGAAGAATCCACTCGGGATGCTCTGGAAGGCTAAGGGGGATTTTTTTTTTTTTTTAAAGGCTTTAAAACCCACTTCTGTACAGCTGCTGAAAGGAAGGGTTTTAGCAGAAAAGATAGGTGCCATACTGCCCCTGCCAACCCGCCTCTGAACTTCACGGCGTGGTGATTTCCTTTCCTCAGTCCTTGTTCAGGACTAAGTTTCACATTCTATTAAATTTCAGCATAAAATTGCTCAGAGATCTGGAAGCAGGAAGTCCCTTTCATACAGTACTTTCTCTTTCTCTCAGGTTTGGGGAAGCCTGCTGCTTTAGAGAGTTGTTTCCATTGGATATCAGCTGTCAGGTGATGTTTATTTCCCCCCTTCTTCCTTGGGGCTGGAGAAAAGTGTTTAATATCTATCCTTTCTGCCTGCAGTATAGCACTACGATCGCTGTGTTGACCCTGTGGCTGGGGCCATTAATGCGTGTCATTGTTAATTAGCAGCCAGTGGAATACCCAAGCCCGTGACATGGTTCACTGAGATGGATGCAGTTGTTTTGATTGCATTGCTATTGTTAGGCAAACCATCATTTGTACTAATAATTTCCAAGTTGATAGCAAAAAGGTAGGTGGGAAGTGACTTAATTTGATCCACCCCCCCCCACACACACCACACATCACACACCACACACACACCGATTCTAGTGGTGAGAACACTCTGGGAGGCAATAGTGCCTGAATTCAGTGAGGCTTTTATAAAGACAGATGGCCATTAACTGATCATATCAAGGTAGGGAGTGTTGGTGCTGGTATCCATATCATCTTCCACCAATGGAGAGAATGTTATCTGCCCTCCAACGGCCTGCAGGTGGCATCTGTGGACACAGCCAGCCTGCAGACAGAGGAGGTGCCCTGTGTTGTTCCTCCTAATGACACTGGAAAGGGGAGCTGAAAGTAAATGCAAAGTAGGAAGAATATGCTGCTGGCAGAAAGAGAAGGAAGTTGGTTTGTCTCTGCCTGAAGGTCATAGAAGTCAGGATGGAACTGAGAAGATGGTTAAATCTTCTGGAGGGAAGTTGAGTGTCTTACGAACTTTGAAAATTTTCAGAATGCTCACTGTCCTTCTTGTCTGTTCCATGTCCCCTTGACATTTGGGTAGAATGTTGCTGCATCCAACCCATAAGGCTAGGATTAAGAATGGGCATCTGCCTAAAACTAGACTGGAACCAGAAACTTAGGTCTCTAAACTCAGTTATTCATCAACATGAATGGACAGGTTTTATATGTGTCTTTCTCCATGTACTTCCTGTCCTCAGCCTTTACATTCAGGGATTCTTCCAAACTTGTGTCTTCAAACTCTGTTCCCCTTCTCTCTCACTTCTGGCATTTAGCATTCGGGGAAGAACATGCTCAGATAAACTTCACTGTTAGGAAACATCTAAATTTGCACCCATTTTCCTCCTGTTCAAGACCATTACTACTTCCAGGGTTTAGGAATCTTTGGGGCTATGCTCCTTTTGCCATTTTTCCTCTGTCCTGGATATTCAGCCTTCCAGTTTCATTGGTCTCTCTCAAGTTTCTCTTATTGCAAAAGAAAAACCTTAATTTTACCTTCCATGTTCTTTGAGCTAGAAGTCTGTATTTCCCCTTCCCTTCATAGGCAAGTTCTTTGAAATACCAATCAAGAATGAATGAATACCTCCACTTCTTACTTTACACCCTTTCCTCAGTTAGCAATAGGCTCAGCCTCTGTTCCCGTCACTCCACTAACCTGCCAGCAAAGACCACAAACAGCCTTCTTGTAACCATAGTAGGTGATGGATGTTCAGTTCTCATCTGAACTGGCTTCTCAGTGGAATGTAACAGAGATCAGGTTCTTTCTTTATTGGGGTTGGTTTCCATGGCAGTTCTCTCTCTTATCTTATGCCTCTGGTGATACCTTGATTGTGAGATGTTCATTCTATACCCATCACTTAGACTTTGGAGTCCTCAGGGGCTCCTTCTGTTGCTCTCTTGTATTTTTCATCCTTGTGGTCTTTCAAAGAAATCTTATCCAAAGTTTTCATTACCACATAAAAAGCTGGCATTGTATCCTCTGGCCTCCTCCCAACCCTCTTTTAAAATCTCTGATTCTGTTCTTAAGCACAAAACTTTTTCATCAAGACTCCACATATTCTCCTCTGACTCAGTATATTCAAAACCAATCATTCTTTTCGCAGAGCCTAAAATCTGATCTCTCTTCTATATTTCCTGTCCAAGGACAGACAACCGTCTGCCCAACTGTTCCAAGTAGAAACCTGGCCCTATCTTCTCTCTTATCCTCCCCCATCATCCCAGGATATATTAATAACTATGTCCTTGGACTCTCTAGTTCATCATCGCCTTCACTGTCACTGCTTTAATTTGCATCCTCCTCATTGTAAAATGATTTTTCTAACTTGTATGTCATTTTCCTTCTCAGAATTCTTGAATTCTTTCTGGTTTTTCCCAAGTTAATAGATGTTGGGTCCTTTTGACCTCTTCAACCCCACTCCCCCACCATTCTGCCTCCTATATGGCACGCTGCATCAAGCTACTGGCTAAAATTCTGGGTGATGCCAGAGTTTCATTTCTCCACACATCTGGGCCATGCTGGATCTACTGTCTGAATGTCCCTTTCCTGATCAGCTCCTATCTTTCCATATTCCAGCTAAAATGCTACCTCCTCTATCAAGCTTTCCATGACCCCAAAGGGAAGATGGAAGGTTCTTTCTGTGTTTTGTTCTCCTCAAACTCCAGGGTATGGTTTTCTTTTATGCATCTTTCTACCTACTGGACTTAAAGCATCTTGAAGGAATGAACCTTTCTTTTTATATTTGTAACACCTGCCTAGCACAGTATAAATCCTAAATAAATGTTTGTTGGAGTTATGTAACTATTCCACCCCTCCCTCAAAGTCACGCTGTGTTTTCATCAGACCTGAATTCACATTTTATTAAGATAAGAACAAAATCACCTATGATTCCCAGATATAGAATGCTGGGTTGTGGTTCTGTCCTTGTAACTTAAAAGGTATGTTACCTAGGAGAAAATATTTGATCTTTCTGGTCCTCAGATAGGGGAGAGAGAGCATAAGATCAAGGTTTTCCTCCCAAGGAGTCCAGGGTTTCTTGAAGGGAAGGAGGAGGTTGAGGATGAGGGACTCTGGGCCCTTCTTCCTTCTTTGTTTCAAAGAGCAGCTTCACTTTCATCAATTTTATATATTATGATCCCATGTAGAATTTTCTTTAAACCAAAGATTCTACTGCTAAAATATAATTTGGAAACCACTTCACAGGGTTATCTCTAATTCTCCTCTAGCTGAAAAAAATATATATCTGTGGTTCTGTGAACTGCATAGTAATATTGGCCTGACAAAGCACATCACCCAGCAGCACAATGGAAATGCATTACCTAATCTTTGTACAAACATTCTGTTTTATAGGTTTCTACATAAAAGAGGGGGGAAAGAGGGGCAAGGGTATAAATACAGAGAGGGGAGCAGAGAGGAGGGAAGGGGGACTTGGGAGGAGGACAGTGGAAGGAAGGGCAAAGAGAAAAGGTGAATTAAGTGCAGGCAGAGAAGTCCATTGCTCTTGCACTCCGCGAGCATCTGCCGTGGAGACAGCATGCATCTCAGATCGCAGATGAGCCACAAGAAGCGCGCCTGCTCCTCCCGGAAGCCTTCCAGAGCCTGAGCATTTCACAGTGCTGAGTGTCAGTCTCGGATTCAAAGGTGCACATTCTTTATGCTGCACAGACCCCAACCAAAGCCAACAACTTCCTTTAGTGTTCAAAGAAAAGGTGGTTCTCTTCCAGATTTGGAAGACAGACTGTTGGACTTCGAAAGACTGCTGGTCTCTAAAATGATGCCGCGTGAACTGTGTTCTACGTGCAGTTGAAGGGGTGTTCAATTTCCTGCATAGAACTGAATAAAATACAACTCCATGGTATGACAGGTCTGATGGGAGTTGTGTGGTTTTCTGTGTTATCATGAATCACCATGAATCTTTTCTATTCGGAAGCTGCTTTACATCTAAACTAGAACAATGTTTATTCACTTAGTGTAATAGTGATTGGGATAAACAATGCAGAATGTGGAAGAGGTGCATAATATGGGACCAAAGCAGAAGCTGCAGACAGCTCTGAGTGTCTGCACTGATTTACATCATTACATTGAAATGCAAGAAGGAATGTTGACTCTAAAGAAGATCAAGTATATTAAAACGAAGCTCTTTGCATTTTTAGAGTCATAGACAAAATAATCTACATTCTGTTTAAATGTCCTTGATAGAAAAGATAGAAATTTTGCTTAATAATGGATTTGAGGGGAAAAGAAATACATCTAGATACTGAAGGACTGAAAAGGAAGCACTAAAGGATTTTATAATACAGAAATATTTGTACTCAAGAAGTACATCTCATTGAAAATATCATATTAAGTTGAATTGCCCTTAGACTTTTAAAAATAATATGAAGGTTGGCTGTAATTTCAGTATGGGAAATAGCCTCGTTTTAGCAAACTTATTTTAAAGCCAAACTCTATTGCACACCTTTCTGAGGTTTCTATCAGTCTTTAAAAGACTTACGTGCTGTCAGTTCCAGTCAAGGTGTGGACTTATTAACACTGACCTTGGAAAGAGCCAGAAGAGTTAAACAAGAGCAGATTTGAAATTTACTATTTTGCTCTGTAAAAGCTGTCAACTAAGCAAGTGAGTGGGTATCAAGTTCCATTAGTGCAGTTTATCACCTAGTCTTCAGAATGTTAACATACCCCAAGCCATAAGCTCAGTCAAGGGAAGACTTTCCAGAAGCAGAAAACCAATGTAATTTTTGCGGTACATAAATCCAGCTTCTCTTGCAAACAGTACAGTACACCAGATAATCATTTCTCTTATTTTTTTTTTAAATTGGCAAAAGCCATATTTCAGAACTTTGATTTGCACAAAGCTATTGTGACCCACATTGGAGAAGGAAATGGCAACTGACTCCAGCGTTCTTGCCTGGAGAATCCCAGGGGTGGGAGAGCCTGGTGGGCTGCCATCTATGGGGTCACACAGAGTCGGACACAACTGAAGCAACTTAGCAGCAGCAGCAGCAGCATTGTGACCCAAAAGGTCTAAGCTAGGCAGCATAGGAGGACGCATGTAAGTGGAGGGGTGGGGGGGTCCACATTGTACTTAACCCTCAGCAAGTCCATCACACTTGGGTTCTTGTGATGAAGAAGGCACGTCGTTTTCTCATGAGTACACAGACCCTGCTCTAAGTATTGTATGTGTGCTTGCTCCTGGGAACTGAGGTCAGGACATGTCATCCTTCCTGTTTCCTGCCTTCAAGGCATTGTGTGCGCCATCATTCAGTCCATTTCAAATATCATCTCTCTCTGTTTGCTCAAACCTTGCCTTTGCTTCCTTCAGTATCCTAATAATGACCCAGGTTTCTGGAATATTTTCCAAATTATGCTTTAGATGATGTTACTTCTCCTTTCTAGTCCACTGTACACTTCCCTGCTTTCTCAGCACATGAGTTTCTTTTTAAAATAATCACTATCAGATTGTCTGTCTCTGAAGGGTAAACATGGGTTGTTTTACTCATTATATATATATATATATATGTTTGCTATTATGTTTGTGCTGCAAATTCCATTGTGTGAGAAACTTTTCTAAGACAGGCATCTTTTGTTTCCTTTAGCTAGGCTGAATGTATAATGGATAGAGCATGACATGGGGGTTCTAGCCACCCTAGATAACTCAGATCACAAATCTCTATGTCCTCAAATTAGTTCCAGTCTAGAAGAGGTCTCTTTGCCTTCTCAAAGTACTTGGTATTTTCTTTCAAAGCATTTATCACTGGTGTGATAATACCAGTGATATATAAGTTTATTCTTATATTTACTTGCATATTATTGAGCAATGTCTTTCTTATTATACTCATAGCACCATGAAAGCAAAGACCACAATTGTTTTGTTTATCATTTTAATCCATTCTATATTACAGACCCTAGCACATAGTAAGTGTAAAATAAAATTAAAATTGAAAATGTAAAATAAAGATTTCCTTTACCATCTCATACTTTTCTATGAACTCATGGGGCAGTATGCAGTCAAGACTATTTGGTAAAATATTTCTGAACAAACATCAGTGCCTACTGAGTCATTCAGAAGTTTCAAGTTTGAAGATTGCCACAGAGAAACAAATTTACAGTTTATTTTAAATTTTCAGATGGTTCCCAATATATGAAGCCGTCAGGGAAGTGGGACAGGTCCAAGGAGTGAGGTGCAGCAGGAAGAGAAAGTCATCAGGAATAGGAGGGGTGAAGAATGGGATGTGACATACAGTGCATCACTCTTGCTTGAGGGAGCCGTCTCAGATCACCTGTGCAACACTGTTTTAAATTGTGAGTCTTACGTTTTAAAAGGGATGTTAAACTAGAATATGATATGGAGACAGTAAAATCTGCAAATGGCATTGAGGAATGTTTGGAAAAAAATATTTTTAAACAATTAGGGTTGATGAACAGGTCTAATTGTCTCCAACTATTAAAAGAGTTAATACAAAAGAAGGATTAGTCTTTTCTATGGTCCCTAGAGCAGAATAAGAAACAATCCATGATAGTTAAACTGAGCAGCTAGAACTGTCTGAGGATTGAAGTGAAGCCTTATAACACAATGAAATTGTTTGGTTGGTGTTTACCCAGGGTCTGGGGTAACATCTACCATTGCACTAGGAACAGTGCCAGCCTAGATGGGAGACTGGGTTCTGGAGCCCTGTGGCACCTGGGTAGAGTCCTGCTTTTGGCACTTGACAGCTTGGATGGCAGTCACTGAACCTGCCAATACTTAATTCATACTCATCTGTAAAATGGGGAAAAAAGTACCACCTCTTTCACAAGGTGCTGTGAAGATGTAGTATGATAATTCACAGAAATTGGAAAAACACTTGATGAATTTAAAAACTATCCTAGACTCAATGAGCATGAGACATTATTAAATGAAGATAAATCAGTATTTTCCCCTAGATTTCAAATTTTCATTGTTATATACATAAAAGCCAGGTATTTCATTTTTTCCTTCTATAAGCCTTTGATTCAGTCCATTCCATCCACAACCAGAGCCACCATACACACCCAGACACTTGGGGGAAATGTTTCTTTAATATTGCATTCTGTACTCCAAATGCACAAAATATCAACTTGTGCTAGAAACAGTGTTATGTGTATTCCAAATTAGTTCCTAGTGCCCACTCTGGGCATCGAGGTAGACTTGGGACTACGTGGTTGTTTTCTGATTATATTTTGGTCAATGGAATATCAACAGTAATAATGTGTGCCATTTCCAGACTTGTTTATACACTTGGCTCATTACCTGTGCTTTGTATCACTCTGTTTTGGAAATCTTGGAGGCTGGGTGTTAAGAAGACAGTACAGCAGCAACATGGAAAGGGACTAGATCCCTGAGTCTCTATTTGGAGGGCCGTCCCCACAGAGGGCCACCTGAGACACATCAGACTATGACTTGAATAAGAATTAAAACTTTGTATTACACCTCTGAGATTTCAATTTTGTTTATTCATTTATTTGCCACAGAATAACCTACTTTATCTTGACTAATACAGAACTTAGTACCAAAAAAAAAAAAAAAAAAAAAAAAAAAAGGAGAACCCAAAGTGGCTAAAACAAAAACCTAAAACATAAGATACTGGTTTTAGAGTTCAAAGGGCTTGATATGAGTGTTTATCATTCTTATAATCTACTCCATGCCTAGCCCCTATCCTGGGTCACATAATCATTTTTAGCCCCTCAGTTTTTGAGGTTAAAGGGAGACTACAATTAATGATAAATAGCATTTACTGAACCCATAGTTCAGGTTATGGACTGTATAGTACATGCATGACCTTAATTAATCCTCACAACTTGCAATGGAGATACTGTTATTTTCCCTTGTTACAGATAAAGAAATTGAAAACTAGAGGAAGTACAGCCTCCATGTTATTCAGTCCACAATGGGGTACCTGGAAAGTTGAGTTTTCTTCATTCTAAATTGTCTAGGAATAGGCAAGAAGAATATGTTAAGAGGAAGCATCTATTAACCCAGGCTACAACTTAATCTAGTAAATTGGAAAGGGGCAGAACTCACTAGAAAGTTATTATTTCAGTTAACTCATAGGTACAGTACTTGGATATGCTTCAAATTGGAGAAGAAAAAAATCACACACACACACACACACATACAATTAAAACATAATAGAAGCTTCTAAATGATACATCAGAACACAAGTAGTTAAAAGTATGGGCCCCAAAGTGGAACACACAGGATTTAGGGAGAATGGGCTTAGCTACAATTCTGGTCTTTGGGCTAGAACTGTGCTGTCCAATATAGTAACCATGGCTACATATATATCCAGAGAACTTGAACTGTGTCCAGTTCTAGTTGTGAGGTGCTGTAAGGGTAAAACACACACCAGATGTTGAAGACTTAGTACAAAAATATAAACTATATCATTAATATTTTGATTAAATATTAATATTTTGGTTGGTTGTTAGCCCCAATAATTTTGGATGTATTGGGATAAATTACAAATATTATTAATTTTACCTGTTTATTTTTATCTGTTTAATGTGGCTAATAGAAAATTAAAGTTACATCTATGGCTCACTCTTATGGTTCACATTTTATTTCTGTTGGACAGTAGTGGGCTAAAGTGTTAGGAATTGGGAAAGCCAAAGTAAACTGCAAACAGTGTTCTAGAAATAGTTCAGATTTTAATGAAGGTGAAACTTTGGATCAGTTGTAGAGAAATTTTTCTGAAATCCTTATTTGATTTGGTGTCTTGGTGTATTCTTCTTGAGTGCCTTTCCTGGTCTCTAGTCATAGAAACTTTGTCAGATCTTCTTATAAATAATGTACTTCTTAAAAAGGAGAGCTCCATCAACCCCCAGAGTAGCTATGGCCAGATCAGTGCTTCTTAAATTTAAAGTGCAAAGAAATCATGAGAGTGGGAGGAGGTCTTGTTAAACCAATGTTGAGACTCAGATATTAAGTCTGGGAAGGGGCCTGAGATGATGCCAAGCATTCAGGTCTGAGGTCCAGGCATGAAGAAGCAAGAGGCAAGGACACATTAGACCTACCAGACTCAAAATTTGGAAACAAAAAAGAGAGGTGAAGTGATTGTCATAAAGTCAGAGAGATCCCACTATCCTCAATTAACTTACTCCTCTCGATTGAGCTATATCTAGAGAAGGTGAAATGAACAGGCCACAGCACAACTAATCTGCTCAATTCTACTGTTGCAAAGATTGATGGAGACCATTGTATGATCAATTTGGTCATGACACCAGGTATCAGTCATGAGCATGACTGAAATGAATGGAATCACTTTACTCCAATCTGCTTTGCTTTTACTGTATAAATTTAGCTGATCCTGATGGCTTGGGGACAGGGAAATCAGTGATACACCTAAGTCTACTAACGTTGTTGAGATAATTTTTGAATAAAAAATCAGCATATTCATGCATATTAGTTATTATAAGAGAATTTGCCAGGTTTACTCATGTTCTCTTCTCAGAGGATGTACTTCCTTTCTGTTGAAGTTAGAAAATATCATAGTATTTGTAAAAATGAAATTTTGTTATAATGGAATTAGTCTTCTAATTTGTGAAATCAGCTCAGAAAAATAATTTCTCAAGGAGAGTCAAGGAAAATGTTTGGAGCGGTTATATAATATTCAGTATAAGTTTATAATCTCCTGAAATGGCTACTTGGAAAAAGAGTCCTATGTGATTTTGTAACTTTTTAAATATTTTAAAATCTTATTAATTAAGTCTTTATACTGCTTTACAACATCAAGTGTGGATATAGAGGCATAGTCAATCATGTCATATCGAAAAAATAAATTTTGCATGACACTTTGGAGTTTTTGAAGTTCTCTGGATAGAAACTTTAAATTCCTGTGACCTTGAGTCTCATTTTCTGTCACTCATAACATCAAATTACTTTTCTGTTGATTCTTTTTCTTGTTATTCCTGCAGTGGCCTCCTTATTTGAATTCAGATCTCGTTCAAAACATTGGCTGCTACTTTGACCTACACTGACATTTCAAAGGCTGAAGAATAATTAGTGAAATAAAAACCTCATAATTACTTTCTAACACACACACCCACACAAAGCCTTTTGTTGAGCTGGCAGAATGGATTGGGATTTTTGTTGTGTTGTGTTTTGTTCTAAATGATTGAGCATGGAACTAAAGTGAAGTGACAGACATTTCTTGAATGCACAAAATGATCTGAAAGCTTAAGATACTCTGTTTCACCTAACAGTGTTGAAATCTTACTTAAGAATCAACTTCATTTAATATCCCATTTTAAACTTGAACTTTAAAAAGCTTTCTTTGGAAATAACTTTAGGATGGCATATGATATCATGTTAGTACAACAGTCTGGTTAATTTTGTTTGTTGTCTTTTGTCTAGGTTAGAGATGACAAAAGAGTGAATTATTCTGATTCAGATAGTAAGATATGGCTCCAGCTACTAGGAAAATGTTTCCTATGGTGTAAACATAATGACTGTGTGTGTCCTGCACCTACTCTTTCCTTTCAGTCTGATTTGTTGGTTGGGTTTAGGGTTGTGCACATGGATCTATCCATATTTGTTGTAAGAATGAGATCTTGCTTGTACCTCACTTCCTCAGCCCAAAGAAGAGAAAATCAGATATTCATTGCCTACTGTGGGTTGGATCCCACATGAAAAGATTCATCATTGGGTCTTTGTGATCCACATGCTATTTCTATAGGAAAAAAAAATACAATTCTGAATGCTAGGGGATTATTAAAAAATCTCCTAGTATTACTGTTCATCTCTTGGTCAAGCAGTCTGTTCTGTTATTCTTTGTAGTATAGGTGATGTGTTATTTTGTTTTGGATTATTTTTTTATTGCTGTTGCTTATACTGTTCTCAGAATCCTTGATTGGAGAATCCCAGGGACAAAGGAACATGGAGGGCTGCAGTCCCTGGGGTCACACAGAGTGGGACACGACTGAAGCAACTTAGCACGCACGCACACATACTATTTTTCAGAGCACTTTTATAATAACGGCTTCCCTGGTGGCTCAGAGGTTAAAGTGTCTGCCTCCAATGCGGGAGACCTGGGTTCATTCCCTGGGTTGGGAAGATTCCCTGGAGAAGGAAATGGCAACCCACTCCAGTATTCTTGCCTGGAGAATCTCATGGATGGAGGAGCCTGGTAGGCTGCAGTCCATGGGGTCGCATAGAGTCTAACAGGACTGAGCGATTTCACTTTCACTTTCATTTTTATAATAATAGCTAATGTAACCAATATGTCAAACATACACACTTTTGTAAGCAAAACACAATCTAAAGTGGTATTTCTCAAAGACTTTTCTCTTAGGGCCCTTTATACTGTTACAATGACCCCAAATACTTTTTGTATGTGTGTTATATATATATACTGATTTAGATATTAAAATTGAGGAATTTAAAACAAGACACATACATGGTAACAAAATGATATATTTTTATAAAAATATTTTTGAAAACAGGAAATAGAATGTCATTGTTTTACATGTTTGCATTTTTTTTTAATACTTGATAGAAGACGCCTGGCAGATATAATAGGTCTAGCCTCAGGAAAATTCTACTGCATGGTATAAGAAGACAGGAAAAGACAAATCATGTCTTAGTGTTATTTTGAAAAGAGTTTTGGCCTCGTGGACTCTCTGTAAGTGTCTTGAGGACTCCAGGTGTCCTCAGATCACACTTTGATAACTCCTGATCTGAAGAGAACACCAAGTGTGTGACTGAAAAACTATTAAAAGCTCAGGAAGATTTTGAGTGGTGCCTCAGAAAAAAAAAATCCTTTAAGAATCTTAGAGCTGTGCTTCATGGATCCTCTCATTAAACAATAGGGCTGCCATGAATATTAAATATGTTGGCCTTCAGGAACTTTTTAAGAATCTCAAGGTAGAGAAGGACTGATTGTGTGGATTTTGTCTAGTGGACTGTAGTCAATAGCTTTATAGGAAGCCCATAGGTTTTTTTAAGAGAATTATATCATGATAAACAATGAGATATGGGTCTGATCCCTGGGTTGGGAAGATCCCCTGGAGGCGGGCCTGGCAACCCACTCCAGTATTTTTGCCTGGAAAATCCCATGGACAGAGGAATAGCGGCCTATAGCTCACCCAGTCACAAAGAGCCAGACATGACTGAAGCAACTTAGCAAGCACGCAAACATTGTCACCTTGAAGTTAAAAGGATAGAGAATATAAAATGAAGAGAGGCCTTTGAGCCTCTGAACTGCTATAGGTGGGAAGCAGACTGAGAAAAATATTCGTTTACAAATACTGGCCATTTCTCAGGAAAAAAAGAATACTCGGAGGGTAAAAAAAACAGCACAGAGGGCAGAGCTGTATCATTCCCAGGCCCACCCCTAACGCAGAAACTGCCAAGACCTGCCTGGCTAGATTTCAAAATTGTTAAGAACCATTGACTCCTCTGTATTTCCTGTTTTCTCCTTTTTGAATGGTTCTACAGCAGTCATCGTGTGTCTCTCCATTGTATGGGGTATGTGTGTGTGCGTGTGTGCACATGTGCAGATATCTTGTGTCTTTAGTTCATAGATGTTGAGATTGAGGAAGACTCTATTCAGGGAGTAAGGAACCATAGTCAGTCAAGGAGCCTCATTTTTATCTAGATCTTATTTATATAATGAGAACACGAAAGCTTTGCTGTAACGGAATAAGACTTTTGTAGACGTCAGGAGTGGGTCAGTATGTTTGCGTGTTGGAGTGACATGAATTGTTTGAGACCATGAGGCAGACTGTGGTAGGCAGCCTCCAAGTTTGTTCTCATAAACCTTGCCTCTAGGTCTTCATTCTTTTGTGTGGTCTCCTCTCACATTTGATTAGAACTAGTTTTATTAATATATGGCCAATAGAATATGGTGGGAGAGTCAGTATGTTTTCTGAGGCTAGGATATAACAGGAGTTGAAGTTTCATCCTTGGTAATCTTAGATCTCTTACTCTGGGTGAAGCCAGCTACTCTGTGGATAGGCTCTGAGCAAATCTGCTAGTCCTGTGAGCAAAGTAGATCTGAAATGGAGATTATCCCGCTCAGACTTTCAGTTGATGGCAGCTCAAACCAACATCTGACGGAATGTCCTTAGATACCCTAACCCAAAACTTTCAGCTTGCTGCTAAGTCACTTCAGTCGTGTTGGACCCTCAGTGACCCCATGGACTGCAGCCTACCAGGCTCCTCTGTCCATGGGATTTTCCAGGCAAGAGTACTGGAATGGGGTGCCATTGCCTTCTCCAAACTTTCAGCTTAGCTACTCCCAAATTTCTTAAAGCCAATGAATAATTATTGTTATTTTGGACATTAAGTTGTGATTTTTTTTTTTAAAGTAGCCATAGGTAATCTGCACACAGGTCAGACCCAAACGCTTTTTATGTAATGTGGAACATGAAGCAGGAATATTGACTCCAGTGGTTATGATTCCTGCACCACAGCACAGAACTTTGAAGGGAATGCTTGTATCTTTCTCTGCAAAGAATCAAGGTCCTGCCTCTAATTGTACAAATATCCAGGGTTAGGAGTCTTACCAAGCCTTTTGAATTTGGGGGGACTTAATTTATTCATCTTGAAAATTTTTAAAAACAGTAATTACATGATTTCAAAAGATCCTTCAGAATTTGAAAATATTAGGTTTTGTAAATCTACTTCAACACATCAAAAACAATTCTTAGAATATCTCTGGCATTTTTTTCCCCTTGTGGGATTTGGTATAATTTCTTTTGTTTTAAGTGTTAGAAATTTCATTAAAGTTAACATTCTCTACAAGGTCATACTCAAACTATCATGTGTTAATATGCCATCTTTCTTCTCTAAGTGTCAAAAATATTCTTAATGATGCAAAAAGTCTCACTGTCCATTTGTGGCGTGTAAGAAACCTATATCTTCATTCATTTTATGAAATCCATGCTAAAGGCACCCTTCTTGGTTGTATATTATCACAGCACTCTTGTATTAATCCATTTTTCTCAGTTCCCTCTAGTGTACTGCCATCTTGATTTCTCAGTGGTAGGGTCCATTTAAGACTCTTCAAGCTGACTGGGTATAAATGCTTCCACAAACATCTATTTCTCTGTACAGGCCCTATAGATAATTCAGCTTCAGAATTCATATTTTTGCTATACAAAATACAGACTATCACAAAGATATCCTTTGTGCTTAAGGATAAAATTCCATGGTCTCAGTCTTCAAAATGACATACCTCAAATAAAACGAATGTGTTTTCTCAGAACCATCCTCTACCAAATTTAATTTTAATCTTATAAGTTACCAGGACAGTTGGGCTCTCCTTGCATGGGCCCCATGGTGCTTCCATCCCGGGACCAGCTAGAGCAGTGTGTGGGGCCACAGCGGGAGAGCTGGCCCCTATTATTTCTACATAAGCTGCCATATCTTATGTCAACTTTTCATCTCTCATCAATTGAAACTTTATACTTATATCCAATATAAGTATAGATATCTTTCCACCAGTTAAGAACTGAAAATACAGTATATCACCAAATATTTTAATTAAAAAAAAATACAGCTTCACATTTCAGTTGCATATTTCATCAGTAGACCTGGAATTGTTACCTGTTTGAAAATACACTGCAAACCAACTAAATGTTGCAGAGTAACGAATAACAGTATATTTTATAAATTTAATAAGAACTTTTGGTTGGAAGAATATACAGTTAATTTCAGTAGTGTTATCATATTAATGTTTATAATTGATATATAACATTATAAATTATTAATTTGAAATAAGCCAGCTGGTTTACCCCCAAATTATTCATGGAATTTATTATATATGTTAAACTTTTACTCAATGATTGGTAAACTGTGAAGGTAATTTGAGCATTTAAAAATTTTCTGCCTTTATATAGCAAAGAAAGGTAATGAAGAGAAATGACTGTCCTTTCATATTAAGATCTCTTTAATTCAGCAATAAATATTCACCAAAGTGCATGCTATCTTGAGATAAGGTCATTTTGACCATCTATTCCATTAAAAATATGTTTATTTTACTTACAGGTGTTACCCATTACAACAGGCAATTGACGTTTCAGCCAGTGGTCTTTGTCAAGGAAGTAGAACTTACTTTTAATGGAATGGAAGTTTCTAAATGACCCAATCTCAAGAAGCATGCACTCTGGTGAATTTTTATTTATTATAAACTAGTCAGCTGAAAATGCAATTTGTGCTGTAGAAGATGATCTGGTTATTTATGAATAGCATTATATCAGTTGTGTTCATCTAATTGGAAAAAAATCTTTGAGGCACTTAGAAAATCATGCAGGCATTCAACAGTTTCTTTCTTAATCTTTTTCCTTTCATAATGCTGTTTTTATCCTGCCCCATTCTGTCTTTGACCTCTTATTTTGCCTCTGTTTTTCCACTTTATTAAATTTAAATCATTATATTTTTCTTTCTGGAAAAATGCAACAGGTTATATAGTATACACACATTTCCCTTGTACCTCTGTCTCTCCCTGTCTGTCTTCTCCTCCTTCCCCCAGTGCCTCCTTCCCTCTTCTCTATCATGTCGGACAAGCAGTTTATCCAGTGGCTCCAGGGAGACAGAGTGACAACACCTTTTAAAGAGTGAGCTGGCTCTCAGTCCAAAGAAATATAGAGGCAATATCTCTGCAAAAGAATGAGGAAAAGCTCTATTATTCTACAACCCTTAGAGCACTGAGTAATATTTTAATCTCAACATTTCACATTCCATTGATTTTGATGACAGTGTGACACTGTAATGTCCAGAGTTGAATTTTTCCATGCTACTTAAAATGAAACTAATAGCTGACTTCACCAACTTTTCCTCACACAATAGCAATTTGGTAGCAATCTTATGTCATGCATCATAATGAATTGGCAGTCAATGGCTATTTTGAGTTCTGTAAAAACACTAAAATGAACTTTCTCTGCACTACGGTAACATAAAGTTGTGGCACAAACAATTCCAAAATCTCAATGGCATAACACAATCAGAACCTATTTCTTTAGTAACACAACACATACCTTTTTCTTTCTCACTGTAGCTTGGCTGGGGCTTTGGCCATTGCAATGACTCAGGGGCTCAGGCTAGCGGAAGCTCTTTGTCAACATGCTGCTGCTGCTAAGTCGCTTCAGTCATGTCCGACTCTGTGCGACCCTATAGACAGCAGCCCACCAGGCCCCGCCGTCAACATGCACTTCCATTATTTCTGTGGTGAGGTGATACACAGTGTGCTCGCTCTTATATCTTTCTTATTTTTGTTCATATTTCATGAGCCAAAGGGGATCACATGCCCTCACCGAACTTCACGTGGGTTGGGAAATACAGTCTTTCTAGGAGCCTCAAAAGAGGTAAGAACAGAAGCATTTATGCATTGGCCCCATTCACTACACAGGATTTGAACAAACTCATGGAGTCACTGGGATCAGGGATTGTAGGTTCAAATGTTACCACCCCATTGGAAGGATCCACTCTTATATGGCTGCACTTTGTGTTATGGGTGCTGGATCATCTGCTGTTAGGTAGCAGCAGTGGCTGGAGAGGAACACCTCGGAATGGTTCAAAGTGAAACACATATCTGTGAAGTCATCACAAGCTGGGACCCATCTTTGTTTTAAAAATGCTGTAATCTTTATGTTTTGGATCAGATTAATATACTTCCTTAACTGCCAGGTCCTTTTGTTATTCGGAGAAGGCAATGGCACCCCACGCCAGTACTCTTTTGCCTGGAAAATCCCATGGATGGAGGAGCCTGGCAGGCTGCAGTCCACGGGGTCGCTAAGAATCAGACACGACTGAGCGACTTCACTTTCACTTTTCACTTTCATGCATTGGAGAAGGAAATGGCAACCCACTCCAGTGTTTTTGCCTGGAGAATCCCAGGGACGGGGGAGCCTGGTGGGCTGCCATCTATGGGGCTGCACAGAGTCGGACACAACTGAAGCGACTTAGCAGCAGCAGCAGCCTTTTGTTATTTCTTTTGTTTTTGTTAATCCCATGAGAAGAACAGCAAGTTCATATAGTATGAGAGAAGTAGATAGATAGAAACTTAGAACTACCAGATGCAAAGGTGTTGCATATTTACTGTTGAAATTACTTCCAACACTTTATATTTTAAACTATCATGAAAATTGATTTTTTTCTATTATCTATTTGGATTGGATAGTGCTGGCAGAAAGAGAGCATGTTTATGTATATTTATATTGTAGCAATCCAATCATGAGATACAAAGCTTTATCTCTTTAGGTTTTCAACACAGAAAATTATATCGCTTTAAATTTTCACACCTACTTCTGATCTCTATAGTTACTGGTTTTGTTTCATCTCATTACATCAGCCCAAATTTCCAAAACTAAGCTAAATAAAGATCAGCTACTGAACATATTTACCTTGTTCTTGCTTTTAATTAAAATGCTACTAGCACTTCTCCAAAATGAGTGCTGTCGGGTTTTTTTTCCTGTTTTCCCTCATTTTTTAATTCTTTAAAATATCATTAATTATACTAAGTTTTATCAAGTGTTTTTGTAAGACATTTGATTTGTCTTATTTGGACCATAAATTTGATATATACTATTGATTTTTTTATTCCTTATCAAGTATTTTTATTTTCCTTTCATTTCTTACAAAAATCTTATTTTTGCTTTCACCTAGTATTAGACTATTGAATATTTTGAATTGGAATTTTATGTGCTTGTGTTTAATCTGGGATATTTACTTATAAGTTATTTTTGTGATATTTTGGTAAGATGGTAGTATGGGAGAACTAGCCTTGGTAATTTGTGAGGAACAATATATTATGTAAAGCCAGTAACATTTATATCACATACAGAAATATAAAATAAAGAAAGTTAAAGATAGTTCTCTAAAACCAATAGATCCTAGAGCCTGCCAATGTCTTTTCTACTTGAATGTAATATAATCCTACACTAAGGGAAAATACATCTTGTAACTAAGAATGGAGATGCCTTTCAAAACATACATCTCACAACATTTCTCTTGAAAGGAAAATAAGCCATAGTTTTACTTTGCTTCTGATTCTTGTAGAACTAGAGTATACTAATTCTGATGAGTATGTCTAATTAACAATCTGATTTTGACAATATTTATGGCCAGAGTTTACTCAGTCACGATGCATTCAATGTGCTTTAGATGCCAGCAGGGTGCTAGGTTGTGGGTAAAAAACCAAGGGGCCAGTGAAAGAAAGTTGTTCCTCACTCCGATCATGAAATTCCCTAATTATAGGGCCAGATACTTCTAAGATGGGCTCACCAGGTAGCTCAGTAGTAAAGAATCTGCCTGCCAATGAAGGAGACATGAGAGGTGCTGGTTCGATCCCTGGGTCAGGAAGATCCCCTAGAGGAGGGCATAGCAACCCACTCCAGTATTCTTGCCTGGAGAATCCCATGGACAAAGGATCCTGGCAGACTAGAGACCATGGGGTCACAAAGAGTTGGACACAACTGAAGTGACTTAGCACATACTTCTGAGAAAGAATAGGGGTAGTGTCAGTATTTTTAAAACAGATCTAGTTATTAGAAAAAAGACTGGTTCCAAAAGAGACCACTATACTGGGAATCCGTAGAAGTCAATTTCAGCTGACTCCCTATTTCAAATGATTGGAGAGTCAGTGGGACCTCTGAATTGAAAGGGCAGAGATTCTTCAGCTTCACTGTACAATAGAATCAGCTGAAGGCCTTATAAAGTTTCAGATGCCCAGATCTCACCACAAATCAATCAATTTAGAATATATTGGTGTGACTCAGGCATCAGTAGTCCTTAAAGCTTCTCAGTTGATTTCAGTGTGTAGACAAGCTTAAGAACCACTCCTCTAATGTTCTTTATCAGCTTTCCTGCATCTTTTTGGGAGTATGAAGGAGTTGCTTTTACACAAAGTATCCTTGTCTTGTCCTCTTCTAAAATCTCATGAATCTCTATGTCAGTGCCTGAGCCCCTCAAAGAATCAGTTTTAATAGTTAAAAGAGCAGATTTGCTAGCTAGAGACCACACTGCAAACACCCTTGTAATTAACTGAGGTTCTCATGGGAGCTAACGCTTCTGGAAAATGTTGAGAAATAATGACAAATTCTCCTCTTAGGTTTGTATTAAATATTTTGTATATTTTCACATGTGTGATTATGACAGTGTTTTCTGAGATAATCACAAGGATTATTAGCATCATTTGCACAAGTGATAAGAAATCAAGACTGTCAAGTGAAACAACTTATCTAAAGATCACTCAACCTTAGAGATAGGCACTGAGGTTTTCTCTCCCCTATCAGGGATCCTCAACCTCCAAGTCTAATGCCTGATGATCTGAGGTGGAGCTGATATAATAATAATATAAATAAAGTTCACAATAAGTGCAACATGCTTGCATCATTCTAAAAGCATTCCCCCCAACCCTGGTCCATGGGAAAATTGTCTTCCACAAAACCAGTCCCTGGTGGCAGAAAGGTTAGGATCACTGCTCTAGATCACTGTCGTACCATTTGTATGAGTGTGGAACTTCTGGATTTCTGTACTATAATAGGATGCTAATTTACTACATATGCTAAGGTCTGTAAAGTTCCTGGTATGCAGGCAAACTTGGGGTGTTTAGGTACAATTTCTCTTGATAATCACATAGGGAAATTATGTACCTTCATTTAATCCTTCACTTCTGTTAACTGAGGATCAGTTGATACACAGTAGTTATTTCAAAGGGCTTCCCAGGTAGCCCTAGTGGTAAAGAATCTGTCTGCCAATGCAGGAGACATAAGAGACGTGGGTTTGATCCCTGGGTTGGAAAGATCCCCTGGAGGAGGGCATGGCAACCCACTCCAGTATTCTTGCTTGGAGAATCCCATGGACAGATGAGCCTGGCAGGCTACAGTCCATGGAGTTGCAAAGAGTCAGACATGACTGAAATGACTTAGCACGCACACATGCAGTCATTTCAAAAGGCAGTCAATTTAACGTGGCATATGGGGGTCAAAGTTACCAATAGTGATTATTATTTAAGGAGCTACTCTGTGCAAGGGATTGTGACAAGACTTTTCTTTGTACTAAGCTAATTTATTCCTAACGATGATTTAAGAAAATATCATTGCCCAGTTTTACAGTTGAGGAAATTGATGCCCAGAGACATAGTGCGTCCTTTACTAAAATCATCAGATATTGGTTGAAAAGAGATTCAGACCCAGGTCTGTTTGATGCCAAAGCTTGTGCTCCAGCCACTAAGCAAATAGCTTTGGAGTTCTGCTAGCTGTTGGATAAGCAGGCAAGCTCACTGGGGAAAAGTACCTGCATGTCTTTATCTAGTGGCAGGAAGAGAAGTGGGTAACAGAGAATGAGATGGTTGGATGGCCTCACTGACTCAATGGACATGAGTTTGAGCAAACTCTGGAAGCTAGAGAAGGACGGGGAAGCCTGGCATGCTGCAATCCATGGGGTGGCAAAGAGTCAGATACAACTTAGCAAATGAACAACAACAAGGAGAAAGAAAAAAGCCATGATCTTTGCATTGTTCCAAGTTCATGATTTGGGGGTCATGTCCTTTTATATGGTTATGTGTTCTCACATAGAATGTGATACAGTAAACACTCCATAAGGCACTAGTTCCTCAACTTTGATGCATATCAGAATCATCTGGAAAGATAATAAAGCATACAAAGCCCAGGCTTGCTGAAATAGGACGCAGTCAAGGTCTTTGTATTTTCATCAAATTCTTCAGGTGACTCTGCTACTCACCAGAGTTTAAGAACCACTATGATGAGGTATTACTCAGTCCATCACTTATGCAAATCTTATTAGTTTCAGAAAGCTATGCAAGATTGCAAGTAAAATAAATAGTGGTAAATAAAAAATTATGTATAGATGTGCATATTAAAATATTACACTAGGCTTTCTTAAATTATGCTCTATGGGACACAAGTTTTGGGAGCAGTTAATATATGTTCTGTGGCTAAAATGCATGGCTGATACATTTGAGAGATGCTACAGTCCAGACCTGTTTTCTGAATATTGGTAGTTCTCAATAGCATATAAAAAGCTTCAAGGAATCCTAAAATAATAAAAATTAACTAAATAAACTTACTTTCTTAACTTACGTAAACTTAATAGTAACCAAAGTTATTTAAACTTATCTTTACTGAAGGTCTATTAACATCCCCAGGACACCAGTTTGAGAAGCATCAGTGTGGTAATTTAAAGACAAATGAAATACTATTTAAGAAATACCCCCCTTTTTTAAAGATATGTGGTCATTCTCATTATATATTGACATAAAAATGTAATGGAGTAATGAAATATTAGCAAATAGAAAGTTCATAATAAAGGGACATATTAAAAAGAATGAAGATTTTACTGAGATATGTAGTTGTGATGCAGTGACAGAATGCATAAGAGAGAAGAGGATAGTGAGATATGTACCTTCCAAGGTTTTAATGAGATTCATGAAGTGTTCTATGTAATAAGACGTATATGTTAAAAATCTGCAATGAAGTGAATATGTGAGATGGTTTAATGAGCTGTCTCAGGAAGTGTCCCGTAAGATGGGCATCCTTCAGGGCTGAAATGAGATGGGTGAAAGGAAAGGTGTAATGAGCTGGTCACATAAAGGAGAGGCTGTATAATTAGATGTATAAAAGAAGGAAGGGAGAGTATATAAATTTTCCAAATATGTAAGATATAATGGGAACTAGGTTTTAATGTAATAAGATGCAGAAATGAAATGACAATGAAATACAAAAACGGAATGGTGTAATGGGATATGTAAGGACTGTGTAATGAGATGTGCATGTTTAAGGGGTATAATGAGATGCAAGATGGGAAAGGTGTAATGAGAAGAGCGCGTTAAATAATCTAATGAGGGGCATGAAGGAAATGATGTCATGTCACATGAAAATTGAAGAAAGTAATGAGATGTGCATTTTAAGGACTGTAATAAAATGGATAAAAGAAACTAAGGAGAATAAAGAGAGGGAGAAGTCAAATCCTATTATTATAATGTGAAAAAGGAACAAAAAGTAATGTGAGGAAGTGGTCACACCCACCATTTCTAAGACCATACTCTTCCGTATATTTATTTTGAGCTGACAAGTATTTTGGCCAACCACATACTAAGCACTTTCTGTAGGAATGTAAATGTATATGTGAATCCTGTCCTCAAGGGCCCACGGAGACATACAGGTGTATACAAATAAAGCAGTATGTCATAATTATCAATTTCAAATATTATGAAAGTTAATACAAATTATTTTGGATCAGAATATTTTACATGTCTTCAAAATCAAATGTCCCCTTGTGGTCCCTTCAAGTTTATAATTCTACTGTTATTCATTTCTCCTTTCCTTGATCCCTGGGTTTTCTCTCTACACTATTAATATCTATTCTTACCTAAATAGATCTTGACATATTTTTGTCTCATTCATATACCCCATCCTCAAAGTAGACTATTCTAATCTCTCTTCAGCTTAAAAGCAAAATGGAACTTTTACAATACTTTATACTTATGGACTATACACTATACATCACAGTCTGGTGAGTAATGGATAGTAATTATCTTCCTGTGTGCTCCACCCTGTCAGTGCTAGATCTAATTCAACTTTCTTTTACCCACTGAGACTAAAACTTTTGCACAGTAGGTGCTTATTCAGTAAATCTTGAGTGAACGCATGATTAGACAAGACTTTATTCATGAAGATAAATAAATAGATTTTGAAGATTGGTCCATTACATTACATCGAAGTTATAATCAACCCACTTGGAGAGAAGTCCCTCTCACAAAATCAGAATTATTCAATATGAAAGAAATACTTTCATTTGAGTTTGCCGAGGGGATTTGGTTTTACCATAAAGACACTGACCCCTGGATGAGCGTGCCTTGCCTTGTTTTTCACCAGACATCTGTTTGCTTCATTTACAAGCACTTCAGTGTTTTCAGGAACTCAAGTGCTGTTTTAATCAGTCTTGGAAGGAAATCACGGAGCGATTCATTACTGAACTCATCAACCTAAGGAACCATTGTTTCAGATGTCATCCTTGAGTGTTCTTCATTATAAGATGGCCTTCACATGATAACAAGCCCAGACAGAACTACACTGATCTAACTTTATTTTAATATGGCCTATATCTAACTCACCTGGGAGGCTTGCAGGAAAATCCTGTTCAATTATTTACAAACTGCATGCAGCTGTGAGGTGCATCGTGCAGTAATCCCAATCATTTATACAGGATTTCCACCCCCACAGACCATGTGTATGATGAAATAACATTCATAAGTGACCAAAGCCCCAGAAACAGCTACAGATCACAACACATGAAGCATATACTTGTTGTCAGTTGGATGAAAAAAATTCATCTTCACTCCAACAGTACATGGACCTGTTTTCTCTTGCTGATTCTCTCAGCAGAAACATGCTGATTAGCTTTGGTATTCATGACTTCAGAATTCCCCTAAAAATCTAGATATTGTTTTTCCAATTGTTCTCTGTTTTTCCTCTCTACCCTCATTCTCCTTGGTCTTTCTGTTAATACTGATGACATTTGTCAAATGCTTCTCCAACCAACCTTTTCCTTTGCAGGCCATTTCTCTCTTGCTCTGGACAGATTGATCCTCTGTCCCTACCACAGAGTGGTTTATTTCCTCCCCTCACATTGAAGAGTGGCTGCTGCATTGTAAGTTCTGTGAACTATACTTTGACTTCCATGCTCATTTTGCTCTCCCTGTCCGACCTTGACCCACTGCATCATCCCAGACATCCCTGGAGATGTACATTCTGACTGCTTTGGTACTTCATGTAAATAGCATTATCTCCACTATGAGGATAGATGATATTCCATCCCTTTACTTGCAAACAATCAATGGGCCTGATCCACTTAAATAAGGGTCCATCTTGGCTGACCTGCCCTCCAAACCCTAAATCCATTAGCTTGTGTGTTTTAGAAAACAATTTCATTCTAGGAGCAAGCTGCTGCTGCTGCTGCTAAATTGCTTCAGTCGTGTCCGACTCTGTGTGACCCCATAGACGACAGCCCACCAGGCTCCCCCGTCCCTGGGATTCTCCAGGCAAGAACACTGGAGTGGGTTGCCATTTCCTTCTCCAATGCATGAAAGTGAAAAGTGAAAGTGAAGTCGCTCAATCCTATCTGATTCCTAGTGACCCCATGGACTGCAGCCTACCAGGCTCCTCCATCCATGGGATTTTCCAGGCAAGAGTACTGGAGTGGGGTGCCATCGCCTTCTCCGCTAGGAGCAAGCAGGGTCAGTTTAATTCTCAGACTCCTGCCACACCTAGGTCTCTAGGTGCTTGTCATCTCACTCTTCATATGGGATAGTCATTTATGGAGCATCCTTTAGATAGAACAACAAGTTTAGCTTTCTGCCTGCCTAATTTCAAACTTTGACCCCTATAATAATGACAACATGTCTGCCAAATTTTCAATATACTATCATTACTTTTACTGTAGCTTTGATTACAGATGTCTTATCACATGTCCCTTGTACAAGCTCATTACTTAGCAATTTGCCTAGTTTCCAGTTCCTCAAGGAATGCAACTCTGACCTTGAACCCTTAGAATAAGCTGAAAACACTTGTTAATGCTGTTTGCTATATATATATGTATGTATATATTTTTAAAATTTTTATTAGAGTATAGTTGATCTACAATGTTATGTTAGTTTCAGATGTACAAAAAAAGAATCAGTTATACATATATATATCTCCACTCTTTTTCTAGATTATTTTCCCATATAGGCCATTACAGAGTATTGAGTAGAGTTCCCTGTCCTACACAGTAGGTCCCTATTAGTTATCTATGCTATATATAGAAGTGTGTATATGTTGCTATATATTTTAAATACCACAGTGTTATGTGTCCCTGTGCTAACCCTTTGATAAGATACCCTGTTCTTCTTGGAAAGTTTTTAAAAACAATTAAAAAATATTTTCAGAGAAGTTTAGCTGGGGAAAATCACTGTTGAAACTTGAATTAATGGCCTGAAAAGTCAAGTGATGAAACATAAAAGGAAAAGACAAAGAATTATAAACTTTATGGGGAAAATAAGATACCCTCAAAAGAGATACAGGACAATTACTATGTCAACAATATGTGTCTCAGGAATAAATGGGGTCACAGATGGAAGGAATGGAATAATTAAATAATTATAGAAGACAATTTTCCCTGAGCTAAATATAGAATTGAAATAGTATATATTTTAAAGATTAGAAAGTAGAGTTAAACTTCTATCTTCATTTAATTGTTCCAAATTCCTAAGAAATGGATAGAACAGAGTAATTTAAACTGTTAAAGTGCTGTGCTCAATATACTAGCAAATTTGGAAAACTCAAAATGCTGTGCTGAATATACTAACAAATTTGGAAAACTCAGCAGTGACCTCCGGAGAAGGCAATGGCACCCCACTCCAGTACTCTTGCCTGGAAAATCCCATGGACAGAGGAGCCTGGTAGGCTGCGGTCCATGGCGTCGCTAAGAGTCAGGCACGACTGAGCGACTTCACTTTTACTTTTCACTTTTGTACATTGGAGAAGGAAATGGCAACCCACTCCAGTGTTCTTGCCTGGAGAATCCCAGGGAGAGAGGAGCCTGGTGGGCGGCCGTCTATGAGGTTGCACAGAGTCGGACATGACTGAAGCGACTTAGCAGCAGCAGCAGCTGTGACCACAGGACTGGAAAAGGTCAGTTTTCATTCCAATCCCAAAGAAGGGCAATGCTAAAGAATGTTCAAACTACCACACAATTTCACTCATTTCACATGCTAGCAAAGTAATGCTCAAAATTCTTCAAGCTAGGATTCAATAGTATGTGAACCGAGACCTTCCAGAGGTACAAGCTGGATTTAGAAAAGGCAGAGGAACCAGAGATCAAATTGCCAGCATCCACTGGATCACAGAAAAAACAAAGAAATTACAGAAAAACATATATTTCTGCTTCATTGACTATGCTAAAGCCTTTGACTGTGTGGATCAAAACAAACTGTTGAAAATTCTTAAAGAGATGGGAATACCAGACCACCTGACCTGCCTCCTGCAAAACCTGAATGCACGTCAAGAAGCAACAGTTAGAACTGGACATGGAACAGTAAGCTAGTTTCAAATTGGGAAAGAAGTATGTCAAGGCTGTATATTGTCACCCTGCTTATTTAACTTATATGCAGAGTATATCATGCAAAATGCCAGGCTGGATGAAGCACAAGCTGGAATCAAGATTTCTGGGAGAAATATCAATAACTTCAGATATGCAGATGACACCACCTTTATGGCAGAAAGCAAAGAGTTCAGTTCGAAGAGCCTCTTGATGAAAGTTAAAGAGGAGAGTTAAAAACCTGGCTTAAAACTCAACATTCAGAAAACTAAGATCATGGCATTCAGTCCCATCACTTCATGGGAAATAGATGGGGAAACAGTGACAGACTTTATTTTGGGGGCTCCAAAATCACTGCATATGGTGACTGCAGCCGTGAAATTAAAAGACACTTGCTTCTTGGAAGGAAAGCTGTGACCAGCCTAGACAGCATATTAAAAAGCAGAGACTTTGCCAACTAAGGTCCTTATAGTCAAAGCTATGGTTTTCCCAGTAGTCATGTATGGATGTGAGGATTGGATCATAAAGGCTGAGTACTGAAGAACTGATGCTTTTGAACTGTGGTGTTGGAGAAGACTCTTGAGAGTCCCTTGGACTTGCTAGGAGATCCAACCAGTTAATCCTAAAGGAAATCAGTCCTGAATATTCATTGGAAGGACTGATAGTGAAGCTCCAATACTTTGCTACCTGATGCAAAAAGCTGACTCATTGGAAAAGGCCCTGATGCTGGCAAAGATTGAAGGCAAGAGAAGGGGACAATAGAGGATGAGATGGTTGGATGGCATCACTGACTCAATGGTCATGAGTTTGAGCAAACACTGGGAGATGGTGAAGGACAGGAAGCCTGGCATGTTGCAGTCCATGTGGTTGCAAAGAGACGAACACAACTGAGCGACTGAACAACAACAAAGCTTGCTAAAGATATACCAAAACACAAATGTTATAGGCTGTGATCAGATGCCTATTTGCCGTATGGACAAATTCCACTTTGTTCTACCATCTGTGTTTCTAGGGATGCATACCTACACAGTGTACATACATTTTCACGCTACTTATGGGCAGATTTCTGTAGCTCAATATTATGATGCTCTCTTGCCCATAGATTTAAGCCATGTTCTTGAATACCAGTCATTTTTTCCCATATGCATAAATCTTTCTTGCTTATCTTTAATTAGTTCATAGCCTGAACAAGTGTAGGAAATGTACTGTTTATCAAATCTTTTATTAGAGAAAGAAAATGTGAACAATTCTAAACCAATGTGAACTATAACCAACAATAGTAAATAATATCTAATTTTTGCTACTTAGAAATGACAATGAAAATACTAGAAAAATAGCATGTACTTTATGAAGACAGTAATTGTTATCACTGTGCAATCTAGTTGCAGTATTTGGGAGGGGTGACACACTCTTTGGCCTCCCTGGTAGCTCAGCAGTAAAGAATCTGCCTGCCAGTGCAGGAGACACAGGTTCGAAGATTCTGTGGAGAAGGAAATGGCAACCCACTCCAGTATTCTCGCCTGGGAAATCCCATGGACAGAGGAGCCTGGTGGTCTGTAGTCCATAGGGTCACAAAGGCATCCAACATGACTTAGCAAGTAAATGACAACAAACAATATACTGTTTAAATCTATAAATTGTTAACTGGGCATGTTAAAATGTAAAGGCAAATACCTAAAAAACAGAAGCAGAATATTTAACTTCCAAACTAGTATAGGAATATTTTGAGATGAAAACAATAAAGATATTAATCTATTGAAAAGAATAAGAAGAGAAAAAAATAGAGAAAATATAAGACAATATGGTAGAAATGAATCCAAGCAAATAGGTCATCCTGGTAAATGAACAACAGTGAAAGTGAACATGGCTCAGTCGTGCCCAGCTCTCGTGACCCCATGGACTGTACAGTCCATGGAATTCTCCAGGCCAGAGTACTGGAGTGGGTATCCTTTCCTTTCTCCAGGGGATCTTCCCAACCTAGGGATCGAACCCAGGTCTTCCACATTGCAGGCACATTCTTTACCAGCTAAGCCACAGGGGAATCCCAAACTTTCAGGTAAAAGATGATTTTCAGATTGAATACAAATCCTCTAAAATCTAGCCAATGCTATTTATAAGGGATCAACTTCAGAACAAGAAAGATTGAACTAGATGAGATGAAATAAATATATACCAGACACATACTATTCAAAGAAACCTGGTAATAGTAGTCTCAGATAAAGTAGATTCCATGGCAAAAAAAAAAAAGTATTATGAAGATAAATAGGATCATTGCATATTGGTGAAATATTCACTCATCAGGAAGATATAGTGACTCTAACATTATACATACTTAAGTATATAAAAATTTTACAAAATCACAAGTAAACAATAAATATACCATCATAGTAAATGATTAAAACATTTCTTTCATTAGTTGATGTATAGAGGAGCCCCAAATTAGTAAAAGTGAAGATGATTTAAACTATAAGATTAATAAGCTTGACCTAAGGGTATTGTTCCAGAAAAACATCTGTTTCTGCTTTATTGACTATGCCAAAGCCTTTGACTGTGTGGATCACAATAAAGTGTGGAGAATTCTGAAAGAGATGGGAATATCAGACCACCTGACCTGCCTCTTGAGAAATCTGTATGAAGGTCAGGAAGCAACAGTTAGAACTGGACATGGAACAACAGACTGGTTCCAAATAGGAAAAGGAGAATGTCAAAGCTGTATATTGTCACCCTGCTTATTTAACTTCTATGCAGAGTACATCATGAGAAACGCTGGACTGGAAGAAACACAAGCTGGAATCAAGATTGCCGGGAGAAATACCAATAACCTCAGATGTGCAGATGACACCACCCTTATGGCAGAAAGTGAAGAGGAACTCAAACGCCTCTTGATGAAAGTGAAAGTGGAGAGTGAAAAAGTTGGCTTAAAGCTCAACATTCAGAAAACTAAGATCATGGCATCTGGTCCCATCACTTCATGGGAAATAGATGGGGAAACAGTGGAAACAGTGGCTGACTTTATTTTTCTGGGCTCCAAAATCATTGCAGATGATGACTGCAGCCATGAAATTAAAAGACGCTTACTCCTTGGAAGGAAAGTTATGACCAACCTAGACAGCATATTCAAAAGCAGAGACATTACTTTGCCAACAAAGGTCCGTGTAGTCAAGGCTATGGTTTTTCCAGTGGTCATGTATGGATGTGAGAGTTGGACTGTGAAGAAGGCTGAGCGCTGAAGAATTGATGCTTTTGAACTGTGGTATTGGAGAAGACTCCTGAGAGTCCCTTGGACTGCCAGGAGATCCAACCAATCCCTTCTGAAGGAGATCAGCCCTGGGATTTCTTTGGAAGGAATGATGCTAAAGCTGAAACTCCAGTACTTTGGCCACCTCATGCGAAGAGTTGACTCATTGGAAAAGACTGATGCTGGGAGGGATTGGGGGCAGGAGGAGAAGGGGACGACAGAGGAAGAGATGGCTGGATCGCATCACTGACTCAATGGACGTGAGTCTGAGTGAACTCTGGGAGTTGGTGATGGACAGGGAGGCCTGGCGTGCTGCGATTCATGGGGTCACAAAGAGTCAGACACGACTGAGTGACTGAACTGAACTGAACTGAAGGGTATTGACACATGCTGCTTGGTATTGCATCCTTTGCAACTTTGATGACAAGGTTTCAGTGGAAGCTAAACACAACTCTCTGAGCTCTACATACTCTTGTGACTCTGAGTCATCTTATAGGAGACGTTACCTGTTGTTTAGTTGGTCTGCTGTGCTGCATACTGTGGAGTTTCATTTCCTTTTGTGTGTGTGTGTGTGTTTTGCATGCTTATTTGGTAGCCAGCATTCATCCCAACTCTTGTTTTTTCTCCTGGTTTTCAGGGACAGGAAGTATGCAAGTGTATTAATTCCCTTGCCCTAATATTTCTAGCTTAGATTCTACCATGAGAAGCATTCTGTGACATTTTGAAGATATCTGAAGCAGAAGACTTTACTGCTTTGGAGATGGTGGTGTGTGGGCTTTAGCAGATACCAGAGGTAAAAGGGAAAAACACTCTGGTCTGGGAAAATTCCTCTATTATAAGATTACTGGTTCATTATAAAAGAGTGTAAGTTAGGAATGGGCACAGAGAATAAATGCATAGAGCAAGGTATGGGGAAATAGTAGCCCATATGAAGTCTTCATGATGGGCTTTCCTGGTGGCTCAGTGGTAAAGGATCTGCTTGCCAGTGTGGGAGATAAAAGGTTTGACCCCTGGGTCTGGAAGATCTGGCAGCCCATTCCAGTATTCTTGCCTGGGAAATCCCATCAACAGAGGACCCTGGTGGCTGCTAGTCCATAGGGTTGCAAAAAGAGTCAGACACAACTTAGTGACTAAATAACAATGGAGTCTTCATTACTTAGACTCGATTGATGAAATTATTGGCCACTAGTGACTAAACTCAATCTTCAGCCTCTTTTCCCTCCTAGGAGATTAAGGCTGCTAAAAGTTCCAACCCTCTAACCAGGAGATTGGTTCTTCTGGCTTACAGACTTTCCAAGAGTCCCTTCATTAACATATAAACTAAGGTCTGGTTGAAAGGAGCTTATTATGAATAACAAAAGACATCTTTAACATATATATCTTTTAGGAAATTTCAAAGGTTTTAGGAGCTCTGTGCCAGGAACTGGGACAAAGAACACACATATATATATTTATTATTAAGAATTACAATATCATAAGAAATATCTGGGTCCTCTGTGAATCAGCTACCTTGGGGATGCAGAAAACTAATCAGTCATTCCTACAGTGTCCTGATTTTCTAAAAACTTGCCACTATTTTCTTTGGCCTTTGATCTATCAAGCTTCTAGTTATTTTGGAAGTACCTAATTCTCCATATTAGAGTCATACATGCCTGGAATTCCTAGAAAATACCAAGAGGAGCAACTCCTTTAATTGATCCAGAGAAAGGGACCACTTCAATAGTCTGTCTGCCTTGAAATCCATGTTTTAATTTGTACTGCCAACTAAAGACTGTCACGTGCAATCCAGTGATGACCATCTACAAGGATTAAGTCACTCGCCACTGGATTTGCTGACCTTCAACACACTCGGCAAGAATTCAGGTCAGAGATCAGGAATGAGGCACTCTGTGCTCTGGGAAAATTGGTGGAATAGACCTTTAGATAGTTATATTTTTAAGAGAAAATTTAATGAATCTCAACTCTTGCATCTTCTCACACTTAGAAAAGCACTGAAACCTTTAACTAAGATGTCTGTTCCTCGTGACTTGGAAAAACCACAACCTTCTACCAAGATGTGTGCTTGGTTTCATGTACCTCCTTTGTCAAAATCACATAGTTCTTGACCTCTCCCCTTACCTCCTTATAATAGTTTCTCAGAGCTCTCTGAGAGGTTATCTCCTGGGCTATATATAGTTCATTAAGACATAGAATAAACTTGACTCACAGCTTTAATTTTGCACATTTGCTTTTCATGTGTGTTTTTTGTTTGTCAACAGTTTTATTGACCATGAAGGGACCCAGAGCAGACTTCTCTTCTTCACCTGAACTGTATGGGGATCTGGAGCCTTGGTACCATCAGAGCCCCTTGTGCCCATCAGCCTCCTTGGTGAGGCTCTCCTGAAACTGGATCTCTTACTTTTGGTTGAAGATCCACCAGAGGTTGATAAACTCTTTCACTATGAGGAGTATGTTGTCCTTGCACTTAGGTTTAAGAGCTGCCTATATATTACTCAGGTAAAAGACACTGAGAAATGCTGGGATGATTTTGTTCAGTTGAGAGATCCTGATTATTTCCTCTTGAGCTAACTGTTACATCAATTTAGTAAGATATACTTTTATAAGCAAAACTGAAACATTTATCATTTCTCTCCTACTTGATCCCTCTAGAAATTGATAATAAGAATCAGAGATTCCCAGGAGCCTTATCAGGTGAATAAGGAAGGTCATCTCCTGATAGGTACAGGAATCTCAAGATTTTGGGGACCTCAAGAAGAGAGGAATTCACCCAAATCTATAGATACTGCAGGTAAAATCTGATAGCAAATCTTTGATGTCACTTTCCTGGTCTTGAGAGACCTTTTAGAATTTTAATCTGAGATTTCTTATGAAAAGTTCTAGCAAAGCCTATTTTAAAAACCATATGATCAGTTATATAATCTGACTAAGGTTATTGCAACCAGACTTAAATTATACAAATTAGTCTTAATTTGGCTATATCTGGTAGAATTGAGGATCATTTTAAGATGTTTCAGTGGATGCTGGGTTCTAGTGCTGTATTTACTGCCAAAGATTCACTTCCCAGATAGTTCCTTGTTGCTATGTTACATTATTTTAAAGTCTAATTGAGTTATTAAAAGGACATTCAACTTGTTTTCTCAAGCTTATCAAAATAATCTATCCTTAAATGAAGATCAGATGTCTCATGACCTACAATCAGAAAATCATGTAGGCTAGGAAAGACATTGTTTAAATAACTCACTCAAGCCTAGATGGAAAGGCCCTTACTATGTACTCTTAACTAGTCCTGTGCAGCAAAACTAAGAGGAATTGACTCTTAGATTTATATTTGCCACTTAAAAAGGGCCCCCATACCAGACCAGTTTACAGAGTGGACTGCTGACCTCAAAGTCACCTTAAACTACACCCACATCAAGATGAGATGGTGGCACCAGAGGCAGACAGCTATCCCAAGATGCTGGACCTGACCCACATGATTATTTATAGTATTTTCTTGATTTCTTGGACTTTTGCATAAATCAAATGTTTTTCTGTCATGAGTATGACCCTATGCATAGTTTGGAAATCAATACAATTGTTGGGTTTATAGTCAATTATCTATCTCTTCTGGGTTACCTTGGTAGATTCCTCCATGCCAAGGCCCTAATTGGATGGCCCTTAGGACATTTATTCTAGAAGAAAGAAGTTGTATTTGTGCTCAGGCCACAGTTGATAGTATTAGATGTGGTCCGCTCACTTGGCCAATCAGTCACACTTGCTCTGACCATGACCATAAATAAGAATTTTATTTAAAGTTATCAGAGCAATGAGCTAATAAAAATTTTAGTAAAAAAATATAACCTCCATCACCTATGGGATGGGTTTATATGGCTTAACACTAGGCTATGATAAGTTTAAAAGAACTTATGTTGGAAACAGTTAAGCCATGCTAAGAATAATCAGCCTAATAACACTAGGAACTTGGGCTGGTTGTCTTATGAACAATGCTATTATATCATTACCTTTTAAGATAGCAACTGATACAGAACCATGGAAATCGCTCAGTCGTGTCCAACTCTTTGCGACCCCATAGACTGTAGCCTACTAGGCTTCCCCGTCCATGGGATTTTCCAGGCAAGAGTACTAGAGTGGGTTGCCATTTCCTTCTCCAGAGGATCTTCCCAACCCAGGGATCAAACCTGGGTCTCCCGCATTGCAGGCAGACGCTTTACCGTCTGAGCCACCAGGAAAGCCTTGGTACAGAACAGACTTGGTTAAATGACCTGGGGATATATACTGGGTCTAATGAAAGTCCTTGGCTAAATTCTTTCTTATGACCTTACTAGATCTAGTAGGTATATTACTGTACTCTGCCTATTTTACAAGATTGTCCTTTCTTACCAAATGTGTGACTGAGTCTCCAATAAAAAATACTGATGACTCTCCAGTAAAAATACTGATGACTGAGTGACATGAAATGATCCATTCAAATATATAGTTCTATGAGATCAATGATTTTTATAGTGTAATTCTAGGTAGGGGAAGACACAACAAGAGGAGATTTTTTTCTTGGACTATAACAGACTAATAAAACAGATAATCCAAAGAGTTTTGTCTACTGTTAATAGGACCTAGTCCAGAAATAGCACATTGAGTAGTTTATCAATGATATTCTGGCCTAGGAATAAGCATTCCTAGCACTATGGGACTGCCGTCTATGGGGTCGCACAGAGTAGGACACTACTGAAGTGATTTAGCAGCAGCAGCAGCACTATGGGACAAAATGGTCATGAAATGCCTCCCAAACTTTGGTTGAATTTATGACTATTAGCAGGCACTACCAATGAAAGACCACCTGACTGCCTCTTGAGAAACCTGTATGCAGGTCAGGAAGCAACAGTTAGAAATGGACATGGAACAACAGACTGGGTCCAAATAGGAAAAGGAGTACATCAAGGCTGTATATTATCACCCTGCTTATTTAACTTATATGCAGAGTACATCATGAGAAACACTGGGCTGGAAGAAGCACAAGCTGGAATCAAGATTGCCGAGAGAAATATCAATAACCTCACATATGCAGATGACACCGCCCTTATGGCAAAGTGAAGAGGAACTAAAAAGCCTCTTGATGAAAGTGAAAGAAGAGAGTGAAAAAGTTGGCTTAAAGCTCAATATTCAGAAAACGAAGATCATGGCATCTGGTCCCACCACTTCATGGGAAATAGATGGGGAAACAGTGGAAACAGTGTCAGACTTTATTTTTTTAGGCTCCAAAATCACTGCAGATGGTGATTACAGCCATGAAATTAAAAGATGCTTACTCCTTGGAAGGAAAGTTATGACCAACCTAGATAACATATTCAAAAGCAGAGACATTACTTTGCCAACAAAGGTCCATCTAGTCAAGGCTATGGTTTTTCCTGTGGTCATGTATGGATGTGAGAGTTGGACTATAAAGAAAGCTGAGTGCTGAAGAATTGATGCTTTTGAACTGTGGTGTTGGAGAAGACTCTTCCATCCTAAAGGAGACCAATTCTGGGTGTTCATTGGAAGGACTGATGCTGAGGCTGAAACTCCAATACTTTGGCCACCTAATGTGAAGACTTGACTCATTGGAAAAGACCCTGATGCTGGGAAGGATTGGGGGCAGGAGGAGAAGGGGACGACAGAGGATGAGATGGCTGGATGGCATCACCGACTCGATGGACATGGATTTAGGTAGACTCTGGGAGTTGGTGATGGACAGGGAGGCCTGGTGTGCTGCGATTCATGGGACCACAAAGAGTTGGACATGACTGAGCGACTGAACTGAACTGACCAATGAAAGAATGTCACTTACTACCTGGTTCTACAAGAATTAAGTCATTAGCCACTGTGTGGCTAACCTTCAACATACCCTGAAAGGAATTTGGAGTGGAAATCAGAAATGAGGTACTCTGTGCTCTAGAAAAACTGTCAGGTCTTTAGAGACTTAAAGTTTCAGGAGAAAATTTAATGAATCCTAAATCTTACATCTTCCCAAACTTAATGGTTTTAGTGCTTTTCTAAAATCTCTTTCCCTCATGACTAGCAGCAACTTTTTACCAGGATATGTGCTTGGTTGCACCTACCCCTGCCTGAGCCAGAAATCACATAGATACTGACCTCCCTCCTGACTTCTTCAGAACAGCTTCTCAGAGCTATCTGAGAGGCTGCTTCCTGGGCCATCATGCTCAGTAAGACACAAACTCAACTCAACACAACAGCTTTTATGTTGTGTGGCTTTTCAGTCAACTGTACTTACAAACATACAACTGCAAATGATTTGACAATACATACACATCTCTACAAACATACCTGCATCATGTATGAAAACTGAACATATACTAGGCCAAGAAATAAGTCTAAAAAATGTCAGCGTTTATATATATCAGCTCTCTGACCAAAATGTACCTCGTTAGAAATTAATAAAAACAATCAAAAAAGATTATAACTAGACACTTCAAATAATCTCTTTCCAAATATGAGGTCCAAGAAAAAAATCATAATGGAACTTATAAAGTAATGAGTTAAGTATGAATAGACTATATGTAAAAATATGTAGGATGAAGCCACAATGTTACTATGCTGGGGTCACCAAGACAACCCTCCAATTCAGTAATTTGCTAAGAAGACTCAGTAGACTCACCATATATTCATACTAATGGTGATAACTTATTACAGCAAAAGTGTACTGAGCACAATCAACAAAGGCAAAGAGCACATGGGTAAAGTTTGGGAGAGGCCAAGAGCAAGTTTCTAATAGTCCTTTCTCAGTGGAATCACACAGGATACACTTAGTTCACCCAGTGAGGACTTCTGACAACACAAAAGAAATATTGCCAACCAGGGAATCTCATTAGAGCCTCAATGAGCAAGATTTTAATTGGGAACTGATCACACAGGTACACTTTGCCTGGTAAGTATTCCAGGCAAATTCCAGATTCCAGACTCCCATGATGAAAGACTATGTTCAGAGTAAACCACATTGCTTGTACAGTATAGGCACAGTGGCACTCTTGTCAAATATAGTGGGAACCCTCCCAAAATCCAAGTCAGTACATACCAGCAAAGGTCCAATCTTATAAGAAAGTCTTTCAAAGAACATTAGTCAGGCCTGCTCTGGTATTGTCTGTTTTCAGTTACTTAACTGGAGAATAAATACATCATCTCAAATGCCTACATTAAAATAAAAGACATCCAAAAGAAGAAATTAGAATATGGTAGAATTATCCTTAAAAAAAAAAAAATACATAGAATGAAACACTGAAAAAAAAGATTAATAGTAGAACTGTGGGCAGAGGAGCCTGGAGGGCCAAGTCCATGGGTTGCAAAGAGTTGGACATGGCTGAGCACACACACAATGACAACAGAATTAACTAAGCTTAAATTTGATTCCATGAAGAGATAAAAATTAGCGGGAAAGATAAGAAAATAGGGGTGGACAGAGAAACAAATATGAGTAAGAATGAAAATGGAAATGCAACTATAGTTAGGATATTTAAATGTAATAAAACCAAATGAATAATTTTATACAAGTAAATTGAAGTGATCAAATAACAATTCCTTGACTTGAGATCCATATCTGTTGTCCTTAACTCTGGAAGGGTGCTATGATAATTTGGCCAATAGAATATGGAGAAATGATGGTGTGCTACTTTTCTGCACTCTGGCTTCAGGAGACTGACAGCAGCCATTTCCTGTCTCTTGGAACATTCATACCTGGAACCAACCTATCTTGCTTTATTGAATCCAAGCAATTCTGTGGCAATACCCACATAGAGAATAATGGCAGCCTGAATCCAACGGCCCCAGCTCAGGTTCCAGCAAAGAGCTTACCAGCCATGTGAGTGAGCCATCTTGGAGGTGGACTATTCAGCTTCAGTTAGCCTCCCCAGCTAATGCCATGAGGAGCAGGCATTTAACTAAATCCAACCCAAATTGCAGATTAGTGAGCACAATAAATTATTGTGTTATTTTAATCCATTAGGTTTTGGGATGGTTTGTTACACAGCAGTTATGGAAGATTACAGAATTTGATCAAGTTGACAACTCCATAGAAAAATAGAATTTTTCAAAAGTTATTCAAGATGAAGTAGGAAGCCAGAATAGTCCCAATACTAGTAAATCAAATCAAGAGGAGTAAAATGTCAGAGGAGGAGGAGGACATGGAATTCACTTCTCACCATAAATGTATCAAGAATACATCTTAAAGTGGAACAAATCTCACAAAGTAGCTGCTGAACTCTAGCAGAGGACCTCAGACACCTAAAAGGATAAGAAAGATTCCCAGAGTAACCAGGTAGGACCAAAGTAAGAAGGGAAAAGGAAGAGGAAAGAATGCAGGAAGAGACTTGTGGCCCTGGGGGCAGCTAAAGGAGAGGAGAGGGTCCCACATCTGTGGAAGCTCCCTCACTGGTAGGGAGATAAGCTGGGACAGAAGGGGTGCTCAGAAGAGAGTGCAGCAACCAGTTTGTGGCAGGCAAGACAGAGTGAGACCTACACAGATGGTCCATGCGATGCCCTGTGAGCCCCACCCTGAGATGTGTCAGGGGCTGGGTGCTGGAATGTAGGGTTTGGAGAGCAAATTCAGGAAGAGGGTTGCTGTTGGCTATGAGGAGACAGCCAGAGGGAACAAGAGTGAGGGGTCTGCAACGGTAATGATTGTGGAGAAAGCTCCCTTTGTGCCCCCTCTCTGATGGGCCAGGCTCATGTGCTTCGGGGCAGCTTCAGGAACAGTGCCTGTGAGTGGTCCACATGCAGAGGTAGAGTTCAAACCACAGCTGAGCCCCAGGGGCCATGCAACCTAAGGAAGAGCTGAAATCTGTCCTCATGGCTGTGCAAACTACAGATTTACATCCCCTCAACTGGCTTTTTAAACTCTGAGACTGAAAAACATCTGAACAAACAAGTGCTTCCACAGCCAAGATGGCTCAAGCTTTAGCAGCTGTGGACTTTCTGGGCACGTACACATATGGCTTGGGTCAGGCTAGAGTCTGAGTGTCCCCATAGTACCTACAATGGGTGCAGATCCATGATCAGTGTGATCCTGGGACCTGCCTTCAGTGGATTTATACTGGTGACCTGATGAAAATAATGCCAGAGAGACGCCAGGGCCAGGTGACTGTACACCCGCAGTTCAGGTGAGGCTGACAGCAGTGCCAACAGCTGTAGTCTGAGTTCACACAGTTGGTGGAAGGTGACACAACAGAGCTCACCCACAGGTGAACAGCTCTGGAGGAGGAAGGCTCAGTGACTTCTCTCCCAGTGGGAGAGCTCCAATCCCACCTACCCACACCACAGACCAGAACCACAGCTAAGAAACAATCCGGGTGCCTCTAATCCGACAACCAGAGAGCAGACCTCACGCTTGACAGGGCAGTTCCAAGCACAGAGCAAAGGGAGGCCCTACTCAATATCTAGTGCAGGCTCTGGTCACCACAACATCAGTCACACCTATCAAGGGGATAATGATCAGCATACACCGAGGAAAGAGGTGGCATGCATCTATGCTAAAAACAGCCCTCACACCAAAAAGTATTAAGCCCATGCAGGGTACTCAGGGACATTCCCACATAAAAATAGCCATCCAAGACAGTCTGAGGGACTGGCAGCAGGAGGAAGAACTCCCAGAGCATTTAGCTTTGAACGCCAGCAAGAGTTGAGTGCAGGGGCTCTAAAGGGCTGGGGGGAAACAGAGACTACATTCTTGGAGGACACACACAAGGCCTCATGTGCATTGGGACTGAACACAAAACCGTGCCTCCATAGGAACCAGAGACAGACCCACATAGGCTTCTTGGAGGGTCTCCTGGGGAGGAAAGGGTTAACTGTAGCTCACTTGGTGGGGGTAGGGGGTCAAACAGTCTGGTAGCAGGGAATATTGATCAGCAAGAGCTCTCTTAGAGCTTCTCATTTAGGCACCAATGCCGGGCCCCACCCAACAATCTCCAGTGCTGGAAAGCCTCAGGCCAAACAACAAACAAGATAGGAGCAGAGGCCCAGGCATCAGAAAACAGGCTGCCTCAAGCTGGTTTTTTTTTTTTTTTTTTTAATTTTATTTTATTTTTAGACTTTACATAACTGTATTAGTTTTGCCAAATATCAAAATGAATCCACCACAGGTATACACGTCAAGCTGGTTTTAGAAAAGGCAGAGGAACCAGAGATCAAATTGCCAACATCCGCTGGATCATGGAAAAAGCAAGAGAGTTCCAGAAAAACATCTATTTCTGCTTTATTGACTACGCCAAAGCCTTTGACTGTGTGGATCACAATAAACTGTGAAAAATTCTGAAAGAGATGGGAATACCAGACCACCTGATCTGCCTCTTGAGAAATTTGTATGCAGGTCAGGAAGCAACAGTTAGAACTGGCCATGGAACAACAGACTGGTTCCAAATAGGAAAAGGAGTACATCAAGGCTGTATATTGTCACCCTGTTTATTTAACTTATATGGAGGGTACATCATGAGAAACACTGGACTGGAAGAAACACAAGCTGGAATCAAGATTGCTGGGAGAAATATCAATCACCTCAGATATGCAGATGACACCACCCTTATGGCAGAAAGTGAAGAGGAAATACAAAGCCTCTTGATGAAAGTGAAAGTGGAGAGTGAAAAAGTTGGTTAAAGCTCAACATTCAGAAAACAAAGATCATGGCATCCGGTCCCATCACTTCATGGGAAATAGATGGGGAAACAGTGGAAACGGTGGCTGACTTTATTTTTCTAGGCTCCAAAATCACTGCAGATGGTGACTGCAGCCATGAAATTAAAAGACGCTTACTCCTTGGAAGGAAAGTTATGACCAACCTAGATAGCATATTCAAAAGCAGAGACATTACTTTGCCAACAAAGGTCCATCTAGTCAAGGCTATGGTTTTTCCTGTGGTCATGTATGGATGTGAGAGTTGGACTGTGAAGAAGGCTGAGCACCGAAGAATTGATGCTTTTGAACTGTGGTGTTGGAGAAGACTCTTGAGGGTCCCTTGGAGTGCAAGGAGATCCAACCAGTCCATCCTGAAGGAGATCAGCCCTGGGATTTCTTTGGAAGGAATGATGCTAAAGCTGAAACTCCAGTACTTTGGCCACCTCATGTGAAGAGTTGACTCATTGGAAAAGACTCTGATGCTGGGAGGGATTGGGGGCAGGAGGAGAAGGGGACGACAGAGGATGAGATGGCTGGATGGCATCACTGACTCAATGGACGTGAGTTTGAGTGAACTCTGGGAGTTGGTGATGGACAGGGAGGCCTGGCGTGCTGCGATTCATGGGGTTGCAAAGAGTCGAACACGACTGAGCGACTGAACTGAATTGAACTCAAAGTTATACTGAACTCACAGCCATCTCAAAACACAGCCTTTGATATAGCCCTGCACACTAGAGGAATAAGACCTAGCTCCACACACCAGAGGGCAGGCACCTGTCCCTCCTATACAGGTCCCTGGATTAACTTCACCCACCAGGGTGCAGAGGCCAGAAGCAAGAGGAACTATGATCCTGCAGCCTGTGGAGAGGAGAGACCAAAAACATAGGAAGTCAAAAGACAAAATGAGACATAAAAATAAATTGCATAAAAATTGACAAGAACAGCCAAATGAAGAAGAGAGAGGCTATCTACCTGAAAAAGAATTCAGAATAATGCTAGTAAAGATGATTCAAAATCTTGGAAAAAGAATGGAGTCACAGACTGAGAATATACAAGACATGATCTTAAATTTAAGTTGATTAAATTCTCCAACCAGAAAACAAGATTGGATGACTTGATACAAAAACAACTCTAGCCATTTTTATTCAACATTGTTTTGGAAATTCTAGCCATGGGAATCAGGAAGAAGAAGAAATAAAAGGAATCCAAATTGGAAAAGTAGTAGTAAAACTATCACTGTTTGTACATAACCTGATCATATACATAGAAAATCCTATAGATGATACTAGAAAGCTACTGAGCTCATCAGTGAATTCAGTAAAGTTTCAGGATACAAAATTAATACACAGAAATATCTTGCATTCCTATACACTAACAATAAAAGATTAAAAAGAGAAATGAAGGAAACAATCTCATTTACCATCACATCAAAAAGGATAAAATATCTAGGAATAAATCTACTTAAGGAGGCAAACTTCCTGGTGGTCCAGTGGCTAAGACACTATGTTCCCAATGCAGGGGACCCAGGTTTGATCCCTGGTCAGAGAACTAGATCCCACATACCAAAACTAAGTTCTGGAACTTCCCTGTAGCTCATACAGTAAAGAATCTGCTTGTAATGCAGGAGACCCAGGTTTGATACCTGGGTCAGGAAGATCCTCTGGAGGAGGGAAGGCAACCCACTCTAGTCTTCTTGCCTGGAGAATCTCATGGACAGAGGAGCCTGGTGGGCTACAGTCCATGGGGTTGCAAAGAGTCAGACACAACTGAGTGACTGAGCACACACAAGGAGGCAAAAGACCTGTACTCAGAAAACTGTAAGAGGCTGATGAAAGAAATCAAAGATGACAGAAACAGTTGGAGAGATGCAACATGTTCTTGGGTTGAAAGTTATGAATGTTGTCAAAATGCCTATACTATCCAAAGCAATCTACATTTTCAAGCAACCTCTTTAAAATCTCCAATGGCATTTTTCACAACATCAGAATAAAAAATTTTTACAATTTGTATGGAAATACAAAAGATCTGAATAGCTGAAGGAACCTTGCAAAGAAAAGCAGAGCTGGAGGAATCAGGCCCCCAGACTTCAGACTATACTACAGAGTTACAATAATCAAAACTGTGGTAATGGCACAAAAACACAAATATGTATCATTGGGACAGGATAGAAAGTCCAGAGATAAAACCACACACCTGTGGTCAGCTAATCTTTGACAAAAGAGGGAAGAATATAAAATGGAGAAATGACAGTCCGTTCAAGAAGCGGTCCTGGGAAAACATGTAAAAGACTGAAACTAGATCTTTAGAGAGTATCAAAACTCTCTAACACCATCTACAAAAATAAACTCAAGATGGACTAAAGACCTAAATGTAAAGCCAGATACTATAAAAATCTAAGAGAAAAATACAGAGTGAAGTGAGTGAAAGTCATTCAGTTGCGTCCGACTCTTTGTGACCCCATGGATTGTAGCCCACCAGGCTCTCCTCTGTCCATGGGATTCTCCAGGCAAGAATACTGGAGTGGGTTGCCATAGGCAGAACACTCTGGCATAAATCACAGCAATATTCTTTTTTGATCTACCTCCTAAAGAAAATAAAAACAAAAATTAAAGAAATCTAAAAAAACTTAAAAGCTTTCGTCCGACTCTTTGCGACCCCATGGATTGTAGCCCACCAGGCTCTCCTCTGTCCATGGGATTCTCCAGGCAAGAATACTGGAGTGGGTTGCCATAGGCAGAACACTCTGGCATAAATCACAGCAATATTCTTTTTTGATCTACCTCCTAAAGAAAATAAAAACAAAAATTAAAGAAATCTAAAAAAACTTAAAAGCTTTTGCACAGCAAAGGAAACCATTAGCAAAACAAAAAGACAATCCACAGAATGGAGAAAATATTTGCGAGGGAAGCAACCAACAAGGGATTAATCTGCAAAATATACAGATAGTTTATGCAGCTCTATATAAAAAAAACAAACAACCCAATTGAAAAATGGATCAAAGACATACAGATGGCCAAAATGCACATGAAAATAGCCTCAACCTCAGTAATTATTAGAGAACTGCAAATCAAAACTACAATGAAGTATCATCTCACGCATGTCAGAATGATCATCATCAAAAAAATCTACAAACGATAAACGCTGGAGGTGGTGTGGTAAAAAGGGAAGCCTCCTGTTGGATTATGTATACTGTTGTTGGGAATGTACATTGGTAAGACCATTATGGAGAACAGTATGGAGGTTCCTTGAAAAACTAAATATAGAACTATCATATGACTCAGAAATTCCACTCAGCATATATCCAGAGAAAACAATAATTTAAAAAGACACATGCACCACAATGTTGACTGAAGGACTATTTACAGTAGCCAATGCGTGGAAGTCACCTAAATGTCCATCAGTAGAAGACTGGACAAAGAGGAGGTGGTACACATATACATGGAATATTACTCAACCATAAAAAGAAAAACATAATGCCATTTCTAGCAACAGAAACAGACCTAGAGATTGTCATACTGAGTGAAGTCAGAGAAATACAAATATGATATGATATCACATATTTTAAATTAAAAACATTTTTTTTAAGGTATGAATGAACCTATTTATAAAACAGAGACTCATGGATGTAGAAAACAATTTATGGTTTCCATGGAGGAAGGGAAGCATAGAGATGAACTGGTACACTGTGACTGACATATATACACTACTGTGTATAAAATGGATAACTAGTAAGGACTTGCTATATAGCACAGGGAATTCTACCTCAATACTCTGTAATGAATTCCATGGGAAAAGAATCTACAAAAGAGTGGATGCATGTATATGTATAATTGATTCATTTTGCTGTATACCTGAAACTAATACAACATTGTAAATCAACTATACTCCAATAAAAATTTTAAAAAAGATTTATAAGGAGGTATTGTTAAGTTGAAATATTTTTCTAATTATATCATAATAAAAGATTGACTTAAAAAAGGAAATCAAATATGAAATTTAAATATTCTTATAAAGAGCAAATGAAATCCAGATAGTTGTATAGAAGACTTCTACCAATAATAGATAAATTATTCATATTTTATAAAAACTCTCCCAGAAAATAGAAAATGATTTTTTACTACTTATTTTATTAAGAAAGTATAACTTTGATACTAAGCCAAACTCACCATGAAAAAAAAATCATAGACTAGTATCACACATGATCATTGATATAGTTTCAAAGAAAATACGTGCAAACCAACAAACTTTATTAAAATATTAGTGAAAATTGACCAAGTTTTATTTATCCCAGAAATGTAATAATGTTTTAGAAAAGAAAATCTACAAATATCATTCATCACATTAATATATATTAAAGTGGAAAAACCCTTCATGGATCACAGACTTGTCATGGCAAAGGGGCTTGTATAACTCAATGAAGTTATGAGCCATGCTGTGTAGGACCAAAGATGGATGGGTCTTAGTGAAGAGTTTTGACAAAATGTGGTCCACTGGAGGAGGAAATGGCAACCACGCCAGTATTCTTGCCATGAGATCCATATGAACAGTATGAAAAGGTAAAACAATACGACACTGGAAGAGGAAAGGCCTAGGTTGGCAGGTGTCCAGTATGCTACTGGGAAAGAGCAGAGGGCAAGTACTAATACCTCCAGAGAGAATGAAGTGGCGGCGCCGAAGCAGAAACGATGCTCAGTTGTGCATGTGTCTAGTGGTGAAAGTAAAATCCCATGCTATAAAGAACAATATTGCATAGGAACCCGAGTGTTAGGTCCATGAATCAAGGTCAATCAGGAGATGGCAAGACTGAAAATCAACATTTTAGGAATAAATGAACTAAAGTGGATGGGAATAGGTGAATATAATTCAGATGACCATTATATCTACTACTGTGAGCAAGACTCCCTTAGAAGAAATGGAGTAGCCCTCATAGTCAACAAAAGGGTCTGAGATGTAGTACTTGGGTGTAACCTCAGAAACGACAGAATGATCTCAGTTTGTTTCCAAGGCAAACCATTCAACATCAAAGTAATTCAAGTCTAAGACCCAACCTCTGATGCCAAAGAATCAGAAGTTGACTGGGTACTTGAAGACCTGCAAGATCTTCTAGAACTAACAACAACAACAACAAAAAGCCATTTTCATCAAAGGGGATTGGAATGCAAAAGTAGAAGTTCAAGATATACTTGGAATAACAGACAAGTTTGCCCTTGGAATACAAAATGAAGCAGGGCAAAGGCTAATAGTTTTGTGAATGGAACATGTTGGTCGTAGCAACCCTTTTCTGACAACCCAAGAGACAACTCCACACATGGATATCAATAGATGGTCAATACTGAAATCAGATTGATTATATTCTTTGCAGTCAAAGATGGAGAAGCTCTATACAGTTAGCAAAAACAAGACCTTGATCTGACTGTGGCTCAGATCATGAGCTCCTTATTGTAAAACTCAGACTTAAATTGAAGAAAGTAGGGAAAACCACTAGGCCATTCACCACTCAGTCATGTCTGATTCTTTGCAACCTCGTGGACTATCGCTCGCCAGGCTCCTCTGTCCAGGGGATTGTCCCAGAAAGACTACTGGAGTGGGGGGCTATTTCCTCCTCCAGGGGATCTTCCCGACCCAGGGATCGAATCCGTATCTCTTGCATTGGCAGGCAGATTCTTCACCACTAGTGCCACCTGGGAAGCTCCAACTAGGCCATTCAGGTTTGTCCTAAATCAAATTCCTTATGGAGGTGATGAATAGATTCAAGGAATTAGATCAGGCTAGACAGACTACCTGAATAACTATGGATGGAGGTTCATAAAACTGTACAGAAGGCAGTGACCAAAACCATTCCAAAGAAAAAGAAATGCAAGAAGGCAAAGTGGTTGTCTGAGAAGGGTGTACAAATAGCTGAGGAAAGAAGAGAAGTGAAAGACATGAAAGGGAAAAATACACCCAAGGGAATGCAGAATTCCAGAGGATAGCAAGGAGTGATAAAAGGCCTTCTTAAATGAATAATGCAAAGAAAAGAAAGAGATCTCTTCAAGAAAATTGAAGATATCAAGGGGACATTCCATGCAAGGATGGGCAAGATAAAGAACAGAAATGGCAAGGACCTAACAGAAGCAGAAGAGATTAAGAAGAGGTGACAAGAATACACTGAAGAACTATACAAAAAAGGTCTTAATGACATGGATAACTGCCATGATGTGGTCACCCACTTAGAGCAAGACATCCTGGAGTATGAAATCAAGTGGACCTTAGGAAGCATTCACTTCAGTTGCTTAGTTGTGTCCGACTCTTTGCAACCCCATGAATTGCAGCACGCCAGGCCTCCCTGTCCATCACCAACTCCCGGAGTTCACCCAAACTCATGTCCATCAAGTCACTGATGCCATCCAGCCATCTCATCCTCTGTCAACCCCTTCTCCTCCTGTCCTCAATTCCTCCCAGGATCAGAGTTTTTTCCAATGAGTCAACTCTTCCCATGAGGTGGCCAAAGTACTGGAGTTTCAGCTTTAGCATCAGTCCTTCTAAACACCACCCAGGACTGATCTCCTTTAGAATGGACTGATTGGATCTCCTTGCAGTCCAAGGGACTCTCAAGAGTCTTCTCCAACACCACAGTTCAAAAGCATCAGTTCTTTGGTGCTCAGGTTTCTTCACAGTCCAACTTTCACATTCATACTTGACCACTGGAAAAACCATAGCCTTGACTAGAAGGATCTATGGACAAAGCTAGTGGAGATGATGGAATTTCAGAGGAGCTATTTAAAATGCTAAAAGATGATGCTATTAAAGAGCTAAACTCAAAATATCAGCAAATTTGGAAAATTCAAAACTGGTCATAGGGCTGGAAAAGGTCAGTTTTCATTCCAATTCCAAAGAAGGGAAATGCCAAAGACTGTTCAAATTATAGTGCAATTGTGCTCATCTCACTAGCAAGGTTATGTTCAAAATCCTTCAAGCTAGGATTTAGCAGTACATGAATGGAGAACTCTTGATAAGCCTCTTGATGATGGTGAATGAGGAGAGTGAAAGAGCTGGCTTAAGATTAAATATTAAAAAAACTAAGATAATGGCATCCAGCCCTTTGCTGCATGGCAAATAGAAAGGGAAAGTTGGAATTAATGGCAGATTTCCTCTTCTTGGGCTCCAAAATCACTGTGGACAGTGACTGCAGCCATGAAATCAGAAGACAGTTTCTTCTTAGCAGGAAAGGGATGACAAACCTAGACAGTGTGTTGAAAAGCAGAGACATTACTCTGCCAACAAAGATCCATAGTCTAGGCTATGGTCTTCCCAGTGTTCAAGTACGGTTGTGAGAGCTGGATCATAAAGAAGCTGAGCACTGAAGAATTGATGCCTTTGAACTGTGGTGCTGGAGAGACTCCTGAAAGTCCCATGGACAACAAGGAGACCAAACCAGTCAATCTTAAGGGTGATGAACCCTGAATATTTACTGGAAAGACTGATGCTGAAGCTGAAGCTCCAGTATTTTGGTCATCTGATGTGAATAGATAACTCATTGGAAAAATCCCTGATGCTGGGAAAGATTGAGGGCAGATGGGGAAGAGGGTGTCAGAGGATGAGAGATGGCTGGATGGCATCAGTGATGCAATGAACATGAACTTGGGAAAGCTCTGGGAGACGGTGAGAGACAGGGAGGCCTGGTGTGCTGCAGTCCGTGGGATCACAAAGAGTCAGACACAATTGGGTGACTGAACAACAACAGAATAAAGAATGGGTTTCCCCAGTGGTTCAGGGGTAAAGAAACCATCTACAATGTGGGAGCTGCAAGAGACATGGGCTCGATCCCTGGGTCAGGAAGATCCCCTCGATTACAGGAGTGGCACGACAACCCATTCCAGTATTCTTGCCTGGAGAATCTCAAGGACAGAGGAGCCTAGAAGGCTACAGTCCATAAGGTTGCAAAGAGTCGGAAACAACTGAAGTGACTTAGTATGGAATGGATAACTTCCAGATGTACAAGCTTGGTTTAGAAAACGCAAAGGAACTAGAGATCAAATTGCCAACATTCGTTGGATCCTGGGGGAAGCAAGAGAATTCCAGAAAAACATATACTTCTGCTTCACTATGCTAAAGCCATTGACTATGTTCATCACAGAAAACTGTAGAAAATTCTTCTTAAAGAGATAGGAATACCAGACCACCTTACTTGTCTCCTGAGAAACGTTTATGCAGGTCAAGAAGCAACAGTTAGAAAATAGAACAATTGACTGGTTCAAAATTAGGAAAAGATTACAAAAAGGCTGTATATTGTCACCCTGCTTAATTAACTTGTTCACAGAGTACATCATACAAAAGGCCAGTTTGGAGGAATCCTGATCTGGAATCAAGATTGCCTGGAGAAATATCAACAACCTCAGATATGCAGATGATACCACTCATGAAAGGAATTAAAGAGCCTCTTGATAAGGATGAAAGAGGAGAGTGAAAAAACTGGTTTAAAGCTCAACTTTCAAAAAACTAAGATCATGGCATCTAGTCCTTTCACTTCATGGCAAATAGATGGGGAAAAAAGATGGAAACAAAGGAAGATTTTATTTTCTTGTGCTCCAAATCACTGCAGATAGTGATTGCAGTCATGAAATTAAAAGGCGCTTGCTCCTTGAAAGAAAAGCTATGACAAACCTAAACAGTGTATTAAAAAGCAGAGACATTACTTTGCCAACAAAGGTCCGTATAGTCAAAGCTGTGGTTTTTCCAGTAGTCATGTATGGATGTGAGAGTTGAACCATAAAGAAGGCTGAGCACTAAAGAATTGATGCTTTCAAATCCTGGTGCTGGAGGAGACTCCTGAGAGTCCCTTGGACTGCAAGGTGATCAAACCAGTCAATCCTAAAAGAAAAAGTGAAAGTGAAAGTCGTTCAGTCGTGTCCGACTCTGTGACCCCATGGACTATACAGTCCGTGGAATTTTCCAGGTCAGAATATTGGAGTGGGTAGCTTTTCCCTTCTCCAGGGGATCTTCCCAACCCAGGGATCAAACCCGGATCTCCCACATTGCAGGTGAATTCTTTACCAGCTGAGCCATAAGGGAAGCCCAGGAATACTGGAGTGGGTAGCCTTTCCCTTCTCCAAGGGATCTTCCCAACCCAGGAATCAAACCGGGATCTCCTGCATTGCAGGCAGATTCTTAACCAACTGAGCTATCAGGGAAGCCACCCTAATATTCATTGGAAGGACTAGTGCTGAAGCTCCAATACTTTGGCCCCCTGATGTGAAGGGCTGACTCATTGGAAAAGATCCTGTCTGCGATGAAAGACTGAAGGCGACAAAAGAAGGCATCAGAGGATGAGATGGTTAGATAGCATCATCGACTCAATGGATGAATTTTAACAAACGGCAAGTGATAGTGGAGGACAAGGGAACCTGGAGCACTACAGTCCATGAGGTCACAAAGAGTCAGACATGAGTCAGCGACTGAACAACAACAAAGTAGAAAGTGAATTTCCTTGATCTGGAGCAAAACCAAAACGATTCTAAGTATAATTCAGCATCCATTATAAAACCAACCAACTCCCAGGCAGAAAAAGGATTTCCTAACTTGAGAAAGTGTATTTATAAGATATCTAATAATTTATAATTTCAGTTTTAATTTTTAAAACCTTATTACATTGATTTAAATGTAATTGGTACATTTGGGTTCAAACTTTATAATTTTCTAAATCATTTCTCTGTTCTTGAATGCCATTCATGAATAATTTTCCCCGGTAATTAGAAATTTTACCTTTATTATGTATGAAGTCTCTTTATGAGTTGCATATTTTTCAGCACTTTCTAAATTTTAAGTTTATTAACAATTTTTTTACTTGTTAGAAACATACTTCCAAAATTATTGTCTTTTCATACGTATACATATGAACATTTTCATACATATATGTGAATATTTTTATTCTACTGTCCCAGGTCTTAGGTGCAGCATGTGGGATCTAATTCCCTGACCCGGGATCCAACCAGGGTCCTCTGTATTGGGAGCATGGAGTCTTAGCCTCTTGACCACTGGGAAGTCCCGTAATTATGGTTTTGCATTGCTGAACTTTTCCATTTGATATTAGAATACATTCTTTAATAAATGTAGTTATGTTATATATCATATTAATGCACACTTCTTGCTTTAAGGGTTTTTTTCCATGACTTATTACTTGCTGTTTATTTTATATTTATTTTATAATAGGGAAATGATGTTAGACTAAAAGCACATTCTAGTGATTTTCTTATTCAAGTTCAAAATGGGTCATTAACCAGTGGAGACAACTTGCAACATCAACTCTGCATGTGGCCCAGGAACTGCTACTGATGTACAGTGCAGTGGTGGTTCAAGGACTTTTGCAAAAGAGATGAGAGCCTTGAAGATAAGGGGCACAGTGGTCGGCCATTCGAAGTTGACAAGGACCCATTGAGAGGACCATCGAAGCTGATCCTCTTACAACTATGTGCTAAGTCGCTTCAGTTGTGTCCGACTCTGTGCGACCCCTTAGATGGCAGCCACCAGGCTCCCCCATCCCTGGGATTCTCCAGGCAAGAATACTGGAGTGGGTTGCCATTGCCTTCTCCAATGCACAAAAGTGAAAAGTTAAAGTGAAGTCCCTCAGTCATGTCCGACTCTTAGCGACCCCATGGACTGCAGCCTACCAGGCTCCTCCATCCATGGGATTTTCTAAGCAACAGTACTGGAGTGGGGTGCCATTGCCTTCTCCAACAACTATGTGAGAAATTGCTAAAGAACTCAACACTGACCATTCTATGATCATTTGGCATTTGAAGCAAATTGGAAAGGTGAAAATGTTTGATAAGTGGGTGCCTCGTGAACTGACCACAAATCTAAAAAATTGTCGTTTTGAAGTGTCATCTTCTATTATTCTACCCAACAATAACAAACCATTTCTCCATCGCATTATGACATGTGATGAAAAGTGGATTTTATATTGCAACTGGCGATGAACCAGCTCAGTAGTTGAACTGAGAATAAGCTCCAAAGCACTTTCCTAAGCCAAACATGCACCCAGAAAAGGTCATGGTCACTGTTTGGTAGTCTGCAGCTGGTCTGAAATCCACTACAGCTTTCTGAATCCTGGGGAAACCATTACATCTGAGAAGTATGCTCAGCACATTGGTGAGATACACTGAAAACTTCAACACCTGCATCCGACACTGGTCAACAGAAAGGGCCCAGTTCTTCTCCACGGTGAACACTGACTGCATGTCACACAACCAGCACTTCAAAAAGTTGAACTAGTTGGTCTATGAAGTTTGGCCTCATCTGCCATATTCACCTTACTTCTTGCCAGCTGACTACCATTTCAAGGATCTCAACAACTTTTTGTAGGAAAGATGCTTCCACAGCCAGAAGGAGGCAGTAAATGCTTTCTAAGTTTCTGTCAAGCATGGATTTTTATGCTGCAGGAATAAACTAACTTGTTTCTCATTGGCAAAAACATGTTGATTGTAATGGTTCCTATTTTGATTAATAAAGATGTGTTTGAGCCTAGCTGCAATGATTCAAAATTCATGGTCCAAAACTGCAATTATATTTGCACCAACCTAAATGTTTTAAATTTTCCTAGAAACTTTAGAATTTATTTCCCAGTCCAACAAAACAATACAACCTTTATTGCTAATAGGTTACAATAAAGTTTTACACTAAACTGGGAAACTTTTTGGATGTTGAGTCTTTCTATCAAATAACATTGCATGTTTTTTCATTCATTTATTTTTATACTCTTCAGAAGCAATGTAGAATTTCTTCATCTACATCATGCTCATCTTTTGGACCAAATTTTCTGATATTAGTCAGTCTATCTCTAGTTTTCTCTATCTACTCTGCTTAGACTGGATAGAGAAACTATGTATCTATATTCTCTATGCAAATATGTACTTAATGGAATAAACAGAAGGCCTGCACAAATCTATACTGTTCTCATTAAAACTAAATAAATTCATTCATTCTTATTACATTCAATTTTCTACTTTTCCAGTATCATTATAGATGGCTGTTTCAAACACAACCTGTTCCAATCAAGCAGAATTTTACTTTCTTTTTGATACTTATGATGTTATAACTGGCCAATGCAAACCTCTTTAGACGTTTCTTCGTGTTTTCAGCACTGCCTCTGGTATTTAAAAAACATCCTTGTTTTCTCACGCAGCGTTTTTCAAGCCTATGTTAATTTTTTTCCTGCTGTATAGAATAGAATTGCCTCCAATGAAAAGTACTATCAAAGATCAAAACCTAAGTGCTAGAGGAAGTAGCTTGATTCACATGAATATTTTGGTAGGTAGCATGACTTCCCTTGTAGACCACTTAGTAATAGATCATGAAATATCTTTAAGTGGCTTTTTTTTTCAGTTTTTTTTTTTTTTTTTAAGTCTATCATGATCCTCCTCAAACGTGAAAGTTGCTCAGTCATGTCCGACTCTTTGCAAGCCCATGGATGGCAGCCCGTTAGGCTCCTCTGTCCATGGGGATTCTCTAGGCAAGAATATTGGAGTGGGTAGCCATTCCCTTCTCCAGGGGATATTCCCCAATCAGGGATCGAACCCAGGTCTTCCACATTGCAGGTGGATTCTTTACCATCTGAGCCACCAGGGAAGCCCAGTCTATGACATATACCATTTAGCCCTAGCATTACTAAATCATTTACATTTAATTCTAATGTAATAATGTATGCTTCCTAGGTGGTGCTAGTGGTAAAGAACCCTCCTTGCCAATGCAGGAGATATAAGGAGACATGGGTTCGATCCCTGGGTTGGGAAGATCCCCTGGAGGAGGAAATGGCAACCCACTCCAATATTCTTGCCTGGAGAATCCCAAGAACAGAGGAGCCTGGCAGGCTATTATAGTACATAGGGGCACAAAGAGTTCAACATGACTGAAGTTACTACACACACACAATATAATAATGTATTTATATTCTCCATATCATTTCTGTTTATATCTTTAGCTCTCAAAGCAAGTTGCAATTAAGCTGTCCTTTATAATGCTCTCCATCAAGACTTTGCATTATACTGACCACAATACAACAAAAAATGAAAGTAACTTTCAAAATTACCATAAATAATATAGCTATAATTACCTTTTATTCTACTAATATTATTGGATACTTAAAAAACTCAATATTCTAGTAAAAAAAAAAGCACTAGTATAATAATTGGGGAAATAATCCATTTCTAATAGACACAAACTGGTAAAAGACTTACTTCAAGAAAACTAAAATTACATTTCAGAACTTAGGAAAAATGATCTGAATAAAACGGAAAGACATGACATAACTATAAATAGCAACAATTTTATGATTTTTCTTCTTTTATATGTGATATTAAATTTCCTATGAAACTTTACATATGTGAGTATAGATGAAATGCGTAAGTATAAGGTCCCTTGCTAGATTTTAAGTCATATTAGCTATACTGTATTGGTATTTTGTTGTCAGAATGAGGTATAACAAGCAGCCTAGAATTGAGTGGCTTACAGCAGCAAGTTTTTCTTTCTGTCCTGTGTTTGCAGGTCAGGTGGGATGGCTCTGCTTCATGCTTTGGATTTCCTGGGCTAGAAGCCAGCATTTCTGGTTTCAGTTCTGTGCTGTGTGCCTTCACATTCTCCTTGGACCACATGGGACATGTTCTTCTCTCAGTGGTTCACAGGACAACAAGGCCCTGGCTTGAAAATAGCAGCCTGTCACTTGCACCCACATCCTGTTGGCCGAAACATGTCACAAGGCCAGCCCCAACATCAGTGGGTTTTGGGAAATATACTCTACCCACTCCTCTGCACTGCAGGGTCACATGACAAGAGAGACTGAGGAACTCAATACAGTAGTCAAATTGCCTCCACTCACTGTAATAAAACAGTACAGTATTAGTTCAAAATCACTGTGGATGGTGACTGCAAGCATGAAATTAAAAGACACTTGCTCCTTGCAAGAAAAGCTATGACAAACTTAGACAGCATATTATAAAGCAGAGACATCACTTTGCCAAAAAAGGTCTGTAGAGTCAAAGCTATGGCTTTCCCTGTATTCATGTATCTATGTGAGAGTTGGAACATAAAGAAGGCTGAGTTACAAAGAATTGATGCTTTTGAACTGTGGTGTTGGAGAAGACTCTTGAAAATCTGTTGGACAGCAAGATGAAACCAGTTAATCCTAAAGGAAATCAACCCTGAACATTCATTGGGAGGACCGGTGCTGAAGCTAAAGTTCCAATACTTTGGCCACCTGATGCACAGAGCCAACAGATTGGAAAAGACCCTGATGCTGGGAAAGATTGAGGGCAGGAGGAGAAGGGGATGACAGATGAGATGTTTGGTTTTCATCATTGACTCAAGGAACATAGGTTTGAAAAAACTCCAGAAGATAGTGAAGGACAGGGAAACGTGGCATGCTGCAGTCCATGGAGTTGCAAAGAGTCTGACACAACTGAGCAACTGAACAACAACAATATTAGCTTAGCCTTCTAGAAATCATGAAAATTTAATATACTAGAAATTAGGACAATTTGATAAGATAATGGTTCAGTTTATAAATGGCTGGCCAAAATAACTAACCATCTAAAAAGAAACACACTTGAGTCCTATTTCACACTATAATCAACGAAATTTTACTAATATTGTACATTTAAATGTTAAAAAATTATTATAATATTTCAAGAAATGTAGAGGATTTGGTGTAGAACTTTTAAAATAAAAATGTAATGCTGGGATTTCCCTGGTGGTACGGTAGATAGAAATCCATCTGCCAATTCAGGGGCATGAGTTTGATCCCTGGTCTGGGAAGGTTCCACACACTGTGGAGAAACTGAGTCTGTGTAGCGCAACTACCGAGCCCGTGTGCGCGAACTACTGAAACCTGTGTGCCTAGAGCTTGTGCTCTGAAACAAGAGACGCCGCTGCAGTGACAGCCCACACGCCACAGCCAAAGAGTGGCCCCTGCTGCCTGTAACTAGAGAAAGCCCAGGCACAGCAACAAAGACCCAGTGCAATCAGCAATGTATACAATGCAGTGCTGACGCTTTCAAAGAAATAAAGCCACATTTAAGTATATGAGACTGAAACACTCTGTGGCAAAAAGCAAACTAAGTAGATACCATTATTTGCGGAAAATATTTTCAAAGTATATGTGGCAGTATACACAGTTTACAGTGACCACCTATTGGCCAGAAAAAGTTCTTACAAATTGATAAGAAAGAAACAAACCACCCAATAGGAAAATAAAAGTTTCAAAAGACTTTTCAGAAGAGAGAAAATGTGTATCACATATACATGTTTAAAAATAAGTTAAGCCTGCCTATGTACCCAAGCTTCAGCAAAATCAAGGTAATAGTGACCTTATTTTCCATTCATCGTATTGGCAAAAATTACCAAACTGCAACACCTAATACTGATGGGAATCATAGAAAAGGACATTTTCAGATATTAATGGTAGAAATATGCATTGTTGCAGGCTCTTTTGGAAATCTATTTGGCAGCAGTTATTAAAATTGAAACTACATTATTCAGGACTTCCCCGATGGTGCAGTGGATGAGAATCTGACTGCTGATGCAGGGGACACAGGTTTGATCCCTGGTCTGGGAAGATTGCACATGCTGCAGAAAAGCCTGCGTGCTCTAGAGCCCACATGCTGTAGCTACTGAGGCCTGTGCACCTAGAGCCTGTGCTCCACCACAAGAGAAGCCACTGTAATAAAAAAAAAACAAAAACAAAAAACAAAAAACAGCCTGTGCGCGCAACGAGGAGTAGCCCCTGCTCGCTGCGACTAGAGAAAGCCTGCCCGCAGCAATGAAAACCCAGCACAACCAAAAATAAATAAAATTGTTAAAAACCTACATTATTCAACCAGAAATACTACACTATGGGATCTTACCCTATAGAAATTAAAGTATGAATACATAACCACATATGTAAGTTGCCTTTATGGGAGGTGGCGTTATTCACAGAAATAAAACTTGGAAGCCAGATAAAAGTTCATAAGTAGAAGTTTGCACAAATCATGGCATATTTTTACAGAACTATTTTCATGGTACAATTGTACAGCATTATTTTTATACTGCTATTAAGGTATAAATAAGGATGAGTTATATGTATTAAGAAGTAACAAGAAGTAAGTGTGAATAGTGAGAGGACATGGAGGAGGAAGCAGCCAAACACTGTGTAAATGAACAGGGGTTGTGTTTGAGAGACAAGGATTTCACAGGATTTGTGTAACCGAGCAGGGCACTACGAGGTCTTTCCAGAATAAACTGCCACCCGAGTCCTCCACCTGCCTTTTGTCTGTAGAACAAACTTTAGTCAAAGCATAAATTTAATTCACAGAAGTGAAAAAATGCAGAAACAAAGGAAAACAGGCAAGCAAGACAAAACAATGATATTTTAGCCATAAAACAAAGTTCAAGGATCTTTAGTTCTTCCTCAAGGACTACAGGAAATATTGTGAACCATGTCTTTTGAGATGTTTTGCAAAGACTGAAACCCCTGCCAGTTGGGAGAAGTTAACTGACTGCTGCCCACAAGCATGTAGACCCCAGACCAGTTGGAACCTGAAGGTTGATGATGCAGACTCTCACCACCAACCCATCAGAAGAACATCCAGGAGTTGATCATGCCCTGTCCTTTGAACCATTACTATAAAACTCCTCACCATCCCCTTCAAGTTGGTACACACATTTTTGAGGACATTAGCCCACTGTGGATACCTTTGCCTTGGCAAGGCAATAAAGCCATTTCTTTCTACTTTACTCAGACTCTTGTCTCCAAGATAGAATCTGGTACCCGTGTACAGAGTCCAATTTATGGCATCATTTGGGAGATGGAATAGGTCTTGGTTGAGTGTTTATCATAAGATGGGAAACTAAGTGACTGGGAAACCCATTCTAAGTCCACATACCTTACTTGGGAGAAAACTCTTAGAGCCATATGTTGTTGGAACCTGGCTGGCTGCAGGCTTAGTCCCTACTTGTAGGTTCCGTGAGACTTTACCAGGAGGGGTGGGGTGGGGAGCACAGAGATCAAGAAGCTGCAGAGAGCAGGTACTAATTACTCAACAGCTGAACTAACTCACATATCTGGTGTTGACTTTGTTATTCTAAAAGTAATCACAGAAAACATCATATGATTTTAAAGCTGAGTCCAAATATTTTATTTCAGTGAGGAAGTAACTAGTGTCCACCTGTTAATAATTTATGCTCACCTCCTAAATGGCAGATCCAGGAGTAAAGTTCTCATCTCTGTATACCTTGACTCTGTATTTATATTTTTCTGACCAACTTTTCAGCATTCTTTACTTTTCCTTATTTTGAATTTTATTTGTTTCTCACTTTTATCTCACAATTATCTTCTCTTTTGCAGTAGCCTTAATGGTTACCATTTACTGAGTAGCTATTATGTGCCAGATTCTTTGCATACATTGTCATTAATTCTTGCAACAACACTTTCCATTTGGATAATACTCTGACCATTTTAACATTGAAAAAACAGCCATGGAAAGATAAATAATTTGCTCACAACTAGGACTCTTGCCTGGAAAATCCCATGGATGGAGGAGCCTGGTAGGCCGCAGTCCATGGGGTCTCTGAGGGTTGGACACGACTGAGCGACTTCACTTTCACTTTTCACTTTCATGCATTGGAGAAGGAAATGGCAACCCACTCCAGTGTTCTTGCCTGGAGAATCCCAGGGACGGGGGAGCCTGTTGGGCTGCCATCTATGGGGTCACACAGAGTTGGACACGACTGAAGCGACTTAGCAGCAGCAGGACATGGTGCAGAGGGGATCTGAGCTGAGTTAACCTCTGCTTTGTCACACTGCCTTCACCCCACCCCAATCAAGTCTAGCTGCTTCCTCCTTGGGATGATTCTGTCTCTGTCTTTTCCTTTAAAGCAGTAGTTCTCAGCCTATGTGACTAATTTTAGAAAATATTCCCCATAAACATTTTCTCAGACCAATATTCCCTGGAGAAGCAAATGACAACCCACTCCAGGATCCCTGCCTGGAAAATCTCATGGGCACAGGAGCTCGGTGGGCTGCAGTCCATGGGATCTAAAGAGTTGGGCACGACTAACATTTACTTACTCAGACCAAGATCTGATAGTAGTTATATTTTAGTATTTGCAATTATAGTATTTAGAAAATACAGAATGAAAATAAACTTCTATGGATTCAATAAAATGATATTTCTTAATTTATATTTGATTAACCAGGAGTTGGTGATGGACAGGGAGGCCTGGAATGCTGCAGTTCAAGGGGTCGCAAAGAGTCGGACACGACTGAGCAACTGAACTGAACTGAACCTTACGGTATCAGCAGACATTTGAAAAGAATAGTATATTATCTCATCATTTGAAAATGCCTGGAACACATAAGGATCTAAACATTCCTAACCATAGTTCAGGGTCTCCCTGCGGATCCAGAATTCTAAGACTGGAAGACATTGCTCTGTAGGTTGTCAGCATCTGTTCTGCTCCCTTGAGTTATTAGCCTACAGTTTGCATAGGCTGGTTTTGATCATATCTGTAGTGATCTTTGACTTGTTAATTAGTTCAGTTCCTAAAATCCTTTTGCACTTATTGCATGATCAGAGGCCTGATAAGAAATGTGGTCTGCTCAAGATGATAAAACACTGTGATATTAGACCCACTTCTCACTCATAAGCACTTCTGGGTCCCATAGCAAGCACTGAGCACAGAACCTCCTTGCTTCTCTACCTCTCAGCCTTGAGGTAACATGCAACCTTTCTTCTACCTACCTAACCTCTTGTCAGTTCATTACAGAAAAGTGTTCTCTTTCTGTGTCACTAACCCCTGACTTATTTACTTGGTCCATGCTATCTATCTGGGCTTCCCTGACAGCTCAGCTGGTAAAGAATCTGCCTGCAATGCAGGAGACCCCGGTTTGATTCCTGGGTTGGGAAGATCCACTGGAGAAGCGATAGGCTACCCACTCCAGTATTCTTGGGCTTCCCTTGTGGCTCAGCTGGTAAAGAAACCGCCTGCAACGTGGGAGACCTGGGTTCGATATCTGGGTTGGGAAGATCCCCTGGAGAAGGGAAAGGCTACCCACTCCAGTATTCTGACCTGGAGAATTCCACGGAATGTATAGTCCATGCGGTTGCAGAGTCAGACATGATTGAGCAACTTTCACTTTCATGCTATCTATCTACCTACCATCACTTTCCTGCCCCATTCAATTCTAATCTAACTGGGCCTTTTGGTTATATTGAATGTAATCTATGACCTACATAGTGTTCCTTGTTGGTGTAATTTGGGCTCTAGGCAAAGCAGAAACTGGTACAGAGTTCTGATCAAGTGTTTGCTAAGCTTTAGTATGGAGCCATGCTTCTTGTTTGTCTGATCTGTAATTCCAGCTCAAGTGATGACTTCTAGGTTCTTGTGCAGTTAACACCTTCTACAGTTTTTAGACTTTCTCTGAGTCACAGAACATTCCCTTAGGGATCTCATGTCAGAACTTTTGAACCCAGGTACTATCATCTTCCCCATCTATATAATCACATGGCAATGTGACCTAACTTGACAATAACCAGGATTTTGCTCCTGTCGCATTCTAATTTGGTTCCAGAAATCAACCAATTTTACCTCCTCTCACTACCTAAACACCCACACACTTTAACAGCCTTGTTTTGCCTTTGCTAGTCAGCAAATCTGGAAAACTCAGCAGTGGCCACAGGAATGGAAAAGGTCAGTTTTCATTCCAATCACAAAGAAAGGCAATGCCAAAGAATGCTCAAGCTACTGTTACTGGAGAGGGGAAAGATGAGTACAATTGCACTCATCTCACACGCTAGTAAAGGAATGGTCAAAACTCTCCAAGCCAGGTCTCAGCAATACATGAACCATGAACTTCCAGATGTTCAAGCTGGTTTTAGAAAAGGCAGAGGAACCAGAGATCAAATTGCCAACATTCACTGGATCATTGAAAAAGCAAGAGAGTTCCAGAAAAACATCTCTTTCTGCTTTATTGACTATGCCAAAGCCTTTGACTGTGTGGATCACAATAAACTGTGGGAAATTCTGAAAGAGATGGGAATACCAGACCACCTGACCTGCCTCTTGAGAAACCTGTATGCAGGTCAGGAAGCAACAGTTAGAACTGGACATGGAACAACAGACTGGTTCCAAATAGGAAAAGGAGTACATCAAGGCTGTATCTTGTCACCCTGCTTATTTAACTTCTATGCAGAGTACATCATGAGAAACGCTGGGCTGGAGGAAGCACAAGCTGGAATCAAGATTGCCGGGAGAAATATCAATAACCTCAGATATGCAGATGACACCACCATTATGGCAGAAAGCAAAGAAGAAATAAAGAGCCTCTTGATGAAAGTGAAAGAGGAGAGTGAAAAAGTTGGCTTAAAGCTCAACATTCAGAAAACTAAGACTGTGGCATCCGGTCCCATCACTTCATGGGAAATAGATGGGGAAACAGTGGAAACAGTGGCTGACTTCATTTTTCGGGGCTCCAAAATCACTGCAGATGGTGACTGCAGCCATGAAATAAAAAGACACTTACTTCTTGGAAGGAAAGTTATGACCAACCTAGACAGCATATTAAAAAGCAGAGACATTACTTTGCCAACAAAGGTCTGTCTAGTCAAGGCTATGGTCTTTCCAGTAGTCATGTATGGATGTGAGAGTTGGACTATAATGAAAGCTGAGTGCTGAAGAATTGATGCTTTTGAACTGTGGTGTTGGAGAAGACTCTTGAGAGTCCCTTGGATTGCAAGTAGATCCAACCAGTCCATCGTGAAGGAGATCAGTCCTGAATATTCATTGGAAGGACTGATGTTGAAGCTGAAACTCCAATACTTTGGCCACCTCATGTGAAGAACTGACTCATCTGAAAAGACCCTGATGCTGGGAAAGATTGAGGGCAGGATGAGAAGGGGACGACAGAGGATGAGGTGGTTGGATGGCAGCACTGACTCAATAGACATGAGTTTGTGTAAACTCTGGGAGTTGGTGATGGACAGAGAGGCGTGGCGTGCTGTGGTCCATGGGGTCGCAAAGAGTCAGACATGACTGAGCGACTGAACTGAACCAAACTGAGTCTACTCTAGCTGCTCTATTATAAGTTTGTAACATATATTTACTTATAAAGGAAAGTTGTGCTATTTCATTTCAAACCTCCATTCTAGTTGCCCAGCCTATGACTGAAGTTGGCCATGATCATGGAAAATCATGCCTAGTGTTTCAATATAAGAGAGCAACTCTGTAAAGCAGCAATTTTCAACCGTGAGTAAGGATTGGATTTCCCCTACACAGACTATGTGGGTCAGTGAAAGTTGATGAATACCAAATTCTTAAACTTGGATCTAAGCTAGGGAACTGACCAAGATACAGTCAGTAAGTTCAGAGTGAGTCAAAAACTAAAATCAAATATGAACAAGCAATAAAAAATCCAGACTGTTAGATCCAAAGGGGTCAGATAAAATGAATGAGATTTAGATATGCATATAAATATGAAACGACAGGAAACGTTGATGCATAATGGCACAGCTACTTTGGAAGACAGTTTGGCAGTTTCCGTCAAAACTCAACATACTGTGACCATCCGACTCAGCAATCTCACTCCTTGATATTTCTTCTGAGGGGCTGAACATTTATGTCCACACCAAAACCTGCACACAAATGTTTCTAGCAGCTTTATCAATTACTGCCCCAAACTGGAAGCAACCATGATGAATAGATAAAACTATTATATATTCATTCAATGTAATATTTTTTCAGTGCTAAAAAGAAATGAGTTATCAAGCCATGAAATGACCTGTGGGAACTTTAAATGCAGTTTACTAAGTGAGAGCTCAAGCCCATCTGAGAAGTCTACATTCTACATGATTCCAACTGTATGACATCCTGGGAAAGGTAAGACTATGAAGACAAACGGATCCATGGTTGCCAAGAGTGGGATGAGAAAAAGATGAATCGGGAGAGTACAGAGCTTTATTAGAATAGTGAAAATACTCTGTATGATATTATAGTGATGGGCATACGTCATTATACATTTTTCCAAATCCATAGAATGTATAACACTAAGAGTGAACCCTAAGGTAAACTACAGACTTTGAGTGATTATGATTCATTAATGCAAATTCATCTTTGGTAAAAAATGTAGCATTCTGGTGAGCAATATTGATAATCATGAAGGCTATATAGATGTGGGAGTTGGGGATTTATGGTAAATCTCTGTACCTTTGTCTCCATTTTATAGTAGACTTAAAACTAAAATAGTCTTTAAAAAAATTACATTGGTGGGCTCCTTTCCCAGAAATTTTGATATAATAGTAATGTTTCAATCCCTCATGGATATCAAAACAAAGACTTGTGGGTAATGCAATGTACAATCAGTGTTGAAAAACCTACATACATGTATTTAAAAGCATAATAAAAATGTGTTTATTTTGAAGTAAAACTAAATCGAATTAAAAAAAAAACCTGGTGTATAACTTACTGGAACTAAAAGAAATACATCTGTACAAATGAAAAGTGCTTCTCTTCTTACCACTTTCTCACAAATATCACTTTCAGAGCATCTTACTTTCATGTGCTGATATCCTTTATTAGAATTTCTGTTATGTTTCAGACAGAAACCTGTATTTTCTTCAGTGACTTGTGCTTTCAAATTTAAGATGGATGTTTTATCTATTCAGCTTGCAATGATTTTAAGTATTCTGAATAATGTACCACCACTTCTAAGTTACTAGTACAACTATTAAGAGTTATAATTGTAACTTATAAGTTATCAACTTCAAAACAACTGACTGTTACTACTTTATGTGTTTTAGGGAAACTAAGCCAGCCTGCCATAATTACTCTAGCCCCCTTAACTCCTACTGATAATCTCTTTTGTAGGTGAAGAAGTGACATGAGAAGATATCATTAGTGAAGCATGATCTAACATCTATTTGAATATTTACTTAAAGAGTGTTAATTGATGGAGCTATCAATTCAAGCAGATTTCTAATATTTCATTAGAAAAATCTGCAGTTAACCATAGCCAGAATAACTTGCTGCTACTGCTAAGTCACTTCAGTCGTGTCTGACTCTGTGCGACCCCATAGACGGCAGCCCACCAGGCTCCCCCGTCCCTGGGATTCTCCAGGCAATAATACTGGAGTGGGTTGCCATTTCCTTCTCCAACGCATGAAAGTGAAAAGTTAAAGTGAAGTCACTCAGTCCGTGTCCGACCCTTAGCGACCCCATGGACTGCAGCCTTCCAGGCTCCTCCATCCATGGGATTTTCCAGGCAAGAATACTGGAGTGGGGTGCCATTGCCTTCTCCGCAGAATAACAATCCTAGTTAATTTACTGATTGAATATACAGATGATATGCAAATCAAAGTATTAAATGAGACAGAACTAGCAATACTTTCTAATGGTTTGAATAACACAATTAATATTTCAAACCCTGATCAGTGATGAAGTGCTATGTTTAGGTTTTACCAAGTAAATCCTAAATATAGAATTTGATATCCACTGGTGTTAATAGTTATATTGTAAGAGGTAGTGGGAAGCTGTAACTAAGAAAAAAAACAATATTCATAACATTTATATATTTACAGACATAGGAGAGCTTTAGAAGAAAAAAATAAGTGAACTGAAGTTTTAGACATGGAGAGGCTTGATGAATGTAGCTCACAAGATATGTTCTCCTATGGTGGCATTTGTCATGCCTGGAGATGGACTGAGGATGGGCTTGCCACAAAGAGAAGGATACAACTGGAATGAAAGGGAAACCAGCAGAGCATTTGATGGCCACATGAGCTATTGTGAAAGATTGGAATCTAGAAGGATCTCCTGGCTTGTTTTTTTCCACAAGATATTTAAGTGATAGGGTAGTATGGGGATCTTGGAGGGCTGGACTAGAGAAATAAATCACTCAAAGTCTCATGGTGCTTTGAAGGAAAAGTCGCCCTAGAGGGAGGGGCCTACTACATACAGATGATACTAGAGGAGGACTAATTCTAATTAAAGCTAAAACCTGGCTTTGACTACTAAACTAAATTCCTGATAGCATTGTTTTGATCAGACTCTCAACTCATCTGAACAATTCAGTAAAAGGTAAACCCTTTCTTGGAAAAAAATTAGATCAATATTAGACTCTGTTTATTTTACATGCTATGTCTAGTACATAATAAAAACTTCAAAGATGTGTAAAGAAGCAAGAAAATGTGTCTAATAATTAGGGGGGAAAAGTCATTGATAGAAGAGATACACACATGTTGAATTGACAAAGACTATAAAAAACCTTAAACAGGTTAAAAAAATAGAAGACTGACAGAAAGGATGAGGAGAGTATTTTATTAAATAATTGACAACTATGAAAAAGAATGAGTATTCTGGAACTAAAATATTCAAGATTTTAAATGAATTTTACTTGAACAAGGCAAAGGGCATGCTTATAGAATTCAGGGGGAGGTCAATAAAAACTCAAACTGAAGCACAGAGAGAAAACAACTAAGAACAACAATGGCAAATAATGCATAAAGGACATGAGAGATACAGACACATGGTTTAATATGTATATAACTGGAGTATAAGAAAGAAACGAGAGAGGATGGGACAGATCAATATTCAAAAAGACAATGGCTAAGCATTTTCTAAAATTGATCAAATACATCAGCCCACAGATTCAAGAATCACAGTGAACAGAACACAAACCAGATAAATACAAAGAAAACTGCCAAGCACAGGTAGTGACAAGTGGATGTAAAATTCACAATTCATTGTCCAGTGCTGATGGAATAACCACACTTAAATGTGGGGGTGTGAAAAGGAAGAAAAGGAGACAATATACTGCTGACAACAGCGAACCTCCACATGCCTCAGATCAGATCAGCCGCTCAGTCGTGTCTGACTCTTTGTGACCCCATGGACCACAGCACGCCAGGCCTCCCTGTCCATCACCAACTCCTGGAGCTCACACAAACTCATGTCCATCGAGTTGGTGATGCCATCCAGCCATCTCATCCTCTGTCGTCCCCTTCTCCTCCTGCCCCCAATCCCTCCCAGCATCAGGGTCTTTTTCAATGAGTCAGCTCTTCGCATCAGGTGGCCAAAGTATTGGAGTTTCAGCTTCAACATCAGTCCTTCCAATGAACACCCAGGACTGATATCCTTTAGGATGGACTGGTTGGATCTCCTTGCAGTCCAACGGACTCTCAAGAGTCTTCTTCAACACCACAGTTCAAAAGCATCAATTCTTTGGCACTCAGCTTTCTTCACAGTCCAACTCTCACATCCATACATGACTATTGGAAAAACAATAGCTTTGACTAGATGGACCTTTGTTGGCAAAGTAATGTCTCTGCTTTTTAATATGCTGTCTAGGTTGGTCATAACTTTCCTTCCAAGGAGTAAGCGCCTTTTTATTTCATGGCTGAAGTCACCATCTGCAGTGATTTTGGAGCCCAGAAAAATAAAGTCAGCCACTGTTTCCACTGTTTCCCCATCTATTTCCCATGAAGTGATGGGACCAGATGCCATGATCTTAGTTTTCTGAATGTTGAGCTTTAAGCCAACTTTTTCACTCTCCACTTTCACTTTTATGAAGAGTCTCTTTAGCTCTTCTTCACTTTCTGCCATAAGGGTGGTGTGGTCATCTGCATATCTGAGGTTATTGATATTTCTCCCGGCAGTCTTGATTCCAGCTTGTTCCTCTTCCAGCCCAGTATTTCTCATGATGTACTCTGCATAGAAGTTAAATAAGCAGGGTGACAATATACAGCCTTGATGTACTCCTTTTCCTATTTGGAACCAGTCGTTGTTCCATGTCCAGTTCTAACTGTTGCTTCCTGACCTGCATACAGGTTTCTCAAGAGGCAGGTCAGGTGGTCTGGTATTCCCATCTCTTTCAGAGTTTTCCATAGTTTATTGTGATCTACACAGTCAAAGGCTTTGGCACAGTCAATAAAGCAGAAATAGATGTTTTATGGAACTCTCTTGCTTTCTCCATGATCCAGCAGATGTTGGCAATTTGATCTCTGGTTCCTCTGCCTTTTCTAAAACCAACTTCAACATCTGGAAGTTCATGGTTCACATATTGCTGAAACCTGGCTTGGAGAATTTTGAGCATTACTTTACTAGTGTGTGAGATGAGTGCAATTGTGAGGTAGTTTGAGCATTCTTTGGCATTGCCTTTCTTTGGGATTGGAATGAAAACTGACCTTTTCCAGTCCTGTGGCCACTGCTGAGCTTTCCAAATTTGCTGGCGTATTGAGTGCAGCACTTTCACAGCATCATCTTTTAGGATTTGTAATAGCTCAACTGGAATTCCATCACCTCCACTAGCTTTGTTCATAGTGATGCTTCCTAAGGCCCACCTGACTTCACATTCCAGGATGTCTGGCTCTAGGTGAGTCAACATGCCTACACATGTATATTTTACTACTCTACACTTTTAATTTAGTCTCCTTAAATTTCTCTGACCTATCTAATTTATCTCTTTAGGAATCTTTTTTATAGTCATCTGAGTTTGACCTGTGCTTGAGAATAAAAGTAATATACATTTGGTAAATTTCACAAATGAGGACTCCTACTGCCTTTATTTCCCCAGCACCTGCATTTTGCTATGTGACTTCAGGCATTTGGTCAGTCACTTCCGGAATCACTGGAACCTTCTCTTCTTTCTGAAACTTCTCTGGGGCTGCCACTTGGAAATAGTCAAGGAAAAATCTTTGCCACTCTTGATGGATATTATATGTTCTTTTTATTATTTAAAATTTACATGTATGTGAATATATTGGTTCAACAATTTTTTTTTGAGCACTGACTAATTGTTAGGCTCTAGCTGGAGAATCCCAGGGATGGGGGAGCCTGGTGGGCTGCTGTCTATGGGGTCGCACAGAGTCGGAGACGACTGAAGCAACTTAGCAGCAGCAGCAGCAGCTGAGGTTCTAGGGATAAAAGAGTTAACACAAAAAATGGTTTACCCACGTGGACCTTATGTTATTTTGGGGGGAGACCAAAAAAAAACAAAATATAAGTAAATTATATTTTATATTATTGAATAGTAAGGCAGGAAAATGGAGTGTTGTGGTTTGAAGATGATTGTCATGGAAGCATCATTGAGAACAAAGTAGGGAGTAAATAAGGGAGTTTTCTGAAGGGGGAGGAAAAAACACTGGCACAGTAAGCAGAAAATCCCTGAGGTAAGTACACACCCAAGGGAAAATAAATCAGTAAATGTGGCAGAAGAAAAATTAAAAGTGTGTGCTGGGGGCCGAGATATGAGAGATGAGGTCAGAGAGGCAATCCAGGCCAGATGTCAGCAGGGGGTACTGGTGTGACGTCACCAGCACTGACTTTCTCTGGTTTAGCCAGGAACCCACTGGGGGGTTTTCAAGAGACAGGTGAAATAATCCGACTTGAAGGGTAACAGGCTCATTCTGACTTATGTGGAAAATAGACTGAAGGGGGACCAGAAAAGCAGCAGATTCAACAGTTAGGAAGCAATTGAAATGGTTTTGCTTTGGATCAAGCATGAGTCATCGAGGTAGTAAGACATTGTTGAATTCCTTCAACACTTGAAGGTTGTGCTGACGAATATGCTTGTAGGTGAATGTGGGGCATGAGACAAAGAAGAAAGACAAAGTTTTTCATCTGAATAGTTAGAATGATGATCGAAGACGATGTTGGGTTAGAGAAGTGACCGGAACTCAGTTTGGCCTTGTTAACTTTGAGATGTCTATTAAGTACCCAGAGGGAAATGACTGAGAGGCAGATGGATACAGGAGTTTATGGGTTAAGGCCTTCCAATGCTGGCAGAGGAGTTATTCATGTTTGAAATAAAAGGCTGCTGACTTGTAACATAAAAATATATGAAAATATACAAAACACCAGTAAAGGAAAACATATGTTCAAATTTAGAACACTATTACCACTGTAAAATAGTGATATATTAGCCATTTAACTCTAGTATAAAAATTAAAGGACAAAAGTATACAAATATCTATAGCTACAATAGTGAATGGATATATAATACAAAAAGTAAATTGTGACATCAAAAACATAAAATGGCAGTGAGCAAAAGGGTAATTTTTGTATGAGATTGAAGCTAAGTCCATATCAACATAAAATAGACTACTGAATCTGTAAGATGTTTTATATATACCCCATGGTAACAGCAGAACAAAAACGTAGAGTATATACAAAAGATAAAGAAAAGGGCAAAGTATATAAAGAAATCAGAAAACTTAATAGCAAAAACAACCCCAAATAATCCAATTAACAAATGGGCAGAGGAAGTGAGTAACATTTTCCAAAGACACACCAATAGCCAAAAGATACTCAACATCACTAATTAAAGCCATAATGAGATACCACCTCAGATGTATCAGAATGGCTATTATCAAAAGAAAAGAGATGTGTTGGCAAGATGTGGAGAAAATTGATCACTTATGCACTGTTGGTACAGCCACTACGGAAAACAGTATGGAGGTTTCTCAAAAATTAAAAATAGAACTACCATATGATCCAGCAATTCCACTTCTGGGTATGTACATAAAGGAAATGAAACTGGTTTCTTGAAAAATATCTGTACTCCCTTATTTATTTCAGTATTACTCACAATAGCCAAGACATGAAAACAACTTTCATGTTCATTGACAGAAGAATGGATAAAAAAGATGGTGTACAATATATATATATACACACACTTTTATATATGTGTACACATATATGTAAAACAACAGAATGTTATTTATCCATGAGAAAGAATGAAATCCTGTCATGCGAAAAAAATAGATGGACCTTGAGTGCGTTATACCAAGCAAAAGAAGTCAGAGAAAGACAAATACTTTTTTTGTTGTTAAAATAATTCAAAATCACAATAATGTGTTATCAACTATAGTCACCATATTTTAATTAGATTCTCAAACCTTATTAATTTCATAACTGAAAGTTTGTACATTTTTACCAACATCTCCCCATTTCCTCCAGCCCCTGACAATTAGTCCCTCTTCTACCCTGCTCCTATCAGTTTGATATTTTTGCTTTTACGTTTTTCGATTCCACATATAAGATACTGTGCAATATTTTACTTACAGAATCAGATTAGAAAGGTGGTTGCCAGGGGCTGGAGGGAAGAAGAAATGGGGAGATGCTGGTTGAAGGTGCTGGAGATACTGGTTAAACTTCCAGTTAAAAGATGAATAAGTTCTGGGGAGCTCATGTACAGTGTGTTAATTATAATTCCCGATATTGCATTATAGTTGCTAGAAGAGAGGATCTTAAATGACCTCACCAAACAGGCACATGAACACATACACACATATGGTACCTATGTGAGGTGATGGAGGTGTTAATTATTGTGGTAATCACTTCACAGTATATACGTGTATGAAATCATCACATGGTATAATGTGAACTTATACAATGTTTTATTTCAGTTATATCTCAATAAAATTGGGTGGGGGGGAAGATCCAGAAAGGAGAAAAAGAGTAAAAAAAAAAAGAAAAAACAAAAGAATGTGCTGTAATGAAGGTGCTTCAAAAAGTAGGTAGGAATCCACCCTGGCCTACGTTGCTGGCAATGCAGGCAACATCAGGGCTGAGAACTGATCAGTAGGCTTAACCACCGGCAGCCACAGAAGCAGCACTGTGGATGGGCTGGCACGTCTTGCACAATGGTGTCTGTTCAAGTGTGTGAGTGGTCCTGAAGCTCTCCCCGCCTCTGCTCCATGCATGTGGAGGTCACAGCTATTTATAATATACCCATGCAGGTGGGTGCCGTTTTCTAGTTTGCACAAAGGCATAGTATTTACTAGCTGAATCCCGGGTGACAGAAGCAGGTTCTGGGCCAACCCCTGTCTGGAATGTGCTCAACATAGAACAGGAGGGGAGAGGTTGGAAACAGTGAGTATGGACAACACTTATCTTCAGGGTAGTCAAGCAACAGGAGGGAAAAAGTAAATGGGTAACTGGAAGGGAGTGTAGAATCAAAGAAACTGGATGATTATTTTAAAAATGGGAGATGTACACCACGTTTGAATGCTGATGGGTAAGATTCAATACACAAGGATGCTGTGTGCTTACTTTCTTCTGGACACTATCTGTTACTTCCTTTCTTTCTTTCCATTGGACAGGTAAGAAAGGTTACAAGACCACATCCAAAGCTACATATTTGTTTACTGCTGTTTTCCCCATGCCTAGAAAATGTCCCAGCACATAGTAGGCAGTCAATTAATACTGCTAGATATTAGTCAGCACTTGAATTCACATCATTTAATTCCTGATCCTGAACCTTTAAGACCTGGACTTTGGTAAGTTTTTCACGCAGATCTATGTATGTAACTGCAGTTTACTTGCTTTAATGGCAAAACAGAAGAAAGGAGACATTTATTCATAAGACTAATCTCCCTGCAGCCCAGGAGCATGCTTTCCTATTTCTGTATAAGGCTGAGGACAATGTTTGGCACAATATAATCAAGGATTTGTACATTCAAAAGCTACTTGATTATGTGAGTTGGATTAACATTGATTATTCTTCCAAATAATTCATTTGATTAAATTTACATTTAAAATCTGTTTTAAAGGCTGATGTTTTCCTGATGATAAAATAATGTATGCTCATTATAGAAAATACAGAAAATGCAGAAAAGTAGAAAGTCAATTTACATCTCATCCCAGTATCAAGAGACAATGACCTTTGATCAATTTGGTGTTTGTTCTCCTGTCCAAAAATTTTAAGTTCATGGAATTTGTTGCAATAATAGTAGCAACAACTCCATTCCTTGTGCATGAGCAAGGCCCATTACCTCACTTCAACTTCACAACCTGCCTATGTAGAAGGAATTACTTCTGTAACATTGTATGAGTGAGAAAAATGAAGCTCAGAGAGATGGAGCCACACTGTCATGGTTGCCAGTGCAGCTATACGAATGCCCTTTAATTTACCCCTCTGATTTTAAGTGCTATTAAATCTAATTTTCTCTCAGTTTGATAAGGGTCTGTTCTACTTTTAAGTGTCTGTCAGGGACCTTTAACAATTAAACCTTCTCCTTGAAAGCCTTCATTGATTGAGGTCCCTTAAAGATTCCGGGCCTTGCTTTGCCTCTGCTCTCTGCTCTAAGCAGCCTGCTTTGTAAACATACAGTTGCTTCATGGCCTATTGTTCTCTTTAACAATTCTCAAGCTCCAGAAAAACAATGTTTCCTCGGATTCTTTGTATATGTTTTCACTGGCACAGAACCTGATACAAAGTCTTGACACAATGGAGATACTGAATAACAAAAATGTTAATTGTTGAATCAAGAAGTTCTTCCATGTTCTGTGTACTAATCTTTAAACTACATGTTTGGGGTTTCTTCTTTCTGGGACTCAGCATAGGATGAGATGAGAGAGAGGATATTTGGGGACCTGCCACTCTGTTTTTTAATGACATCTTTTATGATTTTATAGGGAAAAAGAAACAGCACTTTGAAGGCCAAGGAGGAAGACAAAGGCACAGTTTGGGTATCCGATGCATTGTGTGGATAATGACGATGGTCACTTCTTAACAACATCTGTGCTTCCCGCATTAGAGCGTTGTTAGGCTTATCTGCTGTATGTGATCCCTGCTGTGTTAAAAAGGGAAATAAATATCCCAGTTTCATTTTCATAATTTTTGCAAGGGAAGAGAGAATCATTTTTTGAGATGCCCAGCTTTTTAGCAGCCTGCCAAAGTTACTATCACCATCATTTGTTACACTGGCTTCCAGAAACAAAACAAAACAAAATTCCTATATTCGGTATGTCTGTTCAGAACCTATTTTATTTTTAACATTCAGTCATGCCTCCTTGCTGATCTCTAGCACTGCTGCTGTGTTAGCATTAGCTTTGCTATTTATGATTCCTGCATTTCTATTATGACTCTCACATGTTCATCATTTCAGTGCAAAAATATATTTGACCTCTCCAAAAACAAACAAACAAAAAAACCCTGCTAATCTAAATCCAGATCCTTCTGTAGTTCTGCATGTGTCTCCCAAATCTTGGTGACCAAATCCAGAACTGGGAAGAGAGGGGATTCTACCTCATTTATATTCCACTGGAATGGAATGTTTATTGTTGCTTCTCAGGTGTCTAGGAGGGCAGTGATCAATATAGAGGAGATATCTATCTGCTCACCTTCATGAACCAGTGAAATCTGTTTGCATTTTGGTGAGGATATTGGAGCACATACTTGCCCATTCTGGATATGCATGTAGACTGGCCTGCTTTGATCATGTTTATCTTGGAGAATCCACACAGTTCTCTTTTTGATTCAGGGTAAGAACCAGGCTTCAAAGTTTGGCTCTACATTGACTAGCTTGGACTTCTCTTGTAAACAGAAGAGAGGACACATTCATGTTTTGATCCACCTTTGATTGCACACAGAGCCCTTCTACCACGCCCTCCCTCCCCCACCAACCCCCAAGACCAGGCTCCAATATTGTAGCTTTTTTATTGGTTCTCTCTTTACCCACTGTATCCCTCTCTTCTCAAGCCTAAATGTGGGATAGGTTAAGTTCTACCTTTTTCTGCTTACTGTCTGCCAGTCCTGAAAAGCAATATATGATCTTATTCCACATGCTTTTATGTGCCCAGGACTTCCGTCACCTGATGTGAGGAGCCACCCACTGAAAAAGACCCTAATGCTGGGAAAGACTTATGGCAAAAGGAGAAGAGGGCATCAGAAAATGAGGTGACTGGATAGCCTCACCGACTCAATGGACATTAATCTGAGCAAACTCTGGGAGATAGTGAAGGACAGGGAAGCCTGGCAGGCCACAGCCCATGGGGTTGCAAAGAGTTGGACACGACTTAGTGACTGAACAACAACAAAAATATATTAGGCCAATAGTTCTCATTCAGAGTAATTTTTCCCATAGGGGGAATGCTGGCCATGTCTGAAAGTATGTTTGATTGTCATGACCAAGGTGGAGGAGTGCTATTTAATGGCAAAGGATGCAATTCTAAACATCTGACAATGGACAGGGTAGCCCCCACAACACAGAATTATCTGGTCTAAAATGTCAGTAGTACCAAGATTCAGATACCCTGTGTTGGGTCCTGAGTATAAAAGTTGTGTAAACCACAAGGCATTTCTTCATACAAAGAAAAAACATTTTATAGGTGCTATGGGGCTTCCCATGTGGCTCAGTGGTACAGAATCCTGCTAATGTAGGAGACTCAGGTTTGATCTCTGGCTGGGGAAGATCCCCTGCAGGAGGAAATGGCAACCCATTCCAGTATTTTTGGCTGGGAAATTCCATGGACAAAGGAGCCTGACTGGCTTCAGTCCATGGGGTCGCAAAGAATTAAGACACGACTAAGCAGGCTCGCGCACATAAAACAATAGCAGTTTGGCATAAATGACATGAGTTATACTATGATTAGAATAGGGAGAGATATCAGAACATTTTCATTGAGATAATACTTTGTCTAAGACTTGAAAAATAATTGGGCATTTTTCTTGGTGTGTAGAAATGGGGTGCAGGTGAAAGTGTTAGTCACTCAGTCATATCTGATTCTTTGTGGCTCCATGGACTGTAGCCCACCAGTCTCCTCTGTTGATGGAACTCTCCAGGTAAGCATACTGGAGTGGGTTGCCATTTCCTACTCCAGGGGATCTTCCCGACCAAGGGATCAAACCTGGGTCTCTTGCATTGCGGGCAGATTCTTTACCATCTGAACAAACAGAGAAGCTCAGAAAAGGGGTTGAGAGTGCATTTTAGGCTGAAGAAATGAATGAAGCAAAAGCTGGAGGGCAAACCAACATATCAAGTTTAGAGAATAAGGTATGGCAAAGGCATGGATAGATTAGATATGAGACATCCTATAGGCAGGGTCTCACACAGCATGCTAAGTCATTGGTTCTTTTTTTTTTTTTTCCTAGAAAATATAGTTAGCAATGGGGAGAGAGGTGTCTTCATTGAATATATGGAGACTGGAGCCAAGAAGCCAGTTAGGAAAGTATTTTAATAGTCTGGTAATAAATGGTGGGGTGAGAGGGTACGAGCCTTGAATGGCCAGCTACTGGAAATACAGGATGATCTTCCAAGGGCATGGAGATTTTCTTTATGACCCTCCCTCCACAGTCTATGGTGGAAGACATGCTGAGGTTACTGCAGGTAAAATTAGGTCATCATCTCTTAAGTCAAAAAAATATAGGCTGTAAAGCATATAGTGAAGGCAGGGTCTGCTGCGAATCTGAAAGCTTACTGCTTTTGGCCCATTGTTTTCTAGTTTCAAGCAAAAGGGTTAAGTTAATGAAAGAGTCATCTCACAGGGAAGTGAACACAGGCAAGGGGCAGTTTTGGGGAAAGATGACATGCTCACTGAGATTCCTGTGGGGCATTTAGGAAGAGATACTTACAGGAAGAGATGTATTCTAATTAGTCTGTTATTAATATAGCCACCATCACTTCATGGGAAATAGATGGGGAAACAGTGGAAACAGTGTCAGACTTTATTTTTCTGGGCTCCAAAATCACTGCAGATAGTGACTGCAGCCATGAAATTAAAAGACACTTACTCCTTGGAAGGAAAGTTATGACCAACCTAGATAGCATATTCAAAAGCAGAGACATTACTTTGCAAACAAAGGTCCGTCTAGTCAAGGCTATGGTTTTTCCAGTGGTCATGTATGGATGTGAGAGTTGGACTGTGAAGAAAGCTGAGCACCGAAGAACTGATGCGTTTGAACTGTGGTGTTGGAGAAGACTCTTGAGAGTTCCTTGGACTGTAAAGAGATCCAACCAGTCCATCCTAAAGGAGATCAGCCCTGGGTGTTCTTTGGAAGGAATGATGCTAAAGCTGAAACTCCAGTACTTTTGCCACCTCATGCGAAGAGTTGACTCATTGGAAAAGACTCTGATGCTGGGAGGGATTGGGGGCAGGAGGAGAAGGGGACGACAGAGGATTAGATGGCTGGATGGCATCACTGACTCGATGGACGTGAGTCTGAGTGAACTCCGGGAGATGGTGATGGACAGGGAGCCCTGGTGTGCTGCAATTCATGGGGTTGCAAAGAGTCAGACCCAACTGAGTGACTGAACTGAATTGAATATAGTCACTCTTGTCTTATTTGGTGTCTGTGTGTTGTATTTTTATATTCCTTTATTTTTTATATTTCTAGAGAGTATAAAGTTGGGTCTTTTTTTAAAAAAAAATCAAATCTGATAATCTCTTCTTTTTGATTAGAATATACAGACCATTTATATTTAATATGGTTATTGATAAAGCTAGATTTAAATCTGCCATTTTGCTCTCTTATTTCTATTTACTCCCTCTGTTCTTTTTCTCTGTTTCTATCTAATTTTGGAATAATTGAATATTTTAAAATTTCACCTTATCTTCTTTTTTTGGGTTATTACCTATAAAAATATACTTTGTTTCGTTATTCTAGTGTTTTAGGATTTATAGTATACATTTTAAATTTATTACAGTTTACCTTCAAGTGGTGTTATGCCACTTCACCTACAGTATAAGATACTTACAATAGTCCACTTCCATCTTTCCCCTCCAAGCCTCTGTGCTACTGTTGTTTTATATTTTACTTTTATACATATGATACATGTGTTTAAATAGTCGATTATATTTTAAAGATAATAGTTTATTTTACTTTTATACATATATGCTCAAAATTCTCCAAGCCGGACTTCAGCAATATGTGAACCGTGAACTTCCTGATGTTCAAGCTGGTTTTAGAAAAGGCAGAGGAACCAGAGATCAAATTGCCAACATCTGCTGGATCATAGAAAAAGCAAGAGAGTTCCAGAAAAACATCTATTTCTGCTTTCTTGACTATGCCAAAGCCTTTGACTGTGTGGATCACAATAAACTGTGGAAAATTCTGAAAGAGGTGGGAATACAAGACCACCTGATCTGCCTCTTGAGAAATTTGTATGCAGGTCAGGAAGCAACAGTTACAATTGGACATGGAACAACAGACTGGTTCCAAATAGGAAAAGGAGTACGTCAAGGCTGTATATTGTCACCCTGTTTATTTAACTTATATGCAGAGTACATCATGAGAAACGCTGGACTGGAAGAAGCACAAGCTGGAATCAAGATTGCTGGGAGAAATATCAATAACCTCAGCTATGCAGATGACACCACCCTTATGGCAGAAAGTGAAGAGGAACTCAAAAGCCTCTTGATGAAAGTGAAAGAGGACAGTGAAAAAGTTGGCTTAAAGCTCAACATTCAGAAAACGAAGATCATGGCATCTGGTCCCACCACTTCGTGGGAAATAGATGAGGAAACAGTGGAAACAGTATCAGACTTTATTTTTCTGGGCTCCAAAATCACTGCAGATGGTGACTGCAGCCATGAAATTAAAAGACGCTTACTCCTTGGAAGGAAAGTTATGACCAACCTAGATAGCATATTCAAAAGCAGAGACATTACTTTGCCAACAAAGGTCTATCTAGTCAAGGCTATGGTTTTTCCTGTGGTCATGTATGGATGTGAGAGTTGGACTGTGAAGAAGGCTGAGCACCGAAGAATTGATGCTTTTGAACTGTGGTGTTGGAGAAGACTCTTGAGAGTCCCTTGGACTGCGAGGAGATCCAACCAGTCCATTCTGAAGGAGATCAGCCCTGGGATTTCTTTGGAAGGAATGATGCTAAAGCTGAAACTCCAGTACTTTGGCCACCTCAGGCGAAGAGTTGACTCATTGGAAAAGACTCTGATGCTGGGAGGGATTGGGGGCAGGAGGAGAAGGGAATGACAGAGGATGAGATGGCTGGATGGCATCACTGACTCGATGGATGTGAGTCTCAGTAAATTCCGGGAGTTGGTGATGGACAGGGAGGCCTGGTGTGCTGTGATTCATGGGGTGGCAAAGAGTCGGACATGACTGAGCGACTGATCTGATCTGATCTGATATTATACATATGTTTAAATAGTCGATTATATTTTAAATATAATAAATAGTTAGAAGAAAATCTCATGCATTTGCCCAGGTGCTGCTGTTTCCAGTCTCTCCATTACTTGGTGTAGGCCCATACTTCTGTCTGGTATCACTTTACTTTCACCTGAAGAAGGTTTTAAAGATTTCTTGTAAGTCCAAGTCCTCTCATCATAAATTTTCTAAGGCTTTATATTTCTGAAAATTTCTTTATTTAACTTTCAGTTTGAAAGATATTTTTGCTGGGTATAGGATTCTAAGTTAGTGCTTATATGACTATTTTAAAATTTCAGTACTTTAAAGATGTAGCTCCACTTTCTTCTTGAAGTTGTATTGCTTCCAACATGAAATCTGCTGCTGTCTATGTCTACGTGTCTGTTCTCTTGGGCAACTTGATTATTATATATTTTATTCATGTTTCTTCTGCTGCAGATTCACTGAGCTTAGAACCATGGGTTTATAGTTTCCCTCAAATTTGGACAAAAAGTCAGCTATTACTTCTTTCAACTTTTCTTCCTTTTCCTTTTGGGAATTCTAATCACACATATATTTGATAACTTCAAGTTTTCCCACAGCTCATTGTTCATTTTAAATTGATTGTGTTTTATTTTGAATTAGTTCTACTGGTACGTGTTCGAGATAATTGATCTTTCAGTCTTCTCTTCGGCAACGTCTAAACTTCCACCAGTCCCACCCCATGTAATTTCTACCTCAGATGTTAAAGGTTTCACCTGAAGTTTTGTTTGAATCCTTTTTTATAGCTTTCATATCTCTATTTAACTTTCTGGACATGTGAACTGCAGTCATAATAACGTTTCAATGCCCTCTGCTAATTTCAACATATGTACCAATTCTGCCCATTTCTTTTGATGAATGTTCTCTTCATTATGGGTCATACTTTAATGTTTCTTCACCTGTTTCATAGGCTTTGACTGGAAGGCAGTTGTGAATTTTACATCACTTGCTGTTGGAAGTGTGTGTCCAGTCTGGCTACTATGAACAGGCACTTTTATCAGTTCTGAGTGCTCTGCACTGTTTACTCTTCTTTGGGTGGTATAGCCCTGAGTCTTAGGTAGTTATTAATATCGCATGCAAATGTACTGACAAGAACTATTCTAAATAGCTAAGCATGGTAATGGTCCAATTTTTTAATTCCTTGGTCTTCTCCAAAGACTTTAGAAAACTTTAAAAGTAATTTTTGATATGCAGTGAATAGAGATGTCTGGTATGGTCAGGATAAAGGGCTCAAATGCCACATCATGTGCCCCATATCGCTTGCATTCACTAATTTATATTGGGATGGGAGATCTCAGTAGATAAAATACTTTGACCTGAGCCCCAATGAGGTTCAAGGATATAGTCACATATCGAGTGGACCACTGTAACTCTAACGGAGTCCTTTTCAGGAAAGAAAATAGGAACCCTGAGAGAGATTTCATGACAAAAGACATCTGAAATAGTGAGCCATGATGTTTCTCATACATCATGAGAAACGCTGGGCTGGAAGAAGCACAAGCTGGAATCCAGATTGCTGGGAGAAATATCAATAACCTCAAATATGCAGATGACACCACCCTTATGGCAGAAAGGGAAGAGGAACTAAAAAGCCTCTTGATGAAGGTGAAAGAGGAGAGTGAAAAAGTTGGCTTAAAGCTCAACATTCAGAAAACTAAGATCATGGCGTCCAGTCCCATCACTTCATGGGAAATAGATGTATTCCACATCTATTTCCCATGGGAATACAGTGGAAATACATGGGAATACAGTGGAAACAGTGGGTGACTTTATTTTTCTGGGCTCCAAAATCACTTCATATGGTTATTGCAGCCATGAAATTAAAAGACGCTTACTCCTTGGAAGGAAAGTTATGACCAACTTAGCATATTCAAAAGCAGAGACATTACTTTGCCGACAAAGGTCTATCTAGTCAAGGCTATGGTTTTTCCAGTGGTCATGTATGGATGTGAGAGTTGGACTGTGAAGAAAGCTGAGTGCTGAAGAATTGATGCTTTTGAACTGTGGTGTTGGAGAAAGCTCTTGAGAGTCCCTTGGACTGCAAGGAGATCCAACCAGTCCATTCTGAAGGAGATCGGCCCTGGGTGTTCTTTGGAAGGAATGATGCTGAAGCTGAAACTCCAGTACTTTGGCCACCTCATGCAAAGAGTTGACTCATTGGGAAAGACTCTGATGCTGGGAAAGATTGAGGGCAGGAGGAGAAGGGATGACAGAGGATGAGATGGTTGGATGGCATCGCCGACTCAATGGACATGAGTTTGGGTAAACTCCAGGAGTTGGTGATGGACAGGGAGGCCTGGTGTTCTGCGGTTCATGGGGTCGCAAAGAGTTGGACATGACTGAGTGACTGAACTGAACTGAACAGAGTGGGCAGAAGGGAGAAAGGCAGTACTGATTCTCATATAGCTATATGCCTGTCACCAGAACTCATTCTAATCCAGCCATACATGGGGTGGGTGAGAGGTAGGGATGGAGTGGGGGAAGACCTGAATGTAGCTACCTGCACACACTAATCAAAAAAGCTGAATGGATTTCAGACAACTTTGCTGGGGACACATTTTAAGGGAACATAAAATAATATTAACAAGGTTTCTTACTGTATTACCTTTGCCCAAGTGAATGAGTGGAGAGCTTCATAACAATGTAAAATAGGCAGTTTGATCAAGTAGCACTTTTTTTACTCAAATGATCACAGCGAGTCAGCAACACTAGTAGCAATGTTTGTGGTGTCATTGGTTCCCCAGCTGCAGCCACCGTGGTTGTGGCTGTGATGAGGGCTAATGCTGGAGGGAATAGTTGACAGCAGCCATGGTGCTAAGAGAGAAAGTGAAGCCACTCAGTCATGTCTGACTCTTTGTGACTCCATGGACTATAGCCTACCAGGCTTCTCCATCCATGGGATTTTCCAGGCAAGAGTACTGGAGTGTTTGCCATTTCCTTCTTCAGGGGATCTTCCCGACCCAGGGATCAAACCCAGGTCTCCTGCATTTAAGAAAGGAGAGTAAAGCAGGCAGATGCTTTACTCTCTGAGCCACCAGGGAAGCGCAGCAATGGTGCTAAGTCTTAGGCAATCAGGTACCAAAAAAGCAGTAGCAAGGCTAGATGGCTAGATATAAGTAGCATGTCTGTGGGACTAACAGAACCTGGACTGCCAAGCCATGGTCTTACTAACTGTGATGGTGAGTGAAAGTTGTTGATGGCTGCTATAAAACTTTGTGATTCTGTATTCTAATTAAAGGGCTCATGCCCACCCTGCCTTCACTTCCATTAGTTAAGCATGATGCAGAAGAAAGTTTCTCCTTCCCACTTCAAAAACCAATGAGAAGGAGTTGTGATCTCCCAATTATGGCAGTGGCAGCAATTGAATTAGGAATAGAATTCCAGCCTTGAAGGGCTCCTTAGTAGGATGGTGGTGCCTAGGCTGCATGATATTTACCAGGAAGCAGTTGCATGCAGTGACCATCACGACAGATTCACAGACATTTGTCGGCACTGTTGGAGACTCTCAGAAATAATGGTGTAAGAGAATTCTACAAATATTCAAGAGGTGAGGCTTTTATATTTGGAGCTTTGATATTTGAATGCAAACATGAATGGCAGAACATGTATATTCAGCCTAGGGAATGCTCCATACTTGATCTACACAACTTAATATATAATTAGATAATTCAATAAATTAGATAAACCTTGACTGAGGCCTGTTTTATATAAATCATGATAGGCCCCTTAAAGCATTAATCAGTGAATGTAATGCCCTCTGTCTAAAAAAATTTTTAATTTCCTAGAAAGCACTAGATGAGAGCACCTGAACATGGTGTAATGTCCAGAACAAAAATTTTCCCTCCTGGAAATTCTGGTTCTGTCCATGCCTGAATCATGACTAAGCCTGCCATTCTCTTGAAAAACTATGGACACCATAATATTCTCCATATCTGTGGGGTTCTGTCTTGCTTTCAGTGACCAGCCTCATGGCAGTTTCCATTTTTCTTTCTTTTTTTTTCATCTTATTTGCTAAAGAGTCATCCATCTTGGATTCGATTCATAAAATATAAAAATGATGAAAATACTAATTTGGCAGCAATGTAGGGGATGGTCTAATAGGAAGCAAGACTGTGGGAAGGCAATATGGGCCTGAACTCAGACAGCATTTAGGGGAAGGAAGAGATAGAAAGGAATCGTCAGGAGAGAGAATGGGACATATAAAGCACTTACTATTGCTGAATTATTGAAAAGAAATGAGAGATTTGTGAAATTAGAGTGATTCAGGACTTGGTAACAAGGCGCAGGGGCTGATGGGAGAGGAAGTGACCTGAATGAAGTTCACACACATGGGTGACTAGGAGAGGAGTGATCTGAGCTGTCAGAGCACTCAGTGGGAGACGCCAAGCTCAGAAAAAATGAACTTGGGAGCCATGTAATGGAGCTTGAATTAAACTACTCTCCTTTGAATAAAGTGAGAAACTGGAGAGTTTGGAATGGGACATATTGACCTTAGTGACATACATATAAATATATATGTATATATATGTAAGTATATTTAAGCTTGGAGGAATATTTGAGAAAGAAAGGGCAGGCCTCATTTCAATCCCAAAGAAGGGCAATGCCAAAGAATGTTTACTGCACAATTGCACTCATTTCACATGCTAGCAAGGTAATGCTCTAAATCATTCAAGTTAGGCTCCAACAGTTAATATGAACTGAGAACTTTCAGATGTACAAGCTGGATTTGGAAAAGGCAGAGGAACCAGAGATCAAATTGTCAACATCCGTTGGATCATAGAAAAACCAAGGGAATTCCAGAAAAAACGTCTACTTCTGTTTCATTGACTATGCTAAAGACTTTGTGTGGGTCACAACAAACTGTGGAAAATTCTGAAAGAGACGGGAATACCAGACCACCTTACCTGCCTCCTGAGAAACCTGTATGCAGGTCAGGAAGCAACAGTTAGAACCGGACATAGAGCAATGGACTGGTTCAAAATTGGGAATGGAGTACATAAGGCTGTATATTGTCACCCTGCTTATTTAACTTCTATGCAGAGTACATCATGAGAAACGCTGGGTTGGATGAAGCACAAGCTGGAATCAAGATTGCCGGGAGAAATATCAATAACCTCAGCTATGCAGATGACACCACCCTTATGGCAGAAAGCAAAGAGGAACTAAAGAGCCTCTTAATGAAGGTGAAAGAAGACAGTGAAAAAGCTGACTTAAAACTCAACATTCAAAAAACTTAGATCATGGCATCCGGTCCCATCACTTCATGGCAAATAGTTGGGGAAACAATGGAAACAGTGACAGGTTTTATTTTTGTGGCCTCCAAAATCACTGCAGATGGTGACTGCTGCAGCCATGAAATTAAAAGATGCTTGCTCCTTGGAAGAAAAGCCATGACAAACCTAGACAGCATATTAGAAGCAGAGACATCACTTTGCCAACAAAGGTCTGTTTAGTCAAAGCTCTGGTTTTTTCAGTAGTCATGTATGGATGTAAGAGCTGCACCATAAAGAAGTCTGAGCACTGAAAAACTGATGCTTTTGAACTGTAGTGCTGGAGAAGACTCTTGGACAGTAAGATCTAACCAGTCATCTATCCATTCCCCTAAAGGAAATCAACCCTTGATATTCATTGGAAGGACTGATGCTGAAGCTAAAGCAGCAATGGTCCGGCCACCTGATGCTCAGAACCAACTAACTGGAAACTACCCTGATACTGGGAAAGATTGAGGGCAGGAAGAAAAGGGAGCAACAGAGGATGAGATGGTTGGATGACATCATTGACTCAAAGGACATGAGTTTGAGCAAACTCCAGGGCATAGTGAAGGACAGGGAAGCCTGGCATGCTGCATTCCATGGGGTTGCAGTCGGACACAACTGAGAGACTGAAGAGCAACATGGAGCATATATGTTGATTTGGGAATCTCAGATCTTGGTGTGATAATGAAAGTCATTGTGGTAGAGGAAGAGGTGAACTGAAAAAAAATAAAGCCTCTACAGCAAAATCTAAAAAAAAAACACAACAAAACACACATATATATTTTTAGTTATGTATTTGATAGAAGGAATGACTGGGATCAAGTGGCAAGGATGGCTAGGTGAGAAGAGCAGGAGGGGAGCATTCCAAGCAGTTGTGTGGACTAAGTAAAAACAGTGTGTGTGCTAAGCAAATGACGCTTCCCTGTAAATTTCTTACATGTCTCCACCCTCCACCAAAATAACACTTCTAAGTCTTATATAGAAATTCTGTTGTCTTATATAGAAATTCCATTGCTAACTGGCTTCCCAAGCCCCCAGAGTCTATGATTGTGTTAGACAACATAAAATTGCCATTTTAGTAGACTAAAAATGGTGGAGCACTTGAAGATTTTATATGGCTTCACCTAATAGGGTCATATAATTTTCCATATAAGTGAGTTTCCAATGGAGGCATGCACAACAAATAAACCTTGCCTGTTCTCAAAGCCCAGCTAGCTCTTGTATCCTGACAAATGGGCTGAACTGTTTGTGAAATCCAAGAGCTTATTTTCCTTGAGAGGAGAGATCACTGCCTTAGGCTCAAGTAGATTTCCGTTTGGTTCCACTCATTGCTGCCTTCCTGTATGTCATGACCCCATGCTTCTTTGTCTTGAAACCTCAGGTAATCAGGGTCCACTCATTGCTGCCTTCCTGTATGTCATGACCCTGTGCTTCTTTGTCTTAAAACCTCAGGTGATCAGGGTCCATTCATTGCTGCCTTCCTGTATGTCATGACCCCGTGCTTCTTTGTCTTGAAACCTCAGGTGATCAGGGTCCACTCATTGCTGCCTTCCTGTATGTCATGACCCCGTGCTTCTTTGTCTTGAAACCTCAGGTGATCAGGGTCCACTCATTGCTGCCTTCCTGTATGTCATGACCCTGTGCTTCTTTGTCTTGAAACCTCAGGTGATCAGGGTCCACTCATTGCTGCCTTCCTGTATGTCATGACCCTGTGCTTCTTTGTCTTGAAACCTCAGGTGATCAGGGTCCTAGTGGTGCCTGTGGAGAATGGGGAGAGGGGTTGGTTCTCAAAGATTTATTTTAGTGGAGACCCAACGTATCTGTGGACCTGGATGAGCATCACCCCAGCTAGGCTATCTCTGGGCAAGTTGTTGCTTAGAAGTAAAGAGAAATTCTCTCCAGAAATAACAGAAAGTACTCCAGCCTGACAGTTGGTGCATGGGATGGCTGAGTGGTCTGCTGTGTTGATCTAGTTCCCAGACAGCTTCTGGATGCCCAGACCATGTCTGTCAGGAAGATACAAATGCTCCCTACCAGTCATGCTTGTAAAGCAGGCATCCACTCAGGCACCCACCCTGGATTTTCTAGATCTATCATAACAGCCCTTCCTCATTCTCTCTCTTTTCCTTTCCCTCAGCCAGGCAGAATCTCTTTCTAGGTTGACAAGGAAGCTCCTTTCCTCTCTGCTTTTGTCTAAGATATTTTGTTTAAGTATTTTGATCCTTTCTTTTTTGCCTTTTCCATAATACCTCACCATTGGTTTGCAACAGATTGTGCCGAGACTTTGTAACCAAAGTGAATCAGAAGATAATTTCCTTCTCCTTGAAGGCAAAAAACACTACATTTTAAACAAAATTCTGCTGCGACAAGGGAAGGAAAGAAAAAGTTTAATTTCTGAATCCAAACAAACTTTAATGTTCACAACGTGCCACAATAGGTTGTCCTGAAAATGGTTAGTAGCAACAACTACTTCATACCCTGTGGGCAAGGGTGCTTCTTCAGATACATTCTCTTGCACACCTAAGAGCTAGAAGAGTGTAGCTAGAAAAGTTTTCTCTAAGAGTTTACTAAATAAGTAGGGAACACAAGGACAATGAAATCTTCCTTGTGGTCAACTGTATTTATCATGTAAAGTTTGGAGAGACTCTGTTCTGTTTATTGAAGAGCTTTGTCATTCTTCCCGCTTCTACTGTCTGATTGGCTACTAGATGATGTCTTCTGGAAATTTTCAAAATTGCAGTACTTAAAGAAATTGCTGGGTATTTTTACAGCAAAACTGACAAAACACGAGGCTATTGTGTAAGCACCGATCCTCTCAGGAAATGCACAGGCCTGAGGATTTGGGCTTCAAGGGCTGAGAGGCAAATTGTTTCCATCCATCGCCCTAAATTTAAACACGCCTACCATGATGTGTTTCCTTAGAGGAAAGAAAATGTGGCATTTTAGTTCTGCTGGTTATCTGAAAGGAAAGGCAGGGTTTTTAATGGAGGGAGATAAGGTCTGCTTTATGTATTACGAAGAACTGAGACTTAAGCAGTTTAGCTATACTGCTTTTTGTCTGGGGGCGAAGGAGAAGAGCCAGCTCAAGTTTTATGTGGAGGAAAGGTGGTCCCCATCTCCCTCCTACTCACTTGTTCCTCTAAAACATACACGTGTGTCCCAGGACACTTCCGTGGTTCTCTCAGCCTTGCAGTTGATTTTAGTGCCTTTTGTGTGAAGTCAGATATACAGTGTTCATTATTATTAGCTAAAACAATTGATTCTGATGCACTGGAGCAAACCTGAGGGTAATTGGTTGACTTCAGAGCAGTTGGTCGCTGGGCTAAGCCACTCGTGTGGCACTATATCTTCCCTAAACCTTTTTATGACTCCTAGTCAGTGTGGTCACATCCTGGTATGCTATGCTAAGTCACTTCAGTCGTGTCCGACTCTGTGCGACCTCATAGACGGCAGCCCACCAGGCTCCCCTGTCCCTGGGATTCTCCAGGCAAGAACACTGGAGTGGGTTGCCATTTCTTTCTCCAATGCATGAAAGTGAAAAGTGAAAGTGAAGTCGCTCAGTCATGTCAGACTCCTAGCGACCCCATGGACTGCAGCCTACCAGGCTCCTCTGTCCATGGGATTTTCCAGGCAAGAGTACTGGAGTGGGGTGCCATTGCCTTCTCCGGGTCACATCCTGAGAGCCTCCTAAATATTTTCTGTGGGACTTATACTCCTTTTTCTCAATCGTGTTTCAGTTTCCCTTTGGTCCTGGGGAGTTGGGCTTTGGTCAGGGAAGACAGGATTGAGAATGGGATTTTACCACATCTGGAACTCAAAACTCTCCACCAAGCCTACTGCAGTTACTGAAACCCCAGACATGTTTTATCGCGGGAATAGGCCACAGAAATCCAGTAAACAACATAGTCATCACAGGGACAATTTTCTGGAAAAGATGTTTTTGAAGAAGGTAAGATCTATGATCAATCAAGTTTTTACCTCTCAAGCAAAACAATTGTTTTCTAAAGCAGGAATGTGGCTTCCCCACCCCCAATATTCCCATATACTCTTAAGTGGCTGAATTCCAAATATTCTGCCATTATCCTTGAGTTTACAAATGGACCTTTCTGAAGGTCAACTAAATAATCCTTTTGAAGCTAAAGAAACTAGCAAACTGTAGAATCATTTGCAGTAAAAGGTAGCATCAGCCAAATTAAATGAAGCTGCATAATGGGGGGATGACTCCATATGAGGGGATGACCCCACATGAGGGGAGATGTATTAGATTCGTTCAGCTTGTGCCACTGCCATGAAGCAATAGCGATCTGGCAGCATCTCAGATGATGCTCTTCTTTGGCACATGTTCCTCTGGGGCCTCTGGATGTGCCCTCTCCTCCATATGGACTTTAGTAATTATTTGCAGAGCTAAACTTTAATCTTAAAATGAGGCAGGCATCTTAGGATACTAATATGTTCCTAAGAATGCTCCTAAGAATTGCTGGCTTCTCTCTTGTCTCAAAATTTTCTCTTCCAAACAGAATGGTTGTGGGGAGGGCTGATGGGGCTTGCGTGCGCAGAGGTAAGCATTGGAGATGGGAAGGGTAACTGGGAAGACAGTTCTTTTCTTTTTCTCCCAAGATGCTGACAGTGCCTGGATATTCTTCCCAACATAGTATGGTTCCTGAGAAAGATATTGAAAATAGAAAAAGGAGAGTTCTAGAAGATACTATAGACAATTTCTAGTCCATATGGGCACGCGTGCTCAGTTGTGTTCTACTCTTTGAGACCCCATGAGGACTCTAGCCTGCCGGACTCCTCTGCTCATGGAATTTTCCAGGCTAGAGTGGGTTTCCACATAGTTGAGTAAATCAAGGGAACCAAAGCAGCTAGGAGTCTAGTCTGGTGTCTTGTCTCTTGTTCATAGCTGAGTCACTACAAGAATAGCAGTCTGTTTTCTCCCAGGATGATTTTTTTCTTTTTTGTTTTTTATAACTATAGTAGCCTACTTGGAGAAAGGTAAAGAAAATGAGTTGGCTCTACTACTGTGAACGAAATGATTTCAGGCAAAACAAGTGGCTCCTCTGAGCTTGCATTTTCCATTCCGAAGACGGAAATCATTAATGACCATCTTAGAGATCTCCTGCTACTGTGGTGATGATAAAAAGGCATGGTGTGAAAGCAAGCTTTTCTGAAGACTTTAAAATGCTGTACGGATATTAGAATCCCTTGCTTCAATTAAACCTTTTGGGTACTGGGCATTTTGGGGATCATCTGGAGACTGTGTTTGAGCTTTTGAAACAGAATCCTTGACAACATGGGTAAGCAGCACCAATCCTCAATGTGTATTTGAGGCAGTATTTCAGGGTGTGTGTCTGTGTGTATGTACAGGGATGAAAGTCTCAATCCAGCCCAGCTATCACACAGACATGGGCACCTAAGAGTAAGATGTGTCACTAAAGTGAAAGCCTTACTTAAAAACAGAGGGCGAGGGGAAAATGCAGGTCTCTGTTCTTTCTTGGCTAAGTGGGCTGAGTGTTTTCTAGGCCTGTGGGTTTCCTTGGAGCTATGCCTCTTAGTGGCCATCAGTACAGCAAAAGCAGCTGGGAACATCAGACACTGGCATGTTCCAGATGGGGGATGATAGACAGAAGCATCAGAGGGCAAGTTTTAGGATAGCTAGAGAAACGGGTGTAGTTTAAAAAAAAAAAAAAAAAAAGATTTGAAAATCTTTTCATCTACTCAGTTTTATCCAAGCATGCCAAAAGGCAGGGCTGTCTACTTGCATGTAGAGTCAAAATCCTGGAAGAGAGTGCCATTTCCAACTCTAATATGAAGACACCAAATACAAGTAAATGCTCAGGCAGGCAGAGTTCACAATGACTAAAAGAACAAAGGGAAAAAGGAGGAAGAGCAGGGCGTTTTGCAAGCAAACAGCTTTTATACCTTTTGCAGCAACTATCTCATGTGAAGACCTTGGGGTATATGCTATTTGTTTATATTGAAACAGGCAGTAGGGCATTTCATATATAAAATGTTTTAGTGATGAATTATAAACAGGGAAGGAATGGAAAAGGCCAGTGGAACTCTTTTGTTGCCATCGGATGACATATAAAATATTCCTAGACATCAATTCTCTTGGAAAGTCTCCAATTTGGAAGATTATTTATTGGGGAGAGATGAATACTATTAGAAACAAATAGAGTCGGGAAAACCGTAGACTGGGAATGAATACTATTAGAGTCAAATGGAGTCAGGAAAACAGTATTGCCATACTTCTCCTCCTAAATTTAAACTACACTCTCTGAATATGAGCAGAAAATAGAAAAGATGGCATGCGGAGAGCAGGCATTCGCCCGACCATCCTGATCCATTCGCTGTAAGAAAGCACCGGCTACACGCCATAAGATCTAATTACCCAGAATTGCCTTTCCTGCCCCACAGCAATCATTTTGATGACAGGCTTCTCTGCACTGTAAAACAAGATGGGGAACCTGTGCTGTATAAACTGCCTCGCGCTTCCTTCCCTTCCTCTGCTATCAGCGTCCCCATCTCATTTATTTTCCACACATTAATGGTAGCAGTCACCTTGAGCCGGTGATGCAGAGTAATTTTCACAGAAACCTTGATCAGAAACCATAAATCAGCCTGATGTGCTTTTATGGTCTAATAACATTCCGGTTGCTCCTACAGGCCTTTATGTAAAACTGCATTGCAGTGAGTCCTTTGGTTACCACCCCCACCCCCCACCCCCTCCTTTTGTACAGCGCATGCGCCTGCCCTCTCCAGCACCCCGCCCCCACTATCCCTTCTCTTCTCACTCTCTTATCTCTCTAGGTAGATACACGTGTGCATGTTCACTTAAGTCACGTGGATTCAGTTCATTTGTGACAAAACCACAATTGAATGGCATTATACATACTCCTCACGGTGGCAGGAGACGAAAATTCTTTCAGGAGCATAAAATGATGTATTCCTTGGATTTCTCAATGCTGTATCTTAACAAATGAAGGGTCTGTAACTCAAAATTACATAACATTTAGGGGCTTGGGTCTGTTAAGTGATTCTATATATATATTTCTTATTAGAACAATGGATGCTGCATCCAGGTAGACTCTTGCTCCATTGTTGGCAGATACGCTGAGGCTTGGCTGGCTCGAAGCTCAGTGGTATCTGACTCTTTGCACTATGGCCTGTGGTCTGCGGTACCACTGACCACCTAATGGGCCCGCACTCCCACTACTCCCTAGGAGGCTGAATTAATATGGAGCAGTGGGATTAATGGAGAGGCAGGGAGCAGACTGGTGGGTTTGCGTTAGCGCGTGTTGGGGGGCTCTGCTGGGAGATGGAGTACTGGACCTGTCGCTAGGGGATGATGGTGATACTGCAGCTGGCAAAGAAGCTCCAGTGTCTAACTGAACCAGTATGGGATTCGAGGTGGAATTAAGCAATGCATCTGAGTTCATCATCTGGGGTGCCTTCACTCCCTCCAGCCTGCCTCAATAATCTAATCGGATCTGTGCACTTCAGCTCAGAGCTAACAACAACAGCAAACCAAACCCATCTCAGGTCCAATCCACACCTCCTTCACCTATCAAGAGCCTGCGAGCTAGACATCCCCTGGGTGTGTGTGCCTGTCTGGAGCACACAGAAATTTTTGGTTTAGAATGGTTCAAAAATACAGCTTCTCAGAACTGTGTTTTCCTCAGCATGGAAATACCTGCAACAGAAACCAGTTATTCCTGCATTGCCACTTGGTGAATTAGTGCAAGAAATTAATAAAGACCATTTGACTCAATCTGAGGGAATGTTTAGCCTTGCCTTGGAAGTGAGGAAAGCTGGCAATGATCTCTGATTTTTCACTGCTAATGCATTGAGTGATAATTACTCCCCAGTAGACCTACATAAATTCCAACCTTCTTAACTGGTGCTTCATGAATATACCAAAGGGAAAAAAGAACCCTGGGGCATTAATCAAATTTGCCAAGATACTACTCCATGCTGGTTAAAAGATACATCTGCAATATTTATACATAAATCTATTTTTATATGTCCACTAACGTTGCTCATGCATGCACTCACATGCTCATTTGTCGTGACAACATGGCCAGCATTTGTAAGGATGCTCCAAACGTCAATGCAGGGGTAATTGCAGAACCTGGCTCTCACCTTCATCTAAGACTCTTTGTTTTCAACTGTAAATTGTGATGTCTAATTTCCTCACTTTATATATAATGGTGACCAGGTTAGGCAGTGGCCACAGTGTTTGTTAAAATGTGTTTACTGGAGACTTAAATTTTTTATTTTTTTGCTGCTAGTATTTCAGAAGCTGCAACCAGTTCAGCACCCCAAATCTTCAGTGAAAGCTCAGTATTGAATTTTTTAGAAATTGACAGGCAATTTCTCCTTTTGCAATGGCCTGAGGTTTTCAGGATTGCAGTGGCAAAGGCTAAATGTGAAAAGGAAATGGGGGTGAGCAAAAGCCCTTTCTCTCCACAGTGTCCACTGCCCTTTGATGCAGAGAACAGCATTTGTTGTCTGTTTAGTAGCCATTTCTAAACCCTCCTAGCTGGAGGCAATGTACACCAGACCAGAGGGGTGGGAGCAATAAAGGAGAAATGCAGTAAAGAACAAATCCTTTTCAGATCAGCTGATTGGCAGTTGTGAATCACGCAGCTCTAGCACTGAAGCAAGAAAGAGCAGCTTCGCCCTTGGCACTCATTCTTTTGCTGTAAGCCTTTCTTTGCTAGGAACATTTTTCTCTTTCAAGTCTTAAACTATGTTAACTCCTTATGATCCAGCCATTTGTCCAAAAGGGTGAACTATAAAGACCCTTTGTAGAAACCTCTAACTTGTGGATGTGAATTGATAGCAAGAAACACTGGCATTTTCAAATATTCTTCTACCTGCACTGAAATTATAACAGAAATTCACCCTGTGGGTTAAATACCTTTTATTTTGCATCAGATCTGAAAAACATTTTTGAAAAAAAAAAAAGGATTAAAGAAATGAGGTACATATTTGGTTTAAGTATATGGCTACATAAAGAACTTAGATCATTAAAAATGGGGAGAAGGTATATGAAATGATCATTTGGTGATTTCTAAAGATACTTTCATTCTTTGCAGTCATGAAGATATAGCCCACCAGAGTGATCTTTAAATCCTGTGACCTAGTTCTAAAAGTAAATTATCAGAACAATTATAGGCTGGATTTATTTCAAATTGTTATAAAAGAAGCACAATATAAATTAGTCTTTTTTTTCTGAATTCTTTCTGTGATTTAACAATAATACATTTGTGTTCAATTAGGACATTTATTGAGAGAAGCAATTTTTTTAAACAAAATTATTTGTCTCTTCATGTATTCTCATTGTTCATTTTATTAAAATATTTCTTTCCAAATTGTTAATTTTTATCCTTTAGGTCCAGTGATTATGTTATAATTTAAAAATGCAGCTGTTGTTTTCCTTATTATAAAATCAATAAATGTTTTGATAAAATACTAAATGGCAAATATATTTGTCTAAAAGAAAATTTGAATTCTCAGATCCTTCAATTGTTAAAAATAAGGGATTACCCAGTTTCAATGCTGTTAGTGGCAGTATTTGTTGAAACAATGGATGTTTCCTTAGTAAAAACCTTCCACTGTGTTTGTTTTTTTCCCCCTGCATCCTAAATTGTGAAGCTTTATAAGCGGGAATCCTATCTCAGTTATCTTCATAATCACCTCAACCTTTTTTAAAGCCTGACTCATATTTGGCATTCAATATGCCTGTTTTGAATAAACACATACATCAATAATAGGATAAGTAGTTAATTGCTAGGATAATATACTATGTATTCTTAAACTATGCCAGTTTTTTTTTAATTATACAATACAATAAAATAACACATTTCTAGAGATCGCACATAAAAAGCAACTTGGGAAAAATATCAAACTTTTCTAAAACTATATTGTGGTATTGTGATTTATAATAAGAAATATATATTTGACCTTTGTCCCATTTCTGTCACAGAACTCTCCAAACCCTTGGGATTTTCTAAGTGTTGAGAGTGATAAAAGTATCTTTTGCTATATCAATGAACAGACTTTTGGAAAGCACCTACTTTCCAAAGTAGTTGGGGGTTGGCTGCCAATGGAGCCAAGCATGTGATGTGAGGGTTAGAACTTTTGTTCCACCCTCTGACATCTGGGGAGAGGAGAGGGGCTAGAGGTTGAGCTGATTGCCAATTGCCAACGACTTAATCAATCCCACCTATGTAAGGAAGCATCTGTAACAACCCAAATGGACACTGTTCAAAGAGCTTCTGCCCCAATGAACACAAGGAGATATAGGAATAATGGTATGCTTCAAGAGGGCATGGAAGCTCCCTGCCTTTTCGCCATGCCTTGCCTTCTGCATCTCTTCCATTTGACTGTTCCTGAGTTACATCCTCTTATAATAAACTGGTGATCCAGTAAGGAAAATATTTCTGAGTTATGTGAGCTGTATTAGCAAATTAATCTAATTTGAGAAGGGGGTCATGGGAACTTCTGATTTACAGCCAGTTGGTCAGAAGTACAGGTAAAATTTAGGCTTTTTACTGCCACCTGAAGGGAGGCTGGGTGAGAGGGAGATGGCAGTTTTGTAAGAGCTGAGCCCTTAACCTGTGAAATCTGATGCTATTTCCAGGTAGATAATGTCACAATTGGAGTCGAATTCTCGGACATTCTGCCAGTGTCCAAGAATTGCTTATTGTGTGAAGAAGCTCTCCAACATACACATATTGGAACTGGATCCAAGAACCTAATTTATTTTTGATCAGGCTCCTGTCTGGTATGGTTGCTAAGGAGTTTCAAAGCTCTGGTTTCTGTGAGCTAATGTGCAAATATCAGAGAAGGCTCTGAACTTATTTTTAGTTTGTAGCTGATATTTAGTATAATTTATAAGGCTCACTAGTCTGTCAATAAATAATTATTTAGCACTTGGTATATAACATAAACTTCTCAATTTATGAAGAATGCAAGACATATATACAACTGACTCAAACTCCTTCCTCCTAAAGAAACCCATTTGAGGTTTTAACCACCAGCTGGTGTCACACAGGGGCTTCTACAGAAAATCTAGGAAGAAGTATTCATTTCTTGAGGTTCAGTGGTGGCACAGCTTCTGGGATTCTAGCTTTGATAGAGTCCTATCAATTTTCCACTCCAGTCTCCTGGCCAAGCTAACAACTCAAAGGACTAAGCCCTTCCTTACATTCCCCTGCGTGTCAAAACTTCTGATGGCCCTAGGTTTTTTTTTTTTTCCTCCATATGCAAGATTACATTTCTATCTTAATGACATTTCATTCATCCTTGCAGGATCATTTAAAATAACACCTCCTTAAAGGAATTCCCTGACACTCCAGTGATTAAGACTCCTTGTTAGCAATGCACGGTGGGGAGGTGGGTAGTGGGAGGTGGGGTACAGGTTCGATCCCTTAGTTGGGAACTAAGATGCCACATAGTGTGGCCAAAACAAACAAAACAAAAAGCCCTTCCCTCAGCCAAACACGCTCCATCTCTCCCTCTGAACTGAAAAAGCTGTTCACTGCATACTTACAGCTCATGTGTATGGGGCTATGGTGCACTCACGGTAGATGTTTGTTTCCTTTGGAGTTGACTAATGTTGTCTTTTACATACGTGCCCATAATTACACACACAGGAAAGTGAAGAATGACTCATAATATGCTTGAGTCTAATTCTTGTTCTAACTCTGCCCCCAAGCCAAAACTTTCATCTTTATTACAGTTAGTGCACAGTTTATTTTTCCCTTTAGACTTTTCTAAAGACAGCTTTCTTTTTTTTTTTTTTTTTTCCTGGAGCGTGTAGCACAGTGTCTTGTACATGACTGGAGTTCTAGAAATATTTAGTTTAAATAAATCAAATACAGTTTTTGTAGAGGACATAAGGGAAGACACCAAAGACATCAGTTCTTCAATTGTAAGTTACTTTCCAAAGACCTACTATGGTGATCAGATGGTTAAAGGTACAGTAGTACATAGAATATAGTAAGTTCTTGAAGGAAGGAGGCTATCTAATAGAAGGAGGCATGCTGATAATTCTGCAGCTGCTGTGTCGCCTCAGTTGTGTCCGACTCTGTGCGACCCCATAGATGGCAGCCCATTAGGCTCCTCTGTCCCTGGGATTCTCCAGGGAAGAACACTGGAGTGGGTTGCCATTTCCTTCTTCAATGCATGAAAGTAAAAAGTGAAAGTGAAGTAGCTCAGTCGTGCCCAACTTTTAGCGACCCCATGGACTGCAGCCTACCAGGCTCCTCCGTCCATGGGATTTTCCAGGCAAGAGTACTGGAGTGGGTTGCTATTGCCTTCTTCAATGCTGATAATTCTAGGCAACTACAATTCAATGCTAATATTAAGATGCTGGGACAAACTCAGTCCTTTACTGCAACTCATAGGGGCACATGTGTTGGAATTGTTTTTCATTTATTCTCCTCTCCTTTTCAAACCCTCTAAAGGTGCTTCAGGCTTGTGAAAAACAGAGTGGAAGAGAATTATGAAAAATATAAGAAAAAATAATAAAGGAAATAATAAAAGGATGAGTGGGCAAAACCAACCTTGGGGAGACCTGCACACACTGTGTTCATGAGGGAGAGAGTGAGCCCAAGTACCAAAAACCAAGCCTCTAAGTCAGACTGTGTGGAAGCCATCCTAGGAAAAGGCTCACTCCTGAGAACTCAGCAAGAACAGCTAAGCAGAGCAGCTACCGCACTGTGATTTTGCATCCCTGGTGTCAATATTTCCTTCGGTTGCTGATAACAACTTGGAGCTGTGTGTCTATTCCCCATGAAGGTTTGGTATGAAATTAAAGAGTACCGTTACCTTCCCAAGGCCTTCAAATTGTATCCGGGAAAAAAAAAGTTCCCTTCATGGCTTGATGATTATCATCTTTCACGTGCTGTGTTTTGTTTAGGCTAAATTCCAAGCAGCCACAGCAAATTCAGCCCTGTACCAAATGCTTTGCCCATAGTGCCATTTAAGAAATACATGTTGAAAAAAATAAATAAATGAATGTAAAGATGAGACACACCAGCCTATTTAAAGGGGTAATGCATACATTTTCCATCTTGGCACAGTTCAGGTTGTGGGAGAGAGGAATCCAGTGTTCTTTATAATGCACCTAGCAGTCATTATGATTGCAGGCAAGTGTGCATATGGCCATTTCTCAGGATGAATCAGGCCACGTTTTAATAGTTAGTTCCGGCAGTTCAAAGTGGAATGGATTTATTTCAAGAGGCTCAAGAAAACCTCATTTTGAAGGCTCTAATAAAAAGTAAGGATGATAAAGAACACTGTTTTTCATGATAAGGAAAATTCTGCCTTTCAAGAGAGACATCATAATTTCTTCTAATTATAAGAAAAATGTTGCTGCCTTGAGTGCTCTTATTCATGTGTACAGCCAAAGGGATTTTCTGCATAAAAGAATAATTAGGTTCTATCCCTTCATACTAAAAAAAAAAAAAAAATCAGCTATCTTTCTTTTCCTTTATACCTTTCCCCCCTCATATTCTTTGACCTCTACTCTGCTGAATCTTTTATATGTCATGGAAGGAAGATTTAGAAGGGCTTTGATTTCTCCCATTCCTTTGGTGGCTGGCAGGGTTTGCTGTGCTGAATTTGGAAGTGCCTAATTTGGGAGTTCTATTCATGTTGGGCTGTAAACTGATCAGATTTCATTTTATGTGTGAAGATCATTTTCAGTCTGTGGATTTAAACATTTTTATTTGCCTGAAATACACAGTACATAATACACTGTGGGCTTTTATTTAGGAAAGCTCTAAAGCAACTTCATTTTAAGAGACAAAGGACATTCTGGGAAGCTTTGCCCTTTAACCGTGTGAACAGTTAAGAGTCGGGGTCACCCCACTGTTCTGGGATGGTGGCTGCAATCACCTCTGTTGTTACCACATTATAAAGGAAGGTATAGAAAGAAGACAGCTGAGCACAATTAGAACTTTTCATTGACCTGATTTGTGTGGTCCATAATTCTCAACTGCGTGGATAACGGCTGTGAGAGGAAAGATGCACAGCAGTAATGGAATTAATTCAACCCCAAATGTCAGCAAAGTAGAAAGAAAGATGGCTCAAACTCATAGTGAATGATAATATTGTTTGAACCTTCTGAGAGATTAGAATTTGTTAGACTTCAAAATGGAATATGATCTTTGGCTTTAAAATAGAAAAATCAATGTTAAATATAGACAGGAAAAGAAGTCTTAGGGATTAGATTTTTCGAAGAAAGTTTAGTGGCTTTTTGAAATCACGTTGATAATAGCCACCGTTTCCTGACTGCTAATTCTGGAACAGACCTGGTTTGGGGATATTAATAACATTATCCAGCAGCTGTGGACAGTGGAGAAACTGAGAGGGAAACAACTGGTTGGCTAAGAGCACATGGTCAGACACTGGTGGGCAGACTTCACTTCTAAGTGGTTATACATCAATAGACTATCCAATCTGGCACCAAAAAGAAAAAAAGAAAGAAAGCTTGAGGTTTTTTTCTTATAAAGAGTTTCATCACATTAGCTAGACGCTACCATATAGATAGGCAGAAACAAGTTTATTTTGGTTTAAGGGCTCTTTGAGATATTAACTGCCTAAGATTATTAGTCGACCATTGAGTAACATCCAGTTCAATCATAAACACGACCCCTGCATGTGCTTGGAGAGGGGATGACTTCCAACCAATTGTTGAGGAGGGTAGATTCTTCCTTCCATAGCTGCCCTTTAAAATTTTTTATTCTTCCATCTCACAGAATTTTTTCTTACTTATTAAGCTAACAGTTACCTGTAGTGTTTCAGGGGCTATTCCTTGCATATGAAAAAGGGAGATGAAATAATTTTGCCCACAAAAAGGACGAGACCCACTTGGGCGGCAAGGTGGCAGCCTTAACACACTGAGTGCTATGCTTAGTGTGGCAGCATAGCATGGCCGCTGACAGAGGGCTTAAGAGCCAGACCAGCCATGGCCGCCGGTTATATACATGTATGAATTTGTACAAGTTATTTAATCTCCTTGTGCCTCAGTGTCTTCACCTGTAAAATGACTATGATGACAAAAATAGCGTCTACATCATAAGCTTGTTGGGAGGATTAAATGAGTTCACACATGTAAAGGGATGAGAGCATTGAAGGCATATAGCATGATGTCAGAGTAAGTAGGATATAAATATGGGCAGAGTACTTCAGGCACATTCTCTTCATTTAACCTTTACCATATCCCTGTAATAAGGTTATATTACATTTATATTACAGATTAGTAAATGAGTCTAATAGAGATTAACTAACAGATTCATAGTTGCTTTATGGATGTGAAAGTGAAAGTCACTCAGTCCTGTCTGACTCTTTGCGAACCCATGGACTGTATAGTCCATGGAATTCTCTAGGCCAGAATACTGGAGTTGGTAGCTGTTCCCTTCTCCAGAGGGTCTTCCCAGTGCAGGGATGGAACCCAGGTCTCCTGAGTTGCAGGCAGATTCTTTACCAGCTGAGCCACAAGCCCTATGGATAGGCAAAGGTTAAATGAATTCTGCCAAGAGAATGCATTGGTCATAGCAAACACTGTTTTTCAACAATACAAGAGACAACTTTACACATGGACCTCACCAAATGGTCAATACTGAGATCAAACTGTTTACATTCTTTGTTGCCAAAGGTGAAGAAGCTATGCACAGTCAGCAAAAATAAATAAATAAATAAATAAAAATAAAACAGATCTGGAGCTGACTGTGGCTCAGATCATCGGCTTCACATAGCAAAATTCAGGCTTAAACTAAAGAAAGTAGGGAAAACCACTAGGCCAGCCAGGTATGACTTATATCAAATTCCTTATGAATATGCAGTGGAGGTGACGAATAGATTCAAGGGATTAGATCGAGTAAACAGTGTGCCTGAGGAACTATGGATGGAGGTCTGTAATATTGTATTGGAGGCAGTGAACAAAATCATCCCAAAGAAAAAGAAATGTAAGAAGGCAAAAGGGTTTTCTGAGGAGGCTCTACAAATAGCTAAAGAAAGAAGAGAAGCAAAAAGCAAGGGAGAAAGGGAAAGGGAAAGTTTAGTTCAGTCGCTCAGTCGTGTCCGACTCTTTGCGACCCCATGAATCATAGCACACCAGGCCTCCCTGTCCATCACCAACTCCCGGAGTTCACTCAAACTCACGTCCATCGAGTTGGTGATGCCATCCAGCCATCTCATCCTCTGTCGTCCCCTTCTCCTCCTGCCCCCAATCCCTCCCAGCATCAGAGTCTTTACACCCAATTAAATGCAGAGTTCCAGGGAATAGCAAGGAGAGACAAGAAGGCATTCTTCAATGAACAATGCAAAGAAATAGAGGGAAAAAACATAAGGTGAAAGACTAGAGATCTCTTCAAGAATACTTGAAATATCAAGGGAACATTTCACCCAAAGATGGGCACAATAAAAGGCAGAAATGGTAGAGGCCTCATAGATGGAAAAGAGATCAAGAAGAGATGGAAAGAATACATGGAAGAATTGTACAACAAAGATATTAATGAACCAGATAACTATGATGGTGTGGCCGGTCTCCCAGAGCCAGACATTCTAAAGTGTAAAGTCAAAAAAAAAAAAAAAAAAAAAGTGTAAAGTCAAGCAGGCCTTAGGAAGCACTGCTGTCAATCAAGCTAGTGGTTGTGATGGAATTCCAGTAGAGCTTTTCAAAACCCTGAAAGATGCTGCTATCAAAATGCTGCACTCAGTATGTCAGCAAATCTGAAAGACCCAGCAGCAGCCACAGGACTGGAAAAGGTCAATCTTCATCCCAATTCCCAAGAAGGGCAGTACTAAAGAATGTTCAAACCACTGGACAATTGCACTCATCTCCCATGACAGTAAGGTCATGCTTAAAATCTTGCATGCTAAGCTTCAGCATTATGTGAACCAAGAACTTCCAGACATCCAAGCTGGATTTAGAAAAGGCAGAGAAACTAGAGATTACCTTGTCAACATTCTCTGGATCATACAGAAAGCAACGGAATTCCAGAAAAAGATCCACCTCTGTTTCATTGACTGCACTAAAGCCTTTGACTGTGTGGATCATAACAAACTGTGGAAAGTTCTGAGAGAGAAGCGAATACCAGACCATCTTACCTGTCTCCTGAGAAACCTGTTTGTGGGTCAAGAAGCAACAGTAAGAACCCTGTATGGAACAACGGATTGGTTCAGGATTAAGAAACAGGGCTGTCTACTGTCACCTTGTTTATTTAACCTATACACAGAGCACATCATGAGAGATGCTGGGCTGGATGAGTTACAAGCTGTAATCAAGATAGGCAGGAGAATTATCAACAACCTCAGATATGCGGATGATACCACTCTAATGGCAGAAAGTGAAGAGGAACTAAAGAGCCTCTTGATGAAGGTGAAGAAGGAGAGAGAAAGAGCCAGCTTAAAACTAAATATTAAAAAAATTGAGATCATGTCATCCAGCCCCATTACTTCATGGCAAATAGAATGGGGAAAGGTGGAGTAGTGACAGATTTCCTTTTCTTGGGCTCTAAGATCACTGCAGATGGTGACTGCAGCCATGAAATCAGACGATTGCTTCTTGACAGGAAAGCTATGACAAACCTAGACAGTGTATTGAGAAGCAGAAACATTCCTCTGCCAACAAAGGTCGGTATAGTCAAGGCTATGGTCTTCCCCCTGGTCATGTACAGTTGTGAGAGCTGGACTGGAAAGAAGATAGAGCACCGAAGAACAGGTACCTTCAAACTGTGGTGCTTGAGAAGACTCCCGAGAGTCCCTTGGACTGCAAGGAGATCAAACCAGTGAATCTTAAGGGAAATCATCCCTGAATACTCTCTGGAAGGACTGATGCTTAAGCTGAAACTCCAGTATTTTAGTCACCTGATGCGAAGAGCCCACTCATTGGAAAAGATGCTGATGCTGGGAAAGATTGAGGGCAGGAGGAGAACAGGGGAATAGAGGATGAGATGGCTGAATGGAATCACTGATGAAACAGACATGAACTTGGGCAAACTTTGGGAGATGGTGAGGGCCAGAGAGGCCTGACATGTTGTAGTCCATGGGGCCATGAAGAGCTGGACATGACTGGGCGACTGAACAACAACCATAGTCACTCAACTTGTAATAATTCAAACCTTGGTAAGTTGAGGTACTAAGCCAGACTGAGATATGAACCCAGGCTGTGTGATGTGTGATTTTATTCTTTATATTCCTGGTTGAGAATTTTGCCTTTGTGGTTTTAATATGCCCAGTATCAATATGTTAATATATTCATATATGATTTGATATATACATATATGATACTGTATTCTGACTCCATAGAGGGCGAGAGTGCCAGCTTTACTAAATGTACAGAGTCCCTTGTCTAATTATCCGCACCTTTAATAGTGGGGTGATGAGGTACAAGCCCTCTGATTCCCAACTGCCTAAATTTGAATTCTTGCTCTTCTACTTACTCTGTATATACTGGGAAAGTTATTAAATTTCCCCTTGCCTTAGTTCCTTTATATTAAAATAGAGATAGTGCTAATAATCTTTGTCATAGAAATAATCTTTGTGATCATAAAATGAGTTTATGTTTAAAGCAGTTGAACCTGACACATAGCAAATGATGCATACTTTGTATTATTATTTTTACTATTCTTCTTCTATGATTTCAGATTAGGATGGTTTTTAGAAGCCTTGGTTGACTATGCTAAGATCTCTAAAGCAATAACAATAGGAATATGAGAGAATTAAACAATGTTCCATGGCTGGTAATCTGAAAGATTATGAAAGAAGGAGGCAGACTTAATTCAATAAGGTTAGAATCAAAAGCTTATTCATGGGATTATTTTTTGGTTAAGAATTATCATTTTTTAAAGAGTCTTGGGTCCCTTCCCTCTACCAGAATTTAAACTATCAAACAATTGAGTTGAATCAATATATTTTCAGGGAATTTTCCTAGATTTTTATCAAGTATATTTAAAGGGAATTTCAGATTCTCTACAGCTAGCCAAAGAGATAGCATGAGTTAGGAGACAAGGGAGAGAAGGGATGATAGTGTATATAATGGGAAGGTATACAGCCTATTGAGGAGGGCATGGCAACCCCCTCAAGTATCATCGCCTGAAGAATCCCATAGACAGAGGAGCCTGGCAGGCTATAGTCCATGGGGTCACAAAGAATCAGACATGACTGAAGTGACTTAGCAGAGCATACATCCTATCCTTGGAGTTTCCTCCTAATGATAAAGATTGTCCTCTACCCATATTTAGCTGTGAAAGTAAATATTCCATGCTCTTCTCTTCACCTCTTCTGTCCAGCAGTACTGCCTATTTCTACCTTTTAGCTTTTTGTATAGCCTAACACTGTCCTCCTGTACAAGTCAGAAAAATCAGAATATATTAATTTTTTCTTCCCCTTCACTTGCCATGTCACCCCCAGGAATCAAGTCTTCTCCTTTAATGAAGCTTTACTTGGTATAGCTCTCCTTTCCCACCACCATTACTTTAGATTACGGCCTTGTTAGGTCTCACTGAAATAATTTCCCCTCCTCAGTATTCTCCCTGCCCCCAGAATTGCTCTACTCCAAAGTATATACAAAGTAAATTTTATATTCATCATGTGGAATCTAGTATTCAATATATTTCCATGGCAAGATTTCCATCTATGGCTCAGTTTCGGACTTCACTCGTTTCTTCCTCTCTCTCGCCCACCATTCTTCACCCCTGAACAAATGTAAACCAATTGTGTTAAAATTCTGGTGACTTATCATGTGGGTCGATACTCTTATCTTTGTCATTGCTGCTGCTCCTGTCTGGAATACCCTCGAGAACTTCCATTTCTACTCATAAATGATCACCTAACTCCTCTTACTCATCCTTCAAAACTCTGCATGCTATCAGTTCCTTTAAGAAGATATCCCTGATCCCTTCAGCTTCCACCAACTACATCTACTAAATCTTCGAACCTTGTAAGTCCATACGGTAATTATTTGACCATCTTCTTTCTAGGATGTGTGCGGGCGTGCTGACACTTTGGTCATGTTCGACTCTTTGTTACCCTTTGGAATCTAGCCCACCAGGCTCCACTGTCCATGGGATTCTCCAGGCAAGAATACTGGAGTGGATTGCCATGCCCTCCTCCAGGGGATCTTCTGGACCCAGGGATTGAACCTCGATCTCTGGAATCTCCTACATTGGTAGGTTCTTTATCAATAGTATGACCTAGCATGTAAACCTCTGAAACTCAGCTATTGGATACTTCCTCTCTGTTTCTTAGGATGTAGCTCAGTGTCTTTCACTGATAAGTGCTCAATAAATGTTTGTAGACTAAGATCTATAGCAATAAAAAAACATAATCTTGAGTCACCTTAAAGTGAGATTTTTGTAGGTAATTCAAATAATTTAATAGCAATACATTAACATTTTCTGGTCAAAAGTTTGGGATGTCCAGAGTGTTCATATACTGATATAAAAAATAAGTTTGTTAACATCTCCTATGAGTGAAATGAAGTGCTTAATATTTTACATTTTAAAAGAACTTTCTAGTTATCAAAGCGTTGTAACATGCATTATCTTTGAGGCATATGACAGCTGTGAAGTAAATAACACAGGTATTATCCTCATTTTACAAATGAGAAAACTGAAGCTCAGAAAGAACTGCCATATATAAAATCACTCACACTGAAATAAGGTAATTTGAAACCTATTTTAAGGCTCTAAAAATATGAACATTTAAGCCTTTACTACATACATTTGTTATTCCCACTGTATCATACTGTTCTCACATTAGTTACAATCAAGCTGGGAAAATACAGAAAAAAAAATGTGTATTAATTTACAGAGCAGTGTCATGAACTTTATGCATATATTCTAGCACAATCCTCAAAATAGCTCTGGCAGATAGAAATTATTAATCCATTTTACAGATCTAGATTTTACAGATCTAGAAAATGAAGTCAGAAAGGACAACTTTTTAAAGGTCTCAAAATGATTAAGCAGTAAAGTCAGATTTTAACCTGAGATTGGTCTAACCCCCAAATTCAAACATGCTTAATGCAAAAAGGGGCTGGCCAGTGGGCCAAGGAAGCCTGAGAGTCTTGAGTTCAATCTGGAATGGTATTTATAGCCATGGTTTGTGGAAAGGACCCAGCTCTAGGAGTTTTCAGAAAGAACTTGAAGGTAGCTTCATCCCAGGAGAAAATGACTGGGTTGTAGCAGGACTCCAGTCATCAGCTGATGATAATGGAAAAGTGCCCAGTCTTCTAAAAAGGGACTTGTTTGGTATGGGCTTACTGACTTTTTGGTTACCAACAAGGTAATCTCAGGGCTTAGAGCAGGGCAACCATTCAAGCAGGGAACTGGAATGGGAAATGGGAACCAGGACAGGAGACGAACCATTCTGCCAAGATAATAAGGAAGAGTGGAGGAAGATGTACTTCCCAAGATAGACTTCTCTCTCTCTCTGCACAGGCTTCAAGTTTCCTTCTATCTTTATTCTCAATCCTCATGACTTCATTTACCATCTCTATGTTGACAACCTCCAAATGTCATGGTTCAGACCTGAGTTCAGACTCCTAGAACCACTACCTGATGGACTGCTCCACTTGGGATGCCTGCAGACACTTCAGTGCTGCTGTTGCTGCTAAGTCGGTTCAGTTGTGTCTGACTCTGTGCGACCCCATAGATGGCAGCCCACCAGGCTCCCCCATCCCTGAGATTCTCCAGGCAAGAACACTGGAGTGGGTTGCCATTTCCTTTTCCAATGCATGAAAGTGAAAAGTGAAGTTGCTCAGTCATGTCTGACTCTTCACGACCCCATGGACTGCAGCCTACCAGGCTCCTCCATTCATGGGATTTTCCAGGTAAGAGTACTGGAGTGGGTTGCCATTGCCTTCTCTGACTTCAATGCTAAATGTCCCCAAATTGAACTTAACCTATTCTGTCTTCATAAAACCTACTGTTCATATAATATATATTTCAGTAAAACATAGCACCATTTACCCATTTGCCCAAGAAAGAAACTTGGCGTTTTTTACTTATACATCTGGTTAATTTTCCCTCACCATATCTGATCTATCCCTTAATCTTACAATTCTGTCTCTTTAATAACCCCTGAAACTGTCCCATCCCTTCTACTACTCCCAAGGCTTGGGCTTTTGATAGACTAGATGATTGCCTTCAGCCTTGCTCGTTTCCACACCATGCTCCACAGTGAACTCAGCGTTATTCCTAGCGATCCCATCTGGTCATGTCTTCCCTGTGCTTTAAACCTTCCGTGTATTCCCTGTTGCTCTAAGGATGAAGTCTGGGGTATAAAGGGTTTTCTTGTTTGGTCTCTGCCAACCTTCTCACCTCACAGCTTGCCTCCCAACCACAGAGTTCAGCCATACCCCTGATGCTTCAGTAAAATATTTTAAAGTCCTTGAATGTGTTCCCAGACCATTCCTTCCCTACCCCCCAACTTGGTTGGGTATCCTTCATATTCCTACAGCATTCTTTGTCACACTTACCTCTAACATAGCACCTGCTATATTTTGTTAGAACTGTTCAAATTTTATCTCCTTAGTGAAATTACAGTTCTTTAAAGGAAAGAATGATAAGTTTTTCACTGTTGTTTCCCCACAACCTCTCAAGGTAATTGGCCCATAAAGGTGGTCAACAAATATAAGATGAATAAATGAGTCCCAGGGGGATCATCTGAGCAGGAGATCATGGGCCAATTCCAAAGTCACTGTTGGTGGGAGGATAATAAGTCTAATGACAGACACGGTTTTCCCTGGCTCTGGACCTTCGATTAAATCTGTAGCTAGAAGATATGCAGTACCAGTGCCTGGCCAAAGATGCCCAGGCAGGCACAGCTGATTTTAGGCTCAAAGCTGGAATCTCTGACCTAACTTCAGACTTTTATTCCTTTGTGTTTATCCCTAGGATGATGAACACAGTCTTGCCCCTTCTTGGGGCCCTGATCTGTGCAGAATCTAACAGGCTTCTTTGGACTACCTTCCTTTGGCTGTCTTATCCTTGGTAATGAAACAAGGCCTGGAGAATTCCATGGAATGTATAGTCTATGGGGTCGCAAAAAGTCAGACACAACTGAGTGATTTTCACTTCACTTACGGACCTCACAGGATTTATTTTATTTGGACAACTTTTATTATTCTCTTCAGATTGATTCTCAAATAATAAATTAGTAGGCTCACTTAAAAATAACAGATTGGTATTTCTAGTTTATTAGTGGACCATATATCCAAAATCTGACTTTGGTACACATAAAAGCACCATGGAGAAAATCCATCCATTGGCACTGGGTAGCTTATGAGTTTCCTTTTTTTTTTTTTTGCCACATAATCCCTTGGCTGTTCCTTTGATCAGCAGCGCAAATCCTAATTAAGGTTTCATCTGATAATTTGATTTCACGATAAAGATCTATTCTCAGTCAGGAGCTTTGCCTCCTTAAATTCCCGAGGTTAATGAAAATCACTAATCCAATGGATAAACAGGCAATGGAAAAGTCAAATCATAACTTTCATATTTTCAAAAATACTGTGACTTAAGGGTTTTTGGAGGCTCTTACAAGGAAGAGAGATTGAGATGCAAATTTCACTGAGAGGGAACAGAAAACTTCCTAAGTGGGAAAGGGAATTATGTAAATGACACTGCTGTTTTAAAAGTACAGAGTTTTCTAGTGCCACAGATCTCACAGGTGTTGAGGCAGTTCCCTTCCTAAATGACAGGAGAGGACAAGAAGGTGAAGTCGAACCTTGCAGAACAAAAACACGGCAACGGATTCTGAAAATGAAAACTAGATTCTTGCTTCAAATCTGTCTGTTGTGTGGCCCCTGACTTTCTGGGAAGGCCCCTCAACTCTGAGTCTAATCAATGTCAAGTTCATCAAGAACAGGTCACTTTCTTTCATCAAGAAACCAACAACGAACAAACCTGGGAAGTAAATGGGTGGATTTTTCTTTTCAAATCCTATTAGTTCTGGGAAAATTCCACAAGACTTTGACAACATTCCCCAAATGGTCTGCGCTAATAGCAGAGTTCAACATATTACCATTCAGCAGGATGAATCCATATTTATTTCATGAAATTTAATTATACACCAGAAGAAAAAAAAAAAAAAAAAAGGAACCAAGAGGGACATAGAGGAGATAATGCCAACGTACTGAGAAAATAGAGAAAGAAGAACAGTTACATACATAGATGAGAAAAGGCAAGAAAGAGAACAAAACAGAAGCAGAATTTAAATGTGCCTGTGACCACTTATTCTGAACACTACTGCTCTGAAATACCAGAAGTCATCTCTTGAATTTAAGGAGAATCTGTTCTACGTTTGTTTTATATCATCGAATTACAACAAACCATCTGTGCAGAAAACAACATATACAATACACACGCACAAATGTGCCCTCAATGTCCAGATAAAAAGTAAACTAAGTCTGTTTTTGTACCCTTTACCCAGAAGGTCATTGGTTCTCATTTTTCTAACCCTCTCTTGTAGTAAGAATGTCTATGATGCTGCTGCTGCTGCTGCTAAGTCGCTTCAGTCGTGTCCAACTCTGTGCGACCCCATGGACTGCAGCCCACCAGGCTCCTCCGTCCACGGGATTTTCCAGGCAAGAGTACTGGAGTGGAGTGCCATTGCCTTCTCCGAAGAATATCCATAGATAGTTCCAAATCATTTACTAGAAAACTGGTTTTTTTTGAACAGAGTGGATGGGAAATAGGATACCAAGTACAATTTCTATTTAGAATTATCGAAAGATCAGTAATGATGGCAAAGCTGCTGCCTACTGCCAACCCTCAGGTATGCTTTTTGAAAGAAGTTCGTGGCTCCAGGCTATTTTGAAGGGAAGGCAGATCATCAGTCATTGAAAAATCAAGTACTAATTGAGTCTCTAGTCAAAATACACAGTTAAGAATCTCACTGCTTTCTTATTTAAAAATAGTGGCTCTCTCCTAGCAAGGTAAAGAGGAAGAATATCTGGAGTATTTGACCCGGTAATGAAAAGGAATTCATTCTCATTGTTATCATTCATCAAGCTGAAAGATAGCCTTCACTGTGAACTTGAAACTGAAAACAATGTGTGTGTGCGTGTGCGTGCGTGCGTGCGTGTGTGTGTGTGTGTGTGTGAGATGTAATGCGTTTGGAGAGTGCAGAGGAAGGGGTATACATACACATCTTTCTGAGCCAAGGGCTTAGGGTCCTGTCTTTTATGGAAAGAAAGCCACAACAATTTTGTTCACACAGCACGTGCAGAAGTTTAGCTCTCTATTTAAAAAGGTGGTTTTATTTTTCTTTCTCTATCAGATACAGTCCAGGGCCCATCTAAACCTAAAGGACTTAAATCACATACAGTGGGCCTAAATAGCACACATCTAAACGCAGAATGGTTATGGGAAGGGAACAGCTGGGTTGTATAATAGATCCTTCATTTCAACCTAGAAGTAAACAACTCCCATGTAAATATCAGGTCTGTGAGAGCCATCCCCTGAACCACCCTCCACCCCAAGAAAAACTGCTTACATTTTAGATGTAAGAATATTTGCAAATTGAAGAATTTTCATAAAGTTTGAATAATTGATACAATGACCTGTGTATCAGTATGAGAATAAAGTGAAATAATCAACATTTGCTGAGATTTTTCTATAGACGAAGCATGCTACTGGCATGAGATAGGAATAGAGAGAGTACAGTGTCAGCAACGTTCATCCTCTAATGAGACAAGTTTGTTCTAAGGCAAATGCTGTTCCCAGTTACTACAGTGGCTATACAAATAAAAAGAAAGAAATACAGCAGGTGTACACTTGTAAGAAGTATACACACACACACACATACATACATAAAAGCTACGTAAGAGGATATATAGTAGAGGTCTGATAGCACATCCTTGAGACAACTGCCTTTATTTGAATTACAGCTCCACAGCTTTGTGATCTTTTGGCAAGTTATTTAACCTCTAAGCATCTCGATTTCTTCATCTGTAAATCAGACACAATAATATCATCTATGAGATGAGAGTGTTGTGCATAAATAAGTTAACCCATGTGATGTGTTTATCTCAGTGCCTGGCATATGTAAGTGCTCATATTATTATAATCCCACGGCAAATACCATACACACATACATACATGCCACACACAAGAGCATTTAGGACAGTATGTCCATTTTACAGAGGTTAAATCAATTAAAAAAAGAGATGCTATAAAGACAGAGGCTTTAAAAGAAATCTAAATTTAAAAATGAAACCTAACAACAGTTAGAGATGGCAGGCTGAACTCCTGTATTTATTTCTGTACCCTCGCAAAAATTCAGTGAAAGGCATGTAAAGTATTTCTAAAAAATATTAATCAACAAGGACAAAGAGAAAGGGAAGAAGAGGCAAGGTATCTGTGTAAGTAGAAACCAACAAGAGCAAGCCAGCTAATGCTGCAGAACTCCAGAAAAACTCCAAAGTTGAGAAAACCAGGAATACAAGAAAGGCTAAAAGTATATATAAGGAATAACAGGATCCCCCCTTTTTCTTCTCCAATACTTGAAAACAGGTGACCAGCCTTTTCCCATTTTCTCCTCTAAGACACATACATAAAAAACAGAACCAGAAAAAGCCAGAAATAGAACCAGAAAAGCCATGGACTTAGCACATCTAACATACTGCAGGGCAAGTGAAATGAGGACTGAAAATGGGTATAAATCAGTCTACATATTGAATCATGAGCTTCCTAGCTCCTTATACACAATCTTACCTTCATCATCCATAGTTCTGCTCCCAGGCTTATACCCACAAGTGAGAAGTTATAGGATCCCTCACTCACAAAATGAAATTGAAGATAACGCTGCCAAGAAGGCCTCCAATGAAACGGGCAAGTTCTGTTGGTAGAAAGCTCTAGGGACTGACACACACCTTCCAACTAGCTTTTGAGTACTCCACTTTTCAAATATAAATGGGGAGCTAGGTTTTACCAGGTAGTTGAAGAATAACTCTACTAGCTATGAGACAACCATAATGAAGAAACTTGGATAAAATAGAGCCAAGGAAAGGAGTAAGAAAAACCTTCAGGAAAGTATACATATTCTCAGAATGATGAGAAAAGATATTTCATTTATGAAATAGTAACTGACAATTGCGTACGTAGAAGGCAAAAATAAAGCTAAACACAAAACAAGGCAATTATGGAATTAGAATCTGAGGATTAGTGGTGAATATTCTCAGCTGGCACTTCCACTGGGATACGAAAATCACTGTTAACAAAATGCACAGCCTTTCCTTCTCCCTAACCCCAGTGCATGCAGCCAAAAAGAGTGAACATGCAGAGATATAAATCACAACATCTGTCCTAAAGTTTCTGGAGAGCCAAAAATACTCTTATGTGTACCTCCAAACAGAAAATTTACTTCCTAAGACAGGGGTAAAAATACATTTTAAGTAATGAAGACATTAGTAGAACTCCTTCCTTTGCAAAGGAGTTTTAAGAGAGGACTGATTCTTTGAATGGACTGTTTTAGAGATAAATTATCAATAACCTCAGATATGCAGATGACACCACCCTTAAGGCAGAAAGTGAAGAGGAACTAAAAAGCCTCTTGATGAAAGTGAAAGAGGAGAGTGTAAAAGTTGGCTTAAAGCTCAACATTCAGAAAACGAAAATCATGGCATCTGGTCCCATCACTTAATGGGAAATAGATGGGGAAGCAGTGTCAGACTTTATTTTTCTGGGCTCCAAAATCACTGCAGATGGTGATTGCAGCCATGAAATTAAAAGACTCTTACTCCTTGGAAGGAAAGTTATGACCAACCTAGATAGCATATTGAAAAGCAGAGACATTACCTTGCCTACAATGGTCCGTCTAGTCAAGGCTATGGTTTTTCCAGTGGTCATGTATGGATGTGAGAGTTGGACTGTGAAGAAAGCTAAGTGCCAAAGAATTGATGTTTTTGAACTGTGGTGTTGGAGAAGACTCTTGAGAGTCCCTTGGACTGCAAGGAGATCCAACCAGTCCATTCCAAAGGAGATCAGCCCTGGGTGTTCTTTGGAAGGAATGATTCTAAAGCTGAAACTCCAGTACTTTGGCCACCTCATGCGAAGAGTTGACTCATTGGAAAAGACTCTGATGCTGGGAGGGATTGGGGCAGGAGGAAAAGGGGACGACAGAGGATGAGATGGCTGGATGGCATCACTGACTCAATGGACGTGAGTTTGAGTGAACTCTGGGAGATGGTGATGGACAGGGAGGCCTGGAGTGCTGTGATTCATGGGGTCGCAAAGAGTCGGACACGACTGAGTGACTGAACTGAACTGAAGGAGATATTGCTGGTATGAACCTGGCAGCTGCCATTAGCCAATGTGAATAGCTGTCCCTAGAAAATGGGTAGCAGGCAACCTTAAGTGTTTATTTCAGTGACAAGACAGGAAGGTGTACTTCTCTGTTTAAAACAAGACCATGGCTGTGTCATAGTGAGAGCTATCACATCATAGTATGTGATATAGGTGTCATTAAAAAAAAATAAGAACTAAAACTGCTATACTCATCACTGCCAAATTATACTTGTTGGGGAAAACTTGATTCAATTGATTAAAATAATTTCTTTTCCCATATAAACTTGTAAAAAAAAAATATTTTCCTGGATAAGATGACTTTATTCAAGACTGTTGCAATAGGGGAGAGAGATTAATGTTACAAGGGAGAGACTGAACTCAACTCCACTGACACAAGGCAGATGGTGGTTTAGTCACTAAGTCACGTCCGACTCTTGAGACGCCATGCACTGTAGCCCGCCAGGCTCCTTTGTCCATAGTATTTCCCAGGCAAGAATGCTGGTGCAGGTAGCCCTTTCCTTCTCCAGGGGATCTTCCCGACCCACAGATCAAACCTGGGTCTCCTGCACTGCAGGTGGATTCTTTACTGACTGAGCCACCGGTGAAGCTGTGACACCAGTCAAGAGGAGTTTTTAAGTGTCAAGGTGAGTTGGTGGACAACTACTGGAGGAAGTTGACAGGGAAGTTGGTTCAGGTGTTTGCTAACTGGCACGTATTGAATTTAGGCTCCTAACCTCCCACAGAGAGTGGAGGGGGCACTATCTTTCTTGATGACATTTTAAAGAGATGGTTCCCAGTCCTTGAGAAAGCCACTTCTGGATTGTAAAACTGGCAAGAGGCTGGAACAAGAGTTACATCCCAAGGGGTCAGAAAAAGAATTCACAATTTTAAATTTTCTAAAGTAAATACTGAAAGAAAAGGCAGGTGGGGCCTAAAGTTAGGAAGAATCTATCTGAAATTTAGTAAAACTGAGGGGAACATCAAGGTTGTCTTGGTCAAGGCTTGTTTTCAGTACTTAAAAACTCCCTTTATTGTAAATAAAGTGAAAAAAGCAAGGCATTTGGAACAAAAAAGACAAGGGGATCAAATTCCAGACTTTTATCTCACTAGTTGTGTGAATCCCCATTCAGTTAGAGTGAAAACAAATATGGAAAATTAAATTAGATAATATATAGAGAGTGTTTAGCTCAGATGCAGACATACAGCAAGAATTCTTTAAATGTGAGAACTTATTACTAAAATGAGACTGAATTTAGATATAGAACATTTCTGGTGTTTCACTGTAAAGAACACAGTTTCATGCCTTTGATATTTCTGCCAAAATGTATAATCTGAATACAATCATGAGAAAACAAACATACCCAAATTAAGAGACATTTTCCAAAATAACTGACCTGTACTCTTAAAGTCATCCACATCATAAAAGAAAGAATAAGGAACCATATCAGATCAAAGGAACCTAAAGAGACAAGTTAGACAGCATGATCTGAGCCTATGATCTGGCATCTTTTATTGTAAAGGACATTATCATGATAACTGGCAAAATCTGAAATAGACCTTTAGACTAGCTAGTAGTACTTTACCAATGTTAATTTTCTGATTTAACATAAATTTGGTGGTTGCATAAGGGAATAAACTTGTTCTTAGGAAATATACACTGAGTATTCAGGGGTAAAGTGGTATCATGTCTGCAATGTATTTTCTAAAGGTTCAGGAAAAAATACTATGTATATGGAAAGATAGAAAGGAAGAGAAATATAGAGACTAATGTGGTGAAATTTTAACATCTGGGGACCCTAGAAAAAGGATATACAAGAATTCTTTATTCCATATGTGGTAGCAGAATAATGCCCAATCCTCCCAAAAGATGTCCACATCTTAAACTTAACATGTGGTTATGTTAACTAACTTGGCAAAGGGGACAATGTAGTTGTGAATAAGTTAAGATCTTGAGATAGGAAGATTATCCTGAATTATCCAGATAGGTCCAATATAATCACAAACATCCACAAGCGAAAGAGGGATTTCAGAGGCCAGAGTTAAAGACAGATTGGAAGATGCTGCAATGCAGGCTTTGAAGATGTAGGAGGGGGCCATGAGCCAAGTAATGCAGGTGACGTCCAGAAGCTGGAAAAGGAAGAAAACAGATTCTCCTGTAGGTTCTTCAGAAGGATTGTAGCCCTGCCGACACCTTGGGCTTCACCCTGAGACAACACATGTGTTGTTGTTGTTGTTGTTGTTTTGCTAGGAAATGAATACACTATTCTTATCACTTTTCCATAAGTCTGAACTTATCTCAAAATAAGTTTTTTTAAAAGCTAATGGCAGGTATTTCTTAAGAGAGTATAACCTTTTAGCTGTTTTGGTCTAAACATTCAGAGGTGGAATTTGAGTTAAAAATCATGGAATAGCCATAAAAACTAAAAAGTAATTACACCAGAATCTCAGTAGGCAAGTCAGTAAAAGTCTACATTGACATGTAGCACTAAGCATGTTTTTCAGCTATTTTTAATTTATTTTAATATAAACCAGCATGCTAAAATTATGGACAATGGATACTGCCATTCTAATTAGCATATCAGAGGTATTTATAACCATCTTATTATATGTTTTCTATTTCTTTCAAAAGAGAAACTGCTTGGGATAAAGTTCCATTTACCATTACCAATTTCTCTTTCTTCTCCCAACCAAACCTTTTTTTTTTTTTTTTTTTTTTTAATCAAAGCTGTTCTTTTCAGCACCAGTTAAAACAAACAGCAATTTCTTACCCTCTCTTTTCAACCAAACAGGGGAGATTATATAATCAAAACTACACAGGTGAATACTAAAGAGATAAACAGACACAAGGGTAAAATAATTGTTTCAATATGTTAAAAAAAGGTGGGAGCAAATTCTCAATATTAACTGGGCAGGGTTTTTAAAAAATGTTAGCTTTGACCTATGACTTGAAACAGATTAAGAGTGTGGTTTAGCATCTAATAAGATGGTAAATTGGTGAATTTTATATAGGCTTGGAAAAATGCTGAGAGGTGGCTGAAAGAATTGAGTTTAGGAGAAGATAAGGTTAGCTGATTCTAGGGTTTTACAGGCGTATATCCAAAGATAAAAGCAAATACAGGGTGGGATTAATGCCAAAAGAGACTTAAAAGTTAGAAGTCAGGATTGATTTAGAGGTCAATGGGAATTTAAAACCTGGAGATTATTTCAGCTTCTGAAATCATATCGAAGTATTGACCGCATCAGGAGATCTCATTTGTACTAAAAGTCTAAATGGCTTTGTTGTCATTTTGCTATTTCGTCCTAGAGTCACAGCTAATTACCTATTAATTACAGGGGACTGAAACGAAAGTATTTACCAAGTTGGTCTGTGGAGAGTAGCAGGCTACTACTTCTTTAGCGTGCACTTCAGCTCTGTCTCCTTGAAACCTGGACAGGTTCTCAACAGTGCCTCTGACCTCCCAAAGTAACCTTGGCCCCAAAGAACAAATGTGAGCAGGAACAGTTTCGCTTTCTATGGGGATGTTTGAGTCTTTGTTGGTTTAGGCTAGACCCTTGATATTATTTAACGTGGTTTATTGTACATAATTAGATTCTAATTTCTGGAGGGAGAGACATTTATTTTCAGCACTGAATTGGTAATTCGGGTGAGGGTAGTTTTAAATCCAGTGTGAGCGTTATTCATGCTGTATACTAACATACTTTAGAGGTAATTGTTTCTACTGCTTTTTAGGACACAGCTTGATGAATAAAATAAATTTGGAGAAGGAGAGACACAAAATGCAGAAATATAGACCATTAAAAAGCTTATAAACCCACAACAAATACTTTAATTACATTGGATGAATGTAAATCATGAATGCCGAGCAGCTGGATGCTATGAAAATGTAAATGCAAACTAATCAGTGGAAGTCGAATAAAGCTGGAAGCGGTATAAATCAAAATATCCATTGGGGAAAGCAGAGGGGCTGCCATCAGGCATTTTTATATAACCACGTACTGGACATTCCAGCACATATAGACACACACATATGAGATAAAGGAAAGATTTTGGATCTAGCATCAACTTTAAAATGGCTCTGTGGATTCCTTATTTCCATAATGAGCTTACTCAAAATGTGTGCCTGATTTAATTTTTATGAAGCCACTAAGCCACCCCAGCTATTTTAATGATTTGGCTGGACCTGAAATTTAAAAATTGACTTTTCCTTGTGGTACCCTGAACTATGTGAAGTGAACAAAGGAAGAAAGCGGGGAGGGTTTTGGAATATTCTTTATCTCATCAGCACACCTTTGTAAATGCTAGTCATAAGGGGAATCTAAATAAATATGAGGGTTAACAAAATTCTTGTTAGCCTCTCCTGTGTCATTTTAACCTTCAAAACAAATTCCAGTTCTTCAAAACCCAAATGAGATCTCTACATGAGCCCCTCTCTCCAAAACCTTGCTTCTCCTCTGCTTTTTAAGTTTAAACCTTCTTCCTTCCATCAGCACAGGAAGCTATTTCCTTCTTTCCCTTGTGCACCGAAAAGTCGATCTTTCCTCCCCTTGTCCCTCAGCCCTGGCTGAAACATAATGAGTGAGAATAAAAACAAACACCAAAACCTGTTAGATTTCTGCCTTACCACACTGAGCGCACATCTTTCCCTCTGCATTTCTGCAGTACTTAGTGACTAAGCAACAACAAGGTAATCTAAGTTGTGTCTGACTCTTCGCAACCCATGGACTGTAGCCCACCAGACTTCTGTGTCCCTAGGATTTTCCAGGCAAGAATAACTGGAGTGAGTTTTCATTTTCTCCTCCAGGGATCTTTCTGATCCAGGGATCGAACACTTGTCGCCCATTTCTCCTGCATTGGCAGGCAGATTCTTTACCTCTGAGTCATCTGGGAAGCCACTTACACTGCCTAGTGATTCCCAAATCTGGCTGGACATTAGAGTCATTTGGGAAACTTTTACAATTACAGATGTTTGGACCCCATCCATTAGAGACTTTGTTATCAATCAGTCTGTTGTAGGGCTTAGAAATCAGACATATATTTTTTAAAACTCCCTATATGATTCTAATGTGCCCTGGAGTTGAGAAAACTACTTTGGGTCTTGTGTCTTACAGCCATGCTTATGAAAATTATGTTTGTAGTGCATTCCGGAGAAGAGAAACTTCATTTTCCTTCTGATTTCATATTCCTAGGAAAGATGTTTCTACCTCTGTCCAAGATATTTCAATCCTTTCTCTTTGTCTGTGTTTCTGACAAGCAAACTTTGTTCCCTATGCCTAAAATGACTTCCATTTTTTTATTTTCATTTTTCCTAAGCACATCAGTAACCCAGGATCTAGAGACCCAGCCAATAGATGCTTTGATATCTATCACAAATTATACCTACTAAATACACTTCAGTACCAGCCGGGACCTATTACCATATTGGCTTTAGGGATCTTGCTCCCCGGAGTCACTTGGTTCATAAGGATGTAAGATTTGAGGATGTCTTTCCTTTCTCCTCCCTTCTAGAGCTCTGACCAGTAGGGTTTCAAAATTTTTATTAATAAGCAGGCGAATGCCTTATAACTCCTTAACTGCTGTGCTTCTGTTAAATTTTGCTTGACCAAGAAGCTTAATCCTAAGGTTATTATGAGGGCCTACCCTTATTATTTTGAATCTAAGAGTTCATTTAACATTGCTGTTTGTTGTTCAGTCACTTAAGTCATGTCCGACCCAACCCTTTGCAACCCCATGGACTGTAGCATGCCAGGCTCCTCTGGACTCTACCATCTCCTGGAGTTTGCTCAGATTCATGTCTATTGAGTTGGTGATTCTATCTAACCATCTCATCCTCTGCTGCCTTATTCTCCTTTGCCTTTTATCTTTCCCAGCATCAGGGTCTTTTCCAATGAGTCAGCTCTTCCTGTCAGGTGGCCAAAATATTGGAGTTTCATAATTAGTCTTTCCAATGAATATTCAGGGTTGATTTTTTTAGAATTTACAGGTTTTGAATATGCAATAATATACACCATAGATCTCCAGAAGACAAACCCTGGGCCCTGTTTGGGCATGTGGACTTGGGGGACAGAAAGTGGCCACAGGCACCTGGGCACAGGAGGTAAAAGAGTCGACAAGTACTCCCATTGGTCTTTAAAGTGAGGGCCATGAGCACTGGTGAAATATGGTTCAGAGAATATTCTGGACTTTGGCCACTTAGACCAGTTGCTCCTTCTATGGGAAGGGCTAGACGATTGGCAGAAGTTTCCTCCTCTGTAAGATGAAAAAGTAGAGGAATGAGGAGCCTTGTGTCTTACATAGTGGACAGCCAGGATTTTGAAAAATGATAAAACCCTTGACACATTTGAACATGCAATACGTATTTCTCTCAAAGAGCATAGAGGAGTTGATAGAGCAGGGAAAATAATCCTTTGAGCCCAAGATACAAGACTTAAAAGTTGTAATAAATTACAACTGAAGGAGACCTTAACGTTGACCTATTTTAGTGATACTTCAATCTGATCTACTGAGCTGTAGGGTCTCCAAGAAACTCATTCTGGGAGACCCCAGAGAAGGAATGGATGGGTGCTAGGCCCCTTAACCCTCTGTTTTAAGTAGAGCTGCTCCAAAGTCAACTTCAAGAATATCTCTTCTAAACAGGGATATGTCTTTTAAAAGGAATTTGAAAGACCTCTATTGAAGAATGCCAAGCTAACTATCAAGAAAGTTAGAAAATGAATTATTCTATCAGGAGCAATAGAAGACTCTGAGGGACTCTGCAGTGCATGCCAAACATGGTTCAACATTAAAATACCGAGCACCACTTGCCCACTTCAGTCAAGGAACAGTAAGGAGGCAAGAGATAAAGTCTCCTAGTTTGCCAGAATCCCATTACCTTCTGATTGAGGGAGCAAGATGGACTTTTACCTAGATGAAATCATAGGAGGGTGTGAGGTATAGCTCTGATAATACAAAGAAATCTTAGTGAAAAAAGCTGATTCCATCTAGAAACAGTTTCTTCCTTTGATTTACAGGAATTATACCATCTTGGCACTTATTCTTGCTACATAAGATGAGCTATGGCATATATTTAAGATACGAGATTTCTAAATGATGCTTTTGGGGCATTGTCCATACTAGGAATTAGCAAACTTTTTTCTCTGAAAGGTCAAACAGTAAGCACTTCAGTTTTGCAGGCCACATGGTCTCTACAGCAACTACTCACTTGTATGGCAGTAGAGAGATGTGGAAGAGAGTAAGCATGGTTGTTCACATGGAAGAGTACGGACATGGCAGAACTTGGCCATGATTTCTGCTGTTGATGCTGCTAAGTTGCTTCAGTTGTGTCAGACTCTGTGCGACTCCATAGATGGCAGCCCACCAGGCTCCTCTGTCCCTGGGATTCGCCAGGCAAGATTAATGGAGTGGGTTGCCATTGCCTTCTCCGTGGACATGATTTTTGACCAGATTACTATTGGCCAACCCAGACAAACCTGGCATGTGTTCAGTTCAGTTCAGTCGCTCAGTCATGTCTGACTCTTTGCGACCCCATGAATTGCAGCACACCAGGCCTCCCTGTCCATCACCAACTCCCGGAAATCACTCAGACTCCTGTCCATCGAGTCGGTGATGCCATCAGCCATCTCATCCTCTGTCATCCCCTTCTCCTCCTGCCCCCAATCCCTCCCAGCATCAGAGTCTTTTCCAATTAGTCAGCTCTTCACAAAGGTGGCCAAAGTACTAGAGTTTCAGCTTTAGCATCATTCCTTCCAAAGAAATCCCAGGGCTGATCTCCTTCAGAATGGACTGGTTCGATCTCCTTGCAGTCCAAGGGACTCTCAAGAGTCTTCTCCAACACCACAGTTCAAAAGCATCAATTCTTCGGCACTCAGCTTTCTTCACAGTCCAACTCTCACATCCATACATGACCACTGGAAAAACCATAGGCTTGACTATATGAACCGTTGTAGGCAAAGTAATGTCTCTGCTTTTCAATGTGCTATCTAGGTTGGTCATAACTTTCCTTCCAAGGAGTAAGTGTCTTTTAATTTCATGGCTGCAATCACTATCTGCAGTGATTTTTGGAGCCCAAAAAAATTAAGTCTGACACTGTTTCCACTGTTTGCTCATCTATTTCCCATAAAGTGATGGGACCACATGCATGATCTTAGTTTTCTGAATGTTGAGCTTGAAGCCAACTTTTTCACTCTCCTTTTTCACTATCATCAAGAGGCTTTTTAGTTCCTCTTCACTTTCTGCCATATGGGTGGTATCATCTGCATATCTGAGGTTATTGATATTTCTCCCGGCAATCTGGATTCCAGCTTGTGCTTCTTCCAGCCCAGCATTTCTCATGATGTACTCTGCATATAAGTTAAATAAGCAGGGTGACAATATACAGCCTTGACGTACTCCTTTTCCTATGTGGAACAGTCTGTTGATCCATGTCCAGTTCTAACTGTTGCTTCCTGACCTGCATACAGGTTTCTCAAGAGGCAGATCAGGTGGTCTGGTATTCCATTCTGTTTCAGAATTTCCCACAGTTTACTGTGATCCACACAGTCAAAGGCTTTGGCGTAGTCAATAAAGCAGAAATAGATGTTTTTCTGGAACTCCCTTGCTTTCTCCATGATCCAGCAGATGTTGGCAATTTGATCTCTGGCTTCTCTGCCTTTTCTAAAACCAGCTTGAACATCTGGAAGTTCATGGTTCACATACTGCTGAAGCCTGGCTTGGAGAATTTTGAGCATTACTTTACTAGTGTGTGAGATGAGTGCAATTGTGCAGTATTTTGAGCATTCTTTGTCATTGCCTTTCTTTGGGATTGGAATGAAAACTGACCTCTTCCAGTCCTGTGGCCACTGCTGAGTTTTCCAAATTTGCTGGCATATTGAGTGCAGCACTTTCACAGCATCATCTTTCAGGATTTGAAATAGCTCAACTGGAATTCCATCACCTCCACTAGCTTTGTTCATAGTGATGCTTTCTAAGGCCCACTTGATTTCACATTTCAGGATGTCTGGCTCTAGGTGAATGATCACACCATTGTGATTATCTTGGTCATGAAGATCTTTTTTGTACAGTTCTTCTGTGTATTCTTGCCATCTCTTCTTAATATCGTCTGCTCCTGTTAGGTTCATACCATTTCTGTCCTTTATCGAGCCTATCTTTGCATGAAATGTTCCCTTGATATCTCTAATTTTCTTGAAGAGATCTCTAGTTTTTCCCATTCTGTTGTTTTCCTCTGTTTGCATTGATCCCTGAGGAAGGCTTTCTTATCTCTCCTTGCTATTCTTTGGAACTCTGCATTCAGATGCTTTTATCTTTCCTTTTCTCCTTTGCTTTTCGCTTCTCTTCTTTTGACAGCTATTTGTAAGACCTCGTCAGACAGCCATTTTGCTTTTTTGCATTTTTTTTTCCATGGGGATGGGCTTGATCCCTGTCTCCTGTACAATGTCACGAACCTCGTCCATAGTTCATCAGGCATTCTATCTATCAGATCTAGTACCTTAAATCTATTTCTCACTTCCACTGTATAATCATAAGGGATTTGATTTAGGTCATACCTGAATGGTCTAGTGGTTTTCCCCACTTTCTTCAATTTAAGTCTGAATCTGGCAATAAGGAATTCATGATCTGAGCCACAGTCAGCTCCCAGTTTTGTTTTTGCTGACTGTATAGAGCTTCTCCATCTTTGGCTGCAAAGAATATAATCAATCTGATTTTGATGTTGACCATCTGGTGATGTCCATGTGTAGAGTCTTCTCTTGTGTTGTTGGAAGAGTGTGTTGGCTATGACCAGTGTGTTCTCTTGGCAAAACTCTATTAGCCTTTGCCCTGCTTCATTCTGTATTCCAAGGCCAAATTTGCCTATTACTCCAGGTGTTTCTTGACTTCTTACTTTTGCATTCCAGTCCCCTATAATTACCACATACTAATGATAAAGAGTCTCCATTAGTAAATACTGTCAGAAAATCTGATTAGCATATTTGCAAAAAAAAATCTTGACCATATCACTTCTTTCTTTTCCTTCCTCCATTCTCCCTACTGAGCCCCAACTTGTCTCTAGGGTAAGAAGGATGAATTACAGACCAGTTACTAACATTTGTCTTCCTATACTGCTAGGATGTGAGCTCTGTGAGGTTAGGCATTTTTCCCATATGGTGTTACCCATATGGTGTTGTGGGTGTTGGTGATTTGTGGTTTAGTCACTCAGTCTTGTCTGACTCTTTGCGACCCCATGGACTGTAGCCTGCCAGGCTCCTTTGCCCATGGGGTTCTCCAGGCAAGAAGACTGGAGTGGGTTGCCATTGCCTTCTCCAGTGTTGTGGGTAGGAAATGTAAACTCATACCTGGACTATGTGTCAATTCCATTCAATATGTATCACTGCCTGTTTCAGAGTACAAGTGGCTGGTTGGCCTCCTCAGTGGATGGTGGCATGCTGGGACATCACTGTCAGAGTCTGCTGCTGTAATGTTGGATACTTAACAGTGGCAACAGCTAAGTCATCCTTGGTTAGTGGGAGTCCTTGCTGGCTGACCCATGGCACCTCCATTCATACATCCAATTTTTTAAGCACTGGAATGGCTAATAGGGTCTGGCTGACACCAACTGGTCAAGCCATTCTTTTGACTTCTTGGTTGTTTAGTGCCTCTTCCATGATGGTATTAAATTCTACACAATGGAAGAGTGTTTTACTGTCGATAAACTCCCTCTCTCCAATTTTATATTCTGCCCTTGTTGATATATCAATCTCAGGATTCAGTCCCATTATATGCTTCCTTAGTTTGTGTTGACACATGTTGCTGAGGTGCTGAAACTTCTTCAATTACAGTCTCTTTCTTACGTTAGCCAGCCCAGTGTTTCCCTAGCTAAGCATCCTTGGGACTTAATTCTAGTTACTGGTTTGGTGGCAAGAAGATATGAAGAGAGAGATCTTGAGTTGAAGGTGTATATATATTTTTTCATTAAAATAGATGTTTCTGCATCATTTTCAAAGAAGAGAAGGAGAATGCTAGCCTATAGCGGGGAGGATGAGGCCACTGCAGCCTCAAAGGATTCAGAGAATCTGGGGGATTAAAGATTTGAGTGCATTGACTAGATATGCCTATCCCAAGTGTCAAGGCCTCAGAGTTTCCCAACCAGTGCCTTGAAACCTGCGTAGCAGAGTTACAAGGGCTAGGAATTCAACTTTACCGAAGCACCACTATCTTTATAAGTGATTCTAACCTGATCCAAAGATTATCTGCCTTTACCAAAATCAGATTGATTCTATTCTTTGTAGACAAAGAAGAAGAAGTTCTATACAGTCAGCAAAAACAAGAGTGGGAGCTGACTGTGGCTCAGATCATGAACTCCTTATTGCAAAATTCAGACTTAAATTGAAGAAAGTAGGGAAAACCAATAGACCATTCAGGTATGACCTAAAATAAATCCCTTATGATTATACAGTGGAAGTGACAAATAGATTCAGGGGATTAGATCTGATAGACACAGTGCCTGAAGAACTATGGATGGAGGTTCATGACATTGTGCAGGAGGCAGTGATCAAGACCATCCCCAAGAAAAAGAAATGCAAAAAGGCAAAATGGTTGTCTGAGGAGGTCTTACAAATAGGTGTGAAAAGAAGAGAAGCTAAAGGCAAAGGAGAAAAAGAAAGATATAAGCATCTGAATTCCAAAGAATTCAGTCGAGTTCCAAAGAATAGCAAGGAGAGATAAGAAAGCCTTCCTCAGGGATCAATGCAAACAAATAGAGGAAAACAACAGAATGGGAAAGACTAGAGATCTCATCAAGAAAATTAGAGATACCAAGGGAAATTTCATGCAAAGGTGAGCACAATAAAGGACAGAAATGGTATGGACCTAACAGAAGCAGAAGATATTAAGAAAAGGTGGCAAGAATATACAGAACTATACAGAAAAGATCTTCATGAGCCAGATAACCATGATCATGTCACTCACCCAGAGTCAGACATCCTGGAATGTGAAGTCAAGTGGGCCTTAGGAAGCATCATTACAAACAAAGCTGATGGAGGTGATGGAATTCCAGTTGAGCTATTTCAAATCCTAAAAGATGATGGTGTGAAAGTGCTGCACTCAATATACCAGCAAATGTGGAAAACTCAGCAGTGGCCACAGGACTGGAAAAGGTCAGTTTTCATTCCAATCCCAAAGAAAGGCAATGTCAAAGAAGGCTCAAAGTACTGCAAAATTGTACTCATCTCACATGTTAGCAAAGTAATGCTCAAAATTCTCCAAGCCAGGCTCAACAGTATGTGAACCATGAACTTCCAGATTTTCAAGCTGGGTTTAGAAAAGGCAGAGAAGCCAGAGATCAAATTGCCAACATCTGCTGGATAATTGAAAAAGCAAAAGAGCTCCAGAAAAACATCTACTTCTGTTTGACTAGGCCAAAGCCTTTGACTGTATGGATTAAAACAAACTGGAAAATTCTTCAAGAGATGGGAATACCAGACCACCTTACCTTCCTCCTGAGAAATCTGTATGCATGTCAAGAAGCAACAGATAGAATCAGAAATGAAACAACAGACAGACTGTTTCCAAATCAGGGAAGGAGTACATCAAAGCTGTATATTGTCACCCTGCTTATTTAACTTCTATGCAGAGTACATCATGCAAAATGCTGGGCTGGATGAAGCACAAGCTGGAATCAAGATTACCAGGAGAAATATCAATAACCTCAGATATGCAGATGACACCACCCTTATGGCAGAAAGCGAAGAAGAACTAAAGAGCCTCTTGATGAAAGTGAAAGAAGAGAGTGAAAAAGATGGCTTCAGATTCCACATTCAGAAAACTAAGATCATGGCATCTGGTCCCATCACTTCATGGCAAATAGATGGGGAAACAAACGAAACAGTGACAGACTTTATTTTTGGGAGCCCCAAAATCATTGCAGATGGTGACTGCAGCCATGAAATTAAAAGATGCTTGCTCCTTGGAAAAAAAGCTATGACCAACCTAGACAGCATACTAAAATACAGAGACATTATTTTGCCAACAAAGGTCCATCTAGTCAAATCTATGGTTTTTCCAGTAGTTATTTATTAATGTGAGTGTTGGACTTTAAAAAAAGCTGAGGGCTGAAGAACTGATACTTTTGAATTGTGGTGTAGAGAAGACCCTCGAGAGTGCCTTGGACAGCATGGAGATCCAATTGGTCAATCCTAAAGGAAATCAGTCCTGAATATTCATTGGAAGGACTGATGCTGAAGATGAAACTCCAATACTTTGGTCATCTGATGCGAAGAATTGATTCCTTGGAAAACACCCTGATGCTGGGAAAGATTGAAAGCAGGAGAAGGGGACAACAGAGGAAGAGAAGGTTGGATAGCATCACTAACTCAATGGACATGAGTTTGAGTAAGTTCCAGGAGTTGGTGATGGTCAGGGAAGCCTGGCATGCTGCAGTCCTTGGAGTTGCAAAGAATTGAACACGACTGAGTGACTTAACTGAACTGAAGCTGCAAGAGCTGTGAATTCCTTTATCAGCTATCAAGGAGACTGATTTTAACACTTTGTTAACCATCCTCAAGCTTTGTTTTCTCCAGTGAATACATAGCACCAGCAACAGTTATCCAACCCCATTGTCCTTATGATTACTCACTCTCAATCTCGCAAATACTTGAGGCACTGCATTATCTATCGTATTCCCTTCCAGAACCATACAATTTGAACTTCCCACTGGAGAGTCTGAACTATTGAACTAGTACAGTATGTCAGAGATAAGCCTACTTTCAGACTTGCCAGTGGACTGGTAGGTAATCCGGTTTGTAGATTCTGTCTCCTTGGTCTACTCTAAGCATCAATTATCCTTATGTCTGCAATCAGATTTCCTAGGAAACAAACTGTGAGATGAAGAGTTACACACAGAGAGTTTGGGTATGCTTTTGGCAACACCTGTGAGGGCTTGAAGGACTCAGGATTGGGAGACATTCAACTGCAATAGAATTACAACAAATTCTTGGTCATCCCATAGGGAAACTCAGTCACTGGGATGGCTGTTCCAAGTTGTTGCAGATTGTGGAAGGAGGGTCAAGGTCTTTGTACGTCTGCACCAACCAGTAGTCAGTGGATGTAAGTTGCTCCTGAGAAGGGGATGTAACCGTAGGTAAGGTAGCTAACTCCCTTTCTGGAAAATTCCTAATTGGAAGAGATTTTTTATCCATGAGCCATCAGCAGGCAACATCCTAGCTACCAAAAGGAATGAGTTCCTTAAGTCTGAATGTGGATCAGAGATGTGAATCACAACATGTAATTAAGGCAATAATAGTGAAAGTGAAAAGGAGAGGATATATTTGAGATTTACTTACGAAGTCAAAATGACAGGTCTTAGACATTGGGTTTGAGGAATCCGAGAGAGGAAAGAGTATGGAGTAGTGTAAGATTTTTAACTTGAATGGCCAGGAGAAGAGAGATACCATTCATAGAAAAGTGAAAAATGGTAGGATTAGTCAGGGTTGGGGGGAAAGACAGTAGTTAAATTTCAAACATTATTGGTCACCTGTGGAGCATTTAATGGGGATTATAAATTATTTGGAAATAAGGATCTGGTAATTATGGAAGATTTTAACTGGAAAATTATAGCTATCAATTTAAAGAACATAGTTTGTAAAAGATCTATGGAAAAAATATATAACAGAGAAGAAATAAAAACCAAGGTTGAAATCTGAAACATTTTAAAATGCAGATGAAGACAGCAAAATGGTTCTAACCAAGACCATAGACACTCTCCCAATGACAAATCTAACACACATTTTGAAGTTTTTGGCCGGCCAAACTGGCATATCACGCTTTTTACCTCTGGATGGATCCAGAGTTCCCCTCTAAGGAGAAATAGTTGGTGCCTGTTGGAGTATGTGGCCAGGAGGGTTTTATCACAGATGCATTCAAATTATGTAAATTTGTTCTTTCTCTTCCTTTTTCCTTCCTTTCCATGGACAGTTCATTCCTAAAGGCATTAAAGTGGGGCAAAACATTTCAGGTCTCCTTGCTCAAGGCAGGGAACAGTTGTGTTGGGCCAGAGTGTAGTACTGGGATCTGATCAAGGTGAGCAGGATGTTGTCCTAGGAAAGCAGTAGTGTGGGGTGTCAGAACCCAAGGAGGGGGAGATTGGGGAAGGTCTTCTGGGGTGATGACTTGGCCAGGGAGGTAGAACCCAAGCAGGATGAGGAGAGTGTTCATGCACGGGGTTAAGTTTTACATGGAGTATTAGAGACCAAATGGGTGAATAGGGCATTTTTCCCCATGGAAAACAGTTTTACTAATTATCAAATGCACAATAATATATTTGTATATTTGCAAGTTTTGATCATATTTCTCTTTCAGGTCACATTTGATACTACTGGTAACTGTCATACTTGAAACATTTTCTTTGCTAGGCTTCTAGGGCAGCTTTCCTCCTAAATAATTTTCCTATTTCCTTCATATCGCCATGCAGACTTCCATTCTATCTACTCTTCCTTGTATGATGGTTTCCTTCTCAGCCTTCTATTTTTTTCCTCTACCTACCCTTCCTGAGTGACCTTATCAACTGCCACCGATATACCATCAGTATTTTGCAAGTCCTGTATATACTAATTAACACTTCCCTGCAACAGTTTGGAACTAAGGGCTATTTAATACAAAAAACTTACAGAACCTTTCTTCCTGATTTCCCAGAACTAGTTATCTCAAACCACTATTTCAAGCATCTAGTTTGAAGAATGCTTCCAAGGTTCTCCAACTCATTATTGTCTCCTCCAAACCACAACTTCTTTATCATTACTCTTTTATTCTGTGAGATGGCACAACTCCTTACCCAACTCTCAAAGCCAGAAGCCATGAAAATAACAACTATGACCTCTCTTTTCCTCTCACACTTAGTCACTCACTAAGTCCTAATGATTCTGCTTTGTATATCTTTCTTGAAGTTCTGTCTCTATTTCTCTTTCCCATTCTCATGGTTATACTTCAATGCAGACTCTTTTCTTCTCTAAACAAGATTATTGAAAATGTCTTGGTCTCCAGTCTTGTTTCCTCCAATTCTTTCTTCATACTACTTCTGGCGATCTTTTTAACTGAAAATATGATTGTGCTATGCTCCTGCTTGAAACTGTTCAAAAAGTTTCCATTACCTAACAAAACATCCACGTTCCCTGGCATTGCCTGCATAATTCTTTATCACCTCAACCCTGATGCTTTTATACTTAGCTCCAATAACAGTAACATTCTACACATTTGGGTTTGACTGTGATGACATAAAACAGGCTTTTATTGAGGTATATCTGTGTTCTGCCAGGAGGTTTTCAAGATAATGAACTGTCTTCATTTGTGTGCAAGAAAATTTGCCCTTGAAATAAATGTGAAAAGTGTACAGACCATTTATATCCTACGGTCAATGAGCTTCTGAAATAATCAGAATTGCATTCTAGGAACAGGAGATGAAACACAGCACAATGACTGCAAACCTACCCATCTTCTGAAATTTGATTTTGTGAAGTTGATTCTATAAATAAGAAATCAAAAACGTTTCAAATCATTTTTACAAATGAAAAGAGACCGTTACTTACTTCTGCAGTTAAAAAAAAAAGCAAACAGTGGGGAGGAGTAGGAAGATATGATTGAGGTATTCCCCTGGTCCTCTTTATGGCCTAGATGAATCTTGAAATCCAAAATGTCTTCTTTTGAATATTATCTCCTCCTCAGGGATGTGTTCTGCCTCTCAAGTTTATGAAATAGCTTTAAGTAGAAAAAATAAGTGAGCCAGTCACATGTCGTGTAGGCAAGGCAGGTAGACAGGAAATTGGAAGTTTGCAACCATTTTACATTATTAAAATTTCATGAAAATTCTTGGCCATTAGGTGACATTAGCAATATTCCAATAAAAAGTACTAGGAAAATAAATTCATTTCTGAGTCTATTTTCACAGGCCTATACCTAGTGTTTCTCAAGGGATCGCTACCTAACCACTTCTGCTTAGCCAAACAGTAAGGCACAGAGAAGTTGAATTTGAGGATATAACTGTACTCCCCATCTGTTTCTGGGGACATCTTTACAATCTTTGAATCCATTTATATCCACTTCCTTAAATGGTGAGATATTAACACACAATGAAATCTACTTGCTGATTAGGACTATAGGTTGATTGCACTATGTCCTTTACAGAACATATGCCATTGCCTTGGGCATCTTAGATGTTCAATAAATAATAAATACTTGTGGATTCAACTTTAATTATATTTCATGTCATTCTGTAGGAGAGATTTGACATTGGGAGATTTAGCTGTGCAAAGCTAATTCTTCTATCAGTGCATTTCTATTATTCCTATCTCTGTGGATGCACAAAAATATAACAGCATATTTGGTATTTTTACAAGTCTACTTTAAAGCTAACATTAGAATTCACCAACTGTATTTCCAAAAAAAAGCTCTCTCTCTTTCAAAAAAGTAGTATTTCTGCTTTATTGATAACTTGACAAGCTGCATGAAATCAAAGAAATAGACCTAGGCAATGGGATTTGAAGGAGCCCACTCCAAGAAAATTTCTATTCAACAGAGCGTCCAGATCACCTAAGCAAGGATACTGAAATAGTGCATACACTTACATAACAAGCCACAGATGATGATAATTGAGGACCAGTGGTTCAGGAGAATGTGTCTGACCATTCTTGAGCCCATAGACACATCCAAGGTGCTGATTAGGCTTCATGAAAGACAGCCATTCTCATTGTATCTTTTTTTTTAACCTTAATTATGCTCCTTCAACTTTCATTTTCACTGTATTTGACTAGACAATGACAATCTAAGTACATTTCCACAGAATGTGCAATTTCCATAGGAATGGAAAGTGCACTTGTAGATTTAAAGTTCAGCTTCTTGCTGATCATTTGATACTTTATTTCCCACATGGACTTAAAGTGCCCCACTTGCCCATGGAGCTGGGAATGAGTATATCAAGACCAAGATTCCCCTCTTATCATCAGAAGAAAGTGCCCAGTTACTGGGAAAAATGCCATTAAAACTTTTACATCTTTTTGTTCTTTTATTTAAATAACCTCTGTGAAAGTGAGCTTTTCTTCTTAAGTTTTATGATCTGTAGTTTGAAGAGCTGTGTGTAATTATTTAAGACTAAATTAAAACATGACAGGATTTTTTAAAGAACATAGCTTATTAGGGTCAATTGTTTAAAAAATTATATTTTAGAGAACATGGATTAATGCTGGGTTCTCTAGAAGGATTGTCCAACAAAAAATGATTTTTTTTTAAGTTTCCAGTTTTTTTTTCTTTTGTAAATTATTTTGCCTGTAAACACAGACATTCTTTTCTACCATGACACCACCATTCTCTGTTCTCCCATCCTCACCTTACTAGAACATATCTGGTTTAAGATAAACAACAATCTATTAAAAAAAATAAAAAAACGTATACCTTACCTTAGTAAAGTCAGTCTAAGGTAGTAATTGTCATTGCCTATAACATGGAACTTGAAATACAGTTATCTTTGAAAGTATGCTGTAACTTTCAACATAAGACGGATGATTTCATCAAAATGTCCAAGGACCCTGCTTTCATCTATGGGCACCTTTCTTCTAACATAGCTCCAAGAAGAACATTCAAGAATGATTTACCAAGTGTGTGTTCCATATTAGGTACCATTTGTAGAAGTGGATAGGACAGACGTGGGAATTCACTTTTAAGTGAAGATGGTAACAGGGAGAGCTTCCCTGTTGGCTCAATGGTCAAGAACCTGCCTTTAAAGCAGTAGCTGCAGGAGACACAGGTTTTATCCCTGGGTCTGGAAGATCCCCTGGAGGAAGGCCAGGGGAGGCCAGCTGGCCAGCTCAGGGCCAGAGGAGCCTGGCAGGCTATAGCCCATGGGGTGGCAGAGTTGAACAAGACTGAGCAACTAACACTCACCCATAAGGTACTTTTAAAGACACCAGACATAAAAGCGTGAATAAGCTATTGTATTATCTCTGAATGGTTATATTCAAATGACAGAGTAAAATATGTAAAAGAATAGTGACAGGGCAATGCAGTAAGGTATCTAGGTGTTGTGGGATTACAGATGAAGGGATCCTTAAACCTGATGGAGAATTCAGATACGCCTTCTCAGAGGAGGCAAAGTCTCAGCTGCCATTTGAAAGGCAAATCTCTCAGATAAAGAAGAGAGAAAGTGAAGACTCTGGGAAACAGAAGCAAGGAATGAGTGTTTGCAGATACGAGGAGGTGCAGGGGAAAAGAAAAACCCAGCTGCAAGTTAACGGAGATGGCTTGGTTGGAGGCCATTTATGAACAGTGACTGAAACTGAGGCTAGAAATGAGGCTGTGTCTGGACCATGACAGACCTTCAACATACAGAGTTCAGTGGTGTGCCTGCTAAAGAGTCAGGAATTTATCCTGCAGGTAATGAAAAGCCACATGATATTCTACTTATGTCACTGGAGTCAGTGCCGCTAATAGAATTACACCACGTATGTAACATGTCTGTCCTTTTTTAAATGTTGAATGCTCAGTTGAGACCACAGCTCCTGGAATTTAAAACGACTGAGTTAAAATTCTGGTATCATGACTTGCTTAGCGCAATCTTGGATAAGTTACTTAGTCTCTCTGTGTCTCAATTTCCTTCTCTGTAAGATAGAAAGAACAGTCCCCCTTCTCACTGATTTGTTGTGAGAATTTACAGGAATGATTTCATGCAAAGCATTTAGAGCTTGGCATGTAGTAAGCACTCAGTGCTTTTAGTATTATTTATTATATTGTCCCAGCCCATGCCCATCTTCTGACCCCTCCTCTGAGTTAAGGCCTAGCCTGATGGAGCTCCCACACAGCTGAAACGGTCACCCCATGCTCCTGGAATTAAAATTTGCCATTGTAAAGAGTCAATTATAAATATAAATTAGAACATTTATCTATCTCTACCACATTTAACATAAACAAAGATAGTGTTTTGCCCATTAGAAAAACCTTCTGGGATGAATTATATTCTTCCAAACACTAAGTCAGTTTAAGCAGAGCTGGTAAAATAGACAAAGAAGCAACCAAAAAAAAAAGAAGTGTTTTTCCCTCTCTCACCCTGCCCTCTGAATACTTCTCCTTAAACCCAAGTCACATCCTATCCTTCCTTCCCTTCCTCCTTTGCCCCCTCCCTAGACTCCTTCATTGCCTCCCTCCTACGGATTCATTTCCCTTTCTTATATATAGCTAAAGAAAATCTATTAATATCTTCAATTAAAAAAAAAAGACCGTTCACTAGCCTTGTAGTTAGCTTCTGATTGACAGCAACTATTTTAATTTGAAGCTAAACTGCTCTCTCTCAGTTGCCAAGCAGCGCTTCGAATAAGAAGAAATCTTTCTTGTGAAAGAAAATGACCAACTTTACAGGAAAAAAGGCATTCCTCCAAATCCAGTTCAACCCAGCCATTTTAAGCAAATGAGGACCAGTAGGCAGAACTCCTGCCTAGCTTGCTGGACACTGTTGGTAACCAGAAAGAGCTGGGGAAGAACTCATGATTTCTCCATTCCAATACCCTCCTGTACATGTCTGTGCTCAGGTGGGGGCATACACGCCAGAGGTCATGGTGTGCAGTGGGCAGCTGGATCCGAGCCGTTCTTCTGAGGGCAGTGGCTTCTTTTTGTCATCCTGTGCACAGAGGAGTGTGTCTGCAGGCACGTGGAGAGAGCTGATGTATTCTGACCCTTGTGACAGCTGATCAGGATGATTGGCTAGTAGTGGCGGCTTTGTGAGTGTACAGTGTGTAACAGCCAGCAGGAGACAGACAGTGTTGGGAGAGGAAAAAGGCATCCGAAGCCAGTGCCATTAATATGGAGATTCAAAACAGCAATTTCTACCTCACTTTCTGAAATTAGAGGCTCTATATGGTGTTATTATTGTTATTTAACATGTATTGAATGCCAACTGTGAAGCAGGTTCTGAATGGAATATTAAGCAGCTACAATCTCTACCCAGTGGGTTGCAATGTACGTAAGCCAACACAATAAGAAATGGGAGGAGGGGACCGGCTCTCGCCTCCACAAGTTAAGGGTGCTGATTCCTCTTTGCTCCAGGAGTCCTTGCATTTTTCTGACTATTCTCTTTCCAGCCTCCATCAGTCACCTTCGTGGTGCGTGCACGCACCTCCAACCTCACTCCGAGTACATCAGCCATAATGAACAAGTGCTCCAGAGCAAAGTGGAACTGTTCAGTGCTGCTGGGTCTGGAAGTGCTGACATTGGTTTTCTAGGGAACACATTCTGTATTGATAAATGTCAGGACCCAAAGAACAAATTTAATTCAAGGCAAGTCCAATTTGACTTCCCCAGATAATGGCACAACACCCAACCTCACTGAAGAGTGTGTGGATGGAGGAGTCTCATTGTAAGAACGTGGTGTTTAATCATCTTGAAAAGATTCAAAGGTCATCTACTCCTTGCTCCTCATTAGCCACTCTGGGAATTTTTACTGTTGTTTGTCTTGATTCTCCCTTCACGTTTGATTTATCTGCTTGAATTTGAGATACATGTTTAAGCAGAAATGGCACATTTATTTAATGCAAAGCAAACTGACTCCTTATATTTATTATTTAGATCAATAAATGGACATCCTAAACACTCTTTGCCAAAGGGCACAAGTACAAACTTTAAAACACCAGAGTCAGCAGCATTGCAAAAATCCCATTTTAAAAGCAATTTCCTCAAAATAGCCCCTTCTCAAGGATCACCAGGTTGGAAAGTTATGCTCTGGGCTTTGCGAGTCACTTGACTAAGGCTCCACCCATGAAAATTAAAAGGGAATTCCATAAACAAGTGAAAGTGTAAGATATAAAATAAAGGTGGTTGTTTGAAAATGAATATTTAATACTTTCCAGAAATATGGGAACTAGGTTATATTATGGCTTGAAACATGGCTTTCCAAACTGCTATCTGTAGAACTACTACTAAGTGAATTCTCAAAGCTGGTCTATAGTTCTGATGGTGATGGTGATGGTCAGAATCTGTAAGTCGTACTGAACAAGCTTTAAGAAATGTCTACTAGGTCAGATTAGAAACCTCTCCTGAGCCAAGAAAAATTAACATAGAAAACCATTATATCACAAACAAACAAAATGTAGCCAATCTTTGCAGACAGGGAGCAGAATACAGCAGGGACTCTGTACAGAGGATTCCCAGGGGAAAGCTGAATTATGGTCATGGGTTTTTCTTCACTACCTCAGGCACAGAAGTCACACCCAGGAGTTATAAACAATGGCTTTGTAGGTGACCCACTCTATCCCTCATATTTTCAGCCCCATACCCCTCACTGTCTTGGCTATACCATGAATCCTTCTTCTAACTTGACATAGAATTCCCCAGAGCTAGACTTGCTTCATCCTTGAAACCATTGACTCTCATTTCTCTTTCAGCTTAGGAACCCTTTACTTCTTACAGGGATTCAGCTTCAACCTCACCAAGAGCTCTGTTTCCTCAATTCTAGATTGTTCTTCCAAACTACTTGCCTGCAAAGCTACTACTCGCTCTCTGTGGGTTTTTCTCTTACCACATTTAAACACACTTAAGCTTCTCTCGGGCTTCCCAGGTGGCTTGGTGGGTAAAGAACCTGCCGTAATGCAGGAGATGCAGGAGATATGGGTTCAATTCCTGGGTCAGGAAGATCCCCTAGAGGAGGGTACAGCAACCCACTACAGTATTCTTGCCTGGAGAATCCCATGGACAGAGGAGCCTGGTGGGCTACAGCCCATAACTCCCAAAGAGTCAGACACGACTAAAGTGACTGAGCATGCATGCAAGCTTCTCTCATCTCATAAAAAGCAAAAAAACAAATTCTTCTGCTAATCTTATACCCCTCCACTGCTGTTATTTACCCTTTTCCCTCTTCCCAACCTGGTGCCATGCAAGGTCTCCACATTGTTACCTCTTTAACCCATTGCCATGACCCCAGTGGAATTGTTCTGGTCAAAGACACTGATACCCTTTTTTGACTAAAAGATACTAATCTGAAAGGCTTTTGCATTCCACTGATAGTTCTGTTGGTGCATTAAAAATATATATATATTTCTGTTGAAGTATAGTTGATTTATAGCATTGTGTTAGTTTCAGGTCTACAGCAAAGTGATTCAGCTATATATATTCATTCATTGATACTTTTTCAGATTTTTTCCCCCATATAGGATATTACATAATACTAAGTAGAATTCCTTATACAACAGGTCCTGGTTGATTATCTATTTTATATATCGTAGTTCATTTCAGTTCACTCCCTCAGTCATGTCTGACTCTTTGCAACCCCATGAACCGCAGCACGCCAGGCCTCCCTGTCCATCACCAACTCCCGGACTCCACCCAAACCCATGTCCAGTGTGTCAGCGATGTCATCCAACCATCTCATCCTCTGTCGTCCCCTTCAACTCCTGCCTTCGATCTTTCCCAGCATCAGGGTCTTTTCAAATGAGTCAGCTCTCCACATCAGGTGGCCAAAGTATTGGAGTTTCAGCTTCAACATCAGTCCTTCCAATGAACACCCAGGACTAATCTCCTTTAGGATGAACTGGTTGGATCTTCTTGCAGTCCAAGGGACTCTTGAGAGTCTTCTCTAACACCACAGTTCAAAAGCATCAATTCTTCTGTGCTCAACTTTCTTTATAGTCCAACTCTCACATCCATACATGACCACTGGAAAAACCATAGCCTTGACTAGATGGACCTTTGTTGGCAAAGTAATGTCTCTGCTTTTAATATACTGTCTAGGTTGGTCATAACTTTCCTTCCAAGGAGGAAGCATCTTTTAATTTCATGGCTGCAATCACCATCTGCAGTGATTTTGGAGCCCAGAAAAATAAAGTCAGCCATGGTTTCTACTGTTTCCCCATCTATTTGCCATGAAGTGATGGGACCAGATGCCATGATCTTAGTTTTCTGAATGTTGAGCTTTAAGCCAACATTTTCACTCTCCTCTTTCACTTTCATCAAGAGGCTCTTTAGTTCTTCTTCACTTTCTGCCTTAAGGGTGGTGTCATCTGCATATCTGAGGTTATTGATATTTCTCCTGGCAATCTTGATTCCAGCTTGTGCTTCCTCCAGCCCAGCATTTCTCATGATGTACTGTGCATATAAGTTGTGTGTATATGTTAATTCCAAACACCTAATCTGCTGCTGCATTTACCCAATCTTCTCACCATCCATGAAGGTGGTTGCATGCGTGCATGCTCAGTCAGTCACTAAGTCATGTCTGACTCTTGGCAACCCATGAACTGTAGCCTGCCAGGTTCCTCTGTCCATGGAATTTTTCCAGGCAAGATTTCTTAAGTGGGTTGCCATTTCCTCCTCCAGGGCATCTTCCCAATCCAGGGATTGAACCCATGTCTCCTGCATTGGCAGGAGGATTTTTTGTTTTTATCACTGGGCCACCTGGGAAACTCATGACATGGAAGTAGTTAGCAGCCCCTAATAAAAGCTGAGTGCCAAAGAATTGATGCTTTTGAACTGTGGTGTTGGAGAAGACTCTTGAGAGTCCCTTGGACTGTAAGGAGATCCAACCAGTGAAGTCTGAAGGAGATCAGCCCTGAGTGTTCTTTGGAAGGAATGATGCTAAAGCAGAAACTCCAGTACTTTGGCCACCTCATGCGAAGAGTTGACTCATTGGAAAAGACTCCGATGCTGGGAGAGATTGGGGGCAGGAGGAAAAGGAGACAGAGGATGAGATGGCTGGATGGCATCACCGAATCGATGGACGTGAGTTTGAGTGAACTCCGGGAGTTGGTGATGGACAGGGAGGCCTGGCGTGCTGTGATTCATGGGGTCGCAAAGAGTTGGACATGACTGAGCGACTGAACTGAACTGAACTGAATAAAAGGAAACACAACTAGACATAGTGGGGGCACTGGAAGTTTCTCCCTTTTATAGATGACCTTTCCTAAGGAGCTCAAGAATGAGTCAGCCCAGGTTTCAGACCAGCACAGCTCCAATGTTGTGCTGTGTCTCATTGCCCTAGGCTGCCTTTGGCCTCCTTAGTACACACTCATCCTCTTAAGATTCCTTAAATTTCCATTGACATCATTTTGGTTTTCTTCATTCTTTCCTAGTTGCATATCATTATGAGAATAACTTCTGAAGGCAATATATAAAGAAAAACTTTCATATAGTTAAAAAAAATAAAATTACCCTTGATAATTACTGAAATTGCCAGTGAAATGTAAATGTGTCAAGATGTTCACACTGTTAGAGTCATATAGGAATTGAAACCTACTGAGAGAATAATGTATTCAGGTTTCCCTGCTCATGCTCAGTTAAGATTAAGTCAACTTAGTGACAGCACCTACATTATTTTTTTTGTCTTTTTTTAACTTTTAATTTTGAAATGATTTCAAATTTACAGAAATGTTGCCCCCGCAAAATGCCAATTACTCCAGTATTCCTTCACCCACATTTTCTCTGTGTCTCTCCCTCTGTTCCTTTGTCCCTCCCTCCCTCCCTCTCTCTGAATATATATTTTCTGAATCATTTGACAGTTATTTGGAGACATTGTGCTTCTTTACCCCTAAATATTACAGGTGTGTATTTCTTTTTTTTTTCACCTTACATATTTTTTTCCTTTTTAAAAAATAACTTAATTAATTAATTTATTTTAATTGGAGGCTAATTACTTTACAATATAGTAATGGTTTTTGCCATACATTGACATGAATCAGCCATGGGTGTACATGTGTTTCCCATCCTGAACCCCTCTCTCACCTCCCTCCCCATCCCATCCCTCAGGGTCATCTCAGTGCACCAGCCCTGAGCACCCTGTCTCATGCATCGAACCTGGACTGGAGATTCATTTCACATATGATATTATACATGTTTCAATGCCATTCTCCCAAATCATCCCACCCTCTCCCTCTCCCACAGAGTCAAAAGACTGTTCTATACATCTGTGTCTCTTTTGCTGTCTTGCATACAGGGTCATCATTACCATCTTTCTAAATTCCATATATATGAGTTACTATACTGCATTGGTGTTTTTCTTTCTGACTTACTTCACTCTGTATAATGGGCTCCAGTTTCATCTACCTCATTAGAACTGATTCAAATGCATTCTTTTTAATGGCTGAGTAATATTCCATTGTGTATATGTACCACAGCTTGATTATCCATTCGTCTGCTGATGGATGTCTAGGTCAGCACCCACATTATATATGTCATCTTCCTCTACCTTTTTCTTCCTATGTACAGAGTGAAATTTTTATATTTTTAAAATACTCAAAATAATCTCAAAGTTACAGAGACATTACAATATATAAATACAATATATACAAAATATAAAGAATTTTTTCCTCAATGATTAGAGAAGTTGCTCATATAATCATGATAAGCAACCCTCATCATCCTAATACTTTGGCATGTATCCAACAAACCAAGACATTCTGCTATATAACCATAATGTGACCACCAATATTAAAAAATTATGGGCGTATCAGACTTCAGTTAATTGAGTATATCTCAGTTTCCCCATATGGTCAATTATATATAACTCCTGGTTGAAACCTAAAGTATGACAGGATACAGAAAGCTCCTGACCAGCTGGTAAGAATCAACCGAATTCATCACAACTGGAACAACAAACGAGGCTTAGGCAAAGGACAAAAACTGACTCCACATGAACTCGCAGAAAATAAATTCATCTAAATATTTTATTTAATTGTCAACATGATTTTAGGCACTGGCTTGTCACACACTGGTCTTTTTTTAGTCCTCTATAAGCACAATAGAAGCTTTAATTGAGTGTTGGTATTTTGGGCTGTTTTCTAAGACTTAAAAAAATTTACATTCTCATTCATCTTTCCATCAAGCAGGCTTGGTTTGCATGTTTGGCTAATGACTCTACATCTAAAAATTAGAAAGTAAATTGGTACAGCAACTACAGAAGACAGTATGGAGGTTCCTGAAAAAATTATAAATAGAGCTATCCTATGATCTAGCAATCCTGCTTCTGTGTATTTATTTAAAGAAAATAAGACACTAACTTGGAAAAAATAAATTTAAATTCTCATTCATCTTTGCATCAGTTATGCCTGGTTTGCTTGTTTGGCTAATAATTCTACATCTAAACATTTTTTCTCTTAATTGAATCTATTAATGGTTTTCACCCAAGATCAATCTTGTCCCCAAGGGTTCACAAACATTTGTCAATGTCTGAAGACATTTTTGGTTGTCATAAGCAGGAGGTAGGCTCCTCCTTGCTTCTACTGTGTAGACATAAGAGAGATGGCTAAATAGTCTTCAGTGCCCAGGACAGCCCTCCACAATGAAGAGCTATCCAGCCCAAATGTAGAGTGTCGAAATTAAGAGATCTTGTTCTAAAGCAAATCGTTTCAAACTGAAGATCTTTGAACCTCAGTTTAACATGCTGATAACTTAAAGGCCTCGACAGCGCATTTTCAAATGAATTTTTCTGCTTTCTGAATTATTATTTTAAAAATTTTGTTTAGCGCTCATTCCCTATGGCTTATGTTGGCCACACCTGAGAACTCACAGGTGGGGCTCGTGTGGGAGGGCAGTCAATTTCAATTAAGACTTGGTGAGACATCTGTTTTTGGTCTAGGTGAAAAAATAATTTATTCAAATCAAAGGGGAGGCCAATCCTAAAAAGTAAACTGTGCTTCTATTTCTAAATGACAAATTTCTAAGTTTGTACATACACAGGAGGCAAAAGAATGGGGTATGTTAGGTGATGAGACATTGCCATTCATAAAGTCTATCAAAGTGCTATGTGTCTGTAAAGACAAAGACCCCAAACACCCAGAACAAACATTTCCCCATGGAATGGTTACCACTGGCAACAACATCCTATTGCTAGGCAAGTTCAGGTCAGCTCTGGGAGTAAACGAGCAGCCTCCAGTCATGGAGGTATGGCAATGAGTGATGTACAGCTCCCTGTGACCTATGGAGTGTATTTCAGCAGCCCCGGGTCTGTTACCACATAGGTGAGTGGAATAGGTTTCTTAGAGGTCCCCACTTGATCACACTCACCCACACTTTCAATTATGAGCTGGTTTGGAGGGCATCAAAAGTTGTTTTGACACAATGTCTTTTATTGGATGAAACTAGTCTGAGTTCTAGATTTAAAGCTGTTACGAGAAATCATTTTTTCATTAACTTATCAAACAGTTAAGAGGTTATTTTAAAAAAACATGGAAAAGCTTGAGAAGTCAGTGTGGAAAAAGGGTAGGAAACCTCAACCATAGTATTCAAGTTCCTAAGGCAAACTGTGATTTAGACAATAATAGTTTAACTGAGGAAAAAGAGTATTTTAGTAGCAGGGACCAAGCTAAGAGTAGGCCTGTATATAATACTATCTATCTTCATATTACTAATGGGGATGCTACTTTGAAATAAGGTGGTAGGCTGGGCCAGACCATCAAAGGGCTAACATAACTTACTTCCACTATTAGTCTCCCCCCTATAATATCTAGGCTTTAGCACAGCAGAGTATAAAATCTCCCAGGATATACCACATGCTCGCACATCTCCATGGTTTTGTACATATTGTGCCTTCTCTTATTTGGTTGGCAAACCATTTATTCTTTACAGTATATTTTAGATCATTTAACAAGATAACTACAAAGAATCATGGTCACTTCCATAATGAAGCCCTGAGTATCCCAGTTGTCATTCCTTATGTTCCATTATAATCACCTCTAGTTTAACTACAATGATGATGTCTGCCTCTAAATTTTCTCAAAATGTTCTAATTTTAAATAGTTGACCCAGAAATTATGGTCTTTGGTTTTATAATATTAGCCAATACATGGTCTCCTGTGCACAGTGGGGCCCCTCTGGAATATGGGCTATAACTCTCCACCTTTTCATCATCAGTGCCTCAAATATATCTGGATACAAAGTTCTGGCTTAATATATGTTTGTTGGATATATTAGTGAATAGGCAAATGCAAGAGAATTTCAGAAAAACATCTATTTCTGCTTTACTGACTACGCCAAAGCCTTTGACTGTGTGGATCACAACAATCTGTGGATCTAAACAATCTGTGGAAAATTCTTAAAGAGATGGGAATACAAGACCACCTTAACCTGCCTCCTGAGAAATCTGTATGCATGTCAAAAAGCACCAGTCCGAACCAGACATGGAACAACAGAGTGGTTCCAAATTGAGAAAAGAGTACATCAAGGCTGTATATTGTCACCCTGCTTATTTAACTTATATTCAGAGTACATAATGCAAAATGTTAGGCTGGATGAAGTATAAGCTGGAATCAAGATTTTCAGGAGAAATACCAATAACCTCAGATATGCAGATGACACCACCCTTATGGCAGAAAGCGAGGAAAAACTACCTATCGATGAAAATGAAAGAGGAGAGTGAAAAAGTGGGCTTAAAACTCAACATTCAAAAAACAAAGATCATTGCATCCGATCCATCACTTCATGGCAAATAGATGGGGAAACAGTGAGAGACTATTTTTGGGCTCCAAAATCACTGCAGATGGTGATTGCAGCCATGAAATTAAAAGATGCTTACTCCTTGGAAGGAAAGTTATGACCAACCTAGATAGCATATTAAATAGCAGAGATATTACTTTGCCAACAAAGGTCCATCTAGTCAAGGCAAAGGTTTTTACAGTGGTCATGTATGGATGTGAGAGTTGGACTGTGAAGAAAGCTGAGTGCTGAAGAATTGATGCTTTTGAACTGTGGTGTTGGAGAAGACTCTTGAGAGTCCCTTGGACTGCAAGGAGATCCAACCAGTCCCTCCTAAAGGAGATCAGTCCTGGGTGTTCATTGGAAGGACTGATGCTGAGGCTGAAACTGCAATACTTTGGCCACCTGATACAAAGGACTGACTCATTTGAAAAGACCCTGATGCTGGGAGGGATTGGGGGCAGGAGGAGAAGGGGATGACAGAGGATGAGATGGTTGGCTCACATCAGTTCAGTTCAGTTGCTCAGTCGTGTCTGACTGTTTGCGACCCTATGGACTGTAGCACATCAGGCCTCCTTGTCCATCTCCAACTCCCAGAGTTAACTCAAACACATGTTCACTGAGTCGGTGATGCCATCCAACCATCTCATCCTCTGTCGTCCCCTTCTCCTCCTGCCTTCAATCTTTTCCAGCATCAGGGTCTTTTCTAATTTGATTGACATGAGTTTGTGCAAACTCTGGGAGTTGGAGATGGAGAGGGTAGCCTGGCGTGCTGCAGTCTGTGGGTTTGCAAAGAGTCGGATACGACTGAGTGACTGAACTGAATTGAAGCAAATGCATACTTAGTTATAGTACCTTGCAAAGTCTCTACTATTTGTCCTTCTAAAATGTTTCATGTACTTTATTCACATACTGTTTGAGATAAGCACTAAGGGTTAGCGAGATTCGGCTAGCTATTTCACACAGCGCTGATGGTCAGTGCGCTTACGCCTGCTGTGGTCATCAATGTCCTGAGTGCTCTATGTAGGGTCAATACTAGGCAAACACAATGCGAAAAGTTAGCTTTCAATGGCCCTCCCATTATCTGTGTCCTTTTCCTACCTCACCATTTTCTGGCACTTAAATAGCTAAAAATCTTAGATTTTTTTCCTTGAATATCAGTTATACAGAATTGGATTAATCATAAATTTATTATATACCCTCATCATTGACCCATATATGCTATGCTTCCAGTTATTTAGCTGCAATAATCATTTTCAATAATGTAATAAGCATCCATGAACCCACCACACCAAAGAGGTAGGACATGACAATAACGTACATGTTTACCATATAGCTCTCCAATGTTGTTTTGGAAGCTCTCCAATCTCTATCACCAGCTGAATTTTATCATCCTGAATCTTGTCTTTGTCATTTCCTTGTTTCCTTTTATGTAGTGCTTTATTTCATTGCATTTACTGATTTCTAAAAAACAGAATTTTACTGTTTTTCTTTTCCTACAAAGTATACCATGCTTTATTGCAATAGGTCATTCTTTTGGCTCCTATTGATTTGCATTTTTTAAAATTTGGCTGCACCAGGCCTTAGTTATAGCATGCAAACTCTGAGCTGTAGCATGTGGGATCTAGTTCCGAGACCAAAGATCAAACCCTGGCCCCCTGCAATGAGAGCCTGGAGTCTCAGCCACTGGACCAGCAGGGAAGTCCCCTTCATATGCATTTGTATTTTTTCCAGGTTCTTGCTACTGTAAACAGTGCCACTGTGAATACTCCTGGGCATCTGCCCGGTGATGTTTGAGCAAGGCGTCATCTGCATACCTAGGAGTAGAGCTGCTAGGTTCTAAGGTACATGAATATTCAACTTTGAGATAGAACATTCTATTTTCCAAAGTGCTTTCACTAATTTACAAGTCAATGATCAATGTATAAGAGATTGTGTGCATCCATAATTTCTCTATCATGGAATTATCACACTTAATGTTTGCTGAATAAATAAGTTCAAAATGGAGCTTATTATCTTGAATAAAAGTGGGGATAATGGGCTTCTTTGTCTCCTTCCTGATTGTAAAGGCAATACTTCCGACATTTCCTTATTTAAGATGATGCTTGAAGAGTATCTATTTAAAAAGACAAGACCTCTCTATCAGGTTAAAAGAATTTCTTCTAATTTACTAAGAGGTTAAGTGTTTATGTGAAATACCGGTCCTAGATAAGCAGAAACATTGTACGACATCCCTTATATGCAGAATCTAAAAAGATATGATACAAACAAACTCATTTACAAAACAGAAGCAGACTCACAGACTAGAGAATGATGTTATGGTTGCCAGCAGGGATTGGGGGGATAGGTAGGAAATTTGGGATGGACATGTACATACCACTACATTTCAAATGGATAACCAATAAGGACCTACTGTATAGCACATGAAATTCTTCTCACTGTTACGTGGAAGCCTGGATAGGAGAGAGTTTGGGGGAGAATGGATACCTGTATATTTATGGCTGAGTTGCTTCACTCTTCACTTGAAACTATCACAACATTGCTAATCAGCTCTACTCCAATACAAAATAAAAAGTTTAATAAAAAATAAAGCAGAATGCCTGTCCTACATCTCTAACATGATGATAGGTTTTTTCTAATATTAATCCAGCCTTGCATGTCTGGGCTACACCCCACTTGATTGAGGTATAGTAACTTTATTATTTATCAGCTACAATTTAATTATGTTTACATTTTTTAAAAATATAGGTTTTAAAAACATTGAAATATGACTGTTGACAACACTCTATAATGCCCACTTTATTATGACTATACATTTCCCTTGAAATATCTTTTATTAGATTCTACAGTTTGACACATGAAACATAAAATTGTTGTGCTTGTTTCTATTTATTGTTTTCATATTAAATTTAAACTTTTCATATTAACTTTAATTGTTAAGACTATATAGATCAATTAGATCTCTTTCCTACATACCCATTATATGTATGATATGTATATGTCAATATGTATCATATATATATTTTGCACAGAACCTTTGATATGTCAATTAGATCAAGTTTTAAAATGTGTTCAGATCTTCTATATTGGTAATGAGTTCATGCCTGTTTCAGTTCAGTTCAGTTGCTCAGTCATGTCCAACTCTTTGTGACCCCATGAATCACAGCACGTCAGGCCTTCCTGTCCACCACCAACTCCCGGAGTTCACCCAAACTCATGTCCATTGAGTCGGTGATGCCATCCAACCATCTCATCCTCTGTCGTCCCCTTCTCCTCCTGCCCCCAATCCCTCCCAGCATCAGAGTCTTTTCCGATGAGTCAACTCTTTGCATGAGGTGGCCAAAGTATTGGAGTTTCAGCTTCAGCATCAGTCCTTCCAATGAACACCCAGGACTAATCTCCTTTAGAATGGACTGGGTAGATCTCCTTGCAGTCCAAGGGATGCTCAAGAGTCTTCTCCAACACCACAGTTCAATAGCATCAATTCTTAGGTACTCAGCTTTCTTCACAGTCCAACTCTCACATCCATACATGACCACAGGAAAAACCATAGCCTTGACTAGATGGACCTTTGTTGGCAAAGTAATGTGTCTGCTTTTCAATATGCTATCTAGGTTGGTCACAACTTTGCTTCCAAGGAGTAAGTGTCTTTTAATTTCATGGCTGCAGTTACCATCTGCAGTGATTTTGGAGCCCCAAAAAATAAAGTCTGATACTGTTTCTACTGTTTTCCCATCTATTTCCCATGAAGTGATGGGACCAGATGCCATGATCTTCGTTTTCTGAATGTTGAGCTTTAAGCCAACTTTTTCACTCTCCTCTTTCACTTTCACATCAAGAGGCTTTTAGTTCCTCTTCACTTTCTGCCATAAGGGTGGTGTCATCTGCATATCTGAGGTTATTGATATTTCTCCCGGCAATCTTGATTCCAGCTTGTGCTTCCTCCAGCCCAGCATTTCTCATGATGTAGTCTGCATGTAAGTTAAATAAGCAGGGTGACAATATACAGCCTTGACATACTCCTTTTCCTATTTGGAACCAGTCTGTTGTTCCATGTCCAGTTCTAACTGTTTAGTCTATCAACAATCAAAAGAAGTATGTTGATATCACTATGATAGTATTTATTAATACTCTGCAAACATACATTTTTTAAAAGAGTATTTAAGGCTATTTTGTTGGCTGTAAAGATGTTTAAAATTGCTATATCTTTTTGGTAAATTGAGATATTACCACGATGCCATGCTCCTTCGCAGGTATAATTTTTCTGTTAAATTTACTTCATCTGATATTAGGTTGCAGCAGTTTCTTTAGGTTAGCATTTGACTTATATGTTGTTTTCTATCCTTCTCTTCATTTCTGTCTTTAGGCTTTATATATGCTTCATCTGCACAGCTGTATCAGGTAAGTTTAATTCAGTGATATTTATTGTAGTTTATATAACATTTAACCAGGCTTTTGGGCATGAATGCCTGAGTTAGCCAATCTGCACTAGATTCTCTAAGCACCTTACACTTTGCCCTGATCTTACTTGTCATGGTAGAGATCAACAAGCACTTTTTTTTTGTCCTAAAGTAAGGATGAAGGAGAAGCCAGGATGACCTCTAACAGCTCTTTTCTTAGTAACCCCCCACAGCTTCGCCTTGCTGCCTCTAGCCTCAGGTCAAAGCTGTATTCCTCCAACACCAGCCAAAACAGCCCCTACACCCATGGGTTTCTCACAGAGGTGTTATGTGGGTACCTCAATTTAGTCTCAAAGGAGGGAAGCAGTCATTCTGCTATTTCACCATCACGGCATCTTATTAAAAAATATGTCAGTCTCATTAGCAATCAAAGAAACTGAATTTAAAAAAATACAGAGTACCACTTGTATTACCACCTTGGCAAGCATTGTATTAAAATACAAATTCCCAAATTTAACAAAGATTTGACTAAATGGGCCTTTTCACACACTGCTGGTGAGTTCTAAGGAGACATCACCCATTTTGTAACATGTATTAAAGATCTTGTTGTTAATAAATTCTTTTACACAGCAACACATTTATATTTAATGACAAAAGTATTTCTATTCTGTTTATGATCGTTAAAAATTGAAAGCAATATAAAGTTTTGTATAGGGATTTTTTTACATACTTGTGGTATGTCTAGAAAGTGGAATATTCTGTAGCCATTCAAAGAAATTTTTAAAGACCAAATATGAAATATAAAATAGAGTATATTAAAGTATAAGTGCTTAAATCTTGAGTGATGAAATTGTGAATGACTTACGTTTTCCTCTTTTTACTTAACTGAGTTTTCTAAATATTCTCTAGTGAATACGCACTATTATATTGTTCTAAAAGATTACTTCTTTTACATCACTTATCCTGAAAGTCCCCCTAACCACAGAAGACAGAACTAATATAATCAACTACTTGAAGTAAAGGACTAGTGGATTAGCCCTCCAGCATCTTTTGCATTTTAACTAGTAACTTTGTCTTGCAAAAGAAAACACGAAAATAGTGGACATACAGGTATTTTCAGGCTTCCCAGGTGACTCAGTGGGTAAAGAATCTGTCTGTAATGCAGGAGACGCATGTTAGATCCCTTGGTTGGGAACATCCCCTGGAGGAGGAAACGACAACCCATCCCAGTATTTTTGCCTGGAGAATCCCATGGACAGTGAAGCCTAGCAGGCTATAGTCCATGGGGTTGCAAAGAGTCAGTGATGACTGAAGCGACTGAGCATGCATGCATACACCAGGTACTGTCAGGATACAGAATAACCTTCACATCTCTAAATCATTTCATATGTCATACGCCATCTTTCTGTTCAGGAGAGAGCATATTCTCTCCCCCCTCTCAATTTCTCTCTCAAAATATGTGTATATACACACACTTACATACATAAATCATGCATTTATCACACATACACACACACACAATGGGAGACACAGAAGGGAAAAAAGAGAAAGGAGGAGACAGGGTGGTTCACCCTGAGATTCACTGGCTGTAAACTTGGCGCCAGAGAGGGTGAGAAAGCAAGTACTGCTCAGATAAACATTGAAGTACACGTGCTATATGATTCCTATCATGACAGTCTTAACTGAAACACACCTACTTAGAACCAGGCATCCAATCACCACTCTTTTGGAGTAGATGTTCTCTGGACCCTTTAATAGGTCCATGGGGCATCAGAATGTTCACAAAATACTAAAATGATGTTAACTAATCACTTGGAACTATAATAACATTGTCTTATCTTCTACCTTAAATATATTCATCTTCTTCACTAGGAATTTCATTTTTAAAAAGAGGTAATTTGGTACAATCTGGAAAGCAAGCATGAATTTCGATTAACTAATCCAGTTACTCAGTTGCTATGCTTTGGGTATATCTACTTCAGAGAACTGCTAGGCATTTTCTTTCCTTTTGTAGCAATATAACTGAATCTAGAGAAGCAATACATTAAAAGAAAAGGATGAAGGATGCAAAGAGGTAATCCATCCAGGGGCCTTTACCACATGGCCACCACCCCTAGTCAGGCCAGGATCATTTAAGATGGGACAACTGTAGAGAATGCTTGAGGACTTCTGCGAGGCTAGTCTTGGTACCCTACATCTTTCACACGCCAGCCAGATTTACCCTTTGCAAATGCACCTCTGATCCCATCACTCCTCAGTTTAAAATTCTTGAATGACCACCCATTGCCTTAGGATAAAATACAAATTGCTAATTTGTCTTATGAAAAGATCTAACTTCTGCCTGCATCTCCACTGTCAAATTACCCCATTCTGCCCATACCAGACTTGCTAGTTAGCTCCTGAAGTGCACTTTGCTCTCCGGTGTCTTGATTCTTTTCCGACTGGCGATGGTTCGTGTGAGAAGAGCTATAATTGAGGTCTGTATTAGCTATGAGAGTACAGAGTCTGTGTGTGCAGAAGCTGAGAAAAGCATCAGAAAACAGGTAACCCTTGAGAGGCTCTTAAGGCTCCTGTAAACACGGTACTTAATTCAATGCCAACATTTATGCAAAGATTCGCAGACTGGAAATTAAATAACATGTATTTCAGTTTCCTTATTATATAACATAAGGAGTTAAGCTCAGTGCTGTGCATATTTTCATCCAGTCAACATTTATTTAAGGAATATTTATCAAGGGCCGCTAAAACGCCAGATACTCTTGTAGGTCCTGGAGACATAATGAAATATTGAACAAGTCGTAGTCCCCGATTTCACATATCTAACATCCTCGAGTAGAGGCAACCAATCAACAAATAGGCAGCATAAGTCAAGTAGTAGATTATAAAGAAGAAAAACAAAACAGAGTACCAGAAGTATATATGTGTGGAGAGTTGCTGTTTTATATAGGATGTTAGGAAAGGTGCCTCTGAGAGGTCGCATTTAAAAGAGACCTGAATGAAGAGAAGAAAGGAGCCCTGAAGCTCACTGGGAGGAATGTTTAAGGCCATGAAGACGTCAGTTACTCTGAGTCTGAACATACTCAACAGGCTGAAGAGCAGCGGGGAGAACGGGGAGTGAGGAGGAGAGAGGCGGCTGGGGTTGGATCCACTCTAGGGCCATGCAGGCCTTGGAAAGAATTTTAAATTCTATTCTAATGATGAAGGAAAGTCAGAGGAACATTTTAAGAAGTCGAGTATCTTGATCTGATTATTCACCCATGAATAGTTTATAAATGGCAGACCCTGGGGGGAGAACTAAGATGGGTGTATGTCCAGGTTTTCCAGGGACAGTCTTAGTTTATATGCATGTCCTTCACTCTCAAAAGTAGGAAGACAGCCTATAATTCATAGAGAAATGTAGAGCTATGAAAGTAAAACCTACTTTATCGAGAAGAGAACTAATGGCTCACTTAGATGGAAAATTCCTACTCTATATAGTGAGGGAGACTGACTGCACAGTGTGACTTCACATACCTCTTGGTCAGACACTCTACCTGCCATCAAGCCTTCAATATAGGCTTAGGCCAGCTGAAACCAGTCTTAAAAAGACCATGGATGGTTACAATGTGCAGAAACAATTAGCTGTTCCTGAATGCAGACACTGCACTAATGCCTTGATTTTTCCCCAGAGCCAGGCACATTGTTAGGCATATATCAGATCCTCACTCAGTATTTTCCAAAAAATGGTTAAAAAATTTGAATGACTTCAGACTCTGAAATTTAAAAATACAAAAGTAGGGTTTTCTTCACTAATTTTATTAGGCTGATACAGTTTAATAACTGAGGGATAATATAACATAAAACATTTTACTGCATTCTATCATTTTAGTGAAGTGTGACTTATATTACATTGTTTTTGTACCTGGTATTTCTGTCTATAGATGTGCTTAATTTTTCAATGAATAATGAATACGTTAATGAACCACATTACTTTTTAAGACATAAAGCTAACTGCTATAGTTATAAAATTACTCAGATGACATTTTGTTATGGAAATTATTATAACACTGATTTCTCTCCTTACTGTTACACGTGTGAGGCCACATTCAATGGTTGTTCATAATAAGTGAAATAGTGGTATACGGAGACATCTGAATGGTAGTCGTGCTATATGTGGTCAAAGTTTAGTCAAATGTTCAACGTAACAACAGTCATGGGTTTTTACCTATTGTCTCCATAAAGTAATTATGTTTCCTTATGTTGGCAATCCCCATCTGTTCTTTGACTGTAAACTTTGATCTAAGTTAGAAGGTAAAGGAGCTCATCAGATAAAATGCTTGAGATATTACAGAACCAGTGACAACATACCATTGTAGTTTTCTTCTTCCACTAGTTTTTCTTAATTAATGTCATTGACACCTGTTCAGAGTGAAACATGTCTCTTTGCAAAGACTGTTGAGATGAATAGAAAAATCAATAAGAAGACCATGGGCTATTTAGCTTTTGTAACACTCCCAACTTAGGCTATTTATCCATTAACATTGGATTTAGAAAATTTGCTGGAATGACTTTTCTTTTGATAAACAGAGACATTTTCCTCCTCATATTCTACAGTCCAGTCCTCAGATTCTTTGCAGCGGTCATTCTGTCCACCCCTCCACTGACGCGCTTTCACACACAAGAGTGCTCGTCATCATTCAGGGCTGGCTAGATAGTGGATAGAGTACAGACTATTTTTCTGAGCTTCTAAAAGTAATACATTTGTTTTGAGAAAATGGATGAAACCCCTGGTGTCCATAGTGGGTGCTCTGGTGCTGTTTCAGGGTATGGCAGGGCAGAACGAGCTCTGAGCTGTTTGCTAAAGTGAGAAACCCGAGATTCTAACTAGATTCTCCCCCTGGCTGGCTATGGGACTTTGAATGAGTTATCGGAGTTCTCAAATTGTGTCAGCTCCCTCATTTCTAAAATAAAAAGGATTGCAATGTGTGATCTGTAAGGTCTTTCCTAGCTCTGAAAAATTTTTTAATGCTCTATTTAGTTTAGAAATAGAGGCCTTTCTTGTGGCTTTCCTATGACCTGGTGCTCTAAACCCTTTTGCCTTGCAGCTGAGGCTCTATAAAGTTAAATGTTCATTCTCACGTATGCCATGGTTTATTAGAAATGAGTGTCAGGAAATGTGGAGAATCCTATATTTAACATCTCAGAATTGGATACTAGTTTGATATAAATAGCAAGTTGTTATCCGAGTAGATTACAATGGATTTACTATCAAACAAATTAAATCACTGGGGACAGATGTGTTTTTAGAATTGTCTGAGACAATCAGTCTCTGAGGAGAAAATTTTTGGTAGCTGCCAAGCTGTCCTGTATAATTCAAAGATATGTCACCCAAGCACTTCCTTTTCGGTGGCCAATAGAGAGTGTTTGCCGGAAAGGAATGATCAGAAAAGGGCAGGTGTATGCTATTCTAAATCGTATACTACGGGCTTTGGGGAAATTGTGAAGCATTTGGAAGAATGAGCAAGAATCAGTAGAAAGTAAAACAGAAAGAAACATGATGGATAACAAAATGTGCAAGAAAGAGACAAAGGGGTGGGAAATAACTGAAAGTCATACTGCATGGTTAATGAAATATCTGACTTTTATGATAGAAGAAAATGAAAGCAAGTGGTAGGAAGGGACTGACCAAGGTCATAAGAAAGAAAGATGATCTGAACGCATTAGAATGGAAGAAATATGGTGGAGCTGGAGAACACCTGTGATGAGAATGTGGTAACTGCACAGATGTAAGAGTGACTAAGAATAGGAATGTTAAAAAAATATATATATATATATATATATATATGTTGAAGAATCAATGGAAAAAAAGGATACTTTCTTCAGAATGATTTCCCAGTGAGACTGACATAACTGGCATTGCATATCAATACTGCAGTAACCAAAATTTAATGACTTTTAGTTAATGCTTTTTCTCCCTTGGAGAAAAGTGTTATTTTAATAAAAGATGTTTTTCATTATTTTAAAGATCTAAACATGAAAAAGAAACATTTATACTAGAAGTAATTATAGGAAAATATTATGACCTTAGGAAGTGAAATAGTTTCCTAAAACACAAGACTGATATATTTTCCCATAATAAGTATAAACTCATCTATATAAAAATATACTGTTAAACATAGAAAGATGAGAAAATGTAAGTTATTTGCAACATGTATAACAGACAATTACTATTCAGAATATAAACAAATATTCCCTACAAATCAATGGAATAGACAAATTTTTTAAAGGTTCATATAAAATTATATAGAAGATATGTATGAATAAAAGGTTTTTTAAAAGCGCTTTTCCAGTGAGATTCGGGTAATTGCTACTCATGATAATAGTCAGGTCTTTAAATGAAAGACATGATAGTCTTTGCCCAATGAGAACCTTGTTTGTTCTCTGACCCAGATAATAAGATGCTATCACTAATCAGAGTCATTTGTATTTGACAGAAATGGAGTCAGCAACCTTATTCTGTAAGGACCAGATAGTAAATATTTCAGGCTTTACAGCCACTAGTTTCCTAGTGCTCCTATAATAAATTACCACAAACTTAGTGGCTGAAAACTACACAAATTTGTTTTTCAGTTTTGGAGGTCACAAGTCCCAGAATCCCAGTGTTGGCAGGGCTGTGCACCTCTTGGAGGCTTCAGAGGAGAATCCATTCCCTCACGATTTCCAGCTACAAGACCACCTGCATTCCTTAGGTTACAGCCCCTTCTTCCCTCTTCAAAGCCAGTAGCACAACATCTTTATATCCCTCTCCTCTCCTGATCCTGATACTGGGCTCACCCAGATAACCCAGGATGATTTTTCCATCTCAAATCCTTAATCACATCCGCAAAGTCTCTTTCACCATGTAAATTAACATTCACAAATTCCTAGAATTAGGACAATGGTATCTTTGGAGGCTATTATCCTGTCCACCATATGGGTCCTTTGTCTCTTGTTGCAATTACTCAACTCTGATATTGCAGAGGTAAAACAGCCACAGACAACACGTGAAATCAGTCGGTGTGGCTGGGTCCTTCTAAATCTCATTCACAAAAACAGAATCTTCAGGATTGTCCCATGGGCTCTCATTTGCCAACCCCGGGAAGATCCACTGGAGAAGGGTTAGGCTACCCAGTCCAGTATTCTTGGGCTTCCCTTGTGGCTCAGCTGGTAAAGAATCCACCTGCAATGCGGGAGACCTGGGTTTGAACCCTGGGTTGGGAAGATCCCCTGGAAAAGGGAAAGGCTACCTGCTCCAGTATCCTGGCCTGGAGAACTCCATGGACTGTATAGTCTATGGGGTCGCAAAGAGTCAGACACGACTGAGCGACTTTCACTTTCACTTTCAAGGTAGATGTGGCGGATTCATTTTGATATTTGGCAAATCTAATACAGCTATGTAAAGTTTAAAAATAAAATAAAATTAAAAAAAAAAGAAAAAAAAATAAAAATAAAAAATAATAAAATAAAATAAAATAAAATAAAAAGCAGGAACAAATCTATCAAAAAATTAGAGGTTTACATGAGCATTCAAAGAGCCAAAAGGAAGGAAGGAAAGTGAGGACTCGGCAGGCTTTCAGAATATCTAGAAGGGCAGGAATCCCAAGGAAAGAGATGATCTTGACTGTCTACAGTGTTGCTTTGGTTTGTATTTTGGAGGAAGCCTGGAAGCTGTGCATGCTCAGCCTTCACTCACACCTGCCCTCAGTTATACTGAGTTGGTGGAATATAATTTCCTGGATTTTAGCTCCTTCCTGATAGAGCTCAGAAGGGAGTGGGTGGTACTCAGCATCATTAGATAATACCTGACAAACATGGTGACCTCTGGTTTAAAAAAAATTACAATTTCAAATAAGCATGGAGAGATGCCATGAAATGGCAGGATTCATCAGAGAAATATTTGTTGGAAGATGAATGGAATTTTCAGCCAGACTCTTTTCCCAGTTCCACAGTTTGGCTGATTATACATTATAAGCATGTGACAGTATCTGTCTCTGTTTTCACCAACCGGACATAAGCAATCTGCTCTGACAGCTTTGAGATCAGCCACAATCCTGGACCTCAATCCTGTCTCTACCTCTTTCTATGTGACTTCGGTAACTGCCTTGGTATCAGATTCATCAGTAAGATGTTTGTGACAGTATCTGTCATATGATTTGGATAGGAAGAGAATAAGACAATATATGTAAAGTGCCTGGTATGAAATTGATGCTAAATAAATCTATTACTATTCACACTTCCTTTATAACTCATGGGACTGAATATCTTAGAGACTTTTAAATAAAGTATGGGTTCTCCATTAAATATTCTTACTAGAGAAAATTCCCCAATTTTTTTTCCCCTTTTTCCTTCACTGAATCCCCTTGCCCCGACCTGTTCTTACCCCACCCGTCCCTCAGGTACAGTGGCTCACCTATTTCTTCTGATATCTGGGTGATAAGCCACTACCAAGTTGAGTGGACCAGGTCATCCTTGAAGGAGATGGAGGTCTCATTTTGGCCTCAAGTCTCTGACACATTGTCCAATAAAGTTTTACTGTCAGTCAAGCTTTATACTCAGTCTAGCTGAAGTCTGATCCACATTTGATTCAGTTTTCCTGTATACACCCTGTGATGAAGACCAGGACTACAGAGGAGTGGTGAGTGGCACAATTCATACACCAAACCCTACCTTGTACTTTAAACCCCTGCCTTGAGACATGAGACATTTTCTTTCGATTTTTATCTTGGTTAATAATGACTTTAATTTAAAAGTTTATTAACATAAAGCTAAAAAAAATGCTTTACTTTCTGATTATTCAAAGATATATAAAAACTACACCAAAAATAATTGCTTGCTTATCTGTTGTGCTACACTGATTTGTTAAGAAGGTATGTGTCTTTATAACAATCTGATGGACAGTTGTAGTGCAGAGTTTCAATGGCTTACGATATAGAAAGGAAAGCTTCCATGTAAGAATATGTGTTTATGCATTTTACTTCTCTGGAACATTACATATTCTGTCAACTAAAGTCTCTACTTTTGTTACTTTCCTTATAGGTGAGAAAAACTGAAGATACACAACTTGTCCAAGGGTGTTACAATTGATCCTAACAGTGTGCTAAGAACTAGCCAGAGACAGAAACTGAAGAAATACTCGGCTTTGCTGTTTATGGCCCTCATCCTACATCCAGCTCTTTATCATAATTTTTGGGCTGGGCCCAGAAAGGTCTCTCACATATCCATACCCAGGAGCTCCTGACAGTCTCATGCACAAAGGAGTCCTGTGGTGAGTTGGAAATCAGCAGCAAAGCTAAATCCCCCACTGCCAATCAGCCCAGAGGCAAGGTTAAGTGAAGAATGTGCTGTCAGCCCCTGGCATTTCCCTTGTAGAGGAAACTTGAGTGCTGGCTAATAGAGGCCAGAGGTCTGCATGGCCTTAGGATGAATTCAGGGGGTTGATGATTGAGCAGTAGAAGGGAGAGAACCTAGCCTAAGGGAGGCTGGTAAACCTCTCCTATGAAGCAGAAAATCAGCTAGAACAACCCACTCATAAGTAATAAACTGGCATTAATAACTTAGCCCAGCTGACTCTGCATTACATTCTCTTAAGCTAACAGAAAGATGAGCTTATCTGTGGGCATATCTACAAGTATACACTGCCTACAAAAGAATATTTACAAGATCTACCTTTTTGCATTTATTTGGCCTTAATATGTAGCTAAGAAATCAGTAAGAAGCACCACAAGAGTTTTGAGAAAAATTAAAACTTATGTTACTGGGCCTTTATAAGATCTAACTTTCTCCCCCAAACACTAAGTTGAAGATATGGTAGCAGAAGTTCTTCCCGCAGATTTCTAACTTGAGGCAGTGTATTTCAACCAGTTAGCACACCAAATCAGGCATCAACCAGAATCCTAAAGCTGGAACTTTCATTAGCTTTCTGTAAATTAATTTCAGAGTCTCGAGCTCCTCATGAGAAATATAGAAATCTACCTGCTTTATAAGGTCACTGGTCGTTGAACAGGCCAAATTATAAAGGAACTGTGAGAACATTTAGAGAATTTCTAAAGTGTTAGAAAAGGGTAGGTTTTTCTCATAATAGAAATCTACATTAAACTGACTTGTACATGGACTGGTTAGGTTGAAAATGTGCAGGTAATGCAATCCACAGATGAGTTCTTGCTTCTGAGGGAGACTTCCAATTTAGATTTGCAAACCCAAATATGATGCAAGAACACTTTCTAGATGGATTGAGAATATCGTAAGAGGCCATGAGCAGATATAAAAGCAAACTGCACTTGAGTTCATTTAGAGGGAAGTGGCTACAGGGTGCCAGGCATTATGGTATTGAGCTCTATTTTATTCAACATCTTTATTCATCATCCAGAAGATGAGAAAAACAGCACATTAATTAAATCTGCAGATGGTGCTAAACAGAGAGACATTTCAGAGTCCACTGTGGGCAAAGTAACAATATTAAAAGACTCGATTTATAAGGATGCAGAGCAAAACACTAATGAGTATTTGTGTTGGTACAATAAAGGTTCAAAGTACACCTAAAGTGGAATATGAAATGCTGCTAAAGGCCTGGAACAGGCTGATAACAATTAGCGATGATAAGGATACAAATTAAAATATTATTGGCAGTAAAAAAGAGCTGTGTAACTCACTTTCTGTTTTTTTTTTGTTTTTTTTTTTGTTTTTTTTTTTTTTTTTCATGTCATGTTATCCCTTTGCTTGACATGCAGACAGAATTCACTTTACAGACGAGGCACGCCAGATGAGATCAGGGTGTACAGTCATCATGTGGGACTAGGAGCATAAAGGGACCTGCCTGGATAGCCCCTCAGATGTGCATTCTCAGACCATCTCACCAAGCCAGCTCCTACTGGCCTGCTAAGTCATGGACTTCTTCCTTCTAGAACCTTGCTCCACAGTTTACCCTACATAAAGCTACCAGAATCGCCTTCCTCTAACACTGTTTAACATACCATGTCCCTGGTGAATAAGTGAACAAACAGCTCTTAATTAAGACCTCTATCACTCTTTTTTCCTCATTAAAAAAAAGTTAATATAGTTGTCAGAGTCTAAACAAAAACTATTCAATGCTCCTCCAAATACTTAAAAAAAATTGTTATATGCCATTTCCTTTAATTTTCTTCCCATACCTCTTAATTTATACCAGGCAAGGGCCTAAAAAGAATTAGATGCTACACTCAGAATACTTCAAGAGGGTTTAATTGCAAAGGGGCTTCCCACTGAAGTTCAGGTTTCAGGGAGCCACGTATTTGGCACAGTTATCCAACTGTTTAATATGAGGTTGACTGTCAGGCCCTCTAGATCTGAAGGGATGAGAAACTTCTCAGAACCTAGAAGGAGAAGTCATGTAAGGCTGACAGCCTTGAGAGAAGCAGTGACATTCAGTTCTGAGCATCAGGCAGCTAGGGACTTCCCTGGTGGCTCAGACGGTAAAGAATTCACCTGCAATGCAGGAGACCTGGGTTCAGTCCCTGGGTTGGGAAGATCCCCTAGAGAAGGGAACAGCTACCCACTCCAGTATTCTTGCCTGAATTCCATGGACAGAGGATCTTAGTAGTCTACAGTCTATGGGATCACAAAGAGTTGGACACGACTGAACGACTTTCACATATACAAGTATCAGGCAACCAGAGACAATTTTGGTGGGGAAGAATGAAGGTGATGGATACCTTGATCTCACTGTTGTCCCTCCACCCAATCACCTTTTAGAGCTCTCAACTGACCCAAGCAAAGCAGAAACCAAAGGAAATAGAGGCCATTCACTTGGCCTTTATAGGTGACCCTCCCGTGGCAGGGAAGAGAACAGAGAAGGATGGAGGGGGGCAAGTGGCAGGTACCTGGCATGAGATTCTCACCTAACACGTTGAGAAGATAAGAAGTTGGGAATGAGGATACGAGTAAGTGGCCATCCTAACTATATCCTAGCTTCCTCCTGCCTGAGAATATAATCAACAGGACATATTAGGACTTGATTGTTTTAACAAAAGGTAGTCAACTTTGGCCAAATGTTCTGTTATAACATACGTAAAATACACAGAACATAAAAGTATATATGCAATGCTTGGGTAACTCATAAAGAAATACAAATGAACACCCGGAAGCTGTAACATTTTAAAGAGATCATCTTCCTTACAGTGAAGTTTCTCTGTGTACCATCCCTGGCAACACGCTCCAATATTCAACAAACACTACTCTGAATTGTTTCATTCTCTTGCTTTTCTTCATAGAGTTGATTTTAACCCTAACCAACATATATATATATATATATATATATTTTTTTTTTAATATTGCCAGTTTTTGAACTTGTTATGAATTCATATTAATGGGACTTGTTTTACAATCACTCAGTGTTCTGAGGTTCATCCATTTTGGTGCACAGAACTATTTACTTTTACTGTGATAGAGTGTTTTATCACATGAATATTTCATAACTATTTACTTATCCTCCTTTGATGGACACATTTCACTTATAGTTTATTGCTGTTGAAAATTAAGTAATTATGATTGTTTTTATTCATGTCTCCTGGTACACATGTACAAAAGTTTCTCTAAGATGTACTACCTAGGATTGATAATACTGGGTGACAGAATATGTGTATTTTAAACTTTATTACATAATTCCATAATTTTGCATCAATTTATTCTCCCAAGAGTAGCATTTAAGAGTTTCTATTGCTTCTCATCCCCACCAACTCTTAACTATGTTATATAGTTTTTTGAGTCCAGTGTGGGATGGTAGCTCATTTTGTGTGTACTTTTTTTTTAAGTTTTCAGGTGTGATTGCTAATGAGTTTGAGCATCTTTTTATTCTTGTATCTTCCTATGTGAAATATTTTTTCATATGTGTCATTTGGGGAATAATTTTTTTCTTAAATTGTGTAAGTTGTTTTTATGTTCGGGACATGAGTATTTTGGTGGTTATGTTGTAAATATCTCCTCCTTGGTTGTACATTTAAAGCTTTCTTTAATACCACTTTTCAGAACCAGAAGTTCTTAATTTTATTATAGTTAAATTTATTGATTGTTTCTTTTCTGGCTTATTCAATAAATCTTTTCCTTTCTCAAAAGCATAAAAATAATATTCTATATTGTTTCAAAAATTTAAGTTTTGCCTTTATATGTAAGTCTTTAATGCATTCTATGCATTCTTTTCAATAATAATGTTTTTCTTGGTGATTCTTCCATATAAATTTTAAAATTTCTGTTGCGATTATGACTAAAACTGCAATGAATATTTAGATAGAATTGGAAAGAATTAATATCATTAGGATATTTAGTCTGTTTAGTAAAATTATATTTTCTATCCTTATTCTGGCAGCTAAAAATGCAAATGGCTTTTTTGACACATTGATCTTTCATGTAGTAAAATGTAGTCTCTTATTAATTCAGACAATTTATAGAAAATTTGGGGTTTTGAATGTAGGAGAAATCTTTGAAAAATAGTTTTATTTCACTCCAATTCTTATAATTTTGCTCATTTTTTTTTTGTCTTATTATGTTGTTCAGGAGTTCCAGTATTTTGAATTAGATGAGACAATCATAGACATGCTCATCTTGTTCCTAAATAAAAAGGAATGTTTCTAACTTTTTACCATAGGGTAGAATTTTTACTCTAAATAAACCTAATATTTTGAGACTGGGATTTTCTAATTAATCTAAATCACTTATATGTCAATTCAGGAATTACTTTTGTTGATAAATATTGACAGTTAATATTGCAGACTTGTAGCTCAGTCGGTAAAGAATCTGCCTGCAGTGCAGGAGACCTGGGTTCGATCCCTGGGTCGGGAAGATCTACTGGAGAAGGAAATGAAAAGCCATTCCAATATTCTTGCCTGGAGAATCCCATCGACAGAGGAGCCTGGCAGGCTACAGTTCATGGGATCGTAAGAGTTGGACATGACTAGCGACTAAAAAGAGAGAGGGAGATTGCAGAAGTTGGTGCTACTGAAGCCTAAACTTAACCTTATGAATCAGTTCAGTTGCTCAGTCATGTCCAACTCTTTGCGACCCCATGAATCACAGCACTCCAGGCCTCCCTGTCCATCACCAACTCCCGGAGTTCACTCAAACTCAAGTTCATTGAGTCAGTGATGCCATCCAGCCATCTCATCCTCTGTTGTCCCCTTCTTCTCCTGCCCCAATCCCTCCCAGCATCAGAGTCTTTTCCAATGAATCAACTCTTAGCATGAGATGGCCAGAGTATTGGAGTTTCAGCTTCAGCATCAGTCCTTTGAATGAACACCCAGGACTGATGTCCTTTAGGATGGACTGGTTGGATCTCCTTGCAGTCCAAGGGACTCTCAAGAGTCTTCTCCAACACCACAGTTCAAAAGCATCAATTCTTCGGTGCTCAGCTTTCTTTATAGTCCAACTCTCACATCCATACATGACTACTGGAAAAACCATAGCCTTGACTAGATGGACCTTTGTTGACAAAGTAATGCCTCTGCTTTTTAATATGCTGTCTAGGTTGGCCATAACTTGCCTTTCAAGGAGTAAGTGTCTTTTAATTTCATGGCTGCAATCACCATCTGCAGTGATTTTGGAGCCCAGAAAAATCACTGGATAAAGTAGAAAAAAGTCAGTGGAAAAAGGCAGCCACTGCTTCCCCATCTATTTGCCATGAAGTGATGGGACCAGATGCCATGATCTTCGTTTTCTGAATGTTGAGCTTTAAGCCAACTTTTTCACTCTCCTCTTTCACTTTCATCAAGAGGCTTTTTAGTTCCTCTTCACTTTCTGCCATAAGGGTGATATCATCTGCATATCTGAGGTTATTGATATTTCTCCTGGCAATCTTGATTCCAGCTTGTGCTTCTTCCAGCCCAGTGTTTCTCATGATGTACTCTGCATATAAGTTAAATAAGCAGGGTGACAAGATACAGCCTTGACGTACTCCTTTCCCAATTTAGAATCAGTCTGTTGTTCTGTATCCAGTTCTAACTGTTGCTTCCTGACCTGCATACAGATTTCTCAAGAGGCAGGTCAGGTGGTCTGGTATTCCCATCTCTTTCAGAATTTTCCACAGTTTATTGTGATCCACACAGTTAAAGGCTTTGGCATAGTCAATAAAGCAGAAAGAGATGTTTTTCTGGAACTCTCTTGCTTTTTCCATGATCCAACCGATGTTGGCATATTCAAACAGATTTAGAAGAAAACTGGGAGAACTAAATATGTAAATCTTTTCCCTTCCACCCTCCCTCTCCCATCCCTGAGGGCCCTAATCCACTTCACTCTGTTATTATTATCACCACTTTATTTGAAGAATAGAGTTGTCATTGTTTGATATGGTAAAGATTGTGGGAGCAATAGATTTGAGGGTAAAACATCAGGAGTTCATTTTTTAAGTTTAATCAAAACTGCTTTTTAAATATTTAACTGGTAACATCAGATAGACAGCCAAGTGCCGAGTTTGGAGTTCAGACTAGACGTCCAGGCTAGCACTGAAATTTGGCTAACATCAGCTTTTATAGATGGCGTTTAAAACCATAAGACTGAATGGAATCACCCAGGGGCAAGTAAAGATGAAGTAGAAAGAATCAAAGACTGAGGACTGGGAACTCATATTTTAAGATGTGACATACAAAAGGAACAAAGGAGGCTGAGGAAGAGACGTCTTTGAAGAAAAAGAATGAGAACACATGGTTCTCTGTAAGTCAAGTTCTGAGTCCATTCCAAAGAGGAGGGTGCAGTCATCTAGGTCAAATGATGCCAACAGGTCAAGTAAGAAGAGGATTGAGAACTGGGCAGTGGACAGTTCACAACACAGAGGTCATTGGTAACCTTCCTATCATTTGGTAAAATCACTGATGACAGGTTCAAGACAGAACAGGGAGATAGGATATTATTCTGTGTATAGCTGTGTGACCTGATGTTTTCACTTATTAAAAACAGTTTCTGTGTGCTTAAACATTCTTTTATAACACCAGTTTCAATGGCTGGATAGTACTCAAGTGTAGATGTTCTGCAGTATATTTAATTAATTCCATGTTTGAATATATGAATTGTTTCCTTTTCTCCCCTCTTTGCTTGTTAACACATTGACTCATTTCTATTTCTGGAATTCTATTTATTTTCTTAGGTTAAATTACAAGCACACTTGCTGGCTTACAGGATACATGTAACATATGTCACAACATATTAAAGCATATTATGCTATGATATTTCACAAAATGAAAGTGAAAGAGAAGTTGCTCAGTCATGTATAATTCTTTGCTACCCCCATGGACTATACAGTCCATGGAATTCTCCAGGCTAGAATACTTAAATGGGTAGCCTTTCCCTTCTCCAGGGGATCTTCCCAACCCAGGGATCAAATTCAGGTCTCCCACATTGCAGGCAGATTCTTTACCAGTTAAGCCACAAGGGAAGCCCAAGAATACTGGAGTGGAGAATATACAAAGGCTAATAATGAAATCAGAAACTATGTTTATCTATTATCAATTCAATACATGCAAACTAAACATTTTGAGAGGAAGTTTAATCAGAATTTTGAGAGCTGTTACAAGAAAGTGAAAGTAGCTGAGTGAAAAGTAAAAGTAGTTGAAAGTCAAATCTGGTGTATATGCATCTTTTTCTTTCATTCAAATTTTTTTTTTTTTTTGAGTGATTACAATATGCTTGACCTTGGGGAGACAATGACTATACTATATAATCCTATTGAACTATATAGCCTATATCATCTAAAATTTCCTTAGCTAGTAATCAGTGTATGAAATAATATTACGTTTATATTTTCTGCCAGTGGATAAGTAGGATTTATGTAATTTTTGGCACATAACTGATCGTTGATGCCAGATAAGGGCCACTGATACCAGTGATTCAAACAGAACCTTGATTGAGCTCATAATTTTGAGGTTAAGTAGTCTCATCCCTTCTATTACTCCTAATAATTATCTTTCCATTTATCATGGGATAAAGATTTTTGTATTTTGAGGGTGTGGTACGAGGGATGAATGCCAAGGAATCATAAAATGGCTTTTATATTTAGTTGGGGCTTTCCAGGTGGCACTAGTGGTAAAGAACCCACCTGGCAATGCAGGAGACCTGGGTTTGATCCCTGGGTCAGGAAGATCTCCTGGAGAAGGGAATGGAAACCCACTCCAGTATTCTTGCCTGGAGAATCCCATGGACTGAGGAGCCTGGCAGGCTACAGTCTATGGGGTTGCAAAGAGTCCGACATGACTGAGCGACTGAGCATGCAAAGTAACATGTTGGTTATTGGGGATTGGTAGGATTACCAATTGGGGATTTGTAGGGGCGATTAATTTAAGATGTGGTTAAATGAAGATAAGACAACCTTTTGGACAAAGTTTGAAATCTACAGAGTCTACTCCCATGAGGCCAAAAGACAGGTCAATAAAACCTTCCAAGATTCTTCAAGGCAAATGGGTTTTTGTTCCTGTTACTAAAAGAGCCTAGTGGACTAAATATGGAGGAGTGTTTGGTTGTAACAAAAATAAGTGAGATATCATTATAATAGTAAAGGGACTGAAAGAGGAAGAAAGAATATACTATGCATATTTGAAAGGGTACAAGTGAAAGTGGCACCATCAATTGCTACCTCTCTCGAAAGTAGTTTGAATAAGTTTCTAGAGTCTTAAAATGTTCTACTTCTAGTAATTTATCCTAGGAAAATATTTGGAAGTGTCCTCAAAGATTTATGTATGCTGATGTTTATTATAGTGTTATTTATAAAAGTAAAGAGTTGAAAACAATATAAATGTCCGCCGATAGGCACTTGGCATAATAAATTAAGGTATATCCATGTAATTTATTTCTATGCAGCAGTTTATAATCATATTTTCAAAGACCATTTGATAGCATGGAGAAATATTCACAATATAATGCTAAATTAAAACTGTCAGGTACAAGCAAACAGCATTAAACAGCTACCACTTACTGAACATTAATTTTGTACTAGGATATGTATTCAGGGCCTTAGAAACACCTCCCTTAATAATCTGCTAACAAATCTGTAAGATGGCTATTGCTATTCTTAATTTATATACTGTGAATCTAAGGTTAGCGAGTTAAGCTGCATTACAAATCCCAGTTGTCCTAGGAAATAGACTAGCTTCAAGTATGTAGAGGCACTGGAGGAAAAAGGTTTTTCAGAAATCCAGAGACATTTTATATGCTTCAAGTTCAAGGGAGAAAGAAAGTGGCAGGTTATGAAATAAAGTTACAATCTGAAGAGTTTTATATCACTCATTATAGTTTAAATTAATCTGGTAGGTGACGAAAATACCATCGAAGTTTAAAGAACTGAGTGAAATGATCGTATTTCTTGTTTTAGAATGGTAACTGAAGGACTTGTACCAGGGATGGGATTGCCACGTGGCAATTGGCAGTTGTTCAAATATCAGTCAATAGAGGTTTTGTCTCTAAGGGCTGATAATGGAGATGGAGAACAAGAGACAGATTATAGAGACTCACTGTGGGTAAAGGACTAACTAGACTCTGAGACAGAGAAGACATGAAGTTCTAAGACAAAGGGAAGGGAAGAGACAATAATGATTTTAAGCTTCCAATAGCAGTAGTTATATACACAGTAATAAGTAATGAAGTAGAAACCAAGGGAAAATTCAATACATGGAGCAGCTGACCCTGAGTTTGATTTTGAGGAAGTTTTATGTGAGGAACCGCTTTAAAGGAGGCGACCTAGAGGCAGAAGGTTGTGGAGAAAAACAATGTTCAAGTACAGACTTGAGGGTTGTTTGCATATTAAAGTTACTTGAAGCCATAGGAGTAAATGAGATTTCCAACAGAAAGAATATAGAGCAGGGCTTCTCAAGTGAGTATGGATGAGTTCATCAGAATTGCCCAAAGAGATTTCCAAACTACATATTCAGTCATTGTCCACTCAAAAAAATTCTATTATGTTTCCTTTTTCTGTACAGGGTGGAGAGACTGTGGTTTGAAAAAGTAGGCAGAACTGAGCTCAAGATTTTTGTTTTTAACTGGCAGCCATATTGATAGATGTTTAATAGATACTTTATAAAAGAAGAATTGATGGATGCAATTCAAATTCTTGAAGCCATACTCCCTGCATGAAGAGCGGGGGTTAATATAATTCTGATTATATCCCTAATCAGTAATGATATATACCAAGAGTGATAATATTTCATTTGTAAGAGCAATAGGGCCTAAAATAAATCACTTGGCATGCCTGAACTTACATGTGGTTTACATTTCAACATTGAATTTGTAATTAGACACTGAATCTTTGAATTCATTTTCTCTCAGGAATAGTTTCCAGGCAAACTCATAAGAGCCTGTTTCATACCAATATATTCTAAATGGTGTTTATTTTCCAAAGAAAACTGGTACCAAATCATATTTTTGTAATTTGGTAAAGTTTATTAAAACAGAGGAATCACAAAACAGAATGGACTGCATATGCAAGGTGATATCTAAGCCATGAAGATGAGAAAAAAAAAAAAAAGGACGATTCATAATGAGTGAGCTATTAAGAAAAAAGAGATGAGATTTCCAGCCTCACTCCCAAGTGGTTGACTAGGTAATGACTTCAGCCTAGAGCACCATAAGTTTTTAGGGGAAAAGACATGTCAGCTATGAGTATGAAGGAACTGGATTTTGGCCAGTCAACCAATCATTTCTTCACACTGAACATTTGAAGATATGCTCCTTAATTCACAGAAGTTTTTTTACCTAAATTATAAAAGAAAAAACGTTTATGTGCATACCAAGGGACCAGAAGAGAAGGATCAGAGATGAACAAAAGTATACAATAGAATCTCACTATCCTCAGAATCTTGCCCATTTAAGCTCTTCTTGGTTTTAATGTGGCATGATATAAACAATCATGCATTTTCTGTACTGTATGTGTATTGGAGAGCTACAGTGAATTACAAGAGCTATAATCGCCTTGCTTTATAGTTCCAGTTATTCCTCCCAGGGAAGAAAGGAATTTGGATGGTAATTCAGCAAACTTTTGTGGTGTTAACATTTAACTAGATTAGGAAAAAAAATGATAGTTTTACCATTAAATTTTAAAAATCTGTTTTAAATAAGTCAGACAAAAAATCAGTAAAAGTACAATTAAATATGTAGTTTGTACTTGAGTCAGACAGGATACTATGTTAGTCCCACGTAGCACACAATCAGATCCGAAAGTTAGATTCTAGAATAGGAAGTGAACTGGTAAGGGCACTGTTACATTTCAAGTACCAGCGGATGGATGACAACCTGGACTTCTATCTCCATTATCATAGCAGAAGACAGACAGGGGTAGAATTAACTAGACTCAGACACACCTCCCACACAGAAGTTTAGAAAAACACACACACCCACCACTCAGTCCACACTTTTCTTTCATATGTGCATCAGAACACATATCCTTAGGGTTGCTGCATGCATACATGGTCTTGTCTGCCTAGACATGGGGCAGAGGTACTCAGCAGGTTCTCACAACTGGTCTTTCAAACTAAATTCTCCCATGAGGGCTTAGTTCTGAAACTGGATACGGCATACCTGGTGACCTGTTACTGAGAAGAATCGAAAGTAAATCTCCTTTGTGTTAGATGGGACAAGAAATGTAAAACCAGGATTCAAAGGAAATGAGAAAACCCATTTTGGAAAAATCTCTGGAATAGAGACTTTCGTCACTTTCCAAGGGTCCAGATAGACTGTATACTTTTATTTTTAAGATGGGCAGGTGAACTTATGAGATTGAAGAGAATTTTTTGTGGCAGAGAGAGGGGAGGTAAGAGGGGTGGAGTAGGAGGTAGAGAAAAAGGAAATCTTCCAGGTGCTGCTATAAGAAAGTAAGGTCCCTTTATAGGTGCTTGTGGACTTGGCCAAAGTAAGAAAAAGTCGCTACAATACAGAGACAAGGCATATGACTTCAAGGAGAAAGCATAGTGGGAGGCTTAACTCATAACAATACCACAGTATAAGGTTAAATAATGACTAAAAGTTATTTATTATAGATTTTCTTAAATCTCTCAAACGGTGAAGAAAAAAAATTCCTAGACTATATCAAAAGAGAAATACTTTTAGAGGTATGGAGACTCTCTAGGGGACATACATAATGTACGAAGTGTTTGCAAAGTACATATATTGTTTTTCAGGCATGGCAGTACTGGAACAGGTTTGATGGAAAAAAAAAAAAAGAAGAGAATACTTAGAAAATATCCTTGGGAATATAATTTCTAGGTGAGAATACACTTGTCAATGTCATCTCCACAAAAACTCAAGGTTTTTAAGTGTAGTTTGAATCTTTCTGATCTGGCCTTTTGCTCTAGTTCTGAAAGCCAGCCTCCTACCCAGATGCTCGAATCCAAATTGACCTGGTCAACTACCAATGCTTTCAGCAGTCACTGGACATACAACCAAGCTCAGAGTAGCAAAAAGTTAGACTACTTCTGCTATAAAAATTATCCTCATATAAAGAGAAATATTCAGCCATTAAAAAGAATACATTTGAATCAGTTCTAATGAGGTGGATGAAACTGGAACCTATTATACAGAGTGAAGTAAGCCAGAAAGAAAAACACCAATATAGTATACTAACGCATATATATGGAATTTAGAAAGAGGGTAACAATAACCCTGTGTACGAGACAGCAAAAGAGACACTGATGTATAGATCAGTCTTATGGACTCTGTGGGAGAGGGAGAGGGTGGGGAGATTTGGGAGAATGGCATTGAAACATGTATAATATCATGTATGAAACGAGTCGCCAGTCCGGGTTCGATGCACGATACTGGATGCTTGGGGCTGGTGCACTGGGACGACCCAGAGGGAGGGTATGGGGAGGGAGGAGGGAGGAGGGTTCAGGATGGGGAACACAGGTATACCTGTGGCGGATTCATTTCGATATTTGGCAAAACTAATACAATATTGTAAAGTTTAAAAATAAAACAAAATTTAAAAAAAAAAAAAAAGAGAAATATTCTGCAATATCATTGTTCAGTTGCTAAGTCATGTCCAATTCTTTGTGATCCCATGAACTGCAGCACACCACACTTCCCTGTCTTTCACTATCTCTGGGAGTTTGCCCAAACTTGAGTCAGAGATGCCATCCAACCATCTCATTCTCTGTTGCCCTCAACTCTGCATTCTGTAATACGTTACCAAAAAATAAACTCCAGTTCTTCTGCCCAATCATTAATATGGTCTACATCTTATTTTTGTGAGTTTAAAAGGAAATCTGTGCTCATTAGAGAAAAGTGACTATAGTAGAAAGCTTAAGTGGAGGTTTATAAGGAGCAGGGCAGCATGATTAGTTTCTTTCAATAGGAAAATTTTAGGATACAGAGGTTTTTTTTTTTTTTTTTTTTTTTTTTTTGGTGAACTTGATCTTTAGAAACTCTGAAAAAGCTGTTATAGTCGTCAAGATGTTGTCCCACCTGTAGGGAAATAAAAGCACTTTCCTCATCTTCCAAAGCATAATATTACCACAGTTCTGAAGTATCTGAGAGTATCTTTGCATGAAGAAAAGATTTTGAGATTTCCCAGAGGCCTGTGCCGTGCACTTCAGTGCCCTTCCTCTAAGAATGTCAATACCCTCGGCAAACCTTAGCTGAATCATCATCATTACAGCCCAGACAATAGGCATCGAACAACTCACTGCATTTTCTTCTCTGTGTATAAAGGAGACTATAAATTGGAATGGAGTATGTCATGGCTAGGGGTCAAAGAAGGCATTTTCGAAAAGGAACACTGAATCCAATATCTATCATAACACAGGAGTTGGAAAAGGAGTTTTCTGTTCAGCTTGTCCAAAAGTTCTTTACTGGTTGACAGAGGAAGAGAAAATTCCTACATGGCATTTTTTCAAGCAAGACTCAACCCCAAGTAGCAGGAATTTACAGAAGAATGGATGGGAGGGTTAGGGTTTGCCATACCATAGCATGCTGCTCTCCCAAGAGATCTTCATTTTCCTTATTTTGTACATTCAGAAAATTTAGTCTTAACCCCTCAGTAACTCTGAAATTCACTTAAGAATCTAGCAGTCTTGCAGCATAGGCTGTCTCCACTCCAAGAGAAGTGGAGGTGCTGGTGGTAAAGAACCACATAGGTTCTATCCCAGGGTCAGAAAGATCCCCTGGAGGAGGGCATGGCAACCCACTCCAGAATTCTTGCCTGGAGAATCCCAAGGACTGAGGAGCCTGGTGGGCTACAGTCCATAGATTCACACAGAGTCTGACACAGAAGCAGAGAGGCACCGACGCACCAAGACAAAGTACGTATTTGCTTGTATTTGCTTGAATATATGATACACTTGAATTTAGCCAACCTTCCCTGCAAGAAACAAAGAAATGCTCTCTCTCTCTTAAGCACTAAAGGGCACCATGTTAAACAACCCAGAGGGCAAGCTGTTTGTGTGTTATCTCAACATGTTTTGTCATCTCTGCTAAACTTGTGCGTGTTTTCTGTCAATAGATGGAACATTTTAAGAGGTGAGAAAGTGGTGTTTATAACTGCACACTGAATCCAGAATGAGTTCAAATGTATTATACGACATTGACGATCACCAACTTTAAGGACATTTGGAGTAGCTGATCTCTGGTTCATGAATAATGAGTTATCTTGGTTTTAATAATTTACTTTAAAAAACCTTTTCCCTCTACTCTTTATCTGTGAAGTTGCAAGAGCTCTCTACCTCACCTTAGATGATTACTTAGTTATATTCCTAGAGGGCAGATATAAGTTAATGAGCAACAAGGGAGGGGACAAGGAAGCAAGAACAAAAACAGCATATTGCCTTCAAGACTATTAACATCCCTTTGTGGAGGATGGCAACAGCTAATGTCTGGCAAGAGCAGTGGAGGAAGAAATTGCTGCAAGTTCAGGTGGGAGAGTGAGTCACCTTGAGGCTGGCACTGCTGATGAGGTTTGGAGAATAATCTTTCCATTAGGAGTGAGTCCTCCTTTGAGGATGGGGGTATTATTAATGTCCAGTACTTGAAATGTTTGATTTACTTCTTGTGTGTTGCACAGGAACAAAACATTAAAGCCCTACACATCACAGATCCATGGAGGGTTTCTGTTAATGCATCTGTTCTCAAAGATATTAGGAGATTTTTAGAGTTTGGAGCATTTCTTTTGGCATGTGGACATATTACAGAGATGCAAGCTATGTGAATGGAGAGATAAATAGGTAAACAGACAGGTAGGTGGGTCGATACAGAGACGTCATCACTTAGGATTTTTAGTTGAAAAAGGTCTTGCCTACACTGTGTCTCTCTGCAAAGTTCCTGTTTATGGGAAAACTGTTAAATTTAGATATCAAAATAGTTAAATCACTTCTAATGTACTTGCAACCACAGAGAGTGTCTAGCAGATTTTATTAATAAGTGATTTTCATAGAGCTGGATTTGGAATTGTGTGCTTGCTTTAAATGTCAAGTCATTGTAATGAGGTATTAGCTTGCTTTGGCTTAAATTTGTATATTTTATTCTTACTCACTTTTAAATACCTTTTCTTAATCCCTTATTTTTGGCTCATTTGGTATGATTATCATTCCAATTTCTTGCCTCCTGAATAATAGATTCTAAATCATTCTCATTTTGGTCTTTGATTCCTTATTAAAAATCCTGAAGCCTAACAGCTAATGATGCTATTGATGCATGGTAATGCTGCATTTAATCAAGGTTTCCCTCCCCCCTCCCCATTATTACACCACATCTTTCTCATCCCAGCAATGATAATTTTTGTATTTTTCCATTTCCCCTTGTTATTTAATTGAAGAAGCTGGGAACATACATTTACAGTCAGTAAGCCCCCAAATGACCTTATACCTAATAAGGTGTTTTCACTTCTAATCAATATAATTTTATGGTTGACACCTCTTTATTTGAGGTGGCTTTGGGTATTTCTGCATACAGCTGTTTTATATCCCTCTATTTATGTGGATTTTTACCAACTGAGCTATCTGGGAAGCCTATTTAAGTCCATAGGCATTTTATTAAAAACAAAGGAAAAAAACATTATGTGTAGAAGGCAAGTCCTCTAAGATACAGGCTTTCCAATGCTCTTACGAGATATCAGAATTCTTTTATGTGAAAAATGTGAATTTACAGAACATACTTTCTTTCCCAAAGAGCTAATCATTTAAAAGATGCCAGATTTCTCAGTGTGAGATAGCTGCCTTTTGGTTTTAAATTGGTCAAATAGGTTTCAAATTGGTCTTGTTTTACCGGTTACAATAGTTGAACAATAGTTTAAAAAAAGACTTCTGGTCAGCTGGCTGGTTGTAAAAGCAAAGTTTGCCACTCATTTGGAGATTTTGACTTCCTAAAGAATTACTCAAAAAAATGATCTATGAAAGATAAAGGTGTTTAATAAATACTGCTGCTGCGTCGCTTCAGTCGTGTCCGACTCTGTGTGACCCCATAGACGGCAGCCCACCAGGCTTCCCGTCCCTGGGATTCTCCAGGCAAGAACACTGGAGTGGTTGCCATTTCCTTCTCCAATGCATGAAAGTGAAAAGTGAAAGTGAAGTCGCTCAGTCGTGGACGACTCTAGCGACCCCATGGACTGCAGCCCACCAGGCTCCTCCGTCCATGGGATTTTCCAGGCAAGAGTACTGGAGTGGGGTGCCATTGCCTTCTCCGTTAATAAATACTAGTATGTGTGAATTTTGTGGCATTTGCTCCGTTATCTGAAAAAAAAAAAAAAAAAAAAAATTCCCCCATCAGTTATGAGGAAGTCCTGAGCTATCAGTGCTCATGAGGCCAAGTGTATTGGTTCAACCTGGGTTTCCTGGTTCTGTTCCCAGCTTCGAAATGCACAAATGTGTGCTGGCGTCACCAGGAGGACCACGTCACAGTGTGAAAAGGGAAGGAAAGTCTATTTTACACCACCGGAGGAGAGGGAAACCTGTGAAGTCACATTTTCTACCTTTTGTCAAATAGGCATTATGTCGTTTTATGAAGACAAAGAACTGACACAGGATGATATTAAGTAGGAATAAACTATGGGAAAGTCAAGAGATCATTTCCAGCTCCTAGAACTTCTTGAAACTTCTTGGTACATTTGTAGAGGGACAAGGATTGAAAAGGGGGCAAAATAATTAAACATCTCCTCTTAGATGTAAACTCCTAGTCAGTGTGCCTCTCTTCCAAAACTTAATAAAAACCACTAGAACTAAACAGGATTAGGTACATGCAAAAATGATTTTAAATTGAGTGGCTCCAAGAACAAGACTTGCTGATAGGCAAGGTGGTAATATCACATATCTAATGAGTATGTGAAAACTGCTACAAGTGCCCAGGTGTATTTGATGTGTATACAGGGAAGAAGGACAGTGACTCAGGCCTCAAGGGAGGAGTACTATGCAAGGCAGGCTATTTGATTGTATGTGTGTTTGTAATAAAAATATCTATTAAAATACTCTACCACCTTGGGCTCTGACTTCAGCTACCATCAGTCAACCTACTGATTACTAAGAATATCTTAGGAATAGGAGTGTTCTGGTTAAGAATAATTTTGAAAAGATTTGATTAAAAATGAATTGACATTCTAGCTTAAACTTCCATCTCTTAGAATACTGTTGACCTACTTCTGTTGAACCATAGTGACAGCTATCCATCAGGCATCTTTTCATTTGAAGAAATAACAATGAACATGGTCATGACTAATTTTCTCGTGGGTGAAGAGATAGTTATCATCTTTCTCTATGCCAACCTTGTCAACATTCTGTCAAGAGGTCTGCTGTCTCTATTTGCAGAAGGTATCCAGAGTCTGACTACATCTTCACCTCCCCCCTGCTACCCACAGTCTTCTCATGTGTGGATTTCAGCTATGGTCTCCAACAGGTCTTGTGCTTTTTTAGCCATGTCACTCTCACACATGGTCTATTCTGAACAGAGCAAGAATGATGCTTTCATAACACAAGTCAGACTGTTACTTCTCTGCTCAAAATCCTGCAACGTCTCCCATTTCACCGAGAGTAGGAGTTCTTACATTGGCCTAAAGGGCCTGGGCCACCAACTCATTTCTTCATTCTTTCTCTTGCTCATTCTCCAGCCACATCGACCTCCCTTTCCCTTCCACAGGCCACACACACCCAGACCTCCCTCAGAACCTTGGCATTTGTCCTGTCATGAGAACAATCTTCACCCAGTAATCTGCTCTGTTTTTGCTCAAATGTTACATTCTCTTATGAGGCCTTCCATGGCCATTCTCAAAGTTACAATCCATTCTCTAAGTACTCCCAATTCTCTTTACTTGGTTCTATTTTTTTCTATTTGTATTTATGTAAAAAAAATTTTTTTTTTACTATGGTAAAAGTCACATAATATAAAACATATTATTATGACCATATTTAACTATACAATTCAGTGGCACTAAGTACATTTACATTTTTGTACAACTCTCACCATCATCCATTGCCCTGATTTTTCACCTTCCTAAACGGAAACTCTACCCATTAGATATCAACTCCTTATTCTGCCTCCTCCCTCACCTCCAATCCCTGGAACCTACCAATATATATATTTTTAACTCCAGTATACTTTCTGACTATGAATTTGACTATTCTAGGTACCTTGTCTAAGTGGAATCAAACAGTATTTGTCTCCACATAAAGTACATTGAAATGCATTTTTAAGCTTAATATATGTTCTACAGATAGACTACCTTTTCTTCCTGTAGTGCTATAGAGTAGGTTCTCGTTACCTGTTTTATACATAGCAGTTATGTATATGTCAATTCCAATCTAATTTATTCAATCTCCCATTCTCCCCTTGGTTTTCATGTTTATTCTCTTCATCTGTCTATTTCTGCTTTGCAGATAGATTCATCTGTATACTGTTTTTCTAGATTCCACATATGTGTTAATACACATTTTTCAGACTTACTTCACTCTATGACAGCCTCTAGATCCATCCAATAGAATAAAAATTCTATTTTTAAGCATCGCTTTATCATATACTATATAATGTTCAAAGTTATTATTTGTTTTTATCTAGAACACTAGAACAGAAGTCTTTAAGGCAGAGATTTTATTCACACACACACACACACACACACACACACACACATATATATATCTGACCGTGAGCTTGGCACATAGCAGGTATTTACTAAATTGAGTGTTTAATGAATGAGCCAAGTAAAAATAAATGAATAATCAAAAGTTGTGATAATAATTGATAAATAATGCCCATGATTTAAGTGCTTTACATATAAACTTACATAAAATTACCTTGAAAACAACCCTATGAGACAGATGCATTATCTTCATCTTAAATATGAAGCAACTGAAACACAGAGAAGTTAAAAACATGTTACCTGCTAATATAACTTGAGTTAGGGTTGAAAGGCAGGCAGTTGGGCTCCTAAGAAGGCCACACTCTTAGTTGTGAAATGCTACCACTTTTCTGCTGTCAAGATGCTAGCACTGTGACAAAAAGACAGATACAGCAGGGGAACCGGATCTGGTTTGGAGTCTCAGGGGAGGCCTCCCAATGAAATGGCTTTAAACTGAGAAAAGACAAGTAGCACTTAGCTGGTTGAAAAGAAGGACCAGTCTAAGTCAGCTCAGCTTTTGAGCGCTAAGAAGGTGGGAACTTAGCAAGCTGAAAATGCAAATTCAGCTAATACCAGTGGGTGAGAGAGTTGCTGGACATACCTCCACCTTTCCACACTGTGGTGGTGGTAGAGAGGTTAGTTACTGACCAGTTTGGGTGGAGAATTGCTCACACTGACTACGTAACTTAATTATAGAGTCACTCCACTTTTCAAGGTGTAGGACAATGCTTGGAGAAAGTAAAGATAAGGAAAATCATATCCGTTCTGTTAAGTGGACCAAGGAGGACCTGTAAATAGGGTTGATCATGATCCCTATGACTGAGTGGGTTTCACTAGTAAGACTGGGGTAATAGGAAGAGACTAATTGGTTCCTGGAGGTGGCTTTGACTGCTTTACAGAAAGTCTCAGCTACAACTATTCCAAAAATTAACAGCATGAGGCAATGGATAGACCACTCATTTATATGTTAGTGCTTAACTGCAAATGGGGGAAGTAACTGGAGTATGCATATACCAAAAGTCTCAGATGGGGATGGCATCTGGATTCCTTTTTCCCAGTACCCACCCTAACTATGCTCTTTGTTTTCATGGAACCCTCATAAGCATTCACTTGTGGTTCCAAGCATTCTCCTACAGGCATAAGAGGTGAATTACAAGTAGGTTCCAGAACTGTATTATATCCCACACGCTTAAGGATCCCATCTCCATGTCACGTCACACGTCCTGTGGTTTATTTAATACGAACATGGCTATGAATCATGGGTAGAAAAGTTTATGCTTTATTGGGTCTGACAGAGCAGCTGATTTCTGGGTATCCTTCTCAACAAAACTGCATTTCAAACTGAGGCACTAAAATTCATGGGTATCAGTTTTTTCAGTCCATGTCTTCTTATGAAATTATTCACAACAACTCCTATGTAATACTAGCTTTTTAAAGATAAATTAAATCTTTAAAATAAATATTATATACACTTGGTAATATGCAGAGATTAATGCTTTACACATTGGTTTTTATTATGAAGGTGGTAAGATTAGGACTCTAAAGTCATTTGCCTTCCAAGTTTTATTTCTTTTTGTCATCCTAATGAATCCATTCTAATTAATTCTCTAGAAAAACAGGTCTAGAGAATTATAACTTTTGAATTATGAGTTTTATGTTCTAAACCCACGAGTTATGACTTTTATGTTCTAAACCCATGCCAGCTTGTCTAGAAAGCCCCCTTTCCCATCTCTGATTCTTAAAATTCCATCTCTTAAGACCCTTTCTGATCTACCCAATAGGAAATGAATGTCAGAAAGAATACAAGTATTTTCTATGCTGATTGTGATACTTATAATGCCTTCATTTTCCATTAAAGAAATATCTTATAGTCTTATTTTATTATACTATTACTTTAATACTACAATAGGTCTAGGGATATAGCAGTGAAAAAATTTAGTCTTACACTTATGAAATATAGAAATAATCACAGATATGTATAAGGAGAAATTGTGGTAAGAGTTGTATTGGAAAACTACAGGCTATCATGCAAAAGAATAAGGTTAAAGAAAATAATAGAGAAGCAAAAGTCAGAGAAGACTTCCCAAGGAAGTGACATTTCAGCTGAGATCTGATGGATGAATAAAAGTTATTCAGATTAAGGGAAGAGGGAAGTATTTGAGACACAGGGACTTGCTAAGTTCTTAGGTGGAAAATGTCTTGGTGCATTCCAGGAACTGAAAAAAGTCACTTGTCTCATACTGTAGTTATATATGGACACTTCTTATCTCTCAGATGGAAGAAAACTTTATTTCTTCCCCATAAATAATGTACACATTATTTTATACGTAGAAGGAACTCAAAAAGTATGTTAGAGAACTGTGGCTTCCAGAAACTGTAAGTAACTTGTTTTGAACTTACTCTCCTATGTAAATAATTATCAAAACAGGAAAAAATATGAGAATAACTTTCAAGCATTGGAAACTGAGCAGCCCTATTATCCTTGAGAGAAAGGAAAGTCCATGAGGTAGGCTTATTATTCCCAAATGTCTATATGGGACAGTTTCCACAACTTTGCAGTAATGAGGTAAGTCCAGGATAAAGCAGAAATCTCAGGGGAGGAGTTGTAGATTACATTTTAAGTGACCAAGGCAGGTGGAACTGGAGGAACACAGGATGGAAAGTGAAGTATTCTTCTTGTATCCTGTACAGGGAGCGCACCCTGGAAGTTTGCATGAGGGTTCACTTTCTGTCCTTGGCTGAGGGCCAAGTGCTCATGAACAGGACATTGTCCATGAGGTCTAGCAGACAGTGACTTTGAGGTGATATCAGACATTGCACAGGACTAAAAGAAGTCAGAATTTGGACCAGCTAGACTATAGAGACCTCACTGAACAATCTAGACATCCAATCAAGATTCTGGAAAAATCATGACCCAGAGGAAAGGAAATACCCTAGCTCTAACTGGGAAAAAAAGTCCTGAAATCAACGCTTCCTACAAAGCACAAAACCAAGTTTAAAGGATCAAAATAATCTATCAGTCAGTTGTCAGATAAAATAAAACTTAATAGGACTAAAATGAAGATAACGCACATGAAACTCTCCACAAAATAACATATACAGTGGAAAGTTATGAGACAAAAGCAGGAAAATGTCTCCCATAGTTAAGGAGAAAAATAATTTAAAAAATAGGTATGAGTGATAGCAGATATAGATTTTAAAACAGCTATTATAAACACATTCAAGGATTTAAATGAAAAGGTGGACAAATCTTAAAGAAATAGAAACTAAAAAGAAATGGAAATTCTAGAGCTAAAAATTAAGTGATATCAAATAAAAGCATTCTGGATGGTTTAAATTATCTATCTAACAAATTAGATGATATTAGACAATAGATTAGACACTATGCTAAGAAAGGATCAATAATATTATTCAAACTGAAGGGAAAGAAAAATATTTAAAATGCCAGCAAAATCTCAATTACCCGTGAGATGATATTGTGCAAACGTAAGTACAGAGTACCAGGAAGGAAAAATTATCAAGAATGCATCAGACAGAAATACTGAGTAAACAACTGAAAACCTGAAGTTTGGTGGAAAATAGGACCACAAAGATCCAAGAGTTTTAATAAACCCTAAGTAAGCCAAGTCTGAAAAATAGCATGTAAGCACATCATACTCAATTAAAGGAATATTACTATGTACAATTTAGCACAAATAAATTTGACAAGTTAGATGAAAAAGACAAAAATTCTAGGAAAAAAACTTTCTAAAACTGATAAATATAGAAAACCTGAATGCTTCTCAGCTTATTAAAGAAATGTAATTCATAAGTAAATATTTTCCCACAAAGAAAACATTAGGTCTAGATAACTTCACTGGTGAATTCTACCTGATATTTAATAATGATTAATATTTTACATGAATCATTTAGGAAAATAAAGTGTGGCAGTATTTTCTATGTCTTTTCATGAAACCAGAATAACTTTAAAACCAGCCTAAACAAAGACATTAAAATAACAATAAAATTACAGACCAATATTTCTGATGAACCTAATAAAAATTCTTAAACGAATATTAACAGCAAATGGAATCTAGCATTACATAAAAAGAATCAAATGGAGTTTATCCCCAGATTGTAAGGTTGTGACAAGATTAAAAAGAGAAAAGTCACATTAGCAGAGAATAAAAATCATAATTACCTTAATTGAAGCAAAAGAACAAGCAGATAACATTTAACACTCATTCATGACAAATTCTTAAACTAAGCATAGAAAAGCATTTCAATTATAAATGACATCTGTGAAAAACCATCCTTTAACATGATAGTTGAAACTGACATATACTCCACTTTTTCCCTACTATCAAAAACAATGTGAAGGTATTCACTTATACCATTCTGTCCAAAGCTGACTAAATCTCCTCAGTTCAGTTCAGTTGCTCAGTCATGTCCGACTCTTTGCGACCCCATGAACCGCAGCACGCCAGGCCTCCCTGTCCATCACCAACTCCCGGAGTCCACCCAAACCACATCCATTGAGCAGTGTGATATGGCACATAAAAACGAATGTATAAAGACTGGGAGAGAAAAAATAAATTTGTCTATGCATAGATGACTTGCTGCTGTTGCTGCTAAGTCGCTTCAGTCGTGTCTGACTCTGTGCGACCCCATAGACGGCAGCCCACCAGGCTCCCCCGTCCCTGGGATTCTCCAGGCAAGAACACTGGAGTGGGGTGCCATTTTGACTTAGTTACATCATCATGTATGTAGAAAATCCTATGAAACCCAGAAAGACACTATGACTAACGAGTAACAAAGATCCTAGAACACAAGGTCAACATACAGAAATCAACTGATTTTAACACCAACAAAGAACTGGAAGATATTAATAAGCCACACAGTTTAACAGCACCAAACAATCCCTCGAAATACTTAGGAATACATTTAATGAAAGATATATTTAAGTCTTCTATATTAAAAATTATAAATCTTTAAGAGAAAATTTAAGGACCCAATTAAAGAAGAAACATGCCATATTAATGAATTGAAAATTCAGTATTTTTAAGATTCCCATTCTTTACAAACATAGAGATTCAAAGTAATTGAAGTAAAAGAAAATTAAGACATAGCATAGACACTGACAACCTGATTCTAAAACTTAAATAAAATCAAAAGATCTAGAATAGATGAAGCAATCATCAAAAAAAGAGAGAAAGGTTTGGAGGCTTAATTAAGTAATTAATTAACACTACTTAATTTTAAGCATTACTATTAAGTGACAATAACCAGTGCAGCATTGAAACACAAATAGACAAATAGATCAATGGAAGCAAATAGAACATGCAGAAATAAATACTTACATGGTCTAATGACGTCACTGCAGTTTAATGGGGAAAAGTCATTTCAACAGTTTGCAATGAAAGTAAGGAAAACAGTGATTCCCACTTCATGTCACATACAAAAATAAAAAGCTAAAACTATAAAAGTTCTACCATACACTACAGAGTAATATTATGACCACGGGTTAAACAAAAAGGCTTTTTAGCCATGAAACAAAAAACTCTAAATACTAAACTATAAAGATAGATTTGATTCAAATTTTAAAATATCTGCTCATCAACAGATGCCCTAAAGAAAATGTTAAGACACGACACAGGTGGGAGGAACATACCGACAATACTTGTATGTGATAAAGGATTTATCTCTAGAACATACTAAAAACTCATACAAATAATAAGCAAACAATACAAACAGGTCAAGGTCTTGAACAGGTATTTCCCAGAAGACTTAGAAATGGACTACAAGTACATGAAAATGTGCCCAATAGCATTAGTCATCAAATCAATACTACAATATGATAATAATTTACTCCTAACAAAAAGGCCAAAATTAAAAAATGAACAACACTAAATGTTGGCAAGTTTTCGGAGAAACTAAATTCTTATGCATTGTTGATGGGAGAGAATGTAAATTAGTATGTTTGAAAAAATCCAGTAGCTCCTTATGAAGTTAACTATAGGCCTACCATATGACTCAGCATTTCATTCACTGATACAACTTTCTTATTGTTGGAACTATTGCAAACTTAGTGGCTAAAGTAAAAACACAGTTATTATCTTACTGTTCTGGAATTCAGAAGTCCAAAATGGGTCTCATTGGGCTAAAATCAAGGTGACGCCAGGGCTCCATTCCTTTCTAGAGGCTCAAGGAGAAAATCCACTTTCGTGCCTTGCCTTTTCCTTCTTCTAGGGGTCACCCACATTTCTTGGCCTTACAGCTTCCTTCTACCTTTAAAGCCAGCAACGTCCAGTCCCTTCTTTCCCACACCACATCTCTCCGGCACTGACTCACCAGCGTTTCTCTACCTTATATAAGGATGCTAATGATAATATTGGGCACACCTGGATACCCAGCGCATGCTCCCTTGCGCATCCCAATGCTCAGTCGTGTCTGACTCTGCAACCCCATGGACTCTAGCCTGCCAGATTCCTCTGTCCATGGAATTCTCCAGGCAAGAATACTGGAGGTGGGTTGCTATTTCCTCCTCCAGGGGATCTTCCTGACCCAGGAACCAAACCTAGGTCTCCTGCATCTTCTCCATTGGCAGGCAGATTCTTTACCACTGAGCCACCTGGGAAGCCCTGCTCCCTTTAGGTCAGCCAATGATTAGTAACATTACTTCCATCTGCTACCAGAATTTTCCTCGCCATGCAACTTATTCACTGGATCTGGGGATGTGGATATATGAGAGGCCATTACTCTGCCTACCACAAGTATTTTTCTAAAACAAATGAAAATATATGCTCATGATATACTTGCACAAGACTGTTTAAAACAGCTTTATTCAGAATAGCCCAGAACTAGAAACAACTCTGATGCTTATCATTGGAGGAGTGGATAAACCAATACTAGTAAGTTATTAGAATGGAAAACTGTTAAAAAGTTTTTTAAAAGAACATTTAATTGATGCACTAAACAATCCCTAAAAGGTTACAGTGAGCAAAAGAAGCAAGGCATAAAAGTAAACACAGTATGTTTCCACTTTTATGACACTCGAGAACAGCAAAGCCAAACTATGGTGATAAAAATAAATATACTGGTGACTTTAGGGGCAAGATTAATGAGAAGCGGGAAGAGTGAAATTTCTGAGATGGGTGATGGAAATACTTTATATCTTGTTGCTTGATGCTGTGAAATTACACATTTAATTTTTCAAAGTATACCCTTCAAGTTCAAATTTAAAGTCTATGTACATTTTGGGGACAAATTTAAACATGAAAACCCTACCTTTCACTTTGCTGGAGATAATTCAGAGATGTTTTTAAAAGTGCAAAGCAGATTTTTTTTCAGTTTTATTGAGGTGTAATTGCCAAAGTTATAATATGTTTAAAGTGTACATGATGATTTGATAATGCATACATTGTAAAAAGATCCCAACAATCAAATAAGACATAATTTTTGAAAGTTAGGGAGAAAAACTTTATGAAGTTTTCCCGCATGCCACAATGGGGTTACACTTATGTATAAAATGAAGTCAGTGTTCTCAATGTGTGCGTGCGTGCTGGGTTGTGTCTGATTCTTTGTGACCCCATGGACTGTAGCCCACCAGGCTCCTCTGTCCATGGAATTCTCCAGGCAAGAACACTGGAGTGGGTTGCCATTCCCTTCTCCAGGGGATCTTCCCGACCCACGGATTGAACTTTCCTGCATTGGCAGGTGCGTTCTCTACTGTCTGAATTACCAGGGAAACCCATATATGTGTATATATTACATATACATATATATGTAATATCAGCCAGGGTGCTGATGCAAAGAAGATGATAGAAATGATCCAGCAATGGGGTGTTCCTGAGATAACCTTCTTTAGCCAGTTTACTAAAGAGTCCATGATACTAGGGTGCTGGTTAGTCAGCACTGAAGCATCCCAAGGTAGAATCTTGGAAGAAACAGATGGTTTGGATGAAGTGAGAAATGTTGAAAAATTAAAGTTTTCACAAAATTCAGGAGCAAGTATCATGCATCCAAGATAGTGAATCATAACAGGTATAAAGGATTTGAAAGGTCTCAGGCATTCATCAGTGAATGAGGCTGCTGATGCAAGATCAAAAGTGAGCTCTATGACTGCAGAGTAGAAACAAAGAGGAAGCTGCAGTATTGAATTATCAACATAAGCAAAACGAAAGTATCTAAGAAATAAGGTAGAGATCAGAGGAGGAAAAATGACGGTGACACTGGCTGCCAGCAATGTACTGACGCGATGTTCATCTTGGCAAGGCAGCAAAGGCAGTGTTGTATAGAGGGATGATTTATGCATTTTTTTAGGGCATTCGCTTCACCTCTTTACCAATCTTAGATATAAACATCCTTCAAAACTTAGCTCAAGTTACTTCTCTGTGAGAAGTCTTTTATGGCTGGGACTCCGGCTAGTTTGTTAGCTTGTTCTTTTATTCAGTCACACTTTTACTCTCTTATTGAGGGTGCATCATCTGGCAGACACTGATGTCCAAACTCTTCTAGACTACAAGAGGCAACACCTCTGAACTTGACTTAGGTTCCTGGAGGCCTGGGCAGTTACAGACAGGGGCATATGGACCTATGAATGGACAATTATGGACCTATGAATGCAGAGCATGGGAGTGAGAAACCATCACAGAGCAAAGAGGAAAGAGTACGCCATGCACACAACCATGAAAGGCCAGTGGGGAAACACTTGCAGTGCAGACAAAATTCAGGTATAACATTGTCATGCTGCTGCTGCTGCTAAGTCGCTTCAGTCGTGTCCGACTCTGTGCAACCCCATAGACGGCAGCCCACCAGGCTCCTCTGTCCATGGGATTCTCCAGGCAAGAACACTGGAGTGGGTTGCCATTTCCTCCTCCAATGCATGAAAGTGAAAAGTCAAAGTGAAGTTGCTCAGTCGTGTCTGACTCTTAGCGACCCCATGGACTGCAGCCCACCAGGCTCCTCCGTCCATGGGATTTTCCAGGCAAGGGTACTGGAGTGGGGTGACATTGCCTTCTCCAACATTGTCATACTACTGCACAAAGGGTCAGAACAAGCGAGCAGAAGTCAAAGCTAGGAGACAACCTACACATTTTCCAACAGCCTATACAAGTGTGTTAGTCAGTCGTGTCCAACTCCATGTGACCCCATGGGCTGCAACCCACCAGTCTCCTCTGTCCATGGAATTCTCCAGGCAAGAATACTGGAGTGGGTTGCCATTCCCTTCTTCAAGGGATCTTTCTGACCCAGGGATCGACTCGTAATCTCCTGCATTGCAGGCAGACTCTACTGTCTACAGTATTTTTTGACTTATAAACCTTTCCACAGTTATATATACAGTCATGAGCTTCCTTAGAATTTTTTGAAGTGATTTGCTCACTTTTGAACAGTATCATCTGGCGGGATTCCAGTGGAGAAAGAAGGAGAACTAGACAACCACTCTTGTGTGGATTGCTAAGTGGAGACAAGATGGCTCATGATGGAAAGTTAAAAACAAAACAAATCCAAAAATTGTCCACCATAGCCCAGGGCATGACAGGGAGAGAGTTTCATTTTTTTGCTCCCATTGTTTAGAAAGATCACTGTTTGACAAGACAAAGGGGAGCGATCCTCTTTTAGCCATTTTACTTCGGGTTATGGTGGAGAGAAAGACAGATAAAGAGATAACAACAGAGACAGAAACTGCAAAAGGTGGGTGAGAGAGAAACAAAGATGGCCAGAGTGAGGACGCTAACAGCGTTTTGATTTGTAAGTGGCTTGGGCACAGTGACCCAGCTGTGTAGGGTGATAGCACAGGGTGGCAGGGACTTGTTAGTTCACCTTTTGGTTCCTATCAGCTGCTTCTCCTTCTCCCCAGTTTTTTATTTGAGACAATTTCTTACTCATAAATAGAATGCTATACAGTTGCAACTTGAAGACAAGATCCATAGTTCCTGCTTTCAACCAGACTGTCCCTTAAAAGCTTCCTAAATGGCTCTGGTTTCTGCTCAAGGATGTGAGAGCATTTCTCTCACCCTGACAATTAAAAAATAAATGAATAATTAAAAATCCAGAAACTGTGCAAATTTATGACTTTTTTTTCAAATCCACTGGAGAAAGGAGGCACAGGCAATACACGGGTCACAAATCCAAGGAGACACAGGCATCTAAGGGAGCAAAGGGATGTGAATGATTCCTTACGTGGAGTAGAGGCCCAGCGTCAGGAAGGAGAGTTCAGTTGGAGTAGATCACAAGGTGGTAAAGGGTGCACGTGGCTGGCAGGAGAGTGTGAAGGACATTCAGGTTTCTTCTCCATTAACCTCATCATGCTTTCACAGAATAATGAGGAAAGAACCCTTAAAAAGACTTTGTTGCGGCAGTCGTGGTGACAGGGAGAATAGAAGCTTATGCAGGATAGGTATTTTAAGACTCCATCTAGACAATTTCTCTTATCTTCCCTATAAAGAAAGCCTTAATTTGTGGCATGAAGGTCAACAAACATTTTTACCCTTAGGACCTAAGTGAAAATTCATGGACTCTGGGAAAAGCAACAGGGAGACAAATATCTCTATCATTCATGCTGCTGCTGCTGCTGCTAAGTTGCTTCAGTCATGTCCGACTCTGTGCAACCCCATGGACTGCAGCCCACCAGACTCCTCCGTCCATGGAATTTTCCAGGCAAGAGTACTGGAGTGGGGTGCCATTGCCTTCTCTGCTATCATTCATGAGGGACAGGAATACATGGAGGGCCCAGGACTAAGTGGTGGGATTGGGGAAAAGCATTAAAATGGCACCAGGGACAGTTGCCTGCCTCAGAGTCGGGGTTAATCAGAACAACAGAAAATGCTCCCCACTCCCTCCGTACTATGGCTCTCCTTTCCCCCATCCCACTGATGAGCTTGCAAGAGCAAGTAACAGCCAGATACCACTGATAGACCTAAAAGAGATCCTGTCTTGGAATAGTTGAAGGGAAAGACCTAAAAGGTAAAGTAGATATTGCTGTCAAATCAGCTCCTTGGCCTGCAAACAGTTACTAGAGGAATCTGATGCCTATGGTGCCCTAGGGATAACTATAGCAATATGAGACCTTCAACCCACACCAACTCCTAAATATAATACACCCAAATCTGCACACTAAGGTCCTATCAGAGAAGAAGGAATGCTTATTTCTAGGCATAAACTATTTATGTCAATCTCCAGTGACTACATAAGACATCTGGCTTTCAAGAAAATATGGTAGATAAAGTATACAGAAAGTCAGTAAAGATACAGAAGTTATAAAGAATAATTAGACCTAAGTCACATTTGTAGAAAACTCTACTGAATGGTAGCAGAATATATATTTTCACTAGAGCACTGGGAACAGTCTCCAAGATAGACCATATTGTGGCTGTAAAACAAACATCCACAAACTTAAAATACTAGAAAAAAATGCCAAGTATATGCTTGATTGTAACAGAGTCAAACTAGAAATATAAATAACAAAAAATTATCTGAAAAATCCCTAAATGTTTTTGAAAACACACAACATACTTCTAATGCCCCCATATGTTACTGAGGAAATTTCAATGGAAATTTTAAAATGTTTGACCTCAATGAAAATAAAAATATCACATTTCAAAATTTGAAGGATGCAATGTAGCAGCGCTTAGATAGAAACTGATAGCAATAAATTCTTCTCCTCACTTGAGCTTTGCTGCTGCCTCTGCTAAGTCGCTCCAGTCATGTCCAACTCTGTGCGACCCCATAGACAGCAGTCCACCAGGTTCCCCCGTATCTGAGATTCTCCAGGCAAGAACACTGGAGTGGGTTGCCATTTTCTTCTCCAACGCAGATGACACCACCCTTATGGCAGAAAGTGAAAAGGAACTCAAAAGTCTCTTGATAAAAGTGAAAGTGGAGAGTGAAAAAGTTGGCTTAAAGCTCAACATTCAGAAAACGAGATCATGGCATCCGGTCCCACCACTTCATGGGAAATGGATGGGGAAACAGTGGAAACAGTGGCTGACTTTATTTTTCTGGGCTCCAAAATCACTGCAGATGGTGACTGCAGCCATGAAATTAAAAGACGCTTACTCCTTGGAAGGAAAGTTATGACCAACCTAGATAGCATATTCAAAAGCAGAGACATCACTTTGCCAACAAAGGTTCGTCTAGTCAAGGCTATGGTTTTTCCAGTGGTCATGTATGGGTGTGAGAGTTGGACTGTGAAGAAGGCTGAGCGCGGAAGAATTGATGCTTTTGAACTGTGGTGTTGGAGAAGACTCTTGAGAGTCCCTTGGACTGCAAGGAGATCCAACCAGTCCATCCTGAAGGAGATCAGCCCTGGGATTTCTTTGGAAGGAATGATGCTAAAGCTGAAACTCCAGTACTTTGGCCACCTCATGTGAAGAGCTGACTCATCGGAAAAGACTCTGATGCTGGGAGGGATTGGGGGCAGGAGGAGAAGGGGATGACAGAGGATGAGATGGCTGGATGCCATCGCAGACTCAATGGATGTGAGTCTCAGTGAACTCCGGGAGTTGGTGATGGACAGGGAGGCCTGGTGTGCTGCGATTCATGGGGTCGCAAAGAGTCGGACAAGACTGAGTGACTGATCTGATCTGATAAGGCTATAGATAGAAATAATTTTATACTACCTTCACATTTTATTTGGTAAATGTTTTTCTCCCAGAAGTATGGTTTATCAGTTCTTAAACTATACATATACTAAGCAAGTAAGTAAATATGCCTTGATAATGCGAGTGAAGGTTCTCATCCTAGGAAAAAGAAGTTGTAGATAGGCAAAAAGGGGAGGCCCATATGAATCATGTAGTTGATTTTAGACTGTAGTCAGAGGTATGAACAGGAACTCATGATGGCCCAACTACATACAACTTCAACAACAAAATAAATTATAAGAGTATTGCCAGGGGAATGGGGGAGGGATAGTTAGAGAGTTTGGATTGACATGTACACACTGCTAAATTTAAAATGGATAACCAACCAGGACCTACTGTACATACAGCACAGAGAACTCTGCGCAATGTTATTCAATAACAGAAATGGGAAAAGAATTTGAAAAAAAAAAGCAGATACATATACATGTATAACCGAATCATTTTGCTGTACACCTGAAACTAACACAACATTGATCATCAACTATTTTGTTGTTTAGTAGCTCAAGCTGTGTCCGACTCTTCGCGACCCCATGGACTAACTTGTTGAGCTTCTCTGCCCATGGGATTTCCCAGACAAAAATACTGGGGTGGGCTGCCATTTCCTTCTCCATAATCAACTATACTCCAATATAAAATAAAAAGTTAAAAAAAAGAAAATTTAGCTTATTGCTGGTACTCAGTGAATATTAAATTAAAATCATATTGCTATGGATATTCAGGTTCTCTGACATGGTTACAACTTTCTATTTGGTTTTTGAAGTGTGCAAGATCCTATAAAAGATGTTTTCTGGAAGTAAAAATAATAATAACAATGAATATTGCTATATAACCCCAAAGCATAACATAGGTACACATGAATCCAAAGAGGTATACAAAGAAAGCTGAATACATAAATAAATGGGGAGTTAGGGATTCCACAGTAGTAATTGCTGCAAGAAAGATCCACCAAATGGCTGCTAAATACAGTGAGTGAAAATTTACACAGAAACCAGATAACTATTTTACCCAAAATATTTGTTAATTATGAAGTGTATCTCTTCCTACTGGAGTGGGTAGCCTTTCCCTTCTCCAGGTTTTTCTCAACCCAGGGATCAAACTCAGGCCTCGCGCATTGAAGGTGGATTCTTTACCAGCTGAGCTACCAGTGAAGCTGTATCTCTCCATAATACTTATTAACCGTAAATGGAAAAATAGTAATTTTACAGTGAAGAAACCTGACAGACACCACCTTATCTAAGTGATCAACGTTAATGTTACTGGAAATATATATTGCTATCATCTACTCCTGACAGGTACAAAGTACCTGTTATCCTTCCCAATATTACAGAGACTCAATCTAATAAAGAGAAAACATCAGGTCATAAAAGACAAGAAAAGCCTGATGAATCATCACAAATTAGAGGAGACCAAGGACACATGGCAACTAAATTAAATGTGAGATCTTGGATTGGATCTTAGAACAAAAAAAAAGGACATTTATGGAAAATTGGTGAAATGTGACTAAAGTCTCTAGTTTATAGTACTGTGCCAGTGTTAATTTCTTATCTTTGATAATTATCCTGTGGTTAGATAAGTGTAAGAGTATGGGTAAAGGGCATCCTGGGCAGTCTTGTGTACTACTTTGCATTTACAAATTTACATTAAGTCTAAAATTAGATCTAAATTAAACATTTAAAAAATGACCAAAAAGCTCTCTATACTTCAAGAGAGGCCATTAAACATATACAACATAAAAGTTTTCAAAGCTTTTCATGAACTTGCTTAGCATTCTACATTTTACACTTCAAAAATCAAGGGGCTTATAATTTCCACTCTTTAAAAATGGTGAAACAAAAAAATGAAGGTTTTAAACTGTGATTTATAAGCTCTTCTCTTCAAGTAACAGATTGTGGGTGGGGAGAGTTTTTATTCCCTACAAATGAAAAGCCAAATTAGATATAATCATCACTAGAATTTATCTGTTTAATTTCCATAGTACTAGAGGCATCTTTCGATACTGAGCAGAATTCAGAACAGATAAATGTAACATATGGAACTGGATCTTGCATAGAACCCATGAAGCAAATTTGTAGTTAGTATTGTTTTTATACTTCCCATCAACTGGTACTTTAGCACTGGCATCCCTTTATTTCTCTTTGATTTATCCAAATGCTCATTGTGGATATAAGTTAAAAATTAATATATTATTAAAAACAAATCATAAAACTAAAAATTATCATGATGACACTAACATTAAATTGGATGAGAGATCTACTAGATAGTTAAATCAACAGCCACCTCATTTTATTTGGGCTTTACTAACTGCTGGAAATCCTCATCTCAAAAGAATTCGGAGGTTCTCCAGTTTCTCCATTTTAAATTTTTTAAAAAATGCATTTTTCCATTGTTTAATCTTAAAAACTAGCAACTGGAACAGATCACAGTGCTGACTTTAACAACTCCGTGAATAATATTAAATCTCTGATATTTTGTGTTTGAAAAACCCAGGCCTGGTGATTAACTGGGGAGTCAACCATTTTGAACTCCTTAACTTGCTTATACAGAACAAAACAGGAAAAATGAAAGAGGCAGTTTTGTATCACTTTGGATACTTCCAGCTGCAGGTTACAAGATGCTCCTAGGCAGAGTGACTCTAGAGTTTGTTATTCACCCAATTAACGAAGACTGAGAAAACCCAGCTTCTTTATATATTTCTGTTGCCACATTTTCCTACAGAATTCCAGCCATAATGAAGTCCAAAGAAAGACTCTGTTCCTCTGTCACTTTTCAAATGAGAAGAAATCTCTTCAGGAGTTTTTTGCGACCCAGTTGACAGTCTTTCATGTCTTGTCGGCCAGAATTGTGTTTCCTTTCCATCCCTAAACCAATTACTGCCAGTAAACCAATATACTAATCTAGGATTGACTCCTGAAATGAGAATACACTTTCCCTGAAAGATGAATACTTAGTAAAGCTAGTTTGTGTTGACAAGGAAGACTGAGTTAATGAGTATTGAGTGGGCAGCCTACCGTGTCTACTAAAAATGTCTCCTGGAAGAATTTAAGTTTACCAAATTGCACAGAGAAGGAGAGTGCATAAATAATAAGAAATGCTTAATTCAGTGTCATGCGAGCTATGAGAGAAATACAACCAAGATTCCATGAGTGTACTCAAATGAGGAAGAGTGGCCATTTATGTCACCAGAGACGGTTTCTTGGCAAAGGTAACATGTGGGTGGGATGAGGTTGGAGTAATACAGGGTTGGGTGGGGTATGGGATGGCAACAGTAAAGACAGATGCGATCCAAAGGGGTTTCCTATTCTAAACCTAGTTTGTGGATCACCCTAAAATAAACTGGAAGCAGTTGAAGGACTTTAAACATTTAAGGAACATTATGAGATTTGCTTTTAAGAAAGATTGCATTATACGGCAGGGACAGACATTTTACATTCTTTATTATCTGATCTTATTTAGCACTTTAGCATTCATGTTCTGCTATGATTTAGTTTTCGTGTGTGAGAGAAAGAGAATCTCATCTCCTAAACTTCGTCATAAATGCTAGAAGGCAGAAATGAATGGCTGGTTGCTTCTTAATACACAGAAAAGTGACTAGCATCTAGAAACCGCTCATTTTGGTGCCGATTGTCAACTACTTCTGTCACATTCCATCGACAAAACTGCACTAGCCGTAGCTCTGGATGTCAGTGAAGGATGTAGAGAAAGGGTAGGGATGGACTCCGTTAGATTACAGTGTGCGCTGCAGTTTCCTCGTCAGGAACACAGATGACTATCATCTTTCTCTTTCAGAATTTCAAGGATTAAATATATTTCAGGTAGAACATCTGCACACTGGGGACAGGATGAATACAATTTTATCTTGTTCCTTTCTTTATTTTTCTCTCCCTCTATGGAACATAAAGTTTTTGCTCATCTAGCACATCAAACTATCCAAGGGAAACACTCAGTAAGATACCAGAATAAATAAATGAATGACAGTCTGCAAAAATGACTTTCCATATGATAGTTAATGGCACACTGAAGAGAGCCTTGGGCAGAAAGACAATGATCTTAGGCCTTCAATTTGGTAAGCTTAGATGAAATACAATTTTTTAAAGGGTGTTTTATTTTCATTTATTTAGGCAGGACAGAGCCGCAGGTGTCTACATTACATCCTAACTACCTCTGAATATTGATTGAATTTCCTCTCCCTTACTCCCATGCTTTCCATACATCTTCCTCCCTCACCTTTTTGCAGGGATCTTCAGGACCAGAGCCTGAGCTGCTCGCTGAGCTCTTTCCTATTGCCTGGTTTACCTATAAGTGTAGGAAGTTAGAAGAATTGCCCCATAGACCAGAGTAGTGGTTCTTAATCCTGGATGTACCTGGTGAGAATTACCTGGTGAGCTTTTTAACTAAAGATGCCAAGCCCCACTTAATACTACAATCTCTGGGAGTTAGACCTCTGACAATATTTTCATGTGATTTTTATGAGCATTAAGTGTTGAGAATCGCAGATATACATGATAAATTGTTTCAGTCGTGTCCAACTCTTTGCGACCCTATAGACCGTAGTCTGCCAGGCTCCTCTGTCCATGGGATTTTCCAGGAAAGAATACTTGAATGGGTTGCCATGATCTCCTCAAGGAAATCTTCCTGACCCAGGGATCGAACCTGAGTCTCTTGTGTCTCCTGCATTGGCAGGCAGGTTCTTTACCACTAGCAGAAACTGAGAAGCCCCCAACCACAATATAGTACTTCCCAAAGTGTTTTGGTTCATCTATGAGTTCAATTGTGGAGAAAAATCCCTGTAACATGCCTATCACTATTCTATTCAACAATTTCATTAGCAATTTGAAAGATGTTGAAGGCATAACAAATTCACCAATGGCAGCAGAAAAGACCCAGTGAATCAAAGCCAAACATAAGGTTTCAAAAAAATAAAACCATTGCTTAATTAGCATTTCATATAAAATGGAACCAAGGATCTAGTTGCTAACATATTAATGTGACCCAACAATATGATAAAGGCTATCAACAAAGTAAGTGCTATCTTCAGATACATGAATCAATGTGGCACATCTTTCTATTTGTCCACTCAAGATTGGTTCAAGATGGCAGAGTAGAAGAACGTGTTCTCATCTTCTGTGAGAGCACTAAAATCACAGCTAGCTGTTGAACAACCATCAACAGGAAGACACTAGAACCTACCAAGAAAAGATACTCTACATCCAAGGACAAAGAAGAAGCTGCAGGGAGATAGTAGGAGGGGTGCAATCATGGTAAAACCAAACCCTGTAACTGCTGGGTGAGCAACCCACAAACTGGAGAACAATAATATCAAAGAAGTTCTTGCACTGCTGTGCTAGGCCCCACATTGGGCTCCCAGCCTAGGGATCCGGAAAGGGAGTAGGAATCCCCAGGGAATCTATTTGTCTACTCATGGTATATAAGTTGGCAACTGGGTTAAATCTGGCTGCTGCTTGCTTTTGCAAATAAAGTTTTATTGGGACACAACTACATTTATATATGTATTGGCTATGACTGCTTTTGCACTGCAACAGCAGAGTTGAGTATTTGCATCTGAGATCTAACCTTTTGCAGGAAAGGTCTGTCTGTCAACACCTATTCTACTCTAAATCTCACCCTCCCCATCTTCCTTAGTAGTAGGGCCTACAACTGTTATCTGCACATATGGCTGCTTAACGACTGCATTTCTCAGTATCCTCTGCATCAGGTATCTCATGTGACTGTATTCTGGCCAGTGAGACATGTATAGAAGAATTTTGTTCCAGCTTTCTGAAACCTTTATTAAAGGATGCTCCTTTCAACCTTCATGCCAGTTGGAAATGAAACCTGATAGCTGGAGCTCAAAGAGCCATCTGCGTCCGTGTAGATAAAGGCCTAGGTTTGGCAGCCTGGAACTGAAAGGGGCCTAAGATCCTGAGTCCCTGATGACTTTGTAGAATTTCCATAATAGCCCTCCACTGCCATCTGCCAGGCAGTTTTTACATAAAATTAAAAGAAGTATTGGTGTGTTTAGGCTACTATTCATTGGACTGGGATGCTCTGTCATCTACATATGAACCTGCCTGATAGATACAGATGTATGATGTCCAGATTCTAGGACTGATTCTGCTAGTTCAACACATTTGGACCCTTTCTTTCCTTGTGAAGTTACAGAACTCTCCGTCTCGGGAGGGTTTTAAGTTGATCCTGAGTAACCACCTGTCAGACAAGTGATGCAGAGTTCCCTGAATTGGATGGAGGTTAAATTATATGACCTCCAAGATTCTAAGTTGGTTATTCCTGGACCACATTTTTCTTTATTAATGGAAAGTGTTAAATGGGTTCTTAGTTCAAGCACTTAAAATGATTAAAGTAACCAGCCAGAAAGCCAAGCTGCCAAAATGGAAAGTGCAGAAGGAGTAAAATATCAGCACAATTTTAACTTTCTATTTGCAGCAAAGCAATGAGTTGGATGGTACATTAGGCTCTCATTGAGGAAAGCACTGACAGTACATCAGATGACAAACTCTCCTGTCCAATAAGCTAGAGCTATCCATTTCCATAGAAATGCTGGAACAAGGGAAATATCACTCCATATGGGCGATTCCTTTAGCATAAAATGTGTTTTGTTTTATGCTTATTTTTTTTTACAATGTAGTTAAATTGAGTCCAGCCTGAACACCAGTAAATACCTTTACATATCCTTTATTAAATACACATGAAGGAACAGGAAATTCTTGAACTACCAGAGGATAATAGTCAGGGATTATGTGACTCTGGCACAAACATACCTTCTCAGTGTTGATGCATCTTTCTATTTTCGCAGGATTCATTGTAAATATAGTTCCTCAAGGATCATGCCATGACCCAGCAAGACAAGCCATGTTTTCTCATTATTTGCTTTCATAGTGTCTTCTATTTATCCTTCAAGAAATGGCCACAAATATAATCAATCATGAGATCCTCTCCTAGTAGACCGTAAGGTCCTCAAGCACAGTGGCCATGTCTGTCTTCCTGTGCTCTTGTCCTTAATGCAATGACTGGCAAGAGGCAATCAATAAAAACTTGTGAACGATGATGATGATATAGCTAGGAAAGGTAATCCTGTTGTTTATTATATGCTACCTTCACACTGGGGTGTAGCTGAAGGTTTCTCAACTTTAAACAACCTGAGGTGGGATTATTGTTTTTGAAAGAAGTTATTGCATTTTAAGCAAAAATGACAGCCATATCAATGACAAGAAACTGGAAATCCTAGCAGTGGAAACTTGTCATCTTCTTTTTGGGTTGTGAACATCTGAGAATGCTTTCATGTTTGGGGAATTCCCAAACCAGTGATACTGCTTTGGGTATCAGCTTTGGGATATAGCTGAAAGTAGCAGACACTTCTCTCCTGGGCTCTCATCCACCTTGGGAATAAGTAATTGATCTAGATTCTAGTCATTAACAAGCTTTTGACTTTGAGTCAGGAACTCTGACAGCTCTCATGGCTTGAAAATAAGACCTATATAAAATTCGGTACCATAAGTTGGTACTCCATAACAGAAAGAGAGAAAAGGTTTGAAGTGATGATGCTGGGAAGAATGAAGACTTGGCATGAGTTCAATAATATGGATTTCCTTTAGGGGATTTCCTTTTGGAAATTTCCATTAGGTCAATCAAGCTGCTGCTATCGGTGAGTTTCCATTTGTCAACAGCACCAACCCTAACTCTTGATGGACATCTAGATGCTGGATGTCAGGCTGATTACATGTGATTTATTTAACCATGAAAGGAACTTCAATTTTTCCATATTAGAACAGATAGCTGATAGCTTATGGTGAACGATGTTGGATTCGTGATCTCCGAAGAAGATTTAGCTTCAGGACCAGAGACCAGGGTTGACCACCCAGGGATCTTCTGTGGCAGAAGTTTTATTACAGTGAAAAGGGACAGAGAAAGGGGGCATAGAGTGCCCCCCTCGCTAGTCTTAGCAAGGGAGCTCTACACTTTTTTAATTGGTTATTACAATAAGTCAAAAGAATGTCTCAAAGTTGTAAAGGTCTCACCAGACCCAATAATATACATTTTAAGATGACAGGAATAGTCAGAAGGTTCTCAAGAAGGAGAAACATGTCCTCAAACAGGACAGATTATTGTTATACAATCATAGGTACAGAGTTTAAGGGAAAATATATCCTTGAGCAAGATGAGTTGTTTTGTTGTGCAATCATCAGTTCTGGGCTTAAAGAAAAAAAAAACAAAAACAAATGTTTGTCCTTTTCTCCTCCTTGAGAATTCCAGACCCCTATCTCCTCTTCAAAAGCCCCAGACCCATCTCTCCTCCTTGGGGATCTGGGACTTCTTATCAACCTACCTTGAAATTGACTATCTCATAGCTATTATTGGTTTGAGCTTTTTCCACCCACCTACCATGTTTCTTTCAACAACCATCCATGGAATTACTGACACCCTACACCACACAATAGTGTCTCACATAGCACTGGTTACTTAGACTTATGCTTAAAACATAATTAAGGCAATAAAATAATTATTGTCATAATTTGCTGCTTGACCCAGAAACAACCAGTGGAAATATACCAGTAGGATGTTTTATTAAAGTATATTTGAGTGTCAGCTGCAAACAACTTGTGAGGCTGAGGTATCATCTTACAAAGTGATATATACTCTGAACAAGAAACCAACACACTTATTCCTTTAGTCAAGACACAGAGTTCCCAAAACCAAGGTACGGGAATATAAGTAATTCATATCTTAACTTGGGTATCCTTAAAAGCACAGCTTGTGGAGAAAGCTGTATATAGGCTGTTTGGTAAGTGTACTTGACAGGAGGAGGTTAAATAGAAGGAATGAAGTGGAATAAATGTCACAGCTGATACAAGTTTGTATTTTCCAGTTCACCACCACACCGGGCAAACGGTACTAAGACTTGCATCTTATGAAAAGCATCTTATGATGTTCTTTTTGGGGAAAACATTCCCTACCCCCCACCCCAACATGGACTAAGGTGGCTCCTAAGCTTCTGGTCTGCACAAGCATGACTGCTGAGGAGGTTCGTATATTGTTTGTGACATAGAATGAGAGAGGCTCTGGAGGAGGAAACCAGAGGGACACAACACAGACCCAGACTGCACCACGCCCAGAGCTTCTCAAAGCCCGTACGGGCCTGGTCATCGCTGAGGTGACTTGAGAAAGACATGGGGCTGAGAGGATTTGAAGGGCACACAAGTGAAATGTTTCAAACATTTCACTAATGTCTTTAATAGAGTTACTGTCACTGATTAACATGACAATCCAGGAGGTGGAAGTGTTAGTTACTCAGTCTTGTCAGACTCTTTGCGATCCCATGGACTGTAGCTTGCCAGGCTCCTCTGTCCATGGAATTCTCCAGGTAAGAATATTGGAGTGGGTTTCCATTTCCTTCTCTAGGAGATCATTCTGACCCCAGGATTGAATCCAGGTATCCTGCATTGCAGGCAGATTCTTTACTATCTGAGCCACCAAAGAAGCCCTACAACAACATAAGATCCTCAAAATATTTTTGCTCTGAAGACTATGATTCTTGGTGTTAACAACTTAGAAATCTTAACATCAAAGAGGAAATTCTTCCACCAGGGGATGAAGAATAAAGTAAGAAAAAAAAAAAAAAATATATATATATATATATATATATATCCTGGAGAAGGCAATGGCACCCCACTCCAGTACTCTTGCCTGGAAAAATCTCATGGACAGAGGAGCCTGGTAGGCTGCAGTCTGTGGGGTCACTAAGAGTCAGACACGACCAAGCGACTTCACTTTCACTTTTCACTTTCATGCATTGGAGAAGGAAATGGCAACCCACTCCAGTGTTCTTCCCTGGAGAATCCCAGGGACAGGGGAGCCTGGTGGGCTTCCGTCTATGAGGTCGCACAGAGTCGGACACAACAGAAGTGACTTAGCAGCAGAAGCAGCATATATATCTCCATCCTGCTGGTTCTGTTTCTCTGGATAACTCTAACTAATAAAGCGTACACTAAATAAAATTGTCTTAGCGTGATTTCACAGCCTCCCTTTCTGCTATGACATAGGCTACTTATCCAGATACTACCAGGAACATTTGCCCTAACTTTGAATGAGGAACCAAAGTTCTTTTTGGCTGACTACAATTAAGACTGTTATGATCATAATGTTGGGAAGATAAAAAGAAGTTATACTTTGACTGACTGAACTTCATATACATACAAAATTTAAATATATAAAGATATGTACTTTATAAATATACATACACACACATTAAACTTTAGTCATGATCATTACTGGTGATGGCCTACAGGTTGTGTTCAGCCCTCTCTCTAAGGAATATTTGCTGTTTTATTTCCTATTATGCCTTAGCTGAGGTTATCTGAGAAGGTAGCTAGCCAGTTCACAAGACTGGAGAGTAAATTAGATTTATAAATAAACAATTAAAAATGCCAGAGAAATGCTCTGCTATTCCCATGAAGCAATGACATGCTTATAAATTTAAAAGAAAGCAGGTTATTTGTGGTATGAACAATGCTAATTAAAAGACTCATACACCAACTACATAGAAAAAATTTTGAAAGAAAACCTAAGGACAAACCGTGCTCTGTCCCTCTCTTTGTAACAGCTTATAATACTGTTACTTTGACTTACTTTTCCTAATTCTATGCACAACTAACTAAAGATTCTATGTATTTAAATGCTTAATAATAATTCTCATTACAGTTATCACTTTACCCACTTTTTTGTGGAAAGTAAAAACATCAAGATTATCTTTGGAAGAAAAAGGAAGATGAAAGAGAACTACCCTGTAACAGTCATTAGGATACCCTCAGAAATGGAGCAACAGGAATAAGAAACTGAATATGGCTTCCATTTCAGGAAGGCACTGTCTGGTCAAAGCTCACTGGTATTTTCCAATTCATCCATAAATAATAATAATTTTGCCTTCTTCATTCAAATTCTGACACCTATGTTTACAATTTCCTTCCTACCACATTGGTTGTGCAAAATATTTGCGGTGATAAAATCAGAATTGCTTTTTGACTAGCCATGCCAAAGATGGATCAAAGAACTGATGGAGAGGTGGCCAAGCTGGGACACTGGGCGGCAGTTAGTTTAGGTGTGATGTGCTGATGAACTCTAGAAGGAACAGTAATGAAATGAGTAGGAAGGGACATGACTGAGAAATATTTTAGGTATTTCTCTGTGAAGAATTAAGGGGGAAAGAGGAAAAAAAAAAAATTTAAGCCTTCCCTGCAGCAAAAAGTTCTAATTGTTATTATGTGCAACAGGGACTGAAATTGATAATAACCCATTCATCTAAAAAGACGTGAAAAAAAAAGTACACTAATTCAACTTTGTGGTATGTAGTTCTACATAAGTGATTTCAAGATAAATTAAGAAATATTTTCATTCTTATACATTAAATGATCTGACAATCTAGCTATATTTGAAATATGATAATTACATTAACAGTATTCTTCTACAATTTCCAAAGAAATTTTACATGGATTATTTCAGAAAGTTTGCATGAGATAGAAGTGTTTTAGTTTATGTAGCTCTTAAGTTATTTAATATTCTTATACCTATATGCTTCCTTTTAACTCACTGTATTCACTCACTGACGAAACCTTTGAACTTAAGTTTTTATAGAGACAACCTACTCTCTAACTTTATTTCCTAGCCTATCTATCTAGAGGATATCTAACTAATCCTTTAAAACCTGGTTACTGCAGGAGAGGCTTTCCTCTGCTGGGTGTGTATGTTTTTTTTACATGTGTTGGGTAGGTGTAAGTTATCAAGAGGGCAGAAACCCGAGTGTCTTGTTTGCTTGGGTCCATGAAGTCAACCAGTCATCTTTGGCTTCTATAGACTATCCCCTGCAATACCTAAGGTCATGATGAGTCAAACCCACACAGAGGTGGGAAATCACAGCTGAAAAAGAAGAGCAGCTTTATTAAGATACTCCGCTTTATTAAGATAGTTGAGAGGCCCAATTTCGATAAGTTACACCACAGGTATTCAGACATGTGCTGGCCAATGAACTGAATTTTTTTTTTAATTTCACAAAAATAAAATGTTTTTAATTTTATTGTTTAGTTATAGCAAAAAACCTGAAAAAGATGTCTGAACTTTGTTTCTTCAACACAATAGATATTAACTCTTAAAACTTTTTTCTTAAAGTTATGATCATAGTTGGAGTTCATTTTTGTTTAAACTGTGTACTTCATTAATAGTTTAAGGTTCCAGGGAGTAAAACTGAGTCCGTTTTCTCAAAGAAATCAGAAGAAAGTGCTTATGTGATGTAAATATCAAACAATTTGAAACCTTTTTGATTGTAAAGAATAGTTTTCAAAACTTACACTTACTTTCATGATGATTTTACAAAAGAAATTGATTAATATGTAAACAAAATATCCTATAAAAAAGATAAATGATGTTCAGAGTACCAAAAAAATACATCATGGAGAACTGATAAATCCAAAATGACTACTTGTTAACTCAGCTATTTGTCAGTCTTTTCTAAATTACCTAACCAGTGGGGTTGGGTCTATCGTTCAGGACACTGAGTCAGACACGTCCCATGCTTAGACTCAGACCGTATTTTATCATGTTTCATATCTGAAACATGCCCTTATACATGTTTTTTCCCCCTCTTCTTAGAATTTTTAACTCCCTAGCTCTCTTCTTATTCTCTACAGAAAAGGCATATGCCTTCCTCTCTTAATCACTAATCATAATCATCTCAATCAAAAAACCCATGTAAAGGTATCAATTTTATTGTCAAGAATTATTCATAGGGCTTACTGACTTTGGGTTCTAACATGTACCAGCTGAATTTGTAAATCTACATCTGCACCAATTTCAACTGTAAATCATGTTTCTTAGTCTAACATCTATCCTTGCCTATGTTCCTTGAAGAAAAAGGTCATATTTGTTGCTGTTATTTATTTATTTATTTTAAAGTAACAGGGACTTCCCTGGTGGTCCAATGGTTTGGAATCCACCTGCCAACGCAGGGGGCACAGGTTCAATCCCTGGTCCACAAAGATTCCACTTGCTATGGGGCAACTAAGCCCATGCACAACAACTACCGAGACCATGTGCTGTAACTACTGAAACCCGTGTGCCCTGGAACCCGTTCCTCAACAGGAGAAGCCACCACAACGAGACACCTGCACACCACAATGAAGAGTAGTGTCCGGCTGTCACAACTAGAGAAAGCCCGTGCACGCAATGAAAAACCAATGCAACCAAAAAAAATTTTTTTTAATAAAAAAAATTCAAAAAATTAACTACATAAAAATTTTTAAAAGTAACAGATTTATTAAGATATTATTGATGTAAAAAAACTGCACATATTTATTGTACACAGTTTGATGAACTTGGACCTGCTGCATACACTCAGGAAACTTTCTGTTTTCTCTTAAACAATCATGATAATCTTATTCTCCTTGCTAGTGATTGGTTTAGGGATATACAAATACTCTATTCTGACCAATGATAAATAAAAGTGAATATGTTAGAGGCTTCTGGGATATTTTATCTACTGAATAAAAGTGGAGAGAAGGGGGTGAACACAGAGGAAGAGACTCCCTTTTCTCTCTCTCCCCTACCCTGCTGGACTTGCTCACATCTAAATGTGACATCTGAAATGCATTGGCCATCCTGTGATCCTAGCGGGGAAATTTTCAGAAGGCGGCAAAGTAGAAAATTGAAAAGAAATTGGATTCTTGGTGACAAAATTGAACCAATGAATTAATCAACCCTGGTGGTTCACTAACTCATAATGTTCTCATTTTTGAAATAACAAATTTTCTTATTGTTTAAACCAGTTAAGACTTTCTGCTATGTGTAACTTCTACTAACAAACTGTCAGTTCATAATATCCTTTAATGACAATCTAGGTTTATTCCCCAATTCTTCATCTCTTATATCTTGCTTTTATTTCAATTCCTTTTTTTTTTTTTTTGCCTAAGCTTATCTTCAAAAAAATACATCTGAGTTGTGTGACGTACACTTTTTAAGTCATATGCCTGCAAATATATATGCGTGTGTGTGTGTGTATTTATTGCCACACTTGATTGATATTTAGCTGGACATACAATTTTCTTTCAAAGTCATTTTCCTGAAAAACTTTGAAGGCAATGCATCATTGACCTCTGGCTTCCAATGTTGCTCATGAGAAGCCTCAAGCAAGTTCGATTTTCATTCATGTTTAGGTAAGCTGTAGTTTTCTTCTGAAAAATTTCAGAATTTTTTTTCCTCTTGATTCTTATATTTATGAAATTTAATAAGACTGTGTTTCTTTTTAAATTTTTTTTATTTGCATTGCAAACGCACAGGAATAAAATTTTATTTCTTTGTACTTGGGAATCTCTTTTAATTTAATAACAGATATTCAACTCAGGGACATTTTCTATTTCTTTCACAATTTTCTCACTTTCATTTGCTAGTGGAAATCTGACTACATAGATGAACCTATTTTCCACATCTTTTAACATTCTCAATTGTCTTTTCTTCTTTAATCTCTTTTATTTCATAATTTCTCATCTGTGTTCCTATTTTCTTACACTAAGTTTCTCAACTCTTCCTTTCAAATTAATAATCATAATTCCATTATAATAATAAAAAAACAGACATACAGTACTTATCTATGTGCTGAGTACATATACTAGTTTATAAAATGCAACAACCCTAGTAGTAGATACTAATATAAATCCATTTTACAGGAAAGGACATTGAAGTAAAAAGAGCTTAAGTAATCATGTAGTGTTGCACAGCTACTAACTTGGCAAAGTTTAGATTAAATCCAGAGATTGTGACTTTGGACTTGGTCCTTTAAGCAATTATTCTATCCTGGTTTACAATTTGATAGCAAAAATGTTGTGAAGAAGAGGTAGAGGTTCAAGAGATGGAGAGAATAAGTGAATGGACACAGCTGGATTGTATCACAACTTCCCCACTCAGGCTTCCTGAGGGTCAGTGGTCAGTGCAGCTCTCCAGAATGCGAGTACTGCTACGTCAGGAAAGCCCCAAGTTGTAGCTTCTGCCTTTATACTATCACAGCACTCCAGTTTCCATACTAACAATATTTGAAACATGCTGTTGTATCCCTGCTGCATTCTTCCAAATTCTTTTTCTTGCTATCACCAGGCTAGGGTATTGCTGACAACGTTTACTCTGCCTTTTTCTTTCTTTCCTTTTTATACCCTAATTAAGACTTCCTAGGCTTCCCTGGTGGCTCAGCGGTAAAGAAACTACCAACCAACACAGGAGACCTGAGAGATACAGGCTCAGTCCCTGTCAGGAAGACCCCCTGGAGAAGTCAATGGCAACCCACACCAGTATTCTTGCCTGGGAAGTCCCATGGATAAGAGGAGCCTGGTGGGCTACAATCCATGGGGTCACAGAGGAGACAAAAATGACTGAGCGACTAAACAATGAGGAACCAGGCCTATGCGCTGTCATAATTTTTTGCCATATGGATTTTGGGTCGCTTTCCAGTTTCCAGACATTGTTTCAACTGTCCTAGACATTTCAGGCAGTCTTTCTTATTGCCACAAATGTTATAGATTTATTAATTTCTTGTATAATTTTATTGTTATCATTTTAGTGGTAGGGGGAATGGATGTGTTCAGCCACTTATTTCCAATCAAGTGCGTGGTAGTCTGAATTCTTCCAGTTGCCTGAAATACTCATCCTAATACTCACCTGCTGCTGCTGCTGCTGCTGCTGCTAAGTCACTTCAGTCGTGTCCGACTCTGTGCGATACCATAGACGACAGCCCACCAGGCTCCGCCGACCCTGGGATTCTCCAGGCAAGAACACTGGAGTGGGTTGCCATTTCCTTCTCCAAGGCATGAAAGTGAAAAGTGAAAGTGAAGTCCCTCAGTCGTGCCTGACTCTCAGCAACCCCATGGACCTCAGCCTACCAGGCTCCTCCATCCATGGGATTTTCCAGGCAAGAGTACTGGAGTGGGGTGCCATTGCCTTCTCCAAATACTCACCTACTCTCTATGAAATAAGGAAAGTCTTTCCAGGAAACCCACTTCTGACAATTTTTTTGTTTTTGTGGAAGGTAGTAAGTAGGCACATTTATGAACCCTGCACAAAAGCAGTGCATCCGCTGGAGTGCAGATCCTGTTGAATGTATCCAGGTCTACCAGATAGACTGTCCAATTTTCAGAGTGCACTTTGAAGTGCAAAGATTTTTATCATTCTACTCTTGAGTGAAGAGGAGGCATACCTAGTGCTTGCTTTAAAACATGATTGCACAATTTGTATGGAAAAACAAAAAACCTCGAATAGCCAAAGCAATCTTGAGAAAGAAGAATGGAACTGGAGGAATCAACCTACCTGACTTCAGGCTCTACTACAAAGCCACAGTTATCAAGACAGTATGGTACTGGCACAAACACAGAAATATAGATCAATGGAACAAAATAGAAAGCCCAGAGATAAATCCACGCACATATGGACACCTTATCTTCGACAAAGGAGGCAAGAATATACAATGGATTAAAGACAATCTCTTTAACAAGTGGTGCTGGGAACTCTGGTCAACCACTTGTAAAAGAATGAAACTAGAACACTTTCTAACACCATACACAAAAATAAACTCAAAATGCATTAAAGATCTAAACGTAAGACCAGAAACTATAAAACTCCTAGAGGAGAACATAGGCAAAACACTCTCTGACATACATCACAGCAGGATCCTCTATGACCCACCTCCCAGAATATTGGAAATAAAAGCAAAAATAAACAAATGGGACCTAATTAACCTTAAAAGCTTCTGCACATCAAAGGAAACTATTAGCAAGGTGAAAAGACAGCCTTCAGAATGGGAGAAGATAATAGCAAATGAAGCAACTGACAAACAACTAATCTCGAGAATATACAAGCAACTCCTACAGCTCAACTCCAGAAAAATAAATGACCCAATCAAAAAATGGGCCAAAGAACTAAATAGACATTTCTCCAAAGAAGACATACAGATGGCTAACAAACACATGAAAAGATGCTCAACATCACTCATTATCAGAGAAATGCAAATCAAAACCACTATGAGGTACCATTTCACACCAGTCAGAATGGCTGCGATCCAAAAGTCTACAAGTAATAAATGCTGGAGAGGGTGTGGAGAAAAGGGAACCCTCTTACACTGTTGGTGGGAATGCAAACTAGTACAGCCACTATGGAGAACAGTGTGGAGATTCCTTAAAAAACTGGAAATAGACATGCCTTATGATCCAGCAATCCCACTGCTGGGCATACACACTGAGAAAACCAGAAGGGAAAGAGACACGAGTACCCCAATGTTCATCGCAGCACTGTTTATAATAGCCAGGACATGGAAGCAACCTAGATGTCCATCAGCAGATGAATGGATAAGAAAGCTGTGGTACATATACACAATGGAGTATTATTCAGCCATTAAAAAGAATACATTTGAATCAGTTCTAATGAGGTGGATGAAACTGGAGCCTATTATACAGAGTGAAGTAAGCCAGAAAGAAAAACACCAATACAGTATACTAACGCATATATATGGAATTTAGAAAGATGGTAACAATAACCCTGTGTACGAGACAGCAAAAGAGACACTGATGTATAGAACAGTCTTATGGACTCTGTGGGAGAGGGAGAGGGTGGGAAGATTTGGGAGAATGGCATTGAAACATGTAAAATATCATGTATGAGATGAGTTGCCAGTCCAGGTTCGATGCACGATGCTGGATGCTTGGGGCTGGTGCACTGGGACGACCCAGAGGGATGGAATGGGGAGGGAGGAGGGAGGAGGGTTCAGGATGGGGAACACATGTATACCTGTGGCGGATTCATTTTGATATTTGGCAAATCTAATACAGTTATGTAAAGTTTAAAAATAAAAAAAAAAAAAACAAAAAAACATGATTGCATTTGGCAGCAGACATATAAGATAAAAATCTTAAAAAAAAAACACAAAAAACTTTTGGCCATTTTGCAAATGGCATTATTAGTTTTTATTAGTTCAGGCAGCACTTGTAGAACTATGATTCATCTGTTGCTCATATAGGAAAAAAAAAGATTAAATTCAATAAATGAAAAATATGAACCCTCAACAAAAAAGGAAACAATATGTCATTTAAATCAACAGTGGCTTTGACTTATTATTACCAGAACTTTCACCATAATCTGTGGCACATATGTTATATATTACATTTTTCTCCAGCATATGAAATAGTTCAATTTAGTTTTGGCATTTAATCTACTGGAAAGTCCATTTATTTCTACTTCTATGTATGCCCCTGAAGTCATAGACATTGTTCTTTAAGTAACTTTCCTTTTGAATCCAAATTGAAGATACAGTTAAGCATATTTAGACCACTCTGTTTGAAATGTTTCTACAAGTTGTGACGGGGGATCAGAATCAAACTTGATAGAAAAAGATCTTGGATAATAGGCAAGGATGGTAGCAGGTTAGAGAGAGAGAGTCTTTTCTACCTGCCTCAAGAACGCTAAGGAAATTTTTCACCAGCAATCCTGCTCAATGTAGACTATCCATATTGGCAAAAGGGAGCTGTCACCCAAATTAATAGCTGGAACCCCTTAGACATGGAGCACATGACTGTTGCTGCCTGTTGCAAGAATGCAGCTACTAACGCTCAGAACTCTGTCTGCCAGACCACATATTGTAGGATATGACATCCATTACATCTTTTAATTTTTGTCCTTGTGTGGACCCCAGGTAACTTAGCCAACTAGAAATGAGAATGAATTGTCTGCTCCATGAGCGTTCTCCCTGAGTTCAGCGCCAGTGATTTAGAGTTGGGCACTGTTGTCTCTTTGTCCGCTGATTGTACCGTTTGCAGTGCTCAAAAAGAGCGATGCTTCAGTATGAAGCAAAACAGTGCGTCAAGACGTACAGCAACTGTTGTAATAATCTTAATGACAAACAAAAATAACGCTGTCACTTTATGCTTAATCTGGTTGCCCTGCCCTTTAAAAATGAACTTCTTATGACTTTGTTTTCTCAAATACTGCTTTTTAACCTTTATTTTACTCCTCATTTTAAAGTAATGTAAAACCCAGTATGACAATATTCATCACAAGATAATTTTTATTATATTTTTGCTGCTTTATCAAGACCATTTTCTCTGCAAAAACGATAGGTAGTGTAAGACCATAGAAATAGAGTTAATTTTAATAATTATGGACTCACATTTATATTAAAGTTTCCTAATGCTCTGAGATGATGTTTGAGTTCTGTATGCATATTTCCTTTGTCTATTTCTTATCCATTGCTACCCTAGGCTTAGACTTCATTTTCTTTCAAAGTATATATGATATTTTGTGCAGCTGTTCATATCTATTTATTATTTTCCTCATAAATATTAATTATTTATATCTGAACAGAAAGAACCCAGGAGGATTGGAGATTATTTTTTTCACTAATGCAATACCTTCTTTTATTGAAGTATTAAATATTTGGATAACCAAACTACTAGAAGTAAATTACCTGTCTGCCTATATTTTATTATAGTATAATTTTACTATATTTTTATATAGTATATATAATATAGTATAATATATAATATTTATAATAGTATTATATATAATATTTATAATAGTATCATATATAATATATAATAATATAATAGCATTATATATAGTATAGTAATACTATATATAATTATATATATATATATAAAATATATAATACTATATATAATATAATTTAGTACTATGAATAGGTTTTCTGCCAGAAGACAGAAATTGGATAAAAGGTTGGAGACACTTTTACCTTAAACTGTTAATACTGAAGTTGCCCCCTTTTCCTTGCTTGGCCCTGAAATAAACCTTTATCTCCTCCAAAACAAAAAATTAATACTGAGCCAAATGACTGTCCAAAATACAAATGTAATCATATTAATAATGACAATAAATATATACATTGCAGCTTGGGCAACATAGGTGTTGGCTTTTATAGTAATGTTTGATTAATCATTATTTTTACCCTTCCCACTAGAAAATAATTGTGGAATATATTTTTTTTTCCATAATGATCCAGTCTAAGAAATACAAATCTAAGAAAGCAAAACTACATCATTTCTAAAGTCTATGAAATCTAGAACTAGAAGAGTACTTAAAGTCATCATTCTGTGCATACATATTCTTTCTTCCTTCTCATCTGGGAGCTAGAGACCATTAACAGTCATTCATATCTAGCTTGTGCTTCCATGGTATAAACACACTTGTTGTTGGTTGGCCGGTTGACACTTCCTCCAAAAAAAATTTTTTTTAAACTTTAAAAGGCACAAAAAATGCAATTAGGTAGTATAGGAACAAAGAAAAATAAGAATTGAAACAAAATAGAGTCAGGAGTGAGGTTAAAAATTCATGACAAAAACAATCACACAGCTGACATCAGTGTGTATGTAGCAATTACTGAGAAACCTTTAGCATAGGTTTTGGGGGGAAACAGCTATTTTTTTTCAATATTGAAGATACAATGTCAAGAAAGATTGTGACTTGAAAATATTAGATTTAAGTGTTGGTGTAACTAACCAAGGGAACAAAAAAGTTGTAAAGAAATCAGGAAAGTATGTATTTCTGTATGTCTCCTTTAAACAGGTCTATCTTTTGAAAACCTGAAATATATATTTTCATTCAAAAGAGTAAATATTTTTAAAAATGTTAGTGCGAAAGATTATAATATTAACAAATATCATGAGGGAAGAATACACCCAAAGTAAGAAACCACCAAGAAATAATCAAGTAAAGTTCAAAGATATACCAAAATATTATCAGTTTTTATCTTCGAGTGATGTGATGACAGGTAGTTATTTTTAACTTGCCTTTTTATGATTATTGCTATTTTGCACATTTTCATTCTTCTACTGAGGTATAATTGACATAATATATTAGCTTCAGGTACAGAAGTTACTGGTTTGATATTTGTATATATTGAAAAACGATCACCGCAGTAAGTTTGGTTAACGTCTGTCACTATTGTCTCCAGTGAAGTTGTATTTTTTATAAAAAGAGACAAACAACACATGTTTTTTCCAAAATGAGTGAAAAATAAAATGATTGTAGCTTTGGCTTCAAGAAGATTCAGAATACATATCAGACATAAATTACATACAAAAATACTAAATAATAATAGAAAGGAAACACAGGATAGCATATGTAAGTAATACAAAATTTGCATGCATAATCTCATCATATTTCATCTTTAGGTCAACTCTGTTGAACATTGTAAGATTTACTATTCCCATCTTATAGCTGTATTCCTCCAACTGCCTATATATATATATATATATATTTTTTTTTTTTTTTTAGCTTGGATGCCTAAATGAAATCTCAAAGTCCAAGTAGGTTCAGAACTGAATCCCTGATGTTTGCCTTCCTCTCCAAATTGCTTTACCCAGTCTTCCCCGTCTCAACTGATGATGACTCCATTGTGCCATTTTGCCAGAAATCTCGGAATCAATCTTGACTCCTCTCTTTATTTCCATATCACATTCAGTCCATAAGGAAACCTTGAAAATACATCCAGGTTTTGTCTGCTTCTCCTTACTTCCATTGTTATTGCTCTCACTTAAACCATCAGTGTGTCTTGCCATATTCGTATATACACTCCTGACTGATCTCCTTGCTTCCACTTTGTCCACCACAGTCACAACAGAGAAGTCAGAGTGACCCTTCTAAAATGCACATCAGATTACTTGGATATCCAGAAACCTGAAGTGGCTCCCATTTCACACTGAGCATAAAATAAAAAGTCTTGCAATGGACTGCAAGGCCTTTCAAGTCTCTTCTCTGTTCTCATTATCTCTTTAAATGTTTCCCTCTTTAGTCTCTTCCTGACTCATTCCACTCCAGTCAGTCCTAATTTTTTGCACTGGCTGTTTTCTTTGCTGGGATTGCATTTTCCCCAGACAGACATGTGGTGAACTCCTTTACCTCCTTTAAGACTTTGCTTCAATACTATTTTTGTAATAAGGCCTACCCTGATAACTTGCCTCTGCCTCTCCCATCTTCTGTGTTCTTTTCTGCTTTTTAAAATCATACTAAGGATCATCTTACAACATGCCATACCAGTTATTCACTAACTTTGTACATTTTGAAATGTCTGCAGGTTTGTCTCCTCCTCCCAGAATGTAAGGTATTTGTTTTGTTCATTGACACATTCCAAACATAGGGTTGATTCTTAATAAATATTTGTTGAATTTGACTGTCTAAACTGAGATTTTTAAAAGGTTACATGTCTTGCCCCAATTCATAAGAGACAAAAGTAGAATGGATCTTCTTATTCTAAGTCCTTGTAATCTTTAAACTGTTCCATGGGGTTATGATCTGTGCCATAAGAGAGGTATAAATAACAGAGATAAATTATGTTCAGTAGAGGAAAGTCAGGGAGAGCTCTATGAAGCGTTTCATGACTGACCTTGGAGAATGGGTTGGATTCTGAGCTAAAGTAAGGGAAAAGGACATCCCAAGAAGAAGGAAAAGAATGAGCAGAAACACAAATGGAGCTACTCAGGAAATGTGGCTTAGGATTGACTCACAGTCTAGACTGACCAGAGCATAAGGGGCATGGAAGACTAATGGGATAGGCACAAATGAGCAGCTAAGGCTTACCCTCGGGAGCCTTGAACGCTAGGGTGAAAACTTAGTATTAATTTAGTAGTCACTGGGAAGCCATCTGACATTTTAGAGCAAGAGGTGGACATGATTAAAGAAAGACTTTAGCAGGATTAATATGTCAGTTGTGAGTAGACTGCACTCGTGTTTGGAAAGGGTAGGTGAGGAGACAGTTAGCTATTACAGTCGTCCAAGTGAGGAGTAATAAGGGCTTCTGTGAGGACTGTGTAAGTGGGAGTGGAAAGAAAGGAAGAGATAAAGAAGACATTGTGAATTCGCTGGAAGCAGAATGAATATAAACTGGCAAGTAATTTAAGGGGTCCTAGATGACCAGATTAACATGAGGATGAAGGTTTTAAGCTGGAGTGATGGAGCAAACAGAAAATCAGAAGCACCTGGTTTAGGAGGAGCTGCTGTATTCTCTTTCGAGATGTGGCATTTAAACTACTGAGAAGTTTGGACTGGCAGAAATTCAGCCCTCTGACATGGGAAGGTACCAGTCTTCCAGCATTTTTCTACCCACACAGTCACTTCTATACTGTCCCCTATGAATAGCAAAATGTCTCTTACAGGACTGTTTTTAAGCCCTGGTGTGGCTTACTGGCTACCCAAAATGCAAATTCACTTTCTGACATACAGGGAAATGTTTCTGGGGGTTGTTTTTTATTTGTGCTCTTTTTTTCTTAGTCACTTGCAGTTGAATGCATGAACTCCCAACTCTGTTCCAAACAGCATTTATTTCTAAGGATTTTTAACTCAGCCATAGTTGCCCTCCTGCCTGGTACTGCTGTTTATTACCTGGTTCCTCAACTAGGTCAGGACAGCATACAAAAGTGCCTTAATTGCCACAATATTGGGAACTGAATTAATCTACAGCAGATGAACGAGGATAATGAAATCAATTTCTTTTCTCTCAATGGTGTGTGCAGCATCATCTCTTCTGATACACTTCAGTGTCTGACCTTTTAAACTGACAGGATGTTCACTGCTGAGGCTTTTTAAAGACATCTATCTCTCCCCAGAAAAATGGAAGCCAGACATCCAAGACCGACTTATATTTGTCTGTGAATCAAGCTGTCATTTTTGTTCTGCCAGAGTCTGTTATCACGTCTGGACAAGTAATTATTCTCTAGGTTAGGTTCTTACAACCTTGAATTTTTAGGAAAGTCCTTGAAACTGAAAGCAGTCACTTTCTTGCTGCTACAGTTCATGCATATTAGTGAGTTATGTAGTGACTTGGCAGTTATTACTGCTATTAAGCATTTAGTCTATTAAGCACACTATTCTTTTAACTTTGCAAAAGCTTCTAGCCTCCATCTGTTTCCCCTATTTATTAAGATCCTATTTAGTTCTCTGACCGCATTTAGGTAACTGGCAGCATATTCCTTGTAGAGCAGGTGTGAGCTGGGACACAGAAGGACGAGATGGAGCAGAGACAAACGACTAGCTTCTTTAGGTTCGTGTATCTTCTGGCAGGAATCATGCAAGTAGGGAAGAGAGGGCTTCCTACTCAGTACTCATTTCCGCTGGAAACCCATTTCATGCTGCTGAACAAAGCACAGCCATGGCACAGTGAGGTGGGGCTGGCAGAGGACAGAAGGTCCCAGATTTTTCTGGCAGACCCTGGAAACACACTTTAGTATGTGGAACAGGAAATCTAACTCAAACTGATGCAGCTCATCTAAGTTGCTAGGCACTCCAAATCAACTCAGAATTCAACAGTTTCCAATGAAAACCTTAGGTCAGATTTCAGGGGAAAAAATCCTCAGTGAGAGATTTAATAATGTATAAAGAGACCGGCACCTCCTACAGAATTCTGTTTGAAATAGAGAATTGCTGGAATAAAATTCTCATTACCTACTTCTGCTTGGAGGAGAAACCATTTGCAAGCAGTTAGACAGTAGGTCAGTCACAGATATTACACAGTGTAAATTTAAGCTTGGTAGTTTGACAACAGTATTTCGACTATATTTTGAAAAGGTGTTTCTGCTTTTTCATGCTCATTTATCCATAGGAAGTCACATCCGTGGGCAAAAGCTCACTCAGCCCTCTCTGACTCCCCACTCCCAATTACCCTGCTTCCGGGGCTGTCATGATAAGTAAGATATGGCACATTGTCCAGAGTCTTAATCTTTAAAACATCATTCATAATATAAAAGCACAGCCCAGCACACACAATAAAGACTGTAAGGAACCAAAAGAATCAGAGTGCAGGCTCTCAAGTCTACACTGCAGATTTATAGGAAAGAAGAGAAAAGCATGTTTTCCACCTCTGAAGGAGAACAGAACAGGTGAAGGGGCTACCCACATCGCATTACACTTTTTTGTTTCCAAATAACATGTGATCCTGACCATGCTTCAGGCTTCAGGATGAATGATAGCCATTTCCTCTCCGGTCCTTTATATACAAATGGTCTGAAGAATCTTAGTATTATTAGGAAAAAATATTAAAAGAAAAATATGCTTATTTACTACTTGTTTTCCCCTACAATTATTGGAAAGACACAACATTTGAGGAAATAAGCATGCTCCTGAGAAGAGCACTTTCTTATGTAAAATCTCACCCCTTCTTAAGGTGTGGAAATACATTATTTATTTTGTATGGGGTTATCCTCAGCTGAATACTTTTAACAAAATAAAGTAAGAATGCAGGGCTCCCAATTCATTAAAAAATTGGCATAAAACCTGAATACTACTATGGGTATCCTCATAAACATACAAACCAACAACCACCATTGAGTTGACATCAGTGTGACACAGCTTCATGCTTATCATTTCTTTCTGATCTTCATGGAGGCGTCTCTTCTGTGGCATTTGGAGTATGGTGGACCTATTTCCCTTGGCTCTGCTCTCACTCATACCTCTTTCATTTAGGACTGCAACAAGGATAACCGCCCTTGTCGGTGGTTTTATACTTAGTCATTGGATGTGCAGAACAGTGATTATCAACACTGTTGTTGTTGCCAAATCATCTGTTGAGTTTATAATGTTGAGAGACCCATGGTAGTTCTCATGGGTAGTCACTGTCTACCAATATGTCCAACTGAAACAAATAGGAAATTCTAAGAGCAAAACTATTTATGTACCATGTGATCTAAATAATTTGATGACTGCACCAATATGAGAAGAGAGACTACTTTCCATTGTCTTTTAGGCTTAACTTGGGTGACATCAAGAAATAAAATGTTTCTTTTTACTCTTCCTCTTTTGGTTGGAGCTTTTCTAAATATTGGACTCTCAAGGCCTTAATTATCAGAAAGAAAATTCAATTTCTTTAGGAAATTATCTCCCTCTTGCTTTTAAGAATCTGAGCTCTGCCAAACAGAAACAATAAATAGGAAATAGTGAGTCTTTTAGATCCGATTGGAAAAGCCAGGATGCCATCTTTCAACTTGCATGTACATTACCAAATGGGGACTGTTTTCTACAAAACATTAAAGGCTCTTTTCCATGTGTTACTTGGCTCAGTGCTTGGGGAAAAAAAAAAATTCTTGCATTTAGAAGAAATGCATTAACTGAATCTGCAGTGCGTTTCATCCAATCCTTAGGAAAATGCTCTATCTTTGCAGTAAGGGCTGGGAGTGCAGCAGTTATATATAAGGTGGGCTAAACAAAGGAATGTGCATCATGAGATACCATATACTGGTTGGCACTGTAGCAAGAAGGAAACTGAAATAAGCTTCAGGACAGATTTCTCTAATCGGCAACTTCAAAAAATATTTTTGCAGTTGAAAGCTGCTTTCAGAAAACTGGAGGCACAGACCAAATGCTTTTCCAAGGTCATTATGCTCGAGTTCTGTTCTCAGTTTTGGTGTTGCTTTCTTTCTTCTTAAATTCTTTCCCTGAAATATGGAAACACACAGAATGCATTACCTTAGAACACAGGAAAACCCGACACAGCCACTCTGTTCTTAAAGCATACACTGGGCATCCCGTGCTGGTAGTGGGACTCAAGCCCGGTGTCCTCAAAAGAGATTTTTCCTTGAGCTATCCGGATTAAAAGAGGTTCTTTTAATACACATAACTGAGTTTTACCTAAAGCTACCTCCTCTAGTGGCTATTACCTAAGCCTATTGTGTAACCATTACCCTTGGTTTGCAGAAGGACATGTCTGTCTCTGCTCTTGATCATACCATCTGCCACTGAAGGAACATTTCCAGGCCAGTAATTATGTTTTGCAACATCCACATTTTTACCATTCCCACTATGTAGCAGGCAGAGAGCGATTGTTACAGCGGAGATTACCATTTACAAATCTGTTCTGCCTGTTAGGGATTGTTCCCTTTAGCAGGTGGTGGCTAATATGGAGAGGCTGCCATTTGGAATTCCCTACTTGCTAAGGCAGAGGCAGGTTCAGAGGGGCCAGAGCTATTTCTGACTTTGAAACTTGGTTGACTGGTCCAATTGGGATGGACATTCCAGGAGTGTAAGTAACTGGTACAGAGACGCCCTTCTAATCTTTTACAACACTGCCCACTGAGCTGAAGTCAGAGCACAGTGGGCTCCTGAGGGGAGCCAACGACATTTTCTGGACAGTGCTCCCCTATGTGCAGAAATCCTTCAGAATGCCACCCCACCCCTATGACTTAAAACTAGCTTCAAATAAATAACTGCACTCCAATCAAGTCAGAGGAAGTTAGTCAACATCTCTCTCTCTCTCTCTCCAAGACACTGGGGATTTTCTCGTAAGTCATAATTCAATCCTTCATTAGAAGGAAGAAAAAAATGTAAATTAAAAATATCTCAGCCAAGCCATTCCCAGAAGCAATAACTGAAATCTCTGCTGGCTAAACAAGAGGCCGCCAGGCTGCTATCAGAACCTCTCTGTTTGCTATCAGTTTAGGCCACAATTAATTTAAAAATTTTACTTCCAATGTAAAGTGAGGGAATACAATAATCCCAATTTACTTTTTTAATAAAAAGCTTAAGTGGAAAGGGTCCTTTGGGAAGGCTCAGCCCAGGCCAAGGTAATTCTCATCATGAGGAAAGGCCCCTGTTTAAGATGCAGAATCACAGGACCGCATGCGTTCTCTTCCCAGAATGCTTCCTCTGAGCTGAAGCCAATTCCTTTATCTTTTTTTTTTCCTTTTTGGTTTTGAAAAAAAGTAAAGATGAACTTGCAAACACCAGCAGTAACTGCCTTATAAAAGCAATTCTAAGGAGTCAGGAGGCTGTGCTGAAAGAATACTCTCCAAAAGTGATAGGGACAGAGGAACGAAGGAACAGGTCATGAAACAGAATGTATCAAACATACAAAGCATCCAGAAAGGAGCAGGGATCTCCTTCCAGAAGCAGCAGGATAAGATGCACAAAGGACAGCACTGGGAATCAGAGAAAAGGGGGCAGTAAGCAGAAGGTCATAGAAGGTTTGTTCAAAAAAGTGGTCTGGATTAGAGAAAATCAACCTCAGGTCACAGAGGGCATCTGAAAAGGTGCTGATTTAGCATGAGATTCTACTCTCTGGGCTAACCATTAAGAGCAAACAAGGCCCTTCTCTGCTCTAACAGAACTAGTGTAGCAGGCGGACTATTCTGGGTCATGCTTAGGCACAGCTGAAAAAAGGATGTGTGTGTGTACTAAGTCGTTTCAATTGTGTCCAACTCGTTGTGACACCATGGACTGTAGCCTACCAGGCTCCTCTGTCCATGGGATTCTCCAGGCAAGAATACTGGAGCAGGTTGCCATGCCCTCCTCCAGGGGATCTTCCCGAGCAGGGATCTAACCCATGAGTCTTATGTCTCCTGCATTGGTAGGTTGGTTCTTTACCACTAGCTCCACCTACGAAGCCTGGAGCAAGAGATGGGCATAACTAAATCAATGAAAGTTAATTTAAGATGGAGGTACTGTCCTAGGAATAATTCCCCAATAACATTCTAATGCCCAAATCAGATTAATAAAATCTTTATTTGAACATTCTATGGCTGATAACAATCATATTTTTGTTTCTATGACAACACAGATTTGTTTCTCTTCCCATCCCTCAGCCTCTTCCCAGTCTCTTTCACTCTTTCTCTATGTATGGGCCATCTCAGTGTTCCCATGGGATCCATCTGTGGCCCTCTTTTTATCACACTTGTTCCTTTATATGTATACAAGCAATAAATAAATACTTCCAAATCACATCTCACCCCTCACTCCCCTATCACTTTCTGAAAATTCTAGTTACATAACCAGCTGTCTGCCAGAAATCTTCACCTGCATTTCCTAAAGGCACTCAAAATTAAACACCATCATATCCAAAACTAAACTGATACTCTTTAGCCTTAGCCCCTATTCCTCCTGGGCAAATTGTCTTTCTCCTGTATTTCTCTTCACATTTTCATATTAACATCTGCTAAAGAGTGAACTGTGCCCTAAAAATTCATATGTTGAACCTCTAACTCCAAAGTGATGGTATTTGGAGGTGGAGCCTTTGGGAGATAATTAGGGTTAGATGAGGTCATGAGGGTGTGGCCTTAGTGGTGGGTTTAATGCCTTTAAAAGAGATTTCAAGGAGTTTGCTCTCTCTCTTTCTCTCTCTCTCTCTCCTTCAGGTAAACAAAAGAAAATGTCATGTGAGCCTGTAGCAGCCACCGACAAGCCAAGAGAAGAAACCTCAGAAAGAATCCTACCTTGCCGGCACCTTGCTCTTGGACTTCCCAGCAGAAGACTAATCTATCATTTAACGAACCACCCAAGACAGAGATCAAACATTAATTCCAGGCCCTTTCTTCTCACCTGCTTTCCATATTTAATCAACTGTGATGTTCTCATTCACTGTCATTTCTCTCCGACTTTCAAATTTGTCCTTTCTCTAATTCGACTGTCTCTCTTCTAATGCAGGACATACCATATCACATCTGGATAATTTCAATAGCCTCATTCTTGATCACTGTGCTTTAGACTGGTCACCTCCTTAACATGCCCATCTCTGCAACTATCACTCCTTCATGATGGTACCATAATGATCCTTCCAAAATGCAAAACTGATCCTGTCATGTACCTGTTTAATATTCTAATGTGTTATCAGTAACTTTAGGGTAAAAATCTGAGAAATTCAGTATTTTTGAAAAGAAAAATCTTCAATGTCTGATTGAACAAGCAGAACCAAGCAGAACCCAGGTTGGGGGTGGGGGCTTTCCCAGGTTCCCCATCTATTGTTTGCAAGAACTGAAGTCTCTTAAACCTTCTCTCTGAATTGCAAAGTGTAGATTCAAAGGGTTTCTGCTTAGGGAGGTGAAGGAATGCAGAAACAAAGGAAATGTAGTTAAGAAACAATAGATTAGCAATAAAGCAGAGCCCTAGTTCCCCCTCAAGGAATATACATAATATATATCTTTGAGTTCTTCTAAAGGAACTAAGGCCCCCATCCTGGAGGCAGGATGATAGCTTCAGGCTGAGCACAAGGTCCCTGGAATACCACCCTCCCTGCAGCCCTAACCCCAACTTCTGCCTTTGAAAAATCTTCCTTAAATAAATAAATAAACAATCTCCCTTAAAAACCATTAGGGAGTTTAAGTATTTTGAGCACAAGTCACATGCTTTCCTTGCTAGGCCCTGCAATAAACTTTTCTCTGCTCCAAATGCCAATGTTTCAGTTTGCTTGGCCTTACTGCATGTCAGACACAGAAACATAGGTTAGACAACATGATCACCACTTATTTTCCAATTTTATCCCCTGACACAATGTCTCATAATACCAGATTACTTGTGCTTCCGCAAACACATCATGTTCTTTAATATTTTGCTGACTACTTACGTTGCTCCCTTCACTTCAAATGCTGTCCTCCCCAAAATTATCCTGACAAATTTCTATTTATTCTTCAAAATGCAGCTCAAGTGTCAATTTCTCTTTAAAGCATTTTTCTAATCCTTACTTTTTCTCAGTATACTTTTCCACTTTTACAAAACTTCTTTTATTTCCAGTAAGTATTTCCCTATATTGGAATTTTTTCTTGTTTTTTTTTGAGACTCATCTATAAAGTTTTATTAATTGTAATTAGTTTAGCATGATATCTTTAGTATTCCATTTTTTAAATTTTTTCATTTTTATTATTATTATTTTTTACTTTACAATATTGTGTTGGTTTTGCCATACATTAACATGCATCCGCCATGGGTGTACACGTGTTCCCCATCCTGAACCCCCCTCCCACCTCCCTCCCCATACCATCCCTCTGGGTCATCCCAGTGCAGCAGCCCCAAGCTTCCTGTATCCTGCATCGAACCTGGACTGGCGATTCATTTCTTATGTGATATTATACATGTTTTAATGCCATTCTCCCAAATCATTCCCCGCCCCCACCACAGAGTCCAAAAGACTGTTCTATACATCTGTGTCTCTTTTGCTGTCTCGCATACAGGGTTGTCGTTACCATCTTTCTAAATTCCATATATATGCGTTAGTATACTGTATTGGTGTTTTTCTTTCTGGCTTACTTCACTCTGTATAATAAGCTCCAGTTTCATCCACCTCATTAGAACTGATTCAAATGTATTCTTTTTAATGGCTGAGTAATACTCCATTGTGTATATGTACCACAGCTTTCTTATCCATTCATCTGCTGATGGACATCTAGGTTGCTTCCATGTCCTGGCTACTATAAACAGAAGCTGCGATGAACATTGGGGTACACGTGTCTCGTTCATTTCTGGTTTCTTCAGTGTGTATGCTCAGCAGTGGGATTACTGGGTCGTATGTGAATAAACTTTAATAGATGCTTTGCACAAGTTTTGATTTGTAAATATTTTATTGTTGCCAAGTTTAAAATATGTAATTTTATTATGGTTTCCTCTTTAGTTCATTGCTTTTTAGAAGAACACTTTTAATTTTTAAACATAAAAATGCTACCACCTTTGAATTGTTGATTCCAAATTTAATGAAATTGTAATAAATATGTTCTATTATTTACTCTTTGAAATATGATAAGACTTCTTTTTCTGAGCTACTAATTGGTGAAATTTGTAAATATTTTTTGTGAGCTTCAAAATGTTTTTATGTCCTATTGAGTCAATAAAAAATTATTAGTTTAAGTTCACTGATGCTGTTTTATATACTTGATTTATAAGTTTCTGATAGAAATGTGTTAAACTCTCCTTTCAGTTTCAATAGAATTGACTTTGTACTTTTTTTGAGGCAGTATTATTAGGTGTGTGCAAACTTGTGATATTGATATCCTGAGAACTGTTTCTTTTATTATGCGATATCTTTTTTTTTTCTATTAATGCTTTTATACCTTGGTGCATTTTGCAGTAAAATTTGAGTATTTTTTTTCTGATATATTTGTTTTTTCAATCTCAGTGCATATGTTGTCTATTTTTTTCTGATTAGTATATTATGGTATACGTTAACTCTTAATTTTCAAATCTTGTGTATGAAGAATAATTGGAAGCAGATACCCGGTAACATTTTTTACCTTTGAACAGGAAAATTTTTTCCATTCCCATTTCTTTTTTACTGCACTGTGATTTACTCATATATACTCAATGGTTTCAGGATCTAGCCTGTACCACAGCACGAAAACTGACTGTGCACATCTCTCTGTTTTCAGCGACATCACAGTAGTACTGGAAATAGGCCATGGCAGCATGGTAGAATTATTTACACCACAGAAATTTACAAACTCTACAAACCAGGGCCTTTTATTCTTCCAAAGAAAACAGCTGTTAAACATATTTTAGCATACCTCTAGCAGAAGGAAATGGCAACCCACTCACTCCAGTATTCTTGCCTAGAGAATCCTGTGGACGGAAGAGCCTGGTGGGCTGCTGTCCATAGGGTCGCACAGAGTCGGACACGACTGAAGCAACTTAGCATGCATGCATGCATTGGAGAAGGAAATGGCAACCCAGTCCAGTATTCTTGCCTGGAGAATCCCAGGGACAGAGAAACCTGGTGGGCTGCCATCCATGAGGTCTCACAGAGTCGGACACGACTGAAGTGACTTGGCAGCAACAGCAGCAGCAGCATACCATTGGACATATTTGTTATGACTATCATTATATTTTGTGTTTTTTATATACCATTCTTTTTCTGCTTCTTTTTACTTTTGCCTTCTGTTCAATTGAGAAGAGTTTTCAATATTTCCTTTGAAGGCATTTTGTTTCACCTCTCTAGATTGGATGTTCATTATTTTTAAATTCATTTTTAATGGAAGTTTTTAATGATGTATGGGTATCGATGCTGTTGTTTGGTATTTGGTTTCTGATTTTTGCCTGCCCTCTTTCATATCTGTCCACATCCAGAAATCCTGTGGTTGCCTCCAATCTGATGTGTCATGCCTATAGTTCATAACCAGATCTTAAAAGATTTTCAGAGTTCCTTACTTGCAATGATATTTATGTTATCACAGGTGAGATTTGAAAGGAAGGGAAAATACATGCATGCTCAGTATTGTCCAACTCTTTCCGGCCCCATGGACTGTAGCCCTCTAGGCTCCTCTGTCCATGGAATTTTCCAGGCAAGAATACTAGAGTGGGTTGCCATTTCCTACTCTAGGGGATCTTCCCAACCCAGAGGACGAACTCGCTTCTCTTATGTCTCTAGGTGTATTCTTTACTACTGGGCCAACAAGTGAGATTACTTGCTTATTATGCTACTTGATGGAGGAAATATTTTTAAATAAGTGTTTTTTCTGGCCAGAAACTAATACATATTCATTGCCAAACTCTAGAAACATATTAAGAAGAAACAAAAGCCCAAATCCCACCCTACAAATTTAGCTACTTCTAACTATATTTTTATAAATTTATAATTATACCCTATTGTTTAATTTTGTGTCTGGTGTTTCAATTTCTATCAGTCTATAAATATTACTCAACATATCTCATCTTTTTTGAAAAACAATTTTAAGTTATGTATAACATTATCAGATAGAAACACCATAATTTAAAAAGCCATTTCACCATTGCTGAATATTTGGGACACTTTGTTTTTTGTTTGCCTACTAAAAAATGTTGTCAGCTATAGCGCAGACTTATATATCTTTAGAAATTATTTTTTCCAGTGAAATAACTATTTCAAGAATGTGACCTTTTTAGAGAGTATATTTTCATATTTCCCCAGTGAAAAATTATATTAATATATACTCCCATCAATACTATAGGCATATGCCAAGACCAATATATTTTATAATTTATCTCCAATACTACTGAATTCAAGATTGTTTATCCTGTCCTATTATTTCTTCTTATGTGGCTTAGAAGAGGCAATGTAAAGAAACTTGAGTTGCTCAGTAAATGTATTAAAATATTAAAATGGTTAGGTAGATATTCTTTGGATTTTATCTTAAAGAAAATTAATTCCTCCAACTCTTACTCTCTGTCTTCTCCTATAAGATGTAAAGAAACATATTAGATAATATTAGAGGAAAGGTGAATGTACACCATTTCCTAACAGCTAGGAACACTGGATACCACATTTTATTTATAGCTTTTTTTTTTTTTTCTTTTCTGCTTTCCCCTCAGGGAGTATATGGACTGCTGTCTATCAAAACCAAGCATTTCCTAGACCTGTGGACATATCAACATACCATGTCAAATACTATAATGGATATTTTTATCTCTATAACAATAAGAAGAGTTAATAATATAAATAACTATTATGATTTTTTAATCAAGGATTTTAACAAAAATGAGACATTCTTTTTTTCCCTTACAGATACTCTCCTTTTTTTCTACAAACAAAGTGAAATCTTAAATAATTTATCCTGGGCAATTTTCCATACTACTACAGTAAACTTAGTGTCTCACCTTCTGTTTTCAGTGTAAATAGTAATCTTCGTCATTTCATTGTCCTCTGAGCCATTTTAAGACTATCTGTGTATAGTTGCTAGATTAATCATTTGTATTAACCTGACTCAGTGAAAAAATTTATTTAGCTCAATTGTATTTCATAGACTGGACACATTTTTTCATTTGTTTTAGAACAGTGTAAAGACATTAAATCTTCTTTAGATATTTACTTTCAAGATTAAGAGATGCAAATCACCCTATGTTTCTTTAAAATCTTATTAACAAACTCTTTATATCTTCTCCTGTTTCTGTTTTGAGTTATTTAAACATTGTCACCAAAAATGTTTAGTATGAAACATAAACTTGACCAATATATTACAATGAGTATCTGACTAGCTCTGAATATAACAGAATCATTGCTTTCTGCAAAAAGTTAGTAAAAAAATAAATTAATAAAATGTGCATTTTTTGAAATTTGCACTATTAATAAAAGAAAAATGTCATACCATAGACTTCAGTAATCAATATTCTTCTACATTCAAGATTAAAAAAAATAAGAATAAGTTAAGAAAAATATGGTACAATGGTTCACTATTAAGGATGCAATAAAGATGTTAATGCATATATGCAGATTTTTATAATCTATTTAATATTTATAGAACTCATAGCATTCAAGTTGTTCACTAAGTCTGGGCCTGTCTATTTCCTTGGTAAGGAAAAATTGAAGAGATCATTTTTTTCTTCCATTTCCATGAAATTCCTCCTCACCACAACAAAATAGACAAACAAAGACACAAATGTTTCTTGATTACTTGTTTGGTTGGAAGAGAAGGGCTCTAGGGTGTTCAAGAATGTCCTCAGTAAAAGACGCTACTATGAGATGAAAAGAGTAACTTCTTTATGAAAGTATTAATAGCTCAAAAGGAAGATTAAATAATTACTAGGAATGAGATTCACTTCCCCAGAAAGATTTATGTTTTCATTTTGGTTTTTAAGAAAAGACATTCATTAACTTTGTAAGAGATACTTCATGGTCTTTATAGGACACCTGTCATTATGTTTCTATGAATGCATGATTTCCAAAAATAATTTATTGCTTCCATATCTATGCAGAGTACATCATGTGAAATGCCAGGCTGGATGAATCTCAAGCTGGAATCAAGATTGTCAGGAGAAATATCAACAACCTCACTGTAATGATAGAAAGCAAAGAGGAACTAAAGAGCCTCTAGGTGAGAGTGAAAGAGGAGAGTGAAAAAGGTGGCTGAAAACTCGACATTCAGAAAACTAAGATCATGGCATCCAGTCCCATCACTTCACGGCCAAATAGATGGGGAAAAATGTAGAAACAGTGGCAGATTTCATTTTCTTGGGCTCCAAAATTACTGTGGACCATGATTGTAGCTGTGAAATTAAAAGACACTTGTTCCTTGGAAGTAAAGCTATGACAAATCTAGATTGTGTATTAAAAAGCAGAGACATCACTTTGCTGACAAAGGTCCATATAGTCATAGCTATGGTTTTTCCAGTAGTCATAGATGGATATGAGAGTCAGACAATAAAGAAGGCTGAGAGTCAAAGACAGAAGCTTTCAAATTATGGTGCTGGAGAACACTCCTGAGAGTCCCTTGGACAGCAAGGATATCAAACCAGTCAATCCTAAAGGAAATCAACCTTGAATATTCATTGGAAGTACTGATGCTGCAGCTCGAATACACTGGCCACCTGATGCAAAGAGCCGACTCATTGAAAAAGATCCTTATACTCGGAAAGATTGAGGGCAGGAAGAGAAGGGGGCAACAGAGGATGAGATGGTTGGATGACATCATTGACTCAATGGACATGAGTTTGAGCAAGTTCTAGGAGATCACGAAGGACAGTAAGCCTAGCCTGCTGCAGTTCATGGGGTCACAAAGAACTGGACACGACTGAGTGAGTGAACAATGAACAACCATAGTTAGTCAACCTCAGACTTCATCTGTTTTCAGATTTAAAGTATGTTCATTCACTTTCAAATTACAAAGACGGTGAGGAAATAATATTTCAGTTCACTTCAGTCGCTCAGTCATGTCCGACTCTTTGCAACCCCATGGACTGCAGCACATCAGGCTTCCCTGTCCATCACCAACTCCTGGAGCTTGCTCAAACTCGTGTCCATCCAGTTGGTGATGCCATCCAACCACCTCATCCTCTGTCATCCCCTTCTCTTCCTGTCTTCAATCTTTCCCAGCATCAGGGGCTTTTCCAATGAGTGAGTTCTTCACATCAGGTGGCCAAAGTATTGAAACTTCCGCATCTCTCTTTAAAAAAACAACCTACCTCCTATGTGCTAGTTTAGCACAAATATGAAAATTTTAACACTTAATGATAAGAGTATCATCTTGTCGTAAGCAAAGCAGGCAAATGAGCTTGCGTTTAAGGCTTTAACTTCTTCCTGGGTTGTCAAAACCTCAGCAGGAACTGTTCTCCTCTAATTCAGTCAAGGAAAAGCCTAGCTACTCCAAAAGCTACCCTCTTGTTTTCACCTTTTATATGACAGTCAGGAAAGCACATGGCCAGATCATTACAACTTGCCACAATCTTCACAGCCTCTACCCTTCTTGGGACCTATCTTGCATATTAACATTTACAGATTGAGAGATAATAGTGGAAGAGAAGAATAAAGGGTAGGATACCAGATGGACTGAAGCCATTGTTTTTCACTAGAGTACAAATTAGGATGACAGACCAAAGATTAGGCACCATCAATTTTAGGTTGCCTCCATCAACACACTCAAAATCCACATTTCCAGACATGAGTGGAGAGCTGGAAAATTCCACATTGGCCCTCTCCACATGCCTGGAAAGCAAATGCTACTTCTGCATGTCTTACTTTCACACTTTACTGCTGATTCTTTTTTTAAAAAAATTCTATATTATAGCAGGAAATAACAAATGAATAAACAAACTACTTCACTCAAACAGGCCAAAGGGCCCTTATTGGGAACAACGTCAATGCCATACTCTCTACTATCCTCAACTCTTTGTCAGCTGAGACCTGTCAGAGATGGCCTCAAACATAGTCTGAGTTGATGGGCCTAATTAAAAGAGCTAAATTTTTACAATGTTCTCATGTTGACTCACAGCGAGACTTCATATTATCATGAAATCCCTATTCGATTTGTGTTGCTTTTCTCAGCCTTTACATTTCCTTAAAGGAACTCTTTTAATGTTCAAAATCACAGTTAGAGAGCAGGATTAGCCTGCTATAGCTTTGATTCCCCAAGGGACATGAAATGGGTCTTCTGATTAATGTTTTGTTTGGGTGTATATCACTTACCTGAAGCAGAAAGGCTTGTTGCGGAACTGAAACGTCTCTGATGTAGACTGTTTACTGTCATGTTTATACTCTCCTGGGAGAAGTGGGTCTGCTGCTGATGGCTGCCTTGTGCACTAGGGAGAGACCTGTTAATCAGGCATCAGGATCAGTCTTGCTGCTAAGTTTTTGTTAGACTGTAAGTTGGTAGGACACTTGTCAGCAACGTGCATTTGTATGAATCTGTTGCCTGACACCCCAAAATAAGTACCTCTATTTTGGCAAGAAAAAAAAATAGGTGGAAATTTTAAAAAAACATAACACCCAGAAACAGAGAACAGAACTCTCAAAATTAAATTTACATGAGAAGATATTGCTGAAGGAGACAAAGATCAACTGAAACGATATGGGGAAACTAGCTGCCAAAGAAGATGAATGTTGACCAAGAATCCCTGATGTTCCATGAAAATGTACCATAATAAGCAAAAAACAGAAAGCACACTAATTCATGTATTAATATCTAAGCTTGAACGGGATGGGACATAGGAAGTTTTGCAGCTGGAATTCGGAGCGCCAACATCACTATCATTCAGATACTTGACCTGAATGAAATATTACTTAAATTCTTATTTATTTCAAAAAAAATGTATCAAATGCCTCACTTTTTAAAGAAAGGTTTTATGAGTTTGGTAGATCTGGTTCTGACTTGGTCTGCTTCATTTATTTATGGGATTAGAAATAGTCCATGGTTAAAACATTGAATATGTTTTGAATTTTATTTTACTTTGGTTTCAAAAAGTCTTTCAGGCTGATCCCATTTAGAGTTCAAGTTTTTCCTAGGTGAAGTATTGCTCCAATATACTGTTTCCAAATTGGTGCATAGCATATCCTGCAAGGATACTGCAAGAACCTAACACACTACTCTGAATGTGACAACTGAACCTTTTAGTTATATTCCATTAGGTTAAGTTCATAAAGTTTCATCAGCAATAGTTTACTATCAGTCAGGTACAGTAATACCGAAATGGGTCAGGAATGCTGTGTTCTGAGGTACCTAATACACATTAAGGGTGGTTACTATTTTAATAAATGAAGGAGAAAGTGACAAGTATTAGTGAGAATATAGGCAAATTGGAATTCTTATGCACTGATGATGGGACTACGGAATGCTGTAGCCACTATGGAAAATACTATGATAGCTCATCAAAAAATTAAGAATAGAACTACCATGTGATTCAGTAATTCCACTTCTGGGTATATACCCAAAAGAATTGAAAGCAAAGACTTGAAGAGATATTGGTATACCCTTGGGAATACCAGATCACCTGATCTGCCTCTTGAGAAATTTGTATGCAGGTAAGAAGCAACAGTTAGAACTGGACATGGAACAACAGACTGGTTCCAAATAGGAAAAGGAGTACGTCAAGGCTGTATATTGTCACCCTGTTTATTTAACTTCTATGCAGAGTACATCATGAGAAACGCTGCACTGGAAGAAACACAAGCTGGAATCAAGATTGCTGGGAGAAATATCAATAACCTCAGATATGCAGATGACACCACCCTTTATGGCAGAAAGTGAAGAGGAACTCAAACGCCTCTTGATGAAAGTGAAAGTGGAGAGTGAAAAAGTTGGCTTAAAGCTCAACATTCAGAAAACGAAGATCATGGCATCTGGTCCCATCACTTCATGGGAAATAGATGGGCAAACAGTGGAAACAGCGTCAGACTTTATTTTTCTGGGCTCCAAAATCACTGCAGATGGTGACTGCAGCCATGAAATTAAAAGACGCTTACTCCTTGGAAGGAAAGTTATGACCAACCTAGATAGCATATTCAAAAGCAGAGCCATTACTTTGCCAACAAAGTTCGTCTAGTCAAGGCTATGGTTATTCCTGTGGTCATGTATGGATATGAGAGTTGGACTGTGAAGAAGGCTGAGTGCTGAAGAATTGATGCTTTTGAACTGTGGTGTTGGAGAAGACTCTTGAGAGTCCCTTGGACTGCAAGGAGATCCAACCAGTCCATTCTGAAGGAGATCAGCCCTGGGATTTCTTTGGAAGGAATGATGCTAAAGCTGAAAGTTCAGTACTTTGGCCACCTCATGCGAAGAGTTGACTCATTGGAAAAGACTCTGATGCTGGGAGGGATTGGGGGCAAGAGGAGAAGGGGACGACAGAGGATGAGATGGCTGGATGGCATCACTGACTCGATGGACATGAGTCTCAGTGAAATCTGGGAGTTGGTGATGGACAGGGAGGCCTGGCATGCTGCGATTCATGGGGTCGCAAAGAGTCAGACACGACTGAGCTGATCTGAAAAATGCTAAGAGCACAAATTTTATGTTGTGGGTATTGTACTACAACTAAAATTGAAACAAATAAAATGCTCTTCTGGTGAGATTATGGAAGAAATTTTAGTACCATATTTTATTTGCATTTATCATTATCTTAAAATACTAAGATAGCATAAAGAAAGGGATTTTCTGGGAAAATATTAAGGCTTTGAGTATTTGACTCAATCAACTGGTTACTTCATTTAAAAAAAAGTAATTCATTTTTAACATCACAGATGGTGATGTCATGTAAAAAATACTTGATTAACTAGCTTTAATGAGCTATTTTAAATATTCAATCACACGTATTTGTCAAAATATAAAAAAACACCACATCTTCTAATTATTGATGTAGGTTTTTCAACTCTCTTTGTAAAGAAGGGAGTAATAAAATTATTTTTAACAAGGCACTGCAAAGCAAAATCTCCTTAGGTACCATAACTCTGGGGTGAATTAAAGTTGTATTTCAAATACTCTGACCATGCATGTGAATACTGATGCATTGCCCTTTGTTGAAAACCTACTTGAATTTTAAACAGATTTATTGAGATGTAATTTGCATACTACCAATATTCAAGAACTGTAAGTGCACAATTTAATAATTTTTTAGTAAATGTAAACAGTTCTGCAGTCAACACCACAACCTTGTTTTTGAATGTTTTCATCAAACCATAACTGTCCTTTGGGCCAATTTACAGACATTCTTCGCAGTCAGCCTTAAGCCTAGGCAATTACTGTTCTTTCTTTATAGTTTGGCCTTATCTAGAAATTTCACATGAACAACATTTTCTAGAAATTTCACGGGAACAATATGTGTCTGGGTTCTTTCACTTAGTGCAATGATTTGAGGTCCATCTGTGTTGTAGCATGTATCAGCAAATCATTTCTTTTTATTCCTACATAATATTGCATCATATGAACATACACACTGTGTTTATGAATTCACAAGCTGATGGGCACTTCGTGTTTGTACTTGTGGGCTATTATGAAGAACACAGTTATGAATATTTACATTCAGGTCTTTGAATGGACAAAAGTTTTCACTTTGGGTAGATAGTGGAATTGAGAGGAGAGGAACTTATGGGTCATGTGGTAAGTTTGTGTTTATTAAGAAACTACCAAACAGTCTTCTAAAATGTCAATACCATTTTACATTCTCATTTCAACATGCGACAGTTCCAGTTTCCCCAAGTTCCTTAATAACTCCTGGTATTGTCCAGTTTCTTGATTATAGCTCTTCTAAATGGCTGTGTAGCAGTAGCTCACTGAAATATTTATTTAGATCTTCCTCATAGCTAATACCTCTTCATGGGTCACAGCTTTGCTGGGGCAAAGGGGCTTATGTAACTTGAAGCTATGAGCCATGCTGTGCAGGGCCACTCAAGATAGACTGGTCATAGTGAAGAGTTCCGATAAAACGTGGTGCACTGGAGAAGGAAATGGCAATTCACTCCAGCTTTCTTGCCTAAAGAACCCCATAAACAGTATGAAAAGGGGAAAAGATACGGTACTGGAAGATAAGTGCCTCAGGTCAGAAGGTGTCCAATATTTTACTGGGGAAGAGCAGGGAAAGGGCAATTACTAACAGCTCTACAAAAAATGAAGTTGTTGTGCCAAATGGAAATGCCATTCAGCTGTGGATGTGTCTGGTGGTGAAAGTAAAGTCCCATGCTATAAAGAACAACACTGATATGACACTGAAAGATGAACTCCCCATGTCGGTCGGTGCCCAATATGCTACTAGAGAAGAGTGGAGAAAGCTCCAGAAACAATGAAGAGACAGAGCCAAAGCAAAAACTATACCTGGTTGTGGATGTGACTGGTGATGGAAGTAAAGTCCGATGCTGTAAAGAAAAATATTGCATAGGAACCTGGAATGTTAGGTCAATAAATCAAGGTAAATTGGATGTGATCAAGCAAGAGATGGAAGGCTGAACATCGACAGTTTAGGAATGTGAACATAAATGAACAGGAATGGGAGAATTTAATTGAGGTGAACATATATTTAAATCTGTGGGCAAGAATCTCTTAGAAGAAATGGAGTGACCCTCATAATCAACAAGAGTCTGAAATGCAGTACTTGGGTACAATCTCAAAAATGACAGAATGGTCTCAGTTCATTTCCAAGGCAAACCATCCAATATCACAGTAATTCAAGTCTATTTCTCATCCACTGATGTTGAAGATGTTGAAGTTGACCAGTTCTATGGAGACCTACCTACAACGCTTTCTAGAACTGACACCAAAAAAAAAAAAAAAAAAGATGTCCTTTTCATCACAGGGGTTGGAATGCAAAAGTAGGAAGTCAAGAGATACCTGGAATAACAGGCAAGTTTGGCCTGGGAGTACAAAATGAATCAGGGCCAAGGCTAACAGAGTTCTGTCAAAAGAACATGTTGGTGATAGCAAACACCTGTTTCTAACAAGCCAAGAGACAACTCTACACTAGGATATCACCATAAGGTCAATACCAAAAAAAAGACTGCTTATATTCTGTGAAGCCAAAGATAGATAAGCTCTATACAGTCAGTATAAACAAGACCCGGAGCTACCATGGCTCAGATCATGAGCTCCTTATTGCAAACTTCAGGCTTAAGTTAAAAAGGAAGGGAAAACCGTGAGACCATTCAGGCATGACCTAAATAAAATCCCTTGTGATTATTCAGTGAAGACGACAAACAGTTCAAGGTATGAGATGTGGTAGACAGGATGCCTGAAGGACTATGGAGCAAGGTTAGGACACTGTACAGGAGGCAGTGACCAAAAACATCCCAAAGAAAAAGAAATGCAACAAAAAGAAAAGAAAAGAAAAAGAAATGCAAGAAGGCAAAGTAGTTGTCTGAGGAGGCCTTAAAAATAGCTGGGGAAAGAAGAGAAGTGAAAGGCAAAGGAGAAAGGGAAAGATACATTCAACTGAATGCAGGTTTCAGAGAACAGCAAGGAGAGATAAGAAGGCCTTCTTAAATGAACAATGCAAAGAAATAAAGGAAAACAATAGAATGGGAAAGACTAGAGATCCCCTCAAGAAAATTGGAGATATCAAGGGAACATTTCAAGCAAGTATAAAAAACGTTTCAAGAACAATAAAGGACAGACGCTGCAAGGACCTAACAGAAGGAGAAGAGATTCAGAAGAAGTGGCAAGGATACACAGAAGAACAACACCATAAAGGTCTTAATGACCCAGATAACCACGATGGTGTGGTCACTGTCCTGGAAGCCAGATATCCTGGAGTGTGAAGTCAGGTGGGCCATAGGAAACATTAGTACAAACAAACCGAGTGGAGGTGATGGAATTCCAGCTGAGCTGGAAATCCTAAAATATGATGTGTTAAAGTGCTACACTCAATACGTCCACAAATTTGGAAAACTCAACAGTGGCCACAGGCCTGGAAAAGGTCAGTTTTCATTTCAATCCCAAAGAAGGGGGATGCCAAAGAATGTTCAAACTACCATAAAATTGTGCTCATTTCCCCTGCTAGCAAGCTAATGTTCAAAATCCTTCAAGCTAGGCTTTAGCAATATGTGAACCAAGAGCTTCCTTTTTTAAGCTGGGTTTATAAAAGGTAAAAGAACCAGGGATCAAATTGCCAACATTCACTGGATCATGGAGAAAGCAAGGGAATTCCAGAAAAAACATCTATTTCTGCTTCACTGACTTTTGTGTGGATCACAGTCAACTGTGGAAAATTCTTAGAGATGGAACCAGGCCACCTTACCTGTCTCCTGAGAAACCTGTATACCAGTCAAGAAACAACAGTTAGAACCAGACGATGAACAACTGACTGGCTCAAAATTGGGAAGGGAGTACGACAAGGCTGTGTATTGTCACCCTGCTTATTTAACTTCTAGGCAGAGCACATCATGTGAAATACTGAGCTGAATGAATCACAAGCTGGAATTGAGATTGCCAGGAGAAATAACAATAATCTCAGACATGCAGATGATATCACTCTAATGCCAGGAAGTGATGAGGAACTACAGAGTCTCTTGATGAGGGTGAAAGAGAGGAGTGTGAAAGCTAGCTTGAAACACAACATTCAAAAACATAAGATCATGGCATCTTGTCTCATCACTTCATGGCAAATAAAAGGGGGAAAAAGTGTAAGCGGTGACAGATTTTATCGTCTTGGGCTCCAAAATCATGGTGGATGGTGACTGCTGCTGCTGCTGAGTCGCTTCAGTCGCCATGAAATTAGAAGATGCTTGCTCCTTGGGGGAAAAAAAAGCTATGAAAAACCTAGACAGCACATTAAAAAGCAGAGACATCACTTTGATGACAAATGTCCATATAGTCAAAGCTACAGTTTTTCCAGTATATGTATGGATGTGAGAGTTGAACCACAAAGAAGGCTGAACGCTGAACAATCTATGCTTTTGAACTGTGGTATTGGAGAAGACTCTTGAGAGTTCCTTGGTTTGTTAGGAGAGCAAATCAGTCATTCCTAAAGAAAATCAGCCCTGAATATTCACTGGAAGGATTGATGCCAAAGCTCAAATATTTTGGCCATCTGAGGTGAAGAGCTGACTCACTGAAAAAAACCCCGATGCTGGGAAAGACTGAAGGCAAAAGGAGAAGGGGGCAACAGAGGATGAGATTGTTAGATAGCATCACTTACTCAATGGAGATGAATTTGAGCGACTCCAGGAGATAGGCGAGGAGAGAGGAGCCTGGTACGCTGCAGTCCATGGGGTTGCAAAGATTTGGACACAATTCAGCGACTGAACAACACAATGACCACATGGCTAACAGTGTTCAGCACTTCTCATGGCTTGTTAGCCTCTGGGTATCTTCTCTGGTGAACTACTTTGCCACTTTTTAAATTGGGTTGTCTGTATTCATATTAATGAGCTGTAAGAGCATCTATATATTTCAGATTATTAAGTATATTATTTTCAATTATTTTTCTCAGTCTACAGTTCACCATTTTGTTTTTAGTGGTGTCTTTTAAAGAGTAGAAGTTTTCCAGTTTTTTCTTTATGGAATGTGCCTTGTATATCATACCTAAGAAACCTTTGCCTCATCTAAGATTGCAAAGAATTTTCTCTATTTTTCTCTGAAAATTTTATAATTTTAGCTTTTGTATTTATGTCTACAACATGTCTATTTGACTTTTATGTACAATAGGAAGCAAGGGTCTAAGTTATTTTTTTGCATATGAATATTTAATTGTCCTAGCATCGTTTGTTGAAAAGACTATATTCTTTCACCAATGAATTGCCTTGACATCTTTGTCAAAAATCAACTGACCATAATTTAAGGGTTTATGTCTGGATTTTGCATGCTATTTCACTGATGTATTTGTCTATTACTATGCCAATTGCACAGTTTTGATTACTGAATCTTTACAGTAAGCTTTGAAAGTGGATGGTATAAGTTCTGTTCTTCTCCTTTTAAGGATTTCTTTGTTTCAGGACTTTTGTGTTGAATCCATAGACAAATTTCGGGAGAACAGCTATCTTAACCCTCCTACACTGTTAGTGGTAATGCAAACTGTAAAGTGTAAATAACCACTATGGAGAACAATATGGAAGTTCCTTAAAAAACTAAAAAGAAAATGATTATGATCCTGCAAATCCACTCCTGTGCATATACCAAGAGAAAACCATAATTTGAAAAGATACATGCACCTTAATGTCCATTTCAGCACTATTTACAATATCCAGAACATGTAAGCAATCTAAATATCCATTGACAGAATTATGGATAAAAAGATGTGACACATTTATTTATGCAATGGAATATTACTCAGCCATAAAAAAAAGAGTGAAATAAGCTTATTTGCAGCAACATGGACCTAGAGATTGCCATACTGAGTAAAGTAAGCCAGACAGAGAGCAACAAGTATCATATAATATCATTTATATGTGGAATCTATAAAATGTTACAAATAAGTCTATTTACAAAACAGAAATAAAGTCAGAAATGTAGAAAATAACCTTATGGTCACCTGGGGAGAAAAGTAAAGGTAGGGATAAGTTGAGAGATTGGGATTAACATATACACACTACTATATATAAAATAGATAACTAATAAAAACCTACTGTATTATGATAAGAATTACTAATAAGAACTTACAGGGAACTCTTCTTAATACTCTGTAATGACCTACATGGGAAAATCACTTAAAAAGAGTGGATATATGTATAACTGATTCATTTTGCTGTAGAGCAGAAACTAACACAACATCATAATTCAACTATATTCCAATAAAAATGTAAAGCAAAACAATATTGAGTCTTCCAATCTATGAGTCTACAATGTCTCTCTATGGATCTTCTTTAATTTCTCTTAGCAATATTTTGTAGTTTACAGTGCACAGGTCTTGCTCTTCTTTTGTTAAATGTATTCTTAAACACTTTGTTTTTTATTTGAATATGAATAATACAGTTTTCTCAATTTGAAATTCATACTGTTCATTGCTAGTATACAGAAAAAGTATTGATTGTTTTATACACTAATCTTTCATCATACGAATCAAAAAATAAAAGCTTACTATATCAAGGTCTTTTCCCCTTTCTGGTTCTTTTTTAAGGATCTTCTACTTTGAGGATTATGCTCTTTGAATAAAGAGTATTCGTTATTTCTTTGCATCTTGAATTTGCATCTTTCATAGCCATACCCTTAACTCCTCCCATCTGCCTTTTGCTCTGAACACTCGACAGCAATTGTCACGAGGATCTGTCCTTTGCCTGGTGACTTTCAATAGCCTTAACTCTGGCCTAAATGATGCCGTAGAAAGAAAACTTTCTAAAGAACCAAAAGTCGGAAGTGAAAACTAGTGATACAAAAGACAAAGATCAGGAATCAAAATTCCATGAACTGGTAGAAAAACAATAAGGAATAGCAAACACAAAGACAAATATTTAGTTTCTGAAGACTAACTGCACAAGCGTCAGGGTGTGGATTCCAGCCTCTCTGCATTGCTTCTCTCCCCATTTTCATCTTCCCAAGCACCCCACCAGGGGGATTTATGTAATGCCTAGGTGCGAGTTCACATCCTCTCTCTCATTATGATGTTTAAGCTCTTCCATCAGATGATGTTCTCGGGTGTGTGTATGACAGTGCTTGTCACAGATTACACTCAACAAAGGAATCTTTATTTCAAACCAGCTGTTCTCTGAGTGCTCTCCTAACTCCTTCCTATGCTTTCTTACTAAAAATTGTAAGCTTCTGTCTGTGGAATCACAATTTCCCCTTACTGTTGAAGAAAACCAGGAAAAACATTGGTTCCTCCTTATTTTTCAACCCCATACCCAGTCATTTAGCCATCTTTTGGTATTAGTCAGATCGGGCTGGTATAATACATTTCATAGGCTGACTTAGATAACAAGCACTTATTTCTCACAGTTCTGGTGCTCAGATCGTCCAAGATGAAGGTACCAGCATATTGAGTATCTACTAAGGACCTTTTTTCTGTTCTTAACACGCCCATTCTCTCATTATGTGTTCTCTGTGTCGCAGAGAACACAAACTCAGGGCTCTTTTCTCATAAAGACACTAATCTCATCTTGAGGATTTTTCCTTCATGACCTCAGCTAAACCTAATTACCTCCTGAAGGCCCACCTTCTAACAGCATCCCACTGAGGGCTAGAATTTCAACATATGACTTTTAAGGAGACATTTGGTCAAAAGCAAGTTATGTTAATTACTCTATCTCCAAAATCTTACCTTTTTAATTTCTGCTTCCACTACCCTGGCCAGGCTTATAGTACCTTATGCCTGTATTATCACAATAGCCTTTACTACTTACCTGAAACCAGTACATAGGCTTCATAGTTTTATATTGAAGAATAGGCAAGAATGAGCAGTTCAAGTTCTTTATGTCATTTTACTCTTGAGGTATTTATAAAGCAGTGCAAAGTGTATTAAAAAGATAACAAGGCAAATATGTGTTTTACCAGCTTTCTTTTGTATCTTCTGGAGGCATGAACTTGGCAGCCCACATTGATTTGAGATGTTCATTAGGTGAAAGAGGCCAAGGATGATGATGTAACTGTCATTTATATACCAGCCACATTCGCATCCAGAAGCAACTTACTTCATCACGTAAACTCTTTCTGCTACTCTAACATTTAAGCACAGGGCTCTGAAGTTCTTGCTGGGCTCTAAAGGAGTTGTTCCTACCCTGCCCTCAATTTTTTCCCATTCACTCTTCAATTTACTCTAATTTAGCTTTTGTCCCCAGTGTTCTATCAGAACTACACTTTTCATGTTCTTCAGTGAACTCCACATTGCTAAACCCTGTAACAGATCTCTGTCCTCATCTTGTCTGAGGTCCTTGCAGATTTTGGCACAACGTATCACTCCATCCCCCTTGATACACTGTCTTCATTCAGCTTCCAGGATATGGGTACCATTTACGTTTCATTTGCCCTTCAAGAGCCCCTCTTTTCTGCACTACTCCTTTTGGTGCAATGAGGCTGACCTGTATGGATAACATTGATAGATTGTGCCCCCTGCCTTCTAGTGGCATCTAGTGAGAAGGGAAGGATCAGGAGAGAATGAGGTCAAAGGATGTATGCTCTGGCCTCCTGTCTTCAAGGCTACCTTGAACTGGCTGTGTGCCTTCTCTTACAGAATAGACTTTACAATAAACATTCCCCTGCTTGTCTCATCAAGTCCAGAGACTGTATTAGCACCTGGTCACCCCATTCTCTCCAGAGGCTTCCAAACACACACATTTGGAAACAATTCTGATTATTTCTCTCCACTTCCACTGGGACAATCCTATGCCAGGTCACGTGACTCACATGGATGTTTGCAACAGTCTCATAATTTATTTCAACCTGTACCATCCCAACATCACTCATCATCTATCCTCAACACAGCAGTCCAAGTAACTCTTTTAAGATCTAAGGTAATACCACATATTAATCTGTTTGAAACTATTTAGTGTGTTAAGTCATTCAGTCATGTCCAACTCTTTGTGGCCCCATGGACTGCAGTCCATGGGATTCTCCAGGCCAGAATACTGGAGTGGGTTGCCATGCCCTCCTCCAGGGGATCTTCATGACCCAGGGATCGAACCCAGGTCGCTGGCATTGCAGGCAGATTCTTTACTGTTTGAGTTACCTACAAGGCCCTACGTGGTCTGGCCCCTTTACTTTGGTGATCCTATCTCCTATTAGTGTCCCCTGGCTGGATCCATCCCAGACTCACTTCCCCAAGTGAATTTCTTGCTGTTTCTCCTCTGAGTTGCACTTCCCTTGCCCTAGGGCCACTGTGCTGACTGTTCTGCCTGAAGCACTCATCCCCCAGACGTCTGCAAGTCTTTGCTCACATGATACTTTATTAACGAAGCCTATCCTACTTAACTTTTAAATTTACAACCCACTCTCTCCCCTTTATCGTCAATCCCCCCATTGAGCTCTATTTTCCCCCCATATCTCTTATCACTTCTAAACTACTTGATTATCAAGCCATGTACTTAATATTATATTTACTGACTATAATTTTGTTTCTCCTAGTTAGAAAGTAAGTTCCAGGAGGTCAGGAATCTTTGCTTACTACTCTGCCTGGTACACAATACAAGTGTGATAAGTAATTGTTGAATGAACGTCTAAGCCCTGGGGCAAACTCCTTTTATCCTTGCCTTTGGTTCAGGGCACAGGAGCATTTTCATTTAGGTCCTCTGGGGCTTTGCACGCTTCCTAGAGACTTTTTCATTCAAGCTTCCCAAAGCCTAATTTACTTTCACATTGGTATTACTCTTCCCTGCTCAGGAGCCTTCAAGTGATGTAAAGTAAAGTAGTAGTTGTTCAGTCACATCCAACACTTTGTGACCCCATGGACTGGAGCCCGCCAGGCTCCTCTGTCCTTGGAATTCTCCAGGCAAGAATATGGGATTGGGTTGCCATGCCCTTCTCCAGGTGATTTTCCTGACCCAGGGATTAAACCCTGGTCTCTTGCACTGCAGGCAGACTCTTTACTATTTGAGCTGCCCAGGAGCCTTACTGACTTTTATATAATACTTCAGTCTTCTATTAAGACTTCCATTCTGGTCAAATGGAAATCTCTCTAATTTTTACCAAAATACATTCTAACACTAGACAATATCACATTATACTTTTGTGGTATTTGTACTATATAGCCCTAGATAGGGTCTTTCCAACAAGCTTATAAGCTTTTTGACAATAGTCATATGATGCCATTTTTTTGTAATCTCCAATTGTCATATAGACAATGTCTAAACTATGCAGTCAAATTTAATTGGAAATTTAACAATAATTGATAAATCCTTGATTCATCCACACTCAAAATATTTCTCTCAAATATAACATGAAATTTTGCTAAATTTATATGGCTTATTAATATGAAACTCATAATATGCTTTTCTAAGAAAGTTGATTTCATGCTTTGAAACATATTTTATAAAATCTGCCAAACATTTCTTGAGGTGTGTACAAAGTGCATATATTTAATTTGAATTCTGAAGGTTAAAGCCCTTAGAATATATGTTGTGTACATGCTCTGGGTCAATCACATAATGGCAAACTACATAAAGATGCAGAATAACATCTAAGAATTCTTGTCTTGAATAAATTACATGCTCATTAATGTTGCATAAGTGATTCCACATATGTGTCTTGGGACATGGAGTCACTTTTCCAATTTGTGTTTATTACCTAAAAGTGTTAATGTATTATTAATTCCACACAGGATTTGGGAGGTCTGGGACTTCATTGTAACATCCAGTTTAGTTTAATTAATAATATATCTTTCTTTAATGATAAAATATCAATTAATAAACTTATACATATGAGTCTTAGAGGCCCTGGTGAGAGTCTCAGATAAGTTAACTCCAAGATGTACTGCCCAAGAAATTAAATTCTTTACCAGCGTTGTTTCTAAAGCAGAAAGGAATAGAAATGTGGGGAGAGATGGAGGGACAGAATTGCAATTTGGATATATAGACCAGCACTTTGGAGTATATGTCTCTTTTTTGTAATTAGATTTCTTCACTTCTCTTAATTAGTAATTCGTTCATCATATGATCACCCCAGAATTGGTCACTTAGTTTTATTAATTTCCTTCAGTTTTCATTCTAATGCTTAAGATCATTAGAGTGACTTATCTCCTGTTTAAAAAAATTAATGTGGTTGTATTAATTTTTAATATTTTAATATTCATTCTAATGATCTGATAGCCAAGCAAAGATTTAATATCTATGTTGTTGTGGAAACAATTAATATTTTAGACTAGATTATTAATAATTATGCAATTTTCACATTCCTTCTTCTGGGAGTTATGTTCAGAATTATTTTCTTACTGCTGGGGCCGGTGCCCAGAGTCACACTGTCTAAGACACTTAGCTGGCTTATCTGTACTCCCCATTTCCTTCACCCTGCCTTCCAAGTCCGACTCAGAGGTATCTGCCTGTTCTTCATTTTTCCTCCTCTCTGCCCCTCTTCCAGACTTTTTATACATTATCTGCCAGGATTTCACAAGGTTCATATAAAAGAGACATTCGGTTGGGAGAATCCTGTTGAAGTCCTCTCATAAAAAGCTAGATACCAATGAGAAAAATCTTGCTTTAGTTTAATCAGCAGCAGAATAGCATAGTGGTTAAAACCATAGAATCTAAAGCTTGAATTCATATTCTGGCTCTGCCTCTAGTATATGATTTTGTTTATTAATTTCTAAGAGGCTCAGTTTTCTTAATTGTAAAATGGAGATGAAGTTCCTATCTCATAGGGCTGTATAGGATTAAATATGTCAATATTTAAGTTAATATATAAATACTTAATTTTAACATACATTGTATAAAGTACTTAGAATTATCCTTGGCACATAATGAGTACTAGTTATGCTATTATTATGTAATCATTAGCATGCTATTATGCTACTGCTATTACTGTATCTAAGTTATAGCTGTATACATTTTAGTCAGCACTACTATTAAACTTACAATAAAGAAGAGAATGGGTTTTCATGGCAATCATGCTAGACTGTGTTCTCTATTATAGAAAAATAAGAAACTTATAAACAATGTCTCCATAATCTTTAAGCCCATATATAGCTTCTACTAAGACAAAACAAACTATACTTATAATTAGTAATTACAGTCACTGTAAAATCTTGATTAGCTTTTGTGTTCTTTGCTTAAATTTATAAAATTTGCTTTCATCTTTGATAAACATGATATCAAAATTCCTAAATCTATAATTTCAGTGTGGTCTACAGTTGTAACTAAGAAAACTTTATCAAAAAAAAAAAAATATATATATATATATATATATATATATTTATGCAGGTACAAGTACATTTGTAAAAAGAGATTGTAGAAAATTCAGTACTTCTGTAATGTTCATTCCTTCTCATAATTTGCTGTATTCATATTAGAAATCAGGGTATCTTCCTTCCCTATCACATCATCACTAGGTCCCTTTCATCACTTAATACTATTTCCAGACTCGTGGTTGAAAAACGAAGAATCTTCTCTCTCAATAAAAGCTGAATAGACAAAGAAAAACAGGCATGTATAGATTATATACTAAAGATTGGCATTTATGGATTGAGATGTCAGTAGCAATATTAGAGATATAAGTTAATATTTAAAAATAATTTTGCCATCTAAGAATCAACATACATTTATAACGGGCTGATAAAAGGCTGGCTTTTTAGTCAATCCTATGGTGGATAAAAAGAGATGGTACTATTTTATCATGATCTTAGGCATTGCAGCAGGTGCTGGGGAGACAAAGATGAATAAAACACAGTCTGGGCCCTCACAGCCAAGTGGGAAACAAAGCCATAACTGTCAAGGGTCTTCAGCTTAATTTTCAAAAAACTCCATGGCCTGCAGAATCTCACAAAGTGCTGCGCGAGAGAAACCGGGCCCCAACTTTGGGTTTGCATTTGAGCAAGTTTCAAAAAGAGGCAAGACCAAGCTATGGTGTTAGAAATTATGACCACCCTTGTAGGAATTAGAAGGGAGCACAAAGCAGGCTTCTGTGATGCTAGTGAGACTCATTTTTTTAAAAAATATGAGTACTGATTATAAAGGGTTCCTCACTTTATGAATATACACCTAGGATTTGTATACTTTTCAGTTATGAATATTATGGGGCTTCCCTGGTGGCTCGGATGGTAAAGAATCTGCCTGCAATGCAGGAGATCCGGTTTTGATCCCTGGGTCAAGAAGATCCACTGGAGAAGGGAATGGCAACCCACTCTAGCCTTCTTGCCTGGAGAATTCCATGGACAGAGGAGCCTGGTGCTCTACAGTCCTGTCCAAAGAGTCAGACAGGACTGAGAAGCTAACACTTTCACTTAAAAAAAAGAAAATCCCATTACTTAGAATTCTAAAATATTCTTCTGATATTTCTCCAATTTCTGGGGAGAGGCATGATAAGAGTCTCTTGATTTTCACTTCCTCTAGGCCTTCTGCCTTTGTGCTTTTAGAGATTTGGGAAGTATATGGGAAAGCACTTTATACTGTAGGAGTGTACTAAACTTTAAAAATAATAAGATCACTGCCCAAGAACAAGTTCTTTGTGCACCCCGCCATCATGGAATCTAGATCCAGATTCCCCACATACCTCTCATTTGATCTTTTTCCTGTGTATTCTCCTCCCTTCCTCTGAATCGGCTGTCCCTTGTGCAGCTTCTCCAGTCTCTACAATGTGCCTGACTCCAGGTGTGGGGTTCCGAGTTTGTTTTGACTCAGTTCATTCTGACAGCATCTCCCTCAGTCACACATCAAAAGTTGCATGAGGCCCTTCCCAGCCATGGTGTGAGAGGCAGGGAAGCTGAGGCACAGGCCCTGGAATAGGCCAAGTGTGTGTGTGGGGGTGGGGTTGCGGGGGCAGTGGAAGGCAAAGCACTGGGCTATTCCATGGTTCTGACACATCAGTGGACAATGTTGAGTTTATGATTATGAAGTTGGCTGATGTTTTGCACTTTGGAAGAACTGAGCCAAGAAAAGGACAACATTAGATCAGACAACTATCATCTCAGGACATGCTATGAAAGACAGAAGGTCTTCGAAGGCAGCATCTAGAAAGACACTCACTTCCTGCAGCTACTGGGCAGATTTTGCTCAAAATCAGACTCAGGGGTTTCAAAAGAAAGTATAAGTCTAGCCTTGAAAGGTTTCCCATGCTCTATTTTGTGGAGCTATAGCTTTTCTCTCTAGTCATTGCAGTGCTTACTAGGCCATGAAAGAAAAGGCAAAGGTGGCAGAGTGCAAATGATAGATGGTTTGAGAAATGTGAACTCTCTTCCCAAGACTGATCTAGGTAATACACATCTGAATACCTGACTGTCAGCATCAAAGACTAAGGGTGACTTCTCTATATGGTGTTATCCCAGAGAAAACCAGCCGGCCATTTGGGTGGCTTGGAGATTTTGCCAAAACCTGTCCACCTTGGAAGTGGCAGCAAGAGTTTATAGAGGGACAGACATCTACTCCAGATTTGCTTTTACCTTTTCTGCCCATGTTCCTCCACCCCATCATCACATAAGCGCTTATACAATGCCTTACTGACCAGGATGGTTTTTTGTACAATATTGTCTTCAAATCAGGGACCCAATTTATAGCAATCACTCTGTTGACCATGGAGCAGACTGCTGCTAAGTCACTTCAGTCGTGTCCGACTCTGTGTGACCCCATAGACGGCAGCCCACCAGGCTCCCCCGTCCCTGGGATTCTTCAGGCAAGAACACTGGAGTGGGTTGCCATTTCCTTCTCCAATGCAGGAAAGTAAAAAGTGAAAGTGAAGTCACTCAGTTGTGTCCGACTCTTAGCGACCCCATGGACTGCAGCCTACAAGGCTCCTCTGTCCATGGGATTTTCCGGGCAAGAGTACTGGAGTGGGGTGCCATTGCCTTCTCCAATGGAGCAGACTAGTCCTAGCATAAATACATGTATTCCACAGAAGCACTCAGTGAGGATGAAAATAGCCTATTCAAATATCATTTGGGTGCTAGTCTAGAAACAAAACCCTAAGTGTTGAAGTGCTAAATCGACAATCAATATACAGTACTGTGTCCTCAAAATTTACAATACCCAGGTTGAAAATAAGCCTTGGATGTAAGATTGGCTCTCTCACCACCATTTCCAGGGATCCATTTGCAGAATTTGTATTTTCAACCTTAGGTTATGTAGATCTAGAGGTCTTCATTCCCAGAGGTGACTCCAATCAAAGAACAGAGAACTGACAAGGGGTAACATCCCTACTTTATCTGTTGGTTGAAGACTGTGTTGATTTTCCTGCAATTATGGGCTTTGCATGTGTGTGGGTCTAGTGAGCTTCCTCTGCAATCTCATGCCACAGTTTAGGTTTTCTGCTAGATTTAAGATTTCTACTGACGCTGATTCTATGGTTGTTTCCAGGTCACTTTAGGATGGCCATGCTAGTGTCCATGCCAGCAGACCAAGAAAGAAGCTCCTGACTGCCATGAGATGCTAGGAATGTTGCTACATATAAGGACAGGAAGGAGACTATCTGGAACCAAAGGCATTAACTGGAACATTCCCTGCTACTTTTTAGCCCTCCGTTCAGTTGCTCAGTCATGTCCAACTCTTTCTGACCTCCTGGACTGCAGCACGCCAGGCTTCCCTGTCCATCACCAACTCCCGGAGCTTGCTCAAACTCATGTCCATCGAGTCAGTGATGCCATCCAACCTTCTCATCCTCTATTGTCCCCTTCTTCTCCAACCTAGTAACATTGGTAAATGGCAACTGCCCTTCAACAATGGCAAAACCACTGAGGCATCATACCTTCCGGGGTAAAGGTTTATGTCACCCCATAGGCAAGCAGCCAGACTAGTTGAAGTTATGGTTCAGCTTGAGAAAATTTCAAACAGGTGATGGAATTAAGGCCTTATGATCCTTATAGCAGAAAAAGGGGATCTTGTTTCACAAACCCTTCCCCTATCCAGTCCTTTGAAGGACTGGACTTAATGAAAGGCAGGAACATTACAATGGGTGAATTGTGTCAGATGACTCTTATTCACCAACCACAATTTCTTGGCCTCCCTTATCTGTGATATCAGTCATGTCCAGAGCAAATTCATTCTGTGTAGGCTTCAGTTTACCTTCAGCTGACAGTATGTTATCTCAAAAGCATGCACCATAATCTTTCAAGCCCTTTGTGACACTGTATCATGGGGATGCTGATGGGGGTTCATTCAGGGGAGAGACAGGCACAAGCTGAACTGTGAGGGAGCTGAGTCTGTGCCCACTGGGGCAAACCAGAGCTGATGCAGTATGGGAAATAATCAGGAAATTCTTATCATTTTTTCCCAATTCTCAGGTAGAAGTTTCTTTGAAGTTTCTTCTTCCTTCCCTAACTAAGCAGAATTCAGGCACTTCTTTCCTTTCTTTCAGTTTAGTTCAGTTCAGTTCAGTCGCTCAGTCGTGTCCGATTCTTTGCAACCCCATGAATTGCAGCACACCAGGCCTCCCTGTCCATCACCAACTCCTGGAGTTCACTCACACTCACGTCCATCGAGTCGGTGATGCCATCCAGCCATCTCATCCTCTGTCGTCTCCTTCTCCTCCTGCCCCCAATCCCTCCCAGCATCAGGGTCTTTTCCAGTGAGTCAGCTCTTCACATGAGGTGGCCAAAGTACTGGAGTTTCACCTTCAGCATCGTTCCTTCCAAAGAACACCCAGGACTGATCTCCTTCAGAATGGACTGGTTGGATCTCCTTGCAGTCCAAGGGACTCTCAAGAGTCTTCTCCAACACCACAGTTCAAAAGCAGCAATTCTTTGGTGCTCAGCTTTCTTCACAGTCCAACTCTCACATCCACACATGAAGAGATTTTCTTTAGCCTATAAACGGGCTCAATTTAACCCCAACTAAAACATTCATATACCCATATACACAGACACATCTATTCACACAAATTCCAAGACAAAACAAAGTCACAAAGGACACAAAAACTACTCACATTTCACTTTATATTTTTCTTCTTCTCAAAATAAATGTGTTAGTAGCTTAGTCGTGTCCGACTCTGTGGCCCCATGGTCTATAACCCACCTGGCTCCTCTGCCCATGGGGATTCTCCAGGCAAGAATACTGGAGTGGGTTGCCATTTCCTTCTCCATCTCAAAATAAGGGCTGACATTTACTGAGTGACTTACCATAGGTCAGGTGTCATTCTAGCAGATTAGTTGTAATATCTCATTTTATTTCCACAAAACTCTAGGTGGTACTATTCAGTTCAGTTCATTTCAGTCACTCAGTCGTGTCTGACTTTTTGCAACCCCATGGATCGCAGCATGCCAGGCCTCCCTGTCCATCACCAACTCCCACAGTTCACTCAGACTCACGTCCATTGAGTCGGTGATGCCATCCAGCCATCTCATCCTCTGTCGTCCCCTTCTCCTCCTGCCCCCAATCTCTCCCAGCATCAGAGTCTTTTCCAATGAGTCAACTCTTCACATGAGGTGGCCAAAGTATTGGAGTTTCAGCTTTAGCATCATTCCTTCCAAAGAAATCCCAGGGCTGATCTCCTTCAGAATGGACTGGTTGGATCTCCTTGCAGTCCAAGGGACTCTCAAGAGTTTTCTCCAACACCACAGATTACTATCCCCAAATATACAGAGAGAAACCTATAGCCGTTTGATATTAATTCACTTGCTCAAGGCCATACCTTCAATGTTTGAAGAGGGATTAAAACTTATATCTCTCCTTCCCTGGAGTATGCATTCCAGGCTGTCTAAGTATCACGGTTACTATTTTCAACTCCTCACTTCTCATTCTTTTCCCTTTATTACAATGACTTCCCATCAAAACAGTATGTTCTAGGGTCACCAATATTGTCGATATCCAGTGGATACTATTTATTCTTACATTACTCAAAAGTCTTCCTATTTGATAAATAATAAGTCTCTTATCTCTATCTGAGTTTCTCCTACCTGATGACTCTTACTGCTTGTTCATGGTCTTTTTTATAAGCCCCCCACTCCTCTCCTTGAATTTAAATACTATGATTATACACCTTAGTTCTCAACTTTCTTTTTACTTTATCATCTCTTTTTGGGTGGCTGCAACTACTATCTAATATTGCCCTCTTGACAAGCATTTTCAAGAACCAAAATCTTACCTGAATTTCCTATAAACAATTTGTATTTAAAATTTAATAATTAATGTTTTCTAAAATCACCATTTTTTCTTATAACTCGGTCATCTACCTACCAAATGTAGAAATATGGAATCTTCATTGGGGTATGTAGGAAAGCTCATGTCACAATGCTTATGTTCTTAAAGATTATTAGCATTAGGGGGAAGGTGGGGAATCATCAGAGAAATCTAAGTTTATTCAGACTCTTAATTGCAAAAGCTGGGATGTAAGTAAGTACTTCATGCTCAGTGAGAAGTAGGAGTAACTTCTGTGGGTAATGACTAGTTGTCTCAGATTTACTTTGCAGGTGATTCTGAAAATACAGTTAGTCTGAAGAGTATGGAGTCATACAGGGAGAAGGGACTTTCTGTTTAGATAGCTTTTGATTGCTTGCTGCTATTACCATTCTTACTAAATAGTGATGCTGTTTATTAAAATGTTTTCTCATAATCTATTTCCACCTAAAAGCTTTGAACTGTGGGAATATATGAAAAATCTCTTCTGATTTGCCTCAGCTCTAGGACTAGCCTTAATAGAATATGCAGCAGTGTTTATTTGCAAGCTGATTATGAAACTTGTTTTCATATTAACTCTTCTTGATTTATTAACCTCATTTAGAATTTTAGAGTTTCAGATCCTTTGCAAGTGATTAAAACAAAATACTGTTGTCCTTCCAAGAATAGAAACGGTGACTTCCTTCCATTCTATGTAAAGTTAGCTTTTCAAAACCAGGTTTGTTTTTTGGTTTTGACCCTTGTATCTTGTGAACAGTTGTACTTTGCCAACTACTAAATTAAACACTGGAAATAAAGATATTGGAGATAGTTAGGAGAGCTTTCTGGAATTATTAAATGCAAGTCCCTTCCTGGCTTGCTTTTGTCAGCCAAGTCTACTTGCTAATCATATATTTGAAAAAATTTAAAAAAACAACCCTACCTAAGAAGGAAAGAAGAACCTTAAGTTCTTATGAGTAGAATCAGGTGAATCCAACTATTTGGACTGCTTTCATAAGCTGCAATGGACCTCTTCCTGGGGCACATGAGACCACTGGGAAACCCACAGACCCTATGATTAGGTCACCTGTGGGCCCTGTGTGTTTGAATCTCAGTATAGACCTTGTATTGATCTACATGTTCCTCATTTGATATCTACTTCAAAAAGCATTTCACTTACTTCATCAGTAGTATTATTAGTATTCTGTATTCTTTTTCAAAGAATAAAATTGGGAACCTCATTGACTTAATGATATGCTGCTGCTGCTAAGTCGCTTCAGTTGTGTCCGACTCTGTGTGACCCCAGAGACGGCACCCCACCAGGCTTCCCTGTCTCTGGGACTCTCCAGTCAAGAACACTGGAGTGGGTTGCCATTTCCTTCTCCAATGCATGAAAGTGAAACGTGAAAGTGAAGCTGCCTAGTCATGCCCGGCGGCATACCCCCTAGTGCCCCCATGGACTGCAGCCCACCAAGCTCCTCTGTCCATGGGATTTTCCAGGCAAGAGTAGTGGAGTGGGTTGCCATTGCCTTCTCTAACACTTGCTTATTTCATCACTGTTTCTTAAACAAAAAAAAAGACTGCCTTTATGACTGAGGCTAAGAGTACCAGAAAAAAGTCATCTGAAATTATTTTCAAAATTCATAGTCTTATTGAACCAGTACTAAGAATTTTGGTTCTTATTTTACCCTTCTTCCATATTACACTGCTGTTTTCAAATGTCATTCTCATAGATCAGTGGTTGGTTTTTAAATCTTTTCTCTCCCCATTAAAAGCAAATAGCTTAGATGGTATTTCTTTTAAATGTAGACCAGAAATATCTTTAAGCGAAGATTATTTAACCTGACTGAATTTTTTAAAAAAGAATTTAAATTATAAAATTTTCCTGTTGACTACCTAGTCAACACTTTAGTGCTTTAGTTGTGGAAGAAAAAGACTCACTTTATCTGTGTTTGGTAAATATTTTAAAATGCAATGCCCATACACACAGTTTGGTTCTTCAATTACTTTTCCTCCACACTGACAAACCATCTAACGCTATTTAATGGCCCTTCCTAGAGCGCTTCATGATTCAGAGTCTTCCAGCTGTGACAAATCAAAAGGCACCTATGTATTCTTTGGGGTTTTTATTTGCAAAAATGTCAAAAATTCAATTTAGTTTTGATTTTGATGTACATTAATCTTCACAACCTTTTATGCATCAATTAACTGGTAAAAGTTATGAGGGCATCTTTTCAAGGAATGTGTCATGAAGGTCTTTTAGTCTATTTTTTTAGTATATATTCTTTGCTGTTTTTGCAGTGAGCTACACTTTTAAAGGGCCCATTCTTGGCTTCTCTTTTTGGAAGTCTGCTTTATATGAAAACAAGTTTAGTTGGAGTTCCCTAGAAGTGCATGCTCTCTATCTAGAACGGTTCTAATGAAGCAGGATCATAGCAAGAACATGCATAACTGAGCTTAAAGATGTTTATTTATGTTTTATTTTTCTAATTTTAAAATATTATTAATGTATATTATAGAACTGTAAGAACTTTAGAAAGCATTCAGCCCAACTCATTTTTACAGATGAGAAAAAAGGGGTAGAGTTAAGCTGGACATCTTGTATATTCAAGACAAAACCTCAGGTCCTTTTAGCTTCTCTAGAGTTATCACCCCGCTCTTGTCAGCCTGAAACAGGTTTTGTGGTTAAGAGGTTACAATCCTTTCCTGCCCACTTTCATACAGTTAACTAAGCTTCTGAAACTGAGCAGGACCCTATGGGGCTCCTGGGCATGGAAACCTGTCCGTGTCCCCCATTTCTTGGGGAGAACAGACTCCAGCCTCCATGATTGTCTCAAAGGATAAATTCCAAAGGGTAGATCTGAACAGTGGCTAATCGGGGAATGGAAGGGATGCAAAGTTAAGAGAGAAATAGCCAAGAAACAATGGCGCAACCTTGGGTGGCACAGTCATATAAACATGTCTTTAAGTACTTTATAGAATTAAAACCCAGCAAATGGAAGATGTCAACCTTCTTCATACCAGAAAGATCACCTGAGCCAGTCTAAAGGAATCAGAGAAGCTCAAAAACCATCATGATATTGTAAAGTAATTATCCTCCAATTAAAATAAATAAATTAAAAAAAAAAAAGATTACCTGAGACCAGATTAGAGGAGCACAGGCCCTGTACACACCATAATCTTATCAGCAACCTCACCTTTGAAGCATTGCCATAAAACCCCTCACCAAAGAGCCCTGGGTTGGAATACACAGGGGAGGAGCCTGCTGTGTCCCTTTTTGCCTTGAAGAGCAGTAAAGCTATTGTTTTCTGCTTCATCTAAAACTGTCTCCAAGATTCAATTTGGCACCTGTGTACAGAGGCCAAGCTTTTCAGCATCACTTCCACATTGATCTCCATTGAGAACTGTGAGCTCCTCAGAATAAAAGCTGTTCACACTGCCTAGGATGTCTCCAGCACACTCAATAAGACATTCTGACTTTAGCCTAACTAACAAGAATGAGAGAATTTCTAAGTGTGTGCAAAATGTGGAGCTGCCCCTGTTCCACTAGAAGAAATGAATACCCTTTTAATTTTATACCATTCCTTTGGCCTAAACCCTTTAGCATAGAAGCCTGGTGTGGTTATTTGGCTTTCCTCCCTCAAATTCATCAGTAGGACATAAATCACTTCTGGATACTTCTTGCTTCTTCCCATTCTTTAACTTTTGGAGCCAACTTTCCACTTAATCTATTATTCCTGGACCCTAGACATGGTAATTAACCTCAGAGATGGAATTTAGTCAAAAATGTACTTTGCAAACTGCTTTACATTAGAAAACCTTTAATTGTGTTCAGCAACATTTCTTAATTTAATCTGAAAGGTTACAGTATCTTCCATATCAATCAATAACCATTTAATTTCTGGATGAAGGTTGAAATGATTTTCTCTGACGTAGGAGCTTGGCATAAGGTTGTGTTTTGGGCTGTTAATTCACCTCGCAAAGGCTTTACCTGAATTCCTCTGGGTTCTGAGACAGTGGGGCACCTTTTAAAAAGTGGGTCATCTTATTACGATAAGTCATAAGACAAACTCAAGAGTTTCTCTCTTTGAGGAACATTAAGTATAAGATGGTGGGCTTTAAAATTATGTATAACACTTGGAATGGGAGGATCCGGGGCTTGGGGGAAAGGCTCTGGGATTCATTATCTCTCTCCCTCATTGCAGAGCCCAGAGGCTGAGTGATTTGAGATTGTTTTTGGAAGACTGTTGTTGTAAGATTTTACATTGCTGTTGTAGGAATTCAATGTTCAGATGTTATATCCTACTTAGAACATAATCTCTTCAAATAATGAAGAAAATTTTACATTATGTAGCATCTCTGTTCACAGACACTGTTAATGATGACTGTTATGTCACTAAATTAAAATGACAATTTGAGGAAACTTCCACCTAGTCCTGACAAATTTTCTTGTATTCCCAGTGTGTCGCATCATCTTTCTAGTCTGTGGAACTTGTTCTCTGTAATGGTAGAAATAGAGAGAAATGCCAAGGTCTAATTACTGATGACTTTGAGGTGCAAAAGTCGGAAATTTCTGTAGTCATGAAGTTGGGATCATCATTAAAATGTTTTTTCTCATCACTCACATTTGGGAAGCACATGGCACAATAGCCTATGATATGCTTCAATTAAAATTCTCTAATCAAAGAAACGAATCCAGTGAGAATCACTGCATTTGAAAGCAGGAAAAAGAGACCTTGGAGATCTAGTTTCACAGATGAGGATGCCAAGTCTGACTTACATTAAGTGATGTGCCAAAGGTCACATAATTAATTAGTGGCAAATTTGGCACTGAAATCTTACTACGTCAGAACTCTTTCCATTAAAACCTTACATTTCTTGAATATTCAGAGCATTTAAGAAAAAAAAAAAAATATCTTGAAGTCTGAGTGAAGACATGCCAAGAGTTCCATTATACTGAAGATTTTAAATGTTGCTCTTCTTTTGGCCTCTGCTCCTTGGCTCGCTTCTCTCTCCCTGTATACAGTTTTTCCTGAAAGATCTTATACGAATGCTGATGACTACACTGAGGGTGTGCCTCAATTTCCTGTAATGTTTACAGTCATCCCAATCCACCCATCTTGCAATATAAGGACCTAATTATGCACTTTGTTACCTTGTCAATAAAGGTCTGTATAGTCAAAGCTATGGTTTTGTCAGTAGTCATGTATGAATGTGAGAGTTGGACCATAAAGGAGGCTGAGTGCCGAAGAACTGAAGCTTTTGTACTATGGTGTTAGGGAAGACTCTTAAGAGTTCCTTGGACTTCAAGGAGATCAAGCCAGTTAATCCTAAAGGAAGTCAATGCTGAATATTCATTGGATGCTGAAGCTGAAGTTCCAATACTTTGGCTCTAAAGAGCCAACTCATTAGAAAAGATCCTGATGCTGGGAAAGACTGAAAGTAGGAGAAAAAGGGGATGACGGAGGATGAGATGGTTGTATGGCATCACTGACTCAATGGACATGAGTTTGAGTAAGCTCTGGGAGATGGTGAAGGACAGGAAAGGCTGGCGTGCTGCAGTCCATGGGGTTACAAAGAGTTGGACATGACTGAGTGACTGAACAGCAACAACAATGCACTCATCTGCACTCCAAACATACCATTTGCCACCAGCTTCTGCTAACTGCACTTCGAGAGGGACTCCAAAATCTGTGCCTTGACCTCTACGGCCCTGTCATGTTTCTCCCAGATCTTTGCAAAGCAACCTTGCCCCTACCTTGTGTCTTCCCATCACATGTTTATCTCCCTAAGCCTATACTCCATTTTCCCTTAAGTTAATTCCTTCTTAACACAAATCTGATCACAAGCATTTCTGTACTTATAGAACTGCATGAGTCTGCAATGCCTTCACATCCTCGCTCAACCCACCTCCCCAGGGTAGACCTGCTCCCTGGCAGACCCATGTTGTGGTTAGATAGTCCAGCTTCTCAACCTCCTCTGCACAAGCCACAGTGTTTCATAACGCCCAGGCTTGGCTTCTGACTTTCTTCTCCTGGAACACCTTCCTTCCCTCCCATTCACTGCTTCCAAAACTCTTATCCTAGCTCAAACACAGCTTTAAAAAAAAAAAAAAAAAAAATACTTTTTAGTATGACATTTCCTGAGACCTTTGGCAACAGAGTCCCTGCTCCTATCTCATTCTGTTCATGCATTTCTTATGATACTTATGGAACTATTTATTGCAATTTAATACCACTCTGATATTATTCTATTTAAAACATATTGTGCATTCATGTTGTGTATTCAGTCACTCAGTCATGTCCGACTCTTTGCAACCCCATGGACTGTAGACCACCAGGCTTCTCTTGTCCATGTGATTTCCCAGGCAAGAATACTGGAGTGGGTTGCCATTTCCTTCTCCAGAGGATCTTCCCGACCCAGCGATTGAACCCAGGTCTCCTGCATTGCAGGCAGATTTTTTACCATCAGATCCTCCAGGGAAACCCTTAAAACACATTAGGGCCTAACAAATAAAAAGCAGTTACTTGGCTTTTTTAGAGGCAAATAGATCTGAGTTTGATATCTACTCACCAGTCACTAACAATCACTTGATACAATCTTGACAATCCTGTTTATTGATTTGGTGAAGGTTGATGATATGATGTAAGAAACGGCAATGACGTATGCAGCGTGCTTCATCTTGCATCAGCACCATTTGTCAATTAATAAACAGAGATGTTCACCCTTGTATTCTCAGCATTTACTTGCCAAGTTTATTTCCTGAAATGAAAATAGCATATGTATTTACTCTTTACAAACTTAGTTTATGTGAAAATACATTTCATATTTTGTTTCTTTATGCCTGGTTAACCTCTCAAGTTCCCATTTCTGCTGATAGTGACTCAGAGTTGAGATGACACTGTTACTTTCTCCTACGAGACCTAGTATTTTGGAAACTACACATTCTATTCAGGATTTTCTCCCTGATCCACTTTCCTTCCCCCTAGGGCAGAGTAGAAGGATTTATGTACTCTTCAGGCATCTGAGAGATACTGAATTTGCAAGCCATCTGTGCTGCTGTCTGCCTTTAGTTGAGGTGTGGCACTTCTCACCTGGTCTTGGACTTTAGTCTCTGGCCTTGTTATTCTCACTACTATCAGATGACAGAAAGATCAGTGGAAAACCCTGAGTAAATTTGAGAGGATCTCAGAACGGAAAGAATCATAGTCTGACCTTCCAGGCTGTATTTCCCCTGCAAGACTGCAAACTAAGTCTCATTTCCACTTGATGTTGGAGGCTAGAAGTCTGAAATCAAGGTGTCAGCAGAACCGGTTCCTTTTGAGGGCTGTGAGGGGAGGATTTATTTCAGATCTTTCTGCTTGGCTTAGAGATAGCTGTTTCCTCTTTGTTTTCTCCTTCACATTGTTTTCCTGCTGTGTTTGTCTCTCTCTGCATCCAAATTTCTCATTTTTTAAAAGGACAACAATTATATTGGATCAGTGCCCACTCTAATAACTTCATTTTAACTCAAGTGCCTTTGTAAAGACTCTATCTACAGGTCAGGTCTATCTACCAGTGAAGTCCTAACTAGGGTTTAAGGTTCCAGTATATCTTTTAGAGAAGGGGAAGCACAATTCAACTCTGACCATTTGGTTACTCTAACTGCAAGATCTTCATATTGATTGCCCACCCTCTCAGGCACCATTATACCCTCTGAAGGTGTCCCCTGGTGTACACAGGACTGTGAGGCTTTCTAAGGCACATCTCTATCTGTGCCTTCACTGGCTATTGCTCTTCTATTAGTCTGGAGTGATGGTGAAATGGGTTTTCTAATGAGGTCTGCTGCATCCTGGAGGTGAAACAATCTGGAAATCAAACCATTGTTCGATCCTGTCTGCTTTGGAGCTTTCCCAAAGGCACCCAGGTTTCCTGTGGTGTTTCTGTTATCCCACCATCTCCCCTGGTTAGCACAGGTGGAGTTCTACACCTTGCTCAAAGACCCCAAATCGCTGTACACCAGTCATGTGCTTCCAATAGTCGGCTCTCTGGTGGGCCTCTTATCTCTATTTGAGTGGGAAAAAAATGACTACTTTATTGTATCTTTTCTGTAATAAAAGCAGAACTACTCAAAATTTATTACAGGTAAAGATAATTAAGCTACTTGAATTCACATTCCTGTCCTTGTCCTTTTAGACTCAGTGTAGGGCTCCATAACCTGCATTTTTATGACATACCCTAGATGTTTCTGATATGCAGACCACACTTTGAGAAATGCTGGTTTTAGTTATAAATTCATGCTCTGTAATTTGTCTCTTAGTATATAAAACTAAGTGTTTGAAATAAGAAAGTGGAAAAAAAAAGAAATATTTTCTTTCCTAAGTACTTGGCTCTTGAAAATAAAAATCATGACTTTAAAGATCATTACTTTAGCTAGAGATTTTCAAAATCTATCTAAAAAATCTAATAAATTGACCCTTTGTTCTTTCACATTAGCTCTTCTTTCAGTTCACTGTATATGGTAAGCTCTTCCTTCTGCTTGAATGGTGAGAAAACAGATTGAGGAAAAGGATTTTTTTAAAAAAACACTGAGTTAATTATTGAATATTACTCTGCTACTTTTATGCCTGCATATGCCTGTTATGGGTATGACAGAGAAAGAGGAACAAAACGGAATATGGGAAAGAAAGTGAGTTACAATGGAGAAAAAGAATTGTATGTGTAACCAGTCACGACTTATTTGGACTTCTGGCTCTTACATTTCTCATTTGGGTCAAGAGAGAAAATAATTTGATTTATTTTAGTTTCAGTCAGTTTCCTTCTATATAACTACAAGATTCTATCAGAATACAAGTACATTTTACTTTAATTTATATTCTTTAATCTGGCACACTATAGAGAAATTGTCATTATTTGTTGAATGAATAAATGGGTGATGTCATTTCTAATGAAAGGCAATAGAGGAGTTCATTTTACTTCCAATTAAGTTCTGTTCAGTCCGAATACTGTGTTTAAGGAATGAGCCTCCTTATGGCCTTATCTTCATTTCAAAAGCCACGTGACAGTCTTTAGGAATGTGCTGACATTCTGGCTACTCCAGTCAATGTATTTTTCCTCCTTTGAATGTCAGTAGAACTTACTTTTTTCACTCATGACTTAATGTGTTAAGTCATGAGTGCAAAGAAGGGGTCATTGGCTCTCCCAGAAGAGATACCCACTGGGAGTGCGAGCCCTGTAGTGATTCAACTATTGGAACCGATCTGGTGGTGCTAGGCCTAATTGGGTCTTGCAGCTAGGGGTGAAGTGAGGGAAAAGAAAGGATCTTCCATGGGTTAAGGCTACCTTTCCAGATGGTCCAACAACTAAGTAGCCAGTTTCCAAGGACATTTGCATCACCTATGGAAAACATCAGATCAGTGCACACCAGACAGATCCTTGGCGACGCATTCCACCATCCCTGTGCACAAGAGTTACTACACCCACAGACAAAGAAGGTGACCACTGAGTTTCTTTTCATTACCAAATAGATATAATATCCCTGCCAACAAAAAAAAAGTACACAAAGTGTCTCTTCATGATATTGCAACCAGTTGAGACCACGCTAAGAAAATCAGCTTGTCTAAATGATGACCCCTTCTTTTCTTCGGTAGCTCGGATTTGAAGGAGAGACTCTGACCTGTGTCACTGGAGGCTACTGGAGGATGTGGTTCATTAAAACAAAGGAGTAATCTAAGTAAGAAAGCATGGTGTCCTGAAAATATAAGATCTCACAAAGGAAAGCAATGAAAGAAAGTCCCATGATGACTACTGTGTCAACCTCTATAGGCTCAAATTGGAGAAGGAAATGGCAACGCACTCTAGTATTCTTGCCTGGAGAATCCCCCAGACAGAGGAGCCTGGCGGGCTACTGTCCATGGGGGTCACAAAATGTCTGACAGGACCGAAGCGACTTAGCACAAGCATGTCCTCTCTCTACTAAGTGCTCAGCTTCTTCTTAGCAGAGACCGTATAGACCTGTTCTTCACATTAGCTAGCAAACGGCCCTTTACTTAGTAGGTATTGAGCAGGTTATTGTCCTTGAGGATGATACTGATGACAGTAAATTTAAACAAGTGAATACGCTTCTTTAACAAATAATGCTGATATAATTCTTCTCCAAGAAGAAGAAATCCAGACTCACATGGGTTCAGTGCATTGAAATAGGCCCACAGCTAGGAAGAAACAATGACTTACAACTTCAGACTATGATTCCAGGGCTGTTTTCATTACAGCATGATAATAAGGTCTGTTCTTTGTGTGTTGTGTGTGTGTCTTTTAATTAGGATATTTGATATGAAGTTGTTAGGTCTGACAAGATTTTTTTCCAATAGGAACGACTGAGATATCCTTAAACAGGTCATCAAAAATTTTTGTGTTATTTACCTTCTCTTTATTGTTTTTACAAGGGAAATTAATTTCTGCCTTTCAGACATGGTCTTAGGCATTGCTCTGCAGCAGTAGAGAAATTAACTAAATGTTTCTCAATATTCCTTTTGCCTTTGTACTCTTTTAAATGGAATTCTATTCAAACATTTTTTAAACTCTGAGTTCGATCTTTTCCTGGGTGTTTTGTAAATAATATGCAAGTAACAAAGTGATATTAGTATGGATGAGTCAAAGTTGGGAGGTCAGGGAAAACAGAACCAAGTTTCTAGCCAGTGGAGTTCAGTATACATGCACCACTATTAACAGATTGAAATGGAATAAAAATACACAATATTCCTCTTCATGCCTGGGCACAGGATTTTGAAAGTGCTCTGGCATATTCCAGGTATTAAACCCCAAAGCTCAGGAGTTTGTGGAGGTCCCAGGAACTTGGAAAAGTCTTGTTTGTTTGCTTTTGTCAATCTCCAATCCAAATTGTGCTTTCCCCACTCTGAACATAACTTCATTTTTAAATCTCATAACTTCATTTTAAAACCTCTTTTGCAGCTATTTTTACTCATTTGTTGTATTGCAGACTACAATGGTCAGTGTTCATAAAGGGTGAGATCAGCTAAACAGTTACTATTCTATGCAGCAATTACAGGAGTTTTGAAAAGCAAAGCATGTGGAACCCCATTAGCAAATAACACAGGACTGAAAGAACCAAAGAACAAATATTAATAGTTTATTTCAGTACATCTCTTATAGCAACGCGTTACCGGAGGCAATGGGTATGAAAGATCAGATCAGCACTGAAAGTGCTAAATGATACTCATTTGCCACCATCACCAAAATAATAAGATTGCCTGGGAATATTTTTTGATTGTCAAAGATAATTTAAATAATGTGATTTTTTTTGGACCCACAGTTTAAGTCAAAGCCTTATCCCACCAGGTAATAGAGATGAGATGAATTAGAGGACTATAGCCAGACACGGAAATGGGAGGAAAAAAAAGGAAGAACCTTTTAAATTCTAATAGATGAAACATGTAGTTCAATACAGATAAAAGTAGAATAATGATGCTTTTCATGGGTCTTTATCACAGAAGACCATGCTATTCACAAATTATGAACCATAAAAAAAGGAATTTTAGTCAAAAGACAAGTCTGTTTGTATCATCAATGAATGATACGAAATAGAAAGAAAAAAATGCACAGGAAAACAAAATGGTAATGGCTTGATAACTCTATCAGCTGTCTCTACACATTAAAAAATACAGAAGAATGAAAGCTTACTCAGAATAAAATTCCAAAGACTATCCAAAATGGCACACGTACTTTCACTTTGGAAAAACACAGAAAGAATGGTTTTTGTGTAAAAAAAAAGTGGTCTGTCTAGCTTATACTGAAGTCAATTTCACATGTAGATTTTCGTAATACTGTCTTATCTCAGAGGGCATATGAAATATACTCAAAGTTATATTCTTTAATGTGGACTGGTATTCATTTTTTTAATATTAAAATACTTCAATTTATACCCAGATGTGCTCCTAAATATTCTGTCACATAATTATCACATAAAAAGTTTGATAGTGATTTTCTTTAATGTAAAATTAATTTGAGCCTCTGGTAGATTATAAATTGGAGCTTTGCTATTTATTTTTATTAATATACCATGATGAATCTTTGACAGGTAAGTAACCACTCTTACACATTAAGAAACAATATTATTTGGAGAAAGATTTTTAAAAAGGTATGTAGACTTCTGAGTCCAAAGGGCCACAATTTAAGAACCCAGAGCCCTAATTCCTGCCTTAGCAGAATGGCTATATAATCCTGGGAAAGTTCTAGTTCTCTGTGCCTCATTGTTTTCAAGCTTAAAATAATGCGGCTGGAAAAAAAAAAAAAAAAAAACTTAACACTAAACTGTTTTTTAAAACTTACTACCCTATGTTTTACTGCTGGTATATTTTTTGTGTCTTTTTTTTTTTTTTAAATCAGTGCTTAATCCTACTTTCCAAATTTATTCCAACTTGTCTCCTAACATCAAAAGCAGCTGTCTTTTAAAGCTGACAGGTGTGGGGGAAGAGAAGATTTCCAATCACCCAAAGGGCTTTTCTAGCCCCCTCACCCTTTCTGATCTGCCTCCAGAACTCAGAATCACTGCTGCCAGGGGACATCAGTGTTGATGAGTCTCTTCCTCCTCCCCGTGGTGTGCTGGGGTGGAAAAAGACTGAGGTCCATCGGTCTAAGTCCTTCACAGAGAGTGTTCTCTGAGGACAGAAGTGCTTATCAGGCATAGGCATTAAGGAAAGCATCCCATCAGGGGGATGTTGTCTTCTCAGCATCACTTTTACCTCCCAAGACTCCTGGAGTAAGTGTGAGGACCGACATACAACAGCTTTCTTTATTTAATGGTCTGATTTAAAATTCTGTGTTACTGACATTGATCCTTTCTTTTTCACTCCACATTTTATGTCCTCTCAGTTCCTAAGCTGCCTTAAAGATTCCATATGTCATAATTCTTTTGTTGAAAGCAACAGAAATGGACTCTGGCTAACTTTAGCAAAAGGAAATTTATGGGACAGATATAGTAAGCTCAGAGAATGTATAGGAGCCTGAAGACCTGGGCTTAAGAGTGAACAGGTACCAATGTAGCGCTAGGAAAAAAGAGCAGGAAACACAATACAGTCTTTCAGCATCATGGGGATTGGTTCTAGGACCCCTGTGGATACCAAAATCCAAGGATACTCAAATTCCATACATGAAACAGCACAGTGCAGTTGGTCCTCTACATCCCCTACTGGAAAAAGTGTGGATATAGAAGGTCAACTGTAATAGCAAGAGATTCTGACCAGGAGGCTGACTCTCAGTAGAGAACTCCAAGCAATTTGTCTCTTTATCATGTTGCTCCTGTTAGATTCCAGGGAGTGAACATCCTTTTGACTTGGCAAGGCTCATATACCCACCAAATAGGTAAGGGAAAGAGGTTCTTCTAGTATTCATTGGGAAAAAGATAATTCCCAGGAAGGATCCAGGAATTTTCTGTCGGGAAAGGCATGCAAATGCTGAGCAGATACTGAAAGGACAAACACTCATGTGTGTTCATATGTGTATCTTTCTCCTAGTTAAGGCAAAGCTATTTCTAAGAATAGGCACCTAGTCCACATTTTCTTTTGACAAACTGGGTTAATTTCTCTACTCATCACTTCTTTTCTAAAAGCATGATTTATCTTCATTTATGATTCCAATTTCATCTAATAGCGTTTTTCTTAGAAAAGTACAGGTGTACCCCCAATGAGAAAACTGCTACGTAACCATGTTTAAAATCTGTTCTACATTAATAGTCAAGAGAGATTTAAAATGTTCAAAAGTTAGATGGGGCAAGCTTCCTTTAAAAATAGAAATCATTTGATAAGATAGCTCTTTTTTCTTAACACCCCTAAGGATATTACTGTCTACATTCATATGTAAGGTGGTCTCAAACTGTAAGTAGCATAAAAGAACATGGCATGTAGGTAACACGTAATAGGAGTGTTCTGCAATATTTCCAGATGGGGTCATACATTATCCCATGTCTGTGGAAAATTCTGAAAGAGATGGGAATACCAGACCACCTGACCTCCCTCTTGAGAAACCTATATGCAGGTCAGGAAGCAACAGTTAGAACTGGACGTGGAACAACAGACTGGTTCCAAATAGGAAAAGAAGTACGTCAAGGCTGTATATTGTCACCCTGCTTATTTAACTTCTATGCAGAGTACATCATGAGAAATGGTGGACTGGATGAAGCACAAGCTGGAATCAAATATTTGGCAAAACTAATACAATTATGTAAAGTTTAAAAATAAAATAAAATTAAAAAAAAAAGATTGCTGGGAGAAATATCAATAACCTCAGATATGCAGATGACACCACCCTTATGGCAGAAAGTGAAGAGGAACTAAAAAGCCTCTTGATGAATGTGAAAGAGGAGAGTGAAAAAGTTGGCTTAAAGCTCAACATTCAGAAAACGAAGATCATGGCATCTGGTCCCATCACTTCATGGCAAATAGATGGGGAAACAGTGGAAAAAGTGTCAGGCTTTATTTTTGAGGGCTCCAAAGTCACTGCAGATGGTGATTGCAGCCATGAAATTAAAAGACGCTTACTCCTTGGAAGGAAAGTTATGACCAACCCACATAGCATATTGAAAAGTAGAGACGTTACTTTGCCAACAAAGGTCCATCTAGTCAAGGCTATGGTTTTTCCAGTGGTCATGAATGGACATGAGAGTTGGACTGTGAAGAAAGCTGAGAACTGAAGAACTGATGCTTTTGAACTGTGGTGTTGGAGAAGACTCTTGAGAGTCCCTTGGACTGCAAGGAGATCCAACCAGTCCATTCTAAAGGAGATCAGTCCTGGGTGTTCACTGGAAGGACTAATGCTAAAGCTGAAACTCCAATACTTTGGCTACCTGATGAGAAGAGTTGACTCACTGGAAAAGACCCTGATGCTGGGAGGGATTGGAGGCAGGAGAAGAAGGGGACGACAGAGGATGAGATGGCTGGATGGCATCACTGACTCGATGGACGTGAGTCTGAGTGAACTCCGGGAGTTGGTGATGGACAGGGAGGCCTGGTGTGCTGTGATTCATGGGTCGCAAAGAGTCAGACACGATTGAGCGACTGAACTGAACTGAATACTTTCACAAAGTGATAGTTTTCTCACATGTTTTCTGATATACCTTTGATAGAAATAGTGTGGCATATTTTTCCCTCATTATCTCTGTTCACCTATTGGACTTTATGGTACTTTTTTCCCCCACTACTACAAACAATCTCCACTGGATTTAGCTACTTTTTAAAAGGCTTCTGTGTTTTTTATGGTACTCTATTATTTTCTTTGATCATTCAGTCCTTTTTCTTACCTTTGAGATAACTTCTGTAAAGACCAATGTAGATTGTACTCGGCACAAATCCAGTCACATAGAAAACCCTATACAAGTGAATCCAAGCACTAAGTAATTTGTGTCAGGATTCTGGATAGCCTTAAGATTGGAATTTGCTAACTATTGATATGAGTCTGATGAAAAAGAGAATATGAATTCACCTAATACTAGATTCTTCAGGATTGATTATTTATTTGGTGGGGTTTTCAGGCCTTTTGTTTGTATACTTTTACCACTTCCATTGATAAGACTCTTTTGGGGATGAAAAAAGAAGGTGAGATGAAATTCAAGCTGATTTGTTTTGTTGTTTAGCTACAGCTCTGGTTAGGGAGAATAAAAAAAAGATGTTTTGTTGAAGAGAGAAGACGAAATGTAGAAATTATTGGCTCAATTTAAACTAAGGGAATCACTTTGGAAGTTGTTGATTTATGCAACCCCTGCTTCTATTTGCATAGATAACTGAGTTAGCTTTATAAGAGTTTAGAGTTCCCTCGCTCACAGATATTTTATTCATGGGTTATTGCCCTTAAAAACACTTAACTATGAAGGAAGTCCTCTAAAGGAAATTCAGCCTCTGAAATGAGGCTTACAACTATTACACCAAAGATCTGACAGGCACAACTTACCTCCTTTGGCTTAATGATGATGTTGTTGCCTTGGTCACAATCTTTCTTTTGTTCATTTACATGGCACAGGAGCAAAAACACAATTTGCCATAGTGGCTTGCACATTAATGAATACAACATAAGGGGCTTCCCAGGTGGTGCAGTGGTAAAGAATCCACTTGCCAATGCAAGAGATTAGGGCTCAATCCCTGGGTCCAGAAGATTCCCTGGAGAAAGATATGGCAACCTGCTCCAGTATTCCTGCCTGGAAAATTGAATGGACAGAGAAGCCTGGTGGGCTCCAGTCCACTGGGGACCAAAGAGTCAGCCATCACTGAGCACGCATGTATTCTTAAGACCAAATTACAGGGCTGTACTCTTCCTCAAGCTGATAGCTCACTCTGATGTTTTTCCGTGGCAATGACAGATGCCCTGGTACCTATATAACCTCCAGAATAGGAGTTCAGTAAATGTAGTATCTATACAATTTTGGAAGCCTTGAAATTAGTGAAATTCATTTCTGTGATTCCTTAAAGTGAAAAATAAACATTTTTGCAAACAATAACTTTCTAACATTTTACCTCATATCTTAAAAAAAAAAAAAAAAGACAGTTCAAACTGAGAAATGTAAAGGAAAAGAACAAAATAAAAACCACTTTTAATGAACCACACTGCTGCACTCTCTGATGAATAGGGAAGTCTCAGCTTCTAGGTGCCTTTAGTCCCCATCCTGCCACTGTCCTGTTTGTCAAACAAAGCAAGCACCTGTTGAGATGGAAGCTCTGCTGGGAGTCTCCACAAGTTCCACGATCCAAATGATGGAACATCATGAGCCGCAAGTGCACTGGCAGAACATTATCATAATAGCCCGACCTCCTGAGTTTTTCCTGATTACCTGGATCTTACCTCCCAAAGGGAAAATGACTTCAAAGACTGAACCTCTTGCCTGAGTTTTTCAAAGATTCAGCAACTTAGAGCTACAGATTCTCCCCAGCTTGTTTTCAACACGCACAATAATGACAGAAAACGAGCTGAGTCCCCTTAAGAGTCCAGGAGGATGTGGAAGCAGCGCCCTCACCACTGGCAAGTCTCTTTACACAGAGCTGCACACTGGCCTCTGTCATTTTAGGTACAGGAAGAGGAAGGCTACAGACTCCTTTGTATTTCCTTCGCCAGTTGTTTTTACTTTAACATATTTAAAAGGGAGCTGTAGCTTCCAAAGTCCATTTGGAAAGCCGAACAGATTAAAAAGAGTTTCAAAAGAGTGCTAGCCCAAATCCTGTTGAAACTTTTAATTAGTCTGATGTTATTTTTAGACTCTCTCAAAGCTCCATAATTGAGCCCTTTGCAGTTGTACAAACAAATAGAAACCTTGTAAGATCTTGAAATTCATGATAGTTTACTAATGAAGTCAGCTTGGAAAACTCGTCATTGAATATTGTAATTTGATTGCCATCTTATTCTGATTGGACCCTGGTTTTGCATTTAAATGAGTATATATTATTTGAAATGCAAAACAGCATGTTATCTGGGGTATTTTGCAGGAACAGACAAGATTAAAAACATCTAATGTTCCATTTTATAAAAACATTACAAAATGGAAGTGTAGAGCTGACTTTTAAAATTTATTAGTTACAGCTTACAATAATTGGACATTAATTAATCCTAAATTGCAAGACATTTCTGCGGAAATGCATATTACATCCTTCTCATCAGTACTTAGCAGATACATTAGTATATTATTTTTGTTTGGGATGCTGAAGGCACGAAGGGCAATTTCTTCCTAAAGCAGTTGCTGCTACAGAAATTGACTGTTGCTCATGTGAGTTTAACACAATAGATCACCAATTACTGATTTGCAACAACTGACCTTGAGTATCCAATTAAAAAAAAAAAAAAAAGCTGTAGTCGGAGCTGAGGCAAGCTGAATTCATGAATTAGGTTATGTGTCGGCTTGTTCCAAGCTTTGATTTTTGTCCGCCTTTGTGTTTTTAGATGGCTTGGAAAGAAATTTTCTGATGCTGTAACCCTTTATTCTTCTTCTCAACTGTGGCTTTTGTGTCTTACATAGAAAATTGTTTTCAATCACATCATCCAAAAAAGAAGATCTCTGTTTGAGAAGAGCATGGAGGTCTCTGGCAGCCATCTCTGTATTTGATTGTTTGGCTGTCAGAAGTTTCCACTACATCTATTCTCAGACACATGTAGTTACTTATAACCTATTATGCTGATTTTTTTTCCCCCCTTCAAGGCCTTGTTGACAAAAGATTGTCAAAACAGGACCTGGGATTTATAAGTATGTTATCCAGGTCTTTGATATAAGTTTTAATTATTTAGATATTATATACAGTGAATTGTAATCTGTGAAAGAAAACTCTATGTGGAACTTAGACAAAGACATTCTTTCCCCTCTTTCATATTCCTGAGCTCAAATCTAGGGATGGAAAAACAAGAGTTCCTAGTGGCTTCAAGAGGAAGGAAGATGGTGGCAACTACAATGTCTACAGCGGCGGTGGGAATAGCAGAGAAGTGGCGTGACTCCACACCTGAGCTTTGGTCAGGCCTGTGCCAGCATGGTGTTAATTCAACCTCAGGTCAGCCCTAATGGGCAGTTCTAAGAGTTGTCACGAAATTTTCTGCCATCTGTAAAGTGCACACAAGTACCACTGTCGTATAATCCATTTGGAGAATTCTGCTGAAGTAATTTTAATTTCTGAGATACTAAGACTAGGAAAGTCTGCATTTAATCCTTCACTTTCAACCCAGTGGCCAAAATGCATGAAATACCACTTTTTAAAACGAGGATAAGTCAAATTTTCTGAACTCAAATAAAGCTTAAAATCAAACTGCCCTAGAGAAAAGATACTTAAATGTTGAGAGAAAATCTAAATGATCTTTCTATTAAATAGGGATCATGTACTGGATCAGGACAGATGTGGGCTTGAGCGAGGTCAGAGGCCCACATCTTATGAAACTTATTATAAGTGAATGAGAGCTGCCAGCTTCCTATATGGCCCTATATGCCCAACCAAGCAAAATGATATGAGGATTAACATATTAGCTGGTCCAACAAAGTCTCTCCTAGTTTTTTTTTAAACTGGAACAGAGGAAAATATCCTCTTTTCTCTGTTGGAAAAAGTGAGAATACGTGAACCCAAGTTTCCAGTTGCTATGACTCAAGCATCATTGATAAAGCTGACCAAAGAGAATATAATTGAACTGAAAGAGAAGCATGGGCCAGGGATAAGGAGCCATGCTATCTGAGTCAGTTGTTCCGGTTGTTCCAGAGTCATTGCTTTTCTTCCCCAGGTTTACTTATTCTTGCCAATAAATCCCCCATTTTAGCCTAAGCTTGTTTGAGTTGTGTTTATCTCACTTGCAAGGAAGAACTATCCTCTTTCATACACAGAATTCATTTCTCCTTTCTGTCCCCTCCGTGGCAAAGGACTGAAGGGAAGATTGGCCATACAGTATAAGTTTTCTCTGAACTAAATCCCCATCCAAAAGTAGAGCTAGAAGATAATATGCTTAACTATCATCTCACTTGTCATATGTCAAATACAAAACTGCTTTTCTGTTTTTTGGATTCAGCCGCATTCTTGATTTTAATTTATTACTTATTTGAGGTTTTCCAGAGTATGCACCTTGAACATCTCAGGCTTCTAAGAAAAGACTGAAATGTTCAAATTGAGTAATACATGGCAACACAACTAGTTAAGTGTGTATCTTGCCCCCTAAAAGAACACTTTAAGACTTGGGCTCTGATGGCACAAGGGGTACAAAGGCAAAGGAAGAATCAAAGTTCATTATGAGTCTGGGTGATTAACAGTGTAGGACAAGAAGCCAAAAATGGGATTTTGGTAAGAAGTAATCGCTGCCACATATGGGGTCACACAGAGATGGACACGACTAAAGCGACTTAGCAGTAGCAGCAGCAATCAAAAAAGTAATGGAATCAAAATGCGATGGTATCCTAAAAGTTATTGTTAAAAAGGATGTAAAAAGAAAGTGTTAAACATGGTGTTAAAATGCAAACGTTTAAGAGAAATATAATTTAAAAAAGGCTTGGCTTTGACAGTTGTGGCATTATTAACCTTCAAAAGAGCTACTTTTGACATGTGAAGCAGATGAACGTCAAACTACAACAGACAAACAACAAATGAAAACCGAAGAGAGAAATGGGAAGAGAAAACAAAGGGGGACACACAGAAGAAAGAGTCAGAAAAAGGTTCTCGAGATTATGGAATGCAAATCTAATACAGTTATGTAAAGTTTAAAAATAAAATTAAATTAAAAAAAAAAAAAAAGAGCAAAAAAAAAAAAAAAAAAGAAAGGAACCAATGAGTAAGCGCATCACTTAGCTGACAAAGAAAGACAAACAGAAAAATAAAGAGAAGTAATAATGCAATGATGTTCTGAAAAGGGAAACAGGGAACTAAGGGAACTTGAGTTGGGTTATCTAAAGTTCACAAGTAGGTTAGGTCATCTAATGTGCCCGAGGAGGATGAGTATGGAGTGCTGGGGAAGCTGAAGATCTGGAACATTTGGAGGACATACCCTGTGGCAGGGTCAATAAGAATCAACTGAATACTATCATTACATATGCTTATGAAACATCAGTTACTATTTTATAATGTATGTTTCTTTAGACATAATAAATATGCCTTTACATTTTTTTTCCACCAACTATTGACAGTCTAGGAACTTGGTCAAGGGAGATGGAAGACAGGGAAATGTAAGAATTCACTAACATAGCTGACCATAGGGTTCAGGTTTGGTAGTGAGGCAAACAGAACAAGGAGGAGGCCGGGATCTTGGAATTAGAGATAGGGCTTGAGGGACCAGAGAAGGCAACGGCACCCCACTCCAGTACTCTTGCCTAGAAAATCCCATGGATGGAGGAGCCTGGTAGGCTGCAGTCCATGGGGTCGCTAAGAGTTGGACATGACTGAGCAACTTCACTTTCACTTTTCACTTTCATGCATTGGAGAAGGAAATGGCAACCCACTCCAGTGTTCTTGCCTGGAGAATCCCAGGGATGGGGGAGTCTGGTGGGCTGCCGTCTATGGGGTCACACAGAGTTGGACATGACTGAAGTGACTTAGCAGCAGCAGCAGCAGCTTGAGGGACTGGAGTTCACCAATTATTTATGTAACTACAAATAGGTTTTGAGCTCCTACGGTGTTCAAGTAGTGTGCAGAGGACCTGGGATAACAATGATGAACAAGATGGGTTTCCCCTCTGGCAGCCACAGTTTAGTTAAAGAGATAGCTACATACAAAAGCAGAATTCAGTAGAAGTGAGGAACTGGGAAATAAGGAAAGAAATGGTGGTCAGAGAGGAGAGTTTCCAAATTAGGTATGTAGGGGAAAAAGGCTAAATAGCAAGGAGATTTTAGGTGTCCATTTTAATTGTATATACTGTATTTGTGTAGTTTGTATACATATCAAAAGAGAGTTGAGGGCAGGAGTGGAGGGACAAGAGGCTTTGACTTAGAAACCAACACTCTCTTTTTATTGTTGTTCTTGTTGTGACCACAAAAGGAATTGGCTCCAAGTCATTTTTGGCATTCTCATTCCTTCTACCCTAAACTGAATTATGATCCAATGTCAATTTCTTAATCCATAAATCTGGCTTGACATTTCATGTGCTTCTAATAGACGGTACTAGAAAAGCTATTTCTGACTTAAGCTCCATAAAGGAAATGAGGAAAATGCAGAGAAGGCTTCAGGCTAATCTATAAAGTAATTTGAGTTCTATGCCAGAAAACTCTTCCTCAATTCATCTCAGGAGGTGATCTGAAGAACTGTCGCTTCTTTGTGACACACAGAGGTCTAAGACCATAAGTTCAATATAATTAACTACATTTCTGTGTCTATAGAGCATCACTGGAGATTTCTGCAAAGTAAAACAGTTAAACCAGTTGGATGGCACCATGTAGCCAATACTCCTCACCCCTACTCACTGTACCATCTACACTTTTGTTCAATTTTTAAAAAACTGAATTCAGGTGTATCAGTTTGGATGTGGACAAAGTTTAAAGACAAGCTAAGGCTGCAAACACAAGTATCTACAAGGGTCAAGCGGTTGGAAGAAGTGAGTGAAGCAAAAAAAGCAAAAGCTGGACAATAAACACCGTCAGCTTCCATGTTCAGCTGATGTTCAGTGGGGTAGGCACTGCAGCAAGCTGGTAAGTCTTGGGGCAGTTGCCTGTCAGTAATAGCCTATTATTGCCATGGGGAAATGTCAGCCCAGTGTTACCAGATCTTCCAACTTTTTCCACAGTCTGGAAAATACAAATTTTACTTGCAAACTGATTTAAAAAGTTGGCTTCTAATTCAATTCAAAGTAAGTTATAGGCTGAACTAAACCCACTTGTCAGCCTCAATAAACTTTTAACTGGTTTGTATTCTCTGCTTCAGAATTCAGTTCTCACATGGATGTTTGGGAATTGCATGGCCATGGTCTAAAACCCTGATGTGCACACTCAGGTTACCGCAACCAGTCTTGGATGAGCTGCACGGGAGGTAACCAGATGCAAGGGACAGTTTATTTTAAAATGTTGCTTCTACATCTCCTCTATTTAAGAAACTATTTCAATGCTGTGTATATAGGCTCTTAAGATACACAGATCAATTGTAGCATGGTTCTGTTCCAAACGTGTAACAAAGACAGGTAATTTCTGTGTTCATCACTACCACTCTGGAATTGTTTTCTCCTGTTGCCATGGTTTCCATTCTGAAAATCAGAAGCATTCAACACTTCCTTCCTATTCATCCTCAGGGACAGAGTGGAAACGAACTTTTGAAAAGAAAGAAAAGCTTGTGTACAAGTCACTACAAAGTTTGGTCCACTAATGCTCTTGTCCGAAGAGGTACTTTAGCCCCTGGCCTCCAGAAAATAATAAAAACATGGGCTCCTTAAGTCTGATTATCCTTCAAATTCTAGTTCAGCCTCCTCATTTCTTAGAAAAATAAAACTGAGGAGCGAAAAGTATTAGCTGTTGTGTTGTTACGTCGCTAAATCACGTACAACTATTTGCGACCCCATCAACTGCAGCACACCAGGCTTCCCAGTCTTCCACTGTCTCCTGGAGTTTGCCCAAGTTCATGTCCACTGAGTCAGTGATGCTATCTAACCATCTCATCTTCGGCCACCCTCTTCTGCTGCCTTCAGTCTTTTCCAGCATCAGGATCTTTTCCAGAATCTGCTCTTCACGTCGGGTGGCCAGAGTATTGGAGCTTCAGCTGGTAGGTTATCAGATGTCAACTCCACAGACTCTCATATGTCATAAAATTAGTGCTGCAAAGTCTTCTGAAATCAATGCTCCTTAGGTAAAGTAGCACTCGGAGCCAGAATTCATTTAAGTCACAGCCTGGCGGTGTTTCTATAGTATCCATGCACTACCCACAGGCTTCTCAGCCTTGCCTAAGAAGCTTCAAATAATAGGAAAAATGAACACAAAAAGGCTTTAAAAATGGAAGCAGTTTGTTGGCTCTTTACTATTAAATTTTCAGAGGTAGGGTGGACTTCAAACACAATTTGAGCAACCATTTCATTTCCATCATGGTGATCATGATCATCTTTATCACCATCATAGCAAATTGTTAAATTACGTTTATATGTGTTAACTACTATTCTAAGTATTTCACAAATATTTACTCTATAATTTTCACCATACTCCCATGAGATGGGTACTGTTATAACCTGATTTTATCCTTGAGAAAACCGAGGCACTGAGAGCTTAAACCCCCCAAGTTTGCATTGTAGGGCAAGGATACATACTCGGGCTACTGATTCCAGAGCCCTTGCTCTTAGCCTCTGCACAAAGATTCAGATTGAACTAGTCAAGGATAATCCTTAGGGATCAGTGGTTTTAAAAATATCTCTCAGGCAGATTGTGATATGCTCCCAAGGTGGAAAACTAGTGCTGTTAACAGGGGGTTAAGAGGTGCAACTGATGTAGAGTAGGCAATCTGAAGGTCCACGGCAAGGAATACCATGTTGGAATTTAGGCCTAACTGCTGCTCTGCGATGCTTACATCCCAATGGAAAAGAGGAGTAAACACCATCCACTGATGGAAGAAACTTCTGGATGGAACTGCTGAGCACTGCTGAGCACAATGACTGCCCCTGCAGGGATCCTTTGCCCGAAGAACTCAGATATTACCGCCACAGTATGTTTGCAGGGTGTCCATTACCTGGGTATTACAATTTTTATATTATGGCAGTCAGAGACTGATTATAATTAGGAAAGAGAGAAAAACTTCCCAGGGACATGGTGCTTCACTATAGATCCCCTGCCTCTAACTCTCGATGCAGAAATCTTTGCAAGAGTACTTTCATGGATCTCAATGACAACAATTAAGCTTGAAGAGCATGAGAAGACATTTTAATCAGAAGCTAATTAAGAACAATGGGGGCATATGTATCACTGATGTGTCTCGAGTACTCTGACTGATCTGGGAGATTATTCCATTAATATCTGGATGTAAACAGACACCGACATTTTCTCAGGATGAAGCAACTGCACTCTGAAGTTTCCACCTCCAAATCTGGCTTTTACTTATTAGATGACAAATAAAAATGAGCAACATTTACCTTTCTGGGGAAGATGTCAGCTGCTGATTCCACATTTTAGGACAGCATCAAGTGTAATACCTGAAACAACAGTGGTCAAGAAACCAGTGCTAATCATATTTAATTGTTGCTCCATTATAAAATAAGACTAAGAATATGTCTGGCCATAAACACAGAGGGATAGATTCTGTAATAGAAATATAAAAAAAAAAAAATAAAAAAGCCAAAGTAACCATCGTAGTAGTATGTGTAAGTTTTACCTTCTGTTAGTGTTGGACACAATACAAACACAATAGGGCATTTTCAGGGAGGAGGAAGTTCTCTTTGGCATACAGTCTCTGCTTCAATCAAGCAATCAGTCCATAGTGTCTCCCCTTCCCAAAACAATTGGGTTGTTTCCCTCTAAATTAGCTTGGCATCTTTAAGTCCATGCTCTCTCAGGAACCATGCTTGCTAATCAATGGTGCTTGCTCTGTGACCCCAGTTTCCCTGGTCATGCTTCTCAAAGAGGCTGTCCAGGAAACTTCCTTCTAACCTTGTTTACACTGCTGGTAACAGATAACAGAGATCCTCATTATGTAAGGAGTGAATTTTGCATATGGAGAATTCTACCATATGACTTCTGACTGACTTCCCAGCATTTTCCTCCAGTCCCTTCTCAAGTGAGCACTGAAATACATGTCAGGCAATCTGGGTTGTAATCTCACCGGCGCCAATGTCTACCACTCTAAGTTATTTAAACTCCTCTGAACTTCACGTTTCTTGCTTCACAAAACAAAATACAGATGAGATGATTTTAGAGTCTTCCAAAATTAAAGGTGTTTGAATGCTATTTATTTTTCCTTCTGGCTTTCCTGTCTCCTCTTCAGTCCCTGTCATAGTCATTTTGGTTTCCATGTTTTACCAGGTCTTTTTGTTCAAGGAGTAATTTTTGTTCTCATATTCATTGATGTATTAATATTCTACCCATTCTTTTAAAAAATTTATTTATGTGCTGGTTACAGTATTTTCTTCTGAACGCTATAGATTTTTTTTTTTTTAATTTATGGCTCTGCTGGGTCTTCGTTGTGGCGCACGGGCTCTTCGTTGTGGCGCACGGGCTCTTCGTTGTGGCGCACAGGCTCTGTGTTCTGGTACACGGGTTCTTCGTTGTGGTGTACGGGCTCTTGTTGCAGTGAGCGGGCTCTTTCTAGTTGTGGTGAGCCGAGGCTGCTTTCTACTTCCGGTGGGCGAGCTCCTCGTCGCCGTGGCTTCTCCTGTTGTAGAGCACAGGCTCTAGGGTGCACAGGCTTCAGTAGCTGCAGCTCGCAGGCTCTAGAGCGCAGGCTCAGCAGTTGCGGTGCATGGGCTTAGTTGTCCTGGGGAATGTGAAATCTTAGTTCCCAGACAAGAAACAGAACCCATGTTCCCTGCACTGGCAGGTGGATTCTTAACCACTGACAACCAGGGAAGTCTCAATATTCTACCTATTCTTTAAAGTTCTTCTCAAGTCCCAATTTCTTCAAAGAATTTTTCCAACATGTGTGAGTGTGTGTATGTGTAAAGGCAGGTGGGCAGGACAGCTATTTGTTGGGCCACGTGCCAGGGTTATAAAGATGAATGAGAGACATGTGATTCATGGAATTTAATTGAATGGGATAATAGCATCACTGGTTAATCCCATTAATAATTCTTGGGAAATAAAAACAGACTCTAGGTGATACAATAAAGTCTAACTTTCTTTTCCTTTGTGCTCATTCTAGTTTCACTTGCTCATAGAGTGCCACATGCATAGGCCCTGCACGTGGCACTTCAGATCAAGTTTCTAGTGTGAAATGGCTGCGTCCATCACTTCTGCTCATGGACCATGACACCTCAATTCAGGATGGTGGAGGCAGACTATGTGCACTTCAATCTGGAGCGCCACGGGCAGCACAGCTATGACTGACTGGTAAGAATTCTGCCTCCTCCCCACTGACGAGAACCCTATGAAAGAGCCTCACTGATGGCCTTTTGGGGAGAGCAAGTACTCCAGAGTATAAGCTTGCAGCTCTCTATTCTTTGATTAAAGAATAAAGCTATCCTTTGCTTCTGAATTGAATTCTATTGATTTGAATGACATTAGGCAGAAGGACCCTTGTTTAGGACCAACTCAGGAGGGGAGGTAACAAAATTCTGGTGACCCAGATGGGATAGATCATGGCCTTTTCCATCTGCACTTACCCACTAGGCTCTTGACTCACTCCAACTCCAGAGATAGGATGGCAGAGGCTTTGGGAGGTTACATGAGGACGACCAACTCTGGTCCTTGAGTTCACTCTGATGGGGTAGAAGGGTGGCAGCCTTTGGCCAAATGCAGAGCAACTTGGACCAGCAACTGATATTCAAGTGGTACAGCATAGCCCCCAGAGTATCCTCTTGAATGGACCATACTGTAGCATCACTGGGGATCAGAGACTGAATCCCACGTGTGCCTGCCTGCTGCATCTGGCCGGTCTTCCCGAGGTGCCAGACACCTGGGGATGCTGAGGATCCATGGATAAGAGAGAGCTGCAGCAGTCTTGCCCACTGTTTCACCCTGTCATCTTGACTCCTGTGTAAGGCAGCAGTGGCTACACCCAGGGCTTTATAGTTCTCACCAATGCCCAGGAGTCAACAGTAACATTCTCCATAGGCCCTTTCAGTTTCGTAAAGAAAAGTAGCCAACCTCATGAGCCAAGAGGCGAGGCTGGGAAAAGGCTCAGGTAATGAGGACTGCCTAACAAGATGGAATGAGGACACATAATCTGAGTTCAAGGACAGGCACAAGGGATGCCTGAGTATTAAAAAGTGTCAAGGTAGATGTACAACCAGTAACTTGATCTCTTCTAGTCAGTGCTGGGGAACCCTGTGAGCCACTCACAAGATCAGGAACGCTATTATGGGAAGCCCCGGGAGCTACTGGCAAGAACAGGAAACACCCACCACCCAACCTCTCCTCCTCACACTGCTTATGAGATGAGCCTTGGGTGATTCTTTACCGATCGAGATTCCACAGGCTCTCCTCCCAGTATCAGTACAGGATACCAGCTGCCTCCGCGATCTGTTGAGTACCCCATGGGAATCCTTTCTGATTTCTAGCCTTCACTTTGTGTGAACTCTAAAAACTCCTTTTCAGCTGAAAGGAGGAAAAAACCGCTCTCTCAGACAGACAGGATACTCCCCAACAGACCAAACCAGTCAGGGATTAATGTTGCTAAGCTGCTTTGGCTCAGATGTGGCCCCGTCTAATCTTCCATGGGACATTCTCACTGGGGAGGGACTGACACTCTCAAGCAAATTCAAACTACAAGGGGAACCCCAGTTATATCAGGTGTACTATTCAGACACCTCCTACTGTGGTCTTTTGAGGAATCCAATTAAGAGTCTGGTGCTGGTTCCAAATCTCCTGAATCAGGCAATCTTATTTGGGTCAAATCTTTTCGCATTTGCATGTCCACAAATCACTCCCTTGCTAGTTGGAAACAAATTCATAATAGAACATCTAAGAGACAGAGAAACAAATGTCCACCAAACTGAAGGACTGATGATTAGGGTACATCCTGAAGAATTTGAAGTTTTTAGCTTATTACTCCTTGACTCCAAAACATGTAATCATGAGTAATACAGCCTGGCCCCAGTACTTCTAGGAGGTGGAGAAAGGTGGCCTGTCTTTAAATTACAGAGTCATGGGTCTCTAAATTACAACACCATTTTATAATTGGACCTGCTATGTCAGAGACAAAAGAAATGGGATGAAATTCCCTGTCTAGTTTGTTATGGTCTTATATCAGAACAAAGAACTTCAAAAGGGATGCCTGCTCTCATCCACTGAGGAAATACCAAAGGAGACTAAAAGCTTCCTACCAGTCCCTTGACCCTCCCCATTAGGACCTTCTTGATCTCTTCCCTAACCCTCTTACCCTAACTTCTTCCCACCCTTCCCTCTTCCTTCTTATGTCACAATTTGGGCCACATGCCCAAGGGGCTCCCTCCATAACAAGCCCTCTCCCCTAGAACCCAGTCTAGCAAGTCCACAAAGTGGTACTAATTACCAGTCAGGGTCCACAACCCTCTAGGAAAGTACTCCTTTTGAGGCAGGTCCCTGATGGAGAAGCAGGGCTCATTCAGATATACATCCCATTGACCACTTCTGATCTGTATAACTGGAAAAGTCCTAGTGAGGGATTGAGGAAGGAGCCAGAGACGTTCTGAATAGGAGAATCTTTCAGATCCATGACCCTACTTGGCTGACATCTAGAGCCTCCTCAAAGTATTCCTAAGAAGGAAAGAAAACCCTATGGTATTTCCAAAAGCATGAGATGAAGCAGACACAGAGAACAGAAACAATGCAGGTGACACTATATTCAGACTGAGGAATCAATAGGTCCCAGATAACAAACCTAACAGGGACCACTGAGACAATGCAGAAAGAGGGCGAAAGATGCATTATAAAAATATGATCCTGAGATCCTAAAAAGAATCCAGGCAGGAGAGAAACTTGTTCATTGGAATAAGATAAAGGAAATCAATCAGGAGCCAACAGAAACCCTTTGGCATTTCTACAGTGCCTTGGGGAATGCCTCTGAATCTGACCCTGAGTCCTTGCAAGGGAATGCAATCCTGAGATCATATTTTATTTCACAAACTGCCCCTGACATTGGGTATAAACTTCAGAAACTGGAAATAGAACCAGATCACCTCTACTTCTTGCCTGGCCAAGGCTGCCTACCAGGTGTTTAATAATGAAGATGTACAGAAAGAAAAGTCAGAAGATAAAAAGTCTGGAGGCCAGCTCACACACCAGTCGCCCTCCAATGTCAACTGGTTGGGACAGGAATCTGGACTAACCACCTACTGAGACTTGATTCCAGTGAGTGATCTCCAGCCTCCACCAAGGGCTAGCAAGCCAAGGAAACTGGAACCCAAACAGGGCACCATATGTAAACAAGGAGGACCTGGAAGAGAGAATGCTTTTGCCATCCTCAAAGGGGACAGAAATGGCAAATCCTGGCCATCGTTCTTGAAGGTAGATGGTCCAAATATAGAATGAAGGGGCTAAGGGCTCCTAACCTGGAACTCCAATTGACCCCTAAAGAGCCTCAGCTGACATTGAACACGGGAGTAAAGCCTGACAAATTCTTAGTTGACACCAATGCCATTTACTCCATTCTGAATACTAAATCAGGGGTTGTAAAATTATGAGGCTATCAGGGAAATCCCAAGAACAGGTATTCACAGAGCCATCAGAATGTAAACTGGACAAACACATTCTTATATGCCCCCCAAGGCCCTATATCCCTGCCAGGAAGAGATAAATCAGGGGCTACTATTCACCTAATGGGAGACTAATTAGAGACTAGTGCCCCCTTAGACAAAGGGCACAGGATGACAATGCTAATGTCTGAGGACAAAGCTCCCAGACAGAGCAAGTCAATCTCTCTGGACTAAATCCCAAGGTCTGGGCCCAAGAACAGGTAGAATGAGCTGCAGGCACCAGGCCTGTGTTAGCGCATGTAAACCTGGACATACATGACCCAAAGGAAAGCAGTACCCTCTCCACTGAGAGGCCTTAGCAGGCACTGCCCTGTTATACAGGACCTAATTGACCAGGGACTTATTAGACCATGTCAGTCAGTCTGTAACACCCCCATTCTTCCTGGTAAGAAAACCCAGTGGGGAATACCAGATGGTACGGAGCTCTAGGCAGTCAGTGAAGCCACTGAGGATATACACCCAGTAGTATCTAACCCCTGCACCCTGCTGGCCACTTTACTGTCCACTAGGACCTGGTTTTCTGTATTAGAAATGGGAGTCACAGGAAATTTTTGCTTTTGAGTGGCAGGACCCAAACACACAACAAAAACAACAATACAAGGATTTCCTTGGTGGCTCAGCAGTTAAGACTCTGCGTTCCTAATCCAGGGGACTGGGGTTTGATCCCTGATCAGGGAATTAGATCCTGCATGCCTCAACTAAGACTCCCACAGCCAAATAAAAAATGAAAAACAGTACTGCTGCTCCAAGGGTTCAAAAATTCCTCCACCATCTTTGGGGAAACTTTCGCTAAAGACCTAAAAGATCTGTATTTGGAGAAGGGAATCCAGAATACAGACAACATTCTGATTGCCAGTTCTAACTTATAGAGACCTCTGAAAAAATTGCTAACCACCCTGAACAACCTAGTCAATACAGGATAAAAGGTCTCACAGGTCAGAAAAGCCTGTCCCAGCAAAGAAGCCTTTTTGTAGCTCTGCCCCTCCTAAAACTGTAGGACAGTTTAAGGGTTCCCTGGGGATAGCTAGATTTTGTGGCATCTGGGTCTCTATTTATGGTCTAATAGGTAAGCCTCTATATGAAAAATCGAAGGAAAAGATAATAATACTTTTATAGAACTGAGAATACAAAGGATTCTTTTAAGAATTGATCAACCAACTACTTTACGCCCCTGTTCTGGCTCTCCTAGATTTAGCTAAACTTTTTGACTGATACCGGAGAAGGCAATGGCACCCCACTCCAGTACTCTTGCCTAGAAAATCCCATGGATGGAGGAGCTTAGTAGGCTGCAGTCCATGGGGTCGCTGGGAGTCAGACATGACTGAGCGACTTCACTTTCACTTTTCACTTTCATGCATTGGAGAAGGAAATGGCAACCCACTTGCCTGGAGAATCCCAGGGATGGGGGAGCCTGGTAGGCTGCCATCCATGGGGTCACACAGAATTGGACACGACTGAAGTGATTAAGCAGCAGCAGCAGCAGCAGTTTGATTGATACATTCATGACAGAAGGGGAGCTGCCCTTAGGGTATTAGCTCAAAAACTGGGACCCCTTACTGGAGTGGTTGCTTATTTCTCCAAACAATTATATCCAACTGCTAAGGGATGACTTCCTTGCCTACAGGCAGTAGCAGCTACTTAACAACTCTGCTTAAGAAGACTGAAAAGTTAATGCTTGGTCAGCCAATCACTATATGGCCTCTACCTCAGGTTCAGGCTTCACTAAAGCTCTAAGGGAACACAATGGCTATACTCCAAAAGTTTGATTCAAGTTCAGTCTATGCTTTTAGACAACCCAGGGACAACCATAAACCTGTCACCCACTAAATCCTCTCACCCTGCTACCCACAGAAACAGGACCCCTGGAGCATCACTGTATAGAAATCATGCTGCTGCTAAGTCGCTTCAGTCGTGTCTGACTCTGTGCGACCCCATAGACAGCAGCCCACCAGGCTCCCCCATCCCTGGGATTCTCCAGGCAAGAACACTGGAGTGGGTTGCCATTTCCTTCTCCAATGCATGAAAGTGAAAAGTGAAAGTGAAGTTGCTCAGTCGTGTCTGACTCTTAGCAACCCCATGGACTGCAGCCTACCAGGTTCCTCCATCCATGGGATTTTCCAGGCAAGAGTACTGGAGTGGGGTGCCATTGCCTTCTCCCTTAGACACGATTTATTCCTGTCACCCTAGCCTAGGAAGTGAGCCTCTCCCAAACACCTAAGAGCAATGGTTCACAGATGGAAGCAGCTTTATGAGAGAGCAAAAAAAAAAAAAAAAAATTGGAGCAATATATAGTGACCTTCCAGAGTCAAGTCACAGAAGCAAGAAGTCTACCCCAGGAACTTTTGCACAAAAGGTGGAGTTGAAAGCCCTCACCTGTGCTCTGGAATCAGGCCAGGGAGAATCTTAAATATTTACATAGATTCCTGGTATGCTTACACATATCATCCTATACGTACACGAGACTAGAAGGAAACAAGTATGCTTACTGCAGAGAATAAACAAGTAAAACATGGCTTAAGCATATTAAAGCTCTTCAAAGCAGTATAGCTTCCAAAAAAGTAATAGTGATTCACCATAAGGGTCACCAAAAAGAGGATGCAGAGGTAACACAGGGAAAGAACAAGGCAGACACAACTGCTGGAAGGGTGGCCCCAGAGCTAGTAACTTGGCAACTGTCCCTCATGCCTTAAAGACGGATCCATCCAATCACTCTCCCATCTACACAAAGGAAGAATTAGACAAAGCGTGAAGATGGAGCTTCAACAGACATCTAGGAGGCCATGTGTGGCTAGTTAACGAACATGGGCGATACTTCTTTCCTCAAACTGCAGCTTGTCAAGCCTTCAGGGAGGCTCATCAAGGAACTCACTATAAGAGGGAAGCCTAGGTAATTGGTTAGTTAGGTCGTGGTAACTTCTCGCATGGAAAGCGTAGTCATTTGGATAGTTGAGACAGGCCTCATCTGCACTATGAACAGCACCAACACCAGACCCCCTCCTCCTCGCCGAGAGACTCCAGGTAACACTTACGCAACCAGAGGGACACATGCTAGAGAAGACTGGCCGATTTTCACTGTCATGCCAAGAGTATTGGGCACTTTCAGGTATCTCTTGGTGCTAGTAGACTTGGTTTTCTAGGTGGACAGAAGTATTCCTTGCTAGGACTGAAATGGCAGCTGCAATGGCTAAGACATTACCTAAAGAAATAATCCCCAGGTTTGGGCTCCCAGGATTTCTACAAAGTCATACTGGTCCAAGTTTTGTCTCAAGTGACAAAGGGGATAACGAGTGCCCTGAGCATAAAATGGAGCTACCATTCAGCCTGGAGACCCCAACTGATGGGGAAAGTAGAGAGATCCAATCAGACCTTGAACCCAGCCTTGGTCAAGCTAAAGAAAACTGGACTAAGTTGGTTCAGACTGCCCTACTTTCGCAGCAGTTAGCTCCAAGGTGTAAGTTCAAGTTAAGTGCATTTGAACTCGTGTATGGTAGACCCATTTCCCAACCTGAGACAGGACACCTTAGCCCCCCTGAAATGAAACCACTCAAGTATGCCTTCCAGGTAGGAGAAACCATGAAATCTCTCATATCATAATGCTAATTGAGTGCTGCCAGCACCCAGCCACCAGGCCTTCCACCTCTTCTGGCCAGAGACTAGGTGAATCTGAAAACTGGGAAAACCAGCAGCTCTCAAGGTCAGCTCACTCCTAAATGGAATGGGCCTGCCTTGGTGATTCTAACCACACACTCAGTCCTGAAGCTACAGGGATCACTCTGGGCACATCACACTTGAGTGAAGACACTTAGGGAGACAACTTGAGGCAATAAACCCCTTGACTACTCACATGAACCCCTCTCTGACCTGAAGTTCTTATCTTTCAAAAAACAACACAAGGGAGACCCGGGATATTCAACCACGACACTGAGCCTCACCATCAGGGCACACTTGTGCCTACAGGCAAAAGATCTGGGCACCGTCATTTTTAGGAAAAATGTGACATGTGACCATAATTCTCTTGCTAATATGTGGACCATATATCTTAAATATATCTTGGCACCCTTTGTCTCCAAAAGGTGGTCACCCAGGGATACAAATGGTCAGGGGTGAGGCCTGGTCACAATCAAACAGACGTAAAGGCAGCTGGGGAGAAGCTCTGTTCATTCACCCAGGGTTATGATGACACCTCAAATTAGCAGGAAGTAATTACTGAAGATGAGAGGAGGAATAAGGAGCAGGACAAAAGACAGAGGAGGGATTTGTCACTGGCAAATCCCATTAACAACTTCTGGGGAATAAGATTAGAATCTGGATAATAAAGTCTAACCTTTTTCTTTTCCTTTATGCTTCATTTGGTGTCACTTGCTCATAGGTTACTGCAGGCAGCAGCCTTGCACCTGACTGTTCAGACCAGTGTTTCTCCTGAAAAATGGATGTGCCTAGAATCTCAGTTTGGGGATCTATGAGCAGAAGCTCTGTGCCCCTGACACCTTAATTCAAGATGGAGGTGGAGTCGCTGCGCTGGGCACTGGGATCTGAAACCATGAGCAGTGTGCACCTACACACAACCATGAGAACTCAACTCGCTCCCTGTGGACAAAAACCAAACAAAGCAGCCCTGCAGGCCATGGTCTTTTAGGGAGAGCAGGTACTCTGCAGTGCAACTTTGCAAATCTCCATTCTTTGATTAAAGAATAAAGCGTTCCCTTTGCTTCTGAACCAAATGCAGTCTGCTATTGGCACAAACGGCACCAGGCAGAGAGACCTTTGCTGGGGACCCATCTGGGAGAGTTGGTAAACAATAGTACCTCCACTTTTCATTTAAAAAAATTGAGGCTCAGACAAGTTAAATAAGTTTCCCAAGGCCCAGAATTAGCACAGAGTTAGCCTGGCGCGCTGTAGTCCATGGGGTCACAAAGAGTTGGAGATGACTGGATGACTGAACAACAGAGTTAGCAAAGAGCAGAATTCAGGTCTTTGAGACTGCAAAAATCTTTTCTTAACCATCCTGCTATTATGTAGCTTACTATGTAGCCAGCTCTTGTGCCATGCTGAGTCCTGTCTGACTCTTTGCGACCCTATGGACTGTTAGCTCTCCAGGCTCCTCTGTCCATGGAATTTTCCAGGCGAGAATACTGGAATGGGTTGCCATTTCCTACTCCAGGGGATCTTCCTTACCCAGGGATTGAACCCACGTCTCTTGCATCTCCTGCACTGGCAGGTAATTCTTTGCCACTGAACCACCTGGGAAGCCCACATAGCCAGCACACCATGGCAAAGATGTGGCAAGTGCTCACACTTCCCCTTCCTATGGCATGATGAACATTAGTCCTGAAGTTACTTCCTTCTGAGTCTGGCAAAGTAAGATAATCCCTGGTTACACAGTTTTCCAGCCATTTACTTCCAGTTGGTAGGAAGTGGCGCTTGAGATGAAACTTTCAGTATGTGCTATCTTAACTGATGTCTGTTCCAGAACATCAAGAATCACTGATAGAATAATTCACTGAGAATTAATTATGTTTCATTTCATTGTTATTTAACTATTTCTGTTGTAGGATACATCTTATCTTTCAACAACCTTTAATTTCCACATGAACAGAGACACAACGTCTTTTATTAATATACACTCCATTGTACCTAACGTTATTGACATGGATTATGTGTGCTCAGTAAGCACTTTGCAGGAGGCACAGGGAAGAGAAGTGAATGCATGAACGCATTCATGCTGTTTTCAGTGTAAGTAACGCCTGAAGCAAAGGTTTCCTTCTGTGACCCAAGTCCCCAGTACATGAGGTAGGGAAACATAAGATTTTTTTTCCCCCTGTCCTTTGAGCACTGTAAAAGTGTGGAGGGATATAGTTCCAGGATTTTTAGAGAGAAGAGAAAGAAGACTTTGTCCCCTAACTAGTTAGAGGAAAACTGATGCTCATCATTAAATAATCTGAGGGATTCTGCATTGATAGATGAAGAGAAGTCTTTCCTGCTGCCATCTCCTCCCCTACAGCAGACTGGATTAAATTCCCCTTCCTGGTGTTCTCACGCTCCCCAGTTAATACTGAGCATCTCCCCTGCCTTGTTATCTTTGCCCTCTCTGAACATCCAGGAGTCTCTGACACATAGAACACTTCAATAAATATCTGTTGCATGAATGAATGTATATTGCTGTGACTTCAGAAGCTTTAGGTATGGGCTGGGATAATAGGCCTCTCATTTGATTATAAACATTGTGAATTCCCTAATTATTTTTTTAAAAACAGCACTTTTCTTTCTACAGTAAGAAATAAAAGGTAAATAAAAAGGATTCCATCGGGGCAACGTTTTGTGGGGACACAATTATACAAACATAAATGACTCAAACTCTTGCTAGAAATGAGAAGAAGGAAGATACAGGGGAGCACCAGAAATATGGAATGAGGGAGTCTGGAAGTAGGGGATAGTTACTGAATTAGTGGGGTAGAGACCCTGGAGACTATAAGAATGGCTAATAGTTATTAAGCTCTTACTGTGCGTCAGCTTTATTCCAAGCAATATTTCCTGGATTAACTTTCCATAGCTTTATGGATTAACTAATATTATAATCTCTACTTTATAGAGGATGAGCTTGAAGCACAAAAGATTGAACAATGTAACCAAAATCACAAAGCTAGGAAGTCTTCAAGTAAGGTTTGGAATCCAAGTAGCTTACCTCCAGCCCATGCCCTTGACCTCTGCACTCTCCTCTCTCTGCAGAAAATAAGCTTTTGCCTTCTTTCCTATTCTGCTTAGAGCCAGCCCTTACATGATTCCATCTGATACATTCAAGGTTTCTATTCCTAATATAATATGAAGGCAAGGTCTACTTACAGTTGTTCTCTTACAGTTGTTCCTAATTTTATTCTATTTGTTTTTACTTGGAATGCCTGGGGGATTTAATAAAGGTATTCCAATACATGTGCACAATCCTGAAAAAAAAAATCAATAGATGGAATGGAAATGAAGTGAGATGTAAGCAAAATTTCTGTATTGAAATCATATCATTCACTGGAGACTACCACTCTGCTTCTGTGAGGAAGTAAGCAGCCCCATGCTTCTGCATGTTTAAGATGTCCTAGTCTAGAAAGCTGTTCTAATCAACTAGTAGCTGGAAGCTATATTACTGAACTTTGCGTTACAAGCCATGGTGGATGCCATGCTGACACACCATAGTTTTCATCTGATGATCTCAATCTGCTTAGAGTATAATAGCGTCTCTCAACCTTTACCATCTTAAGCACCACTCAGAGATTGAATCATCACAGGGAGGCCAAATGGAATGCATGCAATGGGTCGTATAATGGGATGGTTGTTTTGTTATATAATGTAACAATCATTCCAAATAAAAAATGCTGGGTGTCTAAGGAGTATATTTACACTGGAGCAAATCTGTAGGCTGGGGTCACTGCAGGACAAGCAGAATAGGCACTATGGGATCTAGCTATGCAATATTGTTTAAGGCCTTTAATCCTACTGCAAGAAACTCTCTGTAACACTTAGACATTCATTCTGCCAACAACAATTCGCTGAGTTCTTGTTATGGGTCAGACATTTGCAGTCGAGGTACAGAGTCATGTTTGAGCTAATACATAATTATGATAATGTGTGATGAGATCTGTAATAGGAGGGAGGTGCTGTCCGTCCCAGGAACTCAGCACAGCATATGAGATTTTTCCCTTCTGGGTGCCGCTAGCTTCATCTTCCTCCTCTTCTCCCAATTTGACCTAGTTCTAGACACACTGGAATTCTGGAAATGTCATTAAAAGGCCACTGTTTTTCACAATATCATGGTGTCTACAGCTGTTACTTCTGCTTTAAATGACACTCTTCATCTTCTCTGCCTGCTGAACTTTTACTTATCTTTTAAGGTTTAGTTCAAATGCAAACTCCATGTTGAAGCCTCCCTTTATTTCTCCATCTTTCTCATTCTTCCATCCCTCAATCAACCTTTCCTTCTATCAACTCCAGAGCATTTTGTCTTTTCCTCTCTTATGACATTTATTATTTGACGTATATTCTATTTTAGCAATTTATAGACATTTTGATTTTTACTCTTATTGGTTTACTAACTCTTTAGGTCAGAAATCATGCATTTCTTCCCCTCTGACACTTACTATCGGAAACTGCATATTGTTCAAAATACTTTTTGATTAGAAAAATGTCGTTTGCTTAAAAGCTATTATCAAATTTATATGTTACATCATTTAATTTTCAGAATCATCCTGCAAGATAAATTTTTTTCTGGCTTCATTCACTTTATTTTTCTCATAAAACTAGGTGGTGGCTACCAGCTAGAGCCTGGGCTATCTGCATGGAAAGTCTGATGTGGGTCTTTATAAGGTGGTCAGTGAACTCCTGATATGGAGACCTGGTGAACACTTTATAATGAGATCAGGGGTGAACTGCCAGTAGATCTTGGAAATGGCATCAAAGTGGCTTTGGTGAAGTTGCCCAGGGTGGTGGTGCAGCCCTCAGCAGAAGGGTAGCAGTTGTCAATTCTGGCCATCAGCAGTAGCTTCTTGGGCACAGGGGCTGAGATGATGCCAGTACCCCTGGGGCAGGGATGAGAGGCACCAGCCACAGCGGGCAGTCACCTTGCAGGGGATGGTATGGGGTTTGCTGATCTTGTTACCATAGGAGCCTCATCCAACAGGGTCAATGGAGAGCTGGCCAGGATGATGGTCCCACAGATGGCCCTGGCTACCTCCTGAGAACACTTGACACCCAAAGCAATATGTCTGTCATAATCCCCAGTGGGGACAAATGCCTTCAACCTGGTTCTCTAGCCAGCACAGGTCTGCTTCTGCACAGCCATAATCTTCAAACACTGGGAAAGATTGAGGGCAGGAGGAGAAGGGGACAACAGAGGATGAGATGATTGGATGGCATCACTGACTCAATGGACATGAGTTTGAGCAAACTCCGGGAGATGGTGAAGGACAGGGAAGCCTGGAGCCCTGCAGTCTATGGGGTCATAAAGAGTTGAACACAAGTGAGCCACTGAACAACAATCTTCAGAACTCTGTCCTTGAGGGATGCCTCCAGGAAAAAGTCAATGATTCCTTGATGAGCAAGGAGAAGAGATAGATCTCCAAAGAGGTGATTTCATGTCCTTAACCAGGTGGCCCAGCTTGGTGACAGAGAGCCACTCCTTGTCCTTGCCTCCATAAGCTCTCGAGCTGAAACCTAGGTCCCAGATGCCACTACAGAAGCCTCCACAGAAGCTATTGTGGCCTCCCATTCCAGGGCTCCCAGGGCCTCGAGCCCTCTTGCAGCACCAGCATCATCTACCATTTTGTATTTTTATGGAGAAGAGCAAGAGAAATATCATCATCATTTTACAAATGAAGAAGCTAAATGGGTTAAATGAGTTGCTCAAAGCCACACAGATCAGAAATGGTGACCTGATCCGGTTTTAATGGTTATTTTTATTCACCAGCCTACAAAGCATAAATGAGACTGGTTGTGTAGCTGCACCTTCATTTTTATATCCTTGTTACTCAAAATGTGATTGACAGATGATCAGTCAGAATGGCATCACGTGGAAGACTCTAAGAATGCAAAGTCTTAGGCCCATCTTACACCTAAGAAATCAGAACTTACATTATGAGCACTCACCTCAAATACTCTTACAGACATTAAAGAATCAGAAGCACCTATCACTTTCAGTTTTAATCCTAGGTTCATTATGGTTCCTGTTATTTTCAAAACTTCCTAGTTTATACAATTTACCTCAGACACACAGAAAATTGATGCTCATTAAGACACACAATTGATAAGCAGATGAAAGCCTACAATTATGGATTTGGGCATATCTATCCCAGAAGAATAGCAGAACCTTCCCTAACTTTCTTCTTTTCTTGTTTTTCCACCTACTCCAATCATTCTTTGAAAGAAGAGGGTTGGTTAAAAGTCTGAGTGATTCACAGATGTGAAAATATTTTGAGTGCCTCTCATGAGGATTCTTAGATTGTAAGGAATAAAGTATGACTCAAGTTAGTGACAAAGAGGGGCAGCTTAAGAACACATCTGGAGTGGTTTAAGTAGTGGGCTAAGTACATGATTGTAATAAACACGTCCTTGCGGAAGTGCTTCTGAACTCCATGTCTTTACAGATCTCAGGGACAGGGGTTTGGGGGTCTTCTCCGAGTGATCTACCACTAATGAAGTTTAGCCACTCCATCTCCTCTCTCCCCATGTCTAAAGTTACCATTGTCTGTTCCTGTGTCATGCCTTTAAACCCAACTCTGACCTTGATCAAAGCACCAGCTTTCAAAGTGTTATCACACACTCATGGTGGTGGTTCTGTTTCTAAGTGACGTGACTGAGATGGACTGTTTTACTCATTCAATATCTATTTTATAGTATGGTTAGAACTTGGCAAAGGTTGAACTAGAGTGAGTATTAAAGATTATGCTGATTATACTATTATTATCAGATTATTAAGCTGCATACATTTGCAGGGAAAGTATTTTTAAAAGCACTTTCAAAAAAGAGCAAGTGGGAAAACTGGGTAATAGGTGGGAGGAAATGTCTAAAAAGATCATTTCTAAGATTCGTCTTGGTGTCCTCTATCTTGGAGGAGAACTGAGCTTATAGTAAATATACAGCAAGGAGTTGTTCTTATTTTTGCTTTCTCTTTCATTCAGTTGATTAGGAACAATTACCAGCACAGAATATTCACCACAGAGCTCTGGAGAAAACATAGGGAAAGCACAAGAGTCAGCTGTTGACTTCTTTTTCTGAATGCTGGAATTGTTTTTCCCTCTTCTATCTGTTGGGTGGCTTTGTAAGGAAGAATGTTCATGTTCACCCTCATGGCACCTCAACACTGATAAGAAATTCATGTAGCTAGAAATTCAATAGCTAGTTTTTAGTTTGTTTTTCCTTTCAAAGAAATCTTATGCAATATGTCTACTCCTATATCAGCAGCAGATGACATATCTGTAGCAAATTTGCTCAACATGCTTACTATTTTCTGGGTCTATCGCAAATGGCAATCCATTTTGGCAGATGGACCCAGAAAATGAAAGCTTCTTTGGGAATTAGATTTAATAGAACTAATTTAGATCTCATGGAGGGAACTGGAGCAAAAGCCACTAGTACAAATAAATACTTTGGTTTGTTTTCATCAGGTAGGTTACTTTGATCCACACTTGCTTATGTTATTACTCTTTCAAATGAATAGTCCTTCTAGAACCTATATTATTTTCCTCTAATTATTACATATCATGAAATATAAAAACAATCAAAGAGTAAACTTTCAAAATGGTCACCAAACTAGCAGTGGATTTTAGAAGTGACAAAGGGTAAGAGTGGGAGACTTTCGCAACTGTCTATAATCTCCTTTAGGCCAACTGGTGTTATCCCCTCATAGACATACAGTCTTACTACTAAAACAATCTTCTTCTTCTTCCCTTTGCTCAGTTGTGTCTGACTCTTTGTGACCCTGTGGACAGTAGCCTACCAGGCTCCGCCATCCATGGGATTTTCCAGGCAAGAATAATGGAGTGGGCTGCCATTTCCTTCTCCAGGGGATCTTCCCAACCCAGGGATCGAACCCAGGTCTCCTGCATTGCAGACAAACGCTTTATTGTCTGAGCCAAATAGGATCACACGATTCCTCTTCTATCTCTTTTGATCAGACTGCCACCTACAATCCACTACAAAATAGAAAGTTTAGAAGTACCATTGTTGCTCTTCCATCAACATTAGCTGGAATAGTCAACTGTTAATAGTCAACTGTCACAAATGCATTCCTGATGGTTTGTTATCCCTGACTCTCTTGCTCAGGACAAAAGAAGAAAATCGTAAAAGATCTCTGGCAAGTTCCTCTAGTGCAGACTTAGTCAAAGATGTTTTTCTCTTTTTCTAGCCATGTTGTGGACTTTTCCACAATATAAGAAAATATAAGAAAAGCAACCATCAGAAGCCAGAAGAATCTCCAGATTCAGGGATGTTGTTATAACTGGGTCAGTTGAACCTGCTTTCAGCTCATTCCACATTGCAAAGCTGTCATAAGACCAGCAGTTTCTTTGGAGCAAATACATTCAAATACCACCAGGTTGTGAGCCTAGGGCTGCAAAAGGTAAACTAGTGTCAGTGAGCACATCGTGTTGAAGAAGCATCATAATAATTGTATAGACAGCAAAAGATTGCTTTTCACTACCATGAAGCAGCCAATTTATAAGGCAAATGCAAACAAGCTATTGTCACCTACCAGGATTGAAACCCCAGAGTAAAAACTCCTAAGCTGTTCATTACAAGCTTAAGTGAGCCCATTAGACTTACATTAGACTTAAGAGAAAAGAGAAAATAGTGCTACTGAACTGTCAGGGATATAAAATTTCTAAATGCAAGAGAAAGATCACCACAAATTCAAAAGCTGAGCCTTATGGTATTATCTATCTTATTTTCAATTTGGAAAATTCATAAAGCCAACACGGGTATTGCTTTTATGAACTTGTTAAAAGAGATGACAGAAGAAATATCTTAGCATCATTTCCATATTTGTCTTTGCTTTTTATTTTTTTCCCTGCTAGGAGTACTGCTGAGACAAAATGGGATTCAGGAGGAACTTGTTTGTTTCTAGTGTATCTGGTGCTGATCAAAAAGAATCAAACAGAAAAGAAACCCATGGTAAAATTTTGAAACCTCATTTTTGTCAGAAGTTTATTTTGATTTTATTATGTTTGATGCTAGTGAGGGATAAGACAGACATGAAAGGTTTTGAGTATAGATTTTTAGAACTGAGTGATGAGCAAAACTGACAATTCATATTCTTATCAAATCCTTTTGAGTCTTACAAAATAGAAGTTTTCTTGAATTTTCTGACATTTTCACATCTCATCCTGCCCCAAACTTGGAGACTCTGACAAACATAAGAGTTGAAAAACATTAGTAAGAAAAAATGTTCAGCAACAGACTTGTTTAGGAAAAAAGGTCTGATTTAGTTGAGATTGAAGTCTCTCTTTATTATAAGGTTTTTGGCTCCACAAGGGTATTTGACCTAAAATCTAACTATCATAAATGAAGAACTGAAGCAGAACATAAATTACAATGCTGAGACAGAGTTTTATATTGCTAGTTTCAGGTTTGTTGAAAATAAAAACCCAAATCAAGAGAAAGTTATCTATGCTGTCTGGGAACTGGCAGCATTTTTGCATAGCCAGGTGATCCCAGGAAATCTTCAAGATGATTACTCTTAGTTTTTAAAAAAAATTATAAAGCAAAGAAACAACTAAATAACCTTTGTGTGTTCTGCACATGGCTCATGGAAGTCCTCTAAGCTCTTTTGACTTTCTTTGGCAAAATGAAAACTTTCCAGTTCAAGGATGCTTTCTTCTTCATCATGTCATCATGTGGCTATCATTACCACTATTATGACTACCACAATTATCTGAATATTTAATAAGTGTACATCTAATGAGCTCCATTAGGCAGTGGAAGCATGAAAGACCTCCACGTCATTAGGCAGGGTAAGTTATCAGAGTTAATCAACAACTGATGGCTGTGGTATATTCCTATTCCAATTGCATCAGCTCCATGGATGCCACATGATTCAGCAAGACAGCTTCTGATTCAGAGAGCTCAAGGATATTATGGTTTCTGAGAACTGAGCAAGCATTCTCTCATGAAATTCTATGCTCCTTCTCAAAAGCACTCCGTCTCTTCCAGATACAATCTCAGAAAACAACTGAACAGTTTGTGAGTTGGAATCATGAGACAAATAGTGGAGGGAATTATATGCAGCAACCAACAGGGTTGTTTCTTGTGCAGTCTGGAAGGGGAATATAATTTTAACCATATTCCCAATGCTAAGAACAGATCTAAAGAGTGTTAACACCACTGATGTTAAGTGTGTGACCTACCTTTTGAATGCATTACACCATTTAGAGCACTGTTTGGAACACTACAGGAGAAATGTATGAGGAAAGAAAGCTTGAAGGGGTACTGGCTTTAATTTTCATTTCGTCTGAATTAGACTGCATTCTAACATCTCAAGTGTACAGATTAGCTACAAAGAGGGAAATAATTCTGAAAGTGTTCTAATCACCACTGCATATGGCCAGACTGCTTGCTAGAAGCAAGGATAGGCGACAGTGCAGAGTGGCAAGAACATTTTGTCCTGCATTAAGCCCTGCTTCCCTCAGACGTGGTGTGTCAGACGCCTGGTACCCTGGTTCTTTGAGCGGGTGAGCCAATTAGCACATTCCCTAGTCTGGAACTGTGGTTGCTGTGTATGTGATCTGCATACTGATTCAGCTGAGATTTGACCTCCTGGGTGGAGAAAACAAGAATCCCAGGTGAGAGAGAACACTGGCCTAGATTTGCCTATCCTTCTCCACTGTTCTTTATTTCCAGGCATACCAAGTATTTTTTTTTTCTGACTAATTTAGAAACTAGAAAGCAGTTCTGTTTCAACTGAAATTTTACATCAATGTATACACTAAAAACTATTAAAAATCATGATTTTGACTTCCCTCTGCAAATGTCAAAAAAGGAAAGCAGGTAGTTCCTTGTAATAGTGACACCCTTGGCCCACATGAGGGCAGTACTAGGTAGTCAAAAGTCTCCAGGAGCTTCCAGGGTGTGCGAAGAGTCTGGCTGGAGACGAAATGTGAGTGCATAAAGCAGAATCAGGTTAGTTTTTCATAAGCACACGATTCCTTAAAGCCAATCATTATACTGTTCTAAATGTTCCTGCTGCAGGAATTAGGAAGGAAAGATGTCTACCAAATTTTCCACCTGCTGGTGCAATCACTTGCCAGGAGATGCTGGAGAAAGTTTGTGATTATTCTGTTTAATGCTACTTTTAACATACAAAATAGGAAACAGACAAACAGACCATTTTTTAAAAATTACATTATCAAATGCTATTCTACATTTGTTTGGGACAGTAAAGGTGTATCTTAGATACAGATTTTCAGTTTCTTATTGTCTGATAGGATGAGTTGTTTTTTTGATACATTTTCAAATAAAGAATTCTAGGGAAGATGGAAATATAAGTGCACATTTATTGTCAGTGGAATTTTACCACTATATTTAGTGCATGGAGATTATAAGTGCCTTAATGATATTGAACAGGTCTTCTTCAGACAGGTCTCTTTAAACAGTTACATAAATGAACATTGGTGTAATTATGCATTCATGTGATCTGAAGAGTTTTCAATGTTGGGAGGAGAAATCTTTTCTACCAAGACTGTTAGGACAGATAATTTTGGTTATCTGTTAGGCATGCTTTAGAAATTCAAGCAAAGACCCACTTTTTAGATGTCCCATTCCAACCTCCAGACCACAGACTTGGAATTAGCTGATGGGCTCCTGATAATGTTAGGTCCAGTGAAAGCAGTGACAAAAGACTATACTAGCCTGGGGCACAACATTACGATGCAAGCTGGACAACTTTTCGAGAGGACTCAATAGGCTCCCCTGTTGGTAGTTCACACTGACCTGAAGAGAAGAGCATTTGCCTCTGATGTCATTAACATTGGCTCCTGAAGTCCTTCTCCCTCGCTGAACGTCCTTCCTTCTCTTCCTTTCCTAGTCTCTGATCTCTGGGATAAAATGAAGCACTGAACTCTCTCCAACTTCTCCCGTAACTTTATCCCCTATTCTGCTGATACACATACCAGAACATTCATTCACACCCATGGAAACTGTTTATCCCCGAGGGGATCATTTGGTACTCAAATGGCTACCCATCTTGTGCCAGAACAATAAGATTATTGGAGAAAACTCAGTGTCTGCCTTTACATTCATTTTCAAAATCTCGTTAGTACAAAGGTTATTTCTCCCATTAAATGGCTACTTAGAATAAGGTATATTAAGAAGTACATCTTTTTGCTTGCTTTAAAGTGGTAGCTTGGAATAGCATGATAGGAACTGTCTTCCTGTTCCATGAATGCTTTAAACATGGGAAGGATCTATTTGCTTTGCCTCCGTCTGGGATCTGGCAAGTAAAATTTCCCTGACTGATTTTTCCCTTTTAGTTTAGAAAATGACTAAAATGGCTATGAATTTGAACCTTGCCATAAGATTACCTTAGTGTCATCTGGCAAGTTGTGATAAGCCAGTGTTATGTAAAAATTGCTGCCCCTAGCCCAGCCCTTCTGGAAGTCAGTACACAAGCTTCATTAACACTTGAGCATTATTATATAATCGCTTTGTCTGCGTGGCTATACTATTTTAATGAGCATACAGGGAAGTGAATTGCATAGAAGATGTAGTGATAAACAACAGATTAATCTTTTTAATAACTTGGGACTTTGGCTGGCTGGATTTTAATTTTCCCCTCTTCTAAAATACTAAGTAGAATCTATAACATGGTAAAATGCTTTCCTATTGCTTTTGGGGTAGAGAAGATGGGATTAAGTTTAACCTATCTCTTTTCACTTGTCAGGTCCCTTAGGGCACCCACATTAAAGCATGGTCTCCTTTGTGTTTTCTGCTCTCGCAGCAAGACTCCCACCTCTCACTTCTTCCCACCCTACTTACTTCTTCCTCTTCCTAGTTCTAAGTCGATCATTAACAAGAGAGAGGAATGAATAAAAAGAGAAAGACAAAAAGTAATTAATTCACTGAAGTGCAGCTGCAAATGAATTTTTGATATAAATTATTAATTTTCTCTTTAATATTTCTGCATTGATACTGCTCTGTATCTGGGGATCGGGAGCGAGAGACTCTTTGCTTCACAGCAACAGTGCCTTGGGTAGAGACAGCAGCGCCTCACAGTAACTAGAGGGCCTTGGGCTAACATGATATGACTCCCGTTCATCAGTAGCATGCTTTTAGCCAGCAGCATTTCAAACAGGCGTAGGTTTTAAAGTCTATGGTGGGGAGAGCAGGCACGAAGGATCGGAATAGTTGGAATAAAAGAGGTCGAATGCCTTATCTTCTGTGTCTTCTGGTGTCAGCTTCCTAAAATATGGAGACTATGACAAAAGCTTAACATGTATGATGATTCTTAAGGAAAAAGGTGGCAGCACAAATTCTGCTCACGTAGGAGGGAGGAAAAAAAAATGCTGGATTATGAAGCAGAAGTTAGAGTAGGTAGGGCTGGGTGTCAAAGGCAAAATAAAGAGCTACAACTCTTTGTGCTTGCTGACCAAGCCTGGGCAGAGGTCTGGGAATGGTTGCGGGGTGGCAAGAGCATGGGGCTGCTGGACTACCTCCTCTGGGGTCCACATCTTCAGTCGGCTCTAAACCCAGATTACAGAAGGCGCCTTTATCACTCCCTTTGCTCAAATCAAATGTTATCAGGAAATCTGCTTTTCTTGACCTCGGCAGCATGTGGATGGAATGTAAACCTAAGCATGCTATGGAAAAACTAAAAATAGTAACAGAAAGCAATAGTACTGCTTCTGTGTTCAAAGATGTTGGCTCTAAATGGCAGAGGAACGATTGTTTCCACTTAAAGTGATTGATATGTCTACATAGACTTGAGAGATAGAATTTCATTACCTATTCTTTCTGCGGGGACTGACTGAACACAGTTTCAAAGGAAATAGGGAGCATATTTGTATAACAGAGTACCACTTTCTTCCACAAAATGGAGAAGGAAAAAAAAAATGGCCAGCATATAAAGGGAAAAATTGTGGATGTTAAATAAAGAAAATAAAGATATTGAAAGAGTGAAGAAATTACTACCACAGAAGAACGTTCAATACATACAGTAATTAGGCTTTTAGCTTTCTGTTCAATGACAGTGAAATATTTCTATTGGTTCACTTGCAGAAGTATTTATTTTTAAATTACCTGTAATGATTAAGCATAGAAAAAAATAAGGATTACAAAAGGCAACCTAACAAAATTCAATTTATTCCATAATAATACTTAAGAACTAATGCTTTCATTTTGTGTAAGGCATTTTGAAGACTTAGAAACTCAAGTTTCCCAATATCTTGCAGACGATTTTAGAAGAGAAAATTAAGAACTATAAACTCTAATTTGGGGTCAAACATAAGGGAAAACAACTTAATGAGCTCCTAAAAATGCAATTTTCTTTTATAAAATGAGATATCCTTCTGTAACCTAAAAAATCTGTTTTCTCTCAAATATTTTTCTCTAATGCTGTTTGGTTACCTCCTAAAGTCATTATTTCCAGCAGTCACAGAAATCCTCAGCTGTGTAGGCGGTCCCAGTAAATTTAGCAGCCAAGCCACATTGTGACATGTTAAGAATAGGCGTCCATAAATCTTCTCCAGCTTCTCTTGAAAAGATTAAATCTTTCTTTTCAAGAATTTGCTAAATTTCTGGAAATGCTGTAATATAATAAATGACTTGTAGACAAGTCTGAAGAGAGAGTAGAAGATAATAGAACCCCTTGTCTCACGAACCAAAGCAGAAGCTGAAGAAACTTCTGGACCTTTCACTTTACCCAGAAGTAAAAGGGGGAAGATCTGCTTGTAGTAGCTCTTGGACATGAGCAGAGCCCTGTCAACACCTCCAAAGAAGCCCCTCTATTGTTAAGAGGGGTTTCTGTTTTCAAGACCAATCTCTTTAGAACAGAAATGTTATAAACAAGGTTTCAAACAAAGTAAAAGTTGCTTAGTCATATCCGACTCTTTGCGATCCCGTGGACTGTAGTCCATGGGATTCGCCAGGCCAGAATACTAGAGTGGCTAGCCATTCCCTTCTTAGGGGATCTTCCCAACTCAGGGACTGAACCTAGGTCTCCTGCATTGCAGGCGGATTCTTTACCAACTGAGCCACCAGGAAGCCTTTCAAACAGAGGAGACCTTCAAAAATCTGAATTTCATTGTTCTTCCTTATACATATTTGAGGAAGATGATTTAGGATCATTTACTCTGTCCCCCCAAATCTACTTCAAATATATTTCCTAAGCTTCCTCTGAATAGGAGGGCTTCCGTTGTGGCTCAAATGGTAAAGAATCTGCCTGCAATGCAGGAGACCTGGGTTTGATCCCTGGGTTGGGGAGATCCCCTGGAGAAGGGAAAGGCTACCCACTCCAGTATTCTGGCCTGGAGAAATTGGAGAATACTTCAGATATATCTCCTAACCTTCCTCTGAATAGGAGGGGCTCACTGCATTGAGATATACATGGAGGAGGCTTTATCTACTTAATATGTGTCTCTGTCAGTGTGGGCTGCCTTAACAAAGTGCCATAGACTGGTGGCTTAATACCAACAGAATTTTATTTTTCCCAGTGCTAGAGGCTGAAAGTCTGATATTAGAGTGCCAGTATGAATGGGCTCTGATGAAAGCCTTCTTCTGATGTGCATACTTCTCACTGCATCCTCCCAGGGTGGAAAGAGCCTAGAGAGCTGTCCAGAGTCTCCTTTATAAGAGTGTTAATCCCATTGGTGAGGGTTCCAACCCCCATGATCACATCACCTCCCAAAGGTCCCACCTCCTAATATCATCCCATCGGAGGTTAGCATTTTAACATAAGAATTTTGAGAGGACAGAAATATCCAATCTATAACAATGTGAATAGGAAAAGCCTAGACTGTCTAGCATAAGCCGACGAGGAATTTACTCACAGAATACTGGACAGGTAAGAGAACTGAAGAGAGGGAATGAATGGGCTCTGGGAAAGGAGGATCCAAAGTTGCTTCAACGTAGTCAAAAGAAGGCCATTCTTACTGGGGTTTGCAACATGGACGACTCTGCATCAGCTGTTCTCAAAGCATGTGTTTTGAAACTCTGATACTTCTAAATGCCAAGGAAATCCAGTCTCACTTACCAGGAGTCATGGGTTCTCTCACTGGCTGAGGAGGGCACAGCCGTCAGGGTCATGTGGAATGATAAAGGCACAGTTCCCTGGAAGACAAAAAAAAAAAATACTCCTCTTACCAAAAGAAGAAAGTGGGGATTTTGAACAGCAAGAAATGTACATAAAAGAAAAAAGAAATAATGCCATAAAAAAACAAGTTTAACCACTCAGTCAGATAATTCTGGTTTAAAAAGCTGATCTTCAATTCTCTCATTAGCACTTGCTCCTTTCCCCTATACTGCATTTTTCCTAAAATAGGTAAAGTTGCTCTTATTTATATCCCATTTGATGGAACAGTGGAGAAGAAAGAGTCTGAGAAAGAATAGGAATGCTCTAGCAGGTACACACCGGCTCCAGATACCATGTGAAACCATACCAACTAGACAGATCCATACACATTAGACACGTTTATCTAGACATAGCTCCATACCCACTGAAAGACCCTAAAACCACATGGCTATTCTTCTCTTATACCTTTGAGTATCTTCTGACTCTTACCTTAAGAGGTAGAGTCTTGCTATTTTATTTTAGATCATTCTGTTACCAGGATGTCTATTTAACTGCAATCTATTGGCACTACTCTTTGTTAAAAGTCCCCCGAAGTGTGGTTATGTTGTGACCCTCAGCATCTACAGTTTCAAGATTAGTTTCTCAGGACATCACTTTGGACAATAAATGTTTTTTCTACTCTCCAGCAACCTCCAACCCCACACGCCAAGTCTGACTCATAAAAAAAGGACCTACAACCTGAAGAAATGGTTCTTGAGAAAATACATTTTCACCTAGGGAAAAATATATATCTCAGTTCCACTAGTCTCCAGGCTCTTTATTTATCTCTGTATCCTTGGAGCACCTAACGTGTGCTTAGCGTGATCATTAAACAAATAGTTGAAGAATCGAGTTAGCATATGAATAAACATTTACATGTGGCTGGCTATCAACCAACTTTCATCCAGAAATGTTTAGAGAACAAATCTTAGAGATTATCTCATGTAACTCTATCACTTATTATAAGCTTAGACATAGAGGCCTGGGAAAGGAAAAATGACTATAGGAGGACAGAAAATTAGAGTGAAATGTTCTGATTTTAAGTTCAATACTTTTGCCATTATAACATCCAGGTAATTCATAATATGTTCTCAAAGTGTGGCATCTCCCAGGTATATGTGTTTTTGTTTTTGTTTTTTTTAATAGATACCTCTGTAGACTAAAAACCAGGTTATATTTAAAAGAAGAGTGTTAGAATAATAAAGAAGCAGCCTTTGAGACTGAGGTTTGGTACAGAGACTGCCTAATTTTAGTCTTAGCCTTATACATGGTCAGTATGAGATGCTCCATTCATATAGAAGGGACGAGCACTTCCCTGCCTTCTCAATCTACCCATAATCTTCACTGTTCAGCCCCCAGACTATGGAGAGCTGACTCAGGGGGATATTTCCTTGGGATGCCATGATAACCAGAACCTCTATCTATTGGCAAGCTTAAGTGATTTTTGAGGGAAGGGGGTTGCATTTCTGCAGTCTTTGTCTTATATTTTTGCCCCATTCAAAGCAGAGGGCTGCTGCCGGTACCTCCGTTGTGAGAGGGAATGCATGGAGACAAGAGAGCCACTCCAGCAACCAGCTCTGATCTGCCATTGATCACCTTCACAGTTGCGTGGTATCTTAAGCTCTGGACCTACCCTCCCCACTACAATTAAAGTGTCTCTTCTGGCCCCATCACATTTAATCTGCTAAACACCCTTTAATTTAGGTTATATGCTAATGACTCACAATTATCTATTTCAGAACTTGACCTCATTTTTTAGTTCTAGACCCATTTATAATATATCCTAATAGACTTCTCATAGACATCCTAAGTTTGATCTACCTAAAATGAAATTCATGATAAAATCTACTTTTTATATCCTGTTTCCAAGTCAGATATCTGAGTTTCATCCTAAAATCCTCCTTTTACTTATCAATCACATCCAATTTATTGATAAGTCTTATTGACTCATTGGAAAAGACCCTGATGCTGGGAAAGATTGAAGGTAGGAGGAGAAGGGGATGACAGAGGATGAGATGGCTGGATGACATCACTGACTCAATGGCCATGAGTTTGAGCAGTCTCCGGGAGTTGGTGATGGACAGGGAAGTCTGGTGTGCTGCGGTCCATGGGGTCGCAAAGAGTTGGACAGGACTGAGCGACTGAACTGAACTGAACTGATTGATTCCAGTGGTTTGAGGAACTGGTTTCAATGCCTGGTCTCTCTTGTCTAACTGTAGAGTGGTTTTCTCAGAGTGTGGATATTGGCATGATTAATACATAAAGCTATTCTGAAAAGAGATCTGGTGAAAAGTAACTCTAGCTCTGAAAAATTTCTTGGGCCAGTTAATTACCTACCCAAATGGGTTTCAACCTATCTTCCTTTCAACCTATTCAAAATGGGTTACCTAAATAATTTTTTTCACTTTGAACAAATTTGTATGAATAATATGGAAGAAAAAAATGTTATCAAATATTCAAAGCAGAAAACAAACAAACAAACCTTTCCTCCTCTGATCCTTTTGGGTTAATCATGTTGCACAGGTTTGATATCACTGAATCTACTCCAACACAAACAGGCAAAATGAGAGTCAATTGCCTGATCTAAGAGGAAGGGTTATTTTGAATCTTAAGCCAAACTCTGTGTTTTCACCAAACACCAGGGGGTAGACGTCAAATCTATTTAATTTTTTTTTTGTTTACAGAAACCACAATGATATGGGTAAATTACATTAAAAACTCATTTTGGTGATTATACCTAACTTCATATAAAAGTACAAGAGCCACACCAAAAAATCAAGTGATAAAACACCTAGGTTACTACTGGCATTATAATATCCATCATTTTTATATAGGCTCTAAACTAAGAAAAATGAAAAGTCAAATTACATTTGCCTATACTGCTCATGAAGGGCTCTGGTAATGCCTCTGTAAAGCAGAGACCTGTGACCTAGTCTGCCAATACCGAGAAAATGACATGGATATGAATCTCCACTCTTAATAGTCTAGGAGCTGCCTGGATATACTTTATTCTCATATTCACCTTTGAAAATTGGGGTCTGGTTTAAAAAAAAAAAAAGACACAGTCCCCAAAGACTTTTCATCACACCTACAATTTAGAAAATATTTTCAAGGCAATTTTCAGTACAACCTTCTGATACAAGAAACAATTCCAGACCCATTCCCAGCCCATGAAGGGAAAGTATGTCACGCTATTTGAGCCTGGACTGGGAGGATCATTTTAAATCTAATCCGTTCTTTGTCACTGCAATAGTTGTCTGAAGCTCTTTCTCCTCATCTGCTAAACAAGATCATCTTCACCCACTGAAGACTTCTTGATGAAGTGTGATGGCTTTTAAGGAAATTTAAATATAGCAAATATGTTTTTAAGAATACTCTGAGTATGATTTTGTGCTTTCTACCTAAAAATGTAAAATGACATTTAATTTTAGATTTGTGTTTCCTCCAAAAAGCATTCCTTTCCCAAAATAATGTTTGCTGGCTTGAATGGTAAGGTTATGGATGATTTTGGTCTCTCTACGTTATAAACTCTGTAATACTGAGTCAACTTAAGAATTAAAATAAATTTTAAAAATGAAAAGGCTTCCCTGGTGGCTCAGATGGTAAAGAATCTGCCTGCAATGTAGGAGACCCAGGTTCGATCCCCTGGGTTGGGAAGATCCACTGGAGAAAGGAATGGCCATCCATTCCAGTACTCTTGCCTGGAAAATTACATGGACAGAGGAGCCTGGCAGGCTACAGTCCATGGGGTTGCAAAGAGTTGGATATGACTGAGCAGAGTAAGTATTGAACACATATATGTTGGACATATTTTCTAAATCATGCCCCATATAATAAAGTTGTAACAACTAATGAGTAAAAGGGAGGGAAGACCAGTAAAGAGATGGTAAGTATAGAATGGGGTAAGCATAAGAATTATATGGAGAGAGGGACAGGCTGTCCTAGAAGAAAGATAAAGCTAAACATTGCAAAATTCAGATGAAGGATAGTTCTTTCATTTAGCATCTGCTACAATTCTACCTTGCACAGCATTGTGACTAAAAGAGTTAATTTAATTTCTCTCATGAGAGGAAATATTTTCCTCCCAGGAAGAGTTAACCTCAGTTCTCATAAGGACATAATTCCAAAGAATAAATCTCAAGGAAATGTTCTCAACAATGGACGTCCCTTCCTCAAATAAATACAGCTATTTAGTGTCTATAGTTTTTCAGTTTTTGCTCATCTTTTTCTAACCCTCTCACATAAAAGGCACTGTAGGATGGGCCCAGAATCTGACTTTCAGCTCTATCTGTGTTCCCATCTACCTTTCTGTAAGTAAGCTTCAAAGAGAGGTCTAATTTAAGACGTACGGTGTGTTCAAACCTGTAGTTTCAGATAAGGATTCTCCTCTTACATAATGCATTTTAAAATGAGAGCAGAAAGCCCATGTCGGTGTTGGATTTTCACTGCTTGGCTCTGAGTATCCTTGAGGGCTTAAACTGAAGGCGATCAGCGTTTGTAAGCCACAGTAATTAGTGCTGGTGGCAGTAAGACTAGTAGAACTGTTGATGAAAAGAAACCATCATTTCTGTTAAACTCCTTAGGGTCTTTTTTCTGAAAGGGAGCCTTGCTATATTTCTTTTTAAAGCTTGGATCAAATAACTTAAGCCGACGCTAGGACAATACTATTTGAAGGAAAGAAACCTATGGTATGACTCACTCACCCACCAGAAGAGACTCACTCTATACACCTACTTTTTCCTTGGCTTTACTTTCTGAGTCCTCTGAGTCAAAGCCTTTGAAAATCAGTCTGCATGTCAAATCCCCATGAAAATCTACTTGCACACATCTTTACTGTTCATCCTTATCCATTTCGCCTTTTTCAGTGTAGGCTGAAACAATTTAGTGATTCATTAATAAGGTCCACACTTACCAGAAATCTCATTTTTCTCTCCAAGTTACCACTGCTTTAGTGCCCATCACCTCATTTGCTGAAGACTAAGAGAAAATTCCTTTATCCTCAGAATTTTATAAATCCTCCAGTTCATCTCAACTCTCCTCTCTGAGAGCCTCGGTTACTGAAGAGACAAACTTGCATATCAAGGTCAGAAAATTGTCCTTAGCAGCTTCTACTCTAGTATATAAAATCACCTGATTTCATTTGCCCTTGAGAGTACTGGGAAATTTTTTAATTGAGTAGAGGGTACTCTTAAAGAATTAAATTTGGTGCTCATATCATATCCAAATACCACTGCAAATAACAGATATACTGCCTGCCACAGAGTAGGTTTGCTGAATGAGTACTTGTAAAGATTGTAGAGCTACTGTCTGAGATTATCTGGTTGTGCAATATTTTATTCAAAAAAATTTTATTGAACATTTGCATGGCAGGCATAGATGCAATGTGCACTGTGACCTCAAATCCATCATCCTGCCTCCAAACTGAAAAGTAGCTTCGTCATTTTTAGATAGATGAAAATTTGTATTTCAGACATACTTCATCTTGCAAAGTATGTCTGATTCTAAAAAAAAAGGTATGAAAATATCCCTTTATTTTGTAATTCTAGAGACATCTTAAATCAGAAAGAAACCAACTGCTTAAAAATTATCCTAAAATAAGGTAATTCAACAATCCCACTTACATATGAGGAGACCGAGGACTAAACTAAACTTATCTAAGGTGAAGAGGGCAGTTATAAATACCTTTTCTTGGGAGGTAAGGTGAAAAGGAAAGTTACAAAATAACAACTCTTATCCTTTCCTCTCAATATTAGGCTGTCTCTGTGAATCCTTTCTTCTTATTAATAGTTTTCTAGCTAATCAAATAATTCCCCATATTTGTCATATATTATTTTAGGAATGTTAGTGTAACTGCAGGTTCTCATTGATTCTGTTGCCCTAAAATGGGACTATATCTGTCTTTCCATAAACCTCTGGGCATTCTCTCCAAGAAAAATATTCTAGATTTTAACCATTATTATTATTATTAGGTTTTTCTTTATGCACTACTTGATTCTACACACATTTCATTGCGTCTTTCAGCAGAGGTGAAAACTAATAAGAAACCATAATTTATTGAATGAAAGCAGTTCATTTATTTGAGGACAATTAACTAACCCCTTTTTAGCATTCCATTTTTCCAGTTAATTTATCTCAATTACCTTGCTTCTTTATGAGATAACTTGTTGATACATTTTTGACCCAGAGTGAATGCATATTAAATGGGACTAATGTATTAACATTATTTCCTTTTACCAAATATTTCCAAGACATCTCCTTCATGAATATCAACAAAGAAGGAGAGAAACAGGGCATGCACTGGGAGTCTGTTATACAACAGCAACATTTTAGTTATGCCGTCACATTTAACCCTCATGGTATCATAGTGAAAATTGCTTCTGGAAGCTTTAAATTTTGAAACATGAGAACAGTGGGGCCCAGCAAGGTTCAACAGCTGGTCCAATGACACACAGTTAATGAGAGGTGGGGACAAGATACAAGTCCAAGTCTGACGATAACAAAGCCTATTATCTTTCCAACACAGTACTCTGACTCACAGGCAAATGAGAAAACAAATCCCCTCTAGAGATAAGATCTGGTGTCTGGAAAGATTAAATGACGTACAGCACAGGGACACTTTGAGTCATGGAGAGCCAGGTGCCATTCCTGTGTTCTGGACTGAGGTCTGCCTTGAATGTGTCCTTAAAGCCCAGTCCTCCGTAGGGAACCGTGTTTTCCATCTGTGTGTTGCGAGCTTCCCACTCAGGAAAGGTTCCAGATTGACATCTGGCAATTTAAAGTTCCCCTAGAGTTACATAGGATGAGAATCTGGCTTATATTTTCTTTTCCCAACATAGCGGCTCATCATGACTCGGCTGTCACTGGCTGTTGCAGGCTTGGTGTGTGCAGGAAGTCGGGGTGACAGAGCCAGGATGTCTCAGTGGTTAAGGATGAGAACAGAGGGCCCAAGCACTGCCACTGACTCCAACTCCTGCTTTAGGCAGTCACTTAACCTCTCTCTGCCCAGTCCTCCCATATAAAATGGAAACAGGAATACTGATAAAAATCCTCAGAGAAGCTATGAGGCAGAACCCCTCCACAATTAACACACAGAAAGAACAATGGAAAAGCTTAAAACCATTTCAGTGTGAGATCATTCGGTATAAATGTCATTAAAATGATTACTGTTTGGCAATTCTGGTCCAGCAAGTCTTCAATATAGCATAGGCTGCTGTGTGTAGCCAGCCTTTTAGGAACTGCTGAGGCAAGAACTGCTTTGTGGAGATTTTGAAGGACAATAATAGAAATATATCAAATTTTTAAAAAGTGCATTAGATCCTCTATTCTCCCACTTTCCAAAGGCTTCTTGATGCCATTTTCTACATCTTCTTCAAGTTTTGCGTGATCCATAGTATCTGCATTAGAGTTTGCATCAAAGAAACTATCAGTTGAGAGTCACTAGTTCAATGAATCAATGGTTCAAGGCCAAGAGAAACTATAATGAAAGGTCCTTGGGACTTTAACTTTTGGATAGAATGGCTAATGGCTTTGACTTTCCTTGTATTATGTGGAAATAATTCCTAAGTGCCAAATTGTTAAGAGGTTTCATATTTCTATTTTCCAGTTTCTTTGGGCTCACTAAATATGCAGTCAGTTGCACAGGTGTATAGCTTGGGCAAACACCCACTAAAGCTTTACTGGACCCTCAAGCTCATAAGAAAGTGACCATCCACACCTGTTCATGACTGGGTGGAGTCCTCCTTTACTGCTTTGCTTCTCCCATCTATGTGAGAAATGAGACTTGCTCTCCATAAGATGTGGTTCATATGCTATGACTGCACTTTGGACCCTTTATTATTTTTTTTTTTTTAAGTCAAGGTAATGAAAGAAAGAAAAAGTGAAGGCTTTTTAATAAGTGCTGCTGTGGCCCAAAAATGTGTTATGCAGTACTGTGCTACTGAGAAGGGTTGGGGTTGCAGGCCACTTGCATAGGTATCACCTGGAAGTTGTATTCAGTCCCACCGAGAGCTTCAGAATCAGAATCATTGGTCTAACAATATCTCCAGGTCATTCGTATGTACATTAAGAGTGAGAAGCACTGGTCTAGGATCTGCATTTTAGGATAAGTAGGAAAGGTTAAGATTACAATTAAAAACCAACTACTTTTGAAATTAGCAGTTAGTATCAAGCTCCATCATTGCTACTGAGCATGTATGCGTGCACACTCAGTCGTGTCCAACGCTTTGCAACCACATGGACGGCAGCCTGCCAGTTTCCACTATCCATTGGATTCTCCAGGCAAGAATACTAGAGTGGATTACCATTTCCTTCTCTACGGGATCTTCCCAACGCAGGAATCAAACCCTTGTCTCCTGCATCTCCTGCATTGGCAGGCGGATTCTTTACCACTGAGCCACCTGGGAAGCCCCATTATTCCTGGAGCTTTGTCTCATATATAAAAATTGTTCACTCTTGTTGTCTGAGACATTGTGAAGAGCCTGAAAACTAATAAGGCATAAAGACCATCTTCCCATCTGTGCAGTTTTGACGACCCCCCTCTACTCTTCCTATTTCTGCTTTGATACTTGAGGATTTCTCCATATACACCTGATGCTCCTCTCCCCTCTTTTCTAGGTAAATAAGAGGCCAGAGTGTCTTCCTAACTTCCAATCCTCTCTTCTGTCTCACCTGCATCAAACTGACAACTCTCTGAAGAGCTCAGACTAGTTTTCTTTATAAATAACCCTGAGTCCTTTAGACTTGTCATAAGAGGAGGGAGAAAGAAGCAGTGGAACCCTCTAACTAGCTTACTTTGGCTCCTGGATGCCAAGGCAGATGTTACAAATGACACAACATCTCTGCTCAGGGCCTCAGTGTGGAAATTACTCAGCAGAGCAGACACGGGCCTTTCTGTTTTACTGCCAGTTATGAGCTTGTGAATAGCACACCACACTGCCCTGATTAGTGGGTGCTTCCCCTCCCTCCTCATAATCGCAGGGACTGGAGCAGAATGATAAGAAGAGCCTCCATGATAGAGTTGGAGGTGTGGGGCTGCCCTCTCTCTTCTCCTCGTTCGTTGTGCTTTTCTTAATGCAGACAACCCTTTGAAGTGTGATTTTTTTTCTTTTTTTCTTTTGATTTTGACCGACTCACCTGAGCCATCAGAAGCTCCATATTTCCAATGTAGTTCCCTCATCACTGTCCTGACTGAGGCTTGAAAGCACCCGAGGGAGAGTTTCGATGCTAGTGCACAGCTGTTGGGTTGTACCATTCCCTGCTGCCTACCAGGGAATTGTGGTTCTCCTATTGTACTGCAATGAATAATCACCTTAATTTTTATTAGAGGCTTATCTGCAGACCTTGCCTAACTTTTCTGAAAAGCCTGAGGGAATTTGCCAGTTGATTTAAGAGTCCTGTTAGTATAGCTGAGGGATTTCTTCTGGAGAGCTCATCCAAAATTTCAACTCTGTCCTTTTCTTTTTTTGAGTATGCAGGCAAGGGCGGATGAGTGAGCAAGAGAGGATGTCTGGGCCGGAGCTCACAGTGCTCAGGTGTGTATGACTCATTTTCTTTGGATCCCGGTGGTATAGAGCTCTGACGCTAACCTTCCTTGACTTACTGAAGGGCACAGGAGAAAAACAAGTGGCAAGTGGCTGCATTCAAGTTCTGAGAAGAGGGCACAGATGCTGTCTGGCAATGGACAATTTACCCTGTCTGTGTGATTAGGTAGAGTTAACCTGTTAAGCAGTGTCGGACTATTTCTTTTATGATAATGAGCATCCATCTAATCTTAAACATACACAGCTCAGAAATGTGACCTTTCAATATGTAATTCTAAAAGAGAAAATAGCTCTTGAGTCCTTTACAATGATGAAGACTTACTTTAAACCAGAGAAGAAAACTGCTTTCATCTTGAATTGCTAACTGTGATCAATTGGTAGTGGTACTTGGAGTTCTGTGTTGAGAAGAATATTGAAGCAACCTCAGGGCTCATGGAAAAGAAAACTACGGTAAATTACACAGAAGGGAACGGCATCCTTGTACCTCATCCTTTCTCTATACCATTCATACATATTCTAACTCTTAATTCATTACTGTTTGGAAGAAAAAGAAAATCACCAACTGCTGAGAGATAGCTAGCTCTGATCAACTCATAGGTGTTTTATTATTTCAAGATACAGGGTTACCGGGGAAAAAAAAAAAAGGATACAGGGTCTACTGGATAGACCAAAGCAGCTTGCCTGGATAAATGTTACCAGCCTGTTCTAACTATACTGTACTGTTTGAACAAAACTATGCAGTTTTCCTTTTTTGTTCTGTTCTCATATTTCTCTGGATTTGGTGTTAGAAGTCTCAGGCTAAAACTGCATGACTGTGGGCTAGTCCTTCAACGTCTCTAAGCTTCAATTTCTTCTTTTGAAGTCAGATGGAAAGGACAGATATGTCAATAAAGTCACAGTAGAAGTCACTAGACATGAATTGTCTCAAAAGACTTGTGAGATGGGAAAGGAGAAAACCAGGATGGACTTAGCTTGAGCATAATATAGATACTGAGTAAATGGCAGTTTTATTTGAATGCTACTAGTCTCCTTATGAAATGGAAACATCAAAATATATGGAAAAGCAAACGATTTTAGTTGCAGGATGGGTGTTAAATATTTGGAAAGAATATGGGCATTTATGTGTGGACTAGGTCCCTCTAATGAGGGGAACAGATGCACATAAATGGTTTATTCTCTAATATTTGTGAATAAATATGTGACTCTCTGGAGTCACATAGAGTTTCTTATATGGTATATCTTTTCTTTTAATGTCTAGAGGCAAAGCCTCTCTTCTAGTTTATACTGAATAGACACATAAATGTACCTATATATTTTTACATATCTGAGTGAGTAGGCAGTGACTGTTGATAAAGTTCATTGTAAAAGATCATTTGTAAAGAAAACTAAGAAAGCTAAAGCAATGGATTTGGTTAAGTTTCTTCAACCAAAGTGAGATAAAATGAAAATGATGAAAGTAAGGAAACAGATGTTTATAGAACAGGTATTTTCTCCATTAAGAATAACTAAAACCTAAGTGCTGTCAAGACAGGCTGATAGTGTTTATCCAGGCAAGCATAACCTTGATAGATAACTTTCCATCCACTATTCCTGCTGGTGGACCATCTCCGATGTCCTGGGCTTCAGTTCCCAGGTGATGCCTCTTCCCACTGCACACATCTCTCACTTCCAGAAAAAGGTCTGAAGGACAATTCTTGCTTTGACACTTATCAACGTTGTGATCTTGGGTTAGTGTCTTAACTTCTTTCTACCTCATATCCTCACTTGTAAAATGGAAATAATAATAAGTATTATCACTCTCATTTTCTGGTGAGGCTTGAAAGAAATATATTTGAAACTCAAAAAATTTGCAGCACAAAAATGTTAGCTTCTCTCTTCATGTTCAGTTCAGGTGCTCAGTCGTGTCCTTTGAGACCCATGGATGCAGCATGCCAGGCTTCCCTGTCCATCACCAACTGCCAAAGCTTGCTCAAACTCATGTCCATGTCCACTGAGTCGGTGATGCCATCCAACCATCTCATCCTCTGTCATTCCCTTGTCCTCCTGCCTTCAATATTTCCCTGCATCAGGGTCTTTTTCAATGAGTCTTCATGGTAATAATAGCATTAACTTCAACCTGAACACCTCAATACATGAACACTGGATGGGGTTCATCAGAGGTTCTCAAGACCCCTAGATTTCCGATGCCCTTTCAGGTCTGTGAGGTCAAAATTTTTTCAGAGTAATACTAAGGTGTTATTTGCCTTTTTCACTTTATTGGTTTTGCACAGATAACACAAAGGCAGTGATGGGGAACTTCCGCTTTGTTTCCACATCACCGCTCATTCTAAAACCACCAAAAAAGATGAACAGACTGAAATATCAACTCTTCTTGGATCTCAAAGACAGGTAAGGACACAAGTCCCAAGACTGGAGAGAGAGGCAAATACAGGGAGTCACAGAGCAGAGACTCAGAGCAGAAAATGCAGTGGAAAGCAGTGCTAAAGTAGAAAAACCTGGACTGTAATTGATGAACTGCTGGAGGCTGAGGGTGAACAAGTTCTGAGAGCTAAAACTCCAGGAGGACCAAGTCACAGGGGCAACTTCACAGTTTTGTAAGTTCTACCTTAACCAGGTTGCCACAGTAAATAAAAATCTTTTTACAATTCTTACAGGGTAGGGGTGGGGAAGAGGAATCATTTTGAAATAGAACACTCTTTGCTTAACAAGGCCTCAAGAGAAGCTAGTTAGCCAGGACCCAATCTGATGGGGTTAGGTCATGAGAGCCTGACTGATCTAGGGGCAGGGAATACCCACTTCCAGCACATTCTAACCATCCTATCCCACCTAAAGGGGAGAGGAAAAGACTGAGAAACACTTGCGAAATTCACAGTCCACAGGCATAGTGTCACCAAAGCAGTGGTGGGAAAAACTGCTATAATTTATGACGGATCAACATAGCACTGCAAAATATACTAGTAGTTATTACATTCTTTACCAACATATCCTCAAAGTTAGAAAAGTTTGTAAAAGTTAGTCATTTCATTAAATCTCAATCTATGAATACACATCTGATGAATATTTCTATCATGAAATGAGAAATAGGAATAAAGCACATTTACTGTACATGAAAGTAAAATGGCTGTCTCAAGAAAAAGTACCTGTTTTTGAGTTGCAAACTGAACTAGCTACCATTTTCATGGAAAATTTATTTTTAAAACACTTGAAAGAATGACTGACAGATATATGTATTTGCCATTCATTTTTCTAAAATTAAGTGTGTTTGTTTCTTCAAGGAAAATAACTTTCAGCATTTGTTGCAAGCTATAACATTCAAGCTTTCACATAATGATTAGAACTGTGGGAAAAGTTTATCCATTATTACAAACTTGGAAGTTTCTCTATATGTTAAGACTTTTCTCCTAAGAACAGTGGTGAAATTAATAAATGTGGTATGACTCTTTGCTGTCACATGATAAAAATATATCATTTTTAGAAGGTTTGTATAACTAAAAAGTAAGATTTCACAAATTAATGCCTGCCATTACAACAATATGCATGGGTAAAGATACATACAAAGTGTAAAACAAACTAATGTATTACCTTAGATACGCAGATGACACCACCCTTATGGCAGAAAGTGAAGAAGAACAAAAGAGCCTCTTGATGAAAGTGAAAGAGGAGTGAAAAAGTTAGCTTAAAGCTCAACATTCAGAAAACGAAGATCATGGCATCTGGTCCCATCACTTCACGGCAAATAGATGGGGAAACGGTGGAAACAGTGGCTGACTTTATTTTTGGGGGCTCCAAAATCACTGTGGATGGTGATTGCAGCCATGAAATTAAAAGATGCATACTCTTTGGAAGGAAAGTTATGACCAACCTAGACAGCATATGCAAAAGCAGAGACATTACTTTGTCAACAAAGGTCCGTCTAGTCAAGCCTATGGTTTTTCCAGTGGTCATGTATGGATGTGAGAGTTGGACTATAAAGAAAGCTGAGCGCCGAAGAATTGATGCTTTTGAACTGTGGTGTTGGAGATGACTCTTGAGAGTCCCTTGGACTGCAAGGAGATCCAACCAGTCCATCCTAAAGGAGATCAGTCCTGGGTATTCACTGGAAGGATTGATGCTGAAGCTGAAACTCCAATACTCTGGCCACCTGATGTGAACAGCTGACTCATTTGAAAAGACCCTGATGCTGGGAAAGACTGAGGGCAGGAGAAGGGGACGACAGAGGATGAGATGGTTGGATGGCATCACCAACTCAATGGAAATGGGTTTGGGTAAACTCTGGGAGTTGGTGATAGACAGGGAGGCCTGGCATGCTGTGGTTCATGGGGTCACAAAGAGTCGGACACAACTTAGCGACTGAACTGAACTGAATGTATTCTAAGCTAAGGAGAACACAAAAAATTTGACATGGTTTCAGATTTCTCACTGCAGCTAAACTTTTAGAAATGACCACTTTCTGAGTTTCAGTGTAACACCAAAGAGCAATATGTACAAATATTTGAAAATGTTATTAAAATATTCTTCTTTTTTCCAATTAAATATTTGTTTGAGGCCAATCTTCTTCATGTATTTCAATAGAAACAATTATTTCATTAAATTCAATACAGAAATATACGTGAAAAAACAGAAGTCTTCTATTAAGATAGACATTTGTTGTTGTTTAGTCTATAAGTCATGTGTGACTCTTCTGCAACCCCATAGACTATACTCTGCCGGGCTCCTCTGTCCATGTGATTTCCCAGGCAAGAATACTGGAGTGGGTTGCCATTCCCTCCTCCAGGGGATTTTCCCAACATAGGTATTGAACCCATGTCTCCTGCAGCTCCTGCATTGGCAGGTGGTTTCTTTACTATCGAGCCACCAGGGAAGGCAGACATTAGGATGTGCAAAAATGCAAAACAAGGTTCATCTTCCCCCTAATTCTTTTTGTTTAAAAAAACAGCTTTTTCAAATTAATGTTGACTATAACCTGTAATGATTTATTACTGTTATTTTAAATAAAATTTTCTAAGTATTTCTAATTCAGTAAATGCTGCTACTGCTGCTAAGTCGCTTCAGTCATCATGTCCGACTCTGGGCGACCCCATAGACGGCAGCCCACCAGGCTCCCCAGTCCCTGGGATTCTCCAGGTAAGAACACTGGAGTGTGTTGCCATTTCCTTCTCCAATGCATGAAAGTGAAAAGTGAAAGTGAAGTCGCTCAGTCATGTCCGACTCTTCGAAACCCCATGGACTGCAGTCCACCAGCCTTCTCCATCCATGGGATTTTCTAGGCAAGAGTACTGGAGTGGGGTGCCATTGCCTTCTCCGATTCAGTAAATAGTGATATATATAACTCTCATGGACAAGAGTTCTTTGGCGTCCTCAATGATTTTTAAAAATAAAAAGGGATCCTGAGAGAGATTTGAAGACTTTTGGGCTACACGCTAGGTTATGTTTCTCAAATGTCTTCTTCAGCTAACTTCTTCATAAACATCTACATTTCTTTTTAAAAAGTTAATTTCCCCAGTCCAAGGTCAACTGGATTAGAATCACTAGGTGGGGCCTATAAATCTGAATTTCAATTAAGCTCTGCTGGGTGAATCTCTTGCATAATAAAGTATGATGATTTATACTATAAACAGGAGTAAGTCCATACTATCCAACATATGTAAATTAATCTAACAGCAATCACAGCTCATTGTGAGTACTCTTCACTCAACATCCCTACTCTGTAACCCCGCTTCTTTTCCACAGATAAAAGGTAAATGTTATCTCATCATAGTTCAGTTCAGTTCAGTTCAGTCACTCAGTCCTGTGCGACTCTTTGCAACCCCATGAATCACAGCACGCCAGGCCTCCCTGTCCATCACCAACTCCCGGAGTTCACTCAGACTCACGTCCATCGAGTCAGTGATGCCATCCAGCCATCTCATCCTCTGTTGTCCTCTTCTCCTCCTGACCCCAATCCTTCCCAGAATCAGTGTCTTTTCCAGTGAGTCAACTCTTCACATGAGGTGGCCAAAGTACTGGAGTTTCAGCTTTAGCATCATTCCTTCCATAGAACACCCAGGACCGATCTCCTTTGGAATGGACTGGTTGGATCTCCTTGCCGTCCAAGGGACTCTCAAAAGTCTTCTCCAACACCACAGTTCAAAAGCATCAATTCTTCGGCACTCAGCTTTCCGTATAGTCCAACTCTCACATCCATACATGACTACTGGAAAAACCATAGCCTTGACTAGACGGACCTTTGTGGGCAAAGTAATGTCTCTGCTTTTCAATATGCTATCTAGGCTGGTCATAACTTTCCTTCCAAGGAGTAAATGTCTTTTAATTTCATGGCTGCAGTCACCATCTGCAGTGATTTTGGAGCCCAGAAAAATAAAGTCTGACACTGTTTTCACTGTTGCCCCATCTATTTCCCATGAAGTGATGGGACCAGATGCCATGATCTTCGTTTTCTGAATGTTAAGCTTTAAGCCAACTTTTTCACTCTCCTCTTTCACTTTCAAGAAGCTTTTTAGTTCCTCTTCACTTTCTGCCGTAAGGGTGCTGTCATCTGCATATTCTATCTCATCATAGATGGAATACGAAAAACTGAGTTTAAAAGAGCTAGATTCTGGTCCTTTCTCCTTCACTCATGTATACTCTAGGTGCACCTGCATACTGGGTCCCTGTGTTTACATATACTTTCAAAAGGAGACATAATCTTGAATGAAAACGGGAAGACCCAGGATAATCTGGCAATCAAGTTTTAGAATGATGATTTTACTTTGGATATCCTGACCAAATTATTGATACTGCCTTGGGGGGCAAACGCAGCCACTCAGAGTGAGAATATCTGAGGTTTTCTTTTTGATTTTTTTTGTGGTAAGATAAAACAAAAATTCCCATTTTAACTTTTTAAAGGATACAGTTCTGTGGCATTAAGTACATTCACACTGTTGTATCGCCATCACCACCATCCATTACCAGAATATTTTCATCTTCCTGAATTGAAACCCTACACTCATTGAACATTAACTCCCATTACAGCTTCTCCCAGGCCCTGGTAACCATTCTGAATTTCTTTTGTCTACCATTCAATGCGCAGGACAATTGTGGCAGATAGCAACTGGGATGAATCTACAAGAGAACACCTACATCAAAGTGATAGATATGAGGACCACCCTGCCTTAGTAGATACATATTTTGGTTAAGTTCAGTTCAGTCACTCAGTTGTGTCTGACTCTTTGTGACCCCATGGACTGCAGCACACCAGACTTCCCTGTCCATCACCAACTCCCGGAGCTTGCTCAAACTCATATCCCTCGAGTCAGTGATGCCATCCAATCATCTCATCCTCTATCATTCCCTTCTCTTCTCACCTTCAATCTTTCCCAGCATCAGGGTCTTTTCCAATGAGCCAGTTCTTTGCATCAAGGTGGCTGAAGTATTAGCATTTCAGCTTCAGCATCAGTTCTTCCAATGAATATTCAGGACTGATTTACTTTAGGATGGACTGTTTGGATCTCCTTGTAGTCCAAGGGACTCTCAAGAGTCTTCCCTAACACCACAGTTCAAAAGCATCAATTCTTTGGTGCTCATCTTTCTTTATGGTCCAACTCTCACATTCATACATGACTACTGGAAAAACCAAAGCTTTGGCTAGACGGACCTTTGTTGGCAAAGTAATGTCTCTGCTTTTTAATATGTTGTCTAGGTTGGTCATAGCTTTTCTTCCAAGGAGCAAGCATGTTTTAATTTCATGACTGCAGTCACCATATTTACAACTTATTAGAAGTGAAGAAGAGTTTAACAAAAACTCCTGTCACACATGCTAGGCAGACAAACTTGAAGCTCCAGACATTCAACTGTCCAGGTGCATTACGGATTTATGTTTTAATGTATCATTCCATTATATATTTAATTATTTTGTGCCAGGGATAACTATCATGTGTTCTGGAGCAAATTCTATAATCACAGTGTTATAGATGAAATTCAGAATTGACATCAAAGGCTAAATAATTTAATTACCCATTTGAAAATTGGATCCAGCCATGGAGCACTCACTATCCACAGAAGCATAACATTTCTCTTTGGAGTACTAAGATTGTTTAAAAAGTTTTTAATGTATTCCACAGGGACTTCCCTGGTAGTCCAGTGGTTAAGACTCCACATGCCCAATGCAGGTGGTCCAGGTTTGATCCCTCATAGGGAACTAGATGCTACAAGCTATAAGCAAGTGTTCAGATGCGGCAACTAAAGATCCTGCAAGACACAACTAAAAAGGAAAAAAAAAAAGATCCCACATGCGGCAACTAAGACCAGGCGCAGCCAAATACAGATAAAAACACATAAATATTTTTTTTAAAGTTATGTCACACAAAAATCTGGCCTCTGTAACTTCAAAACATCAGTCCTAATTTTGTCTCTGAGGAAACAGTGAGGACAACTATCAGTCTTCCCTTGGTCTCCTTTGTCTAGGGTGAGCATCACCAGCTCTATCAGATATTCACCATGGAACAGGCTTTAATTCCTCCTGAACTCTCCTCCCATTTCTGGTATCAGTTCAGTTCAGTTCAGTCACTCAGTCATGTCCCACTCTTTGCGACCCCATGAATCGCAGCATGCCAGGCCTCCCTGTCCATCACCAACTCCCGGATTTCACTGAGACTCACGTCCATCGAGTCAGTGATGCCATCCAGCCATCTCATCCTCTGTCGTCCCCTTCTCCTCCTGCCCCCAATCCCTCCCAGCATCAGAGTCTTTTCCAATGAGTCAACTCTTCACATCAGGTGGCCATAGTACTGGAGTTTCAGCTTTAGCATCATTCCTTCCAAAGAAATCCCAGGGCTGATCTCCTTCAGAATGGACTGGTTGGATCTCCTTGCAGTCCAAGGGACTCTCAAGACTCTTCTCCAACACCACAGTTCAAAAGCATCAATTCTTCGGCGCTCAGCCTTCTTCACAGTCCAACTCTCACATCCATACATGACTACTGGAAAAACCATAGCCTTGACTAGATGGACCTTTGTGGGCAAAGTAATGTCTCTGCTTTTCAATATGCTATGTAGGTTGGTCATAACTTTCCTTCCAAGGAGTAAGCATCTTTTACTTTCATGGCTGCAGTCACCATCTGTAGTGATTTTGGAGCCCAGAAAAATAAAGTCTGACACTGTTTCCACTGTTTGCCCATCTATTTCCCATGAAGTGATGGGACCAGATGCCATGATCTTCATTTTCTGAATGTAGAGCTTTAAGCCAACTTTTTCACTCTCCACTTTCACTTTCAAGAGGCTTTTTAGTTTCTCTTCACTTTCTGCCATAAGGGTGGTGTCATCTGCATATCTGAGGTTATTGATATTTCTCCCGGCAATCTTGATTCCAGCTTGTGTTTCTTCCAGTCCATTGTTTCTCATGATGTACTCTGCATAGAAGTTAAATAAGCAGGGTGACAATATACAGCCTTGACGAACTCCTTTTCCTATTTGGAACCAGTCTATTATTCCATGTCCAATTCTAACTGTTGCTTCCTGACCTGCATACAAATTTCTCAAGAGGCAGAGCAGGTGGTCTGGTATTCCCATCTCTTTCAGAATTTTCCACAGTTTATTGTGATCCACACAGTCAAAGGCTTTGGCATAGTCAATAAAGCAGAAATAGATGTTTTTCTGGAACTCTCTTGCTTTTTCCATGATCCAGCAGATGTTGGCAATATGATCTCTGGTTCCTCTGCCTTTTCTGAAACCAGCTTGAACATCAGGAAGTTCACGGTTCACATATTGCTGAAGCCTGGCTTGGAGAATTTTGAGCATTACTTTACTAGCGTGTGAGACGAGTGCAATTGTGTGGTAGTTTGAGCATTCTTTGGCATTGCCTTTCTTTGGGATTGGAATGAAAACTGACCTTTTCCAGTCCTGTGGCCACTGCTGAGTTTTCCAAATTTGCTGGCATATTGAGTGCAGCACTTTCACAGCATCATCTTTCAGGATTTGAAATAGCTCAACTGGAATTCCATCACCCCCACTAGCTTTGTTCGTAGTGATGCTTCCTAAGGCCCACTTGACTTCACATTCCAGGATGTCTGCTCTAGGTCAGTGATCACACCATCGTGATTATCTGGGTTGTGAAGATCTTTTTTGTACAGTTCTTCTGTGTATTCTTGCCAGCTCTTCTTAATATCTTCTGCTTCTGTTAGGTCCATACCATTTCTGTCCTTTATCGAGCCCATCTTTGCATGAAATGTTCCCTTGGTATCTCTAATTTTCTTGAAGAGATCTCTAGTCTTTCCCATACTGTTGTTGTTCTCTATTTCTTTGCATTGATCACTGAAGAAGGCTTTCTTATCTCTTCTTGCTCTTCTTTGAAACTCTGCATTCAGATGCTTATATCTTTCCTTTGCTCCTTTGCTTTTCGCTTCTCTTCTTTTCACAGTATTTGTAAGGCCTCCCCAGAGAGCCATTTTGCTTTTTTGCATTTTTTTTTCCAAGGGGATGATCTTGATCCCTGTCTCCTGTACAATGTCACGAACCTCAGTCCATAGTTCATCAGGCACTCTATGTATCAGATCTAGGCCCTTAAATCTATTTCTCACTTCCACTGTATAATCATAAGGGATTTGATTTAGGTCATACCTGTATGGTCTAGTGGTTTTCCCTACTTTCTTCAATTTAAGTCTGAATTTGGCAATAAGGAGTTCATGATCTGAGCCACAGTCAGCTCCTGGTCTTGTTTTGCTGACTGTATAGAGCTTCTCCATCTTTGGCTGCAAAGAATATAATCAATCTGATTTCGGTGTTGACCATCTGGTGATGTCCATGTGTAGAGTCTTCTCTTGTGTTGTTGGAAAAGGGTGTTTGTTATGATCAGTGCATTTTCTTGGCAAAACTCTATTAGTCTTTGCCCTGCTTCATTCCATATTCCAAGGCCAAATTTGCCTGTTACTCCAGGTGTTTCTTGACTTCCTACTTTTGCATTCCAGTCCCCTATAATGAAAAGGACATCTTTTTTGGGTGTTAGTTCTAAAAGGTCTTGTAGGTCTTCATAGAACCGTTCAACTTCAGCTTCTTCAGCGTTACTGGTTGGGGCATAGACTTGGATTGCTGTGATATTGAATGGTTTTGCCTTGGAAATAAACAGAGATCATTCTGTCGTTTTTGAGACTGCATGCAAGTACTGCATTTCGGACTCTTTTGTTGACCATGATGGCCACTCCATTTCTTCTGAGGGGCTCCTGCCTGCAGTAGTAGATATAATCATCATCTGAGTTAAATTCACCCATTCCAGTCCATTTCAGTTCGCTGATTCCTAGAATGTCGACATTCACTCTTGCCATTTCTTGTTTGACCACTTCCAATTTGCCTTGATTCATGGACCTGACATTCCAGGTTCCTGTGCAATATTGCTCTTTACAGCATCGGACCTTGCTTCTATGACCAGTCACATCCACAGCTGGGTATTGTTTTTGCTTTGGCTCCATCCCTTCATTCTTTCTGGAGTTATTTCTCCACTGATCTCCAGTAGCATATTGGGCACCTACTGACCTGGGGAGTTCCTCTTTCAGTATCCTATCATTTTGTCTTTTTGTACTGTTCATGGGGTTCTCAAGGCAAGAATACTGAAGTGGTTTGCCATTCCCTTCTCCAGTGGACCACATTCTGTCAGATCTCTCCACCATGACCCAACCATCTTGGGTTGCCCCACGGGCATGGCTTAGTTTCATTGAGTTAGACAAGGCTGTGGTCCTAGTGTGATTAGATTGACTAGTTTTCTGTGAGTATGGTTTCAGTGTGTTTGCCCTCTGATGCCCTCTTGCAACACCTACCATCTTACTCGGGTTTCTCTTACCTTGGGCGTGGGGTATCTCTTCACGGCTACTCCAGAAAAGCGCAGCCACCGCTCCTTAGCTTGGACAAGGCTTATCCCCTCACCGCCACCCTTCCTGACCTTCAACGTGGGACAGCTCCTCTAGGCCCTCCTGCGCCTGCCCGCGCAGCCACGATCCTTGGTTGGTCCTCCAGGCTGCCGCCCCTGGCCTCGGGCGTGGGGTTGCTCCTCCCTGCTGCCGCCCCTGACCTCAGATGCTGGGTAACTCCTCTCGTCACTGCCCCTGACCTCGGACACGGGGTAGCTCCTCTTGGCCACCGCCCTTCAGGCATGGGGTCCTCCCGACTTCTGCCCCTGACCTCAGACGTGGGGTAGCTCCTCTCGGCCACGCTTAGTCGCAGCCGCCTGCGCTTAGTGCGCCGCCTGAGTCTCTTCCCCAGGAGATTCTGTATCTGTAGGTGATTCTCAAGATCAGTGGGGTGAGCCTATTAGAGAATGTTTGACCAGCTAGATTACAGAGAAACTAACACTTTCTTTATTCAGAATATCATAATTATGCCCAAGCCATTTTCCTCTTTTTAGAAGGCAGGAGGAGAAGGGGACGACAGAGGATGAGATGGCTGTGTGGTATCACCGACTCGATGGACATGAGTTTGAGTGAACTCCAGGAGTTGGTGATGGACAGGGAGGCCTGGCGTGCTGCGATTTATGGGGTCACAAAGAGTCAGACATGACTGAGTGACTGAACTGAACACAAGACAAATTCATACTTTTATTGTTATTAAAATCTATAAAAATAATATTTACATCTTTCCCTAGATGTTCTTTCACAGACGTTTCTATTTTTAAAAAAAATCAAAGATTAGGCACGTGCATTATTACTAAACTTAACTTTGTTGGCTCTAGCCACTGTCCCAAGATAGTATCTTTTTGAAATCAGATGCTACAGTATATTTTCAATTTCTTATAGCATAAAATATACCATTTGAAAATTTGATAATCATGCATTTAATACTCTGATCTAAGTAGCTGGCAAAATCTGTGAGCAGGACAAAGCCACAGAGACAGAATCTCTTGACACTTTGTAAAAACCTTTCTCCAAATTAATGGAGATACTATAATTTACATACTTAAGATTTAATCAGTCAGATTTTGTTTTTCTATTTTACCTGTAAATAATTACAGACAATTTGACAAATGTCTTGCTGGGGCTATTTTATATCTCTGGGTTTTATTTACCCCCAGCAATTTAATGGAAATTTAAAGTGTATCACGTCTCAGAAACAGGGTATTTGTGAGATAAGGTCAATTGGATACTTCAAGTTTCTTAGAGGAGAAAGGACTATATGTCTATGGTTATTAAGAATAACAAAATAATTTACTTTGGAGAGTCCTACTGATCTTTCTGTAACCATTATCATTTACTGGGGAAGTAACTACACTGGACAAGGAGACTAAGTTACTACAACTCTGAAACACTGTGATGAAAAGATTTTGAACTTAGGAGGTGTGTGTGTGTGTATGTGTCTGTATGTGTGTGTGTGTGTGTGCATGTGTGTGTTAAGATCAAAGACATTCCATTTTCTTGTTAAAAAAAAAAAAAAAGACAGCAGGGAGCATCGCTAACTTCATTTTCCCATTCATCTTTCACTTATCCTTTATACACACTTAGATCAATTATTGCTAGTATGTCTTCATGAAGGGGAAAAAACAGACACTTTTAGACAAGGACCTGATTTTCAGACTCAAGTGAATCATCTAGTTCTAAAGACTGGGAAAGCGGGCCTTAGAGCAGAGAGCCCAACAGACCCTTTAGCTACTGGAGTGTACTCTAGATTTGAAGGTTGAAGTTCTTAAGTATTTTTCCTGGTCCACTTAACTGCATCATCTAAACTTGATAAAAATGACCTTACAATGGCAGTCATTTTCTTGAAAATATTAGGAAGTGCTGGAAAGCAACTGAGAATAGTAGGAAGGCCAGCACTTAATGGGCTGGACCATCATAAAGACTATTCATTGGTTAGGGGTGGTGGGGAGTGCTCTGCTGAACAGAATCTGAATCAATTACAAACAAACTCTCGCCTTCCAGGTCCAGGAGCCCAGAAACCCCTTCACACTGGAGTAAGGATGCCAGGGAAAATCAATAAGCTATTGAACTGGGTTCTCTTGGGGAGAACACAGTGTATTTTGTAATTTCAAAATAGCTCTTTTATTAGAGAGCTGAAGAGGGTATAGCAGACATTACATTTATATGAAATATAAGCCAAGCAAGGTTCAGATCTGTTTTAAAATTAATAGAGCTTCAATCTTTTTTATTTTGCCAATAGATTGAGTTGTGATGCCTGCTAACTCTGTCTTCATTCTGATTTAGTAAGCATTTATTAAGAACAGTTTTATATTTCTCTAACTGCATCACCAAAGCCTCTCTCTGTCCCCTGGACATTAAATTAAATATAAAATGGATTGCACCACAGATAAATAAATAGATCTTTAATTTTCTCAAGCAACATATACACACATGTATAAAATAAAATAAACGTTATAGTGTTGGGCGTTGGGAGTAGAGAAAAGATGGTTCACATGTAGGTTTAGTTATCAAAATCCACAGCATATAGGCTGACAGCTTTTGAAATACATAAACTGTTTCTCTCTCTCCTGTTTCCATAGCAACAGAGTGCACAAAGCCTTCGTTTTTGCACATAGAAAAAAAATTGGGAATGGAGTCTGGAATTGTCTGAAACAAAAGAAAAATGTAGAAAATGGAAAATTAAGCATCTATCGTCCTCAAGACCCTCACACTTGCTCATGCCCCCTTCACGTTTGTTATTTAAAATATGTATTTGAACACATGTTAGCATAGCTTTGAGGAGCTGGGTCAGGACCTAAAAGATTAGAGCATTACACCTCCCCTCTGCAAATCGGAAGTCATTGCTGTCTTTGTTTTGGTCAATGCCATTATGACTCCCTCCTACAAGGCATTCTCACCAGAGTTTTGTTGACCAGCTTTTGTCTGTTCACCAGACTTCAGATTAAGATCTATTTTCCCTTCTCCAGGGGATCTTCCCAAGCCAGGAATCAAACCCAGGTCTCCCACATTGCAGGCAGATTCTTTACCAGCTGAGCCACAAGGGAAGCCCAAGAATACTGGAGTGGGTAGCCTATCCCTTCTCCAGGGGATCTTCCCTACCCAGGAATTGAACCAGGGTCTCCTGCATTGCAGGTGGATTCTTTACCAACTGAGCTATGAGTGAAGCCCAAACAGAAGGAATAATAGAAAATAGATCTTAGTCTGAAGTGTGGTGAACAGACAAAGATCTATTTTCTATTTACTCCTTCAGTTCATTCACTTTAAAGGGTCAATGACAATGCCCCCAAATTCAACAAATAATAGGAGATGTGACACAGCATTTAAAGAAGAGTGTCACAAAGCAAGGCATGGAGCCCAGCAAGCAGCCAAAACCTAAGGAGCCCCTCACTGGGGACATCCCTGATAGGCAAGGGTTTAAAGGGCTGCATCGTGTATCTTACTTACTGCCCCATCATCTACATATATCTGTTTTAAGGCTCCTTCATATCCATTCATAACCACTTTTTCTGAGTTTGCCTTAGATTTCACTTCCCACAGGGTGGTATCTTGGGGATGTATATACACAAAAGATTAACATACAGCCAATAAAATAAATATTTTACCAAAGTCTCGTTCCTTCAGCTACAAGGAAAAAAGTTCAATAAGGAATATCAGTGTTTTAAAAAATAAGCCAGAACTTTTTTTAAAAAACCTTTTTCTCTTTTTTTCTTTTTTTTAATTGAAGGATAATTGCTTTACAGAATTTTGCTGTTTTCTGTCAAACCTCAACATGAATCAGCCACAGGTATACATATATCCCCTCTCTTGTGAAACTCCCTCCCATCTGCCTCCCCATCCCACACCTCTAGGTTGATACAGATCACCTGTTTGAGTTTCCTGAGCCATACAGCAAATTCCCTATATTCGGCTATCTATATTACATATGGTAATGTAAGTTCCCATGTTACTCTTTCCATACATCTCACCCTCTCCTCCCTTCTCCCCATGTCCATAAGTCTATTCTCTATGTCTATTTCTCCACTGTTGCCCTGTAAATAAATTCTTCAGTACCATTTTTTTAGATTCCATATATATGCGTTAGAATACGGTATGTATCTTTCTCTTTCTGACTCACTTTACTCAGTATAATAGGTTCTAGGTTCATCCACCTCATTAGAACTGACTCAAATATGTTCCTTTTTATGGCTGAGTATATTCCATTTAGTATATGTACCACAACTTCTTTATCCATTCACCTGTCGATGGACATCTAGGTTGCTTCCATGTTCTATCTATTGTAAACAGTGCTGCAATGAACAATGGGATACATGTGTCTCTTTCAATTTTGGTTTCCTCAGGGTATACGCCTAAGAGTGGAATTGCTGGGTCATATGGTGGTTATGAAGGAAATAAAACTTAAAGAATCTCTTATAAGAAGCCCAGCTGAGATTAAGTGGAAATGAGCACTGCCCAGTTCCTAAAATCTCTTCTCTGTCTGGGGACACCAAAAGCAATGCACTTCACAGATACCAAATAGCTGATAGTTACTTTGTAGTGACAAATTTGTGTCTGTGTTCTCCCTCGACACTGCTCAATGTCCAAAAGTCTCTACTGTTACCTGTTCAGCTGAGGACAAGTTCTGGACGGTTTCCTGAAAAGTAATTGAAACCAAGTATCTGAACTGTTTTTGCTTGAGTACTCCTGGAGCAAGAAATGAATTGCTAATCTTTGCTTAGAAGAAGGAAAGAAAAAAAAAAAAAAAACAATGCATGTAACACCGCAATCAGGAAATTTGATGAATACTATTGTGGTTCTTGGCACTCTTTACAGGGTTCTCACAGGGATTTTTTTCTGAATGCAGGACATGCCCTAAATATATAATGACATAATGAACTAGATGAGCTCAGATAAAGTCATTACTGTCTGTCTGTAAATAACAGACCTTTAAGAAGCATATGAATGAAACCATACTTAACCAACAGACTACAATGGTTCCTAAGGGGCTTTTTGGTTGGTTGAGAAAATAAATAAAGCATGCTTGCTAAAATTTCCAAAGCATGTATTGACCTGCTAGACCACAAGGAAAATTACTGGGTTCAGAAAACTTGCTTTTAAACATAAACAAACAAAGAAAGTAAACCCTAATACAAATTCTCCGTAACCAGCAGCTCTTGGAAAAGCAGCTTTAGAAGTTTTCAACTTTCACAACACTGAAGACATGTTACCTTTTGACTTGCTGAATGAATTTTTTTTTGCTGGAGATGGGAGAAATCTATAGTGGTCTGTCTTCAAATAGTCTATGCCTTCTCTGGCACTTCCTGCTATTCCTCTTGCCATGAGTTAACATGACCTGAGAAACAACTTCTTTTCCTTGCTAACCTCTTATTTTTAGATTCTTAAAATAATGTTTTATCTCTGCTACTAAAAGCAAGACCAAAGGACTTTTTTATTGTGAGTCGACGCTGCCCCTAAACCCCAGCTACACACCTGGCCCTCGTGTTTTAAAGCACTAAGAAGAAGTGAGACTGAGGTCATAGCCCCGATTTTGTGGGAGTCTCTTAGACCAACTGTGGTCCTGCGGCAGTATCTATTAACCCTGTGGCAGGTATATGGACCTGTTCCTGTGAGGATGGGATAAGTCTAAAACTTTGGCCCAGACCCCACTTGTCATGGCTGACTCTCACTTTTGGCTGCATGAGAACCATTGCTCTTTAGTCATCCTCCCCCTTTTTAAGCTCTCAAATCATACCTTTTAAAATCTTCTCTGGTTTTTCTTTGTATTCTTTAGTGATTTTAAAACTGTTCACCTCCACAGGCCCGCATTATTCTCTCCTTGTCATTACATGCCCCTTCTGTTCTCTTTTCCCACATTTTTGGTAACCTCTTTCACATTCTCAGTGAAGTGGCTCCAAAGCACTTGTGCTGAGAATCCAGAAGGTAACACTGCACTCTGGGTTCATCTGCATGCGGGTCAAGCAGGAAATCTAAAATTTTGTTGTATGTTTCTCTCTGATTTTCAACACTGGATATACTATTCTCCAATAGGCTTCCTCAGCATTTTCTTTTCTTTCTTTATTCCTGTTTTAGTGGCTTCTCTTAAAGCAGTCCATGAACTTCCTGAAGAAGCCGGCTGCTCCTAAAGTCTCTCACATGTTCTTCTAAGAAGCAATTCACGAATGTGGTTCTTTTACTTGTACACCTGTTTTTGGCTGAATGCCTCTATGTGGGCCAGTGTTTAATATGACCCATACAATGCTTGTTCCCCCTCTAGAAATACAACCCTATTTTCAAGAAAATATTTTACAGAAACCAAATACTGGAGCCTGCGTTGCTGAGGCTGGGGTGGTGGCTGGAAACAACTACCTGGCCTTGTCACAGCCTCACCAGCAAGGCTACTCGGCACCCATACTAAACCCTAGGTCTTCCAGAACAATGTTTTAAAAATGTTGCCGTGACCCATAAAATGACCATGGATGAGTCAAGTATGTTATTAGTCAAAGTGTAGGGTTACATAAACAATTCTACCAGTTGCTCCTAACTCACTCTTGCTGACACTGTTTTTAGCAGCTCTGATCGTGACACTCTCACCACTCATTCCATGGTGAGTAGCACAAGATGGCTTCCAAGTTACTGATCAATGAGATCCCTCTTACAAGCCTTGTATGGTTCATCAGCCACTGGTTGTCAGCTTTTAAGTTACTGCATTTGTATTCAACAAATGATATCTTAATGACCTGAAATACTGAATATCATTTCCAAATTGCCGCTAGGAATTTATTGTTTTTGGAAAAGCTATCCTACTTAATTACAAAAATAATCATAATATCACCTCTTCACTAAATATTCTCTATGATGTCACTCTTTCTAAACTTGGTGAAAGGTCAAGAATATAGTGGTGAGAGGGAAACAGTATGTTAAAATCAAATCATCTATAGATACATTTATTTTCTGGATTTAGATTCTTACTCATTATTTTTCTTTATTAATTTTATCTTTAATTATCATACAGCAAAATTACTCCCGATGTAAAAGAAGTGTTACAAATTTTTAACATATGTATACATTTGCTCTGAGATGGCACTAGTGGTAAAGAACCTGCCTGCCAATGCAGGAGAGGCAAGTTTGACCCCTGAGTCAGGAAGATTCCCTGGAAGAAGAAAAGGCAACCCATTCCAGTAATCCTGCCTAGTGAATCCCATGGACAGAGGAGCCTGGCAGGCTACATTCCATAGGGTCACAGAGAGTCAGACACCATTTAAGTGACACACCACACATATATTTGTGCAATCACCATCAGAATCAGGATACAGAACAGCTCCATCATCCAAAAAAAAATTTCTCCATGTTGTATCTTTATTCACCTTCATTCCTGATGTAGAATTCTGAGTTGACAGTTGCTTTCTGCTAGCACTTTAAAGCTATTTTGGCAGTTCCTTCTCATTTCCATCGTTTCTGATGAGAAATTCATCTTCATGTGAATACTGTTCCCCTCCAGGAAATCCACCATTTTACTTCAGTTGCATTCAAGACTGTATTCATCTTCTTTAGTTTGCAACTGTTTGATTATGCCATGTATAAGCACAGATTTTTGGAGGTTTACACTGGGGTTTATGATTGATGTTTGTCATGTTCCCCCAAACTGGAGATATTTATCTTTAACCAAAAATGTGAAGCTTCCACTCATTATTTATTCAACTATTGCTTAAAACATCACACTCTTTCCCCTCTTCTTCTAGGACTCTTCATGACACAAATATCAGGTCTTTTATATTGTCCCATAGGTGTAAGGCTTGGCTTATATTTAAATCTCTTTTTATTTCTACATCTCAGACTGGATAATTTTTATTAATCATTTAAGCTCACTCTTCAGATTTAAGTTAGTCTCCAATCTGCTATTGAGTCCATCCAGTGAGATTTTTATTTCATTTATTGTATTTCAGTTCTATACATAACATTTGAGTCTAGTACATATCTTACACTTTGCTGTGCTTAGTCACTCAGTTGTGTCCAACTTGTTGCAACCCCATGGACTGTAGACCACCAGGCTCTTCTGTCCATGGAGATTCTCCAGGCAAGAATACTGGAGTGGGTTGCCTATCCCTTCTCCAGGGGAACTTCCTGACCCAGGAATCCAACTGGGTCTCTTGCATTGCAAGCAGATTCTTTACAAGCTGAGCTACTGAGGAAGCCCACTTCTTTGCTAAAACTTTCTATTTCTCCATTCAAGATTGTCTGTCATTATTTATTGAAGCACTTATATATATGGGAATACCAGACCACCTGACCTGCTTCTTGAGAAATCTGTATGCAGGTCAGGAAGCAGAAGTTAGAACTGGACATGGAACAACAAACTGGTTCCAAATCATGAAAGGAGTACATCAAGGCTGTATATTGTCACCCTGCTTATTTAACTTCTATGCAGAGTACATCATGAGAAAAACGCTGGGCTGGAGGAAGCACAAGCTGGAATCAAGATTGCTGGGAGAAATATCAGTAACCTCAGATATGCAGATGACACCATTCTTATGGCAGAAAGTGAAGAAGAACTAAAGAGCCTCTTGATGAAAGTGAAAGAGGAGAGTGAAAAAGTTGGCTTAAAGCTCAACATTCAGAAAACTAAGATCATGGCATGCAGTCCCATCACTTCATGGGAAATAGATGGGGAAACAGTGGAAACAGTGACTGACTTCATTTTTCTGGGCTCCAAAATCATTGCAGATGTTGACTGCAGCCATGAAATTAAAAGAAAATTACTCCTTGGCAGGAAATTTATGACCAACCTAGACAGCATATTAAAAAGCAGAGACATTACTTTGCCAACAAAAGTCTGTCTAGTCAAGACTATGGTTTTTCCAGTAGTCATGTATGGATGTGAGAGTTGGACTATAAAGAAAGCTGAGTGCCAAAGAATTGATGCTTTTGAGCTGTGGTGTTGGAGAAGACTCTTGAGAGTCCCTTGGACTGCAAGGAGATCCAACCAATTCATCCTAAAGATCAGTCCTGGGTGTTCATTGGAAGGACTGATGTTGAAGTTGAAACTCCAGTACTTTGGCCACCTGATGCAAAGAGTTGACCTATTGGAAAAGACTGATGCTGGGAGGGATTGGGGGCAGAAGGAGAAGGGGACGACAGAGGATGAGACGGTTGGATGGCATCCTTGACTCAATGGACATGAGTTTGGGTAAACTCCGGGAGTTGGGGATGGACAGGGAGGCCTGGTGTGCTGCAGTTCATGGGGTCACAAAGAGTCGGACATGACTGAGCAACTGAACTATACATATATATTTTAAGCTTGGTTTTACTTTTAATGGTTTGGATTTTTCACTGAAGTATAATTTACAATGTATTAATTTCTGCTGTACAGCAAAGTGATTCAGTTATACATACACATATTTTCTTGTTTATACTCTTTCCCCTTACAGTTTATTACAGGATAGGGCATTTAGTCAGAGAAGGCGATGGCACCCCACTCCAGTACTCTTGCCTGGAAAATCCCATGGATGGAGGAGCCTGGTGGGCTGCAGTCCATGGGGTTGCTAAGAGTCGGACATGACTGAGCGACTTCACTTTCACTTTTCACTTTCATGCGTTGGAGAAGGAAATGGCAACCCACTCCAGTGTTCTTGCCTGGAAAATCCCAGGGACAGGGGAGCCTGGTGGGCTGCCATCTATGGGGTCGCCCAGAGTCGGACACGACTGAAGCGACTTAGCAGCAGGGCATTTACCTCCTTATAGTATACAGTGGGGTCTTGTTGTTTGCCTATTCTATATATACTAGTTTGCATCCATCCTTCATTCTATCCCTACCCCACCATCCTTTCCATTTGTCAACAACAGTCTGTCCTCTGTGAGTCTGTTTTGTAGGTAAGCCTGTACATGTCATATTTTAGATTCCACATATAAATGATATCATATGATATTTGTGTTTCTCTGACTTACTCCACTGAATATGATAATCTCTAGGTCCATCCATGTTGCTGCAGGTGGCATTATTTCGTTGTTTTTATGGTTTAGTAGGATTCCATTGTATATACGCACCACGTCTTCTTCATGCATTCATCTGCTGATGGACATTTAAGCAGCTGTCATGGCTATTGTAAACAGTGCTGTTGTAAACACAGGGGTGCATGTATCTTTCTGAACTATAGTTTTGTCTGGATACATGCCCAGGAGAGGCATTTCTGGTTCATATGGCAACTCTATTTTTAGTGTTTTGGGAAATCTCTGTATTATTCTCCAAAGTGCCTGCACCAGCTTACACTCCCACCAACAGTGTAGGAAGATTCCCTTTCTCCATACCCTTTCCAGTATTTGTAGACTTTTTATTGATGGCCATTCTGACCACTGTGAGGTGGTATCTCATAGTTTTGATTTGCATTTCTCTAGTAATTAGCAATGTTGAAGATCAATATATTAACTGCTTCAAAGTATCTGTCAGAAAATCCAGCACCTGTGTCTTCTTATCACTGGTAACTATTGTCTTTTCCCATGAGAGTTGAGGTTTTGCCTGTTTTTAATATATCTTGAGTAATACTGGATAGTGTCCTGGACATTCTGAATATTATGGGACTCTAGACCTATTTAAATTTTATGGAAAATATTAGGATTTTTGTTTTAGTAGGCAATTGGCATGGTTAAGTTCAATCTGCAGGTTCCAACCAGTTTTGCTTCTGTGGACTGTGGTTCCCATGGCAGCTCAGTTTTCAAAAGCTTTGTAGTGTTATTCAGATCTGCCCTACATATTAACCACTGTTAGCAGTGATCTGTTAGTTTGATTCTCAAAGTCTCTGGTATGCTGATTAGATCCATATATGCACAGCTTGAGTGAATGAAGATGTTCATAAACAACATTTTGGGGTAGCTATCTTGAGGCTCTCCCTCTCTGCCATCTCTCTGTGAGTTTCCTCTTCTCTAGGGCTCCCCTGTGTGGTTATCCAGCTAAAAATCTGAGCCTCTAGTTGCCTCATTTTGCCATGTATTTCCATGACCACATTGGGAGCCAAAAGGCAGACAGACAGAGAGAGGACACAAAAGCAACAAAGGTTCATGCACTTTTTTGGGGACCACAGCTCCACCAATTGAAGAGGGAGGTCCCTCCTCTTCTTTTCGTTTCTGTGGCCACTCCCTACATTTCAGACAAGATCTTGTTTAGTTGCTAAGTTGTGTCCAACTCTGTGACTCCATGAACTGCAGCATGCTAGGCTACCCTGTTCTTCCACTGTCTTTCAGAGTGTGCTCAAATTAAGGTCCACTGAGTCAATGATATTGTCCAACCATTTCATCTTCTGTTGCCCTCTTCTCCTCTTGACCTCAATCTTTCCCAGCATCAGGCTCTTTTTCAATGAGTCAGCTCTTTGAATCAGGTGGCCAAAGACCAAAGTATTGGAACTTCAGATTCAGCATCAGTCCTTCCAATGAATATTCAGGGTTGATTTCCTTTAGGAATGACTGATTTGATCTCCTTGCTGTCCAAGGGACTTTTAAGAGTCTTCTCCAGCACCACAATTTGAAAGCATTGGTGCTCATCCTTCTTTATGGTCCAACTCTCACATCTATACATAACTGGAAAAATCATAGCTTTGACTAGACAGACCATTGTCAGTAAAGTTATGTCTCTGCTTTTTAATATGCTAAGTTTGTCATAGCTTTTCTTTCAAGGAGCAAGTGTCTTTTAATTTCATGGCTGCAGTCACTGTCTGCAGAGATTTTAGAGCCCAAGAAAATAAAATCTCTCACTGCTTCCACTTTTTCCCCATCTATTTGCCATGAAGTGATGGGACTAGATGCCATGATCTTAGTTTTCTGAATGTTGACAAAGTGGATCGTGCTTATTCCTCTATCATCTCCTAAACATGGGAAATCCTCAAACAGGACTGTCTTGTATGATTCTACAGAGGTGCACTGTCCCTCTACGTGAGAGTTTTATCATATCAAATATGCTCTGAATGGCAACACCTAAAACTTGCAGTAGATAATGTGTAATAAATGCACAGAGGAATCTTCTGTCCATGTTCTCCTGTCTTTATGTACCATCCCTTCAGTGATCACATCAATTTTTAAGCTTTATTATGCACCTGGATCTCAGTGTGTCTACATCTTCACATTGACTTCTAATCCCATTGTTTCAATCACCTGATGACTATTTCTATTGGGATACCTCACTGTTTCCCTTACACACAACACAAAGCAAAACAGATCTTGTCATCTTGCCCATAATGGCTCTTTCTAACTTCACTATTTCCGTCTGGAGCATCATCACTCTTTTTTCGTTCACCAAACTGAAAATCAGCATTGACGTATTTTCTCTCACTCTGCAGATATAACTAGTCATAAAGTACCATCCACTCTTACTTTTGCATTTTCTATTCACCTGTTCACGTCCATTCTCTGACTATTAGTCTAAGCCCTTAATAGCCCAAGTCAAGATATCAGCAGTAAACATTACGACTAAAATTACTACTACTATTGCTGCTCACTATCACCATCACCATTGTAATCACCATCACTGTTATTCATTGGACAGCTAATACAATTCTCCTCCACAACCCCTGGGTATATGGCTTAACCACAATCCTAAAGGTAGGATCTATAGTCTCACTTCAAAGCTAGGTGAACATGATTCCATGCCTGGCTATGTGGAGATGAGATCAGATCAGATCAGTCGCTCAGTCGTGTCCGACTCTTTGCGACCCCATGAATCACAGCACGCCAGGCCTCCCTGTCCGTCACCAACTCCCAGAGTTCACTCAGACTCATGTCCATCGAGTCGGTGATGCCATCCAGCCATCTCATCCTATGTCGTCCCCTTCTCCTCCTGCCCCCAATCCCTCCCAGCATCAGAGTCTTTTCCAATGAGTCAACTCTTCACATGAGGTGGCCAAAGTACTGAAGTTTCAGCTTTAGCATCATTCCTTCCAAAGAAATCCCAGGACTGATCTCCTTTAGAATGAACTGGTTGGATCTCCTTGTAGTCCAAGGGACTCTCAAGACTCTTCTCCAACACCACAGTTCAAAAGCATCAATTCTTCAGTGCTCAGCTTTCTTCACAGTCCAACTCTCACATCCATACATGACCACAGGAAAAACCATAGCCTTGACTAGACGAAACTTTGTTGGCAAAGTAATGTCTCTGCTTTTCAATATGCTATCTAGGTTGGTCATAACTTTCCTTCCAAGGAGTAAGCGTCTTTTAATTTCATGGCTGCAGTCACCATCTGTAGTGATTTTGGAGCCCAGAAAAATAAAGTCTGACACTGTTTTCACTGTTTCCCCATGTATTTGCCACGAAGTGATGGGACCGGATGCTATCATCTTCGTTTTCTGAATGTTGAGCTTTAAGTCAACTTTTTCGGTCTCCACTTTCACTTTCATCAAGAGGCATTTGAGTTCCTCTTCACTTTCTGCCATAAGGGTGGTGTCATCTGCATTTCTGAGGTTATTGATATTTCTCCTGGCAATCTTGATTCCAGCTTGTGTTTCTTCCAGTCCAGCGTTTCTCATGATGTACTCTGCATATAAGTTAAATAAACAGGGTGACAATATACAGCCTTGACAGACTCCTTTTCCTATTTGGAACCAGTCTGTTGTTCCATGTCCAGTTCTAACTGTTTCTTCCTGACCTGCATACAAATTTCTCAAGAGGCAGATCAGGTGGTCTGGTATTCCCATCTCTTTCAGAATTCTCCACACTTTATTGTGATCCACACAGTCAAAGGCTTTGGCATAGTCAATAAAGCAGAAATAGATGTTTTTATGGAACTCTCTTGCTTTTTCTATGATCCAGTGGATGTTGGCAATTTGATCTCTGGTTCCTCTGCCTTTTCTAAAACCAGCTTGAACATCAGGAAGTTCACGGTTCACATATTGCTGAAGCCTGGCTTGGAGAATTTTGAGCATTACTTTACTAGCGTGTGGAGAGTGAGGGATAAAACTCAACCTGGGTTACACTCAACATATTCCCCACACACATCACACTGCCAAAATCTACTTAGTGATCTGGAGGAAGTGTTTTCTTTGTACAAATGTGCTGTCTGGTTCTGCAGTGTGCTTCTGGGTGCTGCCTGACCCACACGGCTCCTTTTCTAATTCACACAAAGGTCTATTTATGTTGGTGGTAGGCTAAATCCCACAAAGGAGAGGAAGAAACTTTTTCAGAGCAACATAAATAGTTTATTGAGATGGGTTTGGAATTTTGTCTGTCTCTTGTATAAACTTCCTAGATACAGTTTCCCACAAAACTCTTTGGCACAGTATTATCAGAATCATCTTCCTGAAGTCTGACTTTGCACTATTTTGCTCTTAAAGACCTTTAATGACTTCACATTCCCTCTAAGATTAGTTAAATACTTGGCCTTAAACTCAGGGTACTTGATGATTTGATCTGATCTCATTCAACTTCCTTGAGTTTTTTCCTCAAACTGTCCACTGTTGTAATCTAATCTAGGAGATTAGATTGTAATCTAGGAGATTCCAATATTCCTGGATATAACATAATTTTGTTTGTTACATTTGTTTTTTATAAATTTCTATATCAGAAAATCTCCTTGCATTCTTGCCCATTTTACCTGTCCTACTCATTCTTCAGGCTACTTTCCACCAGAACCATTTTATTCTTGCTTCACCACAAGTCACCCACTCTGGTCTTTCATCAGGTTTTCTGTGTTTCCCTTACGGCTACATTATTGCAGTCATGCTGTATTACATATGACTAAATTGTATTATCTCCTTTTACGAGAACCAAGTTAAAGTTGTATCTGTATTTATCATTAAATTCCTATCCATCATATCCAGAGTGATATTGGATTTGTAGTAAGTATCAATAAATATCTCTTGAATAAAGCACTCTTTTAAAACCAGCAAAAAATATCAAGCAGGGGCAGTGCAAAGGCCCTAAAACATGCCACCTTGTGAATTTTAAAGAATGGTAGTTGAACTACATTTTCTCACAAGTTGGTGCAGACTTAACAGAATCCTAGAACTAGGCATGTTTTTATGAAACAGATTACTTCAGTTGTGAGAAGGGGAACAAGTAGATTCCTAGAAGTGATATTACCAAGGTCAAAAATATTAATAAATATTTAAAATATTTGAGATTTTACTGCATACTAAGGCTCTCCTATTTCACAAATTTTGCTCTGGTGGATAGCCACTTTGTTTTTATCCAGCGAATTGAAAATCTGAAAGTCCAAGTGTTTCTGAATGAAGTTTTGCCTTTATATTTCATTATATTTGATACACCAGATTTATTTAGCAGTATTCCTATTCTTGGTCATTCAAGATCATGCAAAAGTTGATTATGATAATAATTCTGTACTTTGATATATAAATTATTTTTACCATATCTCTTTTTATTTCCCTAAAATAGATTCCTAGAAGTGAAGTTACTGAGTTTAACAACACTTTTTAAGGCTCTTAACACATATTTTTCAAATGCTTTATAGAAACTGAGTACCAATTTACACTCTCCTCAGCAGTATATCATAGTGGCCGTCTCACTGCACCTTACCCATCACTAAGGATCATAGTGAGAAAATAACTGCCAATATGACAGGTTTTATTATTCTTATTTAACTTTGCATTTTTAGTAATCAGGGATGGAGTCCTTTCCAAATGCCATATATTTCCTAAAAAATTATTGTATGATTTTAATAAAGGGTAGACAAAGCCCAATTTTTTTTTTTTTTTTCCTGCCAGGGAATTTTGGTTCTCACAGACTAGTGCTATGTTGAATTAGGTGAGGACCTTGATATAACATGTTAATAACTAACATTGATAACACAGAACTTTGTAATTTATGAAGCATTTCAATACATTACATCATTTGATCTTTCAACAATTCCAGGAGCTGAAAAGGCAAGATAATTCTCATTTATAGCTAAAGACACAAATGTTAGGTTGCCCAGGTAGTTAGAAGAGCCACATAAGGACATTTGTATATTCCTAAAAGCACAGAACTAGGACACAGACTCAAATTCAAACATCATGATCCTTAGGCTGGCATTCTTTCTTCAGTCTATAGCAACACCTGGTCCCTAGAGGCACAGCATGGGCATCGCTTGGGAGCTTTTTAGAGTTACAGCATCTCTGGCCCAGGAGCTATCTACACAAACTGATGTCTGTGAAGTGCTGCTCTGGATCATGCTAAAAGCACATATGCACTCAAATGTGGACAGACTTCACAGATAAATTACACAAGGAGGAAGGGAATTACTAATTTGTGTATTTGTCAAGTAATTTGTAAACTACTGAAGGAACTTTAAAGGAACCAAATTTTTAATTTTTCTTTAAAGAAGGAAATCGAGGTTACAAAGAATTCCATGACATCCATCAACTGGTCTATTTTCTTCAAGAAAACATAGGCATTAACCAAGAGCTCTGTCTACTCTTCAAAATGTTGATGGGTCCATGAGAAACATGTTCCTTTCTATATACAGGAATTATTGGTAGAGGTTTTCCAAAATACAAAGTTATCTTTGCTAGGCTTCCACTTTAAGCCCCGTCGGACACTGAACACATACACAGAATCACTGCACTGATGTGACCCACATTTTCACAATCAGTAATATACACTTTTAGCTTAACGATTTACCTATTAATGAAAACAATGCCAGGGGAACATACTGAATCTTATCAATCAAAAAAGGAGGTGTTCTGTTTGAGAATCAGCTATGAAGCATCTGAGTGATGTTGAGTGATTCAGATAACATGTCAGAATGTCTTTCCTTACTTTTAAAAGTAGTGTGTTGAGTAAATTAAATAAGAACATTTCCAAGTCCAACAGTCTGTTACTTTTTTTCTTATAAAGAAAGTGAGTACCCTAGATGACTGGGCCTAGGATAAAAGAGATCAAGTAGCTAGTGGGGAAAGTAGCCAGTTGAAAAGTACAGTACAAATGCAAGTCATGGAGAAAACAGAGATAAATTTTATTTGAGTTATAATTTTGAATTTGGAGAAGGAAATTGCAACCCACTCCAGTACTCTTGCCTGGAAAATCCCATGGACAGAGGAGCCTGGTAGGCTACAGTCATGGGGTCGCAAACAGTCGGACACGACTGAGCGACTTTACTTTTACTTTTTGAATTTGAGTTATAATTTTGCATAGAACCAGACCTCAGTTACAGGCAATAAATTATAATAATTTGTAATCACAATGGGCACTAAATTTAATTGCAAAGCTTGTCACTATTTACATGTAGTCATTTTAGAAGTCTTACTTTAATGTCTATTTGATATTCCTCCAAATATAAAAATCAGTGGATATTGATCTCAACAGAACTTTTTTCTTTTTTTGCTCTTGAAGGACATTCTCTACTTAAATGGTTTCTCTATAGCACTCAGACAGAATTGCTTAACAAGTTTGTGTCCTATGCCCACGAATCTAACTAACATGTCTCAAGAGGCCTGGGCACAGAAAATTTCTGGTCAGCAACACCATGCCTCATGTGATTCCTGTAGATTTATAGCAGCACAGTCCCCTGGTCAAATTTGGCTTATTGCTCTGAATCCATTTTTGTAATAATGATGCTGGTAATGCTGTAATATATTATTTTAATAGGATAATATATTGAACTCTAATTTCTAGGGAATAAGTATATTATTCAGCCTTGGCAGCAATTACTATACTGTGCCCAAACAAAGGGAGAGGAAACCAGAAAGAGGGCTCACTAAATATATGTGTAAATGTCAATTATGAAAAAGTGGTTAAGAAATAGTTGGATTATCACGTTTATATTGAATAGCTACCTACTTTTCATTCCTGATTCTCTTAATATTGCATTTACTGGCATTTAAATTGACATTTTTGGCCAACTGTAAGGGCCCAGAACAGTAGTGATTCTAACTACAGGATCTGACATGCAGAATATACCTTCTCTGTAGTTAGAAAATCTCCTTTTTAAAGTAAACAAAGGTGTCATATGTGCCAAGAACTATAATCATGAGATGTATAAATGTTCTAGCATCTCCCCTTCTAAACATTTTCTAGTAAAGTCTCACCAGGTAAAGGTCATCCAAACAAGAAATATTTGTCATTACTCTAATCTTAGACTTCATCCTTTGTATGTTAAGAGTTTGCAAAACTAGAATGGGGCTTGTGTATGTCTGTGTGAGTCATGTATGTTTTACGTTTTAATTATAATTTGAATAGAATTACCAACAAGCAAATGGTTCTACCTGGATAATTATCCCATTTTGGAAAGGTATTGGCTTTAAAAAGGTATTGGAACTTAGTTTGTCTTTAATATGATTAAATACATAAAATATGGCATGCTCTTTCATGTGATTTTACTCTATCAGAAACTATATTCTACCTATAAAATCCATGAGTACAAAACTCTGCGTTCACGGTGCTTTTAAAATTTTAGAACTTAAAGAACAATCACCTTACTTAATATTGCTTTCATTCTTTGCATAACTCACACCTGATTTCATCTCTATTTGGGATGCATTGAAGAACAACAAAAACAAGTTAACACAAAATGAAATATAACAGAGAAATCAGAGAACCTCTATTTTCATGTTTCTCAAAACAAAAAAGTTGTAAATGTAGTGATTTCTCTGTGTAGGCATTCGGCAAGAACTAGGAATTATATTATAGGAGCTTATAATATATCCTCACCTTCTTTACACTTATAATTTTTTAGAAAAATATTGTATTTATAAAAAAAATTTGGGGTCAACTAATGGCAGTTTTGGAGAAGGCAATGGCACCCCACTCCAGTACTCTTGCCTGGAAAATCCCATGGATGGAGGAGCCTGGTGGGCTGCAGTCCATGGGGTCGCTAAGACTCGGACACGACTGAGCGACTTCACTTTCACTTTTCACTTTCATGCATTGTAGAAGGAAACGGCAACCCACTCCAGTGTTCTTGCCTGGAGAATCCCAGGGATGGTGGAGCCTGGTGGGCTGCCGTCTATGGGGGTCACACAGAGTCAGACACGACTGAAGTGACTTAGCAGTAGCAATAGCAATGGCAGTTTATTTAGTAAATATGAAAGGCTTGAGTTTCTCTCCCCTTTACCTTGAACAGTTTTCTGGCCCCTGCTTCAGAGCAGTTTTCTTCCACCCCTGATCTGATCTGTGCCCTTTCTTCCTTGCCAGTCATTATTCTCCATTAGCAATTGCTATGGGCGGTCATTATCTATCTAACCCATTTAGAAACTTGGCCACAGACTTCATCAACTCTAACCTTTCAAGGATACTGAGTTTGCTGGCAAGAAGCACGGCCTTTGAATAAACAAGCCAGGTTTGCTCCCAAGTATTATATTTTCAAGTTTCAACCAAAGTTCTTTTCTCTGGGAGTTAGCATCTGATTAGAGCTGTTCTTTTTGCTAATTCAGCTCTCTGGGTAATAAATATTTTATCTTATCAATAAACATGAATTTCTGTGATCCAAAGATATTTAGATCCTTAATTAGATAGTACATCTAAATTGGTTAATCAGAGTGTTTTCTGGCAGTTTCTGAGTCAAAGTTACACTTCATCTCTGGTTAGCCTTTGTAATATTCAAGCTTAACAACTTAAAATTCTTAGTTCAAACTACTTACAATCTGTGTTAATCAAAATGCTGTAATTAAATTGGGCATGGACTTATTCTGTAACCTTATCCACTTTGCATTTAAGTTGTCTCTACATGAATGTTTGACACTAGTACAGTCTTTAAATATTAATGCACAGGGAAAAAAAGAAGATGAAAGAAACAGTTGGAGTCAAGAGAAAGAAAAACATAGCAAGGGGCAACTGTAATAAAAAAAAAAACCTTTAGAAAGTTAGGAGAGTACCTGAAAAAAAATACACTTGTCAAAGAGGATTGTAACCAGTATAAAATAGCCAATTTATACACAATCTAAAACTCTAAGGAATGAGTAGCCATAACAAGCTTTTGTGCAATACAGATTAGAATCTCTATGAAGCAGCTTCCTGTATTTGTTTCTCTGCTTTTGAATTTTACTTTCAAATGGTCACAAAACTACATGTTAAAAATGAAACAAAGCAAAACAAATAGAAAAACCTATTTTTTTTTCTTTTGCATATAAAGAAAGAGTGTGTACCTGAAAGTCTGATTTTGCACCTCTAACCTCAGGCTCCCTGTGACGTTGGTATAAAATGGTGTGGCTCCAAACAACATCACAAAATATTGTGTTTGTGTTCCACACACAGTGGATGGTTCTTTTGCATGATGTGTAAAAGTTTCAAGTGGTTATATTGCCAAATAGTTTGGCTTTTACTATGAAAAAAGGAAGGCGAATGTATGAAACTAAATGTATAGCTGGTGTCTCCTTACACCAGATAGAGAAATTATGTTTGTTGAGACGTTGTACTGCTGAGATTCGAGGAGAGAGTATGCCCTCAATTTCACTGCACTATACTGGTGTTCATTCAACTGATGAAGTTCTCAACTCAAAGGGCAACATCCACTTTGTTCTAAGTTCCTGCTGGAATGGAAAAGCTGACAAGGGAAAACTTACACAAAGGATATTGTGCTGTTAAAGTTTGTTCAAAGCCACACTTGTCAGATCTCTTTGAAATGAAATTGAAAAGGAAAAACCAATTTTCTTTGAGGACAAAGTTCATCTCATTTGGTGTGCTGCACCTGTCTAATTTTCTTCTTGGAGAAAGAAATCTTGACTAGAAAATTTTAAAAAAATAGTTTATACTAGTGTAGGTATGTATCATAATGTTTAATTCAAACTAGTGTTACATTCTGAGAAAATAAATATAAGTGAATTACTGTCTGTTTGAAGCTGTGATAAATACCTAGCTTGGCTGAAATTATTAGATACCATTATTCTGTTTCCAAAACGTTGGTGAAGGGCAACAGTCTGAACGACGCTGAAGTGAGCACTCTCCAATGTTTTCCTTTGTTAGGAACATGCAGGTGCGCTGTATGATGGTGGGTGTTATCACACTGAAAACCGACACATACCCCTCAAAGGTGTTCCAAGTAAATACCTTGCCTGCTTCCAAATTTGGAAAAAAAAATCAGCACCTATTTTTAAAGTAGCATGTTTATAAATATTAAAATTCACAATTGACTTTTTTAAATGCCACCAAATAAATGCTTTAGATAAGTCTGTATCTGTAGCAAACAAGAGGGCTTTGCTATCTGAAGTTACGACTTCCTGTAAATAAGAATGCTACAAGATTACAGATCAACACAAAATAAAATACAAAATACGAGTGAATATGTCATCTAAACTGGAAGGAAATATAGCTGTGACCCTAGACAAGGATTTATGTTCAAGATAGAAAAATGATATTTTAGTCAATGGAAAAAAGAAAGTAATGAAAAACAAACCCAAGGGTAATCCTCCCCTTTAATGCATCTTGTCTCCTATTTCCTTGCCTCTTTGGTCTTTTTCTATTTCCATGTCAGCTCTCCTTGTTCAATCTTACCTGTGCGATTCGCTACATGTTTATATATAAATCCCATATATTGGAAATAGATGCATGATTAAAAATGAGAAAGCATTTGAAAATGAAAAGGACAAGCAAAATTTTATCTTATCTGTTAGATCATGGGAAACAGATGATCTTGGCTTTTGCCAAATTTGCCTCAAAAATTTATATTCCCTAGCTTCCTTCTTTGTGAATGTTTTCCATTTGGAACTACACTGTCAGTGCCTTTTTATTTGTTCTGTGTCCAAATGTGGATTCAGCTGGATTCCTCTGATTTTGTTTTCATTCCATTTGTATCTCTGTGGAAGACTGTTCCACATATCCACACCCTTTATGCAAAATGTAATAGCTATTAAATACAGTGTTCACCATGACCTTCAAAAACGAAGACCTACTATTTGAAACTTTTGGACAGTAGCTACTTTCTTTTTAAAATCAAAACTCAACCAATGTCCTGATAATCAAAGGAGAATTGTCTTAGGGTAGAAATAACTAAATGAAAAGCACACTTACTCATTTTCATCCCTCTTTTAATTTTTATTTCCTTTGTGCTCCATCTGTTATAGAGTAAATGTGTTTCAATTTAGTGAAAACAAATTCAGAACTGAAACATTCCTCTTATAGCTTAAAAGCTGAATGTTATTTGTGTTCATTATTTGTCAGAAACACAATTTATTATGTGCTTATTTATAAATTAATTCCTCATCATTATACCTTCAAAGTTCATGAGTTGAAGGCAGTGAATTCTGGAGAACAGCATCTTTACCTCACACATGCTTTATTTCCTTCAATGCCTGTTTATATACTCAGTAAGTATTTGTTGAGTGAATGAAAGTATGTGGCTTTCCCTCATTCCCTTGAACATCACTTTTTGGTCTTTCCCTTTAACAACGTCCAGGGTACTAAAGTCATGTCACAGGAAGAAGTGGTATTTCCTCCTTCACAGTTCACACACCAATTAGACAGTCCTCTTTCTGCCCCATCTTCCCCCAGGTATAGTTCAATGAAGCACCTGCTGTAGGAGATCCAGTCTTTTGCTATCTCTGGGAGAATGTCTACAGCCTACATGCTTACTTTACTAGAGTTTTTTCCTTTGTAGTTCTACATCTTTAGAATAGGCATTAAAGGATCTCTAGCAGAAAATGACGGAGAAGGTGATGGCAACCCACTCCAGTACTCTTGCCTGGAAAATTCCATGGACGGAGGAGCCTGGTGGGCTGCAGTCCATGGGGTCGCACAGAGTCGGACACGACTGAAGCGACTTAGCAGTAGTAGCAGCAGCAGCAGCAGAAAGTGAACCAATAGTATTGCATTGTATTTCATGTCTCTACAATGAAGCTGGTCATCACTATGCCTTGCATCCTTCTTCTCTTTCTATAAAGGCTTATGACTTGGGATCAGAGCATGGGTACACTTTATAGTACACATTTACTACACAGCACACAGTATCAAAGCATGCATATACTTTGTAGTACACATTTACTGGTCATAGCAAACACCCACTGCCAACAACACAAGAGAAGACTCTACACATGGACATCACCAAATGATCAATACAGAAACCAGACTGGTTATATTCTTTGCAGCCAAAGATGGAGAAATTCTATACAGTCGGGAAAAACAAGACCAGGAGCTGACTGTGGCTCATGGACTCCTTACTGGCAAATTCAGACTTAAATTGAAGAAAGTAGGGAAAACCACTAGACCACGCTGGTATGACCTATGATTTGTTGGACTATAAAGAAAGCTGAGCACCGAAGAATTGAGCTTTTGAACTGTGGTGTTGGAGAAGACTCTTGAATCTATTTGTGGAAGTGACAAATAGATTCAAGGGATTAGATCTGATAGACAGAGTGCCTGCAGAACTACAGAGGTTCGTGACACTATACAGGAGGCAGTAATCAAGACCATCCCCAAGATAAAGAAATGCAAAAAGGCAAAATGGTTGTCTGACAAGGTCTTACAAATAGCTGAGAAAAGAAGAGAAGCTAAAGTCAAAGGAGTAAAGGAAAAATATACCTATTTGAATGCAAAGTTCAAGAAGAATAGTGAGGAGAGATAAAGCCTTCCTCAATGATCAGTGCAAAGAAATAGAGGAAAATAATAGAATGGGAAAGACTAGAGATCTTTTCAAGAAAATTAGAGATACCATGGAAACATTTCATGCAAAGACGGGCTCTATAAAGGACAGAATCAGTATGAACCTAACAGAAACAGAAGATATTAAGAAAAAGTGGCAAGAATACACAGAGGAACTACAAAAAAGATCTTCATGATGCAGATAATTACAATAGTATGATCATTCACCTAGAGCCAGACATCCTGGAATGTGAAGTCAAGTGGGTCTTAGGAGACATCACTATGAACAAAGCTAGTAGAGGTGATGGAATTCCAGTTGAACTAGTTCAAATCCTAAAAGATGATGCTGTGAAAGTTCTGCACTCAGCACATGTGGAAAACTCAGCAGTGGCCACAGGACTGGAAAAGGTCAGTTTTCATTCCAATCCCAAAGAAAGGCAATGCAAAAGAACGCTCAGACTATTGCACAATTGTACTCAGCTTACACGCTAGCAAAGTAATGCTCAAAATTCTCCAAGCCAGGCTTCAACATGAACCATGAACTTCCAGATGTTCAAGCTGGGTATAGAAAAGACAGAAGAACCAGAGACCAAATTGCCAACATCTGCTGGATCATCAAAAAAGCAAGAGAGTTCCAGAAAAACATCTACTTTTGCTTTATTGACTACACCAAAGCCTTTGACTGTGTGGATCACTACAAATTGTGGGAAATTCTTCAAGAGATGGGAATACCAGACCACCTTACCTGACTCCTGAGAAATTTATGCAGGTCAAGAAGCAACAATTAGAACTGAACATGGAACAACAGACTAGTTCCAAATCGGGAAAGGAGTCTATCAAGGCTGTATATTGTCACCCTGCTTATTTAACTAATATGCAGAGTACATCATGAGAAACGCTGGACTGGAAGAAACACAAGCTGGAATCAAGATTGCTGGGAGAAATATCAATAACCTTAGATGTGCAGATGACACCACCCTTATGGCAGAAAGTGAAGAGAAACTAAAAAGCCTCTTGATGAAAGTGAAAGAGGAGAGTACAAAAGTTGGCTTAAAGCTCAACATTCAGAAAACGAAGATTATGGCATCCAGTCCCATCACTTCATGGGAAATAGATGGGGAAACAATGGAAACAGTGAGAGACTTTATTTTTCTGGGCTCCAAAATTACTGCAGATGGTGACCGCAGCCATGAAATTAAGCAAGATGCTTGCTTCTTGGAAGAAAAGCTATGACCAACCTAGCCAGCATATTAAAAAGCAGAGACATTACTTTACCAACAAAGGTACATCTAGTCAAAGCTATGGTTTTTCCAGTAGTCAGGTATGGATGTGAGTGTTGGACTATAAAGAAAGCTGAGCGCTAAAGAATTGATGCTTTTGAACTGTGGTGTTGAAGAAGACTCTTGAGAATCCTTGGACTGCAAGGAGATCCAAACAGTCAATCCTAAAGGAAATCAGTCTTGAATATTCATTGGAAGGACTGATGCTGAAGCTGAAACTCCAATATTCTGGCCACCTGATGTGAAGAAGTGACTCACTGGAAAAGACCCTGATGCTGGGAAAGATTGAAGGCAGGAGCAGAAGGGGATGACAGTCGATGAGATGGTTGGATGGCATCATTGACTCAATGGACATGAGTTTGAGTAGGCTACAGGAGATGGTGATGGACTGGGAAGCCTGGCATACTACAGTCCATGGGGTTTCAAAGATTTGGACATGACTGAGTGATTGAACTGAACGGAACACATTTACTACCCAGCACATAGTATCAAAGCATGGGTATACTTTGGAGTACACATTTACTACACATTGGTACAAGAGTCATTCTCCTGACAAAACTTCTGTGTACACCCACTCTCTCAGCAAAAATTTCCAGCCCCTACTGTGGGCTTAATACAGTGCAATGTGAACTATGAGGAGGCATAAACCAAATAGTACCTACACTTAAAAACAGAATTTTGCATTTTCTAGAGTATTTCCATATTAATTATCTCATTTGATTTTCTACAAAAGCCAAGAGAGGCAAGGAGGATAATTATTACTATACACATTTTCCAAATGAGAAATCTGCAGTCTAGAAGTCTAAGTCATCTACCAGTTATGCTGGGACCTCAAGAAAATACCTAAGGGTTTGATTATACCATTTAATAACTCTTCCTTTCTACTCCAGAGAGAACCATCCATTTTCAGTGGTAAATTGCCTCTCAGGCTGCATAAGAGTATTTCTTCTGAATGTTTCTACCTTACAGAATTTAAGGCAGGTCAATAATTAAAAGTACTATGGATCTAAATGGAACCATTTAGTTCCTACGGCTTGCAGTTCCTAGACCTGTCATGTTTCAAACCACAGTCTATTATTTGAGGATGAGTGGTAAGAATCCTTTGAGTTTGTGGAGTTTGGAAGACAGCTATGGTACACAGTCCCTCCTTCCCCTTCCTACTTCCATTGTCCCAGTTCAGATCATTATCCTATTACATCAACAGCCTGTCACAATTATTATCTTTCAGTCTCCCCTCCCACACACCTGTCCATTTACATGCTGTTGCCAGGTAAATTTGGAATACAATTGTATTTCAGTCATAATGCTCCTCAGAAAACATACATGGCTTGCTGTAGCCTACTGGGTTAAGTCCTAACTGCTTAGCTCCTCCATTAACTAAGCACAACTCATCTTTCCATCCTTCACTCAATCTACATAAAATCTACATAAATCTATATAATTTGCTGCTTTCTGTACACACTCATCTCTTATTTTTGTGCCTTTCCTGTTATTCTTTCTACCAGGAACACTCACCTTCTTCTGGAAACTTTACTAACTCTTTCAACATAAATACCACTGAAGTCTTTATTGTAAGCTCTCCCTTGCAGTATCAGCTAGGGATAATCACAACTTCCTTTGAACCCACACAAAACTTCCTCAGAATCTCTTCCCTGAAACTTAAAAAGTAGCAAGTATTTTATGGACAGACAAGCATATGGAATTAGGTTTAAATCCTGAACTGGTTAAACTGGGCAAATAATTTAACTTCTCCAAGCATCCATTTTGTTACCTGGTTTTTGGTAAATATTAGTGATTATCCTGGAGAAGGCAATGGCACCCCACTCCAGTACCCTTGCCTGGAAAATCCCATGGATGGAGGAGCCGGGTAGGCTGTAGTCCATGGGGTTGCTAAGAGTTGGACACAACTGAGCGACTTCACTTTCACTTTTCACTTTCATGCATTGGAGAAGGAAATGGCAACCCACTCCAATGTTCTTGCCTGGAGAATCCCAAGGATGGGGGAGCCTGGTGGGCTGCCGTCTATGGGGTCACACAGAGTCGGACACGACTGAAGTGACTTAGCAGCAGCAGCAGCAGTGATTATCCATACAAATACCTTTTGTAATTCTCAGTGTATATTAAGAATTAGCAATAAATGGCTGCTCTTATTTTTAGATTCTGCTTTACACTGTGATTATGTCTGTACATGTTGTGTAAATGTCTGTACACTATCTGCTTTCAGGAAGGCTGAGACCATAATTGCTATTTTTATTTTTCATCTTTGTATCATACAGGTCTTGATACAAAAGAAAAAGTCTGTTAGTGATGAGCATCACCTTCATTGTACACCTACCTCAACATTGGAGAATTATGGACAATATCCATACTGATGAATTATAATTCCCTAATTTCCCTTAGTCCCCTGGAGTAGGAAATGGCAACCCACTCCAGTATTCTTGCCCAGAAAATTCCATGGACAGAGGAGACTGGCAGGCTACAGTCCATGGGGTCACAAAGAGCCAGGCACTACTGAGCGGCTAAGCGACTGAGCACAGCACACAGTATCCCTTGGTAGTGATGTCATGGAATAGACTTCTCTTCAGTTTCAGAATAAGAAAAACAGTAGGCTTAGTTTATGAATTTTCCAATTACAGCTTCTTAATTAAAATTTGGTGGTGTAAGAAATTTAAGAAAGCTTAAATACAATTAATATAGCCCAGGAAATCAAGCATTTCTATAGCATTGTAGCCTATAAAAATGGAGCAGGGCTAGAAAATTGTATGTTGTATTTCTTGTATCACTGGGTCTGCTTTTATGTATCCAGGCTGTGCCCAACCATGGAGAACATGTAGTGGTAAACACAAAGGTTGTAAAGCTGACTGCACCCAAACTAAACTGGGATAAGTCTCAAACATCACAAATAAACTCTGTTGGACTGAAAAGAAATGGGATGTCATAAAGATTTATGGAGGAGATTAGATGATGTAATTGCAACCCTCTCTGTGGAGGAACTATGAGAACATTCTTAATAATAATTTTATATAATTATATAAATCATATGCAATTATGTTACATTATAAAATATCTATAGAAATATTTTATGAGGACATTCTTAAGATCATGTAAGCTACATATAATCCTGTGTGTGTATGCACACACACAATCATGTCCAACTCTTTGTGAACCCATGGACTATATAGCCTGCCAGGCTCATGTTTCCATGGAATTCTCCAGGCAAGAATACTGGAGTGGGTTGTCATTTCCTTCTCCAAGGGATCTTCCTTACCCAGGGATCAAATCCATGTCTCTTGCATTGGCAGGTGGATTCTTTACCACTGAGCCACCTGGGACTCAGCCTATATATACACACACACACACATATAAGTATATAACACTAATTATAAACAATGTGTATTTATCAGTACACTGATAAATATTTATCAGTATTTATCAGTATCAGTATCAGTTCAGTTGCTCAGTCGCGTCCAACTCTTTGCGACCCCATGAACCGCAGCATGCCAGGCCTCCCTGTCCATCACCAACTGCCGGAGTACACCCAAACCCATGTCCACTGAGTTGGGGATGCCACCCAACCATCTCATCCTCCATTGTCCCCTTCTCTTCTTGCCTCCAATCTTTCCCAGTCTTTTCCAATAAGTCAGCTCTTCGCATCAGGTGGCCAAAGTATTAGTGCTTCAGCTTCAACATCAGTCCTTCCAATGAACACCCAGGACTGATCTCCTTTAGGATGGACTGGTTATACACAATTTAATATGAAAATTAATTATACACTATTTATGACTACATATATGGTTGAAAGTGAAAGTCACTCAGTCCTGTGATTCTCCAGGCCAGAATACTGGAGTGACTAGCCTATCCCTTCTCCAGCTGATCTTTCTGATCCAGGGATCAAACCCAGGTCTCTGGCATTACAGGAGGATTCTTTACCAAATGAGCCACCAGGGAAGCCCCATATGTGGTTATATACAAACATACAATATAGGGTCATTGAAAGAATATTGTCATTGCTAGTTTGGGGGTTTTTTTTTTAGCTTTAGAAGTGATACATCTCACAGAAAGACAAACGATTGGCCTAATGAAACAAAGTGTTTAAGAAATAAGACAGTAGTATCTAGCACTGTTTTTTAAGTTAGGATAAGAGTTTTGTTTTACAGTGTGATAGAAAAAGAACTTTCTGATAGTTAATGGGCATTTATATATCCAGGAATTTTTTACAACCAACTAAATCTTCTTATTTGGGATGAGTTTTCACATGCCAAAGCCTCTAAAATATTTACAGTTATTTGTTTTCTTTTCATTCTCAAATACTTCTGGGTCACTCTAACTGCAGTGTGAAACATAGACCAGAGGTGTAAATCTATAGGCAGAAATACTTGTTAGGAGGTTGCAAAGGTGATCCAGGTGAGAGGTGATGGTGGCCAGATCTGTGGAAGGGCAGTCAATGGGACAAAAGTATGACACAGTTGGGCCACACAATTTAACCTCAAACCTAAAGGACTCTGAAATTTAGGCTGCTGCTTTATGTTAGTCTTCCCAATCTGTGCAGGAGATCAGTGGCTCTTAAAAATATTATGTACATCTAATCTGGAATTATTTTACTGCTTTTCTGGTCCCAGGGAAATATGGAAGTGACAGGATATATCAAAGACTGAGGGGACTCAAGTTCTCCACACTTCCTTTCCCTGGGTCACAGTACTATTCATACAGGCCTGAAATTAAAGACAGAGAGAAGCAGAGACTGAAGACTTTTCAGGCAGAAAAATTAAAAAAAAAAAAAAACAACTGATACAGGTTGGACATGAGGCAGGGAGGGAAAAAGTGCAGATGAAGATTTCACCAAGTGGCCAGCTTGGGCAAGCAGATGGATGATGATACTATTTATTGAGACAGAGAACAGAGAAGGGAGAGTAGACTCTGGAGTTGATGAAGATACTAAATTCACTTTTGAACAATTTAAGTTTGAAGTAGGGCAGGAAAATACACATGAGCTGAAGGCAGTTAGGCTTTCTGAGTTTAAAACTCAGGAAGGAGTTTCTGTTGTATTAAGAGTCATCAGCATATAAATGTTGAATGAGATTTCCCACAGGAAAATTATGTAAGTCTAGAAGAGAACAGAACCCTCAATAAAATAAACATTTGATCTTCAGGCAGAGAAAGGGATGCCTGTAAAAGGAACAACCAGGGACATGGGGAATTGGGTGTCACTGAGGTCAAAAGAAGAAAGTACTTCAAAAAGAAGGAGGTCATCAATGGTGTTCAATGTTGCTGAGATTTCAAGTAAGTTGAGTTCTAAGAAGTTTCCATTTGTTTTACTGGAAAAAAAAAAAAAGCATATATGACTTTCAGTAGAAGAAGTTCCAGTAGTGTCATGGGACTGGGACAGCTTTTTGTATAATGAAAAGCGTCTGGGAATTCCTGGCAGTAGAGTGGTTAGGACTCCGTGGATTGCATGGGGCACAGGTTCTATCCCTGGTTCTGGCTGGGGAACTAAGATCCCATGTGCCTCACGTTGGAACCAGAAAACAAGAAAAGAAAAATGTCTTATTAAACGTACTCTTCCGTAATTAAGAAGTCTGGCTGTTAAGGGAAGGATAAAGACATGAAATAGAAGAAAGTTTTAAAATTTCTTCCTTCCTCTGTTTCTGATATATTCTGTGTTCTTTTATTTATGATTCACTAATATAGGAATGAGTTGGCTTGTAATGGCAAAGAAGAACTTTTTTTTTTTTTTAACAAATGCCTGACACACTGCCTTGGCATAATTCTAGTTCTGGAATTTTATACTAGGCATCCAGTGACCAAGAATAGGAAAGTTTTTACATTAACCCTTCTGCTGACTTCTTAGGAGAAAAAAAAAAATCAAAACTTACATATATTCCTTCCTTTGGCTATACTATACTCAACAATATAGTCACTGGAATTTGCCTCCACTCACCTACAGGCAATGAAGAAGTTCTTTAGTAGAGTTCCATATTGAGTCATAATATTTTATTAATCCTCAGAAAATAAGAATAGAGAATAAAAATGTTAGCAATGAAAATTTTAATGGTTTTAATTAGAATTTTTCAGGTTTTCAAAATATGTGTTGAAAGAGATTTGGGAAAAACTAGTATATCATCTCTCACCTTTATGGGAAATTCCATGAATCTAGATGTTGGAATTATGAAAAATATTCTGCTTAAGAAACATTTTCTTCAGAAGATAAAACGGGTTTTATCTCATCAATATGAGGAAATATATAAAATTATATTTTCAATTCTCATGGTCTATAAACTACAATTAGAATTACATGAAATATTTTAGAAACTGATTTTTATTGGAACATAATTGCTTTACAATGTTAGTTTCTGCTGTACAACATGAATCAGCCATATGTATGCATATATCCTCTCCCTCTAGGACCTTCCTCCCAAGCCCCCATCCCACCCACCTAGATCATAACAGAGCACTGAGCTGAGCTCCCTGTGTTATTTAGCTGCTTCCCACTAGCTATCTATATTACACATGGTAGTGTATATTGTCAATGCTACACTCTCAATTCATCCCATCCTTTGGTCTTCCCCTCCTGTGTCCACAGATCTGTTCTCCACATCTGCATCTCTAGTCTGGCTCTGCTCACACCCATCAGAATGGCCATCATCAAAAAGATCTACAAACAATAAATGCTGGAGATGGTGTGGAGAAAAGGCAACCCTCCTACCCTGGGAATGTAAACTGATAGAGCCACTGTGGAGAACAGCATGAAGATCCCTTAAAAAACTAAAAAATAGAACTGTCATATGACCCAGCATTCCCACAACTGAGCATATACAGTGGGAAAACTGTAACTCGAAAAGATATAGGTACCCCAATGTTGACTGCAGTTCTATTCACAATAGCCAGGACGTGGAAGCAACCTAGATGTCTACTACTAAGTGAACAGATAAAGAAGATGTGGTACATATATACAATAGAATATTACTTGGCCATTAAAAAGGAATGAAATTGAGTCATTTGTATTGATGTGGATGAAGTTAGAGCCTGTAATACAGAATGCAGTAAGTAAGCAAGAGAAAAACAAATATCATATATTACTGCATGTATATGGAATCTAGAAAAATGGTGCTGATATAGAAACTGCTTATTTTTCATATCATGAACAAAAAATTATTTCAGAGAACCAAATATTTAGCTACCAATCTCATTATAATAATACCACACAAAATAAAAACTACTTTTGGATGTCAGCTATCAGAATAATAGCACTTAATTTCTGTATAGGACTTTAAAACTCAACAGGACTGTTGAGATCTGATAGCTCATTCAAGCCTTAGCATGAGCCTATGAATTAATCAAGGTAAGTATAATTATTGTCACTTAATAGAAAACAAAACTGAAGTTAAGTGTTATTTGTAGTTTGTCTCGCCTCACTGGATTTAGTAAGAGATAGAGTTGGGTTAGGACTCAGTCTCCTAATTACTAAACCGATATTTTCCACTATATGTCAACAGTAAGCATCAAACATTGTTAGAAACAGTGAAAGAAACACCTAGAGGTGCTTACAACTGGGCTGGGAAGATCAGACATGTAAGACATTAGCAGCCAATACAAACAACATACAATCAAGTGCTAAATATACTTCATTCTACAAAAATCTCACGTTTTTAACTGGTGTCACAGACTTACAAGGTCTCTTCCTGTGATCAACATGGCTACTGTGATGGTTAATTTTATGGATCAGTTTCACTGGGCTAAGGAACACCCAGATAGCTGGTAAAATATTATTTCCAGTGTGTCTTCAGAAAAGATTAACATTTAAATTGAGTAGTAGAGGCTGAATAAAGCAGATGGACTTCACCAATGTGGGCAGGCATCATACAATCCACTAAGGGCTTGAATAGAACCAAAACGTGAGAAGGGTAAATGTGCTCCTTCTGAGTTGAGACAGCTCCTGCCCTTGGACATTGACTGCTCTGGTTCTCGGACCTTAAGGCTCAGGTTGAATTACACTAGCAATTTTTCAGGGTCTCCAGCTTACAGAGAGCAGATCTTGGGACATCTATGCTTCCATAACTGAGTAAGTCAATTCTCTAATAAATCTCTTCTTATCACCAATTATCTGCCTATCTGTCATCCCCTATCTATTATTTATCTGATCTATCCTATTGGTTTTGTTTCTCTGGACAACACTAATGCAGCTCCTAATGCCTTCTGCTAATAAACATTCCTAAAAAAAAAAAAAAAAAAGAGGTCTGCAAAACATAGTCAGATTATTTAAATTTCATGGTATCTGAAAACATAAATCCTAAATAAGAAGAAACAGAATATGGATCTATGATGTCAAATGGAGAACTAAATCACTGCCAATATATGCTTATGTTTTCCCAAAGTCAACAGTGTTTGAAAAGTCTTAAAAATGATAAAAGTAAACTTCATTTAATTGTCTGGAGTTTTTTCTATCTATTGATCTATCATGTCCAAGGCGCTTCTTCACCTAATCTAGAAATAATATATTACAAATGCTTCTATTTATTGGTGGTTTAATCCAAATAGTATTCAGTGTGACATGACCACAGGAGCTTGTCTTAAGCTTATTCATGCTAACCATGATTTATTAAGGATTATCTCTTAATTATTAATATATAAGAGAGTATAGACTGTAGTAACATGCTAAATATTTTAGGGTGTTGTAAGGAAGGTGAGATACAAGAGAAGTACAAGTCATTGTTCCCACTATCAAGGGGGAAACAAAACATGATTCAACCAGAAAAGGAAAGGCATTAATTATAACAAAAGTTCAGAGAAGGAACATAGTCCAGAGATTGATCACTGTGTAATAGAGCAGTTAGAAAATGCTTCATAGAGGAAGTAGGATGTAGTCTGGACCTCAAGACATAAACAGAATTTGCTTAAATATAGGGGAAGAAGGGAAATATTCCAGTTACATAAAAATGGATGAATGAATCTTGAAATGTGTGGGAGGTCAGACAGTAGAACTTTCTAAGCAGAGAAAACCCTAGTAATAGAAAACATTTTAATACATTTTATTACATTTGAGCACATGAAGCATGACAGAAATTTTAGAGGCAGCTTCCCTGGTAGCTCAGATGGCAAAGAGCCTCGTTGTAATGCAGGAAACCTGGGTTCAATCCCTGGGTCTGGAAGATCCCCTGGAGAAGGAAATGGCAACCCATTCTAGTACTCTTGCCTGGAAAACCCCATGGACAGAGCAGCCTGGCAAGCTACAGTCCATGGGGTCACAAAGAGTCAGACACAACTGAGTGACTTCAATTATTACTTATTATTCCTATTTGTGTGTTTATGCATTTTTCTTATGAAGCATGCATGACCCAGAGAAGTTTGATAAACTAATCAATATCCTATTGTAAGTGGTATAAACATACAGGTCAAGCCAATTTCACCATCTAGTTCAGTTCTTCCTGCTATACAATGCTATCTCTATTACACAAAAACAATGCCTTGAGCTATCACAGAATTTCAGCAAATCTAGCCCTGCAATTTAAAACCAGTAATAAAATAACACAAAAGCAAAATAAGGATGGATACATATTCTCTTTGCTTTCCATAAATAGAGCTTCAGTGGAAAGATAAAGTCTAGGGATGAAGGTGCCTTATAGTTTATAGTGAACCAAGGTAAATGTAATTCCAAGAGCATTCTGGGCCATCAGTATACCAGGAATAGAGTTAAGAATACCCCAAGTTTATTAGGGTGCAAACTCTATTACATGGAATCATCACACTCACAGCCTGCAGAGGGTCCTTGATATGGTCACATAACTAAATGTCAAGAGACTAGTTACCCTGAACCTCATTAACCTTCACCATTTCCTGTCTTTTACACACCGTAGATGTCTACATAAGTCGTTTTTCAGATTTTCTGTTTCCAGACTTCATAAAAGAAGAATTTGCAAATAAGTTTTTATCATCATGAACAATACTATCGCTAAAGGGCATATGTGAAGTTTTATGATGGTTTAGCACATTAATATTTTACAATCAGGCTTTAACATGCTTTTATCTTTTTTACACAAGATTACTATCCTGCTTGAATTAGTTTTATTACATGCATTTTCAATTTTCACTAAGCTGATTTTCCTGCACTAGAATTTAAGTTTTCTTCCTTGCAACTTTTTTCCTTCTCATTTGTAGAATTTAATACATTTTACCCATCTTAATATTTTTTTTTCTCACAATATTGCAAAGATTTTCCTGTTGCACTGCCATTTGCAATGCAGCTCCATTAGTTAATCACACTGTTTGGTGTTAAATCTTTCATTCTGTTACAACATTTACAGTTTTGTTCTTTCTGAAGCCTGTACACTTACTGCCTTGTCCATCAAGTCTAGGCAAGGAGGTAGATTTAGTAAGTAATGAATTTGATAAATACAGATGATCTAATCAAGTTATTCAGGATCGTATTTTTACTTTATGGCAGGTTAGCCCTTCTATCAAAGATTGCCAAAACTGACATCTTATATCTTATTTTGGAACCATTTTAAAATACCAAGAAATATTTTAAAGATTAAAATGTAAGTATACTTTGAAATTAGTGCTTCTCATTCTAAAAAGTCTTGTTATCTCCAATATCCATTTTATTGAATGGCAGGGTTGTAGGCATCGTTTCTCAGTCTGGTCTACATTTTGGTAGATCAGAATGTGAAAATTAAGTTTGGGGTCTCAATGGAGACTGAAAATCTATTCTTGATTGAATCTCAGTCTGGCCAGAAACTAAGGGTAATAGACAAGACAGAACGATTTATGAGTCAAATAACAATGGCAGAGAATGACTTTTGGAGTAAACTAGTTGCAGTGATATAGACGGGGCTTCCCAAGTGGAGCAGGGGTAAAGAATCCGCCTAGCACTGCAGAAAATGAGGGTTCAATCCCTGGGTCTGGAAGAACCCCTGGAGTAGAAAATAGCAACCCACTCCAGTACACTTGGATTAAAGATTTAGGGAGCATGGCCCCACCCATCAGAACAAGACCCAGTTTCCCTGCTCAGTCAGTCTCTGCCATCAGGAAGCCTCCTTAAGCCTCTTATCCTTATCCCTTATCAGAGGACAGAGAAAGAAAACCACGATCACAGAAAACTAATCAAACTGACCTCAATTAAATCCCTTATGACTATACAGTGGAAGTGAGAAATAGATTTAAGGGACTAGATCTGATAGACAGAGTGCCTGATGAACTATGGACAGAGGTTCATGACATTCTACTGGAGACAGGAATCAAGACGATCCCCAAGAAAAAGAAACGCAAAAAAGCAAAATGGCTGTCTGAGGAGGCCTTACAAATAGCTGTGAAAAGAAGAGAAGTGAAAAGCAAAGGAGAAAAGGAAAGATATACCTATCTGAATGCAGAGTTCCAAAGAATAGCAAGGAGAGATGAGAAAGCCTTCCTCAGTGGTCAATGCAAAGAAAGAGAGGAAAACAATAGAATGGGAAAGATTAGAGATCTCTTCAAGAAAATAAGAGATACCAAGGCAACATTTCATGCAAAGATGAGCTCAATAAAGGACAGAAACAGTAGGGACCTAACAGAAGCAGAAGATACTAAGAAGAGGTGGCAAGAATACACAGAAGAACTGTACAAAAAAGATCTTCACAACCCAGATAATCACAATGATGTGATCACTCACACTCACCTAGAGCCAGACATCCTGGAGTCTGAAGTCAAGTGGGCCTTAGGAAGCATCACTACGAACAAAGCTAGTGGAGGTGATGGAATTCCAGTTAAGCTATTTCAAATCCTGGAAGATGATGCTGTTAAAGTGCTGCACTCAATACGTCAGCAAATTTGGAAAACTCAGCAGTGGCCATAGGACTGGAAAAGGTCAGTTTTCATTCCAATTCCTAAGAAAGGCAATGCCAAAGAATGCTCAAACTACTGCACAATTGCACTCATCTCACATGCTAGTAAAGTAATGCTCAAAATTCTCCAAGCCAGGCTTCAGCAATACATAAACCAGGAACTTCCAGATGTTCAAGCTGGTTTTAGAAAAGGCAGAGGAACAGAGATCAAATTGTCAACATCTGCTGGATCATGGAAAAAGCAAGAGAGTTCCAGAAAAACATGTATTTCTGCTTTATTGACTATGCCAAAGCCTTTGACTGTGTGGATCACAATAAACTGTGGAAAATTCTGAAAGAGATGGGGATAAAAGACCACTTTACCTGCCTCTTGAGAAACCTGTATGCAGGTCAGGAAGCAACAGTTAGAACTGGAAAAGACCCTGATGCTGGGAAAGATTGAGGGCAGGAGGAGAAGGGAACGACAGAGGATGAGGTGGTTGGATGGCATCACCAACTCAATTGACATGCTGCTGCTGCTGCAAAGTCGCTTCAGTCATGTCCGACTCTGTGCGACCCCATAGATGGCAGCCCACCAGGCTCCCCTGTCCCTGGATTCTCCAGGCAAGAACACTGGAGTGGGTTGCCATTTCCTTCTCTAAAGCATTAAAGTGAAAAATGAAAGTGAAGTCGCTCAGTTGTGCCCAACTCTTAGCGACCCCATGGACTGCAGCCTACCAGGCTCCTCCATCCATGGGATTTTCCAGGCAAGAGTACTGAAGTGGGTTGCCATTGCCTTCTCCGCAATGGACATGGGTTTGGGTAAACTCTGGGAGTTGGTGATGGACAGGGAGGCCTGGCGTGCTGTGGTTCATGGGGTCGCAAAGAGTCAGACACGACTTAGTGACTGTACTGAACTGAACTGAATCAAACTGATTAGACCACAGCCTTGTCTAATCCAATGAAACTATGAGCCATGCTGTGTAGGGCCATCCAAGACAGTGGGTAATGGTGGAGTGTTCTGACAAAACGTGGTCCACTGGCAAAGACAGAGTGCCTGAAGAACTATGGATGGAGGTTCCTAACATTGTAAAGGAGGCAGTGATCAGGACCATACCCAAGAAAAAACAAATGCAAAAAGGCAAAATGGTCATCTGAGGTAGCCTTACAAATAGCTGAGAAAAGAACCTAAAGGCAAAGGAGAAAAGGAAAGATATACCCATTTGAATGCAGAGTTCCAAAGAATAGCTAGGAGAGATAAGAAAGCCTTCCTAAGTGATCAATGCAAAGAAATAGAGGAAAACAATAGAATGGGAAAGACTAGAGATCTCTTCAAGAAATTAAGAGATATCAAGGGAACATTCCATGCAATGATGGGCACAATAAAGGACAGAAATGGTATGGACCTAACAAAAGCAGAAGATACTAAGAGGAAGCCTTAGGTTAAATGTAGTTAATACCCCCTCTTTTTTTTTTTTTTTTTTTTTTTTTTGCTGTAACTATTACAGCAGAACAGTAAGAGAGAAAGATTCTAGCAAGCAAAATTCCCACTCCTCAAATTCAGCCTTCCAACTAGATACTGCTAAAACAAAACAAATACTTCTCCATATAGTCAAATTGGAAAGAACTTCTATATAGTCAGAATCACCTTTCATTATATTTCCCAACCAAAACAAAGTATGATGATCAGAGGCAGAATAATTAAAACTGACTGGAAAACATGGGTTAATAATGTTCTCCTCTCCATGAAATGAATATATTGCATACTAAAACAATATTAAAGGAGGAATAATTTTATAACAAATATCCACGTTCAAATAAGTTATCAGCAAGTATATCTTGCACGAACAACATGCACTAGTTGGGATCCCCGAAGATACACAAAAGAGAGAGAACTTACTTTCAGAGAATCAGATACTTTTGGAGATGGAGTTGACAAGAACCGAAGTTCAGGATTTTCTCAAACACAGAAACCAAGACAAACTTGTTAGACGGTGGCAGCCGAGCGCGTCCCGGAAGGGGATGCTGATGCACTTCCGGGTCTGCCCCTTCTCCCTGACCATCTATCATATCAAATAGAAACATATGTTCTTTTTTCCAAAAGCGGGAGGGAAGGGTCCCCCATGGCGGTGTACGCAAGAAGCAGATGGCATTTTCAAGGAGGATGTGGAGTCAGTACTGACCAGACCTCTTTAGGAGAGCTGGGCGCCTCTCCATGCATACTAACTACTTCGGTCAACACCAGGATGCATGAGAGGCGTAATTAGTATAATACGGACTGAGAGAAAACAACTGTGGAACTTTTGAATTGTGGCAATGCAGATAAGATAACTCCTAAGTGCTAATTCAATTACTATTAGAATTCATCTGCCACTCTCCACTCCACTTCATATTTAATTATTACAATAAAGAAATGTGAGTGATTTTTATCATTTTCATTCAATTCCCCAATGCACTTATTTCCTTCCTGGACACATTTTTCTACTGTATTCTCACTGTCTTTTTGTATAGATTTGGAAAATGAACTAAAAAGACCAAAAAGCTGAGGATAGTATCAGACATCTTTTCCCTATAGATTTAAAGAAAAAAATTTTTTTTACCACTTGTGGTTGCCTCTTCTGAAATGTAACTGTTTAACTGGGCAGAGAAACCCAGGCTTTTGTTTCTCAGCTTTGGAAGCCCCATGTATTTGTTTTCAGTTAAGTCAGCGTCTGCTTATCAAAGGTGTCTCCAAGGTTCTGTTTTGAAAACTATGTATTAATTTTAGGCACTTCCATTTATTACTTTCTGTGAAAAAAAATCAAGCATTCAGCAGCATCTTACCTTTGGAAGTCTACAGAGATTATCTTCTTATTCTCAGTCTCCCCATGAAATGAACAGGTGTAGAGAAAATTAATTTTGTGTTGATAAACTGGTCCTGGACAAGCAGGGAGTGAGTCTCTGTCTCCAAGGAGCTGCTCATCTAAATCCAGTGGCATCTGGAAGGGAAGGTGAAGATGGATACAGACTTATTCCATATTTTCAACCTACTTCATAACTGTCACAGAGTTTTTGGTTTTTCTAAAATTGGCAATTAGATAGTTAACTCTGTAATCTAGTCAACACAGCACTAAGAAAATAGAACCCCTTCTATCTCCTAGACACAACCTCTTTTCACCAGCACTGACTCCTTCATAAATATCAAATGATCAATTAATTCAGATTCAAAGCCCTGAAAGAGGTTCAAAAGCACCCCCTCATCTAAAACTAAAGCTGCCACTCTGCACCCCCCTTGAGTTGCTTGAGAAAGTAGACAGTAGGATGAAAAAGAACTTGCTCTCCAGGTATAAGGACATGACTTTAGGGTCAGACTGCTGCTGCTGCTGCTGCTAAGTCACTTCAGTCGTGTCTGACTCTGTGCGACCCCAGAGACAGCAGCCCACCAGGCTCCTCTGTCCATGGGATTTTCCAGGCAAGAGTACTGGAGTGGGTTGCCACTGCCTTCTCCAAGGGTCAGACTACCCAGGCCTAAATCTTAGCTCTTTTACATACTGGGAATGCATGTGTGAATTAAATAAGCTAAGGCTCAGTGCTATAATATTCTAAAGCAAACAGAACAGCAACTGGCATCAAGTAAGTGTTAAACACTACTATTATTTTCTGTAAACTTTGTCTTTTGAAACTTGTTTTTCCTTCACAGGCTGCTCTCCGTGTTGTTATTATCCTATGAAATCCATTGAGGTTAGGGAGGTAGCACAGAGGGACTATGACTTGCAGGTAACTGTCCAGCTCCCATGTTTTATCCTATCCAGTCCTCATTTATTGTTTTGGTTGGAGATTAAAAAAAAAAAAAAGTAATAAGCAGGGATATCCATGGGGCATTTAGGGACCAAATTCAGTTAGGGAGAGGGACAGGTAGTGGAAACGAATGGAAACTTTCCTACAAACTTGATTTTACTAAGATAGTAGGCTTATTGGGGGTGATTCTGTGGACAGATGGAATATAAAGGGAGCTACAAATTTCATCAATTCCTTCCTGTTGCCAGTAGGAGGAATGAAGATGAACACAAAGAGATCTTGGAAGAGACATACAACATACACTGTGGTGAATCAGTATTTCTACTTCTGCTGAGAAGCAGCAAAACACGATAAATGGTCCTAAAACTTTAGAAATTTTTGAATCTTCTCCTAGCTTTCCCTCCACTACTGTGAATCCTCTTTCATTTATCTCCCATGAAGAGACCTTGTTAAGAGTGGAAAACCATGGTGGTTCTGTCCCTGCCTTAGCAATATTTGGCCAGGTGAGATGGGATTCTGCAAATGGTGCCACTGGGAACCACAATTTTGATCTTACTAATTAAAGTTGTTCACCAGGTTCCAGTATTGTATGTACAATAGCCAAAAGATTCTTTAACTTGGCATTGTGTGAAGATGACAAAAATAATTTTATGAAGATGGCTTAACAATCTTAAAGAAAAGTGTATAGACTCCAATAGACATACTTAAATAAAACTAAATATGAAAGATACATAGTGTATCCTTAAATGAAACTCCAGACCTTCACAGTAAGGAAATGACCATAAATTTTTTTTTTAATTTTATTTTATGTTTAAACTTTACATAATTGTATTAGTTTTGCCAAATATCAAAATGAATCCACCACAGGTATACATGTGTTCCCCACCCTGAACCCTCCTCCCTCCTCCCTCCCCATACCATCCCTCTGGGTCGTCCCAGTGCACTAGCCCCAAGCTAAATGATGTGACTAAGAGAATAAGAGTCCAACCTGACTCTTCTTTTCTGTAATATATGCTTTTTTTTTTTTCTTTCTGTATTAACTGATCTGGTCTGCATTTGTTGATTCTTGAAGTCATCGATACGAAGCCGTGATCTTTGCTAAGGCATTTACTGAAAGTGCACTTCTAAGGTTTGAATGATTACCAGTTGATTTCTATGAACACTTTCCTTCCACCCATTAAACTCAGAAAGATTCCATATATTCATCTTCCTCTACAACTGAACTATGAGTATTTTAAGGACAGGGACTCACTATTGACTTGTTATCATTTCTATCCTAGTCCCTGACATGCAGAGCTCACTAAGAATTTATGAAATAAATGAATTAATGAAAGCGATTGCAAGTTTCCAACTTTAAGTGTGTTTTTCCTGGTACCCTGCAATAGGCATATATAGAGGAGGCTTCTCCAATTTTAAGCCCACACTTTCTTCTCAGGAGGCCATTTAAAGTAATTTGGCCTAAGTTTCTCCAGCTGCTATTGGTTTCTATTACCTATCAAAGGTACCTGACATGGCTCCAAAGAAGAAAACACTTCATCCTCATTCTGGAAGAAAGAGACTTAATCAAAATCAAAAGATTCGTCTCTCTCCAGAGAGGCTATACAATACTGGCAACAGTGATCAAATAGGGGGAGATTTCCTAAAATACTTTCCGGTAACGAGCCACTAAAACTGTCTCAAATGACTGATAAAGGAATGAAAGTTTTAAAATCCTTACCCATGCATCAATCCTGCATTTTAGAGTGTCTCATTTTATTGTACTGATTAATCATATGCTCAGAGGAAGTTGGCAAAAGCTATTAAAGCCAACCAGTTTAACTGGAATGCCAACTTCACAAAATAATCAGGGTCTGGTGGGATATGTCATAAAATATGCCAAGATGGGTCATTCTCATGCACTCTTGAAAGAATTATACATATTCATCCTCCTCGTTTAGCACCTGAATGACAACAAGCAGGTGAAAGCATCAGAACCAATGTATCAAGCCAGACAGTTGCCATTATGAACAAAACATAAAAAGAGAGTGACGGTGCTGAAAAATGGTAGGAGTCTTCTACTCAGACCTTGCAAGCACTGCTCTCTTTTGATAGGGAAATGAAGCTTGCTGGGAGAGAGAGAGAGAGAAAGCTATGTTTCATTGTCATGAAGGCTTTCATCTTATGGCAAATTTACATGAAATACACTTTTCTTAATAGAATTCAACATAACTTTTTAGTTTGTTTGTTTTAGAGCCATCCTAAGAGTCGAAAAACTGTCAATCTAAACTAAATGCTTTCCTTAAATATCTGAGATCATCTCTGAGCAATGGCGGGCTCTATTAATTGCTAATGAACTCCTAAATGCCACCTTCAGCTGAAATAATGATAGGTAAAATTATACCATGACACACTGAGTGACAAAAACAGCCCCCTTACCCAGTTTCATAGTGTGTTATTGGATTGCAAGGCACTGATTTAAAGGAATAAAATAAATCGCTAATGGGCTCCAGTAGAATCATTTGTATTTCACTGTGTGTGTATGTGTTTATATGTATGCATTGTATGTGTATTCTTTTGCATAATTTTAACAGAGAGTTGTCCAGAATCCTTCTAGCCACTGTCATTATAACTTCTCTCTCCTTCTTTGCCATGTTTCAATGAAGAGAGCTCTCTTCTCGGCTATTAAAACAACACCTCTTAATGACTGGGACTATGCAAAAGCACAGATAAGCTAAGCACAAATAATCACTCAAACTCTGGAAAGCATTAATATTTTCACACACCTCCAGTGTTCTTTTAATTGCTCTATTTTGCTTTGGAGAATGGGACTGATTGAGAGAAGATCCAACTACCCAATATGACTTCTGTATTTTAAAAGATACAGTGAAAGGGCAAGTTGCCCCTTTAAGCAGAGTTTGAAGAGGCCATTCTTAGACCTTAACAAAGAATGCTGCTGCTGCTGCTGCTAAGTCGCTTCAGTCGTGTCCGACTCTGTGCGACCCCATAAATGGCAGCCCACCAGGCTCCCCGTCCCTGGGATTCTCCAGGCAAGAAGACTGGAGTGGGTTGCCATTTCCTTCTCCAATGCATGAAAGTGAAAAGTGAAAGTGAAGTCACTCAGTCGTGTCTGACTCTTAGCGACCCCATGGACTGCAGCCCACCAGGCTCCTCTGTCCATGGGATTTTCCAGGCAAGAGTACTGGAGTGGGGTGCCATTGCCTTCTCCGTACAAAGAATGCTAGTCCCTATAAATTAAAGAGAATACTCTAAACTGCCCTTGTATGACCTGAGTGCCTGCCCCTGACCAGCTTTCGTTCTAGTCAGCTTTTACCCCAAATTGCCAAGGGGAGGGTGTCTCATGTATATGATTGCTGGGATTCTGGTGTGTCTTCTTGGCTCTTCTAGGAGTGGCTTCCTGGCCCTGGCCCCCAACATTTCTCCTTCCACTGGACCTGGATTTGTTATTCAACTGCGCCCATTCAGACTCCTCCATTTTGACGTAGCTAAGGTCCACAGTAGATGGCTTGCACCAGCCTCACAGAGACACCACTAACACTGAACTGAAAATTAAAGCAAAGAAACCTGATGACAGGCTAGACTGGTGAGCTCATCTAACAATAATCTCTATACATCAATGGGGAAAGTTCCCAGAAAACTGTGTGTGCTATGGAGATAGGAAAAGCTCTTTGGAGATACTTAACTTTAGCCTTTTATTTTTTTGCTTTCAACATTTCCTATAGTCTAACTACTTTGTAGCTAAAGCTAATCCTTTTCTTTCCCTCTTACTGTTAATTTGAAGATATTTAGAGAAGCCATAATAGAAGGATCTGAAGTTAGAACCATTGCCTATAAACTGCCTGGACTACTTGGTTCCTGCCTGTGTTCTTCACCTTTTTTAACCCCTGCCTTCTTTTCCAATTATTATGGCTCCTTTTAATTACCATCTAATTTTGAATCCACAAATATTACAAACTGCCACCTAAGTTGAGACCTCTTGTGTCCTTTGAAACAAAAGTAGTTCATGTAAACCCTGTTCCCCTGGGCTGTAGAGGATTCTAAGGATTTCCCTGCAACCCCTCTATGAGAGGTTAGGAAAAGAGCACCATCTGAATGAGGAAAGTTTTATCTGGACATTTACTGGTTCTATTAATATCTTCTCCTATTGAGATTTGAACCAAGTTAGTAACTCACTGTTTCTTCTGGGAAGCCCATGATTGCATACTAGGTGCATAATAACAGATGGTCTTTAACCATTTCTCTCTATACCCAAACAAAGTCTCATTATCATGGGGGAGTTGAGAGAATTAGAGGGTGGCAAATAAGAGACCAAATTGAGTGAAGGCTTGTCTATGAATCTGCAACTTTGTCCTATCTTCATCTTTTGCTGCCATTCTGCCAACAAATATTTATGCCCATGTCTTTCCTTTCTCATCTCCTTGTTTACAACTCTGGCCTTAAAAAAGGGTAGGCCACTTTATTTGCCTCTTACCAAGCTATCATCAGAGAAGGCAATGGCACCCTACTCCAGTACTCTTGCCTGCAAAATCCCATGGACGGAGGAGCCTGGTGGGCTGCAGTCCATGGGGTCGCTAAGAGTCCGACACGACTGAGCGACTTCACTTTCAATTTTCACTCTCATGCATTGGAGAAGGAAATGGCAACCCACTCCAGTGTTCTTGCCTGGAGAATCCCAGGGACGGGGAGCCTGGTGGGCTGCCGTCTATGGGGTTGCACAGAGTCGGACACAACTGAAGCGACTTAGCAGTAACAAGCTATCATTGGGCTTCCCTGGTGGTTCAGATGGAAAAGAATATGCCTGCAATGCCAGAGACCTGGGTTTGATCCTTGGGTCAGGAAGATCCCCTGGAGAAGAGACTGGCTACCCATTCCAGTATTCTTGCCTGGAGAATACCATGGACAGAGGAGCCTGGTGGGTTACAGCCCATGGAGTCGCAAGGAGTCAGACATGACTGAGCAACTAATAACACAGACACACACACACACACACACACTCAAGCCATCATTAATTCCTTCATTTAAAAAATATTTGTTGAATATCCATCAGATTTTAGGTATTGTTAAAGATGTTGCAGAAAAACAAAGAAAATCTCAGTTCTCACGAAACTTATATTCTATAAACTGCTTATATTGCTAGTGGTGGAAGATAGAAAAATAGACAAGAAGAGATTTATTGGATCTTCTATTATATCCATATATTGAGTTTTTAGTTACGATTATTATAATTTTCAATTCCATAACTTTGATTCTTTTTAATAGATTCCCCATCTTGTCATCTGTATTCCTGGACATATTTATCATGGTTATTTAAAAGTCTGTGTTTAATAATTGCAAAATCTGTATCTCTCATGGGTGTCTTCCTACTATCACTTACATTCCCATAATTTTTTGCCATTTGGCACTGTTTTTTGCTGTGTATGGTAACTTTTGACTAAATAATAATCACTGTGTGTGAAAACTGTCATATTTTGAGAGTCTGAAAGATTCTGTCCTCTTTTATCAAGGATTTAATAGTTTTTGTTTTTATTTTTGACAATTTTAGGCTATGAGGAAAACATATTAATCCAATCTGTGATTGAGCTGATTTAAAGCTAGGTTTCAGTTTCAAGAAGGCTGATCAATTTTCTGATTTGCTCTTTCTCATAAGATATTCCACAGCTCTCTCACTCTCACACTCACAAGATGTATCTTTAGAAATCCCAACTAGAAGCCCAGGCATCTCACTTTGACAGTCCCTAAACTCTGATGCTGGGAGGGATTGGGGGCAGGAGGAGAAGGGGACAACAGAGGATGAGATGGCTGGATGGCGTCACTGACTCGATGGACATGAGTCTGAGTGAACTCCGGGAGTTGGTGATGGACAGGGAGGCCTGGAGTGCTGCGATTCATGGGGTCACAAAGAGTCGGATATGACTGAGCGATTGAACTGAACTGAACTGACTGAACTCCAATTTTTGTCTCCCAAGCTCTAGGACACTGAATAAAGTTTTGCTTAGCTTTTCCTTGGCCACTTCCATGAATGAATAAACACTAGGAGGAAGAAGCAAATCTGAATATTAAGCTCACCTCTCTGTTATTCCATTTTCTCCAGTATTTCTCTAAGATCTCAGCCTCTGTAGTCCTTGCTGACTTCGTACTATTTCCAGTGCATTCAAATGGACTTCTCTTCATCTTATCCAGTCTTACTTATTCTTACAGGAAGAAAGGCTAGTCTTTACAAATTAATTCACCATAGCCAGAAATATAAAACTCTTACTACAAGAATTTTTTTAAAGTAGCCAAGGTTCATTTTATCACCATTAGGGCCTGGTAGCTTTATCCTGTTCTCTAGTCAATGATGATAGCTCTCTTCACCATCACTTATCTTATAAATAAAGGCTATCATACTAAGGAAAAACTAGTAAGATGCTATGGATGGATCATGTATCTTCATCACTGAAATAAAATGCAGAGTACTACTGCACTATTGAATATGCATCGATAAGAACCTTATATAAAGACAACAGTTTAACTTTTAGGTCCCTATAAATATTTCCAGACTACCAAAATGGAGCATTTTGTTTTCAATATGTCAAGTGATTTTATGGCTTTTGAAAAATAGCTACAGATAAGCAATTTAGTCACTAGAGGGATTTCAAATGCTGAAATATGTTCTTCTTTGCTTTACCTGACAGTAATGTACAAATAAGACTCAGGATAGCTTAGTAGACCTTTCACGGTATCTAGGTAACTTAGCTGGGTTCATCTTGAGATTGAAGTTCACTTATCTTCTCTGACATAAATATGATTTATTTCAACACACACACACACACACACACACATACACGCATGCCCATTTGTTTCTGTTTCCAAGTTTTGAGTAGCCATTATATTTAGTGATCTTGTTAATTTATTTCAAATACCCAAATAGGAAACATTTTTTGCTACACAGTATGCTAGTTGAACAATCAGCTTGGAGTGCATTTCCAGCACAATCCTATTGTAATGCAAAATTACAATTTCAAGATCTAGAATACTCCATTTTGGGTAATTCATTTTTCGGGGATGAGTGATAATTATCAGAATTCTTTATAGTAGCAGGATGCAAGAATTTTATTTGCCTGACTGCAATGGATACTGTTAAATATTCTCATAAGCCTTATAACTACACAAAAAAATAATGAAAAAACCAGGCAAGAGGCAAATGGTACAGAGTACCATGGTATTAAACAATCTGATTAGCCAGCTCCATTTTTCAATTTTTCTGACTAAAGTAAAATGCAATATGGAAAGTGAAAATCCATCGACAGAGGAATGGATAAAGAAGATGTGGTGTGTATATATATATATATAATGGAATATTACTCAGCCATTAAAAAGAATGAAATAGGGCCATTTGCAGCAACATGGATGGACTACAGAGTGAAGTAAGTCAGACAGAGAAGGAGAAATATCATATGGCGTCCCTTATATGTGGAATCTAAAAAGAAATAATACAAATGAACTTATTTAACAAAACAGAAAGTGACTCACAGACTTAGAAAACAAATTCATGGTTGCCAGGGGAGTGGGACAGTTAAGGACTTTGGGAAGGTCATGTACACAGTGCTATATTAAAAATGGATAACCAACAAAAACCTATGGCATAACACATGGAACTCTGCTCAATGTTATGTGCCAGCCTGGATGGGAAGGGGTTGGGGAGAATGGATACCTGTATATGTATGTCTGAGTCCCTTCACTGTTCACCTGAAACTATCACAATATTGCTCATCAGCTATACCCCAATATAAAATGTTTTTCATGTTAAAAAAATAAAATAAAGTAAATAAAAATTCAAGAAATCAGTATAATCATAGACAAGCTTTCAAAATGCAGGATATGAAAGAGTTAAACAGAAGAAGTACTGCAGAAATGGGAGATGAGGAAGAAGATGGAAAAGAATAAAAGGGTCAAGAAGTGCTTCACTAACAAAGAGGGACTTTAAACAATGTAGAAGGTAAAAGGTTAGATATTATTTTTGAAAGTCATTTTCAAATGTTGCTTTCCATTAGAGATTCCTAAAAAGAGTCTCAAGAGCAACAGAAAAGAATGGATGGACTAGAAAATGGGCACCTAGCCCTCTCATCCTCCACTTCAATCATTTGATTTATATTTTATGTTCTGTTCTGTAAGATTGTAGAGTGGAAAGGGTTTCTAAGGCTCTCTCTCACTCTCTCTCTCTCTCCCCTTATTTATTTAAACATAAAATCAAAGTCAGAATCTGTACTCTGGAAACCTAAAGCCCAGCCTTTCACACCATTTCTCTTTCCACTTCTCCCTACAGCAATAATGAATAACACTCACTACTGATTACCTTTTCTCAAAGTCATCTGTTATGAAGGAAGATCTATCTATGTATCTGTCTCTCTATCATCTATGTTATCTATCTGTAAGAGCAAGCATGCCCTGAAATATACAAACTTATATTAAAGTATATGAGAAATCACTAGTCTGTTCCTCCTTCAACAATTGAATCAATGAAAGTTCAGTGAGAGGAGTTGAAACACCTTTCCAAGGTGATTAAGCTAATTAAAATCTGAATCTGAACTTCCAATTGTCCCTGTAGTCACTGAGTAATATCCACCACTGATCAGCTTTTCTCATATCCACCTCTGAGAAGGAAAGTGACAATTCTGTTCTAGTTTCTATCCACAGACTTTAGAGACTCGCTGTTCATTCAGTCCCCACTGATTTTATTTACTAACCATTTCCAGAAGTTTCTTAAAAGGAGGTTTCTATGTTTGTCAGAGACGCAGTACATGAATAGATAGGTGATTTCAAAGTATAGCTTGATTAACTCTTCCTTTGACTTGAACACCCATATCAATAGAATAGTGGGAATTTTCCAGTGATTGAAATACTGAGGCTTAATGAGGATGTACTCTGACTAGAATTTATACATATTTTATCAACCCACACATCTTATACAATTTAAACACAAAATGGATATATATATTACACATTTTAAAACATAAATTTATAATATATTAAAGTATATTATCTTTCTAGTACAAATTGTTAACATAATAATATGATAAAAACTGAAACCTGCCCTCTAAGGTACCTCACTAGTGGTGGTAGGGGTTTAGTTGCTCAGTCATTTCCAACCTTTTGTGACTCCATGGACTGTAGTCCGCCAGGCTTCTCTGTCCATGAGATTTCACAGGCAAGAATACTGGAGTGGGTTGCCATTTCCTTCTCCAGGGGATCTTCCTGACCCACGGACTGAACCCAGGTCTCCAGCACAGCAGGTGGATTCTTTACCACCGAGCCATCAGGGAAGCCCCTAATAATATGATAATTATTATCTAAAATGAAGGGAATTTGATCAGTCATTAAAACTGAAAATAAAATAATGTGTGATTTTTTTAATGGTAAGATTAAAAACAAACTGTGTCAAAAGTAATTATTCAATTAAAAGTATTTTTGTGCAAATTTTTCTAGCTACTGATAAACCTGTTCCTGACTTTACATGCGTTGGTAGAAAGGTGAAGAGACAATTATTTCTGTAGTACAGAGAGCAGTAAAATTTTTCTATTAAGGGCTAGATAGAATATGCTTTCAACTTTGTAGGGCATACTACTTAACTCTGCTAGGCAACCATAGGCAGTATGTAAATAAATAGCCATGGCTTTCTTCCAAGAATGTTATTTACATTATAGCCTATGGGCCAGACTCCTATAATTTTGCCTATAATTTCTCAACCCTTTCTCTAGTTTCAAATATTTTCTTTTGACTCAATTTTTTTGGCCCAACTTTTTTTGTCTCATGTCTGTGTCTATTTAGAGTTCAGGGATTTCCCTGGTGGCTCAGATGATAAAGAATCTGCCTGCAATGCAGGAGACCTAGGTTCGATAAGGAATTCCCTAGATAAGGGAATGGCTACCCACTCCAGTATTCTTGCCTGGAGAATTCCATGGAGAGATGAGACCAGGGAGCTACAGCCCATCGGGTCACAAAGAATCAGACACGATCGAGCAACTAACACTTTCACTTTCTTCACTATACTTACTTTAGAGCCTGAATGAACTATTTATTGAAAAATATTTTTAAACTTATAATGGATTGTACATATTATTTTAAAAATTAGATTTCTTTATTTTCTTCAATTTTATCTCATGTAGATGGAACTTCTATTGCAGAATAACCGGTATCAATTTCCATACTAGTTTTGGAAGGCTTCAAATTCAGGAAAAGTATTTTTCCAAAACAAACTTTTAGTAATACAGCTATACAGATATGCTGCTGCTGCTGCTAAGTCGCTTCAGTTGTGTCCGACTCTGTGCGACCCCATAGACGGCAGCCCACCAGGCTCCCCCTTCCCTGGGATTCTCCAGGCAAGAACACTGGAGTGGGTTGCCATTTCCTTCTCCAATGCATGAAAGTGAAAAGTGAAAGTGAAGTCACTCAGTTGTATCTGACTCCTAGCGACCCCATGGACTGTAGCCTACCAGGCTCCTCTGTCCATGGGATTTTCCAGGCAATAGTACTGGAGTGGAGTGCCATTGCCTTCTCCGCTATACAGATATATATCTGTCTAAACTTGCAATCTATGCAAATATGTATCCGTTTACACAGTTACGGTGAGTCACGGATCTTGATTTTAAGCTGTAAATAACTGAGCTTTCAAATTTTGCTTAAACACCTAAATAAGGGTATATGTGGCAGAAATAGCTAACTGGATACCAAAGATCTCTGATCCTATTTCATGCTGTAGCATTGTTGCTGGGCAGCAGCTGCCTGGACAGGGACTACATTTTCCAGATCCCTTGACACCCAGTGCAACCACGGGCCTAGTTCTCACTGCTTTGTGCTAGTTCCAGGTAAGGACATTTAGGAAGCACATGTGCCTTCTCCACTCTCTCTCTTCTCACCAACAAGCTAGATATCAATGACTGGATTTGCCTTAGAAGACACTCTGCCAAATAGACTTTTCTTGATTAAGAAATAAACTTCTATTGAATTCAGTCACTAAGACTCAGACTTTATTTGTTGGGGTAGTAAGCATTATCTTAACTAGTGAAATATTAAACAACAAAAGGAAAACATTTCTGATATTTTTGGTGATACATCCTGGTATTTTGGTATTTAAAAGTAGCATATTTTATTTGAAATACTTAAATCCTGAAAGTGACTGTTACAAGCATTAGACTTTGCAGTGAATGTTGTTCTACCATGTAATTCACCTCTTATTAATAATTGATGTAGAGTCATACAGCATGAATTTTTGTTTAGACAGAAAATGTGAGGAGTGTTATAAAAATGAAACTCCAAACCAATGCATAGAAACTAAAAATACTGAATTAATATTGTATTAAATGTATCTAAGAATAGACCACTGCTTAAAAATGTATAATGGTTTAGATATTATAGTTGACTCCATATCTAGAAAAACTCAATAAAATAGCACTATAGGCATTCCCCAGAGAAACTGGTTTTGTTCTAGATCACCCACTTCAATAAAGCAATTCATATGATTTTTTTTTTATTTCCCAGGGCATATAAAACTTATGTTTATACTAAACTATATTGTCACCCTGCTTATTTAACTTATATGCAGAGTACTTTGCCAACAAAGGTCCATCTAGTCAAGGCTATGGTTTTTCCAGTGGTCATGTATGGATGTGAGAGTTGGACTATAAAGAAAGCTGAGCACTGAAGAATTTATGCTTTGGAACTGTGGTATTGGAGAAGACTCTTGAGAGTCCCTTGGACTGCAAGGAGTTCCAACCAGTCCATCCTAAAGGAGATTAGTCCTGGGTGTTCATTGGAGGGACTGATGTTGAAGCTGAAACTCCAATACTTTGGCCACCTGATACGAAGAACTGACGCATTGGAAAAGACCCTGATGCTGGGAAAGATTGAGGACAGGAGGAGAAGGAGATGACAGTCGATGAGACGGTTGAATGGCATCACTGACACAATGGACATGGGTTTGGGTGGACTCCCAGGAGTTGGTGATGGACAGGGAGTGGCATGCTGAGGTTCATGGGGTCGCAAAGAGTCAGACACGACTAAGCGACAGAACTGAACTGAACTGATAGTTTATTAAGTGTACAATAGCATTACACCTAAAAACCAATGTATATACCTTAAATAAAAAATACTTTATTGCTTAAAATGAGCCATCTGAGTCTTCAATAAGTCATAATCATTTTGCAACATATAACATCAAAGATCACTGATCACAGAATACCACAGTAATACCATAATAAGGAAAAAAATTTGAAATAGTGTAATAATTACCAAAATGTGACACAGAGACACAAAATGAGTAAATGCTATTGGACACATGGTGCTGATAGGCTTGCCCAATGCAAAGTTGCCATGAATTTTCAACTTGAAAAAAACTCAAGATCTGGGAAGTGCAGTGAAATGAAACACAATAAAGTAAGTTATGCCTGTATTTCAGAAAAGATAACTCTTCTATACTGAGAGAACTGGGGATATTTTTTGATCTAGTGGCCTTCTAGTCCTTAAATGAAGCTACCTAGTTACACATTGACCAATTTAGTTTCTGCGAATTCTTTTCCTTTTGCTGACTATCCATAGGCCAATCTTGAATACTTAACGCATATACATAAACACCTACGGAGAAGCTTGGCATCTGTGTTCTAAGTGCCTAGAATGGCATGTTCATCCTGATTTTTACCATAAAAATTAATATTGAAATGAAAAAGTGTCCTGGAAAATGAAGTACAAAGATACCTGAGGAGTTGGCTCTGCCTAAAAAACATAAGTACATTTCTCTCTGAATTGCATTTTCTCTTCCATGGCTATCTGTGATTCCAACTGATCCTGCAAGGAACATTAGTAATCCCAGTGTTTTCTTTTCACTGAAGCTTAAGTATCTGATTTTACCACCTCTTCTGGAATGCAGCCAAGTTTGTGAGTAATTTTATTTCACAGTCATATGACTGGATTGACCAATGAATAAATTTCCAGGAGTCACTTTGCAAGATGGCTTCCAGTTTTGTTTGCATGACTATAAATTGATAGAAGTTGCTTTTGGTTTAGGTAGTAGAAAACACTAAAAGATGAATAAGCCCATATGGACTGGGGACCACAAAAAGATAAACATTAAGATCTGACCTAATGGAAGATTTTTAAAGACCATGAATGGAGATACTGCCTTCCCCTCTTAAATTCTTTCATTGTCTTTCTTACTATCACTTTTTACACCATTGTCAAGGCACCATTCCAATAAATCTGGGACACACTCTCTTCCTACTACTATTTTTCTTACTTATTACAATTTTAAGAATTCTCCAGTAACCCTAAGTGGTTAAAATCAGTAGGGTCTTTTATAAAACTAAAAAATCTTGATAACTTGAGTGTTAAAAGAGTATTTCCAGTTCTAGAGTGGATACTTTTAGGACCAGGCAGATAATGGAGAGTCATTGAAGATTTTATACAACAGGGATGTGCTTAGAGTAGTATTTTAGGGAACTTACCAGAGGACCACTGAGTACCAAAGAATGAAGTTGGGAAAAGGGTTAAAATGGCATTTAGTTAATAAAAGCAGTGACATTAGAAATGAAAAGGAAATGATAAATGTAAGAAACACTTCAAAAGAAAAGAAGGGTAACTGCAAATCAAAACCACAAAAGATATCACTTCACACTAGTTAGAATGTTGTTGCTGTTGTCCAGTTGCTCAGTCTTGTCTGACTCTTTGCCATCCATGGACTGCAGCCAGGCTTCCCTGTCCTTCATCATCTCCTGGAGCTTGCTCAAACTCATGTCCATTGAGTTGGTGATGCCATCCAACCATTTCATCTTCTGTCATCCCTTTCTCCTGCCTTCAATCTTTCCCAGCATCAGGGTCCTTTCTAATGAATCAGCTCTTCATATCAGGTGGCCAAAGTACTGGAGCTTCACCTTCAGCATCAGTTCTTCCAATGAATATTCAGGATTGATTTCCTTTAGGATTGACAGGTTGGATTTCCTTGCAGTCCAAGGGACTCTCAAGAGTCTTCTCCAACACCACAGTTCAAAAGTTTCACTTCTTTGGCACTCCATTTCCTTTATGGTACAACTCTCACATCCATACACAACTACTGGAAAAACCATAGCTTTGACTGTATGGATATTTGTCAGCAAAGTAATGTCTCTGCTTTTTAATATGCTGTCTAAGTTTGTTATAGCTTTTCTTCTAAGGAGCAAGTGTCTTTTAACTCCATGGCTGCAGTCACCACCTGCAGTGACACTGGGGCCCAAGAAAATAAAGTCTGTCCCTGTTTCCACTGTTTTCCCATCTATTTGCAATGAAGTGATGGGACCAGATGCCATGATCTTAGTTTTTTGAAGGTTGAGTTTTAAGCCATCTTTTTCACTCTCTTCTTTCACTTTCATCAAGAGGCTCTTTAGTTCCTCTTGGCTTTCAGCCATAAGGGTGGTGTCATCTGCATATCTGAGGTTATTGGTATTTCTCCTGGTAATCTTGATTTCAGCTTGTGCTTTATCCAGCCCAGGACTTCACTCGATGTACTCTGTATATAGGTTAAATAAGCAGTACTCTGTATATAGGTTAAATAAGCAGGGTGACAAAATACAGCCATAACACACTCCTTTCCCAATCTGTAACCAGTCTGTTGTTCCATGTCTGGTTCTAACTGTTGCTTCTTAACCTGCATACAGATTTCTCAGGAGGCAGATAAGGTGGTCTGGTATCCCTATATCTTGAAGAATGTTCCAGTTTGTTGTGATCTACACAGTCTAAGGCTTTGGCTTAGTCAATAAAGCAGAAATAGATGTTTTTCTGGAACTCTTTCACTTTTTTGATGATCCAACAGATGTTGGTAATTTGATCTTCGGTTCCTCTGCCTTCTCTAAATTCAGCTTAAACATCTGAGAGTTCACAGTTCATGTACTGTTGAAGCCTGGCTTGGAGAATTTTGAGCATTACTTTGCTAGCATGTGAGATGAGTGCAATTGTGCAGTAGTTTGGACATTCTTTGGCATTGCCTTTTTTTGGGATTGGAATGAAAACTGACCATTTCCAGTCCTGTGGCCTCTGCTGAGTTTTCCAAATTTGCTGGCATATTGAGTGCAGCACTTTCACAGCATCATCTTTTAGGATTTGAAATTGCTCAACTGGTATTCCATCACCTCCACTAGCTGTGTCCATAGTGATGCTTCCTAAGGCCCACTTGACTTCAGACTCCAGGATGTCTCCTCTAGGTGACTGATCACTCCATTGTGGTTATCTGGGTCATTAACATCATTTTTGTATAGTTTGTCTGTGCATTCTTGCCACCTCTTCTTCTGCTTCTGCTTCTGTTAGGTCCATACTGTTTCTCTCCTTTATTGGGTCTATCTTTGCATGAAATGTTCCCTTGGTATCTCTAATTTTCTTGAAGAGATCTCTAGTCTTGCCCATTCTGTTGTTTTCCTCTATTTCTTTGCATTGATCACTTAGGATGGCTTTCTTGTCTCTCCATGCTATTCCTTGGGACTCTGAATTTAGATGGGTATATCTTTCCTTTTTCTTTTGCCTTTTGCTTCTCTTCTTTTCTGAGCTATTTGTAAGGTCTCCTTAGACCATTTTGCCTTTTTGCATTTCTTTTTCTTGGGGATGGTTTTGACCACTTCCTCCTGTACAATGTTACAAATCTCTCTTCACACTTCTTCAGGCACTGTTTCTATCAGATCTAATCCCTTGACTCTACTTGTCATTTCCACTTTATAATTGTAAGGGACTTGATTTAGGTCTTACCTGAATGACCTAGTAGTTTTCCCTACTTTCTTCAATAGCCAGTTATAATGGCTATTATTAAAAGAATAAGAAATAGCAAATGTTCGTGAGGATGTAGAAAAGAGGAAATTCTTGTGCACTGTTGGTAGGAATTTAAGTTGGTACAATAGCTATGTAAAACAGTATGAAATTTTCTAAAAAGTTAAAAATAGAGTTATAATATGATGTAACAATTCCACTTTTGGGTATTTATCTGAAAAATACAAAATCACTATTTGAAAGATGTCTAGCACTGCCATGTTTATTGCACATTTACATAAGTAGACAAGGCATGAAAACAGCATTGTATTCATTTATGAAAAATTGATAAAGAAAATATAGTCTCTCTCTACATATACACAATGGAATATCATTCAGCCATAAAAAGGAGGAAATTTTGCCATTTGAGACAACATGAATGAACCCTGAGGGCATTATGCTAAGTAAAATAAGGTAGAGAAAGGCAAATACTATATTATCTCATTTATTTGTGGAATCTTAAAAAAATATAATACTCATAGATATATCAGAAGCTCATCCACAAAGAATTATTCTCACATGTGCATGGAACATAATCTAGGGTAGACCATTTGTGGTAGGCCACAAAACAAGTCTTAACAAATTCTAGAAGATTGAAATTGTACTAAGTATCTTTTCTGATCATAATGGCATGAAACTAGAAATCAATAACAAGAGGTAAATTGGAGCATTCACAAAAACATGAAAATTAATCAACACTCTGCTGAACATCCAATGGGTCAAATGAAATGAAAAAGGAAACTGAGACCAAAGTTACCAGAAGAAAGGAAATAAAGTTTAGAACAGGAATAAATGAAACAGAGAATAGGAAATCAGTAGAAAAAATTAATCAAATTAATGGTTGGTTCTTTGAAAAGATAAACAAAATTGTCAAAGCTTTAAGCTAAACTAACCAAGGAGAAAAGAGAAAGGACTCAAATGAATAAAATTATAAATGAAAAAGGAGACATTACAACAGATATCATGGAAATTCAAAGATTATAGAAGGCTACTATGAACAGTTATATGCCAACAAACTGTAAAACCTAGAAGAAATGGAAAAAAAAATTAGAAACATACAACTTACTAAGATTAAATCAGGAAGAAATAGTAAATCTGAATAGATTAAACACAAGGAAGGAAATTAAACCAGTAATCAAAACTTTGCCAACAAAGAAAAACTCAAGATCAAATGGCTTCACTGGTGAACTTAATCAAATATTTAAAGAAAAATTAAACCAGTCCTTCTCAAACTCTTCTAAAATGTCAAAGAGAAGGGGACATTCCTAAAACTATTTTAGAAGGCCAGGATCATACTGATTTCACCAGAGACTCCCTGGTAGCTCAGATGTAAAGAATCTGCCTGCAATGCAGGAGACCCCAGTTTGAGGCCTGAATTGGGAACATCCCCTGGAGAAGGAAATGGCAACATACTCCAGTATTCTTGCCTGGAGAATCCCATGGACAGAGGAGCCTGGTGGGCCACAGTCCATGCGGTCACAAAGAGTCAGACATGACTGAGCAACGAACACACATACTAATACCAAAACCAGAAAAGGATGATACAAGAAAAGAAAAGCATGGCTCAATACCGCTGATGAGTACAGATACAAAAATTCTCAATAAAAATCTAGCAAACCAAATTCTGAAGCACAGTAAAAGGATTAACCACCATGATCAAGTAAGATCTATCTATGGGGTGCAAGGATATTTCAACACATGTGTGTGCTAAGTCAGTTCAGTTCTGTCTGGCTTATTGCAACCGCTTGGACTGTAGCCCACCAGGTTCCTCTGTCCATGGGATTCTCTAGGTAAGAACTCACTCTCCACGTGGGTTGCTATGGCCTCCTCCAGGGGACTATTTCGACCCAGGCATTGAACCCACAACTCTTATGTCTCCTGAATTGGCAGGTGGGTTCTTGACCACTAGTGCTACCTGGAAAGCCCCATATTTCAACATAGGCAAATCAACAGATGTGACACGTCACATCTCTTTAACAGACTGAAAGAAAAGGATCATGGCAATCTTAATAGATACAGAAAAAGCATTTGACAAAACTTAACATCCATTCACAATTTTAAAAAAGACCACTTACAAATTAGGCATAGAAGGAAAATACATTAACATAATAAAGACTATATATTACAAGGCTACAGTTAACATCCTATTCAATGGTGAAAGGTTAAAACTTTTCCTCTAAGATCAGGAATAGACAAGGGTTCTCACTCTCACCATTCCTATTTGACATAAAAGTCCTAGCTAGAGCAATCAGGCAAGAAAAAGAAGTGAAATTCAGAATTGAAAAGGGACGCAAAACTGTCTTTATTTGCAGATGACATAATTTTATATGTAGAAAACCCTAACGATTATCTCCCCCCAAAACTGTTATATTTAATCAATGAATTCAGTAACGTTTACAGGATACAAAATAATGTATAAAAATTCATGATTTTCTGATACACTAACTATACATTTTGTGAAAAACAAATAAAGAAATCTATTTCATTTATAATATTATCAAAAACAATAAAATACTTAAAAATAAATTTAAATAAGAAAGTGAACGATCTCTACTCCAAACACTACAATATACTAGTAAAAGTAATCAAAGAAGACACAAGGAAATGAGAAAGTATTTCATATTCATGGATTGGAACACTTAATATTTTTAAAATGTCAATACTACTAAAAGCCACCTATAGATTCAATGCAATATCAATATTACAATGATATTTATTATAGAAGTAGAAAAAACACTCCTCAAACTTATATGGAACCACAAAAGATCCTGAATAGCCAAAGAGATTCTGAGAAAGAAGAAAAGAGCAGGAGATATCAGACTTCCTGATTTCAGGATATACTCTAAAGGTACGGTCATCAAAACAGAATGGGGCTAACATAAAAACGAATAGACCAATGGAAGAAAATCAAGAGCCCAGAAATAAACCTAAGCATACATGGTCAACTAACATTTGACAAGGGAAGTAAGAACACTCAGTGGAGAAAATACAGACTTTTTAATATACGGTACTAGGTAAATTGGATATTTAAATGTAAAAGAATAAAACCAGACCCACATCTTATACTACTCACAAAAATTAACTGAAAATGCATCAAAGACTATAATGTAAGACCTGAAACCATGAAACCCTTAGTATAAAACACTGGAATAAAACTCCTTGACATGAGTATTGTTAATGATCTTTTGGATATGACACCTAAAGCATAAACAATAAAAAAAAAAAGTGAAACTGCATCAAGCTATAAAGCTTAAAAACAGAGAAAAACATCTTCAAGGTGAAAAGACAACCTATGGAATGGGAAAAAAATATTTGTAAACTTTAAATCTGATATACATATACATACAGTTTAATAGCAAATAAACAAATAATTTAAAAATGAGCCGAGCTGAATAGACATTTTTCCAAAAAAAATATATGAGTGGTCAATAGTTACATGCTCAATCAACATCACTAGTCATAAGCGAAAGGAAAATAAAAGCTACATCACACCTGTTAGAATGGCAATTATCAAAAAGATTAAAGATAACAAATGTTGAAGTGGAGTAGAGAGAAAATCCTTGCATATGGTTGGGGGGATTATAAATTGGGCAGTCAATATGGAAAGCAGAAGCTTCCCTGATGGCCCCATGATACAAAATCTGCCTGTAATACAGGAACCACAAGAGACTGTGGGCTCAATTCCAGGGTCAGGAAGATCCCCTGGAGGAGGGCATGGTGACCCACTCCAGTATTCTTGCCTGGAAAATCCCATGGACAGAGGAGCCTGTTGGACCATGGGATCACAAAGAGTTGCACATGACTGAAGTGAGCTTAGCACACAGACACACAGAAAGCAGTATGGAGGATCCTTAAAAAATTAAAAATAGAAATACCATATGACCTAGCAATTCCACATCTAGGCGCATATCTGAAGGAAATGAAAACATTAACTCAAAAACATATCTGCAATCCTATGCTCACAGAAGCATTGTTTTTAATGAGCAAGACATGGAAACTTTCTCAGTATCCACCAATGGATGAATAAAGAATTCGTGGTATATTTATAGCTACAACTGAATATGATTTAACCATTAAAAAGTAAAGAAATCCTACTATTTGCAACGATATGGATGGACCTTGAAGGCATTATGCTAGGTGATAGGTCAGACAAAGATAAATACTGTACGATCTCACTTCTGTGTGGAATCTTAAAAAAGAAAAGAATAATAAAAAAAAAATTAACTCATAGGAAGAGATCAGACTTGTGGTTACTAGAGGTAGAGGGTGGAGGAAGGTGGTCAAAAGTTACTTGCAGTTATAAGATACTTAAATACTAGGGATGTAATGGACACGTGGTGATTATAGCTAATGTTGCAGGAGGACATATACGAAAGACGTTAGGAGAGTAACTCCTAAGAGTTCTCATCACAAGAAAATTTCTCATTTTTGCTTTATTTAAAACTGTTTCTATATTTAAAAGATGGATGTTAGCTAATAATCATCTCAGAATACATGTAAATCAGACCATCTAGCTATATGCCTACCCACTCCAGTGTTCTTGCCTGGAGAATCCCAGTGACGGGGAGCCTGGTGGGCTGCCATCTATGGAGTCACACAGAGTCGGACACAACTGAAGCGACTTAGCAGCAGCAGCAGCAGCTATATGCCTTAAATTTCTACTGTGACCTGCGTTGATTATTTCTCAATAAAACTGGAGAACAAAAAAGCAAAAATGAATAGATACAGAAAACAGATTAGTGGTTCAAAGGCATGGGGGAAGGGAATGAGGGAATCGGCAAAGTGGATGAAGGTGGTCAGAAGGTACAAACTTTCAGTTATAAGGTAAATAAGCTGTGGATAAATAATGTATAGCACAGTGACTATAGTTAGTGATAGTACACTGTATACTTTGTTAAGAGAGTAAATCTTACAAGTTTTAACCCCAGGAAGAAAATTTTAACTATGTGTGGGGATAGATGATAACTATTTTGATAATCGTTTTGCAATATATACATATATTAAATCATTACTTTGTATACATAAAACTGGTATATGATAGCATATGTCAATTATATCTCAATTTTTAAAAAGAAAAGAAAGGTTAGGTTTGGTTTTAAACATAAAGAGTTGGGTGTGAAAATGGGATAGTTGGAGGTATTCAACAGGCAACTAAAAATGCAGGATATCAGCTTGTCAGGGCATCAGGTCTGAACATATAGATATGAAAGGAAACCTGATAAGTGAATTCAACCAGGATGACCTTAATGTTCCCCTAAGCCAAACTAAACTTTAGACAGATTTCCTTTAGTCTAAATACTCTGCCTTCATTTTTTTTAGAGCATTTACTTTAGAAAATGTGTAATTGTAAATTATTGGTCTGGCCCATCAAGAGGTAAATTTTCTCCCAGCCTCTTGCTAGTTTTATAACCCAGGAAAGTCTTGTTCAAGGACCTGGGAGCCATCTCTTTGAAATGTAATCTTCAAGAAAGATAGTGTTTTTATCCCTCAGTCTCTATGGGAGGGTATGAGCCTAACTTCAATAAGCACCAATTAGCAAACACAGATGGTCTATACACATTGATCAACCTCCCCCTAGTACTCTTTTCTATGAGTTTTCCACAAGCTCACCCCACTGCTTTAAGCTCTCTTGCCTTTTGTCTCAGCAGAGCTGAGTTCAATATCTCTCATCTATTGCAAAGGTTTTGAATAAAGTCTTCCTTTTCTGTTTAACTTATCCAGTACAGTTTTGCAGTTTTTCTTTGTCACATCCATCAGAGCCATGGGAGTATCTGAAATACCCAAGAAAGACAATGAGAAAATGAAGGACAGTTATGTAAACTGGGGAAACTCAACCATTTAATTATAGGACTAGAAAAGGAACTGAAGAAGTAGGAAGAAAACGCAGAATATATAAAACAGAATTTAAAGGCCAAGAGAATTTGAAGAAGGGATATGTCAACAGTATCAGTTTTGCATTAAGATATGGAAAACTGATTAGTGAAAAAATGAATAAAAAGCAATTAGACAAAATTAGTAGGAGATGTATTGATGTTTTTTCTAACATTTTATTGAATGTACACTGTGTGCCATGAGATTTTTAAAGTTTGGGTTTCAAAGGTGAGTGAGACAAGCAAGATCCCTGCTCTCATACAACTTACATTAAGTTGGAAAAGACAAAAAAAAAATAATAAAATGACAATACTACTAATAAAAGAAATATCAGAAATGATAGATGCTATCAAGGAATTTGAAGAGAATGCTCCACTAGAAAGTGACTCAAAAAATATTTTTATTTTTGATTGGTTTGGCCTCTCTGAAGAAGGGGTAATACGGCTGTGATCCGACTTACTGGGAGGAGCCAGCCATAAAAAGCTGACATGCTATGACAAAGATTCTATTGCAGGAACAACTTGGTTAAGTTCAAAGATGCAGAGGGTGGCTATAGTGCGGTGAATGAGCCTGAGAACTGTAGGAGATGAGATTTACAGAGACCATAAGATTGCAGACCAGAGTATGGTATTGGGATTTTATTTTCAGTGTGAAGTAAAGCCAGTGGAGGGTTAAAGCATGAGTGACATCATCAAGTTTATGTTTTAAAAGGATAACTCTGACAACTTTATGCAGACTGAATTTTAGAGATGCATGATGGGAAGTGAGAGATACTTTAGGACTCTGAAGCCCTCCAGGCTAGAAACTGTAGTGGCTTGCACCAGGGTTCATGAAATAAGCAGTTTCAATAAAAAAGAGAGGCCAGGAGTCAGATTTGTGTTAGAGGAAGTAAAGATGGGTGATGTGGGAGCAGGGACAACAGATATCATCTCTTCTTACATGCTTTGAATGTGAGATTTGGAGGCCAGAAATGAGAAGCATTAAAAATCTTTTTCATGTAAAGGAATAATGGGATTTTCAGAAGAGGAAAAACAAATGGATGTAAAGGAGAAAATGAGTTTACTGCAGAAGGAAATGGTTTAACTTTTGAAACAGAAAGAGCAAGAATAAAGAAAGCTGTTCCAAAGAATGTAGATGATTCTTGGAATGTTGTAAACCTTTCTATAGTTTAATAAATGAACAAGAACTCCTTCCTTTCTTTCCTTTCTACTTTGGAAGAAGAAAATACAAAATAGGTAAGATAAATAACAATGGAATATAAAGCCTAGCAAATGTTAATTTGTACTGCTAGAACCTTAGTTATTCTGGAACTTTGCAGATTAGCATCAGTGACTACATCCTGTATGAGCTGTCACTGAACCCTCTCTACGGCTCTCAGAGGAACTGCACAGGAAAATCACAATGTAAGAGGACCAGAGTGAAAACAAAGTAAAATAAAACTCACTGCTGCTGCTACTGTAACCACTATTCCTACTACTGATAATAAAAACAATACTTAACTGTTACAGATTGAGAAATTCCTCAAGATCTCCCTTCTGAATAGAACTGGTTTATTGAGAAAGGCCTAAAAAGACTGTACCTTTCCTAAAAAAGGAAACCAGTGAAATTCTGAAGGTGTTTCTGAATATGAAATTTATGCTGGAAAGTAATTCAGAGCATGTGACCCAACTCTTCACTAATGTGTCCTCTTAGCTCCTCAACTAACTTAAGAGTAAAGATTATGAATACAATGGCCAGAGGGGAATTCTTCTTTTTCCATAATCTATTTAAAAATTTTTTTTCAAAAATAGGAGAATCTCTAGCAGTTGCAACAGCAACTATAGCCCACAGGATGAAAACACTTTTTTGCCTTGGTGCCCCTAAAAGACGAGGCATGTTGAGCTTTGATATTTTTGTTAGAAGATACTCCCTCAAACGGAATTGATCTCTCAGTGCTTTTTATTGTCACTCTAATAGATACTTTCTGGGAAGCTAGACTAAGAGGTAAAATATTTTGGTGGCATTATATGAACATATTATCATTGTCATTCATTTCTGAAATCACATCATGATAATGATTCCTTATCAGGTATACCTTTTGTTTCAAGATCACTAAGTTCTGCCAGATTTCCAGTATGTAGGGTGTATAGTTGTGTTACTGACAAGGAGTAGAGAGATGTTCATAGTAGCTTAGAGGTTGGACCAGAATATCACCAGTATCTCTTAGAGTTCCAAGATTATATGAAGTTTGTGCTTCCTATGAGAAGCAAAGGACTGTGAACCTGTGTCATCTTAGCTCCTAAGCTAAACTCACAAGGCCTGACTCCTTGGAAGATATTGTAAGTTGGGGACAGAGGGTGTGCGTGGGGGGAATGTTTACAGTACTCCAAGCACAGTCTGCTGCTTGATCCTTGAAGCTCCCAAGACATCTAGATGATTATTTCTTTCCATCATAAGCTTATGAAAGGTGAATTTTTGTGGCCTGGGGATTGGTGTGAGTTTCATTCACAGCCTGCTTTGCTGTACTCCCTTTAAGAGCAGAAAGTGTATATGTCATCTCTAATTGGAACTCCCAGACAGAAATGATGCCATCAGGGAACTTAAAATATGTGGCCATTTGAATTACCCTGCAGACCAACCATATTGCTATAAAGCAAATAATTTACATTTAAATAACTTATCTGCATTCACCTAATTTAAAAGTAATCTTTATTCTTTCTCAACTAATCCCCAAACTTATGGACTAGTTTGATCATATTTGTGCAATAAAATTGAAATTTTCAGATATGGTAGGTAATCAATTTTAGTCACCTCATCTGCGTTTCCAATCTCATTACAGATTGCAATTTTCAGTGCAGATTACATGATGACCCATCAGTGGCTTTGTTGTTTCTGAATTACCGATTCCTTGCCTACTGCCAGATAAGAACAAAGCCTATGCATCAGCCTGACAGCTTGCAAACAGAAAATGGGCTTGTAGGATTGGATTTAAATCCCAGGTGTAGGGGATAATTACCACATCACTCATGCAGTAACTGAAAAATGGTATTTCAACAAGAAAAATTACATTCCTTTTATAGTGCCAACAGAAATCATTATTTGAGGCTTCACACTGATTCACTGTATCATTACATGTGCACTGTACTCATTAAATGTAATGTTTGTTGCAACATAAAGAAGTTATTGTTTTTGGTACTTTGGTGGAGCAGGTAGCTTAAATTTAAGGTTTGTGGAACCTTGATGGTGTAGAGGTCGTTTGAACTCTAATATATACCATGCAAGAGAAATGACAACCCAGACGCAGAGCTTTCCAACCGGCTCCTATTACAGGAGGCGTGGATGGATAGTACGAAAGAAAATGGAGTATAAATCTTTTGTTTCAAAAACCCCAACCATTTAACCCTACAGTCTGTCCAGAGGAAGAGGACAAATAATGATTCAAATCTTCTTGACAGAGCGATGCCGCAGAGTGCATATTTTACCATTAGCTTTGAAATCATTGAAGCTCAACACACACTTTCTAAAGGACGGAAGGATGGAGACCGTATTCATTTGAAAAATCGTTAAAGAAAACAGTGGCAGACATACTGGAAATGCACTCCTCACCCTGGCGTTTGGTCCGTCAGCCACGAGGCTGCAGTTGTTTCTCAATGATTGTGCAAGCAGCACAATAATGAGAGAGATGGGCGGATCATCTGTACAAGCAGAAGGCTATGTGTGAACCGCTGAGAGCAGCAGCCCAAGCTGTATTCATCGGAGCCCTAGTTATGTTTATGGCCAACTGGCTTTCTCATGAAGATGATCAGAATAGTACAAAAGAGGACATACCCTCAGATTTGCTGTGTCTCTGCACACACTCCAAGGGGAGGCACTGATGATAGATAGATAGATAGATAGAAAGATAGATAGATAAATGATAGGATTTTAGGTGTCAGCTCACAGCTTCTCTGCCTTGAATTCATAAATTAGTGTAATGAGCCTAAATTTCTTTCCACGGGTAGAGAATAAGACACTTTGTGGAGAGGCTTAAAGTGGAAGCGTGAAGAGCTGAAATATCTTTCTAATTCTCTATTCCTCTCATCTGTATAATCTTTTTGTCTTCACAATGTCTTTAGAGAAGCTAAGGGCTTACCAATGCTGATGCAGGCTGTGTGTGTGGAAATCATGCAAGGTTTTCTAATTTCTTTCCAAGTCTGGGAAGATACTGCCAGCAACAGACTTAATTTTCTGAGTGCTAGCTCCTATCCACTTGTTTTCCAGGAGAAAATGCACCTGTCAAACCTTAAAGTGGTATGTATATACAGATATGCTACCTGCCCTCAAAGAGCTTATAGTCTATTTCAAAAAGAGGGATGTGGGAAATATATATACACAATAACAAAAGGTTAAAAGTCTCAGGGCTGAATAACAGGGTCACGGGTCCTACAAAAGAGGCAGTAACCCAGTTGAGGGAGGGTGCATGCAGTAGGAGGAACAGTAAGGGAGACAGCCCTTAAATGAACCAGGGAGACCCAAGGGAGCTCCAATAATAAAACTTTCTTTCACAATAAGACCACAAGGTACTATGCTACTCTCCTAGACATAAGTTTTAAAAGATGGAGACTGGCAATGTTGCTGGTACTTATCAAGCATTCAAAATGCGTTAATCTGACCCTTAATCACAATAAAAGTAAACATTTATGTATGTGCACATTTTATGTAAAGCATGGTGCATAGCCTTTAAGCCAATTTATCTCAGTTAACTCTAACACCAATCCTATGAGGTTATTATCACCCCACTTCAAATACGTGGAATTTGTCACTCTGCCAAGGGACAAAGCCAGGATTTGAATTGAGTGTGTCTTTCTACAGAGCCTGTTCTCTTAATCACTCCCCTATATAGTTACAAGGTCTTCACAGGCATTATGCTATAACATTTTGTTCTCATGTATAGAGCTGACACTACCTGAAAAGTAAAAGTTCTAGTTACTCCATCGTGTCCAACTCTTAGTGACCCCACGGACTACAGCCTGCCAGGCTCCTCTGTCCATGGAATTCTCCAGGCAAAAATACTGGACTGGGTTGCCGTTCCCTTCTCCAGGGGATCTTCCTGACCCAGGGATCGAACCCAGGTCTCCTGTACTGAGAGCGGATTCTTTACTGTCTATGCCACCATAGGATTTTCAACACTACCTAGCCCCAGTCATTTGATAACTAAAACACTCATGGCATTGATGGCCATTTTAAAATGATTTGAGGATCCAATTAACAGTCATAACAACACATATCTCAGGTGTGGGTCAAATCAAATTTTCTTTGAAGAGCACACTCTGAGCTCCAGCTATGCACTATTTAAATTCTGTGTTGTTGGTGGCATTTCGTTCTATTTCTTGAAATGCAAAGCATAACCTATTCCACCCACTCAGAAACTCAACAAACTTAAAGAGATAAGTCCCTTTGCAAAGATGCCTTAGAGGAATTTTTTCCCCTAGGCTTATCAGGGAGAACAATGCGCGTTCGATTCTGGATCAGGTGGTCATATTAGAAAATGCATTAAAATGCAGGCTGACAAACAAGACCAAATGCAAAATTACCATTCTGTTCTGCTCCTGACAGCACTGTGGAGAATGGGATTTCTCTGTATTCATGCCATTGGGGCCTTACATGGCATGGTTTAATTGGGGGTCAACATGTGGCTGAACTGCAGATTGTAAGCTGTGTTCGAAATTAAAACTGACCAGACATGAATGCCGTTTCCCACCTGCGTAGTCCCTGTAGGGCACCAGCTAAATTTTCCACATGAAGATTCCTGCACCTTCACAGCACTCCATCTCTGGTCACACTTCCTCTGCAGCTCCTAATTTAGTAAGAAACCAAGCAGCCACATTCATCTAAGAACCCCTGTGCAGGGACGCTGATCAAACGCCTCCCCTATGTGAATAAATTGGCTGCGCCCAGAGTAAGAAACTCTGCTGTGTATTCTTAAAAGGAATGCGATCAGAGCGTGTGTGATTTACAAACTATCCAGTATTTTTATTGCAACATGAAAATAAATGGATTTGGTCCCTATTGCAGCTCAGTTCTTTCTCCCGGGGCTGGAGGGGTTGCCTGTTTGGCCCTGTGGCATGCCCTCCTGAGAGCGGTGAGAAAGCAGCTGCTTACATTACCTGGGAGGACTCCCTTTAAAAGCCTCTCTTGCTCTAAAGAGCTTTGCTGCTTAATTTTGTTTTTCCTGAACATGTTAGATTTCGCCCGTTGGTGCTGCCTCCTGCCGCCTCATTGTTCACTGCTGGGTTGTATGATGTTTCCATGCTTGGGAAAGGTGCTGGACAAATTACACGGGGTATCTCACTGCATGGGAGTCAGCGCCAGGCCAGGAAGACCTCTCAGCATTAGCAACTGGCGCTCCTCCAGCCTGGGAGGCAGGGGTAGGAGTGGGGAGGTGCTACTAACCTCACGCCATGGCCATGCACGAATAAGTGAAATGACTAGCCTGAAGCCACCCAGGAAGGGAAAGCCAAATACAGAGTGAAGTTGAACAGAAATCATATGAGTGCTTCCCACACCGCACTGCTGCGTCTTTCTTCCTTTGTTAAAAGTGGCAAAATGGATTTACGTTGTTCATGACAGGAAGGAGGTTTTCCTTGCTTCCCATTTCTGATCCCATGGTTAATAACCATTTCCATGATTTTAACTCGCCCCTCTGAAACACTATTGGCGGAATGGGACAATGAAGTCTGTCCCCTCCGGGCAAGGCCAGAACGCAGCGAAGGAGACGGAGAAGTAACTGTCTGCCTGGTGTTCGCAGTGGCAAACGTGGCTATGCACCTTCAAAGAATGTGCTCCACTTTGAATTGTTCAGTGGTCTGAATGTGAGGAAACTGTTGGATCTTTCACAATGAAATACAAATCCTGTCACAGTTTTCAGAATTCTGGGGCAGCCAAGATAGCCATTTCAGACGTAGTCACTGCTTAACCAAAGACATGAAATTTACATTTCTGTCCTATCCTTAACTTACTTAAGTCAGATGCTTCCTAAGACTCAATCTGAAGAGATTTCTGGCACAGTAGACTATTTCTGAGCTTTCCCTAACTATTCTTAAACTCCAAGGCTCTGTACAATTGCTCCTAGGCTGGCTCTTTCACTTAATATTTATTAATCACTTACCAACAATAAAACCCTATGTTGGGTGCTCAGGGGAAGATAAACAGTACCTGATTCTACTTTCAATCAGTTTATAATCTCATAGAGGTTTTAAGGCTCCCAAACTGGCTACAATGTTGATAGAAAGAGGTCTGAAATACAGACCCTGGAAGACTGGGGTCATTTTTAATGGAGGTGACTAGAGAAAGATTCTTAAAGGAGGTGCCTTTGAGTCAAGTCTTAATGAAAGGGGAGGATTTTTTGAAGGGCACAGATGAGAAAATGAATTACAGATGGAAGGAAAAGAAAAGTGAACTATGCAGCGAGGCTAGAACTAGAACGTAGGTTATACGATCAGCAGTTGGGGAAGGCAGATGCCAATGCTGGCTTGTATTTCGTTTGCTTGTTAATAGGAATGCAGGATGCTCAAGCCTGTTGAGACTGCTGTAAGCAAAGCAATGTTTTAGGAAGGTACATCTGGAACTAGAAGCAGTGGGACCAGTAAAAAGAATAAGCGTTCAAATGAGAGGAGTGTTGGAGAAGGAAAAGAGGAGACCAATGTGAGAGGCATGAGGGCTTGCTGGACTCTGTGCCAGGACACAGCCCACTGAGCCCTGAGCCAGAGTAGATGGTCACGCCTAACAGAAAGCAGGAAGGTAGGAACCAAAGAGGAAGGCAGAGAAAGTGCAGAAAGAGAGGATTCAAATCAGTATTGAGTATTGTAAAGAACCAAAAAAGAAGAGAGTTTTTTTTTCCTCCCCCCCAAATAGAGGTTTGAAGTCAATAACATCAAATGCTGTAAGGTCAATGATAAGAATGATAAATAGTCATTGGAATGCAAAATTGGGAAGTCATTGTTCACTGCCAAGAGAATTTCAGATTACAAACAGTAAGGGGTGAGAGATGGCAGGGGAGTCTGCTCGCAGCTCGGTCTTAAAATATTTGGGCCTGTAACTTGGACAGGATGTGAGGAAAACAAGCATTAATATGTGGATAATGGCAAAGGGAAAAAGGCATGATTTTTCCTGAGAGCATTTTTTTGCTTTGGTTGTGCCATGAAGCATGTGGGATCTTAGTCCTCAGACTAAGGATCAAACCTACACACCTTGAATTGGAAGCACAGAGTCTTAACCACTGGACCACCAGGGAAGTCACTCTGGAGAGCATTTTGGTGGTAAGAACTTGAAATGAGAATCCCCTTGGATTACAAAAGCAATGACATTTTATTTGAATTTGTTTTAAGGAAATGTATATTGTTGATTTTAAAAATGATCTACAGGAATGCTTATTACAAGTCTTTATATAATGGTGAAAAATTTGAAGTAACCTAAATGAATTCTGATACATCTGCCACAGAACTTAGGATCACATAGCCCTATGAAGATGTGCTTAAAAGAAAAAAAACAAAAAACAAAAAAACAAAATAAAACCTCATGACACAAATAAAGAGGAGTTTATCATTTTTGGCTGTTATTAAGTGAGTTAAACAGGTTATAGGCAATATCTGGCAATATAAGGCAATAATCAAGGTGTGATTTCATTTTTGAATGCAATTATACATACTGCAAGCATACCATATATATATATATACACACACACACACACACACACACACATTAAGGGGCTTCCCTGGTGGCTCAGCTGGTAAAGAATCTGCCTGCAGTGCGAGAGACCTGGGTTTGATCCTTGGGTTGGGAAGATCCCCTGGAGAAAGGAAAGGCTACCCACTCCAGTATTCTGGCCTGGAGAATTCCATGGAATGTATAGTCCATGGGGTCTCAAAGAGTCGGACACAACTGTGTGACTTTCACTTATACATTAAGAATGTATATATATGTATACTATATAGAGCCAGATATTTTTGTTTGCCTCATCAAACCCACGTTATACACATCTCTACCTCTCGTACCTGATTTTCTGCCTCTTGCTTTCTGACATATTTGAATGGCCTTACTAGCTCTCTTGTGCTATAGTAGGGTTAGGACAATGGAAGAATGAGTCAGGAAATTGGAGGGAGTGAAAGGAGAGAGGATTTGTGTATGTGATTCACCAACTCCATCCCAGTGTTGTTACCTTGGTCTCTTCGCCTTCCAAAGTACTCAATTCCTATCCATGCGGCATTCTTGCCAAAGTTCTTGACTCTGAGTTCTAGTACTGCTGTTTTCCCTCACACCTTTAGGTTCAGGGCTGATAAAAAACAGGTAACAGATACAATGCACTATGCCTTATGGTTCCTCTACATCCTGTTCACACTTAAATAATATCTCTTTATTGAACTCTTTAATTTAGGCCAACTTGAGTTTGCCTAATTTTAGTGGGATCTTGCATCATATGTGACATCAATCTTATACAAACTATTTCTTCAACTTGAAAAATTCAAGGTCTGCCTGGAGAAGTTTAATTCATTTAGTCTGGTTTGTGCTGCTTGAAGTTTATACAATTTTAGGGGCCCTCATTAAGAAAAATAATACAAATATTTATATATTTATAAATATTTATATTTATAAATAAAAATATATAAATATTTATATATTTGTAAATATAGATCTAGGTATAATAGGTATTTAGAATGAGAAAATAAATGATAACATGCTACACATTTTAAAAACTATATTACAAAATTTCCCAAACTGGAGAAAATAGAGTAATGTTTTTATTAATCAACCTATTGACACAGCTCTGTAATATAGTTTTACCAACATTTGTTGCTCATATATTCTTTGTTTCTTTATATGACAACAATTTTGTAATCTTGTTTTCACTAGAGAAAACACAAAGATAAGCTGATCTTTCCTCTAGTATGGATGAAAAATATTTTGATGGAAAATTCATTAAGCTTCATAACATTATAAGATCATGTCATTAGGAATGTGAAAATCTGAGAAAAACCTCTCTAATATTATTCATATATATATATATATATATATATATATATATATATATATATATTCTAAGATTTTAAGGCACTATTGAGTGTATTCCTGGGAGGAGAGAATACACTATTTTTTCATTTTGGCCACTCATCAATGAGATCAAATCCTCTTAGATTTATAATTTTATACACCGAATGACTGGAAGAATTTTCCACAGATTAATTGCTTGTTCTGCACATTTTAACTCTTGCTTCTCTTCCTCCATCCACATTCTGATAGTGTCAGTTCCATAGGAAATGTTCATAACAAGATATGAACTCTGACCTTGTACCTTTGTGACCCAACCCTGAGTGAGTTGACACTGTATATTAGAGGAATAGCTTAGAACTGATATATACATTGTGATGGCTAGCAATAACTTATCTACACAGGGATATGACTGCAAACCGCAAAAATGTATCCCACTAACCCAAACTATTTCCAAGTCTACTTCCTCCAAATCACATTCTAAAAAGGATGTGGCCTCTCCAAGCCCACCTGAACCAAAAGGAAGTGTGTTGGAGGGGATGTTGGAGTAAGAAAAAAAGAAAAATGATCTTAAATATCAATGGGTAAAATATACTGCACAAAACACAAGACCATAAGAACACATTGGAAGAGATCCAGTTGCATGTAACTGCAAGGCCCTGAAGTATAAGCTTCATTAGTAAGTCCACCTCTGGGTTTATTGAAACCACCTCTGTGTAGATGCTCTCCTTGAGTCTCCTGTCTCCCAGACCTAGCTCCTTACATTCCATACACTATAAGCAGAATTAGTCCCCTATTTCTGTATTCTCATAGTTCCTTGAAGAGTTTTCTTTATAAATACCTTCTTGTTATAGTAGAATTAATGGTTTAAAAACAATTTGTCTATAAGATCTTGATTTTGTCTTAGTTAACAAAGATGTAGAACCTGGCAACTGATGAAACTTATACCTTTGTTCAGATGTTCAATAAATGTTTTCTTTTAAATTAATAGACTGACTAAATGATATGTGATGAGATAAATAATCGTCAAAAAAGGAGACAGAAAAATTCACAGCATGAACATAGAATGGAAAAAATCAACTAAAAGAGGATGAAACAAATCTTAAAGAAACAGAGCAATGATGCAGTAGAGAAGAGAAAATTAAGTTTTCAAAAGATGCCTTGATCCTTCTCAGAAAGGGAAGGTGGATAAATCATAGCTAAAAGGAAGGGATATAACTGAGATTTAAGTTATAAGAGACCAATCAAAAAAGCCACTGATAGAAGTATATCACAGAGAAGGCCCTGGCACCCCACTCCAGTACTCTTGCCTGGAAACTCCCATGGACGGAGGAGCCTGGTGGGCTGCAGTCCATATGGTCGCTAAGAGTCGGACACGACTGAGAGACTTCACTTTCACTTTTCACTTTCATGCACTGGAAAAGGAAATGGCAACCCACTCCAGTGTTCTTGCCTGGAGAATCCCAGGGACAGGGGAGCCTGGTGGGCTGTCATCTATGGGGTCTCACAGAGTCAGACATGACTGAAGCGACTCAGCAGCAGCAGCAGCAGCAGAAGTATATCATGTAATCCAAAAGGAGTAAACAATAGATGGTGACAAAGGACTCAAAGCTGTTTTGTAACTAGCTCAAAATCTAATTCTTTTCAGTAATTCTGCTGTTTGCAAAAATCTATTTCGACAATCCAGCCACTATCATTAGACAGAGATTATCAAAATGTTTCAATAGAGAATTCCATCTCCTGAGCCATTACCAGGAGAAACAAAGTTCTACATCAAACATCTTGACAGCATTATGTGGACCAAACAAAATACATCTGCAGATTCAATCCTGCCTATAGGCAATCGGCATGTAACCTTTATTTCAACACCATTCAACATCTATAAAAATTATGAAGAAGGACTCTGCTCCCTCCCCATCACCTCCAGTGAACTACATTACAGATCCACAGGTGGGGCCAAGGAAAGCTAGGGAATTGCATTACTGTGAGAAGTTTATTAAACATGTTAATTTGTTTATGTCAGAGTGATATATTCATTATTCTAAAACTAACATGATTAGCCCTTAATAATGGTGACATGTGTCAATAGAAGGGATGCCAAATTAAGAATTGATGGGTTAAGAGAAAAACAATTAAGAAATCAGTCAATTGATGTGATTTGCACAGTGTCTCTGACCAATAAAGGTGGAAAGACAAGGGTATTAATGGTAAGACAAGTTCGCATTTCACCTATTTGTAGCCTGCCTCTAATATAGAGCTCTAGCCTACCACAGCTAGAATTCTCTCTCCAATTACAAATCCCTTGACTGATAGACACCACCATTCTGCTAGCAGAATGCATCATGCCTTAGCCTGCAGGGAAAAGAGATGTGATTTCATTGTTACACTTATTAGAGAACCAACTCCATTTAACAGCATTATGAACAGAAACTAAGTGCTAAGTGGGTATAGATGACTCCACTAGGCCTTATAAAACAGTCATAGACTAATAGCTTCAAACAAATCCTTCAAAACAAATGTGTAGTCCAGGATTCAAAACAGATACAGAATTCCATCATTAGTGATAAATGTGGTTTTTCAGCCTTGTTCCTCAGTCACAAATAGATGCTTAACAACAGAAGGAGAAATTTTATATAGGCTATAACATGAAATGCTTCCTTTTCATAGGATATTAAATCTCATATGCAAGTAATATGGACTCTTCTCACCTTTTCATTAAGGTGGAAAAATGATTGAATTGTCTCTATGAAGTGGGGACTCTTATTGAACTTCAGTCTGACTATGCTAAAAAAAACAAAAAACTTATGATGATGAGATTCTTAAATTCACAAAGGAAATTTGTCCTGTGTCTAAGTGTCTTTTCTCAACATGTCTCTCTTTAACCTAAATCTCCTGTTGTTTCAGTTTAATACCATTTATTCTGGTTTGCTCCCCAGCGGCCACACCAACTAAAGGTAACCCTACCTCTGGGAGTGAAAGTGCAGTCCTGGACAGGCAGGATTATCAAGGCCACTAGTGAAGGAGAGGAGAAAAGAAAATGCCTCAGGTGGTCACAAACGGTCCAAATCCAATGTAAATGGCATGACACATTCAGTATTTATAACAAATGGTCTAAACCAATAAACACTCTAAGTGTTTCAGTGGGTAAGAATAGGGGATATGAGGAAAGAGAAGTGAGAGATGATATACTATTTATGAGAACATTTGAAATGATTCTCTGAAAATTTCCTATAACTGATTCTTAAATTGATAATTTTTAAGTTCATGGAAAAGACCTTTAAGATGTAAAAGCTTATGAATTCACAGAGTACAGTTTAAGCATGACAAATTAATTTCCTTATTGCATAGAATTGTTAGACCATGGACTGGATGAGACTATTCCCAGGTTTCTGGGCTCCCTACCACTTGGTGGATAAATGTGGGTTGACAACAGACTGGTTCCAAATCGGGAAAGGAGTACGTCAAGATTGTATATTGTCACCCTACTTATTTAACTTATAAGCAGAGTACATCATGAGAAACGTTGGGCTGGATGAAGCACAAGCTGGAATCAAGATTGATGGGAGAAATATCAATAACCTCAGATATGCAGATGACACCACCCTTATGGCAGAAAGCGAATAAGAACTAAAGAGCCTCTTGATGAAAGAGAAAGAGAAGAGTGAAAAAGTTGGCGTAAAACTAACATTCAGAAAACTAAGATCATGGCATCTGGTCCCATCACTTTATGGCAGATAAATGGGGAAACACTGGAAACAGTGACAGACTTTATTTTGGGGGGCTCCAAAATCACTGCAGATGGTGACTGCAGCTATGAAATTAAAACACGTTTACTCCTTGGAAGAAAAGTTATGAACAATCTAGACAGCATATTAAAAAGCAGAGACATTACTTTGCCAACAAAGGTCCATCTAGTCAAGGCTATGGTTTTTCCAGTGGTCATGTATGGATGTGAGAGTTGGACTATAAAGAAAGCTGAGCACCGAAGAATTGATGCTTTTGAACTGTGGTGTTGGAGAAGACTCATGAGAGTCCCTTGGACTGCAAGGATATCCATCCATTCCATCCTAAAGGAAATCAGTCCTGAATATTCACTGGAAGGACTGATGATGAAGCTGAAACTCCAATACTTTGGCCACCTGATGTGAAGAACTGACTCATAGGAAAAGACCCTGATGCTAGGAAAGATTGAAGGTGGGAGGAGAAGGGGACGGCAGAGGATGAGATGATTGGATGGCATCACCGACTCAACGGACATGAGTTTGAATAAACTCTGGGAGTTGGTGGTAGACAGGAAGGCATGGTGTGCTTCAGTCCATGGGTTTACAAAGAGTCAGACACGACTGAGCAACTGAACTGAACTAAACTCAACTGAAGACTGAAGGAAGACAAGTTTAAGAAGAAAGAGAATAAATTAAATTTGAGATATGATGATATACCCATGTGGCTTCCCAGATGGCTCAGTGGGTAAAAAATCCGCCTATAATGCAGGAGACGAGGGTTCGATCCCTGGGTCAGGAAGATCCTCTAGTGGAGGGCACGGCAACCCACTCCAGAATTCTTGCCTGGAGAATCCCATGGACAGAGGAGTCTGGTGGGCTTTGGGGTTGCAAAGGGTTGAACATGACTGAAGTGACTGAGCACATGCATGCATGAGATACCCATGTGGAGCTATTAGACAACTGGATACCAAAACGTGGAGATCAGAAGTCAAGCTTGGGTTGGAGAACTACAGTTGGAAAAACATATATGGAGACGAAGGAGAAAAAAGTAACTGGATAGGTAAGAGAAAAATTTGGACCGGGTTGTGTCATAGGAGTCAGAGAAGAAACGTTTCAAGAAGGCTATGATGGTAACTGTATTGAATGCTGCCAAAGAGTTGAGTTGGATGAGGAAAGAAATGTTTCTATTATGTTTGAAGATGTGGTATTATTCTATTGACATGGTATGGAAAAATACCTTAACTGTAATTTTTCTTTTTCTTATTTGTAACTTCAGTTTCTCAGCTGTTACCAGCAATGACAACTGATGTCATTTTGTTACGATGAATACCCAGCTTTTTCTTATTGCAAAATATCTCCCGCTGGCCAAAAGAGAATTCACACCTTAGTTAACTGGGGAATCTCCAAGGATGCTGACATTATCTATAAAACAGTATTGGCTATTGTTTGCTACCAGTAGGGATGGAAACTTACCACATCTGCTGCCAATGAAATACGAGAGTGGTGCACAACACTGACCTAGCGGCTGCAGGGAAGCATCTCTGAATATACAGGCAGATCCATCCCCCAGTTGTATTCAGTTTAGAATATGCCATATAAAGCTGCTTGGACACTAAAGTTTATAGAACATACTGAAGCAGTCCTATTCTCAGAGAATACACTTGTCTTCAGAATGGCTGAAGTTAGCATGAGCTCAGCCATCGCTATTGGAGAAGGAAATGGCAACCCACTCCAGTATTCTTGCCTGGAAAATCCCATGGACAGAGGAGCCTGGCAGGCTACGGTCCATGGGGTCACAAAAAGTTGGACACGACTGAGTGTCTGAGCATCAGCCATTGCTATAGCTGGCAAACTAGTCCTCTATGCACCATCACTGAGCTTCCGCTCTTTGGGAAGTTCTATCTTAGGGGATTCTCTGTCCTTCTAGCAATCCAGCATCTTTCACTGACCTCCCAGCGCATCAGATTTACATGAACACGGTGGAAGCTCACTGAACTCTTCAATTTCTTTGCAAATTAAAGGCTACAAATAGGGAGGTTGGAGCATGCACCATTTCACTGGTGTAGGAGCTCTCTCCTTCACTCATTTAAGATACTTTATTACATACATTCACATCACTTCTATGAAGCTTGAAAGGATTCTAACAGAATCATAATAAAAATAAGCCTCAGAGAGGCCAAATAACTTGTCCAAAGGCAAACAGTGTTTGAGTGGACAAGGTAAAACTTAAATCCAGACCTAACTGATTTATTTTTAAAAACAGCTTTTTGAAGTACAATTGTCATGAAATATGCTGCATATATTTAATGTGTCAATGTTGATAAAATTTAAATACGTATACCCATGAAACTATCACCACAATTAAGAAAATGAATATATATGTCCCTAACAAACATTTGTTCATGCTCTTTTGTTATACTTCCATTCTACCTCTCCCTGACACCCTAACCCCAGGCAACCAATCACCTATTTTCTGTCAGAATAGATTAATTTGCATTTTCTAGGATTTTATACAAATGAATATTTATAGTATGGACTCATTTCTCACTTTTTTTCACTTGGCATTATTTTGAGGTTCAGCATTTTGTACACTTATATTCTTATTCATTGCTGAATAGCGTTCCATTTTATAGATACACCAAAATTTATTTATTCATTCACTGATGGATAGATATTTGGATTATTTCCCATCTGGGGTCATCACAAATAAAGCCACTCTGAATATTAACGTGCAATGTGAAGTCTTTGTATGAACATATGCTTTCCTTGGGCGATTCTGTGAGTATATGTTTAACTTTTTAAAAAAACTTCAAAACAGTTTTTCAAAGTAGTTTCTAAGATTTTCCATTCAGTTTGAGAGTGTATGAGAATCCCCGGTTCTTACATACCATCACCAATATTAAATATAATCTCTATTTTAACTATTTTAAGAGTTTTGTTGAAGTATCTCAGTATGAGCTTCATTTGTGTTTCCTAGTGACTAGTGATGTGAGCATGGTTTTGCTTGCTTACTTTCTATCAGTGTATCTTTGAAGAAGTGTTGGTTCTTTTGTCCTCTTTGTATTGGGCTACTTCTTTTATTATTAAGTTTTGTGTTCTGAATACAGTTTTTCAAATCAGATACATAATTTTCAGATATTTTCTACCATTTTAAAAATGGTATCTTCTAAAGACTTTCATTTTCTTAACAATGTCTTTCAAAGAGTAGGAACTGATCATTTCAATGAAGTACAACTTACCAATGTTTTGTTTCATTGATCATAGTTTTTGTTTAATTAAGGAAATCTGCCTAACTCAAGGTCGCAAAGATTTTCCTGCATGTGTTATTCTAGAGGTTTTACAGTTTTAGGTTTTACATTTAGGTATACGAGCCATTTGGAACAATTTTTGTTGCCAGCTTAAGGTATGGATTTATGCTTACTTGTTTTGCTTATGAGTATCCTTTGGGGCTTCCCTGGTGGCTCAGTGGTAAAGAACCCACCTGCAATGCAAGAGATGCAGGAGATGCTGGTTCAATCCCTGAGTTGGGAAGATCCCATGGAGGAGGGCATGGCAACCCATGCTAATATTCTTGCCTGGAGAATCCCATGGATAGAAGAGCCTGGCAGGATACAGTCCATAGGGTCACAAAGAGTCAGACACGACTGAAGCAACTGAGCATGCACACATCCTTTAGTTCTAGAACAATTTGTTAAAAGATTATCCCTACTCTATTGAATTTTCCTTCAGTGTTGTGTGTGTGTATATATATATACACACACATATACAAATATATATGGACCTATACTGGACTTTTTATTCTGTTTCTTTGATCTATTTGCCTATATTTAAGTCAGTTTTGCATTGTTTTGATTATTATCTTTTTATTAAGTTTTGAATTCAGGTATTGTTAATCTCTCAATTTTACTTTTTTATTTTTCTAGGTTTTTTGGGCTAATCAACATCTTTTACATTTCCATTGGACTTGTAGAATCAATTCATTGATTTTCTCAAAAAAAAAAAAAAAGTCTGCCAGGATTTTGATTGTGATGGTGTTGAATCTATCGATCAATTTAAGGAAAACTGACATCTCAATAGTATTGAGCCTTCCAATCCATAAAGGTGGTCATTTTTTTCATTTAAGTTCTTTTTAATTTCACTAAATAATGTTTTACAGTTTTTGGTTTAGAGGCTTTACATATCTTTTGCCAAATTTGTCCTTAAGTCTCTAATATTTTTGGATGTTATTATAATTGGTATTCTTAATTATAATTTCCTTTTGTTTGTTACCAGTATATAAAAATACATTTAAAATGCTTGATATTGTATCCTGAAACCTTGCCAAGATTACTAAATTATGTCATTTTAGATATACTGTACATTTTCTACAAAGATTATAATGTCTGAGTATAGTGTTTTACTTCTTTCTTTTCAGTTAGATGCCTCCTATGTCTTTTTCTTGCTTAATGCACCACCTAAACTTGTACTCCTACTTCTTCATTTATTCATTCAACAAATATTTTTTGATTGCCTATTGTGCATGAGCCATAGTTACAAGTAAGATGAATTCAGTGTGAATGAGACAAGGAGGGTGAGTACATGTTGTCATGGAATTTACAACAATTATTCAATTGTTTAACAAAATAGATGTATTTAAACATGAGTGTTAATATAAATAGTGTTAGTCACTCAGTTGTGTCCAACTCTTTGCAACCCCATGGACTGTAGTCCGCCAGGCTCCTCTGTCCATGGAGTTCTCCAGGCAAGAATACTAGAGTGGGTTGCCATTTCCTTCTCCACAATATACATAAGGAATAGCCAATAAAAATAGGAATATTTAACCTAAAATATAGCATAGAGAAGATAATTATGCTTTTCAAATATTCAAGGGAGTATCTGGCAGAAGTGGATTATTTTCTTCCTGTATAATTTCAGAGAACTTAACTGGGATTAGTGGTGGAAAGTGGAAGAGAGATATTAAAGCATTTGTTGCCACAAAAATATTTGATATTAAAACAAACTGCTTCATAATAATCTTGCTAGGAAAAGTTTATCCAGAGGCTGGATAATCTTTCATGAGTGAGATACCATAGAGAGGCACCATTCTTAGGTAGAAGACATAGCTAAAAGGATTACCAGAGTGGTTTCCAATTTGGATGATCTAAAATTCCTTTGTTTTTAAATGAGATTACCCCCACCCCCGCCCCACTGTGGGTTGGTTTTTTTTTTTTTTGGCTGTGCAGTCTTGGTTGTGGCACCTGGGATCATCAATCTTTGCTGCAGTATACAGGATTTTTAGTTGCAGCATGAGAACTCTAAGTTGCAGCTTATGGGATCTAGTTCCCCGACCAGGGATCTAACTCAGACCCACTGCACTGAGAACACGAAGTCGTAACCACCAGATCACCAGGTAAGTCCTAGAAATTCTTTATCTGCAAAGATGAATGAGATAAGGCCTTTGTTTTTATTATGCTTACAATCTCCTCCTCAGAAAGAAAGAAAGATAGATATATGATAGAGACAAATAACACAGTTCAAATTATGGTTCAAGACACCAAATGAAGATACTTAGACAAAGTAGGATGCAATTAATGGCTAAAATAAATGGGACAGATCATATACTCAGTAAGAATTGTTCAGACATTTTCTGTCAATCAAATTTTTATATACATACATATATATATATATATATATATAAATAAATAATATTGTTTTGTTCACACATTCCAGCCTCTCTCCAAAATTCCTATCTGCCTTGAGTGTCCCTTCCTTTCCTTTACATAGCTTCTAATTCTTAATTCCTCCTTCAGTGTTGATCTTAAATCCCAAAAGCATCCTTCACGAAGATCCTCTCAAAATTCTAGTCTTCTGTGGTCATTCTCTTTTCTCATCGATTGTTTACACTTTAGTTAAATCATCAGGAAAGAAAATAAGTCTTACATCTCTAAGTAGGTCTAACATTCAAAACATGCACTCATTCAATGGGAGCTAATATTATTATAATGGGAACAATGCATAAAGGGGATTCCCAGGTGGTGCTAGTGGTAAAGAATCCACCTGCCAATGCAGAAGACTCAAGAGATGTGGGTTCAACCTCCTGGGCTGGGAAGACCCCTTGGAGGAAATGGCAACCTACTCCAATATTTTTGCTTGGGAAATCCCATGGACAGAGGAGCCTGGCAGGCTATATATAGTCCACAGAGTCACAAAGAGTCAGATGTGGCTGAGCACATATGCAACTAACTTAATAATGCAAAAGAGAGACCAGGGAGAAAAGACCATGATGATGACTTTGGGTAGCACAGTTAGAAAATATTCTTTAGAGGAGGTAGAATTTTACCTCCTACTTCTCTCCTGATTCACTGATACATTTAGCCATTCAATAAATATTCATTGATGACTTCTAAGTCACATCCTGTCAAAGACTGAGGACACAAAAAAGAACAAGGCAGACATGGCACCCTGACTCAAGAGCTTACATTCTAACTATAGAAATAAGGACAAGGACAAAAAAAAAAAAAAATTACAAATCATTAAGGAAACAAGCCGGAGACTAATTTTGCATAGAATGGTTAGGAATAGATTTTTTGAGGAAATGATAGGCTGGAACTTGATGAAATGAACATGCAGACAGTGTTGGGAGCAGGGCAGTTAGGGTACATTTAGGCAGAGTAAAGAGCTTCTGCAAAACTTGTCATGTGAGAATGACCTTAAGTTTTTTTCTGGGAATGAATAGAAGGTTACGTGGCTGCATCTGTTGGCAAAAGGGGAGGTGGGGAAAGATGATCTTGGAGAGGTATATGGGCCCGGGATGTGTGAGGCTTTGAGGGCCTTGGGGAGGAGCTCAGATTTCCTTTTAAGTAAAAGGGAAGACATTACAGGAGTTTAAGCAGGAAAGTGACATGACCTCCTGGTTTAAATTTTTTTGAGAACATTGATTGCTCTATAAGAAATGGACTGACAAGAGTATGGAGTTAGAAGGCAGTTGGGAGTAACCCAGAGAAGAAATGACACTTTCTTGAACACGGTTGAAGTAGCAGGATGGAAGAGAAATCAACAACCTTTCATTGTGCAACCTGATGTGGCTGCTTTAAGTTAACCCTTTGAGCTTTAAGAATATTAGAATTCTGCTCTTTTAAGACTCAGATACTGGCTGGAAGCAATGATTTGTTTTTACCAAGGAAATACTTTGTTCTCTATTTGGATGCTATTTGTTTATGGTGGCTTGGGAGAGGGCTGCAGAGGAATGAGGTTTAGGGACGCCCCAGGTCTCCATCAGCCAGTCATTGGTGACACCGCAGATGACCCTCCCCAGCACAGCTTTCTGCTGCACTGGCAGCAATGTGACCTGCTCCTCTGCAGTGTCAAGGAGCTCTAACTGCTACAGGATCTAGTCTGGCATAATGCTTGCTTGATTAAGAAACACCATTAGGCTCCATTCATTATCAAAGGCAACAATCTGGCCAAGATGGTGACTCACGTTGTATAGCTAGAGGTCAATCTGAATACATGGGCACACCCAGATGGATAAAAAAAATAAATTTCATAGTTTGGGGAACACTGCCCCCTCCTGTGACACAATGTTGGCATTTGAACAGAAACAATTCTAAAAGAACAGGAAGACCATACATTTTGGGATGGAGCTGCTTGTACAGCTAGGAAATATCTTGGTCCACTGATAAAGGAGGTTCATTCATGTCCAAGTTGATACTTCCACTTTCTTGAAGTCCATCCTGTCACTTCCTTCAAGCCCAATCTCAGTCCCAAGTTTTCATCAGCTGCCTTTAGAACTGTAGGCAGCAGGACTGGGTCAGAAACCTTATGTTAAACCCAACTAACTGTGTGCAGATATTTTGAGAATAAGAGGTTCATTGTTTCAGTAAAATTTAGTGGCAAAGGTTTGTTTATCCAATCCTATCACCTTCTATACCTGATACAGCATAGGAGAGAAATTGCCTACTGAGCTTTCAGCACAGTGACTATAGCCTCGCTGGTTCAGAGAATAGGATCCTTGCCCTCCTGTTTTTCTCTAACAAGATGGGCACATGTCTATTTAGTCCATTGCTTCAAAAATTGGGCCTCCAAGAAGTATATTAGTGCTGTTTAGTGCCGCTCTGGTGGCCCAGTGGTAAAGAATCCACCTGCCAATGCAGGAAATGCCAGTTTTATCTCTGGGTCGGGGAAGATCCCCTGGAGAAGGAAATGGCAACCCACTCCAGTAATCTTGCCTGGGAAATTCCATGGATAGACAGCCTAGCAGGCTACAGTTCTTGAAGTTGCAAAGGGTCGGGCATGACTGAGCGATTGAACACACACATGACATAGCCCACATCCAACAGGAAGTTAAATGGAAACCGAACTTTCAAAAAACCCAATTCATTCAATTCAAAAACTTCCCTATGTGGACATGACAAAATATGAGAAGGTAGCTCCCAACAACCTTTCAGGAAGGTTGTTCCATTCTTAAAGCCGTAAGAAAGAGTGGACCCACGTCTGTGCCTCTGAACACCCTGCCTGAACATGGTAATTGGGATGGCTATAGCAGCCTCGGTGCTGACCAGAAAGTTGGAGTGGATTAGAAAGGCACGCAGACTAGGGTTCTTCTAGGATATCCAGGACTACTGGACTCCTTTTTCCTTGGGGTGGGGGGCTTTTTTATGTGAGATAATTTTATTGTTGAAGCCAGTTGTCACCTCAGCTTCAAATTTTCCTCCTGGTGGAATGGGTGACTCCTGGGAGTCAACTAGAAGAGTTGACTCAAAGTTTTAAAGCATAGAGGGACCAAGGCCATTAAGGATGCTCCCAGTGAAACTAATGTGTCCCCATGGCAGACGGTACCTCATTCCTCAGCTGATTTGCAGGAAGACTCGGCCCTTCTCAGGTGAATTCATGGGCTGCTGCTCTGATGGTTCTTGAAGTTCCTTCTGACCTTGTGTATGTTCCTTCACACGCACTCACTCTTCCTTGATGTTTTATTTTCTGTTTGACAAGTTCTACCTGTTAATGGGAGAAAGATGCAAACATTTAAAGAATCACTTGCAATCCTAACATTCAGATAATGTTTAATATTATCTTGGCATATAATACTTTATATGTATTTCTGATTCATATTTACCCCTTTAAAATTTGAAAACCATATCACATATAAAGTTTTACATCCCCCCATTTGAACTATATAATAAGCATCTCTATATATTTCTAAGTATATTTTGAAAGCTTAAAAAAGTGTCCTTTGATTTGGGCAATGTCTCCAGGCACCTGTTGAAGGTATTTGGGGATGAGGCAGATAATTTTCTGTCTTAATTTAAAAAATTTATTTCTCACTACCATTTCTAGATTTAATCTAGAAAAGTAGATTGATGGGACTTCTCTGGTGGTCCAGTGGTTAAGACTCCGCAATTCCACTGCAGGGGGCACACAGGTTTGATTCCTGGTCCCCCTGGTGCCCCTGGTCCAGGAATGCCACGCATAGTGTAGCCAAAAAGAAAAAGAAAAGCGGGTTGTAATTCTGGATGCCTATGCTAGGTCACATTCTCTCTACCTAAAAGATTCTTTCTCTAGCCAACATGAGGACAGCCCATACTCACTGAGCATACAACTCTTCGGAGGAATGCCTTGTGCAGTGGGAGCAAAGCCACAGGCTTTCCGGATTCCCACTCGCTTTGCTAACTAACTGCCTGTGAGATGAACCTAAATATGCTAGTTAGCACCTCTAATCTGCCTTTACCTCCTTTGTAAAATGAAAATAAAAATAAAATCTGTTTCATACAGTCGTGGTAACAACTAGCATAATTCTGAATACAAGGCACTCAGATGTTAGCTTTTTTATTATTATCAAAGTTTTAGGAATATTACCATGAATTGATACTTACCTTCTTTAACTATTCTTCAAAAAAAAAAAAAAAAGGCAGGAATTAAGGAAGGATTCAATAGGCAGTTTTCCCCTCTCTGCCTCACTCGATCGACTCTCCTCTAGAATGTCTATGTGCCTCAGATTCTTATCATGTACAAATCCTCACCAATCCCAGAGAACAGCAGACCTTTCCATAAATGATTTCATAATCACTTGTCTACACGTGATTTCTTCTGCTAGAATGCTCACCCCCTCCTTCACCCACCTGCCAAATGCTTGCTCATCCTTTAATATCTCCTCCTCTGTGGAGCCCTTTCCCAAATCTCCAAAGAGCTGTTGTTCCACTCTTTACACTCCCGCAACACCATTTTTAAACCAATTTCCTTAACATAGCACTTGCCATGATATAGTTGTAACTGATCTGTTTACATGACAATTCTTCCACTGGAGTGCAGGTATTCTTTTTTTTGGGATGGGGGGTGGTCCAGGAACATGTTTTTGTCACCTCCAAAGAGTGTAATAAATGCTTAATGTGTGGGGGAAAAAATGAAATAAAACTATAAACCATACATTTCCCCCAGAGGAAAAAACACAGGGATGTTCAGGAGTCTGAAGGGCAGATCAGTTCCCCTACTCCACTCTCCATGTGTTCAAGACTAGAAAAAGCCCCCAAAGGAGTCGGAAGGAAGGGTTCCATTCAGCACACACCTAATTACAGTCCTCGCTCGATTCTCTCTTACAAATGACAACCATCAAATGCCAAGATGTGACAGAATGACATCTGGCTCTTTGGCAGGCACCCTCGGCAGCGGCGTTAATGACTTGGGAGATGGCTCTGGGTATGTAACACTGTTAAGTTTGTTGTCTGGATTATATTATCCTCTTCGACATCTTTTTACATTGTCCTCTAACTCACTTCTGATTCTGATTCAGTGAAACCTGGACACATTTATCCAAATTTGCCCAATGCCCTTCATGGCCTTGACATCCCAGTCCTTTAATATATTTTCATCAGCTCCTGTACATCATTCACAGAGAGTTGTGAGTGTACTTCACAGCCAGTTTGTATTCTCACTGGCAACTCAAAGGGGAAGGTTTTTGTCATCTGGGAAAAAGTTCTTTAGTGCTCGACCAAATTACATTTTCTAAGATGACCACATTTGGGGCTCCTTTTGAAATCATGCTGTACAAAGAAAAAAAAGCCTCAGTGACTACATATGCTTTGAATTTGAAACCAATATGCAATGCTTCATTAGCTCCCAGGATGAACTATAAAAAGGCAGAGGTTGCAACCATAACAGTCTTGCCTCTGACTGAGAAAAATATATACATTTTAATTTTTTCCTGTGCATTAAAAACAAAGCCTGTATCTGAAATTTCATCCAGTTTTCAGAAATGATGCATTTAATTTCAGTCCTGAGTTCTTTTATTTTTTCCTTTTTTTTTTTTTTTAATTTCTCACCATATAGAAATAGGAGGCCAAACTAGGAAAACAGAATAGTATGAGAAACAAAATCCCCAAAGCTTCCTCTTCCATATCAGTTGTTATTGTGATTTTGGAAGAGGTCAAAATTTATCAAGCTTGCATATATGAAAATGTTAAAAATATTAACAGAAATGTTAGAATCCAAATGGCAAATCCTTATAATATAAATCAGCCCCTGGAATCAATAGGCTGAAATGTTAGCTTCATTCTATGGGTATTTTAACTATTTAAAAAAATTTTGCTTACAAAATAACTGCAATACTCACAACTGAAAAAAATCATATTATCTAGTGCTTTGACTTATTGGAGAAACATTTATGTGTAGAACCAATACATTCATCATGTGTAATTGGAAATTAATGAAACAGTATTTATACTGTTTATATTTTTACTTTTTTTTTTTCATTTAAGCATGCCATCTTAAAATGTATTATACTTATTTAAAATGCTGATGGAAATCAAAGATATAGGATTATGAAATGTCAAATATAAAATTAAAAAGAGAAGGATTATTTTCAAAACTCTATACAGTAGTTCTCAATTATACCATGGTACTCTCTAATTCTTCAAAATTCTGAAGTGATTTGTAGGAAATAGAAATGTCCATGGTTCAAATCCTGTGAGCTTCAAATAGCATATATTTTGTTTGTTTCCATGAAAGAGACAATAGACATCAGAACATAATGTACTAAAATGGTTTTCTATTAACTAGCTTGATGAGGAATAAATAATGGGATCTTTCCAAAAGTTGTCAGTCTTTGACCAAAGTTTCCTGTGCCTTGGTTTAACAAAACTTCAATTTCCATAAATATATCGATGCCTCCAGAAAGGTGTGAACAGATGCTTCATCTCTACATTGTGTACATAAATGTACGTTCTGAGATGTAAATTGATCAAACTGTAGAAACAAATCATTTAAGATTCGTGCAGTGATTAATAACAGAAGCCAGTAATCAAATCTCCCTGCCACCAGCACATCTGTTACAGAGAGTTTCTAGTTTGCCCTATTATGCAAATGTGCAATAAAACAAATACGTTACTTAATTTAGCAGCTGGTTCAAAAACATTATTTTAGGCGATTTCTTTAGGTTTTGTGTACTTTTGCCATTGATAGTGGTTAATGTGAACTAATTCAATTGTTTATGAGATGAGGGCTTCTACATAAAAAGTAGCCCCCGGGGAAAGCCAGCCTTTTGAAAGTCATTTTGACCCTCGTCTCTGAGAACCAAACACTGAGGCAAACACAAAATAAGTCATGGCTCTCAAGGCTTCCACTCAGAAAGCACAGGATTCTTAAATGGTTTAAAATGGAAACTCCCTTGATTTCCCTGTTCTTGAGAATAGAGGAAAATCCTCAGTGCTAGAACTTGCTGGCTTTGGAATTTAATTTTTTTAAGCTGAAGTTGTTTTTACATTAAAAAAAATCTGGACACAAAAAAAGAAATTTTACAGGTACCTTGTACTGTATGCTCTGATGTTTTCCTGGCAAAAGGTAGGAGGATCTCATGGAATCAGTGGGAACTCTTTGAATAGCTGGTATACTAAAAAGTAGGAAACATGCCTCTCATGAGCTTGAGAATGATATGAAAAACCACAAGCAGGTGGGTTGCGCTCTTAGGAAATGCTCAGAGGGTGCCTTTTAGGCAGTGACCAAACTTGTATTTGTGAGACCAGTTGAGGGAGGAGATGAGGAAAGGGAACGATGGCATCAAGCACAGCCACCCACAGAGTCTTCAGTAGCTGGAGAGCAGGCAAGAAAAGAATAGCCGTGAGTGTTCAGCAGTGGAGCTAACTAAAATGGTAGCTGGAGAACAAGGAGTCACATGTTACTCTCGAGTTTTAAGTTGTTTGAAGACTGCTGCCTTACTTGGTACAGGGGATAGTTGAAAAGCAATATCTATGCCCAGTTCATATTCAGGGTCTCTTAGTTAATATGCAGAATCTCAAGTGCCTTCCACTGTGGGTCCATAGGACTGCTTTAAAGGACCCTTTAATTAGTTATTTTTAGATCCATCTTTACCAATGGCTGAGCTTCCCTAGTGGCTCAGACCGTAAAATTGTCTGCTTGCAATGCCAGAGACCAGGGTTCAATCCCTGGGTCGGGAAGACCCCCTGGAGAAGGAAACAGCAACCCACTCCAGTACGCTTGCCTGGAAAATTCCATGGATGGAGGAACCTCATAGGCTATATATAGTCCATGGGGTCACAAAGAGTCAGACACGACTGAGTGACTTCACTTTCACTTAACAATGGCTAAAATCTATGGCTCTAAGGTGAGGAATTACATACATGCTTACATGTTTAATAATATAATATCTATAATAATCTAAATAATCAATATTTATCGAATACCTGCATTAGCACCACCTTATAAAACATCCTTACAAACAATATCTCTTTTGAGCTTCATATTTTGCCAGTGTGGGTAGTGGGGCTCAAAGTGACTTGCTTAAGGGCACAGGATGTTGGGACAGAAACTAAGGACTAATTCCAAAGCCCATGTTCACACTTACGTTACTAAAGTTAAATTTCATTAGAAGACCTGAGGAAAAAGACAAATTGTGGAGTATGTCCTCAGAACCATAGATGGAAGAGGGAGAAACTTCAGTTTTCTTAGTAAATACTCAACTTCATGCTCTGCAACCATACTGAGACTTCAAATTCAAACATTAACATTAAAAGAGAAAATACAGGGACTTCCCTGGTGGTCCAGTGGTTGAGAATCCACCTTCTTATGCAGGCTATGAGGGTTTGATCCCTGATCCAGGGAACTAAGATCCCACATGCAACTAAGCCTGAGTACTGCAACTACTGAGCCCTACATACTTGTGAAATGTAGGAGGATCTTACAGTTAAATAGCTGCTATATTAAAAAGTAGGAAACAAGTCTCTTATGAGCTTGAAATTGATATGAAAACCCAGAAGCAGGTGGGTTGCACTTTTAGGAAATGCTCAGAGGGGTGCCTTGCACCCCAACAAGAGAAGCCCTCATGCCATAACTAGAGAAGCGCCCATGTGCCCCAAGTAGAGAAAGCCCATGCACCTCAAAGAAGACCCAGTGTAGCTAATTGGAAGAAAACAAAACAAAAAAAGGCAGATTTAGGATACATGACTGAGAGTAGGCTTTTTGGAAACATGGATTACCCAGTAGACAGACTGTATTATTAAGGATTCTCCAGAGAAAGAGAACCGATAGGATGTGTGTATATATATAAAGAGATGTGTTATAAAGGAATTGGTTCCTGTGATTATGGAAGCTGGCAAGTCAAAATCTGCAGTGTGGACCCCCAAATTGGAGACCTAAGAGATGAAGGTGCAGGTGAAATCTGAAGGCACTCGGCTGGAGAATTCCTTCCTGAACAGGGAGGCCACTCTTCCTGTTCTATTTGGGCATTCAATGATTAGATAAGTCTCATCTACATAATGGAGGGCAATGTGCTTTACTCACAGTTCCCCAACTAAATATACATGTTCATCTCATCCAAAAATGCCTCGCAAGTTAACACATAAAATTAACCATCACACAGACCAAGTTTATACTTAAGTGACAGTGCAAGTGGTTTTGCTCAGTCATGTCCAACTCTTTGCGATCCCATGGACTGTAGCCCACCAGGCTCCTCTGCCCATGGAACTCTCTGCAAGAATACTGGAATGGGTTGCCATGCCCTCCTCCAGGAAATCTTCCAGACCCAGGTCTCCTATATTGCAGACAGACTGAGCCACCGGGGAAACCCTTATACTTAAGACACCAGCAAATTACGGTACTTTAAAAGAAAAAAAAAGACTCTTGAAAATAATCTGATGTGTGATATTTCAGAAAAAAACAATCATCATCAGAAAAAAATTGGACTCTGGCTATCTTATCCTTAATTTTACAGTTTAGCATTTTTAATATTTTGATTAGATGCAGGGTGGAGAGGGACCAAAAAAATCTCCATAATCCACTCTAATATTGTAGTGCTTGGGACCCTTAAAGGCCTTGCCTTCTGGTCATCACTAGAAATTTCAAACCATCACTATATGAATTTTTTCTGTCCAGTGCTTTAGAAGTGATAATGAAAGTGAATTGAATTCATTTGGCAAATATTAGGCCTGCCAACAATATTCTTACTTTCTGTAGAGATTGTGAGGTCAGCATAGCATAAGGGGCAGGAGCAAGACATCGAAGTCACAGAAAGCCTCATTTCCTAACTCTTTTCAACACTTTTCTATCAGTGGGATTTTTGGCAAGTTACATAACTCTCCAAGTTGCAATTTCCATATCTTTAAACTAAAGATAATTGAGCCTATTTCCCACTGCTGTCACGAGGATTAAAGGAGTTAGAGCACTTGGAACTCTGGGCACAGTATCTGACATATGATAACTCAATAAACATTATTCTCGTGATAGCCATAAGAAGAAGAAAATGAGTTAGGGTAAAAGGCATAGCTGTTGGACCAAATCCATCTATACTTTCTACATGTTGCACAATGGATATTCCTGGTAAGGAGGCCACTGAAGAATCATCATGGACCCTATTCCTCTATTTTTGGAGACCATATTCTATATATCAAGCATATTAATAAACTCATATCCCATGTTAAGAGAAGCATTCAGAAGGTAAACTGTTTTATAAGATTTTCTAAAAATACTTTTGCTATAAGAGCTATTTGAAAGGGAACATGTTAGTCACTCAGTCATGTCCAACTCTGCGACCCCATGGATTGTAGCCCACCAGGCTCCTCTTTCCGTGGGATTCTCCAGGCAAGAATATTGGAATAGGTTGCCATTGTCCTCTCCAGGGGATCTTCCCAACCCAGGAATTGAACCCAGGTCTCCTGAATTGTAAGCAGATTCTTAATTTCTTATTTATCAACTTGGAATTTCAGGAATTCCTTAAAAGTAAAAATAATCTAAAATGTTTCTTACAAACTGGAATTTTCATAGAATTTAATGTTTAATGAAGTTGTCAATATTTTGTGTGATAAACAGTTTAATAAACATTTAAAAATTTGGCTGCATTTTAAAAAATATTTTGGAGACAGTAAAGCTGTATACAAGTAACAAATATTCTTGAAAGTTCACAGATCCTAGATATCATTCTTATATTGCATAATGATTCAACGGTCTTGCATAAGTTTTAAGTTCTTCAGAAAAGTAGAAAGAGAGAGAAAGAGTGGGGGTGGGGAGTCAGAAAACCATGCTTCCATCATGAGTTAAAAAGGTGTTTATAAATTTTTACTTTTAATCATGAAACATTTCAAACATACAGAAAAGTATATAAGAAATATAATTCATTCCATTGCTTATTGCATCTCCTGTTTTACTTACAAGATAATGTACTTTCTTCCAGAAGTGTATTCATTAATATCTGTTTGGGCTTGTGTTTGAAGGCTATGCTATGCTAAGTCACTTCAGTTGTGTCCGACTCTGTGCGACCCCATAGACGGCAGCCCACGAGGCTCCCCCATCCCTGGGATTCTCCAGGCAAGAACACTGGAGTGGGTTGCCATTTCCTTCTCCAATGCATGAAAGTGAAAGTGAAGTCGCTCAGTCGTGTCCAACTCTTAGCAACCCCACGGATTGCAGCCTATCAATCTCCTCTGTCCATGGGATTTTCCAAGCAAGAGTACTGGAGTGGGGTGCCATTGCCTTCTCCGGTTTGAAGGCTAGGTTAACTAAATATAAATTTCTAGTCTCAAAGATAATTTTTCTCAGCAATTTGAGGATATCATTCCATTGTCATCTGACCCCTGTTACTGTAGTTGAAGAGTTTGTAGTCAGTCAAATGGTCCTTTGACTATGCTCTGCCTATTAGCTTCTCAGGTTTACTCTTATCTTTGGCATTATGCATTCGGTCCATAGTGTACCTAGGTGCAAATTTTCAAAATTTATTACCTGTTTATTTTTTTCTTTCTGGAATCCTATTAGTGGCATGTTGAACAACCTTATTTTATTTGTTTATTAAACTCCTTTGCATATTTTCTATATTTTTATTTCTCTTGCTTTTATCTGGTAATTTCCTCAGATTTATTTTACAGAGTACAAACATATCCTTATATTTTTTAAGTCTACTATTTAACTCTACCATGATTTTCTTTTCTAGTCCACCCTTCCAAGTTCTTAGACTTATGTGTACATCATAGTGCCAACACTTTGCTTTATCTGGGTCCAGAGCTTCATGTTCTTTCTCTGATGGGGGGTCTAAAATCCAATCTATTATGTTAGTTGGACAATAACCTACTCTAGTCAACTTATGTGTAAATTTACCTTGTTTAAAGATCTTTGTTTTTAGCATCTGAAGATTTATTTTTCTTTTTTGCTAATTCAACTGACTTTTACACTTTTTTTTTTTTTTGGTCTATCAAAATTAGCAGTATTAAATTTTTTTGCTGGAGGATACATTTTAGTCAGTATTACTGGTTAAATTATATATCCCCTAAATTCGTATGTGGATGTCTTAACCCCCAATATGATGGCATTTGTAGATGGGGGTCTTTGAGAGGTAAACAGGTCAAGAGGATGGGACCCTTAGGATTGGATTAATTCTCTGATAAGAAGAGACTCCACAGAGCTTGCTCTCTGTCTCTCCTTGAAAGGAAGATCACAGCAAGATGGCAGCTGTCTGCAAGCCAGAAAGGAAGTTCTTACCAGAACCAGAACATGCTAGCAACCTGATCTGGACTTCTGGACTCCAGAACTGTGAGAAAATGAATTTCTTTTATTTAATCCACCCAGTGTATCATATTTTGTTATGACAGCCATCTTTCTGAAATATTGAGTCTCTAATAACTTGTATTTATTCAATTAATACTGACAAGTTTTAAGAAGAAAAAGTCTTGCTGCTTTTACTTTTAACTTATCAACTCAGGCTCCCTAATATGGATTTGTAGTAAAGTTTGACCTCACCTGAATTCAGATAAACCACAGTATCTGAGCAAGTGATGCACAGTAATTTTAAAAACCTACTAATTTATGTGGAATTGACAGTTCAATGCATGTTAATTCCAAATGGACCACAAGGCAAAGAATCGGATTTGGAAGAATAGCCAATAATAGAATGATTTTACTTTGATGGGCTGAAAAAAAAAACAAAAACAAAAACAGAAAGAAAGACAGCTTCTAAATGGCTTCTGTTTGAATCCAGAAGGCAAGCCATAGAAACCTAATAAAGTGAAAACTTCCATCAAGATTGCAAATAAAATCTTGAGGGTATCTGTATAATCAATAAAAAAAATAGGATGGAGCTATTATTATTGTGGTAAATGTAAATTATTACTAAGTGTCCTCCAGCTAATTTGAAGGACCTTTCACTTTTATGTGACTATAGTAAGAAATGAGAAATTTACTATAGTAAAATATGTAGTATCTATTGCAATCTTAAAGAAATCTGTTGGTTGGCAGCAATATAACCCTGAGGCATTCTGATGAACTGTAAACAATCCAGGCTCTACTGTGTATGCAGAAAAAAAAATATTAGCTTCATATAGGATTGTATTCCTGCCATGTGACCAAAGGCTTTAAAAGCAACTTTTCCTTGCATTTCAGAAGCTGATATTAACAAAATTACTTGGCAATCTGCAGTTGTAAATTGCGACCTCTTGTCATTAGTTGGGTCACTGATGTCCTCCTCTTTTCCTTTTTAAACACTGATGGATTCAATAAAGTAAACACTGACTTTATAAATAAGCAGGGAGTCGGAGCACTAGGTTCTAGTCACTTCCGGAATGGGAAGTAAGCAGAGCAATTACTGAGAGGGGAGGGAAGGGACGCTAGGACTGTAGTCAAGCAGATGATGGAATGAATACCCTATTTAAGTATGCCACGTGTTGCCATGTAAAAGAAACGGTGGGTCACAAGAAACAACAGGAATGCCATAGTGCGTTGATCCCATAATTAAGGGAGAAGACATAAGTCAGAAGCCTCTCAGACCAAATGAGCTTCTCTACCATACACTGTAATTATTACTCTTAGAACTCTCATTCCAATAGGCACTTCACACTGATGATACAGAATACCTTCTTTCAGTATCAAAACTCAAAGAATAAAGTATGAGACAGATTGGAAAGTCAGCTAAAGCTCCCGCTCTTGCAAAGATAGACGGTGGTCATTACTCTATCTTGGCAAAGCCAGAAAAGCAGGGATTTCCACAGGGCAGCATCAAAATTGGCTGACTCTAAAAGAATCCATCACTTTGAAGACATCACATACCAGATGAATTTCTGCCAGTCCTTTCCCAAACTAGGCAGTTAGTAATCAAGGAAGAAAAAGGTTAAACTCCCACCATCACTATCACCACACACAGGTGCACAAGTCCAGTGCAAACAGTGGCATATTGCTCTTCTCTCCTTCTAAAATCTCGCTCCTCATAACGTTTCCAGAATGTATGTGGAAGACATGAACCCCTCTTAGCATTTTTTCTGGCTCATTGTTTTGTTCAGGGTGGAATATGCCCAACTCTGGGCTTCCCAGGTGGCACAGTGGTAAAGAACCCATCTGCCAATGTAGGATATGCAGGAGTTGTGTGTTCGATCCTGGGTCAGGAAGATCCCCTGGAGAAGGGAATGGGAACCCACTGCAGTATTCTTGCCTGGAGAATCCCATGGACAGAGGAACCTGGAGGGCTACAGTCCATAGGGTAGCAAACAGTTGGACACAACTTATCATCTGAGCACACAAACACACATATGTCCAACCCGAGATAATGAAATGATTGGCTAAAGCCATTCTCGACAGTCCCTTCTGTTACTTTAAAAACTCCTAGCCATAGTTATATAAAAACTTCTGTCCAGTGAGATCTGAAAGAAAGTCTGCTATGTAAGTTTCTAGGGAAATATTAGCTTTCTGGATAAAAGGAAACACACATCTCATGTCAGTTTCCCTCTCCCTACCTACTTTGTTCTAGAACACAGTATGGCAGCTGGTGCTGCTGCAGTCTTCTGTGACCCTCAGAGGGAGATGAAGACCATCCAGGCGACATGGACCCTTGCTTACATCACTGAGCTGCTGACCAACACCAGCATTAGCTAACCTCTGGTTTTTAGATTATACAGGAAAAATAAACTCCTCCTTGTTTAAATGACAGAGAAATGTTCTGTTATTTTCAGGCAAATCCATTTCTAACTGATGCAAAATATATGGTACTACCATTTTACATGTTCATTACCTAGTTACCATTAACAAGCATGCAGTACTTAATTTCACATTAACACCAAGGTGAAGGTAGCTATTCACTTCAGATTCCAGGTTTACATACGGGGAAGCTGCCAAGTGAAAATTACTGACTCACCTTGGGATGGTATAAAACCAGATGACTATTTTCAGGCAAAGAAATGCATTCAGTGCATTTCTGCAAATGTCTGCATTCAGTGGTATCAATAAGGAAGCCTGAGTTGCCCAGCACCACCAGCACCATTTGGTCGCCATCCAATGGAACACAACCAGTGAAAGCAGAGAGTCCCCTCCTAAGATGAGATATATAGTTCAATGCCTGAACTTATGCAAGCTACCAGGATCCATCAAAGAGAGACAAATACAGATGCTGAACTTTCTCCACTACCCAATCACAGCTGTGCAATGTGATCAAGTACCCCAGGTGCAGACAAAAAAGAGGTTCACTGTTTGCAGAGAATTTTAAATTGTATTTACTATAAACTTATTACTATAAAACCTACTTAAAAACTGTCCGCTTTTCATAACCACCATGCCAGGTGGCTCAGTGGTAAAGAATCTGCCTGCCAACACAGGAGATGCAGGTTCAATCCCTGAGTCGGGAAGATCCCCTGGAGTAGGAAATAGCAACCCACTCCAGTATTCTTGCCTGGATAATCTCATGGACACAGAAGTCTGGTGGCCTACAGTCCATGGTGTTGCAAAGAGTCGGACATGACTGAATAGCTAAACACACACATACATTAGTAATTCAAACAATGTAGAACGATAAAATATTCCACTGAAAAAATTTTCTGTTGACTTAATTCCTAAACAGTCATTGAGATTATAGTTGAGTTCTAAATGTGGTGATGGTCATATATGTGTGTATATATATATATATCAGTTCAGTTCAGTTCAGTTGCTCAGTCATGTCCAACTCTTTTCGACCCCATGAATTGCAGCACACCAGGCCTCCCTGTCCATCACCATCTTCTAGAGTTCACTCAAACTCATGTCCATCGAGTTGGTGATGCCATCCAGCCATCTCATCCTCTGTCGTCCCCTTCTCCTCCTGCCCCCAATCCCTCCCAGCATCAGAGTCTTTTCCTATGTGTGTGTGTGTATGTATGTGTGTATGTGTATATATATATATATACATATACACACATATATATACATATATTTCATTATTTATTCCTTAATAAACACTGTACATAAAAGTTACTTTAGAGAATTGTCACACAGAAGCCCCTGATACATGTGGACTGAGCTACGTAAGTTTAGTTCAAAAGCAGTTTTCAATGGTTTGACAACCTTCAAGTTTGTCTCAAAATGCTGTGTTCTACATATTCCTAGGGTTAAATACTAGATGAACAATGAGTGCACATGACTGTAAGATGAAGACAGAGACCATGAATCACTTAGTCTACGTGACTATTTGAAGTTTGTACCTGTGTTTAAAATTTGCAAGAGTGAAACAAATGAACTGCACATTGCTGGCAAGTGCAAATTTTAGATTATACATGAAATAATGGAACAAATTTGAATAACTCACTTAACGTTGAAATACATTCTTTTTTTTCCCCACAAGCTGTTGAGTAATATATTTAAAGACCACCCTTCCAAATCATCAAACTAGAATTTTATAGACAACAAATAAAAATGTATTCTTTTTATGTTGTTACTTCTTTGCTTTAATAATAAGAGATAAATCAAGAAATTAATGACTATTGCTGGTTATTACATGATCATTACTGAAAATTATTTAATTGGTCCATTCAGAGGATCAAATAACCTAGGTACAACAGAAAGAGACATTCAAAAGTTCCCTAAGCACTGTTTTTTGAAAGGTTAGTGCTCTGTTTGTGCTATTAACTGACCACACTGCCGAACACTCAGCAGATTTTAATTCACAGCCAGTTCTAGACATGTCTTAGGAGTGGAAACATGTTCTCTGATACATTGTGCCCTATCTTCCCTCTGGCCACTTAAAACAAACCCTATGGCTTTGGAAAATTCTTCACTACTGTTATTTACACTATGAACAGAAAACCGTGCAATATTGAGAGATTGCTTTTGAGAGGTGATACAGAACTTACTTATTTTGTTTGGAAGTTATAATTCGGAAGTTTCACTCAGAAACATGAGTCCATGTATGCTTTCGGAGGCTTAAATCTAACTATTCTCATACACTTGTTTGGATAAGAACTATCTGGGATGTTCCCAGCTGGACAGACTCCTGCAAATACAGGACTCCTGGAGTCTGTCCCTAAGGCTTCCAGTTCAGAAGATTTGGGGTACAGCCTACAATTTGTGTTTTAAATGAGCATCAATCCCATTTAAGTTATTCTTGAACTAAACTTTAATCAATGTTAAGAAACTGTAGATATCAGAATATTGGAAATTCTTTTTGTAACTTTTTTCCTATTGACTATTGAGATTTCTAATTCACCAGGTCAGCCCTTTTGTTTAAAGGATAAACAAACATGTAAATAAGGAAATATGTAAATAAATATTACTTCCCTCCCCCCAAATGATAAGAGAACAAAACAAGCATGGTAGACAAGAAGATAAATGCCTGTTGAGAGAGATGATTCACGGGAAAGCACCTGTAACAGTGAAATGATCAGAGAGTAAAATATCCTGCCAGATTCAAAGGGAAGAGAAAACAATTTACTTGGAGTCTGCTGTGGTCTGAAGATCTGTGTGCCCAAAGCAGAACCTTCATGAATGAGGTCTGTGCCCTTATAAAAGAGACTACAGAGAGCTCCCTCAGCCTTTTTACTATATGAGGACACAGTAACAAAAAGCCCCTACCTATGAACCAGGAAGAGGGCTCTCACCAGACAGAATCTGCCAACACCTTGATCTTCCCAGCCCCCAGAACTGAATTTATGTTGTTTCTAAGAAATCAAGTCTCTGGTGTTTTGGTGTAGAAAGCTGAAGGGACTAAAATAGAGTTTAATAAATATAATGAAATTTGGTTCTTGAATTCTACTTCAAAGAGATTTTAGAAAAGCAAAAATTACATAATTTAAGAAGCTCAAAATATAAACAAGACATTTATTTTTTTTTTTTTCTTAAAATCTTACATTTTAGTTTTAGGAGTAATGATTTTTATATTTGATTGAGAGTTTAATTCAAAAAATATCTACAGGGCACCCATTAGGTGCCAGACATGGAGACAGAACCGTCATCACTTGGAAGGAGCTTGTAGTCGAGCTGCAGAAATGGTTGCATCAGGAAGTAGAGACCCAGCTGGCACTTTGCTACGCAGACACCAAGCTGCCCAGAGTACACTCACCGGCCTTTCGCTGGTTCAGGCCTCTCTGGGGTTTAACGTGAGTGACACAGGGGGCCGCGTGTGGCATCAGTGTGTGTGCGTGTGCGATCGCACTGCTGGTAAGGTAGACTGGCGCATGTCTCCCGAAGGGGACCTCTCTCAAACAGAGTAACTAGCACTGCCACCTGGATGTGTCCCTGGAAGGTAGCAGTCACATGCCAGACTGAATATAGACAAGCATATGCCAGAAGGATGAGTGGAGAGAGGAAGTTTACTCCTTATACAGATGGAAGTCCCAATAAGCCCTTATAGCTGCCTCTCAATGCTCCTTACCTGGGACTAGGGGAATGTAACTGCCAGCCTCATCTGCTGGACAGATTTGTGGGCAGTTTCTATTAGATATCCTTTTCCTTCCTGTCACTTCTCATTTTTCCACAGCGGCCGAACAACGCTGTTACTGCCACAGGCCTCTCCCCAGATCTAGTCAGGCACGAGAGAAGCAGGGAGACCATCTTGTTCTGATATTAAATAGGAGCCTCCGGGGTGATGTACAAGGCACACTGTGTTCCTTAGACTTGTTTCCGATGAGAAAAAAGTAACGTCTGTGTGTGTTGGGTGGTGGTTTTAAGACATTTCATTTCTGAAAACACAGAGATTATAACAAGTGACAAAAAGGAAGGTTCCCCCGGTTCCTCCCCCGACTTCTAATGAACCAGAGCTAGTTCTCCCCCTGGGGAGCCCTTTCCTGCCTGGCTCTCATTGAGCCCTCAGGGGAGTGTTCCTTCTGGTAATTTCTCACACCTCGCATGTGTTTTCCTGGGGGCCAATGTTTTTCTCTGATCCAGGCTTCTCCCTCTTCCCATTTGCTGCTCTGCACTCTAGAAAATCAGATTTGCTGGGAATACCAGGGACTGCAAAGAGAGCCGACCTGGGGAAAGGAAGGCCTTTGTGGTCTCCCAGGAAATGTCTATCGACTGAGCCCCGGGTCACCCTGTGTTAACTGCCTCTGCTGTCTCTCGGAGAGAGATTTCATACCAATTCCGCAGGTAACCAAATATGACAGAACTTCAATACTAAATTAAAAAAGCTGTTGCTCCCCAACTCTAATTTCTTCAGTGATTCTGAAATTGATATTTCACTTTTACAAATGTTAAGACAAAACATTTAAGTTTGAAAGATAATAAACATCCTCAAAGGACACAGAGACAAAATGCCCATCCTTTGTGCCTTCCCATCTTACCCCACAGCACCCTCCTCAGACACGGAGTGTAGAAGGGAGCCAGAAATTGCCCATAATCACGCGCTGCCTTTCTACTGTACGTCCAATATGTGCTGTCATTATTTCAGTGTTTGAAGCTCTCATGGCAGCATTGCCAGGGAAGATAATGGGGCCTATTATTTTCAATGAGCTCCATCAGAGGTTTCAATGGGCCTGCTATCACTCGAACAAAGACACGTTGGGAAGCAACACTACTTTCTTGTCATCAAAATGGCTGAGTTTGTGTGAAGCTAAAGAACACCCCCTTTTTTTTTTCCTTTTCAGCCCTGTTGGATTTGAAAGGGCCAAGAAAGGCAGTTTACAAAGAAGCAGGCCTGACTCCTTGCCGAGTGCCCTTTGCCCTGGCCAGATGTACATACGTATTTTATTGAATCAATAAGTTCAGCAAAGTGAAACCTGCTTTACCATGATTTCCTATTTCTACCCAGAAATATGTTCCCATGAAAAATATCTTCCAATAGAATTATAAACAGCAACAACAACAACAAAAAAAACACAAAAGCAAAATAAATAAATAAATAACCTGCCAACATGGAAGTTGTTTAGAGAGTGGTTGAGTTTAAGGTGAATTAAAAGATTCTGGCTTAGCTTAGAAATCTCTTTTCCAACCCGTTTCTGACCCTTCTTCCCTAAACTTGAGAACTTTTCCTTTGTCTTTACATCTGTTGCAACTTGAGCTCAGTCCCAAAGTGTCTTTTGTCTGAATATTTACAAAACCTTACGAGTTACCCTTTATGAGACTGTAACAAGACTACTTGTCTAACTTCCTAACTGTTGGGCAGTTTTAGGATTGGTAAAATATATTTTCTGAGGGTTGTAAATATGTGAGTCTGTAAAACAAGTTCACGTATATTAATAGTTCTAACAGTTCGTTGAAATGTTTCCATTTTTGAGTGTTTATTATGTTCATGCTGTTACATATTTACTCGTTTAATCTTCATAACAACTCATGAGAAAGAGAGCTGTTGTTATTCCCATCTGTGCATGAGGACATCCTTGAGACCTAGAAAGATCAAATCACCTGTTGAGAGTGACTCCACGAGCAAGCGCCAGAAGAGGAATTGAATCCTTACAACTTCATTCCAGGGTCCATGAACCATGGGAGGCCTCTATGCATAACTGAGCCACTGTAGAGCTGTTTGAAATACTAATCATTTTTTTCTTCTTCTTGCTTATACTCTTCACTCCTCTCAACCTGTCCCTTCTTTCCCTTAAGTATCTCCGTTCAAGCAGTTAGTGGGCTCCTGGTATGTGTCCTCAAGTTTACAGAGTAGGAAACAGAAGTAGCCTGCCAATCTGCCTGTAGTATTTTCAAATGCATAGATTTTATTAGATGCATTATTTTAAATGTCTGTGTCAAAAGCATAAAAATGGAGGCAATGCATTTGAGAGGGAGAAGGAGAGAAAATAAGGATTTTTAGAAACGTGGTGAATCTGTAGGATTCATATGGGAATGAAAGATGGCTCAGCCAAGTTACTTCCAGCAGGGTACTCTGTGGTGTGTTCAAAAGCTCTGTGAACACTGTATCATAATTGCAGAACATCCAGGCTTTGCTCCAGTGAGGTCTGTCCAAAGTCCGAAGCCAAATTTTCAACTGGGCTGCCTTCCCACCAGTGGCAGGGGAGCACTGGCCTTCATGGGAAACCCCCAGTGCAGTCCCAGAGGATGTGGTGCCCTTCTGTGCCTGCAGGTGCAGACCTCATTTGGCCCTTTTCAATTTATCCCTGCAATTTAATCCTGCAATATTCCAGAACACCCATCATCCCAAGAGAAGGAGGGATGATGGAGAAAAGGGAGTGGTACTGAATAGAAATAGTTTAGTAGCTTTTTTTCTGGGGGTGGGGAGAGTGCTGTGTCACGTGGCATGTGGGCTCTTACTTCCAGACCAGAGATCAAACTTGCACCCCCTGCATTGGAAATGTGGAATCTTAACCACCAGATCGCCAGGGAAGTCCCTGAATAGAAATAGTTTAAGTTCCTCTGAGCTAGGATGGTGATTAGATACAATCTTATGCCAGCTTCACTTTCTGCTGTGTTTGAAAAAATTACAATTAGACTCTGGATATAGGTAGGAAAGAATGCTGTACAGCTAGTCTGACCATTTCAGTGGTCAGCTTAGTAAGTATAGGTTACTGCAAGGTAAATTGACTTATAATAGTATTGTCAATGAAGAATGATTGGAAGTGTTTAAAATGACCATAGTATGGCAGTGAAAAAAAATCAATGTTTTCAAAATGCTATTTGACCTCTAGTTTCTGTGGGGGTTGCTGGGAGGCACACATAAGAAAAGGTATTCTATTGATCTGTATGTCAAATATGCTCAGTTAAATGTGGATAAGGTTATGATATTTACTTATTATCTCTTTGCAAAAAAGGTTGGAGATGACAATGTCTGAAACAGTCTAGCAAAGATAACTTCCATGATGAATAAATATGGCCATAATTATTTATCAACATTGGTTTGGCTCTATCCCCATTGTATTCTAGTCACCTCAGCACCCAAGAATTCTCATTTGTTTCTAAAAGATCAAGAGTGCCTACATTTTTAAGGACTTATTTTTAGGATAAAACACATGATGTTCACCACCTTCCTACCATATACAACAGTCATACTTAGAGTAACCATTTTTAAAAGAAAATATATAAACAGATACGGTGCTCAGATACTGCAATAACTTCACAGGTTGGAAGTCATTGATTTGTTCACATAGCCTATGCTATAACTGATGATTTAAGCATTTTAAAAAACCACTGGATTTTAAATCTTTTCCATAAAGATCATTCTATCTTAATCGTGCATAAGCACAAGTTAAACACAGTGTCTGGAATGCAGTAGGTGCTTAATAAATGTTTCCTGCTGCTGCTGCTAAGTTGCTTCAGTCATGTCCGACTCTGTGTGACCCCATAGACGGCAGCTCACGAGGCTCCCCCGTCTGTGGGATTCTCCAGGCAAGAACACTGGAGTGGGTTGCCATTTCCTTCTCCAGTGCATGAAAGTGAAAAGTTCAAGTGAAGTTGCTCAGTCATGCCCGACTCTTAGCGACCCCATGGACTGCAGCCTACCAGGCTCCTCCGTCCATGGGATTTTCCACGCAAGATTACTGGAGTGGGGTGCCGCTGCCTTCTCCGATGTTTCCTGGGGGATGATCAAATATTTTTATTCAAATTAGGGTAAGCTAGAGAACACAGACTATGAAAGGGGTTGGGGAAGGTTGCCTGCATAAGTTTGTGGTAGTGATGGAGAGGATGACACTTTCTTAGCTAACAAACATGTACACTATGCTTACTATATAATGCTTTTTATAAGACTGGCAGAATTCTAATTATCTCATAAATATGATTAATCCTCACAATGACCCCCATGAATTATCGCTATTTTTACTGCTGTCTTCTGTACTTTACAGATGAGTGGACTAAGGCATATCTGAGAGGAAGATATGCTGAAAGTTACATTATGAGTTTATCAATGAAAATCTTTAGTTTTTTTCACCATCCTGTATTTATATAGATGACTCAGGTTTATTGGAAATGGCAGGTGAACTTGTTGATGACCTACAAATCAAATGAAGTCTAAAAGTACTTTTTTAGGTAAGATTGGCCATTTCCCCCACACATTCCTCTGCTATAAAATAGCTGGGGGAGGGGGGCGGTATTTCAGAGCTAGGTGTCTTGGACTCCAAATTGAAGATAAATATTTTGAACCATGGCTTACTCTATAGAAGTCCATGCCAGCAGTTTACCAAACAGCTTAATAGATGTGGTAATTCATGAATCACTTTCACTTATATAGCAGCATAAGCTATTTTAAAATATAACTGTCCAGGGATTTTCCCAGACACCTGCCCAACTAATTCAGCCTGTCAAATTATCAGATTATGTGGACAAATGGGAACCATGCAAATTAAGTGCTAAAAGGTAGCCTAACAACTATTAAAGCAAAAAAAGATATGGGGGTACTGGTTGACCACAAGTTCAAAGATTATGACAAAACTTTTAAAAAGATAATGCCATTTTATAATACATTACTAGATGTACATTATGTGGTTGGTGGGGGGTGATGAGTCTAAATTTGAAGTATCAGTTTTAATTTAGGCTCCTTATTTGAAAGGAGGAAAATGATAGATTACTCACAAAAAGTATGCTAGGGAAGACAGAGCAACTCTAAATTGAAACAGTTAAAGGGCTAGGAAATGTTTGCCTTGACAAAGGGAAGAAAACTCACAACAGTTGTCTTAGAATATATAAAAGAGATTCTGTAGTGAGGTATAAAGATTTTCCCTTCAGAGTCCTGCCTTTCTATTGTCTCTGAAATACACCTTCATCTCTTTCTTTCCACTGCCTCTGACCTAAAATGCCTTTTTGCAATAATTTTCTAATTAGTGTCCCTGCATCTCATCTCATATTTGTCCCACATAAACCCTTCACAACATACCAGAATTATCTTTCCAAAACACAAATCTTACTGTGACATTTCCTGGCTTCAGAACCTCCCAGCGGCTCCATAGTGTGCACAGAGTAAGCGTAAACTTGTCAGCCTTACAAGGCCTCTGACTGTAATTCCATTCATAGCCTGCTCTGCTCTCCCAACCCCACAACCAGCTCCCTTTCCTTAAACCCACACTCTGGTTTCTTAGGACTACTCATGCGAAAGGACTTAAACCTGTTTTCCTCTACACACATGGTTCTTTCTCTGTGTCTGGAATTCTCTACCCGCAAATCCCAATGCCCAGTTAATGATCTTCTACTTATCCTTTAGAACCTGCGAAAATATGTCACTTCTTCTACGAAGCTTACAGTCAGGATTCAAGACCCTCTCCTTGGCACACCTCTAGCCCTTTGTACATAATTACCAGATAAGTATTAGAAATTCATGTGCAAGTCCACTTCACCACATCTTCAACTTCTCAAATCAATGTCTTCATGACCTACAACAATGCCCGAGTCAAGAAAGAGTCAATCATTTTCTGTTGAGTCATGAATGAGGATAACACACTAAGGGGCAACACATGGGAGCAGATAGTGTATTAATGAGGACACTGATAATATCAGCTACCATTTATACACATCTTGCCAAAGAATTGATGCTTTTGAACTGTGGTGTTGGAGAAGGCTCTTGGGAGTCCCTTGGACTGCAAGGGGATCCAACCAGTCCATTCTGAAGAAGATCAGCCCTGGGATTTCTTTGGAAGGAATGATGCTAAGGCTGAAACTCCAGTACTTTGCCCACCTCATGCGAAGAGTTGACTCATTGGAAAAGACTCTGATGCTGGGAGGGATTGGGGGCAGGAGGAGAAGGGGACGACAGAGGATGAGATGGCTGGATGGCATCACTGACTCGATGGACGTGAGTCTGAGTGAACCCCAGGAGTTGGTGATGGACAGGGAGGCCTGGCATGCTGTGATTCATGGGGTCGCAAAGAGTCAGACACGACTGAGCAACTGAACTGAACTGAACTGATACACATCTTGAAGGTGTCAAGCAATGTTTTAGGAACTATGAATGTATGATCTTGATCCACACAACCCTAAGCAGGAGGTTGTGCGTGCTAAATTGCTTCAGTCCTGTCTGACTCTTTGTGACCGCATGGACTGTAGCCCACCAGGCTCCTCTGTCCATGGGATTCTCCAGACAAGAATACTGGAGTGGGTTGCCATGCTTTCCTTCAGGGGATTTTCCCAACCCAGGGATCGAGTCCGTGTCTCTTATGTCTCCTCCACTGGCAGGAGGATTCTTTACACACTGTGCCACCTGAGAAGCCCAGGCAGAAGACTGCTTACAAATAAAGAATCTGAGAGTCAGAGAGGTAAAGTGGCTTGCCCAAGGTCAAACAACAAATAAGCACTGGACTGGGACTTGAAAACAAGTCTCTCTGACTCTAAAATCCATGCCCCAGGCCATAAACCAAATCATCTCCTTTAAACTTCCACATGCACACACACAAAAATAAGAGGTATCTAATTGAGAAGGAAATGGCAACCCACTCCAGTGTTCTTGCCTGGAGAATCCCAGGGATGGGGGAGCCTGGTGGGTTGCCATCTATGGGGTCGCACAGAGTCGGACACGACTGAAGTGACTTAGCAATTGATTCCATGGCTTCCTCTGGAAGTTTGTTTCTAACCACTGCAAGTGAGAGTTTCTTTCTTAGAAATACTTCAGAATGGGAACTTCAGTCTTTGGAAGACTGTACTGTACATTCTGCTTGATGTTGATTATGTACATTTGCTATCACTCTTCTATCACTGTCCACAGATAACACTGTCTGACTCTGCCATGGATGTTTTTAAGTTATTAAGATTGTGGGCTCTTGCTTATGTTTTTGGCTATTTGAAAACCTAAGAAACATTCTCAAGTTGTTTACTGAAAAATTACTTACCATTTGCTTATCTCCTTACCATGGGATACATGCAAGGAGTTTAATGCATTTATCTTCTCCCTCTGATTGCATCTTGCCATCTGTGGTGCAACCAAGAGGACCAGAGAGGCCTGCTTCTGTAATGATTGTACTTTAGTATTTTGGATTTGGGAGGGAACCAAAGCCTAGGGAAATATAGGGCTGAACTCAGCTCAGTTACCTTCCTTTAGATGACCTGCCTGAAGAAGAACATTCTGAAGTTTGCAAATTGGTACATGACATCTTTTAAAATAGCTCTAGATGTGCAGCCGGCTCTGTTCAAAAAATGGAACGTCAAAGGTGACTCAGCCCAGCTGAAGCAGAGAAAGTTTAATTCAGAACATAATTTGCTTTCCTTTATTTGCACACTGCAGTTCCGGGGGAATAAAAGCCATTATGGAATCAAAGGACAATTTGCTTTTTTGTTTTGTTGTTGTTCTGCACTGAATTTTTAAAGGCTTTTTTTTTTAAAAAAGAACATAAACAGATGAATGATACTAGATTCAGTGCAGCTTAAAACTAAGTACCTTGAGCTCTTTTCCATGATAAACAGAGACCAATCCTGGCTCTCTGCCCCCAAGCACAGTTCTGTGTGTTCTCGTGAGACGGGTTAGATCTTTTCCTGGTCTGGGGGAAGGGAGTCCAGGCGGATTGGGTAGTCATCCTCAGAGAGATGGGAATTTTAAAAGATATTTAATGATAAACATTCCCCTCTCCTCACAAAATGAAGTCTTTCACTGCCTTTTTGGTCTCTCCATTTCCAAACACTGAAGGCAAATTTTGAACCTTTCTCTGGGCCTTTCTATGCATCTTGTGAAAGTGCAAGTCACTCAGTCGTGTCCAACTCTTTGTGACCCCAGTCCATGGAATTCTCCAGGCCAGAATACTGGAGCAGGGAGCTGTTCCCTTCTCCAGGGGATCTTCCCAACCCAGAGACTGAACCCAAGTCTCCCACATTACAGGTGGATTCTTTACCAGCTGAGCCACCAGGGAAGCCCAAGCATCATGTCAGGGAGGGGAAATATCACTGGGGTGGAGAGAGCAGGAAAAACTACACTCATACTAAAAAATAAATGAAAGAGAAAGTCTGATAGAGTGAGGAAGACAGTCAAGATTCCAGGAGACAAATAGTATGTGCTTCTATAAGGGATTTTGTAGGATGTGGATTATATGGTGTGGACACCAAGGTTTTCGGGGCAGTGACAGCGTGTGAGGATATTGGCATGAATTATGCATTAAACCCCTTGGACCTTCTTCAAGAAATATCATTAAAAGGTGGGATTGCTTTTAATTACTTTTTGATGGCTGAACTATTTCTCATGTGACAATGAACAAAAAATAGACAATGTCAGGGTCCAGCTTATAATAGGAATTAGAGAAGAAACTAAATCTAAATTCAGGAGGGAGAAAATGAGTTCTGTCTGTATAGCCCTTCCTAAAATGGGAATGCTGCATGTGGCCTTAGGTCCTCCATGAAGTCTTGGACATATTCCCAGAAAGAATGACCCGGAGCATGATGAACACCTCCAGAAAATTCTGTATGCAAACATTTATTCTACAGTGTAGGACAGGACTTCACTGCTGGCCATGGGATAGCAGGACTGGGATTACCGTTAAAAGATCACCTGCTGTAGCTAAGGACAAAGGATAATAATTAATGATGTGTCGAGAATCTGTCAAGGGCTCAGGACTGAACTAAGAAAAGTGTAAAGCACAGCTACAACCACCCAAGGGGCTTATCGTCAGGGTAGGGAATTGTGATCACACACAGATCACAACTAGAGACTAAATGGAATTGGAAGAGTCGGAAAGGATACATTCAGTGGCAGCTCAGTAGACCTTTCTCAAGCACTCCTGATCCAGGCATGAAGTTTGTCCTAGCACAGAGGTGGCAATCCCATGGCAGATGGGGAGTGGGGTTCACCCATTGCCATGGGTTGGGGTGATGGTCCCATCAGAATGGGAAATTGACTTTTCAACCATTGGTAAGGGTCCCACAGGTTCACTCTGCACGGGACACCAAAAATTATGTAGTTGACCCTGAAGATAAATCATGTTCATATTGTAGAAACATGGAAGAAAGGAAGAAAGGAATCTTCCTTCTGTATTTATGAAGAATCCAAAGTTCTTTCTCAGCTCTAGACAAGAGAGACTGTAAAAAGTATATATAACTGTTTACCATATAATTGTACTCTTGGTTGAGTCTCCAGAGCCCATTTGTGATATTAACCCTTGCATTAATCTACTAATAAGGCCAGAAAGTTAAAATATTCAGCCTCTCACTCTATCTTGCTGCCAGAGGTAGGCTTATGACACAGTTCTGGCCAATGAGATGTCATCAGATTTTCTTTCTAAAATCAAAAGGCAAAATCTAATTAAGCTTAGGTTTCACCCTTCTGCTGGCCAGAAGTGGCAACATAAAGTGAAAATTCCATTTTTCAACCTTGGGATAGGAAATATAAGGGTTAATAAGTGCATAATGACAGAGGGGCTGAGGATGGAAACAGCTTTAGTTCCTAATGATACCACTGAACTACCATGGCACTCATGAATTTCTCACTTTTAACTTCCTGCTTCATGAGACAAAGAAAACCTGTTTAAGCCATGCTAATATCTATTATTTACTGTCAAATGGGCTCATAACTAATACACCTTTCAATTCAATAGGAATGCCACTTATTCCCTTGCTCATGTCACTGACATCTTTCCACAGGGGCAAATACAGCTTATGTTTCCTTCAGAAACCCACAATGTCTTTTTGAATTTGCAGCAAAATCCCCATTTTTCAGAGGAGATACATAAACTCCCAAAGTCTTGTATTGATTTACAGATGCTTCAAAAAGTTATGCCCCATTGCCTGCAAAACCATAAAACCATATTTAGCTCCAAGTAGTACTAGACCCATGCAAGTCAAGCTTGTATGCTAGGTAAATTTTAAAATAATTACTATGTATTTTGTATTTTCACATTAAAGTGGTGATAAGCCATGAGTAGAACGTTTCAGTTTATGATTGATTCTGTGCAGTTTTAAAATAGCTGGTTGACACACAGCAAATATTCAAGCTACTTCTTTGAGTCAATCTAAGTAAAACTCAAGTTAATTATTTCCTAAAATTCCCCCCATTTTTGTTGCTGCTGTTGTTCAGTAGCTAAGTTGGGTCTGACTCTTTGTGATCCCGTGGATTGCAGCACACCAGGCCTCCCTGTCCCTCACTGTCTCCTGGAGTTTGCCCAAGTTCACCTCTACTGAGTCAGTGGTGCTAGCCGACCTTAGTCAATTTAGTTTATTTACATTCTAGTATTTTAATCATATCAAATATCCTGGCAATAGGCCAAAATTATTCTCTTAATTTGTATTCCTTACACATGTCACATATTTTTGAAACATGTTGTACTATGAAATGTTATAATATTTGTTTATGAGCTTTTTTGACCCAAGTGATCTTAGTTAGGATGCATTCAGCTACTAGAACAAAATACCTAAACTATAGTGTTTTGAACCACTGTTTAAGATTATGCATTCTTTACTTACTAAGAATTCTGTAGGCTGGCAACTGCAGGGTAGTTCTGGGAGTTTTGTGATGACACAAAGGACACTGGCTTTTTCCATTGCTCCAATCCTTCATTCTCCGTCTGTTTGTTTTCTCCCCATGTTTGTCACCTCATGGTCACATTATGGCTGCCATAATTCCAGTCATGTCATCTTCACCCAATGGCATCCAAGACGGAAGATAGGGAGAGGAAGGCTAAAAAAGTTATTTTCACTATGCAACTCTCTTTCATTAGGAAGGAAATTAATTCCAAGATGTCCTCTGCAACTTTTCCTTCGGGAAATCATCCCAGAACAAAGTCTGTAAAGGGCAAAAGGAGAAAAGCAGTGCCATTATTGGCCTAGACTAATCATGACACATTCCTTAGGGTGAGGTGCATTGCTATACAGATTCTGTTAACAAAATAAACATTCCCAAGGCAAGTAGCCAGTAACAAAGCTACAGAACCAGCTGCAAACCCACATCCCTGATCACAAATGTCATAATGAACGTCATTCATTATCCTCCAGCATATTCTTATATCTCACTGCAAGTTAAAAATCAACAATAAATTAACTGCCAGAGAAGCCTATAATCTTTTTTTTTTTTTTTTAAGTAATAGATACAACATTCATTGTAGCCATGGCAACTCCGGGGCTTCCCAAGTGGCACAGTGGTAAGGAATCTGCCTGCCAATGCAGGAGATGCAAGAGATGGGGGTTCGATCTCTGGGTTGGGAAGATCAGCTGCAGAAGGAAATGGCAACCCACTTCAGTATTCTTGCGTGGAAATCCCACAGACAGAGGAACCTGGCAGGATATAGTCCATAGGGTTGTAAAGAGTCAGTCATGACTGAATGACTGAGCATAACAATGATGGCAACTCTTTAAGATTTTGGATGGTTATGCATTGCAAAACCATACAGAAAACTGTATTTTCTCTCATTCATTCGTTCATCCAATAAAATTTTACTTACTAGCTACTAGGTGACAATCTCCATACTAGGTACTTATATTTATCAGGGAAAAAAACAAACACAACAGATACAGAACCCTGGCCTTAAGGTACTAGTGGGAGGAGCACACAATAAATAATCAACATCAACTCGTATTAAGCCCCCTTCTGTGGAGGATTTTACTTCCTACGTTGTTGACCTCAGGCTTGGCCATATTGCTTGTTTTAGCTAATGAAATGTCAGTGGGAGGGATGGGTGTTATTTCTAAGCAGGAGCTTTGGCTGTCTCTCCTCCTTGTATCAGAAGAAAGGCAATTCAGCACGATATTTTCAGAATGAAGAAGACACTGCAGCAGAGCCTCAGTCGAGCCAGGCAAATACAAGGTTGGTATTGTAAGTCATGGTAGTCTTTTTGTTTTACCACAGTATGACAGAATTATGATAGGCTAAACTGACCAGTAATATAGTTAATATAGTATATGTCGTTTAGTCACTCAGTCGTATCCAATTCTTTGTGACCCCATGGACTGTAGCCTGCCAGGCTCATCAGTCCATGAGATTTCCCAGGTGAGAATGCTGGAGTGGTATCAGCCCTGATAAGCACTATGGGTTAAAGGGGGAGAGTAGAACAGAGTGCAGAAGGTCAATAGTAAGATATGGTGTGTTCACATGGCAGTGGGATAGTCAGGTAAACCCCACTGAGGAGATGAGATTTGAATCTGCCTTCTGGATTAAAGTGAGAGAATTTTGCCAAGAGGACATCTGGGGAAGGGGTACTCCAGACAGTAGCACCAGCTAGGGAAAAAGGCCTCCGGGGAGAAGATGTTTAGAATATTTGGGGACCTCTGTGGCTGGAGCAAATAAGAAAGGGAGAGAGTAGCAGATGAGTTCAGAGGGGTAATGGGGCCAAATGGAGTGGGATTTTAGACACTGAACAAGGATTTTGACTATTACTCTGTGTTAATTAGGGAGTCACTGCAGGGTCTCCAACACAGTTAAGGAAGGGTGATAACTTAAATTTTTAAAATATCAGTTGGCTGCCCTACTGAACATAGACTGTTGAAGGACAAAGGTAGAGCATGGAGACTAGTTAAGAGTCTGTTTCAGGAATCCAGGTAGATATGATGGTTACTTGAAGCAGAGAGGTAGCCAAGTTGTAGATATGTTAAGATTCTCAATAAATTTTGAAGGTAGGGAAAATAGGGTGTAGTAATGAACTAGTGTGGGGTGAAGAGAAGACCCTATGCTCCTTTGACAAAGTGAAGTATGCTCCCTTACAAATGGTAACTCTCATGCTCCCTAGAAGACAGGCCATTCAGCACTGTCATTCTTGCTGACCATTCATGTGCGTGTGTGTGTCTGTCTGTGTGTGTGTACACAGTACCAACAAATCTTCAGACAGCAGTATTGATAATCACAATGACCTGCAAAATAAAAGGGGAAATCAGAAATGGACTAGTCCTATCTAGAAAAGGTTCTAAGCTTTCTTATTACCATGGCTTTATCATTTAATATATGTCATATTGTATGGCAGAAATCTAGATCTTTTTTATTTTCTTGTAACCATTTCATAATAGTTTTCAACAAACTATTTTGGTTTTGTGTTAATCACTCAGTCATGTCCATGGACTGTACGCCACCAGGCTCCTCTGTCCATGGGATCCTCCAGGCAAGAATACTGCAGTGGGTTGCTATTTCCTTCTCCAGGGGATCTTCCCAACTCAGAAATCAAACCCTGGTCTCCCACATTGCAGGAGGACTCTTCAGTGCCTGAGACACAAGGGAAGCCCCACTTTGCTTTTGCTGAACTACAAAACAACAAATTCATGTTTAATAATAACAAAAAGTACTGAGTTTTCATTCCTCAAGAAAGTTGATGATAAATATGCAACTCTACAAACTCTTGTTGATATTTACCATCTCTCATGGCGGTGACTTAGCACCAGCATGATGGTGGTATTATTAACACCACAGGCCACATGAAAAGCAGAACACATAAACCTGATGATGAAGCATCAGTAAGGATTTTACAAAGACTTTTCCCCCAAATTACTTCCTAGTTGACAAATGTAGATTTATAGATGACTAAATGAAGAATGGCTTTCCATTTAGATCAATGCTCATTATTTTAAATTACTTTTGCTTATCTTCTATTTCAAGTTTTCTTGTGGTCCAATACTTGAAGAGATTTGTGAATAATTAAGTGATGCTGGTGCTATATGAGTTTCCTCAGATTCTTCAAATAGAAAATTAGTTAAGCTACTAATGGTTGGATTACTTTTTTCATCTAGTTCAAATTAAAGCTTTTAAAATTTCACTCCTTTGTAGGTATTCAAATGCCACATGGTTAGATGCAACAATAAAAGTAAAATTACTTGTTTGCAGTGAAAATCTGAATGCAAATTTTGGGGAATATGGCATTATAATCATAATGAAAAGAACAATGTTATTAATTAAGATCCTTATGTAGTAGAAATATGTTATAATTGACTGTAGAACATATATAATTCAAAATTAAGTCCAAATTTGGGATGATATTTTACAAAGAAAATAGAAGTTCTGAAAATTTATTATAAATAATATATATATGTATATACATATATATGTATATATATGTGTATATATATATACAAGTAATATATACATATATACATTTAAAAAAAAATAACAAACTTTAGCAATACAGTGTATCCCATATGAGTAACTACAATGTTGTAAATGGCAATGGAGTTCTCTTAATGTTGGTTGATTTTCATTCAAATCAGTTTGAAATCTTTAATTGATGTATTCAGTGATGATAAAACCTAATATAAAATAAACCACAGCTAGTAAAGATTTTATTTAATTATAGCTAATTATGAAAATTAAAGCCTGAAAACAGAAAGACTTCCAAAATTATTCCTGTAAAAGCAAAGAGATAACAAAAAAATATAAGCTATAATAGGTCAAATGATGTATATAATTTCATTTTAAAATTTGACAACTTTATTATAATATCTTAAGCATGGAAAGATTCTCTTCATAGATCTCTTATTTTTAAGTAGATATGTATATGTGTGAGTATATATACATATAATTTTGAACCAATGGAATAAAGATGGAAAGCCCTACGGTTTAATAGCATCTAAATTTCATGAAAAACTCAAAAGAATCACATGTAGAGAAAATCATTTGACAAATTTTTTATTGTAAAAAATCTTTACTAAAGAAAGGTCTTAATGGAGGCAAAAAGAAAGAACTTGTGCCATATTTGAAAGTAGTTATAGATGTACCTTGTTTTCATTCCAATCCCAAAGAAAGGCAATGCCAAAGAATGCTCAAACTAACACACAATTGCACTCATCTCACATGGTAGTAAAGTAATGCTCAAAATTCTCCAAGCCAGGCTTCAGCAATATGTGAACCGTGAACTTCCAGATGTTCAAGCTGGTTTTAGAAAAGGCAGAGGAACCAGAGATCAAATTGCCAACATCCGCTGGATCACTGCAAAAGCAAGAGAGTTCCAGAAAAACATCTATTTCTGCTTTACTGACTATGCCAAAGCCTTTGACTGTGTGGATCACAATAAACTGTGGAAAATTTTGAAGGAGATGGAATACAAGACCACCTGACCTGCCTCTTGAGAAACCTATATGCAGGTCAGGAAGCAACAGTTAGAACTGGACATGGAGCAACAGACTGGTTCCAAATAGGAAAAGGAGTATGTCAAGGCTGTATATTGTCACCCTGATTATTTAACTTATATGCAGAGTACATCATGAGCAACGCTGGGCTGGAAGAAGCACAAGCTGGAATCAAGATTGATGGGAGAAATATCAATAACCTCAGATATGCAGATGACACCACCCTTATGGCAGAAAGTGAAGAGGAACTCAAAAGCCTCTTGATGAAAGTGAAAGAGGAGAGTGAAAAAGTTGGCTTAAAGCTCAACATTCAGAAAACGAAGATCATGGCATCTGGTCCCATCACTGCATGGGAAATAGATGGGGAAACAGTAGAAACAGTGTCAGACTTTATTTTGGGGGGCTCCAAAATCACTGCAGACAGTGATTGCAGCCATGAAATTAAAAGATGCTTACTCCTTGGAAGGAAAGTTATGACCAACCTAGATAGCATATTCAAAAGCAGAGACATTACTTTGCCCACAAAGGTCCATCTAGTCAAGGCTATGGTTTTTCCAGTAGTCATGTATGGATGTGAGAGTTGGACTGTGAAGAAAGCTGAGCGCCGAAGAATTGATATTTTTGAACTGTGGTGTTGGAGAAGACTCTTGAGAGTCCCTTGGACTGCAAGGAGATCCAACCAGTCCATTCTAAAGGAGATCAGTCTTGGGTGTTCATTGGAAGGAATGATGCTAAAGCTGAAACTCCAGTACTTTGGCCACCTCATGTGAAGAGTTGACTCATTGGAAAAGACCGTGATGCTGGGAGAGATTGGGGGCAGGAGGAGAAGGGGACGACAGAGGATGAGATGGCTGGATGGCATCACCGACTCGATGGACATGAGTTTGAGTGAACTCTGGGAGTTAGTGATGGACAGGGAGGCCTGGCGTGCTGCAATCAAAGAGTCGGACACGACTGAGTGACTGGACTGAACTGAACTGTACTTTAATTTAAAAAAATAGAATCGAAGCATCTTCCTTTTAGCAGAATTTTCTCTGAGCTTCCTAGAGACCTCAATACTTACAGTACTTCTCTCATTTATAAATATAGTGTACAGAGAAGAATTCACTGAATGTATCAGCTATGCAAAAATTACTATTTTGTACATTTTAAAATATAAGAATGCATATAAGTTTTATTTTAGGAAAATACTATTTTTGAAAGTAGTTTTGAATAATTTTTAGATCCATAATAAGATCAATTTTTTAAAAAATACCTACTTCAAAAATTAGATAATTTCATTTACTTTTCTGTCCATTTCTCTCCCCATGTGAAAAATTGATTTAAAAGCCACTCTAGACAAAGGTATTCAAATAACTGAACAGAAGAGAAGTGAAAGGCAAAAGAGAAAGGGAAAGATATAATTTGAATGCAGAGTTGCAAAGAATAGCAAGGACAGATAAGAAAGCCTTCCTCAGTGATCAGTGCAAAGAAATAGGAAAAGAATAGGATGGGAAAGACTAGATATCTATTCAAGAAAATTAGAGATACCAAGGGAACATTTCATGCAAAGATGGGCACAATCAAGGACAGAAATGGTATGGACCTAACAGAAGCAAAAGATATTAAGAAGAGGTGGCAAGAATACACAGAATAACAATACAAAAAAGATCTTCATGACCCAGATAATCACAAAGGTATGATCACTCACCTAGACCCAGACATCCTGGAATGCAAAGTCAAGTGGACCTTAGGAAGCATCACTACGAACAAAGCTAGTGGAAGTGATGGGATTCCAGTTGAGCTATTTCAAATCCTAAAAGATGATGCTATGAAAGTGCTGCACTCAGTATGCCAGCAAATTTGGAAAACTCAGCAGTGGCCATAGGACTGGAAAAGGTCAGTTCTCATTCCAATCCCAAAGAAAGGCAATGTCAAAGAATGCTCAAACCTCCACACAATTGCACTCATCTCACATGCTAGCAAAGTAATGCTCAAAATTCTCCATGTCAGGCTTCAATAGTACATGAACCGTGAACTTCTAGATGTTCAAGTTGGTTTTAGAAAAGGCAGAGGAACCAGAGATCAAATTGCCAACATACCCTGGATCATGGAAAAAGCAAGAGAGTTCTAGAAAAACATCTATTTCTGATTTTTGACTATGCCAAAGCCTTCATCTGTATAGATCATAACAAACTGTGGAAAATTCTGAAAGAGATGAGGATACCAGACCACCTGACCTGACTCCTGAGAAATCTGTATGCAGGTCAGGAAGCAACAATTAGAACTGGACATGGAACAACAGACTGGTTCCAAATAGGGAAAGGAGTACATCAAGGCTATACATTGTCCCCCTGCTTATTTAACTTATATGCAGTGTACATCATGTGTGATACTGGGCTGGATGAAGCACAAGTTGGAATCAAGATTGCTGGGAAAAATATCAATAACCTCAGATATGCAGATGACTCCACCCTTATGGCAGAAAGCAAAGAACTAAAGAGCCTCTTGATGAAAGTGAAAGAGGAGTGAAAGTGAAAAAGTTGGCTTAAAACTCAACATTCATAAAACTAAGATCATGGCATCTGGTCCCATCACTTCATGGCAAATAGATGGGGAAACAATGGAAACAGTGACAGATTTTATTTTGGGGGCTCCAAAATCACTGCAGATGATGACTGCAGCCATGAAATTAAAAGACGCTTACTCCTTGGAACAAAAGTTATGAGAAACCTAGACAGCATATTAAAAAGCAGAGACATTACTTTGCCAACAAATAAATAGTTTTGTTGTCCATCTAGTCAAAGCTATGCGTTTTCTAGTAGTCATGTATGGATGTGACAGTTGAACTCTAACAAAAGCTAAGCACTGAAGAATTGATGCTTTTGAACTGTGGTATTGGAGAAGACTCTTGAGAGTCCCTTGGACTGCAAGGAGATCCAACCAGTCAATCCTAAAGGAAATAAGTCCAGAATATTCTTTGGAAGGACTGATAATGAAGCTGAAATGTCAATACTTTGGACACCTGATGTGAAGAAGTGACTTATTGGAAAAGACCCTGATGCTGGGAAATATTGAAGGCAGGAGGATTAGGGTAGACAGATGATGAGATGGTTGGATGACATCACCGACTCAATGGACATGAGTTTGAGTAAACCCCGGGAGTTGGTGATGGACAGGGAGGTCTGGTGTGTTGCAGTCCATGGGTTCACAAAGAGTCGGACATGACTGAGCAACTGAACTGAAGTGAAGCAAAGGTAACATCATGGATTTTACCAGGGCAGCTAGAGGGATGGATTTGCTATTAATCGGGATAGTGAATGTGGTGTGTAAAGCCACGTTTTCCAGAGTAAGAAAGATGAGGGGTTCCGTTTTGGACATGTTCATTTTAGACATCCATTTGATGTTAGGTTGGCAGTCAGATATATAAGTCTAATCCTAAAAAGGATGTGCAGGCAGAAGATAAAATTTTGAGAGTCTTTATCATATAAATTGCTTTTTTTCTTCCCCCTGTAGATAGACACAGGCTCATTCTGTCCCAGTTTGCCTGCACCTTTGTAACATAACTTTGGTCTCCTTCCATCAAGGAGTGAAATCTATTTTCCCATCTCTTACTTGTACATTGGTTTCATGACTTGCTTTGACCAACAGATTGTGGCAGAAGGGATAATACAACTTCGGAGGTTGTCTATATAGTTCTTTGAGCTTTCCTTTTCACTTTCTTAGAACACTGCCCTGAAACTGCCTTGTAAGGAACTCCGTCATCTGACCTGTGGGGTGATGTGAGGTAACAAGGAAGAGAACCAAGGCAACGCAGATTACAGCCAGAAACAGCGGCCAAACCTGCATAAGAGGCAACCATGGGCCTTCCAGCCTATGGTCCAGCTGAATAAAAGCTGCACAAGAGAACCTAGTGTCACCATAGGAGTGACTACCCAGTCAGCCCACAGAACCATGAAAGAATAAACTGCTTTTTACACCACTAACTTTGAGGGTGATTGGTTACAGAGCAATAGATAACTGATAGAATATTTAAACAATGTGATTCATTAAAATTATCAGAACAATGATGCAAAAGGGATAAGGATCAAGAATTAAGTCCTGGGCATGCTTAGTTGCTCAGTCATGTCTGACTCTCTGTGGCCCTTTGGACTGCAGCCCACCAAGCTCCTCCATCCATGGGATTTTTCAGGCAAAAATACTGGAATGGGTTGCCATTTTCCTCCTCCAGGGGATCTTCCTGACCCAGGGATCAAACTCACATTTCCAATGTCTTCTGCACTGTAGGTGGATTCTTTAGCCACAGAGCAATCATGGAGGCCCCATGTCCTGGGCACTCTAAGAGTAATAAGATAGCCAATATCTATATTATGCTAATATATAAATATTGTTGCTGTTTAGTTATGAGTTGTGTGTGACTCTTGCAACCCCATGGACTATAGCCTGCCAGGCTCCTCTGTCCCATGGGATTTCCCAGGCAGGAATGCTGGAGTGGGTTGCCATTTCCTGCTCCAGGGGATCTTCCTGACCCAGGGATCAAACTCATGTCTCCTACATTGGCAAGTGGATTCATTACCACTGAGCCACCAAGGGAGCATATTATTTATATGCATATAATATTAACATCAAGAAATTATACTAAAATTTGGTTATATCAATGGAAAATATATTTGTAATCAAAGATAGGTATGGAAGTGATTCTCTAGAATTCCAAAAATGTAAACAATGTGATGATTTATAGCAACAATGTAACCCTTGTTTGCATCTGTTGCCTAACAAAACCTAATGTGTTTGCAAATGGGAAAACATGAAAGGTATATTATTGAAATTAATATATATATATTAATTATATATGTGTGTGTGTGTGTGTGTGTGTGTGTGTGTGTGTGTATAGGGCTTCCCTGGTGGCTCAGATGGTAAAGAATCTTCTGTACAGGAGACTCTTGTTTGATCCCTGAGTTGGGAAGATCCCCTGGAGAACGGAAAGGCTACTCACTCCAGTATTCTTGCCTGGAGAGTTCCATGGACAGAGGAGCCTAGCAGGCTATAGTCAATGATGTCACAAAGAGTCAGACACAACTGAGTGATTAACACAACACAACACAAAATAATCACAATGACTGATCTGATGCCATGGAATGTATACTACAAGCTCTGTAGTAGGCAACCAAGAATATAATGACAAACAAGAAGATATGGTTTATGCTACAATGAAATCTGTAATCTAGTGGCAGATATAGACAATTAAATAAGCAATTAGAATGCAAAAGGAAGTTCAGTTTGCTATGGGACAACATACACAGACAACTTAACCCCAGACTAGGGGAAGATCAAGGTCAGAGACATTTTCTGAATAATGTCTCAAGTGAGACTTGAAGAATACAAAAAATGCTAACCAATCAAAGTCACAAGACATGAAATCTCAAAGTCAGAGAAAGAGACAGATCACTATATGTTCTAAGACTTAAGATGTGGTGCATAGTGTCAGGGGAGGGAGAAAGGTTGGGCACGTGAACACTGAGGAAGGCATGACTAGAGATGGGAATCAAAAGGGAGCCTTCTTCATTCCTACAAATTAGGACTTCATCCCAGATTTACAGTAATGGTCTCAGTGTAGTGCTAGAGGCAGAAGTTAGAATATAGTAGATGGGAGAATGAGTGGAAAGAAATGAATAACCACAAATATGGTAAAGCCTTTCAAAGTCTGTACCTACAAAAGAAGGATGATAAAAAGGTGGTGGCGAGATAATACTGTGATATCAAGAAGAGGCTGTTTTAAAGTTTGGTGAGCAGGTTTAGTACTGATGGAGAAGGAAGCCAAAAATCATCGTAGAGTTGAAGATACAGGAGAAAGAATTCTCCCTGATCCATATAGTAAGAATGCCAAAAAGGTGAGGAGATCAAGAGCACAGGTGGGGAAAGTAGCATTAGGCAGCTAATTCACACACTGAAATGAAAGAGAGGAGGACAGGGTAAGTGTGGGTGCAAATAAGCTGCTTCAGTTGCATGAAGTTCAGAAAGTTGTTGGTAGGCTTCTATTTTCTCCTTGAAGTAGGAGGCTAGGACATATGCTGTGGGGAGAGAAGCAAATTGGCAGGAACAGAGGTTTAAGGAGAATGGAGAAGGTTGGAAATAGCTGTTGCAAAGAAATGGGGGTGAGAACTAATTAAAAATCCATAGCAGCCCAACTGAAGATGGATATCGTGACTTTAGAGGAGCATCAATCAGCTAGATTGTGAGTTTATCCCTTAATGCACAGCAATACAGACTTAAGAAGGTAAGTAGTTAAACATTTGGTACGAGTTGCTTTTCCCAGGTCAGTGTTTTAGAAAGACAGTAGAGCCATAGGACACACATATTTCAATTACAAGGCAGGTTGAGATAAATCTCACGTCTGTAAGTGTAGGCAGATGAAGAAAGTCAGTACTGGCCACATTTGTTAAGGGGAACAATAAGCATTGTTCATTGGGCAATCCAGGGGAGGGAAATTCATAGGTGATGGCTTGGGTGTAAAGAGAGCGTAGCAGAAATGATAGATTCTTGGTGAGAAGTGATATGAATTATGTTAGGTAAATGTGCCTTAGTCTGGAAAAGTATGTGTGTCTGTGTGTGTGTCTGTGTGTATGTAAATTTGGAAAAGCTAGGAACCTTGGGACAAAGCAGTGAAAGACTGTGGGCAGGAGTTGGGATTGAAGAACACACCCATGCACATAAACAAACTCACATGCCTTTATTAACACCACTACTGAAATAGACCTCAATACTTTAATTTGTTTGGACACCTAAGGTTATGATCAAAAATATGATATTCGTTTGTGCATACATGATAAGTTGCTTCAGTCATGTCTTTGCACTCCTATGGACTATAGTCCACCAGGCTCCTCTGTCCATGAGATTCTCCAGGCAAGAATACTGGAGTGGGTTGCCATGCCCTCCTTCAGGGAGCTTATTCACAGAGCTTATAATATTTTAAGTATAAAAGTATTTTTAAAAACAATATATTGCCCAGATTATATATTTAAAAAACCCCTCATTTCTTTCATTCTTTTAATAAACATTAAGTAGGAAGTACTGTTGTAGAAACTAAGATTACAATCTGGGACAAAACAGTAAAAGGAAAAAGCCCTGTTCTCAGTGAGTTCACATTTTATTGGGAGCGGCAGACAATAAAAACTGCATAGATAAACATATGTTATGCAATGATGTGGTAAGTTCTTTAGGGAAAAAAAGATTGAAGAGAAATAGGAAGTTCTAGGGCTCGAGGTGTATTTTAAAATATTAAATTGAGTGGTCAGAACTCTTTGTGGAGCTGACATTTGGAAAAAAGCTGAAGGGTGTAATGAAAAAAGCCATGAGGCAATCTGACGTGATTGTAAGGATGTTGGCTTTGACTCTGAGAGAAAGGGCAGGTCATTAGTGGTTTTTAAGAAAAAGGGGGAAATAGAATCGGATTTAAGTTTTGTGTGAACCAGTTTAGTAACTGTACAGAGCACTAAGTGGGAGGCACAGAGTAGAAATGGTCGCTCAGTTGTGTCTGCCTCTTTGCAACTCCACGGGCTGTAGCCTCCAGGCTCCCCTGTCCATGGGATTCTCTAGGCAAGAATACTGGAGTGGGTAGCCATTCCCTTCTCCAAGGGGTCTTCCTGACCCAGGGATCAAACCCAGGGTCTCCTGCTATTGCAGGCAGATTTTTTATCACCTGAGCCACCAGGGAAGCCCAAGTAACAAAAGTAATTAGACTATTACAGTCATTCAACAGAACACCGATGCTGACATGTACTCTTGGTAAGACCACTGTGGTGGCAACCTATTGGCATACGGACATATTCTGAGGTAAGGCCATCAGGATTTGCTGAGGGGATGAATGTATAGTATGTAACAAAGGGTGGAATGAAAGATAACTCCCAAATTTTTCACCTGAGCCAAGGGATATATTCACCATTTATTAAGACGGAGAAGACGGTAGATTAGAGACAAAGATCAGAAGTTCAGTTTTGGTCATATAAAGTCTGAGATGTTTATTGGGCATCCAAATGGTGATGTTTAATGAACAGGTAGATACATAAACCTGGAGTTCAAGTGCAAGCTCAAGGTGGAAATATAAATTTTGGAGGTGTCTTATAGATGAATATAGCTAGATCATAAAAAACCCTGAACATTGGGCTCCAGAGCCCTGAAAGATTTAGTGGAAAACTGAGGAATATGTTGGTGAGGTGGTGGTTGTTGTTCAGTCACTCAGTAGTGTCCAACTGTTTGTGATCCCATGGACTGCATCACGCCAGGTATCCCTGTCCACCACCATCACCCAGAGCTTGCTCAAACTCACGTCCATTGAGTCAGTGATGCCATCCAACCATCTCATCCTCTGTTATCTCCTTCTCCTCCTGCCCTCAGTCTTTCCCAGCATCAGGGTCTTTTCCAATAAGTTGGCTCTTCGCATCAGGTGGCCAAACTATTATAGCTTCAGCTTCAACATCAGTCCTTCCAATCAATATACAGGGTTGATTTCCTTTAAGATAGACTAGTTTGATCACCCTGCTGTACAAGGGACTCTCGGGAGTCTTCTCCAACACAAAAGTTTGAAAACATCAATTCTTCAGTGCTCAGCCTTCTTTATGGTCCACTCACATCCATACACAACTACCAGAAAAACCATAGCTTTGACTATACAGATCTTTGTTGGCAGGGAATGTCTCTGCTTTTTAACACCCTGTCTGGGTTTGTCATAGCTTTTCTTCCAAGGAACAAGCGTCTTTTAATGTTGGTGAGGTAGGAAGGTCCAAAGAAGAAGGTGGCAACTTGAAGCCATGTTGCAGAAGTATTTTTTTTTTTTTTAAAAGAAATCATCAACTCTGTCAAATACTACTGAGAAATGATAAAAGATGGCATCTGAGAGTTAACCTTTAGATTTAGCAACACGGAGATTAATTGGTGGATATTACCAGAGCATATCAAGTGGAAAAGCAGATTGATTGGTATGGAGTCAATAGAAGATAAAGGAAGAATAATGGGAGACAACACATGTAAATGGTTCTTTTGAGCATCTTGCTATATAGAATAAAAATGAAGTTTTAGCTTGAGGGGGATTTAAGATTAGGAGATTTGGGATTGACATGTACACACTGCTATATTTAAAACAGATAACCAACAAGGACCTACTGTAAAGCACAGGGAAATCTGCTCAATGTTATGTAATAAACTAAATGGGAAAAGGATTTCTCAAAGGATAGATATATGTATATGTAAAAAAATAATTAGGTCAAGATAATGACCTATCTTTTTCAGTCAAGATAATGTCAGCACTTTTGAATGCTGATGGAAAATGATCTAGTAAAAGGAGAAAAAGTGGTGACTCAGAGGGGAAGTATCAAATAACTGTTGTGACATCTTTCTGTAAGTAAGAGGGAATGGGACCTAGTGGACAAATGGAGGAGCTGCACTGAGACAAGAGTATGGTTACTTCCTTCATAACACCAGGCAACCAAATAAAGTATAAAGTTGTGGGCATGTGATAAAGGTGGTAGTAGACAATTGTGGCAAATTTCTCCTTGTTGCAATTTCTTCAGTGACACAAGAAGTGATTTATAAATTTTAAAATGACAGTGGTAGATAGAATATTATCATCTATCTGGAAAGTATCAAGGGTCTATTTGAGGTTAGTCTTCATGAATCAAAAAGTGAAATCAGTTTATAAAACAAGGATATTTGTATACACACTGACTTGCATTAATTTAAGAATAGAAGAGTCCGGGATTTAGGTTCAAGATTGCCTGAGGCCGTGCCAGGTGAAGGTGATGAAGCCAGAAGTGCCAAAGCGAAGTGAAGGTGCATGCCTCAGGTCTTAAGAGAGACAGGGAAGATGAGGTAGATAAGGAACAAGGGCAGGGAGGGAAGATCTCCTGGAGAAGAAAATGGTAACCCACTCCAGTATTCTCACCTGGAGAATCCCCATGGGCAGAGCAGCCTGGTGGGCTACAGTACATGGGACCACACAGAGTCGGACATGACTTAATGACTAAGCAGCAGCAGTGGCAGCAGCAAGGGACAAGGGCAAAGGAGAAGCCCAGCAGGACAGCAGGAGGGGTGAATTCCAATTTAGAATCAAACCCCATTTCCACCAGAGACACTGAGAGCACAAACAAACCTTGTGCACACTAGGCCCCAGAGACCCCACAGAGACTGAGACAGAACTGCGTCTGAGTGTCTCCTGTGGAGGTACGGGCCAGGAGTGGACTGCCGCAGGGGTGGGGGCTCTGGATGCAGCCGACTTAGGTATGGCATAAGCCCTCTTGGAGGAGGTTGCCATTAACCCCAACAGAGAGCTGCCAGAACTTACACAGGACTGGGAAATAGACTCTTGAAGGGCGCAAACAGAACACTGTGTGCACCAGGACCCAGGAGAAAGGAGCAGTGACCCCACAAGAGACTGACCCAGACTTTCCAGGGAGTGTCCAGGAGTCTCCAGCCAGAGGCATGGTTCGATGGTGGCCTGCTGCATGAGGGCAGCAGTGCCCCCTGCTGGGGGCACTGAGTGTAGCATTACCTGCATGGGACCTTTTGAAGGACGTTGCCATTATCTTCATTACCTCCACCATAGTTTGGCCCCAGGTAAATAACAGGGAGGGAACATAGCTCTAACCATCAACATAAAATTGGATTAAAGATTTAGGGAGCATGGCCCTGCCTATCAGAACAAGACCCACTTTCGCCCTCAGTCATTCTCTGCCATCAGGAAGCTTCCACAGGTCTCTTATCCTTCTCCTTCAGAGGGCAGACGGACTGAAAACCACAATCACAGAAAACTAACCAATCTGATCACATGGACCACAGCCTTCTGTAACTCAATGGAGCTATGAGCCATGCTGTGTAGGTCCACCCAAGACGGATGAGTCATGGTGGAGAGTTCTGACAAAATGTGGTCCACTGGAGAAGGGAATGGAAAACCACTTCAGTGCGCTTGCCTTCAGAACCCCACGAACAGTATGAAAAGGCAAAAAGATAGGATACTGAAAGATGAACTCCCCAGGTTGGCAGGTGCCCAATAGGCTACTGGAGATCAGTGGAGAAAACGCCAGAAAGAATGAAGAGATGGAGCCAAAGCAAAAACAACACCCAGTTGTGAATGTGACTGGTGAAAGAAGCAAAGTCTGATTCAGTAAAGAGCAATACTGCATAGGAACCTGGAATCTTAGGTCCAAAAATCAAGGCAAATTGGAAGTGGTCAAACAGGAGATGGCAAGAGTGAACATTGATATTTTAGGAATCAGCGAAATAAAATGGACTGGAATGGGTGAATTAAACTCAGATGACAGCAATATCTACTTTTGTGGGCAAGAATCCCTTAGAAGAAATGGAGTAGCCATCATGGTTAACAAAAGAGTTTGAAATGCAGTACTTGGATGCAATCTCAAAAATGACTTAATGATCTCTGTTCGTTTCCAAGGCAAACCATTCAATATCACAGTAATTGAAGTCTATGCCCCGACCAGAAATGCTGAAGAAGTTGAAGTTGAACAGTTCTATGAAGACCTACAAGACCTTCTAGAACTAACACCCAAAAAAGACATCCTTTTCATTAGAGGAGACTGGAATGCAAAAGTAGGAAGTCAAGAAACACCTGGAGTAACAGGTAAATTTGTCCTTGGAGTACAGAATTAAGCAGGGCAAAGGCTAATAGACTTTTGCCAAGAGAATGCACTGGTCATAGCAAACACCTCTTTCAACAACACAAGAGAAGACTCTACACATGTTCATCACCAGATGGTTAATACCAAAATCAGATTGATTATATTCTTTGCAGCCAAAGATGGAGCTCTATACAGTCAGCAAAAACAAGACTGGGAGAAGACTGTGTCATGGATCATGAACTCCTTATTGCCAAATTCAGACTTAAATTGAAGAAAGTAGGGAAAACCACTACACCATTCAGGTATGACCTAAATCAAATTCCTTACAATTATTCAGTGGAAGTGAAAAAAAGAGATTATATCTGATAGACAGATGCCTGAAGAACTATGGACGGAGGATCATGACATTGTACAGGAGACAGGGATCAAGACCATCCCCAAGAAAAAGAAATGCAAAATATAAAAATGGCTGCCTGAGGAGGCCTTACAAATAGTTGTGAAAAGAAGACAAGTGAAAAGCAAAGGAGAAAAGGAAAGATTCACCCATTTGAATGCAGAGTTCCAAAGAACAGCAATGCAGATAAGAAAGCCTTCCTCAGCAATCAGTGCAAAGAAATAGAGGAAAACAATAGAATAGGAAAGACTAGATATCTCTTCAGGAAAATTAGAGATACCAATGGAACATTTCATGCAAAGATGGGCACAATTAAGGACAGAAATGGTATGGACCTAACAGAAGCAGAAGATATTAAGAAGAGGTGGCAAGAATACACAGAAGAACTATACAAAAAAGATCTTCATGACCCAGATAATCACAAAGGTATGATCACTCACCTAGACCCAGACATCCTGGAATGTGAAGTCAAATGCGCCTCAGGAAGCATCACTATGAACAAAGTTAGTGGAGGTGATGGAATTCCAGTTGAACTACTTCAAATCCTCATAGACAATGCTGCAAAAGTGCTGCACTCAATATGCCAGCAAATTTGGAAAACTCAGCAGTGGCCACAGGACTGGAAAAGGTCAGTTTTCATTCCAATCCCAAAGAAAGGCAATGCCAAAGAATGCTCAAACTACTGCACAATTGCACTCATCTCACACGCTAGTAAAGTAATGCTCAAAATTCTCCATGCCAGGCTTCAACAGTACATGAACTGTGAACTTCCAGATGTTAAAGCTGAATTTAGAAAAGGCAGAGAAACCAGAGATCAAATTGCCAACATCTGTTGGATCATCAAAAAAGCAAGAGAGTTCCAGAAAAACATCTATTTCTGCTCTATTGACTATGCCAAAGCCTTCGACTGTGTGGATCACAACAAACTGTGGAAAATTCTGAAAGAGATGGAAATACCAGACCACCTGGCCTGCCTCCTGAGAAATCTGTATGCTGGTCAGGAAGCAACAGTTTGAACTGGATATGGAACAAGATATGGAACAAGAGGCTGGTTCCAAATAGGAAAAGGAGTATATTGTCAAGGCTGTATATTGTCACCCCGCTTATTTAACTTCTATACAGAGTACATCATGAGAAACGCTGGACTGGATGAAGCACAAGCTGGAATCAAGATTGCCGGGGAAAATATCAATAACCTCAGATATGCAGATGACACCACCCTTATGGCAGAAAGAGAAGAACTAAGAAGCCTCTTAATGAAAGTGAAAGAGGAGAGTACAAAAGTTGGCTAAAACTCAACATTCATAAAATTAAGATCATGGCATCTGGTCCCATCATTTCATGGCAAATAGATGGGGAAACATTGGAAAGAGTGACAGACTTTATTTTTCTGGGCTCCAAAATCACTGCAGATGGTAACTGCAGCCATGAAAATAAAAGATCCTTACTCCTTGGAAGAAAAGTTATGAGCAACCTAGACAGCATATTAAAAAGCAGAGATATTACTTTGTTGACAAATGTCCATACAGTCAAAGCTATGGGTTTTCCAGTAGCCATGTATGGATGTGAGAGTTGGAGTATAAAGAAAGCTGAGCACTGAAGAATTGACGCTTTTGAACTGTGGTGTTGGAGAAGACTCTTGAGAATCCCTTGGACTGCAAAGAGATCCATCGAGTCCAACCTAAAGGAAATAAGTCCTGAATGTTCATTGGAAGGACTGATGATGAAGCTGAAACTCCAATAATTTGGCCACCTGATGCAAAGAACTGACTCATTGGAAAGACCCTCATGCTGGGAAAGACTGAAGGCAGGAGTAGAAGGGGACGACAGAGAATGAGATCATTGGATGGCATCATCAACTCACTGGACATGAGTTTGAGTAAACTCCGGGAGTTGGTGATGGACAGGGAGGCCTGGTGTGCTGCAGTCCATGGGGTCACAAGGTTTGCCACAGATATTCTCAAAATTCAGGAATTTCTGTTTCTTATATATTTGTAAATACTATCTTGTGGTTGTGCTAAGTCGCTTCAGTCATGTCTGACTCTTTGTAAACCCATGGACTGTAAACAGCCAGGCTCCTCTGTCCATGGGATTCTGCAGGCAAGAATTTTGAAATGGATTGCCATGTCCTCTCCCAGGGGATCTTCCTGACCCAGGCATTGAACGGGCATCTCTTATGTCTGGTGCACTGGCAGGGGAGTTCTTAACCATCTATTAAACACAAAATGATTGGTTTCATCTTTTAAAAAATTTGGTCCTTTATCAACACTTCCAACTTCTGACCCTTTATAGATAGTAAATATACATTTTATATGTTTCAGAATGCATGAACCCCATTTATCCCTGATAAGGCTAAAAATTAAATATAAGCTTTCAGATGATTAATCATAATGAGGGAGCCTAGGAAATGTACAAGGGTTGTACTTTTTATTCTATACTCCCAAATGTATGTCCTCCTGGAACTGGCATATAGAATCAAGCAATTCTGAGGCACAGTAGTGTTTTTCTTTGGGATTAACATATGATAAAAGTTCTGTAAATGAATACACGAATTGCAAGGCTATTTTCTAGAAATTCTGCAGGAAAATAGATATGAAAACAAGAGACACGTTCTTTGGTATGGAACCTTGGCTTTCTCTTGCTGTGACTGACACACCAAGACAGAAATTTCTACCATTCCCTTTGTATCATTTAACACCTACTTGAGGACCCATGAATAAAAATAAGAAATAAATATAAATGCTGAATCCATAATGGATTTTTGAGTCCCCTAACCTGATGATAAAGCCTCTAGTGTTTATGTATATTGTCACTGACTCTGAAATCAAAGATAGCAGAGTATACCAAGTTTAAGAGCTAAAGGATGGAATTATACTATTAAAACTTCTCACCTATCAATTTAAGGCACCTGGTACCACCAGACTTGAGTAGATGTCCCTAGAAGTAAAGCTAGTTTCTCACACCTCATTTTCCTATTCATATTTCTATGTTGCCCTGTTTTTAGGCAGACACATATGTTCTCAGTCATAAATCTGGGGCATAACTTCAGAAGGGATTATGTCAGAAAGAAAACATTTTCACAAAAGTCATAAATAAGTTAGTTTTGGATACAGGATAAGCTGTAGGCACACACGTCAGCAGGTATAGATTATTTTCAGTGACCACTCCCAAAAAAACTCTATACTTGAATCAACTAAAAAAAAAATCATACTAAATATATGCAACAGTTTTCAGCAATTGGAAAATAGGCAGACAGGACATGATCCCTGAAGGAAGGGAAACAAATGAGGTGCATTCTACCACTGTTTCAGCTTATTGCATAAAAGCAGGTTTTAGGTCACATGTGGGGGTAGGAAGGGCTTCCCAGGTGGCACAGTGGTAAAAAACCCGGCCTGCCAATGCAGGAGACATGAGATGCAGGTTTGATTCCTGGGTCAGGAAGATCCCCTGAAAGAGGACATGGCAACCCACTCCAGAATTCTTGCCTGGAAAATCCCAAGGACAGAGGTGCCTGGTGGGCTACACTGTGTAGGGTTGCAGAAAGTCAGACACGCCTGAAGCGACTTAGCACCCGTGCATATGGGGTAGGAAATGGGGCCCTGGTCTCACTGGGTAGAGGAGATACAGCTCAGAGTTCAAGGAGGCCAAGCAGCCAGAATCCACAAGGCAGAGTACCAGACAGAAGAGAGCTATGCAGAGACAGAGAGAGCAAACTCTAGAGAGCTGTAAAGGATATCCCTGTACCTTCAGCTGAATATTCATCAACACATCCACAGGAAGAAAATAGTAAGACTGGAGAGAGAACTGCCGAAAAAAAGCAGGTCAAGCAAATCTCAGAGACCCCATAGGACTAGAGAAAGTTTGATTTTTCAAACAGCAGAGTGAAAAGACCTCTCAATATACAGAGAACCGAACAAAATTATAATGATTCAGTAAAAGCCCAAATCAGTCCTATTACTAAGTCCTAAATTACTAAAGGTTCTTCTAGATCTGCCTAACAAAGCCTGAAAGCAAGACTTGAAAGGATCAAACTGTTTACAAACAACTTAGCACAAAGCCCCACTATATTTAAAAGAATAAAAAAGTCCATCATTCCAAAACCCAAAATTCACAATATCTGACATCTATCAAAATAAGGAGATAAACCAATCAATAGTGACAGACCTAGAAATGACATGAATAATTTAATTTGTAGGGAAGTATACCACAGTAGCAGAGAATGCGATGGCAGCCCACTCCAGTACTCTTGCCTGGAAAATCCCATGGACGGAGGAGCCTGGTGGGCTGCAGTCCATGGGGTCGCGAAGAGTCAGACATGACTGAGTGACTTCACTTTCACTTTTCCCTTTCATGCATTGGAGAAGGAAATGGCAACCCACTCCAGTGTTCTTGCCTGGAGAATCCCAGGGACGGGGGAGCCTGGTGGGCTGCTGTCTATGGGGTCACACAGAGTCAGACACGACTGGAGCGACTTAGCAGCAGCAGCAGCAGCATACCACAATAGTACTTAGAAAGGTACTTCATATGTTCAAGAAAGCAGAGAAAAATGAGCAGGGCAAAAAGAGATATCACACACACATACATGCAGTTATAGGTACATACATGCATATAAATAGATACATAGATACCCAAATCATACTTCTTGAGATGAAATACAATAAATGAGGCTAACAGAAGATTAAATACTGCAGAAGAACAAACTGGTAATCTTAAAGACATAAATGGAAATTATCTAAAATAAAGAAAGGAAAATAAATGAATCAAGCATCAGTGAGTCCGAAAACAATGTTAAGCTATCTACATGCAATTAGAATCTCAGAAAGAAAGAATGGGAAGATAGAATCAGGAAAATATATTTAAACAAATAATTGTGAGCAATTTCCAGAGCTTACAAAAAATTTGAACACTCAGATTCCTGAAGCTCAACGAAGCAGAAATAGGAGAAACATGAAGAAAACTACAGTGAGATACATCATAATCAAACTGCTTAAAACACTGACAGGCATAATTCGAAATGCAAACAGAGCAGAAAAACATATTAGAGGAACTTAGAGGAACAAAGATAAGGATGGCAGCAAATTTCTTTTCAGAAATAACACAATCTAGACAGAAGTGGAATATTGCCTTTAAAATACAGGGGAAACTATTAACCCAAGGAAAAACCTTTCAAAAAATGAAGGTGAAATGAAGACTTTTAAAGAGATACAAAAGTTGAAAGAATGCATCACCAGAAGCACGTATACTACAAAAAATATTAAAATAAGTTTTTCAAGCATAAGGAAAATAATACTAGATGAAAACCAGACCTAAAAAAATGAATGAAGGGTAATAGAAAGAGCAAATACACAAGCACAGATAAATACAAAAGATATATTTTTATTCTGTTTAAAACTCTTGAAGATAAATGACTGCTTAAAGCAAAAATAATAATATTTTGAGTTAATAACTCATGTAGATATAAAATGTATGAAAACAACAGCAAGAACACCAGTGGGGAGGAAATGGAAATGCACAACCATAAAAGTTTTATAGTATATGAAAAGAAGAAAAACATTGTTTGAAGGTGCTCATGACGCTATGAAAATGTATACTATATGCACTAAAGCAATGACCAGCAAAAAAAAAAAAAACGAGGAAAACAAAACAAAAAGGTATAGCTAATAAATCAATAAAGACAATAAAATAGAACTATGAAAACTATTGATTCATAAGAAGGCAAAAATAGAAAGAAAAAATGAGACAAATAAAACCAAGTAACAAAATGATAGATTTAAACCCAATCATATCAATAATCCTATTGAATATAAATGTCTATGATGGCAATGATGATCATAATGGATAAAAAGGAAAGACATGTTGTCTGCAAGAAATTCAGTTTGAATTTAAAGAAATAAGCTAAAAATAAAACGATAGTAAAAGTTTCCATAATAAATACTACTCAAAATAAAGCTAAAGTAGCTATTTTAATATCAAAGTAGAATTCAGAGCAATGAATATCACTGGAATTAAGAGGATTATTTCATAAAGGGGTCAATTCATTAATAAGCTATACAAATTCTAAAAATTTATGCATTTAATAATAGGCTTCAAAATAAAATAAAAAACTGAAAAAGACAGCAAGGAAAAACAGAAGGGCCACAATTATAGCTAGACATTTCAACATTCCATTCTCAATATATAAAATTAAATCAAAAGTTGGTCAGCATATAAAAGACACAAATATTATTATAAGAAGTTGGCAGAGTTGATATTTTTAAAACACTCCAAATAACATTTCTCTCAAATACACAAAGCATTTTCTAAGAGAAACCATGTTCTGAAAGTCCATAAACAGCTCATAATAATTTTAAGTAGTGAAATATTACAAAGAATGTTCTCAACCAAATTCAAACTAAATCAGAAATAAATAATAAAAAATTCTTTGGAAACTCCCACATATAAGTTTGAAAAACAAATTTATAACTGACTTGTGGTTCAAATAAGAGATCACAAGAGAAATTAGAATACATGTTGAATAAAAATGATAGTATAATATGTCAAAACTTGGGGTATACATCTTATTCAGTACTTTAAAAAATTATAGTATCAAACATTTATATTAGTAAGTAGAAAGGTCTCTAATCAACAGCCTGCATTTTCACCATAAAGAACTAGAAAAAGATGAACAAATTAAACCCAAAGTAAGATGAAGAAGGAAGTAATATAGCTAAAAGAAGAAATCAAATAAGTAAAACCATAAAGAGAATAAAAGCAAAAACTCATTCTTCTAAAAAAATTAACAAAAATAATAAACCTTTAGCCAGATTGAACAGGGGGGAAAAAGACATAAATTGTTAATATCTGAAAGAAAAACTATCATTATAGATATTATAGACATTTAATAGACTAGAAAGGAATATTTTGAACAGTACTATATTAAACCCCGTATATTAATGCATGTGATAACTTACATGGAATGGAGAAATGCTTTGAAAAAGACAAACCACCAGAGCTCTCTCAAGAAGAAATAGAAAACCCCATTTTCATGTATCTATTAGAAAAACTGAATTTATATACCATTCAACAAAGAAAAGTCCAAACCCAGATGAACTCACTGGTGAATCCTATCAAACATTTAAAGTAGTGATATTACTATTATACTGGAGAAGGCAATGGCACCCCACTCCAGTACTCTTGCCTGGAAAATCCCATGGACGGAGGAGCCTGGTGGGCTGCAGTCCATGGGGTCGCTAAGAGTCGGGCACGACTGAGCGACTTCACTTTGACTTTTCACTTTCATGCACTGGAGAAGGAAATGGCAACCCACTCCAGTGTTCTTGCCTGGAGAATCCCAGGGATGGCGGAGCCTGGAGGGCTGCTGTCTATGGGGTTGCACAGAGTCGGACACGACTGAAGCGACTTAGCAGCAGCAGCAGCAGCATTACTATTATACAAGCTCTTCTCAAAAACAGATGTGGGAGCACTTTCTAAATCATTCTGTGAAGCCAACGTTACCATGATATGAAAACAAGACAAAATCATTACAATAAGACAAATCCATGCACCAATGGTCTTCATAATGATAGACACAAAATTGTCAACAAAATTTTAGCTGCATCTAAAAACACCAAAAATGAAAAGACATTGAAACCACACTGGCCATGAGATCTTGGTCACAACTATTTAACAATGTACTACAAAGGCAGTCACGGACAATGCATAAATGAATGTGTGTGGCTGTGTTCCAATAAAACTTTATTTATGGACACTAAAACCAAATTTTACACAATCCTTACATTTTACAAAGTGTTATTGGTTATTTCAAGCTTTTTTCCAACCACTTGAAAATATAAAACCCATTCCCATCTCATGGGCCATACAGAAATGGATGGCAGGCTAGATTTAGTCCATAGGATATATTTTGCCAATCTCTGGTATGAAGCAACCAGAACTCACACACTGCTGGTGAAAACTGAAATAGTACAATGGCTTTGGAAACAATTTGACAGTTTCTCTGAAAGTTGAACATTCACCTACTATATGATTCAGCCATCTCACTCAGGTATTTATCCAAGAGGAAAGGAAGCATATAACCTCTTAAAGCCTGCTGCTATCGCTAAGTTGCTTCAGTCGTGTCCAACTCTGTGTGACCCCATAGACGGCAGCCCACCAGGCTCCCCCGTCTCTGGGATTCTCCAGGCAAGAACACTGGAGTGAGTTGCCATTTCCTTCTCCAATGCATGAAAGTGAAAAGTGAAAGTGAAGTCGCTCAGTTGTGTCCGACTCTTCGCGACCCCATGGACTGAGGCCTACCAGGCTCCTCCGTCCATGGGATTTTCCAGGCAAGAGTACTGGAGTGGGGTGCCATTGCCTTCTCCGTCTTAAAGCCTAGTGCAGGAATATTCACAGCAGCTTTATCTGCAGTAGTCCCACGCTTGAAACAACTTAAATTTCCATCAGCTGATGAATGGGTAAACAAAGTATGGCATATCCTTCAATGAAATCTCAGCTGTAACAAGGAACAAACTATCAAAGTACACTACAACATAGACTGCATCTTAAAATAATCATGCTGAATGAAAGAAGCTAGTTAAAGAAGAGTACGTGCAGTATGATTTCATTTACATTAAACTCTACATAACGCAAACTTATGTACAACAAGAGAAAACAGTAGTTTCCTGGGGGAGAGCTGCACAGCTGAGAGAAGCCTGGATTATGAAGGGCTATGAGGAAACTTTTGCAAGTGTTAGAAATCTTCACTGTGTTGACTGTGATGATGGAATCAATAAACATATATTAAATTCATCAACTTGTATACTTTAAACATGTAAATTGAATTTTATGTCAACTATACCTTAATAACATTATAAAATATGAACCTATATTGGAAAATAATTTTGTAAACTTTACATTCCACTCTACATTTAAAATAATCATTGCCCCTCTAGGACAACTGCTTTTTAAAACTTCCTTCTAATTATAAACAGTGGCCTTTAATTTCTTTAACACGGCACCAAGGTTTAGCAAGCAAACGGGAAATATACTTGCAGAGTCAAACATATAGTAGGCAATTACGATTTTTTGAATTGCGGAAGGAATGTGTTACAAGAGACATATACATGCTGTTTAAGCATTTACATTCTGGACTGTTTATAAAACAAGTCATCTAAGGAAATAAGAGACTAGGATGAATGGGTTCTCTTTCTTTCCAGTTTGATTTCCTTTGCTTTTCAATTTTGATTTTTCTCAAGTCTCAAGATTTCCAATGAGAAAAGGTAAGTTTGTTGTAAATTATGCCAACTGGTGGGTTGAGAGTGAACAAACTAAGTTGTACCACTAAAAATCCTATGTGCCAAGTGAGAACTTCAATATAATCTATCCTAACTCCTTTATTTTGTAGATCAGAAAAGTGAGGAACAGAAAGGTAAAGTGACATTGTTTAACACATTTTAATATTTTCTGTTACACACCAATCAGGTATCAGCCAAGGTACCATGGGCAAGCAGTAGTAGATAAGCTTATTTATATTAACAAGAAAAATATATAATCATATAAAAGTTCTTAATGATCAGTGAATTATTATCATAGTCAGTTCCTTTTCTTTATGTATTAAAATTGCTAATATATGCACATATGAAATGTTGCTTATATAGCAATTTTTATACAATAGATTGGTGTATATTTCCTAATATGTTCCATTTTAAATAATTTGATACATGCAAAAAAATTTTTTTTTAATTGTTGGACACATATGAATTAACACATAGGCCCTGAAATCAGTAACAATGGTTTCAGCTTTAGGTATGACCTCATCCTGAAAAATACGATCAGCTTGAAGAGATCATGCAGTGTTTTCTATTATATGTATGATCCAATTTAAATTCAGCATTGATTAAATGGTTGAAATAAGTTTAATATCATTGCTTTCATTTATGTGGGTGAGCCCCAAATGGAAACTCTGAAGCCCAAATTGATTTAGAAAGCCCTATTATTCTCACGTCTTTTTCCCCTTGTAAAACGTCTTACCCAGCATGGTGTTATTTCACAAACAAAAGCTTTGCAAGGTTATCTTTTTTGTCTGATTTGTAGGGTAGCTCCCTTGTCTCCTAGGCCTGCATTACACATTCTGAATAGGACCCTGTGAACATAATTAAGGGTCACACATATGGTATAAAGAGTAGGGGATGAAGAATTAATTTCTCAGTTTTCCTTCCCTGGGCTACAGATTGGTTTCAAGTTACTATTCAATTCAGTAACAGAGAGCTCAGAGGAAAAGACCAAACCGCTACAGCTGCTCTACATTATAAAGCGAGAGAGAGAGAGAGAGAGAGGGAGGAAAAGATTAGATTTTATTTGCATACAAAACGAACATCCACAGTCTGTACACTGTTTGGGAATAGCTCCACATTTTAGGTTAGGTAGGTTTTTTAATGTTCTTTATCTTTTCCTCCAAAGTTCTACTCAGTTCATGAAAATTATTAAAACTCAAAAAGTACCCTTCTGGGTCTCATTCATGCAAATTGTGGACCATTCTTAAGGAGGTGATATCACCAGAAAACTACACTCTGAGGGTGGTTATTAGTGACATGAAAGAATTTGGGGAACAGGATTAAACCATGTCTATACTGAGCTACTATCAAATATCTTGACCCCAAAATGTGGTTTTACTGTGATGTAACTGACATCTACTGAGAAGATGAAAATTAAAATGCTTCTGTAGACAAGAAAACATGAAAATGGGTGCATCTATCTACTAATTGAGAACATCACAGGCATTGATACTGGGGAGACTTGCTGCTGCTGCTAAGTCGCTTCAGTCATGTCTGACTCTGTGCGACCCCATAGTCGGAAGCCCACCAGGCTCCCCCATCCCTGGGATTCTCCAGGCAAGAACACTGGAGTGGGTTGCCATTTCCTGGGACTTGCTAACATATTTAATAGACATTAATCACTTCATCATACAGAAAAGGGAACCTTGGAATTTCTCATATTTGTCATCTTGTTCTTATCCATGGTTGATTGGTTAGGTCTCCAGGAAGTCAAATAAAAATTAGACTAGCCATTTCTGCATGACTAAACTCATGGGTTGGTGCAAACATATTTGCAACATTTCAATAGCAAATCAATGATAACCCTTTAACTTGTAAAACTCCTTGCTTAACATTTGGATCTATTAGCTGCACAACTTTAGTTGAAATTTTATAGGTTCTGTTTTAGGAAAGGTTTTACATTCCTGCCTTTCTCCCTAATTATCAATTGATTCAAGTCTGATTTTGTTCCCTCCTTTTTACAGTGTACTCAGTTCCTCTCATGTTGTCCCAAATGAGGTTCCACAGGAATCCAAGCAACATCTTTTCCTTTTTTGCATCCTCCCAACAACTTTTATGCTGTCTTTATCCTTATCTACTTGCTCAAGAAAAGAAACTGAGGATGTACGTCTGTTTTCTTCCTCCTCAATAGAAGAAATAATATTTGGAAATAAAAAGAAGCCATAATAGTTCTGTAATGGTGGAAGGTGAGGGGAGGAGTAGAAATAAGGATTAAAAAAGAACCACAAGTGAAACACAAGTTTTATTGAAAGAAAGAGAGTCTAGAGGAACTGGATCAATGAAGAAAAAGCAGAGAGAAAGCTTCAGGAAAGACAACTGACATACAAGTGGGTCATCCTTGTACTCTGAAAAGGCTCCAGCAACTCAAAACAACACATTTACAACAACAATTTACTGTGGGTGAATAATTATTCTTTAAATTAAAAATATGAGGACAGCCTTTTTTTGTTTTTGAAAATCTAATGAAGAGACAAAATAATCAAATGGGAAAAGCAGCAAGAAGTGTCTAACTTAAAAGATAACTGAGGAAATTCCCCAGAATGAAGTTTAGAAGAGAATATGTCCAAAAAAAAAAAAAATTGAGATTCTTGAGTGATATATAGAAGAAGTTCAGGATTTAAAGAAGGGCAGGGGGAAGGAAGAGGAAAAAGCAATAAAATCATACAAATACAAAATAATTTCCCTGAGCTGAAGAACAGTAATTAGCAGCCCTTCTGATTGAACCAAACCACCAAGAATCAAGAAAAATGCACCTTAAAGATCCACATTTGCACAGATCTTGGTGAAATATCAGCATTTAAAGATACAGAGGAGGCAAAGGACACAGGTTCCCTACTAAGTACTGAGAATTACGGCACCATCAGACTCTTCATCAGCAATCTGGGATGCTAGAAAACAACAGAACAGTCTTCATAGTGTTAAAGGAAAAACTCAACTGAAATGTGCTTAGGTTTCAAATCATTTTGTAATTATAATAAGGAGAGAAAGGAAAACCCCTTATTTTTCTTTTAGACAATAGATCACAAATACGAAAAAGATGAAAGTGGTAGTCCTTGGTAGTGTCCGATTCTTTGAGACCCCATGGACTTATCCCGCCAGACTCCTATGTCCATGGAATTCTCCAGGCAAGAACACTGAAATGGGTTGCCATCCCCTTTTACAGGGGATCTTCTGGACCCAAGGACTGAACCCAGATCTCCTGCATTGCAGGTGGATTCTTTACTGTCTGAGCCCCTTTTTTAGATCCTTTGTTTTTCAAACTATATCAGGTTAATCTTCCTTCTCCTCACTCCTCCCCCCAAATTTATTCAATCCCATGTCCTACTTCCTCAGGGCTGCCTAAATCTTGTTGGCTAACATGAGTAGCAATAAGTACATTAGTAGGAATCAAATAAACAAGCTGAAAGGTAATAGAATTCTAGCTAAAATGAAGTCAACAACCAATATGAAGGCAAAATAAAGACATTTTAAGCATGCATGGACTCCTAAATTGTACAACCTCTCAAGACAACACTCCAAAGCAACAGAAGAATAATATAAGGAAAAGGGCGATATGATACAAAAGAAACAAAGGCAGCAAATTATGAGCTCGACAAAAACAAGAGAACAGAAAGGACATTAGAAAGAAATGCATTGAAACTTTGCACACAAATCCTTTTCATTTGAGCAGAGATTCAACATAAGAATCATATTTTTGGGAGAATGGCATTGAAACATGTAAAATATCATGTATGAAATGAGTTGCCAGTCCAGGTTCGATGCACGATACTGCATGCTTGGGGCTGGTGCACTGGGACTACCCAGAGGGATGGAATGGGGAGGGAGGAGGGAGGAGGGTTCAGGATGGGGAACACATGTATACCTGTGGCGGATTCATTTTGATATTTGGCAAATCTAATACAGTTATGTAAAGTTTAAAAATAAAATAAAATTAAAAAAAAAAAGAATAAAAAAAAAAAAGAATCATATTCCTTTCTCTATAAGTTCAGTCATACAACATAGATCTAGAGTGAATAACATGTATATGACAAACTAGAAAGAATGCTTTATTCTGTTTAAGCTATTAGACAACCTATGAATAAAATGAGAACTGTCTATAAGTCAGAATATAAATTTTACATGACTTGACAATGAAACAATAACAATACAGTTAACAAAAATCAGGGTTACAATGCTCAAATCTTCATACTTCTAGGAACTGTCTGAAGTTTGTCAAGAAATAAAAGTTGAAATAATCGCTACCAGAAATGTTAATTGTGTTTACCTATGGAGAATGTGAGAAACGCTTTTACTCTTTATTTTAATTTTAGACACTTTATTGTTTGACTATGTGCTGCTGCTGCTGCTAAGTCACTTCAGTTGTGTCCGACTCTGTGCGATCCCATAGACGGCAGCCCACCAGGCTCCCCGTCCCTGGGATTCTCCAGGCAAGAACACTGGAGTGGGTTACCATTTCCTTCTCCAATGCATGAAAGTGAAAAGTGAAAGTGAAGTCACTCAGTCAAGCCCGACTCTTAGCGACCCCATGGACTTCAGCCTTCCAGGCTCCTCCAACCATGGGGTTTTCCAGGCAAGAGTACTGGAGTGGGGTGTCATCGCCTTCTCTGTTGACTATGTGCAGGTACCCAGAATGACAAATACAGTGTTGTTTCCCATTCTCTCGGGAAGGCTTAACATTTTGATGGGAAGTAAGGGCAGAAATAAACACATCAGTGCACATTAGCATGGATCAAAAAAACAAGCTTAGCAAAGTATGCTTGAGTCAAATGATGGTTATTTCTGGGTTAAGGGTATAGATTAAATTTGGGTCTGACAGTTCAGGCGGGCATGTAGATTAATGGATGACCATTCTGAGAGTGTGGAGAAGGAAATGGCACCCCACTCCAGTACTCTTGCCTGGAAAATCCCATGGATGGATAAGCCTGGTAGGCTGCAGTCCATCGGGTCGCTGAGGGTCGGACAGGACTGAGCGACTTCACTTTCACTTTTTCTTTCGTGCATTGGAGGAGGAAATGGCAACCCACTCCGGTGTTATTGCCTGGAGAATCCCAGGGACGGGGGAGCCTGGTGGGCTGCCGTCTATGGGGTCACACAGAGTCGGACATGACTGAAGCAACTTAGCAGCAGCAGCATTCTGAGAGTGGAAGTGAATCAGGGTCTGTTCTGGGAGACTGATGTGGATTTTGGCCACGAGGTAATGACTCCTGGACCCCCATGTAATCCAAATATGCTGGAACCAGCCAAGGATGTCATAAATTAACCCACTTCATGAAAACGGCCACTGAAGGACTCCTGGTTTCTTGAAGTCAAGATCTCTCCTTAAGGTTGCACATCAGGCTAAAGTCAAACTAGTTCCTACTGAGCCCAGGGAAATGGCTCACTCAGCGTGAAAAAAGTACAACCCAGCAGGCTTCCTGCCTTCAAGTGTTTTTCTCTGACTAAAGCAACATGCAATGGAAAGGGAATAGCAACCAAAAATAAATAGTTCAAGCAAATGTCTTTTGCAGATAAATTACCTGGAGAGCCAGGCTGATTTTCATGGCTACTCTCCTCTCAACCCTGTTATTTCTTGTCTTCACCCAAACCTATGGGATAGGAATCTATCTTGCAGGGTTCATGCTTTGTTTATCATCCATTCATCTGAACAATTTCATGAGAAAGTCTAAATCCTTGAGGGGATTTTTCCCTGCTTGTTTTTATGGACTTTGGCCTTTCAGTATTTTAAAAGTCATTTTTTTGTTTCCAAATACCACTGCCACTTCTACTCCCTTCTGCTTTTTTCCACTTCCTCTTCCCGTGAGCAGTTTTTTGTTTTTGTTTTTTTTTCTTTTTTGTGCTTGAGGAATTAAGTTCTGACTCTCTCACCTCTTTACTCCAGTTAGCTTCCCCCTGCTGGTCCCAACTGCTAATCGGACCATTTCTCTGCACTAAATTACAGAATTATCCTGAGGCAATAAAACTTCAACGTGAATGTTTCTGTGCAGTTCAAAGTATTTTAGGCACTAGGTGAATGCCTAGTGAGAGTTCATCCCAAAATGTACACAGCAGTATTCTTTGGGGTTTAATTTAAGCTATGAAAGCAAAAGATAAAGAAGTATTACTTCACCAACATGTGTTCCCCTCCTTTGCTTGGTGTTTATCATTGCTTCAAGGTCATCCTCAGACACTGGCAGCATCAGACATATTCTACAGCCTCCTCTATTAACAAACAGCCCTTATGAGTCCCTCTCCTTAGCTTTGCAGGGTCCGTTAACCTTCTGTGAGTGAAAAACACTAGACAGCCTTGTCTCCTCTTTCCACTGTCTCTCAGATTTGCTCCTGAACCTCTGCTGAATTCTATTTGAATAATTCATCCAACTCAATTTTTACTGAGTGACTAATGTACTAATTAAAAGAGGAGTCATTTTAAGGTTGGATTGGGTGCTCATTACTAAACATAACTATAAAATATTCATATTATATTTGAGATTTGGGGGAGTCGGGTATGTGGAAAGGACATATATAAGCATGTTAATACCTTTTCAGAAACCATGAGCTGAATCACCGTTTTTCTGATTCTGGGAGTGTTGATGTTATAAATCCTTGGGCTCTGCCATTTCTTGCTGGGTAAAAATGCATTTAGGTAATGGATGATACAATTTAAAACAAAAGGATCCAAAAACTGCACCTCTGCCTGAATCGCTCAAGTGTCTAAAGAGCAAGTGGATCCAGTAAACAGGGCTATCTTGATTCCAGGAAGACCTCTTCATCTTTAAAGCCATGTCTTGAATGTATCAACGCATCTCTGCATTTTATTGTGCCTTTATATGCAATCACAGAAATAAGGCCACTCCTGTTTGACAAGGAAATCAGATTATAGTGACAATTGTTTAAGGTCCTATGTGACACTGTACAGGCAAATGTAGAGAATGTCCCCTAAAAGTCATAGTCTAAAAGCTCTGCAAAGCGTATTTGAAATCTTTAGTAAGTGACATTCCAATACCCTGACTTCTCAGATAGTTTTGATTAGACTTCCTATCTAGAAGTATAGTAGAACCTTGATTAATGGAAATGCTTGAAGAATGGGATGTTCTGGTTAATTTAATTCTGTGATGAAACAGACACCTCTTTCTATTTCACTCTTTATTACTGAAAATCTTTCTCAAATACAGTATTCCTCTTTCCTTAATACCATAGGGATCAGATATGCATTTTTCTTTGATCACTGAAAATTATGGAATTATCATTGTGAACACCTCAGATCATCATAAATTCTAATACACAAAGTTAACTTTGTAGTACATATGTTGCAAGTTATAGATTTCATAATGTCTCTACAAGATTATTAATCTGGCTTTCCACCTACTTTTCCTTGTGCACACTCAGTTGCTTCAGTCGCATCTGACTCTGCAACCTGATAGGCTGTAGGCCATCAGGCTCTTCTGTCCATGGGATTCTTCAGGCAAGAATACTGGGGATGGGTTGCCATGCCCTCCTCCAGGGGATCTTCCTGACACAGGGATCAAACCCACATCTGCCTGTATCTCCTCACTGCAGGTAGATTCTTTACCCACTGAGCCACCTGGGAAGCCCATTATTTCTTAGAGGGTATTTTATATAAATAATTTGATTGGATTATCTACTTGATCAAGATTTACTGTGTAATAGTCTCATAAATTAGTAATGGACTCATTCTCTCCTGATAAGCCGGTCCTTGGGAGCCGATTATTACTTAAGGAGGTTCACAGGATGCCTTGAACATTGTAGTTATTTGGCATTAAATGGAGACACAATCTAAGTGTTTTAAAATGATGGGAATAAACATATTAATATGCAGATAGAGCCTCTACAAAGTGGCTATAACATGGTTAAATGTTCAAATATCTCATGACTGTAACTGAGAGTAAAGGATAGAAGGATATTGTTTTATAATACGATAGTGCTGCTGCTAAGTCACTTCAGTCATGTCCGACTCTGTGCGACCCCATAGACGGCAGCCCACCAGGCTCCCCTGTCCCTGGGATTCTTCAGGCAAGAACACTGGAGTGGGTTGCCATTTCCTTCTCCAATACGATAGTACCTCATGGGAAATACCAGAACATCTAGAATTTTTTGCAAAAGGCTTTTTTTTTTTCTTTTTGAAGATTAGTATTAACATGGAATATGCTAATCTCTTCCACAAAGCCAGAAAGTGAAAGTGTCAGTCTCTCAGTCATGTTCAACTCTTTGCAACCCCATGGATTGTAGCTCGCCAGGCTCCTCTGTCCTTGGGATTCTACAGGCAAAAATACTGGAGTGGGTAGATATTCCTTTCTCCAGCAGATCTTTCCAGCCCAGGGACTGAATCCAGGTCTCCTGAATTACAAGCAGATTCTTTACCATCTGAGCCACCAGGGAAGCCCATGCCACAAACCCAAAGGGCTCTATAACTCCTCCCACCAAGATTGGAAATTAGAGAAATACCCTCATATAGTGCTGAACTAAACTAGACAAGTAATAGTCAAATTAAGATGCTTACATTTGAAGGAAGGGATTTTTACAGGGAAGGCAAACTTCCTTGGAAATAAAAAGAAAAAAGAAATAATTCTGAACTCAGTATAAACTTGGAGGAATTCCAAACAGAGAAACTGAGAGTTTTAATGTGAATATTATTAAAAAGTTCTGCCAACTGTAAGAAAGGAAGAATGTAGAGTTCTAAAGAATAGCATGGAGAGATAATAAAGGCTTCCTCAATGATCAATGTAAAGAAATAGAGGAAAACAATAGAATGGGAAAGACTAGAGATCTCTTAAAGAAAATTAGAGCTACTGAGGAAACATTTAATGCAAAGATGAGCAAAATAAAGGACAGAAATGGTATGGACCTAACAGAAGCAGAAGATATTAAGAAGAGGTGGCAAGAATACACAGAAGAACTATACAAAAAAGATCTTCATGGCCTAGATAACCAAGATCTTGTGATCACTCACCTAGAGCCAGACATTCTGGAATGTAAAGTCAAGTGGGCTTTAGGAAGCATCACTATGAACAAAGCTAGTGGAGGTGATGGAATTCCAGTTGAGCTATTTCAAATCCTGAAAGATGATGCTGTGAAAGTACTGCACTCAATATGTCAGCAAATTTGGAAAACTCAGCAGTGACCACAGGACTGGAAAAGTCCAATTTTTTTTCCAATCCAAAGAAAGGCAATGCCAAAGAATGTTCAAACTACCATACAATTGCACTCATCTCACTCGCTAGCAAAATAATGCTCTCAAAGTTCTCTGAGCCAGGCTTCAACAGTATGTGAACCGTGAACTTCCAGATGTTCAAGCTGGATTTAGAAAAGGCAGAGGAACTAGAGATCAAATTGCCAACATTTGTTGGATCATAGAAAAAGCAAGAGAGTTCCGGAAAAACATTTACTTCTACTTTATTGACTATGACAAAGCCTTTGACTGTGTAGATCACAACAAACTGTGGAAAATTCTTCAAGAGATGGGAATACCAGACAACCTGACCTGCCTCCTGAGAAATCTGTATGCAGGTCAAGAAGCAACAGTTATAACTGGACATGGAACAACCAATTGGTTACAAATTGGGAAAGAAGTACATCAAAACTGTATATTGTCACCCTGCTTATTTAACTTATATGCAGAGTACATCATGAGAAATGCCGGGCTGGATGAAGCAGAAGCTGGAATCAAGATTACCGGGAGAAATATCAATTACCTCAGATATGCAGATGACACCACCCTTTTGGCAAAAAGTGAAGAAGAACTAAAGAACCTCTTGATGAAAGTGAAAGAGGAGAGTGAAAATGTTGGCTTAAAGTTCAACATTCAGAAAACTAAGATCATGGCATCCAGTCCCATCACTTCATGGCAAATAGATGGGGAAACAGTGGAAACAGTGACAGGCTTTATTTTGGGGGGCTCCAAAATCACGGCAGATGGTGACTGCAGCCATGAAATTAAAAGACACTTGCTCCTTGGAAGAAAAGCTATGACCAACTTAGACAGCATATTAAAAAGCAGAGACATTACTTTGCCAACAAAGGTCTGTCTAGTCAAAGCTATGATTTTTTTCAGTAGTCATGTATGGCTGTGAGAGTTGGACTAGAGAAAAGAAAGAAAGCTGAGTCCCTAAGAATCAATGCTTTTGAATTGTGGTGTTGGAGAAGACTCTAAAGAGTCCCTTGGACTGCACAGAGATCCAACCAGTCAATCCTAAAGGAAATCAATCCTGAATGTTCATTGGAAGGACTGATGTTAAAGCTGAAACTCCAATACTTGGTCACCTGCTGTGAAGAACTGACTCATTGGAAAAGACCCTGATGCTGGGAAAGATGAAGATGGGAGGACAGGGGGCAACAGAGGATGAGATGGTTGGATGGCATCACTAACTTGATGGACATGAGTTTGAGCAAGCTCTGGGAGTTGGTGATGGACAGGGAAGCCTGGCATGCTACAGTCCATGGGGTTGCAAAGAGTCATATATGACTGAGTGACTGAACTGAACTGAAGAACTATAAAAAGTGAAATCGCAAAAATAGAAGAGATTAAGTGATACAGAACAGGGAAATATAGCACCGTAAAACCATGACAGTGAGAATAAAGTGAAGCTCTGAGAGCAGATTCGTCACCCTTGGTCACAACTACTTAGGTAGATTCTACTGATCTCCTTGTGGTGATCCTTTGGAAGGTCATATGGTGGAGTGAGAGGCTAAGTCTTAGGTTCTGGTCTATGTTTAGGCCCTTTCTAATCAGTAGATGTTAAGCAAGTTATTTAACCCCAGTTTCCCATAATGACCTTAATTAAGTTACCTTTTTTACTGAATGGAAGATTCTTTAAATTTTACGATGCTTTACAATGTCACTTATTTCTTGATATTGTTGTTTCAGGATGAACTAAGAGATGTACAATGCAATCATGTATGAAGTGTTCAAAGCCTATTATCCATGGGACTGCTGCAACTTCTGCTATAATTATGGCTAAATATTTAAACAAATTACATAATGACCATGGAGGAGAACATGGCTTTCTCTGCCTGTAAGAGAAAGGAATGCTTCACATAAGAGGTAACCTTCAAGCTGGGTCCTGAGAAATGAATAGGAGTCGCTTAGGCATGTCCAACTCTTTGCAATCCCATAGACTATAGTCTACCAGGCTCCTCTGGACATCACTGAATGGTTAACAGTCTCACTTTTAGGTCATTCACTAGGAGACTTATTTATGCATTGGAATTGTTTGTATCCAGGGAAGAATACTGGAGTGGGTTGCTATGCTCTCCTCCAAGGGAGCTTCCCAATCCAGGGATAAAACCCAGGCCTCCTGGGAAGCCCAGATTGAAAAAATATAGAGATTATTTCAGGGAATGGGAAAGAAGAGGGAGTATATGTGAAAACATGCACACACACATGTACACACATATATAAGTTAAAAAGAATAAGGAACAGGGTCAGAAAAGATATTATCCTAGGGACTTGCACACAGGGATGCACAAGAAACTTTACAAGGAAGCTTCAGTTCAGTTGCTCAGTCATGTCCGACTCTTTGTGACCCCACGGAATGAGGCATGCCAGGCTTCCCTGTCCATCACCAACTCCCGGAGTTTACTCAAACTCATGTCCATCGAGTCAGCGATGCCATACAACCATCTCAACCTTTGTCATCCCCTTCTCCTCCCACTGTCTATCTTTCCCAGCATCACAGTCTTTTCCAATGAGGCAGTTGTTTGCATCAGGTGGCCAAAGTATTGGAGTTTCAGCTTCAGCATCTGTCCTTCCAATGAACTTTCAGGACTGATTTCCTTTAGGATTGACTGACTGAATCTCCTTGCTATCCAAGGGACTCTCAAGAATCTTCTCCAACACCACAGTTCAAAAGCATTGATTCTTGGGGACTCAATTTTCTTTATAGTCCAACTCTCACATCCATACATGACTACTGGAAATACCATAGCCTTGACTAGACAGACCTTTGTTGGCAAAGTAATGTCTCTGCTTTTGAATATGCTGTCTAGGTTGGTCGTAACTTTCCTGTCAAGGAGTAAGCGTCTTTTAATTTCATGGCTGCAGTCACCATCTGCCGTGATTTTGGAGCCCCCCAAAATAAATTTTGTCACTGTTTCCACTTTTTCCCCATCTATTTTCCATGAAGTGATGGGACCAGATGCCATGATCTTAGTTTTCTAAATGTTGAGTTTTAAGCCAACTTTTTCACTCTCCTCTTTCGCTTTCATCAAGAGGCTCTTAGTTCTTCTTCACTTTCTTCCATAAGGGTGGTGTCATCTGCATGTCTGAGATTATTGATATTTCTCCTGGCAATCTTGACTCCAGCTTGTGCTTCATCCAGCCTGGTATTATTTAAGATGTACTCTGCATAGAAGTTAAATAAGCAGGGTGACAATATACAGTCTTGATGTACACCTTTCCCAATTTGGAACCAGTCTGTTGTTCCATGTATGGTTCTAACTGTTGCTTCGTGACCTGCATACAGATTTCTCAGGAGGCAGGTCAGGTTGTCTGGTATTCCCATCTCTTTCAGAATTTTCCACAGTTTGTTGCAATCCACACAGTCAAATGCTTTGACATAGTCAATGAAGCAGATGTTTTTCTGGAACTCTCTTGCTTTTTCTATGATCCAACAGATGTTGGCAATTCGATCTGTAGTTCCTCTGCCTTTTCTAAATCCAGCTTGAATATCTGGAAGTTCATGGTTCACATGCTGTTGAAGCCTGGCTCAGAGAACTTTGAGATCATTACTTTACTAGCAAGTAAGATGAGTGCAATTGTATGGTAGTTTGAACATTCTTGGGCATTGCCTTTCTTTGGGATTGGAATGAAAACTGACCTTTTCCAGTCAAAGAAGCTTAACAGAAATTATTTCATTTGATTTTCTTGGTAGACTTGATTAGGTTAGCAGTTTTTACAAATGCCAGAATTCTGTCTCTGAAAAAAATTTCCCAAGGACAAAATATTTAAAAACTATTATCTGATGTATGATCCCAGCCATACAAAGGTCCCTGTGTATCAAGGACTAGTTTGTTTGGATTTGCAGAAATGGCATGTTTAGATCTAGAGTCAAGTGAGAGTTCTCTCCTGAGTAGTAAGTTATGGTTAAAGTCAGAGATTTGTCCTAGTTCAGTTGAGAACACTGAGGGCATATGAAACAGAGAGCCCTAAAGAGCACCAACTCTTGATGGGTGAAAAGTTAGTTCAACGTCAGGACCTCAACACCAAAAGTTTAAAGCTAAATGAAACTGGATTATAAACAAAATCACTGGGTGATTAGGAAAACAGGAGTCTGGGGTATTAACATCAAACACAAGCCAGGATCCGCAGGACTTGCTTTTGTGGACTGGAACATATGTGGTGTACAAAATAGCCAGGCTCATTTAGATTTCCAAGGAAAAAACTGAAATACTTTAATAGGAGCCTACAATTCCAATGCATAAATAAGTCTTCTAGTGAATGACTTAAAAGTGAAAGTGTTAGCCATTCAGTGGTGTCCGACTTTTTTCAATCCAATGGCAATAACCCACCAGGCTCCTCTGTCTACAGGGTTATCCCAATAAGAATACTGGAGTGGGTTGCTATTCCTTTCTCCAGGGGATATTTCTGACCCAGGGATTGAACCCAGGTCTCCTGCATTGCAGGCTGATTCTTTACCATCTGAGCCACCAGGGAAGCCCATGAATGACTTAATAAACTTCAAATTTTAAGAATCATCTAGAACACTTCAAAGGAATTTTAACTATCATCCAATTCAGCCCTGACATTTTACAAATAAGAAAGCCCATTGGTCAACAAGTCATGTAACAGGAAATCTACAAGAAAACCCCAGGCCTCCTTTTCCAATTGCGCTACTATAGAGCATTGGATTAGGAATCATGGGTTACAGTATTTTTTTTCTGCCTAGATTCTGCCAGGGTGCTCTACTTGCAAATACATCCTCTCCCTTTCCCATTGCTACCCCCATATTTCTAAGAAATACAGGAAGGTGAGAATCAAAATGAAGATGCAGAAACTCTAGCAAACAGAAAGACCAAGAGACTTGGTTAGAAGCATTTAGGAATGGTCATGATCTAGAACCAGCTCTTCCCTATCTAGGTCCATGCTACTTACCTCAGTCCTACACATTCTTTCCTCAGATGACCACAGTTGCTAAAATTGCTAATATCTTCAGTTTAGCAACTAAAATTCTAACCTTGGCTTTCCTATGTGCCCTGGCCAAGGGCATTGTTAAATAATGCTCTTTATCAGCCTAATTGATAAAACTATTATGAATATCTTCACTAATTAAGGATGAAGAAATTTATTGTATACAGTAATTCATTTATAAGATATGGTTGTCTCAGTTTTCTTTCTGCTAGTACTTCTGTTGGTATTTTAAGAAGACCAGAGCAGATTTAAAATTTATTTGAAGAATGAGGTGTGCAAATATGAAGTGTAAATACAAATGTATTTTACCATCTTATATTAAATTCAATGAAGAAAAATTGCTATTTGGAATAAAGAGAGAGATGCATCAATTAAACATAGGAAAGCTACCAGTTATGTAGAAAGAACTTAATAAAGCTAGTGAAGGGGACTCAAAAAAAAAAAAAAAAAAGGCATTTTACAGATACTGCAGTGAGAAAAGAAGTAGCAGAGAGAAAATAGGTCCACTAATAAATGAGGAGCATGAAATTAATGATGAGTCTAAAATGGTAGAGATAATGAACTCATTTGTAAAATCGGTCCTTAACAAGAAAAATGAAGATAGGAAGTTTGAACAATTAAGAAGTAATGAAAACCTTGCAAAAATAGCTGTTGACAAAGAAACAGGAAAGAAAAGGCCAATTCTATTTTGGGCTGGATCAAAAGAATTATGTCATGGCAGTGAGGGAAGAGGGCTTTTATTATGTCAGTGATGACGTATCTAAAATCTTATTATAAGTTTGTGGCCATATTGATCAGTTTCAGTCTTACATAGAAGACAAGATGTAAAGAGACAAGAACTATGGAGTTACCACTCATCAGGCTTGTGCTCAAGTAGAAGAAACTAGATACACCATGTCTAAAAGGATGATAAGTGAAAGGCTTTTTTTGTGCTGTTTCTACCCTCCAAGAAGTATGGGTAGATATGGTGCACGTGTAAACAGCTGAAAGTACATTTTGCATATATAAAATGTACTATCATTTTCTCTTGAATTAAAGTGGTAGAAGTTGAAGAAATGTTAATTAACCATCTCAAATAGGGCAGCAGAAAGCAAGATAGGCTGATATCACTATAAATCACCTTGTCTGCCCAGTAAATCTCTGCTTTCTACTTATTGTGGGCATGTAGAAGCTATGCTGCTGCTGCTGCTAAGTCACTTCAGTCGTGTCCGACTCTTTGCGACCCCATAGACAGCAGCCCACTAGGCTCCTCTGTCCCTGGGATTCTCCAGGCAAGAATACTGGAGTGAGTTGCCATTTCATTCTCCAATGCATGAAAGTGAAAAGTGAAAGTGAAGTCGCTTAGTTGTGCCCGACTCTTAGCGACCCCATGGACTGCAGCCTACCAGGCTCCTCCGTCCATGGGATTTTCCAGGCAAGAGTACTGGAGTGGGGTGCCATTGCCTTCTCTGGTAGAAGCTATACGACTATGAAAAATACACAAAGAAATACTTTGATATTAAGAAATACTCGATACTTGCAGCATCAAAGCTTAACTGCCTCCTTCTTATCCTCCTCACAGATTCAATCAGGTGCTAGTTATGTTTAAAAAAAAGATTACACTACTTTTTCCATCTCTTTATCAAACTTTACTCATGTGGCTGAAGTGTCCCATTAAAAGAACAACAGAAGGATTGCAGGATCTGATGGAGCCAGGACACAATATATAGAATGGCCTTTCTCCTTCCTCCCACCAGAAAATTTTGGACCACTGCTTTTATTCAATGGAAAGACACAGTAGATAATATCATCAAGGTCAACGAAACAAAATATATGCTATATAGAAATTAAATGCATTAGCAACTTTTAACTGATTGACTCAACAAGTATTTAAATATATACAAGGGAAGATCTGCAAAGGGGTGGATGGGATTTGAACTAAGATATGCCTGACAAGGTGAGACCCAGGTGGTGCTAGTGGTAAAGAACCCACATGCCAATGCAGGAGACACAGAGATGTGGTTCGATCCCTGGACTGGAAAGATCCCCTGGAGGAGGACAGGGCAACCCACCAGTACTCTTGCCTGGAGAATCTCATGGACAGAGGAGCCTGGCAGTCTATGGTTCACAGGGTTGCAGAGAGTCAGACATGACTGAAGCAACTTAGCACATGATTGACAAGAATTTAGCCTTTCTGAGGTCTGGGGAAAGGACTTTCTAGGCAGAGGAAACAGAAAGTAGGAACAGCAAAGGCTTTAAGGCAGGGATGAATATGATGAGTCTGAGAACTTTTAAGAAGGCCCGTGTAGTTGGATCATGTTAAGAGAGAGAGGAGCAAGCTCCAAGGTTATGTGAGAGGTAGGCAGGTACCCTGTTAAGCAGAACCTTATATTGTGCTGTGCTGTGCTAACTCACTCAGTTGTGTCTGACTTTTTGCGACCACGTGGACTGTAGCCTGCCAGGCTCCTCTGTCCATGGGATTCTCCAGGCAAGAATACTGGAGTGGGTTGCCATGCCCTCCTCCAGGGGATCTTCCCAACCCAAGGATCAAACCCTGGTCTCCCATGTTGCAGGAGGATTCTTTACTGTCTGAGTCACCAGGGAAGCCCAAGAATACTAGAACGGGTAGCCTATTCCTTCTCCAGATCATCCTGACCCAGGAATCAAACTGGGGTCTCCTGCAATGCAGGTGGATTCTTTACCAGTGAGCTACCCGAGAAGCCCAGGAGAACCTTAGACACCATGACTAAAAATTTAGATGATAGGCTGAACTTGGTGGAAGCTACTGGAGCATTTTAAAGTGGATCACAATGATGTTATTTACAGTTTTGATCTCATTCTAATAAATAAGGATGGTTGCCTTGTAACTTGAGGGTAAAAAATGAATATGACATCCTAGATTATTAACAGAATTGAAAGACATACCAAAATTAACAACTTCAGTTACAAAATTAGGAATCATTGCATGTTAGAGAAACCCAAACCCTCTGAGCATCCCACGACATCAAAGTGGTTAAAAGAAGCTGTTGATAGGGGGCGTGGGTTTATTAATACAAAGTTTAGACTCTTTACTGGAGTGGTAAATAAGCAACCGGGAGCAGGTGAAGGCATGGACGGGTTTCTAAAGAAAAGAGCAGAGAGAATCCGCATGTCAATTCAGGAGACATAAGAGACCTGGGTCCAATCCCTGAGTCAGGGAGACCCTGGAGGAGGACATGGCAATCCACTCCAGTATTCTTGCCTGGAAAATCCCATGGACAGAGGAGCCTGGTGGGCTACAGTCCATGGAGTCACAAAGAGCTGGACATGACATTATCTAATATAATATGAATCATCCTCCAAAAAGAACTGATATACACACACAGACACAAACACACACAAATATATATTTGTATTTCCATTCCCAATCACCAGAATCCTTCATCTGTAAAAAAGCCTAACAGAAAAATAAATGTTTGGCTATTCTAAGTAATTCTCAGGGTAATTCTTACGTACAGTCTGAGAAGAATCAGTGTTCTGAGAAAGTAAAAGGAGGCCTGGAGTGACAAAGTGAGAAAAGAAGTTTGACTTCTATTGAGCGTGGATTTCAGACCAGATTCACCAGTGTCAAAATTATCTTTTCAGGACGATCTTACCAGAGATCCCTGAGGAATCATGAGGAACATAACACCATCAGGCAGAAGAGATATGAACACAGTGAGAATCAAACTGGCCGAACTGCTAAAACAGGGCATGTAGAAAAAAGTTACTAATGAAAGAGGTTAAAAAGAGAATTGGAAACAGAAAGGCCAGGCAATTTAAAATGAGAGAATTACAGAGACACTAAAGGAGAGAGGAGAGAACAATGAGGAAGAAAGAAAAGGGGCAGAGAACAGAAGGGAAAAAAAGTACAGAATATCCTTTCCAGGATAGAAGAGAAAACACACCTCTTTGGGTTCTGCTGCTCTTGAATTCAGCTTCAAAAGAAACATTCCAAGACCAATACATGTTTCTGCAGTTACTGCGTTAAAAGGATGTTGCCACATGTATTCAAAATGATCTGACTATAAAGCCACCACACCCTCAAAGGAAAGGAGTATTCAGTGCTCACACAGATTTTGCTCTTTTAAGAAACAGTAATCAGTCTGTGTATGTAATTTGGAGAGTGGTGTAAATTTGGATAGGGCTTGTTTATAATGGGGCACTAATGTGGGAGTATTGTGCTAATGAAAGAGTCAAGAGGGAGGCAGAGGCTGCTCTTTAATAGACAGTTTGTAATAGCAGTAATTGTAGACTCAGCAATTTTGCTTAACAATTGCTCCATCCGCTGGTTTGTGAAGGCCTGTTACATTTTTCTATGGCATCTTTTTAATCATGGTGCATGGTGGTGAATTGGCCTAGGTTTTAGGTGGGGGATGGATTCATGGAGTAGTTATTTCTTTTTATGGGTAGGATGTCTCAGGAAAACAGGTGCCCTAGGTGATGCCAAATGTCACTCTGCAGCTCAGTCACGGTACAGGGTAATTGCCTCTGTAAATGAGAGGCAGTGGGGAGATGGTAACCCCGGGGGTTGCATTATTAAGGCAGCTTCTGCACACTTGGGAATCATTGTTTCTTACTCGGTGCCCTGCCCTGGGCCAGGAGTCTGGAGCCTTGATCTTGAAGAAAATTGAATGAGATGAAAGTTGGGATTCAGTAAAGGTAGGCAGTGCAGCATAAAAGAAAAAAAAGTGCAGAACTAGGGTTATAAATACTCATGTTGGAATTCCAGCTCAGCTATTGACTAGCTGTTACTTCATGTGAATAATTTAAACTTTCTGAGCTTTAGCAATAAGAATAATCAAATCTAGTGTTTAAAATTAAATAAATTAATATGTAAAGTGCTCTGTTACAGGGCCTATCTCATAGGACCAAGGTATTGTTATTATTTTTACTATCAGCATTTCAGAAGAACATTTTAAATGTTTTCCATTTAAAATCAGGAGGTATACGTACAAAGGTATAAGACTCTAAAAAACCTGAAGTTGAAAGAAAAGAGTATGTTGTCAATGATAGAATGTATATAGAGATTTTACACGATAGAATGTCTACAGAGATTTTAAAAGCCTAAAATATTACTATGTACTGTTGACCCTAACATGGATTTGAACTGCATGGGTCCACTTACATGTGTATTTTTCCAGTAGTAAATACCACAGCACTATACAATCTTTGGTTGATTAAATGCATGGATGAAGACCACCAAATGTTAAGTTATAGGAAGATTTTTGATTGCCGGGAAGAGAGGAGAGTAGGGGGCCATAACTAACTCCATATTGTTCAGTGGTCACTGGTACAGGTTTCTTTCACTATTCAAAAGTAGAGTGTTCCTAGGAAAACTTTTGTAAGCTGAAATGGCATAAAGCAAGGAAACAATTACCTCAGGACACATCTTGCTAAGGAATACACAGACTAAATCAAGATGAAGACGGATGCTCACAGACACAGTTCAAAACTATGGCAGCTTCATGCTGAGATACTGAGTATAGATCCCAGGGAAGGAGCTTGGCAGCACCATTCTGCCTGAGTGAGCGAAAGTCGCTCAGTCTTTCGCTCACTCTTTCAGACTCTTTGTGACTCCACGGACTATATAGTCCATGGAATTCTCCAGACCAGAATACTGGAGTGGGTAGCCTTTTCCTTCTCCAGGGGATCTTCCCAACCCAGAGATCGAACCCAGGTCTCCCACATTGCAGGTGGATTCTTCACCAGCTGAGCCACAAGGGAAGCTCAGAGTGTGCTGCCTCTATAAATACTCACTGCAAAACCATCAATGAACACTATTTTCACATTTTATCTTTTTTTTCCTAAAAGTAAAAAAAAAAAATTTACTTTTTCCTAAAAGTAAAAGCCCTCTTCAACTTCATTTGATTAGCAAAAACAAATATCAAAGTAGGCCTTCTGTAAAAGCCAAGTAACGTAAAGCAAATTTCTGAAAAGTGGGGGATATCTGTATTTCTTACAGATTAGAGAAATAAATGAGAAAGATAAATTCCACATTCAGGATAGTGGTTTTCTCTGCAGGAAGATGAAAGAAAGGGTGGGAAGGAATGTAAATGACAGGGGAGAAGTACAGATAACGCAGCGCAGCTTTAACAGGTGGCGCTGGTGGTAAAGAACCCGCCTGCCAATGCAGGAGACATAAGGAACACAGGTTCAATCCCTGGCTCAGGAAGATCCCCTGAAAGAGGGCATGGCAACCTACTCCAGTATTCATGCCTGGAGAATCCCATGGACAGAGAAGCCTGGTGGGCTACAGTCCATAGGGTTGCAAAGAGTCAAACATGACCGAAGCAACTTAGCAAGCACAAAATGTTTCAGTTCCTGGGTTGCATTGTAGGAACATGAGTATATAATTATTTATTTTATCTCTATCTCTTCATAGGTCTGGTAAGTTTTAAATTATTTAATTGTTCACTTCTGTCTACTCTATATTATAGGAAATTCAAAGTCATTAAATACATAGGAACACTATCCTTGAGCATTTACATCGTTGTTGCTGTGCAGTCACTCACTCGTGTCTGACTCTGACCCCATGGACTACAGCACGCCAGGCTTTCCTATTCTTCACCATCTCCTGGAGCTTGCTCAAACTCATGCCCATTGAGTTGGTGAAGCCATCCAACCATCTTGTCCTCTGTTGTCCCCTTCTCCTCCTGCCTTCAATCTTTCCCAGCATCAGGTAAAAAATACTGTAACAGATACTTCTGTGTACACTGTCTTACAGAAACTACAAACATCAACACATTTAAGCAAACTAGTGTGGTAGAAAAAAAAAAAAAATCTAGCTCTAAGTTAAGGTAGGCTCAAAACTTGCCTTTGGTGACTTGAGCCCTGTGATTTAGACAATGTCCTTGGCCTTGATGTTTAGTTTCTTAATCTATAAAACCAGAATAACAATACTTACTTCACAGGGCTTGTGATGATTCAATAAAACAACACATTGACCTTATATACAGAAGGCTCTCAACTAACATAAGCTTAACTAGTACCTTCCCCAGAGAAAGCCACAGTGACGCTATGAAGCTCTGCTATCGTCCATACTGGGTAAATGTGAATTTCTATTTGTTTAAATATAATTTGAGGCAGCAATATACTATTTTTTAAAATCATCAGAGCAGAGGTCCCATGTCACCTAAAAGCCTGGAAGGAGAGTTAGATGTGGGGACTGGAGAATAAGTCAGAGGACTATTACTAATGTCATTTAGGAAGAATTAAGTCGATTACTATTTTGCTGATGAGATATCCATGTTCTATCAACAACAGAGTCAGGAGTAGAGATACACTGAATCCAAGTAAATGTAACAGATAAAATGAAGTCACACGAAAAAAATACAGCATCCACTCAGCCTGGAAACAGGATTTGTTTCTTTTTCTCTGAGACCTCCTATCTCAGGAGGATGATAACAAAACAGAGACCCAAGCTTTCTTCTCCTTAAGCTATTTCCCACTTTACCTTTGTAATCCCTCTTTATCTCTGTCCCAAACCCTCCCTCCTTACTTTTGTCTTCCCCACCCCCTCTCAGCTTGTAAGAATTCACCAGCTTTTAATTCTGGATAAAGAATTATTTAAACTTGAAGTACTACAATTATTAGACAATCTCTATGCTAATCAAAGTATAACCTACCAAAAAAAAGAGAAAGAAAAGTAAGGGTAAAACCATGAGTCATAAACTGGTTCATTAAAATAGGTGACCTTTAACTATGCCTCATTGGCATTTTCTCCTCACAAAATATGACCGCTTATATAAGACACCATGAAATTACATACCTGTTATAGCTAGTTTTGCTCTTTGCAAATGGAGCTGCACATATCAGAAATTAGAACAATGTTTTGTATCCAAGTGCATTCTTTTTTAAAGAAACCTAAAAAGTATGTATGAATTTGGGGGTTGAAGTGTGAGGGTAAGAGAATTTACACACACCTTTTTCTTTAAACTTCTTTCATCGAGAGTTAAATGAAACTGATACATTCTTGTTGCTTTGATTTTCATATCAAATGAAAAGGTAAATAAGCTATATCCTGATGGCATTTGTAGCAACAACAAGAAAATCTAATCTTCTTTTCAAAAAGTAAAGTTAAGATAAAATATTTGATATTTTGCAATATTAGTAAAGTTATAGAGAAACAGGCATTCTCAACTGCCATTGGTAGGAGAATTCCCTTTAGAAAGTACTTTGACAATAGTTGTAAATATCAAATTTTAGTTGCACTTACTCTTTGATACAGCATATTCACTTCTAGGAATGTGGGCTACAAATGTACTCACTCACACAAAGGGTATTAGTGAATCAATGTTTCAGTAACTAAAGAAAAGACCCAGCCTATGTATCAATTAATAAGATACTGGCCAAGTAAGTACATTAGTACAGCTGTAACATGGAATACATTTCTGCAGTTAGAAAGAATGAAATAGCTCTCAAATATAATGTATTGAATGATCACAAAGATATATGTTTAAGTGAAACAAGGAACATTAAGAAACAACTTATTTAAAATACACATAAAATGCAGAACTATACATAGAATATTTCTTGAAAAAAAAAACAACAACAACAACTAGTTTTTAACTCTGGGAAGGCTGATTAGAATCAGAAGTAGGAAGTGTATATGATTTCATATTTTATCATATTATGGATTCATTTTTTTTCAGTTAAAAATACTACTATTGGTGTTCAGAAGGGCAATATATATATACAATATTGATTCTATTTGCCTACCTGAATTTGAAACAAAATAACACAAATGGAAAATTTGGCATTAGGGTTATAGACAAACTGTCTTGCTATCATCCTACCCCTGAAATAGGTATACTACACCATTCAATCATAGACAACACTGGAGAACCATAGGTCTCCTCGCAGGAGCCTGAGAATAAAGGTCTGTGCTGTATGGATAGTGAAACTGAAATAGAAAAAGATCCCAATGGAAACTAAGCAAAATGTGTTTAGTTCTTTATCCTAACTGCTTATCAAAGAAGTCACTCTTCCTATCTACAGTTAGTTTCCTCACATATGAACTCTCACTCATTTTTGCTGGGAATACCAAATGGTACAGCAACTTTGGAACACAGTTTGGCAGTTTCTTACAAAATGAAGCATACTCTTTGTATACAATGCAGCAGTTGCACTCCTTCATTTTTACCCAAATGGATTAAAAATTTATGATTACACAAAAATCTGCACATGATTGTTTATCTCAGCTTTGTTAATAATTGTCCAAACTTGGAAGCAACCAAGATGTCCTTCAGTAGGTGGGTAGATAAGTAAACTGTGGTATATCCAGACAATGGAATGTTATTCAGCACTAAAAAAAGAAATGAGTTATCAAGCCATGAAAAGAACAGAGGGATCTTAAATGCACATTACAAAAAGTTAAAGAAGCCAGTCTGAAAAAGTAACATACTGTATGATTCCAACTCTATGATGGTCTCAAAAAAACAGTACAAAGATTAGTGGTTCCCAGGGGTTAGAAGTGGAGAAGGCAATGGCAGCCCACTCCAGTAATCTTGCCTGGAAAATCCCATGGATGGAGGAGCCTGGTAGGCTGCAGTCCATGGTGTCGCAAAGAGTCGGACACGACTGAAGTGACTTAGCAGCAGCAGCAACAGCAGGGGTTAGAAGAGAGTAAGGGATGAATAAATAGAGCATAGAAAATTTTTAGGGCAGAGAAACTATTCTCTATGCTACTAAAATGATGGAAATGTTATTACATAGTTGTCAAAACCCACAGCTTGTACAGTGTCAAGAGTGAATTCTGGACTTCCCTGGTGGGGCAGTGGTTAAGTATTCACCTGCCAATGCAGAGGACATGGGTTCAGTCCTTGGTCTAGGAAGATCCCCTATGCCACAACTACTGAAGCCCACAGGTCTAGAGCCCATGCTCCACAACAAGAGAAGCCACCGCAACGGGAAGCCTGCACACAATGAACAGTAGCCGAGCTTGCTGCAAGTAGAAAAAGACCAGGTAAAGCCGCAAAGACCCAGCAGTCAGAAATAAATATATTTTTAAAAAGTGAATTCTAATGTAAACTATGGACTTTGGGTAATCATCATTTGTCAAGGTAAGCTCATCAACTGTAATAAAGGTGCCATTCTGGTGAGGGATGTCGATGGTGGGGAAGGCTGTGCATGCGTGGCGGCAAAGGTATATAGGAACTCTGTACTTTTCAATCAATTTGGCTGTGACTCTAAAACTCTCCTAAAAAATACAATTTATTAACAATAAAAAACAAAATGTTTTCTCCATTATTATCTACCTAGCTACATACAATATTTTAAAAGTAAAATTAAGACAGTAATCTTTTACCTATTGATGTTTATGACTATTTTATGTTTCTTTTAAATCTAGTACAAAGGTAAATTTCTTAATGAACATTAAAAGGAACTATTCATGGTAATTCAGTAAATAATGTGTAGAAAAAGTTAAGGAAAAGTGGCATGAGGACAATAGAGTTTTGCAGTGACTATTACACTTTTATATCATTGCTTCAACCTTAGATTGCCTGAAAATTGATTGAAATCTTTCAGCAGTGAAACAGTTTTAGACTATTCATTTCTTGAGTTTCTTGATTTGATATTAAGGCTTCCTGCATGTCATCAACTTTCAAGTAAAAGGAAAAAATTGCAGTCATGATATCAAAAACTATTCACCTTGCTTTAGGTTCATTTATGAACAAAACAAACATTTTTTTAAAAAACAACTCACAATATAACTACAGAAGTTAAATTACCGAGGGCTTTGTTTTGGTGAAGGATAGTATAGGGGAAGCATTACCGTTTAGATCTTTGCATGAGATTGGTTTAACTTGACTAAGACTGTAAAATAAACTTTTGTATTTATTGCTTATTCCAAGGCTTTCTGACCCTGAAATAGCAGAGAAAACTACTGACTTGGAAACATTACTGTTTACAACTCACCACCCCGAGAACCAGAGGGATTTACAAGGTTAGGATGACAGGTGTGTCATGTATTTGCATCAAGTTTGAAATGTTAGCAGCATATCATACACATGGCCAGCATATTTGTTTTGCAATATTCCTCTCAGTTCCTCCTGTCAAGCACAGGAAGTACAGGCAATGTGACTCTCAGATACAGGTGGTAAAAGAGCTTTCCTTTTCCAGCTCCTCTGCTCAGTGACCATGAATCCACACCTCTAGAATGCAGTGAGACTCTAAAACCTTCAGTGTTTCAGTAAGCTCAGCATACTTTTTGCTTCTCCATTTATTAAAACCAGTGACCACATTCAGGGATGAACACAGCATAGGTCCATTTTTTTTTTTCTTTTGGCCACCTATGTGGTAAGATTTAAAGGGTTCCATATTTTCAGCTTGTTTAACATCTCCTAAATCTCTTCACCCCTATATATTGATTAAGAGGAATACATTATATTTTTATAAGCTAGCACCTAAATCCTTTAGGTTAGCTGGCCTAGATAATATGAGTTAAGAGGGCCTTAAAAACATTGGGCAGAGGTCAGATACATTTTTGATTGGAGAGAAAGGGAAAATTCTGGAATATAAAATGCCATTCTGCAGTATATCTGCAGTCTCAATAACAGCAAGCACGAAAGTTGTTCTCTTCCTTGTCCTATTAATAGTTAAGGAGAACAAAGAGAAGATGCTAAACGTGGGTAAAGAAATCATTAAAAGAAAAAAACAAAACACATGTTTTCCTTCTATTACAGTTTTGCTAAGTTTTGTAAGGGTCACTCAATGCAATGTCATTGCGATAATTCTTCAGATTACTGATTTTCCAAAGCATTGTTGAGACTGAGAAGAGTGCTATGACTCCTCAGAGTAGTGATATTGTGTGGAAGTTCTTAAAAAACAAAGAAATTAATTATTTATAAATGCGAATATTTAGCTGCAATTTCTCCTGATGAAAAAGCTGTCAGAGGCTCCTTTTTTTCTATGATAATCAGCCTGAACTCTTTTCTTGGCTTCCAGATACTCATAATTTTGCCCAAAATTTGTTTTCTATGGTTCTTCAACCTAAATCTTTCCTTCACATATGCCTGCATGAGCATCCCGCTGTGCTCAGTTTCCCTATTTCAGAACATCTTCTTTTTCTCTACTTTTCTAAAAATTTCAAAAACTAGTTTAAGACCACCTCTATAAAGCTTCTCATATCAATTTAATTTTTAAATAAATTCCTATAGCATTCAATCTGATCAAATAACTCAGCTATATAATTATAGTGGTTAGCAGTGGTTCTACAAATATGGAAACTGTTAACAATTGGTGAATCTAGATAATGGATGTGTGTGTGTGTGTGTGTGTGTGTGTGTGTTTATTGGGCTATTCTTGGCACTTGCTCACAAACTGAAAATTTTTTCAAACATTTAGGGAAGAAATGTCTTGTGACTGACAGCCTATTTTCAAATGCTAGTTCCCCAATCTACCAGCTGTGTGTCCTTGCACAAGGCCTGTCTTTGACTCAGTTTCTATTGTAAAACAACAATTAAAAAATGGTGTTTACCCCATGGGGTTGTTGTGATAATTACATGAGATAACGGCTATTAAAAGTTTATCTTAGTAATTGCAAGATAAGTTTGTTATTTACAATGTGTGCAATGCAGTACAACCCAGAGGTTAAGAATCCACTCTCCGCAATCAGATCCCTAAGTTCATGTCCTGACTCCACCACTCACTGCCTATGTGTGAGCACAAATGTCGGACTTTCTGAGTTTTGGTTCCTCTTCTCCTTTAAAAAAATTTTGATGAGGATTATAAAGGTAATATAGAAAGAATTTTACACAGTATTTGCAGGTGTGTGTGTGTGCTTAGTCGTGTCTGACTCAGCCACCTCATGGACAGCAGCCCGCCAAGCTCCTCTATCCATGGAATTTTCCAGGTAAGAATATCAGGGTGGGTTGCCATTTCCTACACCAGGAATCTTCCTGACCCAGGGAGTGAACCTGTGTCTCTTGGTCTCCTGCCCTGGCAGGTGGATTCTTTACCACTGCACCACCTGGGAAGCCCTATTTGGCAGATATGTAATCCAAAAATTTGTCTCTTTGATCTTATAGCATTTTTGATAGTAACGTGAACAATTTTTACCATAACAAATTCTACATTTCTTAAAGTCAAAGATCCCTTCTTATACTTCTAAACTTGCCACATGATCAAGCAAAAGACTGAGCATGTAACAATTATCTGATATGTATTAGTTACCTTACAACCTGGCTGAATACATTTCCCTTATCATAGACAGGAGACCTAGAAGGCATCTGATAATCATGTGAAGAAAGAGACGGGTTGGGGAGGAAAAATTCACTCATATTCTTAATCAGCATGATGAGTAACTTGCTCAAAGATTATGTTATTAAATATTTATTACAGCAAATTGAATAATTTTTAAGGAAATAACCCTGGGGAAAAACAAAAGGAAGAGAAAAACAGAACAATACACAGGCTGGGGGAAGAAAGATGCCAAGGATGTCCCTGGACCAAGAATGGCAAGTAGTTCTGTTCCATGTGCCAACTATGATGGAAGGTAGCTGCCTGGCTTTAGGGATGAAAGAGATTTGGGACTTATTATGAAATGAAACAAGTACTCATACTCATGAGTATTAATTAAGGTAACATTATCTATTCTAACAGATACACTTCGGATTTTCAGGGGCTCGGTGCAGTTAAGTTTGTTTACTGCCACGGTAAAGTCTTGAAATGGATGTTCCTACTTAGAGGGATGAAGCTCTCTGCTCCATGAAGCCACTGAAGGGTCCAGATGAACGGAGACTCATCCACCTTCAAAATGTTTCTTCTACAGCTCCCCTGGGTATTACCTTCATTCTAACTCATCAAAGGGGGAAAAATCATGGAGGCTCACAGATAGGTAGTTTTATTGTGGTAAGAATGAAGGTAAAGTACATCACTTTTCTATGCATTTCATTAGCTCTTGACTTTAGTCACATAGTTATAACTAAGCATAGCTAAGAGCAAAGACACCTGGGAAATCCAATCTAACTGGTCCAAGAAAGGGATCAGCTAGCCATGCTTGACACAACAGGGCCAATCAAAGATACCTGCATGAAGTAGGGAGCTCACTTGTGAGGACATATTGGCTGATGCTGAGCCACACAAAAGAACACAAAAGGATATCACAGAACTCAAAGTTGGGTCTTTTGTGCTTCATGTATGGGGATTAAAGACTTGAGAAATCTGGAGAATCTGAGGGCATCTGGCTTCTGAGGTTTAGAGTGAAGCAGAGGGAGTCTGAGAAGATTAGTGGCAGATGAGTATCCTTTGCAGGGAGAGTATCTTCAGCACTGTAAATCGTTCCAGGAGGAAGTATGAGTAACAGCAAAGCAAAACAAAAACAAAAACAAAAAACTTCTCAGAACTGACTTTAGGCCCAAGAGATGTAGGAAAGTAAAATGTAAAGGTTTCATTCTAGGTTAGGAATGGAAAGGAAAAAGAATAAGATTGGGTACTGGTCTAGTACACCACTTTTCGTTTGTCTGTTTCTCTTAGTTACCCACTATAGAACTCTTTACCTTGGCTGAAGGTTCATAAATCAGCCTCAAATAAAGTCTAAAACATCACTAACTCTGTAATATTGCTAACCCCTCCATAAAATTAATGTATCTTTATAGAGGCTTACTGTTAAAAGAATAAGTTTCATCCGTTTTTGGCATGCCCAACCAGGCCAATGAAACATTATTTCCTATTCTTGGAAATTTTGGGAAAATAGCTCATGATTCTGATTCACTTTCTCCTCCCAAAGGAAAAAACATTACTTGTCTCATTAGTAAGGGTAGAAACCAAACCGAACCGAAAGTCTCTCAGTCGTGTCCGACTCTTTGAGACCCGTGGACTGTAGCTCACCAGGCTCCTCTGTCCATGGGATTCTCCAGGCAAGAATACTGGAGTGGGTTGCCATTTCCTTCTCCAAGGGTAGAAAAAGGGCCTGCAAACACATGACCTTGGGCTTCAGGATCTTGTTTGGGTTACTGTGTTCTTAGAATTCCCAACCTTGGGAGCATAAAATAGGGGTAGGGACAGGAAAACCTGTGGCTCTGACTGTGACTTGGTCAGTTATTTAATTCTGAGAGATATGTATAAGGAAGTCATATATGGTCATATTTTCAACCTACCTTTGCTAATTCAATTCTACCATCAATAAAGATTGCATTTTTATATTTATTTGTCTGAATCTTGTGCATTATTTCTCAAATAATTCTTAAACACACAGGGAGAGGGTATCATTTACTGGCTACCAATCCCCAAAATTACCAATATTGCTATTTCTTCTAATTGTATACTGTCCTACTGCTATAAAGGCTCCAAATAATAATAAGAATAAAATAATAATAATCCAAACATCTGCAATTTTACAACTCGCCTCACATGTTCTCTGAGAAATGTATAGGGAATATGAAAAAAAGCAGAGTATTGAATATTTCATTTCTGTGAGATATAGAAGCTTGATTTCCCTATAGACCTAATTTCTTTCAAACACAGAATATTAGTGCTAGCGTTGAAGTGGCAGGGAGATGTACTCAAGTTTAGAAAGCCATGGTCTACTCAGTGAACATTCCTGGGTAGTTTACCTCTTCCCTCTTCTGCATACCAAACGAGAGAGTTTTTGATGAAGTATATATTTCAACTTGAATGTTCAGTCCCTAGAACACAACTTGACACTTGACCTACTTCATTGGGGCTCTCATCATGGTTGGAAAACAAGAAATAGTAATAAAGTCATAAGGATGAATAAGATGTCTGTGCCAAATAGTCCAACTTGTTTGCGGCTAAAGACAAACAGCAATTTCACTGATAAAACCATGTAGATAGAGAAATTTGCTGCTCAGATTAACTCTACTTATTCAGTCCTTTATACATTTGGTAAACACTGATCCTAGTTTACAACACAAGAGTTAACTGATCTTCCTTAAAGTAATCTGTGGAGGAAAAGAAAATCCTCCCCAATTCTGTGAACCAGCATTTCCATCAATCAAGAATTCCTTTAATATCTTTGCTTTACTTCTCCTCATTCACCTGTAAATGATCTCAGGCTCCTCTTCATAGGCAGAACAAATAGCACTATCTAAGAGCTTCCAGTCTGTACTGAGAATAAACCTGGTCACTATTCCAGTTTGACCTAAAAGAGAAACATGTTTTTGTGTGTGTGTGTGTGTGTGTGTGTGTGTGTGTGTTGGTGATGGTAGGGGTCTTTCCACAAGGAATCCAGTCCTCTGCTCTCCAAAGGGAGGGGAGCAGGGAAAGTCTCCTGTTCACAAAATCTCCTGTTATTTCTGAGTATCCACACCCATCGCAAAGATTCTAAAGAAAGCCTATTATGCTTCTTTGGCTATTGCTTTTCCCAATCCTCCAGAATTTATTTTAAAAATAATTAAACCTAATTAAAACCATCTACTTTACTGCCAGAGTGGCCCTTCAATGCCCTGGAAAGACAGAGATTGCTCAGAGAGGGGCTGGGAAACAGGAGGAAACACAGAGCTCTGCAGCTTTTCATATGCGAGAAAATAAGCAGGAAGAGAGGTTAATGTTATTGAAAAAAAACAGGAGAGTGAAGACAGGTGTTGGGACCCGAGGCAAGATTTGAGACTGTGGGAGATGATGTGCCTGGAATGAGGGTGCAGGCGCATCTCGGAAGATTCAGCTAGCAGCCCTGACCTATTTGCTCCACAGGAGTGGCCGCATTATTACTTGCAGTTTAGTGTGTCAGCCTCCATGCTTACTGGACCCTGGATGCTGAAGGGTACGAGCTCCGTGGCAAACATGGCTTGCTTAGATTGGTGGTTTAATTTTCCTGCTTCTCTCTAGAGAGTCTGTTTCTATACTGTAGCATATTTATTATGAATATTAAGTGATAAAACTAGCTGTATTTGAGAAAAGAGTCATGCCCACTGAAAACTTCATGTTAATTAGCTGCAGATAAAGCCCAAGTATCCCTAGAAAACCTAATGCTTTACGTTCCAAATCTATGAGCTGTTAGGTTTCCGTTTCCCCATCACCCCAGAGCCACGGGGTGAAGATGTTTCCCTGTTAATGTGTGTAATAATATTTTCAAAGAGGTTCTTCATGCCAGTTTGTTCCTCAATTTAAAAACATTTAGAAATGTTCTAGCTTTAACAAGGAAATAGAAGACACAGGGGCACATGTATCATGAAACTGTATGGAGGCACCGAATTTCATTTTAATCAATAATTTTGACATTTCACCTCCTGAACAAAGCTCTGATGTCAGCTCATTAATAAAATCATCCCTGTGATTTGTTGATGTTGTTCAGTCACTAAGTCGTGTCCAATTCTTTGCAAACCCCATGGACTGCAATGCGCCAGGTTTCCCTGTCCTTCTCTGTCTCCCAGAGTTTGCATAAACTCATGTCCATTGAGTCAGTGATGCCTTCCATCCATCTCATCCTCTGTGATTAAGCTCAATTATGAGAGCCCCAAAGATCAAAAGTAAGATAGCAAAGGATGTGATATGAGCATGTGTGTGCTGGGGATACAGGCAGTACAGAAGAGGCAACGGGGAGGGGTAAGATTGGAAGGGCAGAGAGAGACGTGTGTAGGAAAATACACCCCAAGACATATTACTTTTGAGCAACAGTAGACATAGAAATACTTAAAAAAGAATTTCACTAACAAGATTTCCCACTTTAGAACATTTCTCTCTGGAATGTAATACCCTTAATTTAGAGAAGGTAAGAGTATTATAAGAGAGGCTGCACAATTGGAAAGTAAAAAGGGTAAAATCTAGAAAAAATATAAATCAAAACTGTAAAAAAAAATTCTAATTTATGTGTCAGCTCTTTCAGAATTCCAGAGACATGGTTAATATTTCTCCATTCACAAAAGTGTTCAGCAGAAAGTGTTCAGCAAGACCTACTTTAGAAACTCAGATCTGGATCTCTCTAGCTATTAGGTGCTAAGTTATAAAAGAGTAATTCTTGGAGTTATTCAGCTCTAAATCTGAAAACTCAATACACTGCACATACTATCCTGGTAAGTAAATTTCTAAAAGTGACTAGCCCCTGTTGCTACCATCGTGACGATCTGATACATAAAGGCATACTCAAATAGTCCTCTTTGCATTCATGTTGCCCATAGGCAACTGGGTCTCATTGGTTGTTTGGATGGTTAATTATTTTGTGGTTGTTCTTAGGTTGCCCTCCCCCTGTTCTGTTTTGTGATATGAAAATAAACATAATTTAATCCAAATTGGGAAAGGAGTACGTGAAGGCTGTATATTGTCACACTGCTTATTTAACTTACATGCAGAATACATCATGCAAAATGCTGGGCTGGATGAAGCACAAGCTGAAATCAAGATTGCCAGGAGAAATATCAATAACCTCAGATAAGCAGATGACAAGACCCTTATGACAGAAAGTGAAGAAGAACTAAAGAGCCTCTAGATAAAGTGAAAGAAGAGAGTGAAAAACTTGGCTTAAAACTCAACATTCAGAAAACTAAGATCATGGCATTTGGTCCCATCACTTCATGGCAAATTGATGGGGAAACAATGGAAACAGTGAGTGACTATTTTTGGGGGCTCCAAAATTACAACAGATGGTAATTGCAGCCATGAAATTAAAAGATGCTTGCTCCTTGGAGAAAAGCTATGATCAATCTAGACAGCATATTAAAAAGCAGAGACATTACCAACAAATGTCCTTCTAGTCAAAGCTATGGGTTTTCCAGTAGTCATGTATGCATGTGAGAGTTGTCCTATAAAGAAAGCTGAGTGCCGAAGAATTGATGTTTTTGAACTGTGGAGTTGCAGAAGACTCTTGAGAGTCCCTTGGACTGCAAGGAGATCCAACCAGTCCCTCCTAAAGGAAATCAATCCTGAATATCCATTGGAAGGACTGATGCTGAAGCTGAAACTTCAATACTTTGGCCACCTGATGTGAAGAATGGACTCATTGGAAAAGACCCTGATGCTGGGAAAGATTGTAGGCGGGAGGAGCAAGGAATGACAGAGGATGAGATGGTTGTATGGCATCATCAACGTGATGGACATGCATTTGAGTAGGCTCCTGGAGTTGGTGATGGACAGGGAAGCCTGGCGTGCAGCAGTCCATGGGTTTGCAAAGAGTCAGACACAACTGAGCGACTGAACTAAACTGAACTGAAATGTCTACTGAGGTCTGTCTGTGAGAACAAATGAAATTACACTACTAGAAAAACTGAATATCTACCTCTTGTTGAAAAGCCAGATCCTCTCTAATATCCTTGCCAAACTCATGGTTTCACGTGTGTTGCATCCTGGGGCTCTCTTCCTTGCCCAAAGGTTGTTAGGCATCAACTTTCCTTTAATCCCAGCTGTGTCAGCAGGCCAGTTCTTTCAACTTGGCAATAGAGTCCTGTGATCCTAGTCTTAAGAGTCCCTTTCAACCCAGTTCAGTCGCTTAGTCGTGTCTGACTCTTTGCGACCCCATGGATGCAGCACCAGGCTTCCCTGTCCATCACCAACTCCCAGAATTCACTCAGACTCATATCCATCAAGTCAGTGATGCCATCCAGCCATCTTATCCTCTGTCGTCTCCTTCTCCTCCTGCTTCCAATCTTTCCCAGCATCGGGGTCTTTTCAAGTGAGTCAGCCCTTCGCATCAGGTAGTCAAAGTATGAGAGTTTCAGCTTCAACATCAGTCCCTCCAATGAACACTCAGGACTGGTCTCCTTCAGAATGGACTGGTTGGATCTCCTTGCAGTCCAAGGGACTCTCAAGAGTCTTCTCCAACACCACAGTTCAAAAGCATCAATTCTTTGGCACTCAGCTTTCTTTATAGTCCAACTCTCACATCCATACATGACCACTGGAGAAACCACAGCTTTGACTATATGGATGTTTGTCGGCAAAGTAATGTCTCTGCTTTTTAATATGCTATCTAAGTTGGTCATAGCTTTTCTTTCAAGGGTCAAGAGTCTTTTAATTTCATGGCTGCAATCACCATACGTGATGTTGGGGCCCCCAAAAATAGTCTCTCACAGTTTCCACTGTTTCCCCATCAATTTGCCATGAAGTGATGGGACCAGATGCCATGATTTTAGTTTTCTGAATGTTGAGTTTTAAGCCAACTTTTTCACTCTCCTCTTTCACTTTCATCAAGAGACTCTAGGTTCTTCTTCACTTTCTGCCATAAGGGTGGTATCATCTGCATATCTGAGGATATTGAAATTTTTCCCAGCAATCTTGATTTCAGGTTGTGCTTCATCGAGCCTGGTTCTAACTGTTGTTTCTTGTCCTCCATACACATTTCTCAGGAGGCAGGTCAGGTGGTCTGCTATTCCCATCTCTTTCAGAATTTTCCACATTTTGTTGTGATTCACACAGTTAACAGCTTTGGTGTAGTCAATAAAGCAGAAAAATATGTTTTTTTGGAACTCTCTTGCTTTTTCTATGATCCAACAGATGTTGGCAATTTGATCTCTGGTTTCTCTGCCTTTTCTAAATCCAGCTTAAACATCTGAAGTTCATGGTTCACATACTGTTCAAGCTTGAGTTGGAGAATTTTAAGCATTACTTTGCTAGTGTATAAGATGAGTGCAATCATGCAGTAGTTTGAACATTCTTTGACATTGCCTTTCTTTGGGATTGGAACAAAAATTGACCTTTTCCAGTCCTGTGGCCACTGCTGAGTTTTCCAAATTTGCTGGCATATTGAGTGCAGCACTTTCACAGCATCATCTTTTAGGATTTGAAATGGCTCAACTGGAATTCCATCACCTCCACTAGCTTTGTTTGTAGTGATGCTTTCTAAGGCCCACTTGACTTCACATTTCAGTATGTCTGGCTCTGGGTAAGTGACGGAATTGTGGTTATCTGGGTCATGAAGATGTCTTTTCTATAGCTCTTCTGTGTATTCTTGCCACTTCTTATTAATATCTTCTGCTCCTGTTAGGTCCATACCATTTCTGTCCTTGATTGTGCCCATCTTTGCATGAGATGTTCCCTTGGTATCTCTAATTTTCCTGAAGAGATCTCTAGTCTTTCCCACTCTGTTGTTTTCCTCTATTTCTTTGCATTGCTCACTGAGGAAGGCTTTCTTATCTTCCTTGCTATTCTTTGGAACTCTGCATTCAAATGGGTATATCTTTCCTTTTCTCTGTTGCTTTTAGCTTCTCTTCTTTTCTCAGCTATCTGTAAGGACTCTTTAGACAACCATGTTGCCTTTTTGCATTTCTTTTTCTTGGAGATGGTCTTGATACTGCCTAGTACAGTGTCACAAACCTCTGTCCATAGTTCTTCACGTACTCCTTTGGGTCAGGCTATATCGCCATGCCCGCCTCAGTGGCACTGCTCCTTATTAGTAACCCCTGGCACTCCTTACTTCCCCATCTACCTATTATTGAAATTCCCATGTCCAAGATATGAGCAGCTCTGACCTGGAATGGCACATCAGCAAACCAAAACTTAGATAATTTTTGTCACCTTGAAAATGGGCAGTTGACCAGAAATTCAGATATATTCAGGCAGTCAATCCGCATACACCAAGCCAACTCTGGACCTGCTCACCTCAAATGAGGCTTGACAATGTGGCCTCAGCCAGTCAGATATTTTCCATTTGTCTCTTACTTTAGACTTTATCCTATATAAGTGTCTTACTTTCCATCCATTTTGCAGTTCTCTGAGACTGTCCACTTCATGAAGTATTGAAGTTTGTATCACCTAAATTTTCTTCTTTAACCATTTTTTAACAGCATGAAAGACAACTCTTTTCACACTTGACTGGAGGCCCAGATATAGGAAGAGAGAAGTTCACACAGGGATTATTTCATAGAAGCAACTAGAGATGACTGGAGAAGCCACAATACCAGGCCCTTGGCTGTGAAGCTCCTTAAAGGCTGCTTCCTTGCTTGTCCAGTGAGGGAAGAACTTCTTATACCCAAGAGTCTTCAAATTTGGCTAGAATCCCTAGAGATAAGACATCCTAGGCAGATGAAGCTTTCCCCTCTTTTCCTTATGAGGAAATGTTCATTTCTGGTCTCAAAATCAACAGAGAGACTGACTGGAAAAATTCATCATGTAAGAACAGGCTCAATAAAACATCCACAGGTCAGAATCCAGCCATCGTACCGCCAGGTGATTCCATACAGAAGATGGAGACTCAAGAGAAGCTGCTTCTTTTTATGCCTTGCTTCCAGATTACTAAAAAACATTGATAGGTTCTTCAGTTTTTAAAGTCTCACAGGTCTGGGCTTGCAGTCTTGAGCATATCACCTATGCATGCTAAGTTGCTTCAGTCATGTCAGACTCTTTCAGGGGGGTTTATGTTCCTTTGGTGAATAGGATTCCTGCATATCTTTGTCAAAGTCTCAGGATCTCAGAGTCTCATTGCCTCCATGAAGCTGCTCAATATAAGACTCAAGACAGTTCCACAAGGACAAACAGCAGTTTGCAGGCATCTAAATCCATACTTAGAAACTTTTATTTTAGATGAAGCAGCTTGCAGAAATGCAATTCAGTTTACCACACAGATGACCTTTTCCAAGATCACCGAGAACGGTTTAGCTCCCTACATCTACAGCTTCTCAAACACCCCGCTTTCTAATTATGACCTGTGATTTAGATCTGTGTAACTGAAAGGCCCATGTGATGATTTTCCTCAAAACAGAGAAATGTTCTACATCAACACTGTGTTCAATCTCAACTTCTAGCGAAACAGAAAAGCTGCTTACAGTTTTGACGTGACTTTCTCCAAGTTCTGTCAGTTCTATCAATATTGCCAATAGTTTGGGACCAAATTCAAGTTCAAGTTCAAAGTACCATTTGCTTTTCCATAGTCCCTTCAGCAATTTCTGCAAGAAGCTATCTCAATAATAAGAACTCGGCCCAGAGGTGATGGCCAGGGGGTCATTCTCATACTTTTTTAAGAAATCGCTTCCTTTTCTCTACATAGTCAGCAAACAACCTTTCTAGAAAGCACTCAATTAGATGTCAGTTGAGTAATAATAATAGTAAACACCACTGTTCCAAGTGTGCCACATATGTGACTTAGTCATCAGCTCTACTGCATTTGGACTACACGCTCATACACATACATGTGCAAACACACACATACACACAAACATGCATACACACAAATCCTGAGTGACTGCCCACTTTATAGGCCACAGAGATTAACCTGACTCCAGATTTGATCTCTTAATCACTCCACTCCACTGCCTCATGAGATGGGCTATCATGCTACTTTTCATAAGTTCCCAATTTAAAAAGCTGACCAAATTGACTTGGAGTATTCCAGCCAATATCCTGCTTCATTTAGTTTCTGCATACAATTTCAGAGCCATGCCAACACAGGTTTGCAGCACACCATTGTAGGAGGGAGATGAATACTTCAGTGCCCACCTCATGGGTATTATTATAGCCAATCACCTGCAACAAGCATTTGTGGAGTTCTTACTGTGTTCCAGGTATTGAGCTGACTGCATATGATGAACTGCATATCATTCAGTTTTTCAGAAGTCCATGGAATAGGTGCTTTATTCTTCTCTATTTTGCAGAATAGGAAGCTGAGTCTGTAAAAGGTTAAGTAATTTGCTGACTGGCTACTGAATTTGAGAACAAAATATCTGAACTAAGCAGTTAGATTTCAGATTCAATGCTTTTGACTGCTATGCTGCCCCACCTCCTCAGTGTTACTTTGTTATTCTGAGACAATGGGATGTGATGTGAATCATCATGGTGTAGTGAGGCCATTCAAATTATTCTAAAAAATGAAAATTCACTTTCTCTTATGCCTGAAACATGGCCTCAGATTTTTCCCTTGTGATTTATTTTCATACTACTTAATACATCATACCTAAACTTCAGAAGCTAGTTTTATAGAGAAGAAAAAGCAAGACACTTGGAGTTAGGTTATCTGAGGTATGGAGCTCTGTTATTAGTTTTTCCATTTGTTTATTCATCTCACAAAACCTGAGATTGTATTCATTACCTCCTCGGTGCAAGCCCCAATTTACATGCATGCAGGCAGTCTGGTATGAAAACTGTTGTTCTTTGTTGTATAATTACTTTGACCTGGGATTCAATAAATAGAAACATGTTTATAAGACTGTGATGCTAATTTACATGAAACTGGAAAACTTCCAATGCTAAAAAATTAACAAAGGACGTATGACATCAAGAATAGCTGGAGGAGTCAAAATAATCTCAATACTGTTATTATGTTTATATACTTTTATTTTCTCTAGGTTTTCTTACCTGAAGAATTCAAAAGACTTTTTTATGTACCAGCGCATTACAGTCTGAGGGGCTCTAACATAGGTAATAGAGTTGTGCAATAGAAAATGCTGTGTACGGTGAAATAGCCCGGCACAGTGAGAAGAACACCAGCTTCGGAGGCAAGACATTTGGGTGACATTTACGGAAAGCAAGCATATCAAAATCTTCCAGTTATTTTTGTCACAACAGGATTGCAGTGCTTGGTTTGCTTGTCTAAAGTGGCTGCAAGAAGGCAGTGAGAACAAACCACCGGTTTCAAAGAACCACTTCTTCCAAATGGTTTATTGACATACACATTTTCCACACCTGATGCTGCCTCCCTGGGATCCATAGGGTCAGCACAATCACTCATTAGGACATATTTCAGTCACCTAATGACTGGAATGGATGTGAAACTATGCCTACTTATGATCTCTCTTCTTTCTAACTAGCTGGGTGCTCAGTATGTGGATTTTAAGCTTGGGAAATACATGCATAAAGTTACACATGCACAAATGCATAACGTACCTGGACTGGTTCAAGGCTCATACACTACTGGTGGGCTGTAAATTGATACAACCACTTTGAGAGTCTGTTCACCAATATCAGCTAAGGCTGGATATTTGTATGCCCTACACCCAGCAATTCCACCCCTAGGAATATGCCCCTCAAAATGTGTACATATTTTCACAATAGTACACATACAAAAATTTCAGAGCACTAATTTTAATAATCAAAAACTGAAAAATATTCAAGTGACTTTTAATAGCCGAATGAATAAATGAAGGGAACACTAAACAAGAAAAAATCATAAACTGCTGCTACATAGCAACACAGAAGAATCATAAAACTGTAAAGGTGAATAAAAGAGGGCAGATACAATAACCACATACTCTATGATTCAATTTCCATAAAATTTGACAATAGGCAGATCTAACCTGGAATTAGAATTCACAATAATGGCTGTCTATAGTGAGAAAGAAGAACTAGACTAGGCCATGAGAGAGCTTCTTGAGTATCAGCAATGCTCTATTTCCTGAGCTGGCTACTATATTACACAGATGCAATAACTTTGTGAGAATTTATTGAGATGTACACTTAGGACTGTGGACAAAGGTCCATTTAGTCAAAGCTATGATCTTTCCAGTAGTCATGTACAGATTTGAGAGTTGGACCATAAAGAAGGTTGAGCACCGAAGAATTGATGCCTTCAAACTGTGGTACTAGAGAAGTCTTGAGAGTCCCTTGGACAGCAAGGAGATCAAACCAGTCAATCCTAAAGGAAATCAACTCTATGTATTCATTGGACAGACTGATGCTGAAGCTGAAGCTACAATACTTTGGCCACCTGATGCAAACAGCCAACTCACTGGAAAAGACCCTGATGCTGGGAAAGACAGGGCAGAAGGAGAAGGGGATGACAGAGGATGAGATGGTTGGATGGCATCACCGACTCAACACACATGAGTTTGAGTAAACTCTGAAAGATGGTAAAAGACAGGGAAGCCTGGAGTGCTTCAGTCCATGAGGTCACAAAGAGTTGGACATGACTTAGCAACTGAACAACACCACCACTTAGGACTTTTGCACTTTCCCGTTTATATACTATACTTCAAAATAAATCTATATTAAAATTATTCTATATTTGTATTTATAAAAATTCTATACTTTTTTTTCTCAGATTACCTTATAGAAGGATTTCTTAATAAGAGTACTATTGAAATCTAGAGCCTGGATAATTCTTTGTTGTGGAGGCTGTCCTGTGCATTGTAGGATGTTTAGTAGCATCCTTGCCTGTAACACTACCCCCACACAACCCTCCTAACCCTCATAATAAGCTGCGTCTCTTATATCTTCCCTGGTGGCTCAGAGGTAAAGCGTCTGCCTGCAATGTGGGAAACCTGGGTTCGATCCCTGGGTCAGCAATATCCCCTGGAGAAGGAAATGGCAACCCATTCCAGTATTCTTGCCTGGAGAATGCCATGGACAGAGGAGCCTGGTGGGCTACAGTCCACGGGGTCGCAAAGAGTCGGACACGACTGAGCGACTTAACTCTTTCTTTCTTATATCTCCTGCATGGGCAGGCAGGTTCTTTACCACTGCGCCACCTGGAAAGCCCCAAAAACCATCTCCAGACTTTGCTAAATGTTCCCTGAAAAGCAAAGCTGTCCACAGTTAAGAACCCATAGCTTTAAAGTAACAAAAGTGTCACATTTTATCAAGGTTACTGATAAGTTATGCCATCCACATTGTTTTCCTGACCATTAGTGAAATGCCAAGAAGAACTGTCAAATGGGGATCAGCCTGAATATTAAAAGAAAGAGTCATTTGCATCTCAGAGACAGAATTATTCACGTTACATGTTGTGCAAATGGAAATAGGGACAAGGAAAATTCTTAAAACTACGTCAATATTCTTCTCTGAAAAAAACTATGTGATAATAGACAATAATAAGCCCTATCTGGACATGACTCAAATTCCTTAATTTGAAAAGATGAATACTGGAAGGGAAGGTGGACAGTAGAGCAGATGTGGAACACTCCTTAGGCTCTCTTTGGTCTCTACAGTGTGTGAGGAGGCATAGAGGTCAACGGACCACACTAAACAAAAAGTTATGGCAGAAATTCTTCCTAACACGGTGGATCATCTCTTATATGACAAAAAGCTGAAACCAAAACAGGTCCCATCATTCCAATCTTAAGAAGTAAGAATGCAAGGACACGGTTTCCCTGCCAGAACTGCTCTTGGGCCCACATCTCTCAGTCCTCAGTAAAGTTCTCTATCACTGATTAGATCTTTAACTTAAGATGCCAGAGGACAGTCTGTAAGAGCATTATCTAGGAGAAATACAATGTAACTGCAAATTATACATGTGATTTTATATATTTTAGTTGTCACAGCTTAAAAAAGTAAAAAAATAAGAAATGAAATTAATTTTGATAATACATATATTTACCCTGGAGGAAGCATGGCAACCCACCCCAGTATTCTTGCCTGGAGAATCCCCATGGACAGAGAAGCCTGGTGAGCTAGAGTCCATGGGGTCAAAGAGCAACTAAGCACAGCACAGCATATTGTATTTAACCCAAATCTGAACTATCAACATTTTTATATAATAGAAAAATCATTAATGAGATTTTTGTCTTTTTTCACAGTCTTTGGAACCTAATGTACAATGTATAATAAATAACATCTCAGTTCAATTCAAACTAATCACACTGCAAGTATTCAAGGGTCACATTTGGCTAGTGGCTGCCATACTGCACGGCGCAACTTTAGAGTCAATAGTAACAAGGTGGACAGTGAGTGTATCTAGGGAGAATCTTATTTTTTTTTTTTTTTGAGGCTTATAAAAGTCATAACTAATTTCTCATCAGAAAAGAATCAATAAATAGAAAGTAATGTTGATGTGCACTCTTCCTAATGTAGTTTTCATTTCTAACTTTTTTGTGTGATTCCCGTTATAATTTCTTCTTTGATCCATACATTATTTAGAAGGGAATTTGTGAATTTCCAAATTCATTTGGAAAGAGATGGGGAGAGATGTTCTTATTTTGTTATTTTCTGTTGCTTTTATTTACTTGTGGTCTGTTTTATATAAATCTTTGCTGTTTGTTGAGCATTCCTTCATGGTCTCAGACATGATAAATCTAGCACATGAGTTGTTACTATAAATATTCCATGCATGCTTGGAAAGAAAGACCAAGACTAGTAATTATATTGCTCAGTTCAGTATAAATTTTGCACAATGCAGTTTGTTAAAATCTTATAACCATAGATTTACCTACTTTTGGTAACTTAGTAGTATTTTCTTCATATGTGGACTGAAGTATATGAAATGGCCAGTACTTCTTCAGTTTTAATCTAAAAATATTTCATTTGGTCTCTATTTGTGTGGAATATCTTTTTCCAGCCCTTCATTTTCAGTCTGTATGTGTCCCTTGTTTTGAGGTGGGTCTCTTGTAGACAACTACAAAGCCACAGTCATCAAGACAGTATGGTACTGGCACAAAGACATAAATATAGATCAATGGAACAAAATAGAAAGCCCAGAGATAAATCCACACACCTATGGACACCTTATCTTTGACAAAGGGGGAAAGAATATACAATGGAGAAAAGACAATCTCTTTAACAAGTGGTGCTGGGAAAACTGGTCAACCACTTGTAAAAGAATGAAACTAGAACACTTTCTAACAACATACACAAAAATAAACTTAAAATGGATTAAAGATCTAAACATAAGACCAGAAACTATAAAACTCCTCGAGGAGAACATAGGCAAAACACTCTCCGACATAAATCACAGCATGATCCTCTATGACCCACCTCCCAGAATATTGGAAATAAAAGCAAAAATAGACAAATGAGACCTAATTAAAATTAAAAGCTTCTGCACAACAAAGGAAACTATAAGCAAGGTGAAAAGATAGCCCTCAGAATGGGAGAAAATAATAGCAAATGAAGCAACTGACAAAGAATTAACCTCAAAAATATACAAGCAATTCCTGCAGCTCAATTCCAGAAAAATAAACGACCCAATCAAAAAATGAGCCAAAGAACTAAACAGACATTTCTCCAAAGAAGACATACAGATGGCTAACAAACACATGAAAAGATGCTCAACATCACTCATTATAAGAGAAATGCAAATCAAAACCACAATGAGGGACCATTTCACGCCAGTCAGAATGGCTGCTATCCAAAAGTCTACAAGCAATACATGCTGGAGAGGGTGTGGAGAAGAGGGAACCCTCTTACACTGTTGGTGGGAATGCAAACTAGCACAGCCACTATGGAGAACAGTGTGGAGATTCCTCAAAAAACTGGAAATAGAACTGCCATACAACCCAGCAATCCCACTTCTGGGCATACACACCAAGGAAAACAGAATTGAAAGAGACACGTGTACCCCAATGTTCATCGCAGCACTGTTTATAATAGCCAGGACATGGAAGCAACCTAGATGTCCATGAGCAGACAAATGGGTAAGAAAGCTGTGGTACATATACACAATGGAGTATTACTCAGCCATTAAAAAAATACATTTCAATCAGTTCTAATGAGGTGGATGAAACTGGAGCCTATTATATAGAGTGAAGTAAGCCAGAAAGAAAAACACCAATACAGTATACTAACACATATATATGGAATTTAGAAAGATGGTAATGATAACCCTGTATGTGAGACAGCAAAAGAGACACAGATGTATAGAACAGTCTTTTGGACTCTGTGGGAGAGGGCGAGGGTGGGATGATTTTGGAGAATGGCATTGAAACATATATACTATCATATGTGAAATGAATTGCCAGTCCAGGTTTGATGCATGGTTTTTCCAGTAGTCATGTATGGATGTGAGAGTTGGACTGTGAAGAAAGCTGAGCACCGAAGAATTGATGCTTTTGAACTGGGGTGTTGGAGAAGACTCTTGAGAGTCCCTTGGACTGCAAGGAGATCCAAGCAGTCCATTCTAAAGGAGATCAGTCCTGGGTGTTCTTTGGAAAGAATGATGCTAAAGCTGAAACTCCAGTACTTTGGCCACTTCATGCGAAGAGTTGACTCATTGGAAAAGACTCTGATGCTGGGAGGGATTGGAGGCAGGAGGAAAAGGGGAAAACAGAGGATGAGATGGCTGGATGGCATCACCGACTCGATGGATGTGAGTTTGAATGAACTCCTGGAATTGATGATGGACAGGGAGGCCTGGCGTGCTGCGATTCATGGGGTTGCAAAGAGTCGGACACGACTGAGCAACTGAACTGAACTGAACTGAACAGGATGCTTGGGGCCGGTGCACTGGGATGACCCAGAGGGATGGTATGGGGGTTCAGGATGGGGAACACATGTACACCTGTGGCAGATTCATGTCAATGTTTGGCAAAACCAATACAATATTGTAAAGTAATTAGCCTCCAATTAAAATAATAAATATAAAAAAATAAAACTTTCAGCTCTATATGGCTCAATTTAACATTTTAATTGTTCAGTTCAGTTCAATTCAGTTCAGTCTCTCAGTCATGTCCAAGTCTTTGTGATCCCATGAGCCACAGCATGCAGGCCTCCCTGTCCATCACCAACTCCTGGAGACCACCCAAACCCATGTCCATTGAGTTGGTGATGCCATCCAACCATCTCATCCTCTGTCATCCCCTTCTCCTCCTGCCCTCAACCTTTCTCAGCATCAGAGTCTTTTCCAGTGAGTCAGCTCTTCGCACCAGGTGGCCAAAGTATTAAGAGTTTTAGCTTCAACATCAGTCCTTCCAAAGAATACCCAGGACTGATATCCTTTAGGATGGACTGGTTGGATCTCCTTGCATTCCAAGGGACTCTCAAGAGTCTTCTCCAACACCACAGTTCAAAAGCATCAATTCTCCTGTGCTCAGCTTTCTTTATAGTCCAACTCTCACATACATACATGACCACTGGAAAAAACAGAGCCTTGACTAGATGGACCTTTGTAGGTAAAGTAATGTCTCTGCTTTTTAATATGCTGTTTAGGTTGGTCATAACTTTCCTTCCAAGGAGTAAGCATCTTTTAATTTCATGGCTGCAATCACCATCTGCAGTGATTTTGGAGCACAGAAAAATAAAGTCAGCCACTGTTTCCCCTGTTTCCCCATCTATTTCCCATGAAGTGATGGGACTGGATGCCATGATCTTCGTTTTCTGAATGTTGAGCTTTAAGCCAACTTTTTCACTCTCCACTTTCACTTTCATCAAGAAGCTTTTTAGTTCCTCTTCACTTTCTGCCATAAGGGTGGTGTCATCTGCATATCTGAGTTTATTGATACTTCTCCCAGCAATCTTGATTCCAGCTTGTGTTTCTTCCAGTCCAGCGTTTCTCATGATGTACTCTACATATAAGTTAAATAAACAGGGTGACAATATACAGCCTTGATGAACTCCTTTTCCTATTTGGAACCAGTCTGTTGTTCCATGTCCAGTTCTAACTGTTGCTTCCTGACCTGCATACAAATTTCTCAAGAGGCAGGTCAGGTGGTCTGGTATTGCCATCTCTTTCAGAATTTTCCACAGTCTATTGTGATCCACACAGTCAAAGTCTTTGGCATAGTCAATAAAGCAGAAATAGATGTTTTTTCTGGAACTCTCTTGCTTTTTCGATGATCCAGCGGATGTTGGCAATTTGATCTCTGGTTCCTCTGCCTTTTCTAAAACCAGCCTGAACATCTGGAAGTTCATGGTTCACATATTTTAATTGTTACAGGCATTTAAGTATAGAGTACATATATCTTTCTCGTGCTTTTTTCATTTTATAATAATACATATTTAACCCTTTTTATAGTAATATATATAAAATGTATAGTAATAAAATATAATAATGTATTCATATACTGACCCTTTTTATGTTAATATTTTTGCATTAAATTTTATTTGATAATATTGTAGATAATTTTTATTAGTATTTGTTTTGAAATTATTTTATATATTAAATTTTATCAAACTTCCATATGATAAAAATATGGAATGATAAAAATTATATTTTAGGCATATTTCTAATGAGCAAGATATTGCTAAATAATTTTAATCTGAATGTTTATCATTTAACTGTAAGACATTTTGAAATTATTTTGGTGTGATTATTGATACTTCTGGATTCATTTTTGTAATAACGATTGTTCTTTTCTAAGTTATCATAGAGTTTTTTGCTGTTTTCAGTTTGCTATCTTCTTTTCTTGTCTTCTGTAAGACTTTTTTCTTCATTTGCTTCTTTTTACTGATGAAAAATTACCATTATTTCTATATGTGTGATGGTTGTTCTTAAACTACCTACTACCATAGGTTCTTGATTTCAAATGTAAAGTTAATTAATAATTCTGGATACTTCTTGTAGAATAAACATAAACAAAACCCTTGGTCTCTAATTACAGTGCTTTTACCTGGTCTTATTTCTCTATTATTTTATTTTCTTCCCAGTTGTTTTCTGTACCTCCCAAACTAATTATTATTATGGAGGCGACTGTCTTAAATATTAAGTGTTTTGCTGGCTTCCTAACTGAAACAATTTACTGATTCTTTGCTCACAGAGCTTACTGTATCCCACTACTTCCACAGAGATCAGTTCTCCTTTGTCTTGAGATCATTTTTTTGCAGGACGTTTTGTGAAATATCACTGTCTTCGATACTGTTTTTTCACCTCTCATTTATTATGGTACTTTATTTGTATACATAATTCTAGATTGGCTTTTATTTTTGATTGGCGCTTTAAAAGACAAAATATCTGTCATTTTTCTGCACTCAGTTGTGTACTCTGTCAATTTAATTTTGGCTCTTTTGTAAGACATCTGTCTTTTCTCTCTAGTTGCTTTTTTTTTCTCTCTGGCTTTAGTGTTCTATAGTTTCACCACAAAGGGTCTGGGTATTCATATGTTTGTATTAATTCTGCTGGCTTTTCAAATATCAATTCTGGGAGATAAATAGCTAAATTATTCTCTTGGAATTGTTGTCTAACCCCCAAGTTGTGTCGGACTCTCTTTTGACCCCATGGACTACAGCCTACTAGTCTTCTCTGTCCATGGGATTTTCCAGGCAAGAATACTAGAGTGGGTTGCATTTTCTTCCCCAATTCAATATTTAGTTATTAATTTATTTAATATATTAATTTGGTTTTTAATTTAGATTATTAAAAATTTCATTTTCTAAATCTGTTTAATCACTCCTAGTTTATTTCACTGGATTTTAATGTCAGACATTATCAACAATATACTCATTTTATTTTCTGTTTAAGTCTATCATTTATTATTTCAAGTTCTTTAGGCTATAATCATTCTATTACCTATTCACTAACATAAGACTAATAATTTTTAGAAATATTTTGTAGTTTATGTTGTGACATTACTTTTACACAGGTTCAATTTTTCACTGGAAATCCACATAAGATGGATTGTGAGAATGTGAGACAATGTAAGAAAAGAGTATGACAGGGCTGTCTGTTGTCACCCTGTTTATTTAGTCTATATGCTGAGCATATCATGAGAAATGCTGGCTGGATGAGTTACCAGCTGGAATCAAGATAGGCAGGAGAAACATCGACAACCTCAGATATGCGGGTGATACCACTCTAATGGTAGAAAGCAAAGAGGAACTAAAAAACCCTTTGATGAGGGTGAAGAAGGACAGGGGAAAAGACAGCTTAAAACTAAATATTTAAAAAAAACTAAGACCATGGCATCAGAACCTATATTTCATGGCAAATAGAAGGGGAAGAGGTGGAAGCAGTGACAGATTTCCTTTTCTTGGGCTCTAAAGTCACTGCAGATGGTGACTGCAGTCATTAAATCAGAAGATGATTGTTTCTTGGCAGGAAAGCTACAACAAACCTAGACAGTGTGTTTAAAAGCAGAGACATCACTCTGCTAACAAAGGTCCATATAGTCAAGGCTATGGTCTTCCCAGTGGTCATGTACAGTTGTAAGAGCTGGAATGTAAAGAAGGCAGAGCACCAAAGAATTGATGCCTTCGAACTGTGGCACGGGAAAAGACTCTTGAGAGTCCCTTGGACAGCAAAGAAATCAAACCAATTAAAGGAAATCAACTCTGAATACACTTTAGAAGGACAGATGCTGAAGCTGAAGCTCTAGTACTTTGGTCACCTGATGGGTACAGCTGACTTATTGGAAAAGTCTCTGATGCTGGAAAAAGACTGAGGTCAGAAAGAGAAGAGGGCATCAGAGGATGAGATAGCTGGATGGTATCACTGATGCAATGGACATGAACTTGGGAAAACTCCAGGAGATGGTGATGGGCAGGAAGGCCTGGCATGCTGCAATCCACTGGGTTACAGAGAGTCAGACACAACTAGGCAACTAAACAACAACAAGACATTCTTCACAGTAAGAATGTCCATCAAGAACAGTCATGCTTATATATGAAACCTAGTAGAAATGGTACTGATGAACCTTTTTGTAGGGCAGGAGTAGAGATGCAGATATAGAGAATGGACACAGCAGGGGAAGAAGCAGAGAGGGAGGGATGAACTGAGAGAACAGAGCTAACATATCTATACCACCATATGAAAAGCTGCTGTATAACACAGGAGCTCAGCTCAGTGCTCGATGACAACCTAGAGGGATGAGAAGGATGGGGAGGCTCAAGAGGGAGGGATATATGTATACTTAGTGCTGACTCATGTTGTTGTACAGCAGAAACCAACACAACATTGTAAAGCAATTATCCTCCAATTAAATTTTTTTTAATTTAAAAAAGAATAGTTATACTTGCTTCTATCAAGTAAGTCACTAATACCACCAGCCATAGACCAATTTTTACATTAATATTTTGGTTTCTTGTTAATGGGCTAAGTGGATAACAAATTCAGACTTCAAACTCATGTTTGATTAAAAAAATTTTTTTTTTTACTGGAGTATAGTTGATTTACAATGTGTTAGTTTCAGGGGTACAGCAAAGTGAATCAGTTATACACATACATATATCCACTGTTTCTTTTTTTGAGATTCTTTTTCCATGTAGGCCATTACAGAATACTGAGTAGAGTTCCCTGTCATGTTTGATTTCTGATCTTTTAATGAGATTTGCAAATCCTTCCCCACCTCTTTAGAGGAAAGTTTTTGCCATCTTCCTGTTCTACTGACTAGATTTTATCTTTTTTGAGGATGAAGTCATCCAAGGGTCCCAAATTTATGAAGGGATCTCACTATCAAATATCTAGCTCAAGCGATCCCGTGCTTTACCTCAATCCCTCAAGAGAGGTGAGACCAAAGCTACCTTTTCTCTAATGACAAAGCCATTCAAAGGCCCAGCTTTATGTGGGGATTTCACTCCCAAATAACTAGCTTTAAAGAGGCTAAGACTTTACCTCTGTCCCATAAATGAGGTGAAATGAAAGCTTATTAGCTGTCAGCTGTTAATTCTCACTTAACATCGCAGTCCAGAACAGCCACAGATTCAACACGTGCGTACATTCTGGTTTTCAGTCTCACCTGTGCTTATGACACCTGGAGATGTCTCTTTCTCTTTTGAAATTTTGGCTATGCATTAAATAAACATTGCTTTTTTACAGTGTATGGATAAACAATTCTAACTGCCAGGTTACCCTGATCTAACATCCTGTAGAATCTAAATGCTCTTTGAACATTTTCTCTACCTCTCCATTCATGAGAGCTATGATATACTCCTATTCATAATTGTTCGTAATGCAGTGAATTGTGCTTACATAAATAACATATATTTGCAAAGACTCCTAAGACAGTACCTGTCAATCTTTAATTGGCTCGTAATTCACCTGTGGAATCTCATTAAAATGCAGATAGTAATTCAGTAGGTGAATCATGCCATGCCAAGGCTGCTGGAGACTCTACTATAAGGAGAAAGGCCCAAGGAGATTCTGATATACATTCTCTAAGGAGGCATCTTCCGAACAATTACTTGCTATTCCAAGTGGCTGTTTATAGCAAAATATTTGTAACATTTAGTGTGAATGATCTGATCAGACCAGCAAAATACTACATATTTAATAACATATAAGTTTGATTCCTCAAGTTTTTGCTGTTGTTTTCTTGTTACTTTGTATTCTACAAGTGTCACTTCCAATTTAGTAACTTTGACTATTTCACTTACCTGCAGTATGCTTCAGCATCCCAAAATGTGGCAGGAGGTGCGGGGGTTGGGGGGGTAGGGAGGTTAGTAAATCTTTGAATTTAGCAATATTATCCACACTTTCTATATCCCACAAATTATCTACATAAAGAGGACCACATAGAAGGCACTCAATACATAATTGCCAATTACCAAAAATGAGATAATGTAGTTTTATCCAGAGATGGACTCACTGCCCTTGGCTTTATTCTATAGTTTTATGAAAAGAGAAATGCTTACCACCAGAAGACTGTCGCCTGTCCATTACCTATGCTGGGCACTTAAAAAATGAGGTACAGTCTGGAAAGGAGAGACTGTGGGGAGTGAGTCTGCTCTCCTCAAAGACTGTCTGTCTTCAATTCCTCAAGGTGAACACCACTGCCTAGAGGGGAGCATGATAAATTGCTTCCCCAGCTGGGATGTTAAGGACACAGCTTCGGAGTCTAGTAGTTTCATTACTCTCTAACCTGGTGGGGAAGGAAGACCTCTAAAGGGATTTTTATGGAGCTCTCTTTGCCCTTTTGCATACCCTAATGCACATTACTGACTATACCTACCAGAAGACATTAATAAGAAGGAAGAAATAAGTTTGGAATGCACAGAAGAATCTGGGTACCCAAGAATCATGTTAGTGTTCATCCTTAAAGCAGTATTTGAATTGTTTTGCTTGCTCTTCATCGGCTCATCACTGAGCTCCATTTATGACTGAATATTTTTTAAAAGTGTGTATGTATGTTTGTACATATTCACACACACACACAAGATCACAAAACTTCCTAGAAGAGTCAACATTTTATGCCACATGCTACAGGAAGAACCTGGGGTGAACTATAACCAACAAAGTAAGCAGGCATCAGAAAACCTGGACTTGAGTTCTCAGACTGTTGGTGGCCATAGGTAGGTCTCAGCCATCCAGGGGCAGTACTCTAGGCTGCACACTTTACACCAAGTATTTCCCCTTACTGTGCTTTGCTAGTCCACGTCTAATTTAAATGATGCCCTAAAGCAGCTGCAAGAAGAACAGGCCAGCTTATTTTTACAGGCCCTGCTTCCCCTGGAGGCAGTCTGGCTAGAATTCACTCACCACAGAGGTGCTCTGAGCTATGTGGACAGACATTTCAGTGTTGCAGTGGTGAAAAATGTACTTAACGGCATCAACTCTTTAACTAACCTACTGGGGAATCTGTTAAAGAGTAGAGTTGGTTATTTTCTTTTATTCCAGTCAGTATTTCAACTCATTTTCTTACTGTTTCCTCTGACCACTGATGATCTATAATTGACTGTTCTCAAAAATAAGACAAGAAGCAGAAGAAAGTCCAATTAGTGCACCATTTTTCAAATAAAAGTACTCTGGCTAAACTTAACAAAGAACATTGGTTCCTTTAACCTAAAAATTAACCTACTGAATTTTATGGCTTTATTTTCACAGACATCCAATTCTGATGTCTGAAAAGTGGAGCAGCACAGTGACTCTTTTTTAATTTCACAAAGCTGCTGGTGTTTGTTGAGCATTACAGTATACTCTTGACTGATCCTTTATCACCATATGCCCTGGTCACCCATTGAGGTCTAAATTGGCAGTTACTCAGTACATCCCAAGTATAACTTTGTGACCATAGGAACCAGTGTTTTCTGTAATTATGCTCCTGGGCTGTGAAATCTGTTCCCTGTTGAGATTGAGAGGAGCGTCTGTTGTAAAAATTAGGTTAAAATAAAAGAGGTACATGTATTTGCTGATAGCTCTAATCCTGGCTATTGTTTTAATTCTATTTTCACTTGATTTTCTTTACTGCATCAGCACTTGATAAACTGGTAATAATTATAACAGCAACCAACACATATAATTTTATCAAGTACCTGACACTGTTCAACTCTCATATAAGCTCTAATGGAGGTACTGTAATTCACTTTATTTTACAGATTTAAAAAAACTGAGGGACAGAGAGATTAAGTAACTTAAGTAACACAACCAGGATTCAATCCAATCAATCTAATATGCGTATATATTTAAAATATATTTCAACTATATATAAATATGTGTTGTGTATACGTGTGTATGCATGCATAATGTATATATTTTAAAGTAGATCTCACTTTTAAGTTTGAACAATGGCTGACATTCTTGGAAATGGTATATTACAGCAACGTATGAGAGATCACACAGCAGCAAGCATCCCCATGTTCCAGTCATTACACTGTTTTACATGCTGGATCTTAATACACACAGGTGAGATACCATTTTACAAAGTAGATCATTGGTTTGTATGATACTCTCTCAAGGTGTTTTCTAGTAAATGGTATTGCCTTAAACTAAACTTAAGCTAATTCCAAAGTTATACTCTTAGAAAATAGAAATATGTAACAGTTTGGTCCAATAATACTTAAAATCTAAGACCAGCTCATTAGGAATAAGAGTCAAATGTTGACAAATTGGGACATATTTTGGCAAACATATTATAGACTTTGAGTCTACTTTCAGATTCCTTTGCTTCCTTCTCCATCTCCATACCCACAGTCTGGAACCATCTCCATGTATGGTCACAATACCCCTTCACTACACACACACACACAGAATCAAATGAAATGAATCCCAGAGACTTAATTAAGCCATTAAAAGGAGCAAGAAATAAGAGAGTCTTTGTAAAAAGAGCATTGGGTGTGTCATCATAGTTAATGAGTCCTTTCTTTTTTCAAAACTCGGGTCTTGACTAAAGAAGGAGTCCTTGATAGTTTGAAGAAAGGGGCTCCAGAATGCCCTACCCCCTGGTCAGGCACTATTCAAGAGTCCCCAGGCTTTGCTCATGGCAAGCTTGATTCAATAACCAGAAAATTATAGCATTTATAAATATTCTTTTAAGGGGTTAAGAGAATTCTCTTAAGATACAGGGGTTGTTAGTTCAAGTTTCTCTTGGATGATGTATAAAGCAGATTGGTTAGAAATACCTGAACTTTCCCTATCAGGCTATACAGAGTACACTACCCAGACAGTTTCAGTATCTGGGTGTTCCCAGTGAGAACTATAGAAGACAAAAGCAACTATACAGGAACATATGTATAGCATCTGTATCTGCTCTAGGCCTCGCTCACTGGTCCTATTCCTAGGACCACTCTTGTCATGAACTGTCTCTTGTCAAGTTCTCCAGGAAACAGATGCATGTGCAGGACATTTACTAAGTGATGATGTCTGGAACAATGCTATGAGAGAGTGAGGGAAGCATATCTGGGCAGAGGGAGATATTGAACTGAGATATATTCACAAGTTAAGATCCAAACTGTTCATAATAGAGGCCTGCAGCTAGGATTGCCTTTTATAATATTCCTGGATTGAGCCATGGAGGCCGGGTGTTGGTACTCTAAATATAACAATCATTGAATGCAAGCTGCTCCTAGAAAGGGGAAGTATAATCTTGGGCAAGGCAGTTCCTTTTTGCTGAAGTTAATTCCCAGGAAATTACTCCATTATGAGTCACTAGCAACTAACATTTTTACCAGTTAAGAAAATAATATCCTGCATAGGGCATCTGGGTGGCACATCACAGCTTGTACTGACATTTATCAGGCAGGTGGTGGATATAGATTTTGAACCTAACCTCATTTTCTGTTCTTAATCACTGCCTCCGACATCTCTGATTCACTTTCTCCCTTCCATTATTCTCTAACTACCACAGACTGGACCTTCATTATCTTTTTACTAAAATATTGTGATATTCTGCTCCTAGTTACTCATCTCTCCCCTCGTCAGTCTGGTTTTTACATTCCTACCACAATGACCCTTCTAAAGTGCAAATCCTCTATATACTACTCACATTTGTTCAGTGACACTCTACTGCCTATAAGATAAACTCCAATAACTCAACATAACATGAAAGCCTTCATCTAGTTTCTATCTCCTTGCACAATTTCATCTTCAGCAGTAAACTCTCCCAAGTGCACCAACATTCTAGCCAAATTTTAAACCACTTAATGGTTCCATCTTCTTTCACAATTCTTGACGTTCTCGTGCAGAAACTTCTATCAGAAAACTCCTTCCTCCCATCTTCAATCACGTGAACTCCTAACATCTCTTCAGAACCCACCTCAAACTTAGGATACCCTGAAGCAGCTGAGATGACTTTATGCACTGCTTTACCAATTTGTCTAGGATATATCTATATTGATGACATAGCCTTCATAGTCATTTGTCTATTCCCAAAGTTCAAACATGAATTCCTTGAAAGCAGGTACCATATCTCATTCATCAGTGGCTCTCCAGTGCATGACTCTTATTTGGTGCTCATGAATGGTTACTGAATAAATAAATGAATTAGTGAGTGAACCAGTGAATTAATGTGACTTTCTTCCTCTTCTCTTTACCTAAACGTACTCTGTAAGTTTCATTAAATCTTTATGTAAACACAGTAAGCTTCATAGGCAGTCGAATACACTGTCTTTCCAAATTTCTTTCTAAGGTTTGATTCTATACACTATAACCTTTACCGCTTCTTCATTTTTCTCTTCCTTCCAGCTCCTATTGGCCTTATAATACACATGTAAGTTAACAGACCAAGTGAAATAGTTAACAGGTAAATTATTTGGTAAGAATGAGGTCAAGAAGAGAAAAATTCTTATTGTTAATGCCTGCTATATCACTGCAAATCTTAAAATACCACCACACTTGTAAAATCAGTAAAGCAGATAAAAATTCATTTTCTAAATGCATTTCATCTTCCAAAGATAACTACAATTTTTCTCTTAATAGAATTTCTTCTGGTCTTTGCATGCATGCAGGTGTATTTATTTTTCACAGAGTGTGGATCACAGTATGCACAAAGTTCTATAGCCTGAAAATTTACTTACCATTTTACTGTGACCATTTTCCCATATCTTTCCAAGCATGAATTTTAATGAATACATAATTTTCCTTTGTGGAATTTGTATAATCAACTCTTCATTTTTTAGACTTACAGAGTCAAATTCTACTGAAAATGAGATGGCTATCTAATACTACTAGGATAACTAGTTTGTCAAGTATCATCTGCAATATACAGAAGTTAAAAGGAAAGAGAAATGTTGAATCGAAACACACAGTTGTTGAGCTTTTTCTTTCCATGGAAGAAATTTATTGGTTAGCATTTCTTTGATATTAAATAGTGAAGAAGATTTTAGCAAGTTACCGAAAGGTCCTAAATTAAGGGTTGATTGATTAATATTTCTATATAACTTCCCCCATTTCATTTCATCAATATGGCACTTCAGGCCTTTTCTCTCTTGCATCATTATGCACTGACCTTTCCATTGTTAATGCTTCTATTCTATGCCTGAGTAGAGAGAATTTTTTCCCTCCTTTTCAGAGATTAGCTGTGAAAAAAATTTATGTGACATTCAAAAGACTTATTTCCAACCTACCCTTTCAAATGCCTTTCTGACATCTAATGATGTAATTGAGCTACATTAATTTTAGGGAGCATGTTATTTGCATAATAAAATTTTTATTTTAATGTACTTAAAAATATGCATTGCTTCAAAATTAATGCAGTATTTTTCTGCAAAAGATATTAAACTGCATTTAGTTTGGTACTCTATTACAGTATACCTTGCATTTCATGGTTGTTATAAACCTTGAGTCAATTTCAATATTTTAAGGTTTTTTCACTTTATCCTGTCAACTATATGCAAATTTTCTCACTAGGAACCATACATTGATGCCTAAAAACAACAAAAATATTTTTAATACAGAGTATTAAGAGAAGCAAAAAGCAAAGGAGAACAGGAAAGATATAAACATCTGAATGCAGAGTTTCAAAGAATAGCAAGAAGAGATAAGAAAGCCTTCTTCAGCGATCAATGCAAAGAAATAGAGGAAAACAACAGAATGGGAAAGACTAGGGATCTCTTCAAGAAAATCAGAGATACCAAAGGAACATTTCATGCAAAGATGAGCTTGATAAAGGACAGAAATGGTATGGACCTAACAGAAGCAGAAGATATTAAGAAGAGATGGCAAGAACACACAGAAGAACTGTACAAAAAAGATCTTCACGACCCAGATAATCACGATGGTGTGATCACTGACCTAGAGCTAGACATCCTGGAATGTGAAGTCAAGTGAGTCTTAGAAAGCATCACTATGAACAAAGCTAGTGGAGGTGATGGAATTCCAGTTGAGCTATTTCAAATCCTGAAAGATGATGCTGTGAAAAGTGCTGCACTCAATATGCCAGCAAATTTGGAAAACTCAGCAGTGGCCACAGGACTGGAAAAGGTCAGTTTTCATTCCAATCCCAAAGAAAGGCAATGCCAAAGAATGCTCAAACTACTGCACAATTGCACTCATCTCACACACTAGTAAAGAAATGCTCAAAATTCTCCAAGCCAGGCTTCAGCAATATGTGAACCGTGAACTTCCTGCTGTTCAAGCTGGTTTTAGAAAAGGCAGAGGAACCAGAGATCAAATTGCCAACATCCGCTGGATCATCGGAAAAGCAAGAGAGTTCCAGAAAAGCATCTATTTCCACTTTATTGACTATGCCAAAGCCTTTGACTGTGTGGATCACAATAAACTGTGGAAAATTCTGAAAGAGATCGGAATACCAGACCACCTGACCTGCCTCTTGAGAAATTTGTATGCAGGTCAGGAAGCAACAGTTAGAACTGGACATGGAACAACAGACTGGTTCCAAATAGGAAAAGGAGTTCATCAAGGCTGTATATTGTCACCCTGTTTATTTAACTTATATGTAGAGTACATCATGAGAAACGCTGGACTGGAAGAAACACAAGCTGGAATCAAGATTGCTGGGAGAAGTATCAATAAACTCAGATATGCAGATGACACCACCCTTATGGCAGAAAGTGAAGAGGAACTAAAAAGCTTCTTGATGAAAGTGAAAGTGGAGAGTGAAAAAGTTGGCTTAAAGCTCAACATTCAGAAAACGAAGATCATGGCATCCAGTCCCATCACTTCATGGCAAATAGACGGGGAAACAGTGGAGACAGTGTCAGACTTTATTTTTCTGGGCTCCAAAATTACTGCAGATGGTGACTGCAGCCATGAAATTAAAAGATGCTTACTCCTTGGAAGGAAAGTTATGACCAACCTAGATAGCATATTCAAAAGTAGAGATATTACTTTGCCAACAAAGATTCGTCTAGTCAAGGCTATGGTTTTTCCTGTGGTCATGTATGGATGTGAGAGTTGGACTGTGAAGAAGGCTGAGCACCGAAGAATTGATGCTTTTGAACTGTGGTGTTGGAGAAGACTCTTGAGAGTCCCTTGGACTGCAAGGAGATCCAACCAGTCCATTCTGAAGATCAGCCCTGGGATTTCTTTGGAAGGAATGATGCTAAAGCTGAAACTCCAGTACTATGGCCACCTCATGCGAAGAGTTGACTCATTGGAAAAGACTCTGATGCTGGGAGGGATCAGGGGCAGGAGCAGAAAGGGACGACAGAGGATGAGATGGCTGGATGGCATCACTGACTCGATGGACATGAGTTTGAGTGAACTCTGGGAGATGGTGATGGACAAGGAGGCCTGGCGTGCTGCGATTCATGGGGTCACAAAGAGTCAGACACGACTGAGCGAATGAACTGAACTGATTCCTTTAAAATATAAGTATGGTCTGACACTCTTAACAGTTTAGGGTTAAAACCAAAACTTCTGCCATGAGCTATAAACATATGCATGACTCAGCCTTTGCCCTCCCCCATCACACCTCCACAAATATTCCTTCCTGAACTTACCCCATACTGTTTTTTAAGTATATCGAGCACACACCCATTACTGTGTGTTTGTACTTATAGTTCCCTCTGCCTAAATGGTTCTCCCCCTAACTATCTGTGGCTTGTTAATTCATGAGTAAATGAATGAATTAATAATTTTAAAACTTGGATAGTTGCTATTTTCCACGAAGGAAGTCGACCTGCATGAGAGAATACACAGTATCAGATTTGACCTTAAATTCTGTATGATTATATACAAGAGTTTAAAGAATCCTAATGTGAATATAAAAGAAAATTAGGAAAACGAAATTTGAGAGGAAAAAATTTTGAATTTTACCTTCATCATTTAGGGTTATATATATCATAATAGACTGAGAAATTAATGTAAATGTCCTTCTGTTTTTCTTTTTTTCCAGTTCGTAGAATGCACTGTGATAGAGCTAGAAATGACCCTGGAGATTTTCTACAATAACCTCCTTATTTTCAAAGTAAAATGAGATGCCGAAAATTAAGCAATTTCCCCCAAATCTCATAGCTAGTTTTAGATGAATCACTAGTAGAATATACATTTTCTACCTTCTAATTCAGTGTGCTTTGCACTCCCCAGATGTTTTACATTTTGCACTACATAGTAAGCTATCCAGAGGCTCATGAATTGGCCATGGGGCCAGAGTTATAACTTAAGGGTAGAAATGGAATGAGAATTTGGCTGAATTTCTTTGTTTAGAGCGGAGAAGAAAAATGCTATGCTGAGTATTTTCTCTTCTTACAACTTAAGGGATATCTTCCAAAATGGCTCCTGGCTTTGCCTCACATTCTGCCAAAAAAAAAAAAAAATTTTTAAGCTCAAGTAGAAAAGCATGAGAAATGGCTGAAGGGGCTTATCGTTGTATCCTTTTCCATATCAATATTCTTTATGAAACTTGAACAGTTTTAGTAAAAAGTCTATAGGCCCCTCTGGCAGAGAGTACCCAAACCTTGAAGACCCCTTTCATGAATAACTTCTGAACATAAAGCAGAATAATTTCATGTGTGAGATATTCCTTAAAGCAACACTCAGTTTTAAAGAAAGTAAAACATTTTGTTTCTGAGCAAATAAGTGGTTATTTTTACATTCTTCCTCCATATTTTCATCAACTTTCAGTGATTTGATACTTCAGAGAATACTCTGAGGCAAAGTTACATATATTCTTCATTTTTTTTTTAAAGGAGTAGTATACTCAATCATGAAGGGGATGACAGAGGATGAGATGGTTAGATAGCATCACTGATTCAATGGACGTGAGTCTGAGGAAACTCCAGGAGATAGTGAAGGACAGGGAAGACTGGTGTGCCACAGGCCATGGAGTCGCAAAGAGTCAGACACGACTTAGTGACTGAACAACAACACGCTCAATCATACAGCATATAAATCAATTATAATACTCCTTTCTTCTCTTAGAATTGTTTTCAAGCCCCGTTATCGAGTACATGGGCAACCTCTTATGCCTCCAGGTAATGTAGGAGAGAAAAATATCAGATATAAGGACTTGAAAAACTCTTTGTCAGAGGCATTTATGAATAAAAACAAACTTAAGGGAATGATATATTCTTATGAAAGAAAGTTTCATTAATTCTAAAAGTAGTCCAAAAATAATTCTGTTTCATTTGTGGGAGATCATTACTGGTTTTCCTTTCAATGGTGCCATTCTCTTTCCATTTTCTCTTTAAGTCTACTCTGCAGGGTTATGACAAGGAGGAATAAATTTTAAAGTAATTTCAGAAGGAGTATGCTCTCCACACCTCTTTGTACCAATCAGCTCGTACGTGGGCAAGTTAATTTCTATTTTCAGAGAACTTTATTGATATTGGTTTTCCCATAAAATGTTCATAGAAGTGGGGAGCTGTTCAGCATGATCAGCATTTCCATCCCTACAGCAAGTGAGGTGAAGCAGCTGTGTATATGGAAAATCAGTTGCAGTTTGAATGAGGTATGTATCTGTATCCCTCACTGCCATGTTGAACACTTCCCCTTCTTACTATTTCAGTATTAACCTACTGAACACCTGGCGGCTTGTTTTGCTCTCTTAAGCGGATCTGTTACATTGCTATTCTTTTCTGTCATATTTTTAAATCCACTTAGTTCCATAAAAACACAATTGCTTTTTAAAATAATTATTTTCAATAAATGGAAATAAAATACCTGCCTTGCACCCAATAAACATACAAAATTATTACCAGAGGAGCGAAATAAATCAAGATGAACCTTTGCCTACCTCTCCCTAATTCTATGTGTGTATGTGTATCTGTGTGTGTACTACTATCTGGCCAAACCCACTGGAAATTTTAAAGAAAGTAGGAGTAATGACATCCTTCCTAGAAGCCAGAAACTTGGAAAGAGGCACATACCACCGACTGGGAGGGATTTCGTTTGTGACTAATTACAAATTCTGTGGATTCTGGTATTCACAATCTCAGCTGGGGCGCTATTACTAAAATTAGATATTGAGAAGGGCCAAATCCTTTCATTTTCTTTCCCAAAAGCTATTAATTTTGGCAAAAGATACTGCTTAGTTTTAAAATGTAAGAATATAAAAAGAGGATCAACAGTTGGGAAACGGTACTGTGAGGTGGAATGAAATCACCAGGGTCCTCCACAGAAAGCGCACAAAATGAAAATTTGCGTATAGACATGATTTCTGTGGCTTATATTCTTGTCTTCTCACACCTCTGTTCTTTCCTTCCTCCTCATTTTCTTGGTCTGATACTGAGAGTTTTCCACTTCTCTTGAATAAGAAAAAAATGTGCTCATCTCCTCAATTTAGCCAGAAAGGTCACAGAGACATTTTAAAACAGTACTCCTTGGCAATATTTTAGGACAGTTAAAATCTCTTAATTCTCAGAGGTTTCACTGGAATCACTACACTTTTGTACTTGGTGACTATCCACAAGAGGAAATACCATATACCATTTTCTTTCTTTCCTCCTTTTATACAAGAGAAAAAAGTGTCAGGGAGAAGAAATGGGTTCTAAACGGCCTAGGTTAGGACTCTGCTGAGACGACATCACTGACACACAATAATCCATTTCAGTTATCAGATCAAATTCAGAACGGGGTCACCCAGTTCAAAATAGCCTTTAAAATTGAATCAGAAGGTTGTCCCCATTTCAGTGCTCTCTGAGAAGAATTATACTGTATCCCCGATACACGTTGAGTTAGAGCTGCTTCACTTTTCTCTCTGGAGTTTCCTCCTTTCTGGAGAAATGACTTCAGAGGTCCAGCATGTTCCCTGAGCTTCCTCTCCCACCCTTGAAACCCATTCTTTGGCTTCTGATCTGTGGATGGGCACACTTAATAGGCTGAGGTTAATTGGAATGAAGATTTTGAACATCTTCCCCAAAGATCTTTAAATCCTCACACTGTAGTACAAAGAAGTGATTAATTTCTGTTTTCTCAAGCTCACCATCTGGAAGCCTTACAGTTTTTCCCTCCAGTGTGCGCCTAAAAGACAAAGTATCTAGGTGTCATCTCTCTTTTTGTTTTTGCTTGTTTCCTTGGTAAAAACATATAATTGTCTTTATTTTGTGCTATTGCGCCCACCCTATCTCTTTCTAGTAATACAAATGATGAAAACTCTTGATGGCATCTACTTCTGCTTCACTGACTATGCTAAAGCCTTGACTGTGTGGATCAAAACAAACTGTGGAAAATTCTTAAAGAGAAGGGAATATCAGACCACCTTACCTGCCTCCTGAGAAACCTGTGTGCAGGTCAAGAAGCAACAGTTAGAAACAGATATGGAGCAAGAGACTGGTTCAAAATCAGGAAAGGAGTATGTTAAGGCTGTATATTGTTATCCTGCTTATTTAACCTCCATGCAGAGCACCTCATGTGAAATGCTGGGCTGGATGAAACACAAGCTAGAGTCAAGATTGCTGGGAGAAGCATCAATAACCTCAGATATGCAGATGACACCATCCTAATGACAAAAGCCAAGAGGAATTAAAGAGCCTCTTAGTGAAAGAGGAGAGTGAAAAAGCTGGCTTAAGACTCAACATTTGAAAAACTAAGATCATGGCATCTGGTCCCATCACTTCATGGCAAAATACGGGGAAAAAAATGGAAGCAGTGACAGACTTTATTTTCTTGGGCTTCAAAACCACTGTGGACGGTGACTGCAGTCATGAAGTTAAAAGATGTTTACTCCTTGGAAGAAAAACTATGACAAAACTAGACAGTGTATTAAAAAGCAGAGACATCACTTTGCCTACAAAGATTCGTATAGTCAAAGCTATGGTTTTTCCAGTAGTCATGTATGGATATGAGTGTTGGACCATAAAGAAGGCTACGTGCCAAAGAATTGATGCTTTTGAACTGTGGTGCTAGAGAAGACCTTTGAGAGTGCCTTGGATACCAAGGAGATCAAACCTGTTAATCCTAAAGGAAATCAACCCTGAATACTCATTGGAAGGACTGATGCTGAAGCTGAAGCTCCTCTTTGGCTGTCTGATGTGAAGAGTCGACTCACTGGATAAGACTCTGATGCTGGGAAAGATCGAGGACAGCAGAAGGGGGCAACAGAGGATGAGATGTTTTGATGGCATCATTGACTCAATCCACATGACTCCTGGAGTTTAAGCAAACTCCAGGAGATAGTGAAGGACAGGGAAGCCTGGAGTGTGGCAGTCCATGGGGTTGCAAAGAGTCAGACACAACTGAGCAACTGAACAACAACAACTTGATGGCATGATGCAACTTAATGGGATCACAGCTGCACCACCTCCTGTATCTCGGACTGACGTTGGAGTTGGTCATCAGCTACATACAGCCACTCTGGGTCAGAGGCTATGAAAGCAAGGGTATGTGTCAGGTATTGTGATCTCTGTTTTATATCTAGTGGAAGGAAAGTTATGACCAACATAGATAAGCATATTCAAAAGCAGAGACATTACTTTGCCAACAAAGGTTCGTCTAGTCAAGGCTATGGTTTTTCCTGTTGTCATGTATGGATGTGAGAATTGGACTGTGAAGAAGGCTGAGCGCCGAAGAATTGATGCTTTTGAACTGTGGTGTTGGAGAAGCCTCTTGAGAGTCCCTTGGACTTCAAGGAGATCCAACCAGTCCATGCTGAAGGAGATCAGCCCTGGGATTTCTTTGGAAGGAATGATGCTAAAGCTGAAACTCCAGTACTTTGGCCACCTCATGTGAAGAGTTGACTCATTGGAAAAGACTCTGATGCTGGGAGGGATTGGGGGCAGGAGGAGAAGGGGACGACAGAGGATGAGATGGCTGGATGGCATCACTGACTCGATGGACGTGAGTCTGAGTGAACTCAGGGAGTTGGTGATGGACAGGGAGGCCTGGCGTGCTGCGATTCATGGGGTCACAAAGAGTCAGACACGACTGAGCGACTGATCTGATCTGATCTGATCTGATTGTATTTACTCTTTTTATACTACGTTTAAAGTTAGATTATACTCATAGATGATTAAATTCAAGATCATGCTGTGTATGTGATATAAAGCCTGTAGCATGAAGCCATTAGCTGAGGCTCAGAAAGGGGATATTATGGACTGAATATTGTATCCCTCCCAATATTCACATGTTGAAGCCCTAATGGTATTTAAAGGTAGGGCCACTGGGTGGAGATTAGGGTTTGATGAGGCCATGATGGGATTAGTACCCTTATCAGAAAGGTACCTTTCTCTCTGCCCTCACCACCCTGTCCACCTCATGCTCCCACAAAGATGAGATCATACGTGCACACAGTGAGAGGGCACCATCTGTATCTCAAGGGGATTCGCCTCGCCAAAAACAATGCTGGTATCCTGATCTCAGACTTCCAGCCCCTAGAACTGTGAAGAAATAAACTTCTGCTGTTCGGAAGATGGTAGAGAGTAGGTAAAAAATGTTAAAGAAAAAAATGAATAATTTTAATTCATTGATTTGATGCCAAGAAATTAAGAGAAATCCATATATATCAGAAATCTTAAAGGGTGAATCTTGAGAGATGCGAAAGCACTGAAGGAGGATTTGGCCCTCTGGCATCTGCCAATGGTTGATGGCCTACAGAATTTTAACTTACTGAAAAAGTTGAATGTAGACCAGGGCTTATCAAAGAAGGAAGGTCAGATCAGAGAGTCACTAAAAATAAATTCAAGGCCCTAGAAAGGAAATAGTTACAGAGTGTAAACTTAACACACACACACACACACACACACACACACCACACACACAAAGTGGAGACCATGGTGATAATCACCTTGGCTCTAGGAAAAAATGGGGAAAATATTTTGTCTCTCCTGAAATTTCTTGAACACCTTTGTGCAGGTGAAGGCCAAAAATCATATGTGCATTCTTTACCTCCACTGCCCAACAAAAACACAAGCTAGAAATTGACTTCAAAATGGTTCTGAGTCATGCCTTAGACAATTTGTGTAGCTGTTATCATGGTTCTGCATGTCAAACCCTGGCAAGCTGAGATAAGGGCAAAGAACCATGCTGGGCACTTGAGAGAATGAGAATGAAGAAAAGATGAAGTAAAAATTAATGATCTCAGTAATGTGCCAGATGCTCTATGCTCACCATTCTATTTAATTCTCACATCTACCTGAGGGATAAACAGTGCCTTTTCCACTTAAAGATTAGGTCACTGGCATTCAGAGAGGGTAGGTAACTTGCTAAGGAACACACAGCAAGAGCATGATAAGCCACAGAGATAGTCCAGTTCTGTGCCCTCCAAAGTCTTTTATTTACAGCAAAAACCATATATCATGATAACAGTTATAGTGTGTACACTAAAACTTGATGAATGAAGAGTGTGTATGCTACACAGATATCACTAAGATCTAAGTGGGCTTTTGTTTGTTTGTTTTACTGCCATACTGTCCTCGGGCAACACTGGAAAAATCTTTAAAAATTCCAGGTCATCAGGAGGTCATTTTAGTGGTTCTGGAAATTGTAAAACAAATGGTTGTGAACAGGCTTTTTAAACTGTTTCTTGGCAGGAATTGAATAATCAAGTGCAATGGATTTGATTACAGAGCATGTTCCTTTGAGCTGATGCAGCAACTGCTTTTGGTCTGTTTGTGGCTTGGAATGTGAATTGATGCAATGTCTAGCCATGTTATGGTGTTCCTGTTGGAAAAGTCTTCAATGAGAAAAACTGGAAATATTTATTTATTTATTTATTTTTTAAATTTTATTTTATTTTTAAATTTTACATGATTGTATTAGTTTTGCCAAATAAGTGAATTGTTTCTTAAGGGATACCTTCCTAGTATGTAAAAGTGACTGCTCTCCATAGCCTCCTTGCTTAAGTCTTACCCTGATTCTTTTTTTTTTCTCAGTCTTAGGACTTGATTCTCTGAGTAGAGAATGAAGACTATAAAAATGCTCATGATTCTCAGGTCTTCACTAACTACAGCCAACCCTTGAACAATGCAGAGGGGAGGGACACCAAACCTCAAGCAGTGGAAAATGCATGTATAATTTACCCAGCCCTCCAAACCCATGGGTCCTGTGTGTCTGATTCCACATCCACAAACCAACCATGGATCAGGTAGTAGTATAGTATTTACTACTGAAAAAAAATATCCAGATAAGTGGACCCTTGCAGTTCAAATCCAGGTTGTTCAAGGGTCAGTTGTAGTTGTGTGAGCTTGGTCAAGTTGTTGAACCTCCTGCCTCAGTCTTCAACTTTCTAAAATGGAGGAAATAATAATACCTACTACCTTATGTAACATTGTAATGATTGAAGAAGTTGATATTTCAGTATATTACCTGGGACTTCCCTGGTGATACAGTGGATAAAAATCTGCCTGCCAATGCAAGGGACACAGGTTTGATCCCTGGTCCAAGAAGATTCCACATGCCAGGGAGCCACTAAGCCCGTACACCACAACTGCTGAGCCCATGCTCTAGAGCCCATGAGCTGCAACTATTAAGCCCATGTACTGCCAACTACTAAAGCCCATGCACCTGGAGTCTGTGCTCTACAACAAGAAAAACCACTGCAATAAGTCCATGTACCACAATGATAAGTAGTCCCTGCTCGCTGCAACTGGAGAAAGCCCACATGCAGCAACAAAGACCCAGCACAACCAAAAGAAGTTAATTTAAAATATATATGTGTGTGTATATATATATACACATATAAATGTATGTGTATATATATAACCTGAAACATGGCAGATGGTCAATAAATATTGATATTTTTAGTAATAATAAAAATAATTTCTTTTGAATGTGATGTTAACATTTCACATTACTGAAAATTTGTGGCCATAACCCAGTTGGGACTGGCTGTTGGCAATTCCTTGGGATTTGTAAAGAATGTGAGAAATCAGAAAAACTTACGGGAGAAAAGGGACTCAGGAAACTATCTTCTGGGACCATAGATGTGCATGTCTAGAAGACATCTGGGGCAGTGACTGAGGCTGATATGCCACTTGTCAACTCCATATTCCAATCTGACCTCCTGTGCTAGTCTGCTATAGGCTATCATAACAAACTGTGGCTTAAAAAACAGAAATGTATTGCCTCACCATTCTGGAGGCTAGAAATACAAAGTCAAATGTTGGTAGGGTTGATTCCTTCCAAGAGCTAGAAGGGTAGGGTCTGCTCCAAGACCCTGTCCTTGACATCCAGATGACTGTCTTTAAATTCATATGGTGTTCTCTTTGCATCTTCATACTGTCTTCCCCCCATGCATGTCTCTGTGTACAAATTTCCTCTCTTTATGAGGACATTGTCCTACTGGACTAGGGACAACCCTTGTGTGCTAAGTCACTTCAGTTGTCTCCGACTCTTTGCAACCCAATGGACTGTAGCCCACCAGGGTCCCCTGTCCATGGGATTCTCCAGGCAAGAATACTGGAGTGGGTTGCCAGGCCCTCCTCCAGGGGATATTCCTGATGCAGGGATCAAAGCCCTGTCTCTCATGTCTCCTGCATTGGTAGGTTGGGTTCCTTACCACTAGCATGACCTGGGAAGCCACTCATTTTAACTCAAGTACCTCTGTGAAGACTCTCTCTCCAAATAAGGTAGTATTTCGAAGTGCTGGAGAGTAGGACTTCAACATATTAATTTGATATAGACATAATTCAACCCTTGGACCTCAATGTTCTTATCACATGCAAATATATTCATCAAACCCAATAACCCCTCAAACCCTAACCTATTCCAGCAACAACTCAATACTATCTAATATCTTAATCTCAATATTACTTAATATTAATATTACTTAATATCACTTCACTTCAGTTCAGTTCAGTCGCACAGTCATGTCTGACTCTTTGTGACCCCACGAATCGCAGCACTCCAGGCCTCCCTGTCCATCACCAATTCCCAGGGTTCACTCAAACTCAGGTCCATCGAGTTGGTGATGCCATCCAGCCATCTCATCCTCTGTTGTCCCCTTTTCCTCTTGCCCCCAATCCCTACAAGCATCAGAGTCTTTTCCAATGAGTCAACTCTTCGCATGAGGTGGCCAAAGTACTGGAGTTTCAGCTTTAGCATCAGTCCTTCCAAAGAACACCCAGGGCTGATCTCCTTTAGAATGGACTGGTTGGATCTCCTTGCAGTCCAAGGGACGCTCAAGAGTCTTCTCTAACACCACAGTTCAAAAGCTTCAATTCTTCGGTGCTCAGCTTTCTTCACAGTCCAACTCTTGCATCCATACATGACCACTGGGAAAACCATAGCCTTGACTAGATGGACCTTTGTTGGCAAAGTATTGTCTCTGCCTTTCAATATGCTATCTAGGTTGGTCATAACTTTCCTTCCAAGTAGTAAGCGTCTTTCAATTTCATGGCTGCAATCACCATCTGCAGTGATTTTGGAGCCCCCAAAAATAAACTCTGACACTGTTTCCACTGTTTCCCTATCTATTTCCCATGAAGTCATGGTGAAGAGATCTGGCAGAATGTGGTCCACTGGAGAAGGAAATGGCAAACCACTTCAGTATTCTTGCCTTAAGAACCCCATGAACAGTATGAAAAGGCAAAATGATAGGATACTGAAAGAGGAACTCCCCAGGTCAGTAGGTGCCCAATATGCTACTGGAGATCAGTGGAGAAATAACTCCAGAAAGAATGAAGGGGTGGAGCCAAAGCAAAAGCAATACACAGCTGTGGATGAGACTGATGATAGAGGCAAGGTCCGATGCTGTAAAGAGCAATATTGCATAGGAACCTGGAATGTCAGGTCCATGAATCAAGGCAAATTGGAAGTGGTCAAACAAGAGATGAATGTCGACATTCTAGGAATCAGCGAACTAAAATGGACTGGAATGGGTGAATTTAACTCAGATGATGATTATATCTACTACTGCGGGCAGGAATCCCTCAGAATAAATGGAGTAGCCATTATGGTCAATAAAAGAGTCTGAAATGCAGTACTTGGATGCAATCTCAAAAATGACAGAATGATCTCTGTTCGTTTCCAAGGCAAACCATTCAATATCACAGTAATCCAAGTCTATGCCCCAACCAGTAACACTGAAGAAGCTGAAGTTGAACGGTTCTATGAAGACCTACAAGAAAGACCTTTTAGAACTAACACCTAAAAAGATGTCCTTTTCATTATAGGGGACTGGAATGCAAAAGTAGGAAGTCAAGAAACACCTGGAGTAACAGGCAAATTTGGCCTTGGAATACAGAATGAAGCAGGGCAAAGACTAAACGAGTTTTGCCAAGAAAATGCACTGATCATAGCAAACACCCTCTTCCAACAACACAAGAGAAGACTCTACACATGGACATCACCAGATGGTCAACACCGAAATCAGATTGATTATATTCTGTGCAGCCAAAGATGGAGAAGCTCTATACAGTCAGCAAAACAAGACCAGGAGCTGACTGTGGCTCAGACCATGAACTCCTTATTGCCAAATTCAGACTTAAATTGAAGAAAGTAGGGAAAACCACTAGACCATACAGGTATGACCTAAATCAAATCCCTTATGATTATAGAGTGGAAATGAGAAATAGATTTAAGGGACTAGATCTGATAGATAGAGTGCCTGATGAACTATGGATGGAGGTTCATGACATTGTACAGGAGACTGGTATCAAGACCATCCCCATGGAAAAGAAATGCAAAAAAGCAAAATGGCTGTCTGGGGAGGCCTTACAAATAGCTGTGAAAAGAAGAGAAGCGAAAAGCAAAGGAGAAAAGGAAAGATATAAGCATATGAATGCAGAGTTTCAAAGAATAGCAAGAAGAGATAAGAAAGCCTTCCTGGGCGATTAATGCAAAGAAATAGAGGAAAACAACAGAATGGGAAAGACTAAAGATCTCTTCAAGAAAATTAGAGATACCAAGGGAAAATTTCATGCAAAGATGGGCTCGATAAAGAACAGAAATGGTATGGACCTAACAGAAGCAGAAGATATTAAGAAGAGGTGGCAAGAACACACAGAACTGTACAAAAAGATCTTCACGACCCAGATAATCATGATGGTGTGATCACTCATCTAGAGCCAGACATCCTGGAATGTGAAGTCAAGTGGGCCTTAGAAAGCATTACTACAAACAAAGCTAGTAGAGGTGATGGAATTCCAGTGGAGCTATTCCAAATCCTGAAAGATGATGCTGTTAAAGTGCTGCACTCAATATGCCAGCAAATTTGGAAAACTCAGCAGTGGCCACAGGACTGGAAAAGGTCAGTTTTCATTCCAATCCCAAAGAAAGGCAATGCCAAAGAATGCTCGAACTACCACACAACTGCACTCATCTCACATGCTAGTAAAGTAATTCTCAAAATTCTCCAAGCTAGGCTTCAGCAATACATGAACCATGAACTTCCTGATGTTCAAGCTGGTTTTAGAAAAGGCAGAGGAACCAGAGATCAAATTGCCAACATCTGCTGGATCATGGAAGAAGCAACAGAGTTCCAGAAAGACATCTATTTCTGCTTTATTGACTATGCCAAAGCCTGTGTGGATCACAACAAACTGGAAAATTCTGAAAGAGATGGGAATACCGGACCACCTGACCTGCCTCTTGAGAAATCTGTATGCAGGTCAGGAAGCAGCAGTTAGAACTGGACATGGAACAACAGACTGGTTCCAAATAGGGAAAAGAGTATGTCAAGGCTGTATATTGTCACCCTGCTTATTTAACTTATATGTAGAGTACATCATGAGAAATGCTGGACTGGAAGAAACACAAGCTGGAATCAAGATTGCCAGGAGAAGTATCAATAACCTCAGATATGCATATGACACCACCTTTATGGCAGAAAATGAAGAGGAATTAAAAAGCCTCTTGATGAAAGTGAAAGAGGAGAGTGAAAAAGTTGGCTTAAAGCTCAACATTCAGAAAATGAAGATCATGGCATATGGTCCCATCACTTCATGGGAAATAGATGGGGAAACAGTGGCTGACTTTATTTTTGGGGGCTCCAAAATCACTGCAGATGGTGATTGCAGCCATGAAATTAAAAGATGCTTACTCCTTGGAAGGAAAGTTATGACCAACCTAGACAGCATATCAAAATCAGAGACATTACTTGGCCAACAAAGGTCCAGCTAGTCAAGGCTATGATTTTTCCTGTGGTCATGTATGGATGTGAGAGTTGGACTGTGAAGAAGGCTGAGTGCCGAAAAATTGAAGCTTTTGAACTGTGGTGTTGGAGAAGACTCTTGAGAGTCCCTTGGACTGCAAGGAGATCCAACCAGTCCATGCTGAAGGAGATCAGCCCTGGGATTTCTTTGGAAGGAATGATGCTAAAGCTGAAACTCCAGTACTTTGGCCACCTCATGCGAAGAGTTGACTCATTGGAAAAGACTCTGATGCTTGGAGGGATTGGGGGCAGGAGGAGAAGGGGACGACAGAAGATGAGATGGCTGGATGGCATCACTGACTCAATGGACGTGAGTCTGAGTGAACTCTGGGAGTTGGTGATGGACAGGGAGGCCTGGAGTGCTGCGATTCATGGGGTCATGAAGAGTTGGACACAACTAGCAACTGAACTAAACTGAACTGAACTGATGGGACCAGATGCCATGATCTTCGTTTTCTGAATGTTGAGATTTAAGCCAACTTTCTCACTCTCCTCTTTCACTTTCATCAAGAGGCTCTTTAGTTCCTCTTCACTTTTGCCATATGGTTGTGTCATCTGCATATTATCTAATCAGATAAGGGTAAACTCAAGGTTTGATTCATTCTGAGGCAAAATTCCCTTCCAGATGTGAACTTGTGAGGCAAACCACAAGTTATAAGGTCAGGGGTCAGATTACATGTATAAAAACTAACAGGTGCAAACATTGGCCCATAGGAAGTCATGTGGTATGATTTCTAGGTCAGATTTGAGGAATAGAATGAATAGACTACCCTTAAGACATTTACTACAAACATTGAAGGTAGGAGTTCAAAAGAGAGATACAGGAAACTATATACTGAAAAGCTTGATGCATATATATAGAATACTTTTCTTAGTATGGAATGTGGAGTCTCAGAAAAAGTGACTCACAAAAGACTTGATGACAAAATTATGGACCACTGTAGATAAAGGGTTTATTTCTGCAATGAACAGAAGGAAGGATCATGTAATTGTAAAGTACCTAAAACCTCAAAATCCAACTCACAGCCTTTCTTTTTAAACAAAACAATTTCTTACAGAAAGCACCAAAACTACCTAATATACAATTTTGCCCACATAATCACTCTGAAAGCATTTATGTAATCAAAAGCAACCTCTGGGAATGGAAACTGGAATCTGGAAGTGAAACTCAAGAAAGATTTCATCATTGCACAAACAATTTCAAATTAAGCACTAATCAGAGGGGAAAATTAGGTTTATTCACAGGGGCCACTCAAAATAACCCTCTTAATAATGTAGAAATTGGCTGTAGCTAAAGTCCCACAAGTCTAGACACAAATACATTTAAAATACAGCAAAGCCAGTCAATATAAAATGTATCAAATACAAGAAGTCAATGTAAAATAGATTTCCCAGATATGAGGAACATGATTCCGGGATTGTAAGCAAACTGCTCAGAAAAAAAAAAAAAAGAAAATCTGTGATTTAGCACAATTTCAGACTTATAAGAAATGTCTTTGCTTTTATTAGTGTCTTGGTCTTAAAATGTCATTTCATATTCTTCCTCTGCTAATCAGGATAGATGCTGACCAAAAACAAAAGGGTGATTAGGAACTGAGGACACATTTATTAAGCTTAAAAAATTTTTAAAAAGAAAGGGAAAAAGAGGGCACAAAATAGTAGCCAATCTATCTAAGGTGTTGTTAAACTCACTTGGAGTTGAACTCAGATAGGCTATGGCACCCAAATCCAGTACTTTTGCCTAGAAAATCCCATGGGCAGAGGAGCCTGGTGGGCTGCAGTCCATGGGATCACTAGAGTCAGGCACGATTGAGCAACTTCACTTTCACTTTTCACTTTCATGCATTGGAGAAGGAAATGGTAACCCACTCCAGTGTTTTTGCCTGGAGAATCCCAGGGACGGGGGAGCCTGGTGGGCTGCCATCTATGGGGTCGCACAGAGTCGGACACGACTGAAGTGACTTAGCAGCAGCAGCAGCAGCAGAAAAGTATAAACAGAATTAGCAGACTGCCCCCACCCACAACTGCCCACAAGCTCAAGCCAAATTTTGAGACAAAGTATTTGTGACTGATTCAAGTACAGGTTTTCTGGTAAGAGGGTCTGGCTTCCTGGGTGTAGATAGTCAGAGGTAGAGCTGCGACTAAGATCACTGTGAGTCGCATTCTCACTCTCTACCTGAATATTCTGACTCTGTCCTTTGCTTTTTTAATCTTCCTTCTCCTTCCCTATCAACTGTTTTTCACTCCTTTGCCTTCTCTTCATGCCTCCTTGGCTCAAGACCCTTGTACCAACACTGTTTATTCCTGCAGATGGTCAAAGAGGTTGCTGACCTCTGCCTTTTCTCATGAAATTTTCAAACACACCTGCTCCTATGCCTTGCAAATGAGCCCTATCTGAACCTTCAATCACATCAAGGTGCCCTGCATCCCTAGCTGGAAAATATCTGGTCTCCAGGCAACCAAAGAGGAGCATTCTGTCTTCAGAAAAACTACTAAGTGCTCTCTTGCCCCGAGAGTCCTCTTATGTTGAGGAAAAGGGTTTGGACAAGATGCAAACCAAACTTCATAAGCTGGACCAACTCTCCCTGGTAGTAAGTGATTTTGAAAAAAGAAAAAAAAAGTAAAGAAGAGAGTAGTTAGAGAGGGCTTCAACTCTCATTCATCAACACATGAGCAATACAGATTGTGTCAGAGACAAATAATTGGTCTAACTAAAGCCGCTGTGGCTAACTTGATACCTATTAGCTGCACGTGGCCATTCAAATTTAAATTTAAGTTCTATTCCTCAGCCGCAACAGTCACATTTCAAGTTCTCAGTAGCCAACATGGGCTGGTGGCTACTGAGCTGGATACTGCACATAGCATTTCCAGCACCATGGAAAGCTCTACTGGACAGCACTGGAAAGGCCTGCAGATGCAGGAAAAAGAGAAACAGAGAGGCAGGGAGGAAAAAAAAAAAAGAATGCTTTGCCTCATCATCCCTTCTGTTCACTGCAGAAATAAACCCTGTATCTACAGCGGTCCATACTTTTGTCATCGAGCCTTTTGCAGTTCACTTTTTTTGAGACTCCACATTTACTCTTTTTGAGACATCAACATTATTTACTTCCTTTGGGCAAAAGAGGAGAAAAAGAGAAGGAAAGGCAATTATAAAAAAAGAGGGAAGAAACAAAAATAACTGAAAGAGTAAAACTGCAGGTCTGAGATTAAGACTTTTTCCTCCAGGCTTCAGACACTCTGAAAGGCATGTGAATATGTTTAAAGAAGTACGTTTTCCTAAATACTTGATTTTAAGAGGCTGTCTTGGGTGTAGGTAAAGTCAGTATGGAGACTCACCTATATGGGAAGTTAGAGTTCTTGCAACCAATTAGTTGCTTTGACCTGAATCTACTCATTTTCATTTAGATGCTTTCTTGTAGCCTACCAATCAGCATCCTATACCACTCCACTCTAAATTCCCCTAAATCTGCGAATGACCATGGAAATGAGTTCACACGTACTAGAATTGAAGAGCATCACTGAGAATTGAGAGACTGTTTCTAGTTTGGAAGAACCCAAGGGAACTTCAGGAAAAGTAATCAGAGTGAGTAGGGAAGAATACATAATGCAAAGTGTTTCCTCCAGGAACCTTACTTCAGCAAGAACAAGAGCATTTCCCCGAAGGACATGAGTAATGTTGACTGTAACTGTTCACCATGCTTCTCCAAGGCACCAAACTGGCTTTTAAGTCACACATTCCTGTGGGTTTAACAGTGGATTTGAAATAGGAACTATGAATCTGCTCTCAGACTTTCTAAATTTGTAATGAGATGCAGACAATATTACAGTTGTTGTATGCCCTGACTCTCGTAGCTCAGTCGGTAAACAATCTGCCTGCAATGCACAAGACCTGGGTTCAATTCCTGAGTCAGGAAGATCCCCTGGAGAAGAGAATGGCAACCCACTCCACTATTCTTGCCTGGGAAATCCCATGGACAGAGAGCCTGTTGGGCTACAGCTTATGGCATCATAAGAGTCAGACATGACTTAGCAACTAAACCACCATCATGGCTGGTGGTATCTGCTTACAATTCAATGAGAGGTTTGTCAAAAGTGGATTGGTTAGCATCTCAGAGGTCTCAGCGTATTTGACCCTCTATTTTATGTAGTAAACCACAAGACCAGCCAAGAGCAAAACTTCTAGCAGCCTCTGAAAATATTTGCTAAAATTAGTTGCAGAGAGTAGGCCTGTCTTATGAATAAACAGCAATAATAAAGATATAATATTCATTTATAATACCTTAAAATTAATGAACCTTTGTCTTAGCTATTTCCTCAGAGGGCAGAACAGGTCAAAGATTTTCTGTTTCATAAAACGGAGAGAACTGCTCCTATTATACCTCAACCCTGATGGAAGAAGAGGAGGCCTCTATCCTTCACCTCTGTGCCTTCAGTTCCAAAATCCATTTTGCATCAGCCTGTCCCTTCCTTTTGGCTTTCCAAAGAGAAGCTCTGGGATTTCTCAATTACCAACAGATGCCTCTTGATACAGACATTCCCAGTCAAAATGATTTGTCCTGCTCCCCATTATTATTGGGGCTCCCCTAGTGGCTCAGACAGTAAAGAATCTGCCTGCAATGCAGGAGACCTGGGTTCAATCCCTGGGTAAGGAAGATCCCCTTGAGAAGGGAATGGCTACCCACTCCAGTATTCTTGCCTGGAAAATCCCAAGGACAGAGGAGCCTGGCAGGCTACAGTCCATGGGGTTGTAAAGAGTCAGACATGACAACCATTATTATTAGCCCTGATATCTTAACATCTTTAAGGACAATTGTCCCAGTGTTGAATGTCCAGGCCAGGAGAGGCACAGCACACTGTGAGGTTAGAGGAGGGACCCTGCAGCCACACTTAATGTGTGAATTCTTTGACCTCTTTTCATGTGTGGGGCCTTCAGTAAGTCATTTAGTCTCTCTGAACTTCAAGTTCCTTCTCTGCAGAAGAATGTTGTTAGGAGAACTGAAAAAGTATCTCTAAAGTACTTAGAACAGGATAGATAGAGAGTTAAACAGATAGACAGATAGATAGATAAATGTAGGTAGGCAGAAAGATACAGATAGACAGACAGATACAGGAGTGTAGTTAAAGTCTGGCATTTATCCTTCATTTATTCATTTCCTACATGAGCAGCACTAAGGATACAAAGATAGCAAAGACATAATCCATGCACTTAGGCAACTCAAAGTTTAATGGGAGACAGACATTTATAACACATTACAAAGGCTGTGATAGAATCAGAAACTAATTACTTTAGGAGTACATAAGAAGAAGTAATTAATTCTCCCTGAGGGTTTAAGGAAAGATTCATGGACGAACCTGTGCTGCCCTGCAATGCCACTATGCATCCAGAAGCCACTGGGAGTGAAGTCAAGGGCAAGGTGAGCAAGGGCCAGATACAATAAGCTCATGAATGACACCTCTCCTAGTACCGCACACCCAACAAAGTTATCTATTCACACATATCCTCCCCAACTGAACCAATCCTTGGCCTTGTTTTTGCCACCAACCCTTCACGAGTTAAAGCTCCTCTCCAGGACTATTGCTTTGAAACCAGGCTTTATTCCTCTATTGAGCAGTCAGTTGTTAGAGGCACAAGAGGCCATACACTCAAGTACACATACACACACAAACAGCCCTACATAAATGTACATATGCATGCATGTATGTACACAAACATGTATATTTTATATTAAGTAAGTATACGTAGTAAGTATTAAGCACCTGAGTGGGTAGCTCTTTGCTAAGGCTCAACAGATAAAAACCAGTACGAGACATGTGCCCATATAAAGCCTATAATACAGTGAGATATATGGCATGCCATACCACATGCACGGCTGGCACAAAGGTGAAGGAGGAAGGCATTTTGTAATAGTGCCTGAGCTGCTACTTACAAAGTTGGGAGATAAACTGAGATATTTCAGTATTCTCTACTTGTAAGCACTATTAGCACCAACTAATAGCCATGAAATTAAAAGACGCTTACTCCTTGGAAGGAAAGTTATGTCCAACCTAGATAGCATATTGAAAGGCAGAGACATTGGTTTGCCAACAAAGGTCCATCTAATCAAGGCTATGGTTTTCCCAGTGGTCATGTATGGATGTGAGAGTTGGACTGTGAAGAAAGCTGAGTGCCAAAGAATTGATGCTTTTGAACTGTGGTGTTGGAGAAGACTCTTGAGAGTCCCTTGGACTGCAAGGAGATCCAACCAGTCCATCCTAAAGGAGATCAGTCCTGGGAGTTCTTTGGAAGGACTGATGCTGAAGCTGAAACTCCAGTATTTTGGCCACCTCATGTGAAGAGTTGACTCATTGGAAAAAACCCTGATGCTGAGAGGAATTGGGGGCAGGAGGAGAAGGGAACGACAGAGGATGAGATGGCTGGATGGCATCACTGACTTGATGGACATGAGTTTGGGTAGACTCCGGGAGTTGGTGATAGACAGGGAGGCCTGGCGTGCTGCGATTCATAGGGTCACAAAGAGTCAGACACGACTGAGCAACTGAACTGAACTGATCAAACTAAAAGGCAAAATAAAAAAGGAACCACTATTAGATGTTTTGTATCCAATACAAAATCCCTGGTGACTCAGATGGTAAAGAATCTGCTTGCATTGAGGGAGACCTGGGTTCAATCCCTGGGTTCGGAAGATCCCCTGGAGGGCATGGCAACCCACTCCAATATTCCTACCTGATGAACTTCCATGGACAGAGGAGCCTAGCAGGCTACAGTCCATGGGGTCACAAAGAGTTGGGTACAACTGAGCGACTAAGGACAGCACATTCAATACGTACATTCTGTGACCATCAGGAAGCCACGTTCTCTCAGCAGGGCCTCACTGAAGATGGATACTGTCTTCCCAGCCACATGTGCCACTCTAAGACAGCAATGCTCCCTTTAGGGTCCATGATTATAGAGCAGCATCCTCGTTCAGGGATCAGGAAAGCCATGTTCTAAACCTCAGGAAATCCACATTCTAAACCAAACATGGCTATAGAAATAGTGGAATGCCTTCAGCCATCTCACACCTTTTTGTTTCCCCATCTAAACGTGAAGAGACTATCCTAAATAATCAGTAAAATGATTTCCAATTGTGACCTTATTCTAAAGACAGAGGCAACCATTCCTGAAAGCCCACCCAAATGGCACCTTCTTTGCTTCTGTGCTCCTCTTTTCCCCAGGCCAAGTATCCTCATTTTATTGCAGAGCCAGAGAATTCAAACTACAGATCCCCTTGGGAATGCAGTCATCCTCAGACTTCTATGCATTGGCTGATTTGAAATCTCTTCATCAGTTTATTTTCAAATGTATTTGGCCTTTAAGAAAGACATGAATTTGGGGGGGTCCAGTGCACAGAATATTATGGGCTGAATGATATTCATATTCATATGTTGAAGTCCTAAACCCCAATACTTTCGAATGTAATCATATTTGGAGCTATGGTCTTTAAATGGGTAATTAAGTTAAAATAAGGCTTTTAGTGTGGAACACTAATCCAACATGACTAATGTCCCTATAAGAAGTGGGAGAGACAACATGAAATGCACAGCAGAGAGAAATGGCCACATGAGGACACAGAGGGAAAGTGGTCATCTGTAAGACAAACAGAGGGACCTCAACAAAAACAAAACCTCCCAACACCTTGTTCTTGAACTTCTAGCCACTACATTGTGAATTCTAACAATCACTTTTGGGGGGGCCAAAACATCTGAATCAATTGGCCCGCATAGACATTTCCCAAATGTATGAATCCTCTTGATGTAAGAACTGGTGCCTTTGTAAGTTACACTGAACTAAAGCAAAATATTGTATCAGAAGATAATTTGATTCAGTGTCTTCTGAAATCCTCTAAGAAAAGCTGTCCTCCACAGTACAACTTTTATTTTTTTTCTTCTGGGAAACTTTGTTTTAGCCAAGTTTTATTCAGACCATCTGAGCTAAAGCACATTTGTGACTTGATTAATACTTACTTCCAAGTGGAAACCACTGCAAAGTTTCTTCTACATTGATTAGTGTCTTCCAGCTGCCTAAAAACCCACAATGAATTCACAACGCATTAGGGATCGCATCAGGGGGTTATTTATGGGTGAGGAACATGCTTATCGCCATCTCTATTGTGCTATCTATATGTCAAAGGATCAGAGACTTATTATTGGGTCCTTTCAGGCATTATTCCCACCCAGAGTGAATGACTGTTTCTGATTAGTCTTAAATTAGCTTATGTGCAATTTATTTTTTACATGGGACGCATTCATTTGCTTTTGTATGAATAAGAATCTACACTTATCCATCACCATGTCTTGCCATAAATCTGTACAGAACTGCCTGTGGGCCTGAGCTAGAGCTTAGTCACCAGCATTAATGGGTTACCCAATATGCTCACCACTGAGCGTGAACCCAGTCTCTTATCTGGCTCCACCATGAAAGTAAATAAATAAGCAAAATGCTAAAAATAAATGGAGCCCTATCTTATTCAAAGCATTATCTGCATCAGCTGAGGAAGAATCCAAGGGAATCAGCTCTGTCGTGGAGTTGTTCTGTGGTGTTAAGAACTGTAGGGCATTATGCCTGAGGAGACAATGAGGTACAGAACTGAGATTCCCCAGTATCTGATTAGAATTTACACAATATGAAGTAAATAATGAGCTCCAGATTCTTAGCTAGACAGGCAATAGACCTAAGTTTTATCATGGGCATGGTGATTTTTAATGAATGGGAATGGACAGATGAAATCAAAATGCAGGGGAAAACATGAAGCTCAATTAAACTGAGTATCTATTCTCTGAAAGAAGTTACTCTATTTATCCCAAACCAAGATCTGCAGCTTAGTCTATGAGTGCTACTGAGTAATCAATAATCAAAGGCAGGAATGCTTTCAATACCCAAAGCTTCTAAACTAACAAGAAAGCAGTGGATGGATAGAAAAAAATAAATAGAGAAATAGAGCGGCCAATTCTATCTTAAAATGGTTCTTAAATGCAGCCTTACCTAATGGGGCCTGAATGTCATGCCAAAAGAAAAAAAAAAAGAGAGAGAAAAATAACAGTACCAACCAAAACAAACAAAAAATTTCTTTTGATTACATTTTCTAAAACATGCAGCTTTTCGAGCTACTTTCTCTTTGAAGTAGCTAGAGTGTTTCTGAGTATACACATGCAATCTAGTGCATGCATTTCAGTTATTCTGTGTCTTTTATTTCTGTTAGCCTTAGGGCTGTACAGATATCCCTCTAGGTTAATATCTCACTGTCAAGGATCGTGCCCCATTGGGAAGTTCAGTCACTTCTTTCAGAAGTTCTTTCAGATCCTACCCCTCACTGTCAAAACTTCTGGCATCTTCTATTGCTTTTTCATTCCCTTTTATGTATCTTCTTTTTATTGTTTTTTTCTTCTTCTTTATATGTTTTCCTCTCTTTCCTCCTGCTGTTCTTATTATCTGTAGTCCCACAGGTTCTCATCTTTAGTTTTCTTTGTTTTCTGTGTTTCACTGGAAGTTTCTTTGACTCCAGCTCACTTATCTCTAGGATTCTCTTTCAGTGTTAGTTTCCCCTCCAATCAATGCCTTTGTTGTTTAAAGTTAGTCTCATGGGCTATTTGCCTTATTGTGACAAGAAGGATGACTTGTCTTCTTCTTTTCCAGCAGACCTAACATGCTGCCATCCATCAATCTGGAGATTATTTCATGTATTTATGATGTCAGGGGTCAGTATGATACTAAATAAACAATACTTGGCTGAAAAACCCCAAGGAGATTACTCTCATTCTCTGTGGGGCTCCTATTCCTGGTTAGCAGTATCTGCCAACAGAGAAATCAAGTACTGATCAATTTTATTGTTATTAACTTAAAACTGTCAGCATTCATAGAGAATGTGGATCTGCCAATGTGTTTCAAAGCATCAATAGGAAATAGATGTGGACACATAGTGTTTGCTTTTATTACTACTGACTAGTCATGTGCATGTTTGTAATTGGTGGGACTAAGAATTCTCTACACAGACGCATATACCATGAACTGATTTTATTCTCAAAACTATACAATACTGTTATGACCTCTGAACAGCCCTGAACACACCCAAATTGCTGAGATGAGCTACTTTACTTATTTGGTTGATTCTTAAGTAAACATTCATCTAAGCTGTTGATTTCTGCAATACAACATAGTTCTGAATGTCCTGTTTTTTTTCTGAGTAAGTATTTAGTCAATTTGAATTATAATCATTTTTCAGTCAATGATCACAATCCAAGCCCCTCTTTCTGAATTCCCCCTCTTGCCTCTGTCTGAGCCTAAAACCCTTAAGCAGCCTTACTTGTTCTCATTCCTCCAGAAGCAATAGCAGCAAAGGAGGAAAAATTCTCCTTGAATTAATAACACTGGTGATAGAGGAGCATCCCAGTCTTGGTCTAGATCACTTTATGACTCTTTCTCAAAGGTGAGCCATGCCCTATTCCCATCACTGCTGTGTACATCTTATGACATGAGAAAACCTCAAGTTAGGCACATGATTTTGCCCTCTTTATTGACCTCGTCTTCTATAAATTCTGAGAGCCAAGAGGTAACAGAAGTAGGCATTCCTCCCCCATTATTTTTTGGGGAACAGTACCTCCTACTGAGGAGGAGTATATTTTCTTCTTCTTTCCAATTTCTTCTGAACGATCTAAGAATTAAATTGACATGAGACAGAGTAACAGGAGGAAATCAAACAAAAGTTTAATAACACATGTACACAGGACAGACCCAGGGAAATGAATAACTCACCAAAATGGCTGAAACCCTCACCTTTAAATACTATCTTCAGCTAAAGACAAAAGAGGATGTTGGGCGTAGTAGTACTTTGGGACTTCAAAGCGGAGGAAGGAAATTCATAGGAAGATGAAAAAACAAATGTTTGGTAAACATTTACTGGGACATGCAGAGACAATGGAACACAGAGAAATTTTAATAAACAGGCTTTGCTAGGTTCTTCCCTGTCTATCCCACCTAGTACATACGACCATTTGCTACGAGGCATCTCCCTTCCTAGAACAGGTCTTCTATCTAAATTCTTTTAGGCAGGTAAGGAAAAGGTCAAAGTTTCTTCTTGAGTCATCTTTCCGACCTTGATAGTTTCAAAATGACCTACACGTCGAAGAGACTTTGGGGAGGGCAGACTGTACTCCCCCCTACAGCTCCTTCATGCCCTACTCATCAGCAGATGCTAGTGAGTCTCTAGCCTCCAGACAAGAAGCAAACACTGGTCTCTCTGTTCAAGAGCTCTAAACCGTAAGAACATATGTTCAGAGAGTCGGTGCAGAATGAAAATGCAGGACGTCTTGTTTAAAAATTACTAAGAACATTCAGGCAGCTACCACAGAGTATTAAACCAAGTTTCCTCTGAGTGCTGGGCCCCGTGTGACTGTGCTGGTAGCAACTGATTACATGAGCCCCACCAGCACCTCACTCTCTGTACTGAAAGCTCCTCCAATTACTTGTTCTAAGAACAGCCCTTCACATGCTTTTTTCCAACTCTTTTGTTATACCTCTCAGTGAAAAACTGGTTCAATCTCTCCTAAACTTGAAGTTTATCTGAGAACATCAAATTAAGAACTAAATTTTCTTTGAATTTGGATGGTGGGAATTAATCAAACTTGCATAAGAGTGCACAGTATCTTGGGTATGTTTTAAATACTTGGGGATTGTTGTTCTTCAGTCACTAAGTCATGTCTGACTTTTTGCGACCCCATGGACTGCATGCAGCATGCCAGACTTCCCTGTCCTTCACTATATCCCAGAGTTTGCACCAATCCATATCCATCGAGTCGGCAATGCTCTCTAACAATCTCATCCTCTGCCACTCTCTTCTCCTTTTGCCTTCAATCTTGCCCAGCATCAGGGTCTTTTTCAATGAGTCTGCTCTTTGCATCAGGTAGCTTATGTATTAGAGCTTCAGCTTCAGTATCAGTCTTCCCAATGAATATTCAGGACTGATTTCCTTTAGGATTGACTGGTTGGATCTCCTTGCAGTCCAAGGGACTCTCAAGAGTCTTCTCCAGCACTTGATAATTAGTTTTTATTATTTGATAAGCCACATTTTCTCCATACTCCCTGGCTACCATTACAATCTCAGGGAAAAGAAGGTTGGGGGTGGGGGGGCGGGGGGCAGATGCCATCTCAATAAGCAGTACAATATTAGGGGAACAACCCTGCATTTAGCCAAAACAAAAAGAAGGGGACAAACTATCTTTTCTAGTGCAAAAGTTCTGGGACTAAAATGGATATAGAAGGATGGGCACGATCACATGCATATTCTGATTTTCCCTTTCCAGTTTTCTTAGGAGAGACTCTTGTCCTGCTCTCTGTCTGGGACTCATAAGCATGACTGCTGCATATGGCAACCCTACATATCCTAGTATGTGCTGCGATTCATGGGGTCGCAAAAGAGTCGGACACGACTGAGCAACCGAACTGACTGACTGACTGACATATCCTCGTATAGTTAAGAGAGAGCACAGAGGTAAGATGGAGAGATAGTCCAATTTTACATACCTTGTCAAACATGGCTGTGAGGTGGTATGCACTTGAAGACTCAGGGAACCTTTTGTGGGGCCAACTGATGAGTGTGTATATGTGGGGGGGAATGGTGAGGTGATTCTGTGGTAGAGACTATGAGGTGGACAGGCTAAGCCTTGTGCCAGACAGACGACATGAAAGAGACTCAAAGGGGTTTGTGGAGGCCACAAGAGAATAAAAAAGGTTAAATAAGCAAGGTGGGGGTCATTAGGCCCTGTCCAAGATAGGAAGGTCAAGAGTTGACTATCCTCAGAAGTCACAGGTGGATGGCAACAAAAAAAGAGGAAAAATAACTTTTACTCTACCTTTCTGAGTTCTTGTCTGAAAGCCATATAATAATATAGGGCTAATAATAATAATATAGGGCTATAATAATATAGGGCTAAATATAGGGCTAAGAAAATAGAAGTTTATGAACATGCATACCTCATATATACATGGAAATTCCCTGGGGAAGATGAGTCACTCCCTGAGCTGGCTCAAACCACCAGCTTACATACTTTTATTTTCAGTGGAAGACAGATAAAAGAAAAGATGTGTCAAGGTCAGTTATGGGGAAATGACCAGGGAAAGTATGGCAAACAAGAATAAGGTTTGTTATACAGATTTAAGTCTGCACCTTCTCCATTGATAAGATTCTCTTATGATTTAGAGTCACCCTTCTCTTCTCCATACAACAAAGGAGATGCCCATACAGATGGAGATTTCCTTTACGAATGTGAATATCCTGTACAAAAGGGTAACTTCTGTTCTCAGGGATTCTTTGGTATCTACTGTTTCTCTAAATAATTGGCTCAAAATAACTCCTATGCCGAAGAGGTCTGTATATTTTGAGATGGCATACTCTGCTACCCTTCATAACAATATCCCATGTACTAAAGTTACAACTCCACAGAAAAATGCGGGCATAGCTAGAAATACATCTCATGAATAGCACCAGTTAGACAGTCAACTTCTGCTACTTCTACAAGCCCATATAATCTTCTTCCCCAGGAATTCAGATGTTGTTTTTGCAGAGAAGGGACTCAGAATTTGAAATACAGCATTTTGCCTAAAGAATCTGAGTTATTCAAAAGAGATGCATTAGTGTAGCCGTGACAGAAAGCTAAAATTTAAATAGGGTAAATGCTGAAATAAACAGACATTCATTTAAGCCAGCACAAGGGATACTCCTAATAAGCCTCAGTGAAAAAGTATGTTTGAGCAAAGAACTAAGCAAGCTGAGGAACTGAGACATGAAAATAAGTATGGGAGGAATATTCCAAAGGCAGAGAAGAGTAAGTACAAAGGCCCAAGGTGGGAAAATGACTGAAAAGGTCCAGAAAGAGCAAGGAGACCAGGGCAACCAGAGTGGCCTGAAGGGAGGGGGTGAAAAATAAGAGATAAGGTCATAGCAACAATAGAGGAATCAGCTCTTTTTAACTTTGGGGCCATTACAAGGACACTGGTTTCAATACTAAGTAAGAGTACATCATGAGAAATGCCAGGTTGGATGAAGCACAAGCTGGAATCAAGATTGCTGGGAGAAATATCAATATCAGATATGCAGATGATACCACCCTTATGGCAGAAAGTGAAGAAAAACTAAAAAGCCTCTTGATGAAAGTGAAAGAAGAGAATGAAAAAGTTGGCTTAAAACTCAACATTCAGAAAACTAAGATCATGGCATCCAGTCCCATCAATTCATGGCAAATAGATGGGGAAACCATGGAAACAGTGAGAGATTTTATTTTGGGGGGGTTCCAAAATTACTGTAGGTGGTGCTTACAGCCATGAAATTAAAAGACACTTGCTCCTTGGAAGAAAAGTTATGACCAACCTAGACAGCATATTAAAAAGCAGGTACATTACTTCGCCGACAAACATCTGTCTAGTCAAAGCTATGGTTTTTCCAGTAGTCATGTATGGATGTGAGAGTTGGACTATAAAGAAAGCTGAGTCCCCAAGAATCAATACTTTTGAAATGTGGTGTTGGAGAAGACTCTTGAGAGTCCCTTAGACTACAAGGAGATCCAACCAGTTTATCCTAAAGGAAATCAGTCCTGAATATTCATTGGAAGGACTGATGCTGAAGCTGAAACTCCAACACTTTGGCCACCTAATGCTAAGAACTGACTTATTGGAAAAGACCCTGTTGCTGGGAAAGATTGAAGGCAGGAGGAGAAGGGGATGACAGAGGATGAGATGGTTGGATGGCATCACCAACTCAATGGACATGAGTTTAGTAAGCTATGGGAGTTGGTGATGGACAGGGAAGCCTGGCATGTTGCAGTCCATGGGGTCACAAAGAGTCGGACACAACTGAGCAACTGAAGTGAACTGAAGAAGGAAGCACTTTAGATGAATGGACTACAGGAGTGATATAATCTGATTTCTAAGATGATCATTTTAGACTGTAAGAATTAAACAAGAAAGAGGCAAAGAGATTGTTTAGGAAGATACTGTGATAATCCAAATGAGAGATGGTGGAGGCTTGAATCAGGATAGTTAGGGTGGAGAAGTAAGAACTTTAATTTGGGACATTTTTACCTTGAGGTACTGATCATGTATTCAGGTCCAATCTGGACCTTCAGCTTCTAGATGGTACATATTTGAAGCTACCTGATTGGGTGAGCTCATCAAAGCAGTGAATGTAAAAGGAGAAAATTAAGTTAATCTAAGGATTAAGCCCTGAAGTAATTCTCTACTTAGAGGCTAGAGAGAAGAAGAAAAAAACAAGAAAACACACACACACACACACACACACACACACAAATCCTATCCAGCAAAGTGGAAAGCAAGCCAGGTAAGTGCTGCTGTTGTGGAAACCAAGTAAAGAAAGACTTTCAAGGAGGAGAGAGATAGTATGATGTCAAATCATACTGATAGGTCTAATAAGATGAAGACCATGAATTGATGGGATTTGGCTATTAAGAAGTCATAGGTGAATTTACCAAGATCAGTTTTGCTGCAGTGATGGAGGTGACTGATTAGATGGAATTCAGGAAGAAGTGGAGGATAACTGGAAAAGGCAAATATACATTCAAAATATTTTGCTGTAAAAAGTAGCAAAATGAGGAAATAGTCAATTAGGTATGTGGAGTCAAGTGTTTTTATCTTCATGACTAGAGAAATGGCAACATATTGTACATTGATGAGAATATCACCACCAAAAAAAAAAAAAAAGGTGGAGAGAATTGCTGGACAGGGTAAGAGGAGATGGCAGATACTATACAAGTAGAGGAATTAGCCATAAAAAGATGCCCTAACAGAAAGCAGGCAAGTCCTGACATGCTCACAAAATCTCATGAGATATAAAAGGGATTACAAACACTGTCATTTTAGTAATGAAATTGAAGAAAATTATTAGAGATTTCCAAAAGCCAAGGAGGCAATGAAGCAAAGGGGCTTAAAGCACAGACTAAGTCAATAGAATGAGTCCAGCTCTACCATTCTAAACTCAGGCTTCTTTATTGTGAGAACTAAGAGTGATACTTAGCTAATCACAGTGTTACAGAGCTTAGTTGAGGTTACTCAGCACCATCCATGCCCTCTCTTCCTTGGCCCATGGTTTTCCATAATTCCTAGCTTTGGTTGCAAACGGTATGGCTATGTGACTGAGCTCTGTATGTGTGGAAATGGGCAGACTGATAAACATCAGTTCCAGGCCTGACCCCCTCTGACTTCTGTAACATTCTTCGTCTCTTCTGCTTCCCTCATCATTCTGTCAGCAAGTGATGCGATGGAGGATTCTGAGGCCCTAGAAGATAGCAGAGGCATTAACCGGAATGAGAATGGATCCCTTCTGATTTGATATGAGCAAGAAACAAGCCTGAATTACATTAAGGCACTAAGATTCTTGGCTTGTTGATTAGAGGTGCAAGAATTAATTAGCTAATACAAAGAGTCCTTAATAAATGTTAAGTATCAATATTAATGTGGTTAGCCCCAGACCACAGTGTTAATTGATGACAGAGGTCAGCAAACATTCAGGTTTTTAAGTCCCTAATGCTATCCCATGCTATGCATGAAATGATCTAATTTTTGTCCACTGTACATAAGCCATTATCCCTTTCAGAGCATAAATCCTATCAGCTAGAAAAGGAAGAAGAGAGTCAGATCTTGTCAGAACTCCCTCTATAAGCCATCTTATAATTACCTTGAGCAGCAAACTCTGTTGCTTTGGCTTTCTCCTTTTAAGTTGAAATGTAACCAAAAATAAATAATTGAGATTATGTATCACTGAATAAATCAGATTATGAGTATCTGATCTATTGATGCAGAATACCTCATACTCTATGGTTTATATCACAACCAGGTCACAAGAGAAAACACTCCCAGCTACCATCTCTAAACTTTACGTGGACAGACACTGGTTGACATTTTTCAATTACAAATATGATCATTGCTATGCTAGAATTTGCTTAATTCAAAATGAATCCAATTTTCTTTCTTATACCTTCCCACTTGTTTAATTGGAACATAACATTAGGAAAAAACTCTTTAATATTCAAGAAGTATATCTCAAATAGCATCATGTCATGAATATTCCCCACTGTAAAGTCATATTTCTGCTTTGACCTTGTTGTCATTGTTTTGTTACATAAATTATTCAGCCTGGTAGGTCTCACAGATTAAATACTCTAGAAACAAATTAAAACGCATCCCAGTAGCTTAAAAATGTCAAGGAAGTCTTCTTTTCTCCGAATACCTCTTGTCAAATGGGATAGTGAACAATAACCCCACAAAATAGGCAAGATGATTTGTTTAGAGATCAAATTGCCAAGTGAAATCAGCATCTCTCTCTTCAAAAAAAAAAAAAAAAAACCAACTTATAACTCATTTCTCATTGTTGAATTCAGTCAGGCATATGCAGCTTGCCCACTGATGTGTGGAAGAGAGAAACCAACACTCCTTGCCCTGCCCAACACCACAGGCTTTTTATAGTCAGGACATGCAGGCTTGAAGAAGACATATTCTCCTCAGAAGAAGCCTGCTTGAGCTTTCTTTGCCCACAGTAGAGAAGTGCCAGGAAGACAAGAGAGTTCCTGAGCAGAGCTTTCCAGAAATATAATGGACTGTTATGCCATGCGTCCTGTCACCGGAAGTTCTCACCCAGAAGCAGGGTGCCCAATCACAGCAGAAAATAAAGAGTCCTTTAATTGAATCAAAGGCTCATTCAGTCCTTACTTCAAGAAACTTCTATTAAGCAACTAATCTGAGGATAAGCACCAAGAATACAATAATAAAAAGGCAATATCCCTTAAGAAGCTCCTGGCACTCCCATAAAATTTTGACTGTGCCAAGAGCTGTTCTGAGTAAGTCTGAGCTTTACAGGTATTAATCCATCTAATTCTAACACCACCTCTGTGAAGGTGGCCTTCTCATCACACCTATTTTATTGATAGTAAACAGAGATCCAGAAACTTGGCCAAGTTTATGGAGGACACATGAGAATGGGCTAGAACACAGGCATCCTGACTCCGGGTTCCTGCTCCATCTCCTGTGTACTCTTCCTTATGCTCTGAGGCCCAGCATCCACCAGGAGAGACCACCTGAGACCACCACAGTTTCACACTCACAAGGGCAAGAGGAAAGGCATGTACAGAGTACAGGGAGATACCTTTTTCAGGAACTTCCAGATGGCTTTCCAATCTTTATGCCTTATTTTTAAATGGACAAGCTGAGTACAACAGAGAGAGAACAGAGTTAACTTTAGAGTTATGCAATTTATTCCAAATTTGGGAGATCGTATTGTTCATATATGAGCTTCCCTGGTGGCTTAGGGGTAAAGAACCCACCTGCCATGAGGAAGACACGGGTTCGATCCCTGGGTCAGGAAGAGCCCCTGGAGAAGGAAACGCCAACGTACCCCAGTACCCTTGCCTGGGAAATCCCAAGGACAGAGGACCCTGGTGGGCTACAGTCCCTGGGGTCTCTAAAGACTCGACTAAATAACAGCAACAATTGCTCTTATATGTAGTAGAGCCCATACACTTGTGAAGAAGGGTATCTAGCCTTCCCACTTCATAACACCACTCTTAAACCTTGCAGAAGTGCTCTACAGTGCGAGTCATCTATGAACTCTGTTGCTATGTCTAGTCAGGCCTCTTTCCACTAAAATCAGGAGAAATAGGTTCGTGAGGCCATGAGTTCAGGATTTTAAAAAATTTAAAAATAGTTAATTTAAGCTCTTAGAGTCATTTTGACATTAAAATGAATTAACCTCAAGACCATTATGATCAGCCATATAGGAAACAATATATCGGATTCTCTAACAAATTGATTCCCCTTAAATACAGTTGCTTCTGAGGTTCTTTATATTGTCAGCCTACTTGCAAAAGGCATAAATGGTAAAGCCCATCCAATAAGGCTTCAGTAAATATCCCTAATATATTCACATTCCATCTTTCTCTTTTGCAAGGCTGTCACATATTCTGATAAAAATTGATCTGCATTATTCAATTCTTTCAAAAGTTCACTCCTCCTTAAAGATGGCTGTGAGTAGTGATTTAGAGATACAGGCAACAAGTTTGTTGGTCTTTTTGCTTCACAAATAAACCTCTCCACTTAAGAATAATAATTACCATGGTAACCCTAACAGCTTAGGAATCATTCAAGCAAGCAGTTTCTAGGGAGAAAAAATCTCGCCATTTCTGAAGTTCCTTTAACCCTTCAAGATTCAGTGTCCATTTTCCCATGGCAGGGTCAATTTGATTTAACTTTTTAAATCAAAATACATACAACATCTTTTCAGTGGAGGCATCAGGAGGAGATGGACACAAACAGAAAGAGAAATACTATTTTTAATAGTAACCTGATCACATTTAAAGAAGTATAAGCCAAATACGGCATTTAAAATGACATTTGCCTCACACACAGAGACACTTGCACGTCTCAGCTCTGAGATGAGGGTCTAAGTGATAAACAGCCTGTCGGTCTGCAGTCAATGGGGAGGTTGTACCTCAAGCCCTTCAGTCTCTTCTTCTTTTCCTTGTGGAGCATTAACTCAGATTATCAGGAAATGAAGAATCCAGGTAGCATAATTTAGCTGTAATTGTACCTCTGGACTGGAAGTTGAGGCTAGACCAGGGTCGCACGACTTCTCTGCGTGCTTTTTCCTCTTCCCTTTGCTTAATAAGGCATTTTGCCAGCAGTGCCAAATGTGAGAGCCAATGAAAGCCTGAAAATGTGCTGCACGGGAAGTGTAATAGGAGCAAATGCATACCTCCCAGCAAAGTACAATTCCTACTGAACTAACACCGAACTGGATGTACACAACCACATTAGAATAATGGACTCTCAGCTAATCTCATGGCCTATGCACAAAATCTTAAAAATGTCATAGTCTTTCTAGCATTGCTTATTAGTGGTTAGAGAAGAAGGAATTCTCAATCTGAATCCCTCTCCAGTAAAGTCAGTGCATTTGAAAAGCCAGTTAGAGCACTATCAGAGGAAGAAATGGAAAATTATACTGTCCACATACAAGTGCATTCATCTTTCTCTGAGAAAACCTAAGCTTGATTTGTGAGCCTCCTTCATTAATATCTCAGAATATAATTTTTTCTCATTTATTTTACTCCATTGTTTGCAATTTCATTATATACTTTAAATTGCATTGTCTCTGAACAGTATAGTTCATCTGGTGAATTTGTTCTGTCAGTAAGCTTACTTCTCTGTGTGTGTCTATTAAAATTTTAATAAAAATTTCACTAGTAGGCAAGTCAGCAGTACTTTCAGAGAATTATCAATATTTCGTACATGCTCTTTATGACAATGAAGATGGAGAACAGGAAGGTAAAAGATGGGGCGATATGATAAGCACAATTTTCTAACAAAGATTTGATGATGATTAACATTATTATTATTATTATTTTATGAGCATTTCCTTCTTCAAGGTAACCTCTCCAGAAGAAAAAGAAAATGTATTAAGAGGAACAGCCAGGCAATTTTTCCCTCGCAACCCCTTTATCTTCCCATCAAATCTTGATGCACATACAGTGCAATGAGCCTCTGAAAATAATGCTTTGTGGCCTTGGTAACTGAAGGTAAGAGGCAATATAACCATTGCCGAATCTCATGATGGGAATGAAATAAACTTCTGTCACTACATTTTATCTCTTTCCCAATCCTTTCTCACCTTCAAATCATTCTTCATTTTCAGCCTTTAGCATTACACTTCATTATTTCTTCTTTCCAAAAATGTTACACCAAGGTCTACAGCCAGAGGAAGAACTTCAAGTAGACTAAACAAGATTCTCTTCAAAACTGCTTTAGGCAGTTTTTGAGTTCCCCTGGTTCGGATCTTGGAAGCTTAAATGACACTGAATTCATGACACCAACCCAGACAGTTTTAATTTTCATGTTGAGATAAATACAGAGTAATAACATCACCCTCTCCAAATGACCTGAAAGTCCCTGAGACTGGCATCCAATCCTCCTTACTGTCATCTCCTAGTCCTCCCCTACCCTCTAAAAACATGTTTTTCTTTATTCACAAATATTATTATCTCTGCTGTCTTGAATGTAGTGAACTAAAGTGATTTCAAACTCTCACGAAAAGCTGGATGTCTTTTCAGTGTCTCCAGCAGCCCTCAATTGTAGAAGTACCAAGGAAGTTTATGCTTTCAGATCTCTTTTCCTTCTCTCTGCCAGAGTGCCTAAACTTCCAAGTTAGAGACCATTCTTGGGTATGATAGTAATATTTTTTTTTTTAACAGTAAGGCTTTCTCTCTTAAAATGTAACTGACTCAGGCAGGAAAAAGGCATTAAGTTAGTTATCTATAATGGTCTAGGTAAATTCCTGCATTTGAACTCATTGTCTTCCCCTGGCATGTAGCTTAAATAGAGTATCAAGGGAAGAGTATTTATTATTGGTAAAAACTAATAAGGCTATTGTGCCTATTTCAGAGCACTGAACGTTCTCAGGGGAAAACACTGTTAGGGGGAAAACCTCCATGAGAACTATAGAGGGATTATGGAGATAATTTTGCAAGCAAAGAGAAAAAAGACCCAAGATGGACATGAGATGGAGATGAAACTAAAGCAGCTCAGTTCCTCTTTTTATTACCTAGGACCATGGGGGTACACCAGGACACTTCATAAAGCCCCTGTGGACATACCCTTCAACTAAACCTTCTATCCTGGGATCTGTAAATCCTATATCCTAATTATCACATTGCTGAAATGATTTCCCAATTATTAGAACTACCAGACTTATTGTTAGGTGTTAAGGAACATATAAAAATATATACAATATACATCTGTAAATATATATGCAAATACATATAATAAGTGCACCATCAGACTGACATTGACATGGGGCTCTTATTGACCGTTTTCTTTTGCCTTCACCTGACTGGCTTCCCCCTAAGTTAGAGGCTATATTATTCCAAAGTTTTCTGCATCCAAAAAGAAAGTCAATAATCATACTCAGATTATCTATCTGAGTATAAATAATTATATATTATAATCATACACAGCTTGTGTCATGAAGGGATGAAGAAAGTACAAGTGAAGAGAGTGATGCAACATTATACTAGAGTGCAATCTATTTTTAAGATAGATGAAAACATGTATTCAAATAAAACTGAAGAAAAATGAATTTAAAAAAGAAAAAAATGGGAAACTATGTGACGGGTATATACTGACTCTTCCTACTATCTTTGCATCTTTTCTGTAAATCTATAATTACTTCAAAATAAAATTTTATTAAAAGAACAGAAGAAAAAAAAAGAGGAAAAAAAGATGTAGAGGAGAAGAAAGAAAAGGAGAAAGAGAAAGACTATAATATTAAGACTGGGTGATAAGTAAGGAGAGACAGCTAACTTTTAAAGAGTTCTCACTCTCTCCAGGCACTGAGGTAGGCACCTTCTTTGTTATTGTTCATTAATTCTGACATCATTCTTATGAGGTAGATATTATTCTCATTTTAAGATGAAGCATGATATGACTCTAGAGGATAAAAAAGTATCAAGATCACACAGACAGGAAACAATCCAGCTAGAATTTGATTCACTGTGTCCTAGATTCTAATTCTAAATCTTCTAATATAACATTGTATATCAATTATACTTCAATAAAAATAAAATATTTCAAAAAGAACTCTGAACTTTTCCTCATGTCCACTTTCACCTCTTAATGTTCCCTGCAGTCTTTGCCTTTGCTAGACAACTATTTGATAGACAGGTACCCAATCAAACCTTCCTCCTATTCAGTTGATGTTATTTTTGCTTCGGCATAAGATAAGCTGTCCTTGTGAAACACCCAGGTCTGTGTTTAACTTTGTAAGCCAAGGAGTTCAAGGGAAACCCAGCTGAGGTAGCCAACCCTCAGTGCTGTGATAGCTGCATTTTATATCAAACAGTCTTCTAATATTCTCTTTGACAAGTAGAATTCACACTCCCTCCTGTTAAATTGTTAATGGCTTCCCTTGTGGTTGGCTTCTGGTTCTGATTTCATCATAATTTAGACTCCTTATTTTATGTCAGTAAAATTGTCTAGAATAACATCACGGCCCTTGGCTAGAAGCCCTTGATGTACCCAAGAAACAAGGTGTATGCTCATGTAAGAGAATCACTGTCTCTCTTGCTCTTGCACTTTTATTTCTCCCTCTCCCTGGCTGTTTTTATTTTCATTTTACTTTTTCCTCTTTTTTTCCCCCCATTGTGCTTGTAATGTTTTTATTGCTTCTTAAAACACACTTGAAAAGAATCCATAATGGATTCATGTTATTTGTTCGGAGATATTCCAAAAGGATGTATCTGATCTCAAAATCTTGAGTTGCAATTCAGTGATGTATTTTATTATAGATTTGTGCATTGTTGTTCTATAAATGTTAAGTTATCTCAACCTCTGGGAAAGAGGGAAAATATTCAGCACCACACACCATACCTTTTCCTTCTGGTGCTTTAAGTAGTTTTTTGGTTTGTTTTATATATATATATATATATATATATATATATATATACACACACACACACACACACACACACACACACACATATATATATATATTTAATGCCTGAAGAAGTCTTCAGACAATGACCTTATTTCAATATAAGTATAAAAATTCCTCCAGTTTTCATAAAAAGCATCCATATTTGGGAGTAACCTTCTATAAAATACAGCACAGGAATTCTTCATTTCTCTCAACATTCTCTCAAAGGCTGAAGTTATTTAACAGGAAAGATTTTATTCTTCAGATATCCTGATAACTACTAGAGTTGATGCAGGATACTCAAAAAGCTGTTCCTCTAAAACACAGATTAACAGTGCTCTTCTCAGACTCAAGATGTCTAAACCCATAATACCATACTCTGAGACAAAATAAAAAACATAAAATTAATGTATAATTTGCCCTTGCTTCTTTCCACCAGTCTGTCTGTAATAGGCATATTTGCCCCACAAGGTCCCTCACATATAGTTTGCCATTGAAGTTCATGTTCTGGAGTTCTCTTTGATAGCAAGTTTAGATGGGTGCAAGACAAGGCCATCATTAATTAGTCTCATATACAGGATGACCATACAGCTGGTCCTCTAAATCAGGATATTTTTGACAGTGAAACTATAAGCTATTAATAATATATACTAGGAAAACTTGTACAAACTAACATTGTCCTAGCTTAAGTTGAGATGTAATGTCATTTTGTTCTCTGGTGTAATTATTAATAGTATCTTCTTTCACTCTCAAAGTGTCACCATTTGAAACAAGAGATTAAATTAGTGGTTCTCAAGCTTTTTGGTCTCAACTACTTAACCGTATTAAAAATTAATTAGGACCTACCCAAAATAGTTTCTGTTTATGTGGGTTATATCTCTCAACATTTATATTATTAAAACTGAGACATTTAAAAAAATATGTATTAATTTACTTAGAAAGAAAAATAAATGCATTATATGCTTACACAGATATTTTTACAAACTCTATTTTCCAAAATCAATTAGGGAGAAGGTGAATTGCTTTACATTCTTGGAAATCTCTTTAATGTCTGGCCTAATAGAAGACAGCTGGATTCTCAGAGTTGCTTCAAGATTCCATCTGTTGTAATATCACATGTTATATAGCTTCTGGAACTCTCATGAGAAAATGAGAATAAAAAAAAAAAGATCTTGGTATTATTATGAAAATAATTTTGTCCTTGCAGACTCCTGAGAACTGCTGGATTATGTCATCTCTTTACTTTTAGGCAGGAGAAAGCTACTTCACAGAGCTTCCTAAAACTGGCAAAACCACACATGCCTTTTCTTCTTGTTTTCTCAGCCTAGGACACAAGTCCCATTAGTCTTCAGTTACTCACTTTCTCTATACTGTTTATGTTTTCATTTTAACATAGTTTCCTGCAGAAAGTCTCTCCTGATCTCCAAGAGACTAAGTAGAATCTCTGCTAAGTAGTTTTGAAGGAATAATGTGCTTTCTTCCTCCAAGTATTACATGTCACTGATGATGGAAATAACTGTCTACTTCACAGACTGTAAGTCTCAAGATGGTAACGGCTGGGTCTCTGTCCTTCGCAACACAGTCCTTAGGCTACTTGGGCATCCTGACCTCTCTCCATCCTTCTCAATGCTGTGCTCCTTCCACCAGAATAGTGCTTGACACAGAATAATAGCTTAATGAATATTTCATGTTCAAATTACTTGTTGAATGAACCAATTAAGGGTATGCCTAACATTCATATCCTAAAAGCCAGAGCATCCATTTGTGATTGGGCAGAGATGAGGTTACTGCCTGTGACAGAAGAAAACTAAATGTCTGTATTTCAATAATTAAAAAACCTTAAATTTCGGACATAAATCTCATAAGTTTGGTGTAAGTTTTACTAAACACTGAGATACAGACCTAATTATAATAAGGGCAAAGTAAAGGTAAAACAGGAGGGAAGGGGAATGAAACAGGAGCGAAGTGGGCAGGGTACAACCTTTAAAAGGATAGCTTAGCCTTTCCTTTGTTTAGTGACAAACAGTTGTTTGCTGTTGTTTAGTCACTAAGTCACATCCAACTCTTCGTAACCCCATGGACAGTAGCCTGGCAGGCTCCTCTGTCCATGGGATTCTCCAGGCAAGAATACTAGAGTGGGTTGCCATTTCCTTCTCCAGGGGATCTTCCTGACTCAGGAACTGAACTTGGGTCTCCTGCACTGGCAGGTGTATTCTCTGCCACTGAGTCACCAGGGAAGTTCAACATAGCCATGCTGCTGCTGCTAAGTCACTTCAGTCATGTCCGACTCTGTGCAACCCCATAGATGGCAGACCACCAGGCTTCCCTGTCCCTGGGATTCTCCAGGCAAGAACACTGGAGTGGGTTGCCATTTCCTTCTCCAAGGCATGAAAGTGAAAAGTGAAAGTGAAGTCACTCAGTCGTGTCCGACTCTTTGAGACCCCATGGACTGCAGCCTACCAGGCTTCTCCATCCATGGGATTTTCCAGGCAAGAGTACTGGAGTGGGTTGCCATTTCCTTCTCCAGGGGATCTTCCTGACCCAGGGATTGAACCCATGTCTCCCGCATTGCAGGCAGACGCTTTACCGTCTGAGCCACCAGGGAAGTTCAACATAGACATAAGACACGACAAAAACTGGTTAGAACTAACTAGCTCCAAGATGGTAGACTATTTGGCTTTAGTAGACCTTGGCGCCTCAGTCATCTCTGACTATGGCCCCATGGACTGTATCCTGCTGAGTTCCTCTGTTCAAGGACTTTTCTAGCGAAGAATATTGGAGTGGGTTGCCATTTCCTACTCCAGGGGCATCTTCCACACCTTGAGCCTTATTACATGCTCGTGCATGTGTTCTAAGTCTCTTCAGTTATGTCCGACTCTTTCTGAGTCCATGGACTGTAGCCCGCCAGGCTCCTCTGTCCATGGAATTCCCCAGGCAAGAACACGGAGTGGGTTGCCATACCCTCCCCAAGGGATCTTCCCAACCCAGGGATTGAACCCACATCTCTGACCTCCCCTGCATTGGCAGGCAAGTTCTTAGCCACTAACACCACCTGGGAAGCCCATTATATGCTTATTGTAATACATTAGCTAAATGACATAGCCACCAGCACCATGACCGTTCAGAGTTAATCATAAAAGGCCAAAAAGTGGATGGTGGCCCCATTCCTGGAAATCCTCATTCTTTCCCCCAAAATAGCTGGAATAATCCTCACACTCATTAGCCTATGAGATTGCCCAAGCCGGAAAAACTAACTGCACCATATTTTGGTGCCTTTCATCTGAGATGGCCCACATTCTTGTCTGTGGAGTGTGTTTCACCCAAGGCCTCTTTCCTTCTGAGATGGCTCACACTCCATCTGTGGAGTGCATTCTCTCTTTAAAAAAAAAAAAAAAAAAAAAATCCACTTCTTACCTATCTCTGTTTCTCATTGAATTCTTTCTGTGATGAGACACGAAGAACCCGAACTTCATTAAGTCCTGAGATCGGGTATGTGATCTCAGTTAAATGGCAGTGGGTTCAAGTCCCAGTCTGAGTTGCATGGTTTCAAAGACAGACTAAAGTTTGGAGAAGTGATAAGACTTGGCTACTCCAAAAGCTTTTATGAATATAAAGCAGCTTGGTTGTAGCATGAACTTAGTACTTATCTTGATTACATTACATAGTCCTTTGCTATCTCATCCTTAGGGAACTCCCTCTCTTCTGAATTTCTAAAAATATCAGGTGTTATATCCTATGATCCTTTTCATGTAAAGCCCATATATTGCCGTTTTTCATGAGCTCTATCATATTCTTTACTGGATGATAAGTTTGAGAGCTTATTCTATGCGTCTCATAATTTTTTATCTACCCAAAATACCTGTATAGGAAAACATCTTGCACACAGTAGGTACTGACAAATAGGTACGCAGGATGCAGACGTATACCTTAGTAGAACATAAATTGTATCAAGTTTACCTTATTTCTTAAAAAGCAAAAACAAAAAAATTGTTATGTGAACTACACAAAAGTCTGAAGATTAAAAAAAAAGAAAAACAAGTATTCTTGGAACCCCGCTATGTATCCTGACTGGGACCCTTTGTGATGAATACTAACCTTTAGCAACTTTGATACCCATGGGTATTCATGAGGAAACAGAGCTCCAATTCCACAGTACATTCTCAGCCTCAGGGTTTAGCCCATCTCATCCTCTTTGAGTTATGGGTCCCTGTTCTTTTACTCAGATTTATGAATTCAGACAGCATCACAGGAGGCAGGTACAACACATAAATCAAACAGCACAGGCACACAGGACAAGCTGCAAAATTATCATTGTCCCTTTGCACACCTCACAATGTCAGAGTGAGGATGTGTCTAATAGTTTAGAAGCTTGAAACAGTTAATGTGACTCATTAAGTGCCTAGCTTTTTTTTATGTGGATCTCATTTAGGCACATGAAAAAGACTGATCATATATTTCTGCACTCAATAAATTTACAGCCTAACTGCATAATGTGGTCATGTTGGTTAGAAAATGGCATTGAGTGGATCATTCTCCAAATTTCCTTCCATTTCTAACGTTGTACAATTCAGTAAGATAATATTTTAAATGCTTGATATTGTTTGATAACAGTGACCTTGAGGACATTACAAACCAATTTTCCCATCAAAAAATAATAACATTCAGTAGTTTTCAATGGATCTCCACTGTTCAGACAACAAACAGTGATAAGTGCCAGCAAAGCCAAGTATTATCTTTACACTAACAGATTTTGAATGATCTATAAAGGTAACTCCATATAAGTATGGTACAGTTAACTGGTTTTCCATCAATAGCTCATTTTCCCACTTACATTTTTTGTTGTTTTGATTTTTCTCATTTTATTTAAACATTTTATTTTATATTGGAGTATAGCAGATTAACAATGCTGTAACATGTAGCAAAGCAGGTGCGTAGTGAAGCAACCCAGTCATATATACATATGGTTTTAAAGCTGTACTTGAGAACTAATTGCCAAGTCCAAGTTCCCCTGACATTCATGTGGCAAACAGGATAAAGCCATTCAACTGTGGTCAATGAAATTAGAGCATAAAGGATATACATCACTTCTAGGATTACTTCATGGCAAATAGATGGGGAAAAAATGGAAACAGTGGCATATTTAATTTACTTGGGTTCCAAAATCACTGCGGATGGTGACTGCAGCTATGAAATTAAAAGACACTTGCTCCTTGGAAGAAAAGCTATGACAAATCTGGACAGCGTATTAAAAAGTAAAGACATCACCTTGCCGGCAAAGTCTGTCTAGTCAAAGCTTCAGTTTTTCCAATAGTCATGTACAGATGTGAGAGTTGGACCATAAAGAAGGCTGAGTGCCAAAGAATTGATGCTTTCAAATTGTGGTGCTGGAGAAGACTCTTGAGAGTCCTTTGGACTGCAAGGAGATCCAACCAGTCAATCCTAAAGGAAATCAACCCTGAACATTCATTGAAAGGACTGATGCTGAAGCTGAAGCTCTGATATTTGGCCATCTGATGCGAACAGTCAACTCATTGGAAAAGACCCTGATGCTGGGAAAGATGGAAGCCAGGAGGAGAAGGGGACAACATAGGATGAGATGGTTGGATGGCATCACCAATTCAGTGAGCACGAGTTTGAGCAAATTGCGGGCTATAGTGAAGGACAGGGAAGCCCGGAATGCTGCAGTCCATGGGGTTGCAAATAGTAAGACAGGACTTAGTGACTGAACAACGACAATAACGATCCTTAACGCTCTCTTTCTTGACACTCAGAGCAATCTCAGAAACCACACGATGCAGATAACAGAGCCTCTGTCTGCCTGGGGCCCAAAATGACTGTACCAGGCAGAGCTCCCTTCCCACTCCCTGAATAATCTACCAACCACTAATTACTAAACTTTGAATGAGAAACATGCTTCTATTTACAAGCAGTTGACATTCTGGAGTTTTGTAAGTTATACAGCAGCTACTACTACTGCAGCCAGTGTAACTGAGCTTGCATTATTTCTTTCAAAATGAACCACAAAGTATTATTTTCTTTAGAACTGTTAAGAATGTTTCCTTTTTCTTCCTCTGAGTCTTAACATAGGTGCACGCTTGTCAAAAGCAAAAGAATGTGTTTTGGTTGAAGGGTTAAACTTTGTTATAAGTGCCTAGATACTTAAATATTAAATTCTAAAAAGAATTTAATATTGACAGAGAATGAGGTCATGCAGAAGAGATTTCTACTGCATCCATGATAATTAAAAAAAAAAATCCCTAGAAGGGTTAGACACAGGGTAGATCTCATGCAATTTGAAGTAACTACATTTTCCACCAGGATCTTCCTGTCATTTCAATTAAACTGACTGTTCATGTTGGTAAAAATGAAGTTTGGGGTAACAACCTCCCCTTGTCATTTCTATTATTCTGAAAGGTGAAAAATAACTTTTGGAATGCTCTATTTTTCAACTAAAATTGTTTTCACAGCTCTCCAGAAAAATGAGGGCCGCTCACCTCTACAGCAGTTTCAGTACCTGCAACCAGTACCCACCACTCTTTCCCTCTCTGGCTGCTGCTGCTGCTAAGTCGCTTTAGTCATGTCCGACTCTGTGCAACCCCATAGACGGCACCCCACCAGGTCCCCCGTCCCTGGGATTCTCCAGGCAAGAACACTGGAGTGGGTTGCCATTTCCTTCTCCAATGCATGAAAGTGAAAAGTGAAAGGGAAGTCGCTCAGTCGTGTCCGACTCCCAGCGACCCCATGGACTGCAGCCCACCAGGCTCCTCCATCCATGGGATTTTCCAGGCAAGAGTACTGGAGTGGGGTGCCATTGCCTTCTCCGACCCTCTCTGGCTGGGTAGTATAAACACATTCACATAGCCCCATCAGTAGTTCTGTTTTCATCTTCTTATTCTTACTCATAATTTGCCCATAAGGACTCAGTTTCAGGTTGGTACCTTTTTTCTAAACGCATACTGCATCTCTGCCTTTCCTTCTAAAAGGCTTGAAATTTGGGGATTTAGTACCTCCTTGAGTTATTTCTGTCACAGAATGTTACCAAGCTTCAATTTTACTTATACTATCACATTCTTTATTACTTTACCATTTCACATTCACTTTCTTTATTGGCTATACTTTGTGCTATAATTTATAGCCATTAAAGTCACTAAACATTGCTTTCCTTCCTTGTGCCAATTATATTCTCTTGTATTCCCTTTACATTATTATTACACTCTTATCATATGATAGTATTGAACTACAGTTTCTTCAAAGAATTCATGGGGGATTTAGCCAATTGTTTGAAGAAATTAATTATTCTACATTTTTTCCAGAAATATCTACTAATTATTCTTTGAAAAGAAACTCTAGTTGTTCTAACTCAAACTACCAAGTCTGAGATTCAACTATTATGTCTTAAACTCATATTGTATGTGTTTACCCCTAAATGATCATCATATACTTTTATGAAAGCTATTTGGTACCCAATTGATATTAAATTTATGTTTTGGAGTTTCTAATTTTTGCATTTTTGAGGATTTGGATATTTTTCCATTTCTAGCCATGTGACACCAATTCCATTTTTCATTTCTCTCCGTGCTTAACTATTCAGTTGCTCACTCGTGTCTGACTCTGTAACTCCACGAACTGCAGCACGCCAGGAGTCCCTATCCACTGTGAAATAATACAGAAATTCCTGGCATAAATTCATCTGAGTTTAGTGCTTCTTCTTATAGCCTAACATTATCTGATCAAAAAATTTGAAGGTCTTTTTCTTAAATGAATGTAAAAACAGCTGAGTGAGTTGTCTGTCCCCTGTTGCTTTTTTTTTTTAAAGGTTCAGTTTATGTGAAAGCATTTTATTATTACATTGATTCAACGAAGTCTGGTCTTTTTTAAGTCTAGAAGTTAAATGACAAAAGAATGAGACAAGCAAAAATATATGTTTATAAAGCCAAAGAAGGAGAATATTTTAAAACCCATTCTCATCACCCTTGTCTGGGTTTTACTCATAGTTCTTCCAAGGCAATCTCACTAACAATATATTCCATGTGCATACCCACAGCTGTGCATCCTTAGGACTCTCAGGAGTAAAGGTCAGTGAACTTCAATTACACTTGTACTCAATTAGCACCTGCCTACTTGCATTTTATTTTGCTTGCTTTTTTCAGTTTCAGTGAAATTTCTATCTCAAGAGGTTTAACTGATTTTAGATCAAAACTTTGTAAAAGGTTGATGTTGTAATGCTTCTAAGGATAGCTTAAGGTCTTTAAATTTGATATCTTTCAAAGATTTTCCTGGGATCTAGAACTTCTCTTCAATGTGAAAGATGTATTCCATAAACAGAGGAGTTTTCAACTTTATGGTTTGCAGTTCCTTTAGAACTACATCATGTTCAAAAGCACATTTTGATTTTGGTTTTACATTTCAGCCAGGCTCACTGCTCTCTATGACACCCCATACTCTGTGCAAGCTACTTCAAAGTGTCCATGGGAAGGGAGAAAGCCTTTCATACTCTCTTTAAGAAATGAATTCATAAGGGACAATGAATACTGAAGCCTATGAATACAGTGAGTAGGAGGGAAGTTTTCCAGTTGCTGTTCCAGGCCACCATAAAATAACACTGGCCTCTGTGATCTCAGTGATCTTGTTTTTCATTACGTTCTACTGCTGTTTACACATCTGTTTTCACTTGTTTTGTCATCCTTTTCAGAACAACAAAAATATACTGTTTTTCTCATTTCACCCAATACGTTAAATAGAGGGTCTGTTTCAGCAGTTCATAGGACAAACAAGAATGACTTTCTACATTTCTTCCTAAACAGGGTCCTAAAGCAGCTTTAAGCATGGCAATAATTTCCTCAGTGATTACATATTAACTGTGAAAGCAATTATTAAAGATTTCATTTCTCAAAAACAGACTGCTTCTAGGCCTGCAATTTATTTTAATTGAAGGCTGAGAGACTTGCTGGCTGGAAAACAGAGGAAAACAGTTCATGTGGGTCTAAAAAATGGATGCAAACCCAAATGCTCACAGAGGTCAGACAGGGAACAGAAACAAGTGAAGCAGACAGGGTGAATTCAGCAGTAAGCTGAGCAGTAAGGCTCAGGCCTTATCTAAGGAGGTGCTCCGGCTGCTGAGATCTGGCTAGCCCATGGATGCCTTAAGGGATTTAGATTTCTGTTTCCGGATCTTCCAGTATTTTAAAAGATGCCAGGAACTTGGATTTTCATGTGAAACATTTTGCTTTTCAAACGCTGGCAACCAACTCAAAATATTTTTAAAACCTTCTGCTCACCAAAAGAAAAAAAAAAAAAAAGGAACAGAAACATACTGGAGGACAGATTGGGCCTGGACATTACCATTTCACAACCTGTGTTCTCAGTGAAAAAATTAGTCTTCTTTATGTAGAAACAAGCTTTTGCTTTTTTGTTATGCTTTCATTCTCTTTTATTGCATCTTTCTTCCATTCCATTCCCCAGTGTGTCACTATTGAAAAAATTCAAGATAAAAGGAAGCCAAGAAATTATCTTTATACAGAATTATATGTATACATGCATATACGGTTTTAGAGTCCAGAGAGGAGAGGAAAGCAAGTGTTTACTTTTTCAGAAATTCTGAGGTAGGAAAACTGCCTGAACTTCTAGAAAGAGACATTGAGGAGACACCTGAGCATAAAGTTCAGCACACTCCTTTGACATAGGCTGGAATCTGGAGTCACTCCCAGACAACTGCCCCTGGACAAGCCTCTGTGAACAAACAGGAAAATGACTCACCACAGACAACCAGGAGCGGAAACTTCCTCGAAGACAACTTGTGCCCAGAGAGCAGCAGCTTTTCACGCATGCTCAAAAAGGGCAATTTTGACGTCCCATGTCCCTCCTGGGGTGGCAGGACTGAGCATGCCCACCATCTTCGAAGTGCTGAGCGCAAAGGCGTGGGTGGGCGGGGCAGGCGGACTGCGCATGATCCCTGCACACCCCAGCTGGCAGGGCCTTCTGCAAGACGCCTCGCGTCTCACACCTGGATCCCAATCCTCTCCACGTTTTAGGGTCCAGCTCCCACTCCTGGGGAGCGAACTTTGGCTCCTGACTCTTGCTTCAGCTTCCCTTTGCCGCAGTATAAGCCCCAGTAAAGCTTTGCCTGAAATTCTGGGACAGCCCTTCCTCAATTTCTATTGAAAAAAAGAGTCCAAGAGCACAGGTCTCTAAGACTGTCCTTTTGAAGGAAGGCCATACAGGGTGAATATGGGTGGATCTGTGTGTTTATAGTAGTTTACAGCATTGTATGTGTTCTGATTACTTTGCACGGTCAGTCAGTTCAGTTCAGTCGCTCAGTCGTGTCGGAGTCTTTGTGACCCCATGGACTGCAGCACACCAGGTCTCCCTGTCCATCACCAACTCATCACCAGCATGAGCTTGCTCAAACTCATGTCCATGGAGTCCGTGATGCCATCCAACCATCTCTTCCTCTGTCGTCCCCTTCTCCTCCCACCTTCAATCTTTCCCAGCATCAAGGTCTTTTCCAATGAGTCCGTTCTTTGCACAGTACCTGAGACAATTTATTCTGCTGTGGAATTCAAAAAAACTTCTGACTTTTTTCCCCTCTGTGGAATTCAAAAACTCTTCTGACTTTTTTTCCCCTCTACCTTTTAAATCTCCATTTCAGAGATGTCCTAATTATATGACAGTGGCATTATTTCCTGTATGTGTGAAAATTTTCACAAAGCCCAAAAAGAATGACTGGTGGTGGTTTAGTCGCTAAGTAGTGTCCGGCTTTTGTGACCCCGTGGACTGTAGCCTGCCAGGATCCTCTGTCTGTGGGATTTTCCAAGCAAGAATACTGGAGTGGATTGCCATTTCCTTCTCCATGGTATCTTCCCAACCCAGAAATTGAACCCGGGTCTCCTGCATTGCAGGCAGATCCTTTATCAACTGAGCTATGAGGGAAGCCGAAAAGAATGACTAAATAGTTACAACTCTAGTTGATTCTCCTTCTTTCTCAGGCATTAGAAATTATATATGGTATTTACTAGATGCTGCTTATATGATACAAAATAGAGTTAGATTAAATTAACATACTATTTTTCTTTATATTCCTGTTGGGTTTTTTTTCTCTTAACATAAGAAAAAAATAAGAATAATAACATCAGTTAATTAAATGTGTATACTCCTGTATGTACATGCATTCTCAGTAGTATCCAACTATTTGCAACCCTGTGGACTGTAGCCCGCCAGGCTCCTCTGTCCATGGGATTTCCCAGGCAAGAATACTTGAGTGGGTTGCCATTTTCTACTTCAGGGGATCTTCCCCACCCAGGAAATCATCGCTGGGGAAAAATATCTTTGTCAGCTTTTTTTGGGTACCTATTAATTGTTATATTCTGCCCGCCCCCAGTAAGTATTTTGGGTAGTGTACGGACAGCTTTACATGTGAAATGACCAGCTAGCTTATACACAATAGCTTGTACTTCCTACTTCCCAACTTCTATGTTGCCCCTTAGGAAGTTTTTAAATTACTAATCTAATTATTTTACAAATTTGTTCAGATTTTCTATTTCTTTTGTGTCAGTTTCAGTCATTTATGTCTTTCTGTGGTTTTGTCTAGTTCATCCACATTATCTAATTTGTTAGTATTCAGTTGTTTGTAGTTCCTTATAATCCTTTTCAATTGTTTTTGATTGAATTGATGCTTTTGAACTGTGGTGTTAGAGAAGACTTTTGATATTCCCTTGCACTGCAAGGAGATCAAACGAGTCAATCCTAAAGGAAATCAGTCCATAATATTCTTTGGACGGACTGATGCTGGGAAGCTAAAGTTCCAATACTTTGGCCACCTGATGCAAAGAACTGACTCATTTGAAAAGACCCTGATGCTGGGAAGGATTGAAGGCGGGAGGAGAAGGGGATGACAGAGGATGAGATGGTTGGATGGCATCACCAACTCGATGGACATGAATTTGAGCAAGCTCAGGAAGTTGGTGATGTACAGGGAAGCCTGATGTGTGCAGTCCATGGGGTCACAAAGAGTGGGACACAACTGAGCGACTGAACTGAATAATCCTTTTTATTTCTGAAAAGTTGGTCATGATGTACCCCCTTTTAGCCTGGATTTTAATCATTTGAGTCATCTCCTTATTAGCCCAGCTAAAGGTTTGCCAATGTTTTTTAATAAGTAAAAAAACTTTTGATTTTATTGAGTTTTCTACACACAATCTCCCAGAAAATCAAAAGGGAAAAAATACTTCCCAACTTATTCTATAAGGCCAGCATTATTCTGATGTCAAACACACAAAAATATTACAGGGAAATAAAATTTTCCTCATAAACACAGATGCAAAAAATCTTTTAAAAATTACAAATCAATACAATAGTATACATAAAGATAACATACAGTGGTCAAATGTGATTTATCCCAGGAGTGAAATGTTGAATTTACATTAGAAAATCAATCAGTGTAATTTACTGTATTAACAGACTAAAAAAGTAAAACCATATGATCATCTCAATAGAAGCTAAATAAGCTTCTGACAACATTCCAAATCTATCCCGAATAAAAACTCTTGGCAGACTGAGAAGAGAACTTGCTCAGCCTGATGAAGGGCATTATGAAAAACCTACAGATAATATTAATACCATACTTAACGATGAAAGACAATGCTTTCACCCTGAGATCAAGAGTAATGCAAGGATGTCTGCTCTAATCACTACTATCAAACATTGTACTTGCTGTTCTAATCAATTAATAGGTAAGCCTAATGAGTAGATGGCATCAAGATTTGAAAGATGTAAACTTGCCTTTTTCTCAGATGATATGACCATCTACATAGGAGATACAGTTAATTTACTAAAAGACCTGTTGGAACTAATAAGGGATTTTTAACAAGACTGTACATTATGAGATCTATGTACCAAAAATCAATGAAAAATAAATAGTTTAAATACCACTTACAATAGTTTTAGGGCTTCCCAGGTGGCGCTTGTGGTAAATGCAGGAGACATAAGTGACGCAGGTTTGATCCCTAGGTCGGGAAGGTCCCCTGGAGGATATGGCAACCCACTCCAATACTCTTGCCCGGAGAATCCCCATGGACAGAGGAGCCTGGTGGCCTGCAGTCCATAGAGTCACACAAATTCGGACCTGACTGAAGTGACTTAGCACGCACACATGCACAATAGTTTTAAAACATTCAGTTCTCCGGTTAAAAGACTAATGAAAGATGTATAAGATTTATGTGCTGAAAATGACAAAACGTTGCTGAGAAAAATTAAAGTTGACTTAACTAGAGAATATACTGTGTTCATTAACTCAAAAACTCAGTGTTGTTAAGATGTTAATTCTCCCTGATTTGATCTATAGATTAATCACTTTCTGAATAAAATTGCAGCACATTTTTCTTAGATACAAACTTTTCTAAAATTCACATAGAAAAGCAAAGGAACTAAAATAGACAAGACAACTTTGAGAAAGAAAAGCAAAATGAGAGAAGTTATACTACCTGACTCAATAAATTATTGTAAAGTTACAGTATTAAGACAGAGTGGTACCCGACATCATCAAAGACAAATAGATGAAGGGAACCAAATAAAAAGTGCAAAAGCAGACCCACATTTATGTTGTCAATTGACTTTCAAATAAGCTGAAAGGTGTTTCAGTGAAAAAGTATAGTCTTTTCACCAAATGGGGCTAGGAAAATTTTGTACCTGTATACAAAACCAAACTTTGATTATTACCTCATGGCATCTACAAAAAGAAATTCAAAATGGATCATAAACATACTTGAAAAACTGTATAAGACTTCTAGAATAAAGCACAGGAAAAGATCTTTGTGACCTTGGGTTAGAAATTTCTTAGATAGAAGCATAATCTTTGGGAAAAAAATTAGAAAATGGCTTCATCAAAATTAAGGACTTCTGCTTTCAAGAGACTCAAGGGAATAAAATGACAAACTCTATACTGGGACAATGTATTTTAAAACCATGTATCTGATAAAGGACTTACATAAGTAATATATAAAGCACTCCCAAAGCTCAATAATAAGAAAAAAATGACCCAATAAAAAATAGGCAAATGATATGAACAGTCCAAAGAAAGTAAAATAATTGCAGATAAGCCCACAAAAACTGCTCATCATTACTCATTAGGGAAATTCAAATTTAAAAACATTATAAGATATCTCTACACATCTGTTAGTATATTTATAGTTTTAAAAAACTAACCATGCCAAATGTTGGCAAAAGGATGGAGAAACTAGAACTCACATATACTACTCTTAACTTCTTTGAGGGTAGTCTATGACTCTAATTCAGCTCATTGTTTCTATTAGGAACAAGTTAATAAATATTTATAAAACTTAACAGTAAAAAGTTTATAATTTGTTAATAACCAACCAATTTTGAGAAACTCAACCAATATATATATCTCTAATCAGTGTACTAGCATAAAAATTCTCAAACTAAATGACATGTCTAATCACTCTGTCATTTATTAGAATCCTAATATATGCCAACTTGTATTTATCAAAAATATTAAATTATTAATGGATGCTAATTTGGTCTACTTTCCCCCCAGATTCTATACTTTCATGGTAATAAAATTCTGTTCCTCATGTCATTTTCCTGTTTGGAGATATCCAATTAAAATATGTGAATTCTTAAATAGACTAAAAGATAATGAGACACAAAAGGGAAAAGGTGAAAAACAAGTCCCCTGCCCCCAAATAAATAGCTTATTTAATACAAAGCCCTTTGGGCATTTCTTTCCTTAGAGCTCCTGGGCTGTGCTGCCAGTTCTGATGCCTCAGTTGCTTTTCATCATATACGTATAGAATGTTTCTACCAGAGGGAACTAGCAAGCATGCCCAGAGTCATGAGGTTAATAATTCAAAGCGTTTTCCAGTTGTGGATAAGAGTATCCTTTACTTAAATGTGGCCCATTAGCTAAAACTTGAAAAACTTTTAGTAGGCTTTTTGAGTCTCTTTTCCAGTTAAGAAACTCAGTATTCCTATGCTAGAGCAGTAAATATTCCTTGTGGAACATGATTTCAAATTCTATTATCAGGATGGTGCATATACCAGGGTGATGCTCACATGATTATTTTCTATAATCTGTGCAGGCAAAGAGGCTCTCTTTGCCTCAGGACCAAGACAACTACACATGCATCTTCCATTAGTTCCTTCTCTCTCTGAACTTAAGATGGGATAAAACTGATAATTTTTCACTTTACTGGGTATTTTGCTACAAAAACTATTTATCATTCTGTAAATACGTTTGGTGAATCTCTGAACTTATTGCCATCTGAGAGCTGCACATAGAAAATTAAACAGCTCTGGTTCCTACCCACTAAGAGATTGTAATCAGCTACTGATATGAGAGTAGGCATTAAATTTACACTGTAGAATTGGAATGTCAAGTACGAGGTATAGATTGCAGAACTGCACCTAGCTGTCTGGCAGAATTAAAGCTCTTAAAATAATGGAAAAATTGGTGAAAAATCACCAAGTAAAAAATTGTAAAACGGGTTACTGATTCTTACTTTACGTTAGTTAGAAGACATTTGATGTTTGAAATAAATCTGGGAAGATGATGTAAATAAGAAGCAATAAATGTAAAGATGCATGTAGATGGACCTTCTTAAAGAGGTGAAACACACCTATTAGTAATACGATGCTTTTAAGAATAGGATGAAAGGATTTGTCAAATCTTGAGATTTTGCATAGGAGTTATTAGCATAGCTATGACATTTTCTACTTCTATTCACATATAAATTCCCTGCAAAGCATTGTTTTGGAACAGTAGTAATCATACTTTCAAATAAGCTGCAAATAAAGGGACAGAAGGGCTTCCCAGGTGGCTCAGTGGGTAAAGAATCCACCTACAGTGCAGGAGATAGAGGAGACATGGGTTCAATCCCTGGATCGGGAAGATCTCCTGGAGGAGGGCATGGCAACCCACTCCAGTATTCTTGCCTGGAGAATGCCATGGACAGAGGAGCCTGGCAGGCTACAGTCCATGGGATTACAAAGAGTCAGACACGACTGAAGCAATTGAACATGCATGCACAAAGGAACAGAAACAAATAATGGTAATCCATTATAGTGAGTAAGAAACATGAGTAACTTCACTTGAAACCCCTTGTGCTAACGATTTCCACTATGGGGTAAATAGGTTGCTAACATTTTGCATATCTACTCCATATATATTATTGGAAATAATTGTCAAGATGTCTAAGTTGTTAAAATAGATTTGCGTTTCAAGGAGCCAAATTTTAGAATCAAGTAGTAGACACTGAATTGCCATTGAGATCACTATGGTGGGCAAACTGCTCAAGTTCAAAAACTCACAGCTGTTTCAGTTCAGTCATTCAGTCATGTCCGACTCTTTGCAACCCCATGAATCGCAGCACGCCAGGCCTCCCCGTCCATCACCAACTCCTGGAGTTCACTCAGACTCACGTCCATCAAGTCAGTGATGCCATCCAGCCATCTCATCCTCTGTCATCCCCTTCTCCTCCTGCCCCCAATCCCTCCCAGCGTCAGTCTTTTCCAATGAGTCAACTGTTTAGTCTCATGATAATAAAATGTTCTACTGAGCAACTAAAAGTCATCTACTTGGCTCCAAATGTGAGAGACAAAAGACCTACTTTCTGAAATCTGAAAACTGGAAATCAAGTTTTAAAGAGAGGCAGACTTGAATAAGCTTGCATCACTGAGAAAGAGAAAGAGAAAAAAAATCAGAGTTAGAACTTGGCGAGACTTGCCAAACTAAGATGCCACTGGCTGAACTTTCAAAACTCATATAATTCCTCATTTAGCACCAGGAAGGGTTAGGATTCAAGTGCAATTAGCAGAGGTAGGGAGGGGTAGAAGGGATAGGAGGTTCACATATTAAGTTGGGAATTAGATTAAATCCCCAAGTTCATCAGGGAGAAGTGACAAAGCTGTATTTAAAATTCGCTAAACTCTTGGGAAGATAAAGCCCTTTGAAAAAGATAAAAGAAATATGAAGGATATGTTTCCTCTTCCCTTTCCTTTAAGAAAAGGTTGAATGTGGTTTATTACCCTTAATTATTATGACTCCCTTGATTCACCTGGCAACAAATTGGCTTATCAGCCAGGGACTATTAGTTGTGCATTAGCATCAAGTTAGACACTGTCAGTTTTCAATAAACTCAATGAATAATAACTTGACATTTGAACAGAGCTTTGTAATTTGAAAACTATTTTTCACAATATTCTTTCTCTTCATGTTTAGACCCTGGAGCAGGGGTTGACAGATTACAGCCACAGAACAAATCTGGCCAGCCACTAGTTTTTATAAATATTTATTGGGACACAGCCATGTTCCTTCTTTTACATACCATCTGTGGTTGCTTTTGTGCTACAAAAGCAGAATTGAGTAGTTACAAAAGATGTTCTATAGTCCACAAGATTAAAATATTTACTATCTTGTACTTTACAGTAAACGATAGCTAAGCCTTGCTCTGCAGTTCCATGCTGGTACCCTCTTTAAGTCAGTTATCTTAACAGCCTTTGTTTCACAGTGATATTTGTAATTGTACTATTGTTTTCTAAAGTATAAGCTACGTGAAGTCTAGAGCTGTGTTTGACTTAGTTTTTTATTCACTGAAATAATTAAAATAATAGGTGATGAGAACATTAATAAATTCATCTTATTTGATTCTGTTAAAATTCCTACAAGATTTCATACAATCTTTACCTTTCACATCTGGAAATGAAGTAAAATAAAGTGGTGGTTTGTCATTTTCTACTGTGTAGCTGATTTTAGAATGCTATTCAAATACACTAAAAAGTCTGTATTTTTCCTTTGTTTTCACACATTATTGAACGCAATACTTCCTTTACATTTTAAGAAAATTTGTTGATGGCATTTTACTAATTTACATTTGCAACCAGGGCTTATCAAGTCAATGTGTAATGAATATTTTATTGTTCACTATGAACCTGGACAGTTTCTTTGGTTTACAGTTGCAGTAATTGTTTTCAAGACCTTTCTTTATCCATGAAACTAGTTAAGACTCTTCAGAACAAACATGTTGCATGTTGAGCCATTACTAATAACTATCAATAGACCATAACAGCACAGACATAGCAACTATGAGGTCCTCTCAGTATAGCTAATATTCCCACCTGAGGATTACCTGTGTCTACAAGTCTCAAACTGATCTATAGAGCAGTTTACAGAGACATCATGCAGAAAATAGAGAGTTCCTATATACCTCTCACCCCCATAATATCTCCTGTTATTAACATCTTGCATTAATGCTATGTAGCCACCATTACAGTACTTTAGAGGCAATGGCACCCCACTCCAGTACTCTTGCCTGGAAATCCCATGGACGGAGGAGCCTGGTGGGCTGCAGTCCTTGGGGTCGCTAGGAGTCGGACACGACTGAGCGACTTCACTTTGACTTTTCACTTTCATGCATTGGAGGAGGAAATGGCAACCCACTCCAGTGTTCTTGCCTGGAGAATCCCATGGACAGAGGAGCCTGGTGGGCTGCCGTGTATGGGGTCGCACAGAGTCGGACACGACTGAAGAGACTTAGCAGCAGCAACAGCAGCATAGTATAGTTTTACTACACTGATATCACACACCTGTGAAAACCCAGTGAACTGTACAAGACAAAGAGTGAACCCTAATATAATCTATGGTCATTAGTTAATAGTATCAATTTATTTATCAGTTGCACAAATATACCACATTAATGCAAGGTGTTAATAATAGTAGAAACTATGGGGATAAGGGGTATATAGGAATTCTCTGTTTTCTGCACAGGGTCTCTGTAAATTTCTCAAAAAAAAAAACAAAATTTATTTTAAAAATAGAGAAGTTTCTTTTGTAAGATCAGATGTTCACTTGTAATAAAAATTATCCTCCTGGCCTGACTTCCCAAATTCTGTCCTTGACAACCTCTACATTTGTTTCTGTACTGACTTCTTCAGAAATGGATATTTTTCTTGACAGCCCTGGGGACTTTCCAGCCCTTTCCCACATGGCTAAACATCAGTCTTGGTCTTGGGCTCTCCTGTCCAAATTTGTCTGGATAATAAATAATCATGAACATCTCACCATGGCTCAAAGTGATGGCAAGTAAGAATGATCTGTGATTTTGCCTTTTTGACACTCATATTACTGGGCACTCAGAGATGTCACTGAACATATAGAAAGAATTATTATTATCCAGGGTCTCTGACCCAGAAACAGTGTGGCCTAATACTTTCTTCCCTGTCCAGGGCTGCAAAGAGTTTCTCCTTGGCTCCAGAAAATCTTGAACCTGTGGCTATCCTGTTGCCTAGCCTGTCTTGGCCCAGACCTTCAGACAACATGGCCTAAGAAGTGAAAAGACACATATATACAATGGAATATTACTCAGTCATAAAAAGGAACAAAATTGGGTCATTTGTAGAGATGTGGATGGACATGGAGACTGTTATAAGAGTGAAGTAAGTCAGAAAATAAATATATATTAACACATATATGTGGAATCTAGAAAAATAATACAGATGATCCTATTTGCAAAGCAGAAGTAGAGACACAGGCATAGGGAATAAATGTATGGACACCAAGGGGAAAAGGGGGGCGGTGGTAGGAGGAATTGGGAGATGTGACATATATACACTATGGGACTTCCCAGGTGGCACTAGTGGTAAAGAACCCACCTGCCAATGCAGGAGACATAAGAGACTCCAGGATCGAATCCAGGGTTCGATCCCTGGATCAGGAAGACCCCCTGAGGGGGGGCATGGCAACCCACTCCAGTATTCTTGCCTGGAGAATCCCATGGACAGAGGAGCCTGGCAAGCTACAGTCCATGGGGTCGCAGAGAGTCAGACACGACTGAAGTGACTTAGCATATGTATAAAAATAACTAATGAGAACCTACTGTACAGAAAGGGCGCTCTACTGGATACTTTGTGGTGACCTAAATTGGAAGGAAATCCAAAAATGAGTGGATATATGTATATGTGTAGCTGATTCACTTTGCTGTACAGTAGAAACTAACACAACATTATTAAACGGCTAAAGTGAAGTGAAAGTGTTAGTCGCGCAGTCCTGTCTGACTATTGCTATGCCATGGACCGTAGACCGCCAGGCTCCTCTGTCAGTGGGATTCTCCAGGCAAGAATACTGGAGTGGGTTGCCATGCCCTCCTCCAGGGGATCTTCCCAACCCAAGGATCAAACCCAGGTCTCCTGCATTGCAGGTGGATTCTTTACCATCTGAGCCACCACAGAAGACCATAAAACAACCATACTCCAATAAAATTTCATTAAAAGGGTGAGTAAATATTTAAAAAGAAGAAAAAAAGTCAGTTGGGAGTAAATCAAAGAAAATGACACTGGTATTCAAGGAACCCTTTCCATGATTAGTGCTGTACTACCTATCTGGGCTTTCTTGAGCAAACTGTGTTACCTTGTCTATGTTTCAATCTCCAAGATCCCTTTCAGCTGCTGTTTTTCTGCATGTAGCAGCAGAAGGAGGTTCATTTTCTCCCCTCCCACCCCAGCCTTATTGAGATGTGATTCATTGACATGTAACAAACACATGAAAAGGTGCTCAACATCACTAATCATCTGGGAAATGAGAATCAGCTCAGCAATGAGGTATTATATTAGACCTGTTAGAATGACTGTTATCAAAAAGATAGAGAAATGCTGATGAGGATGTGGAGAAAAGGGAACACTGGTACACGGTTGGTGAAAATGTATATTGGTACAGTCAATATGGAACACAGTATGGAGATTCCTTTAAAAGTTAAAAATAGAACTACTATATGATCCATCCATTCCCCTTTGGGTATATATCTGAAAAAAGTAAAATTACTATTTTAAAGAGATATCTACACTGAATGTTCATTACAGCATTATTCACAATAACCAAGGCATGAAAACAAACTATCAGTGAGTGAACATATTAAGGAAATGAGATTTGGGTGTGTGTTTAGCCATAAAATATGAAGGAAGTCCTGCCATTTGCAACAACATGCATGAACCCTAAGGGTATCATGCTAAGTGAAATAAGTTCAGCATTGTCTAAAAGCATTTACTCTGTTAGCCCCTGGTGTAACTACTTATCTTAGCCTGGTTTGGTGAGCTTTCTTAAACAGCTTATCATCCACCCTTTTCAGAGGCCTTCCCAGTTGGAGTTCAGGTAAGGGGGGTGTCACAGCATTGCTCATACGGGTACTAGCACAACCGTCACTGAGAGCTTGCCTGTTCATTTAGTGTTAAGTGACTTCAATTTAAATACATTTGTTCACCACCTCCTTTCAGAAAGGATTTAAGTTAGTTTCTAAAATGATAAATATTAAAAAGTGGTAAAATATAACAATACAGAAACATAGCTAAGGAGAGAAAACATGCACCAGTAGGAAAGCTCAATATGGTTTTTGGGATTGAGCATAAAAACTATGTATGTTTCCTTGTATCCAAGTCAAGGATGTATACAAGAGTAGAATACATGTAATTTCTTATGGAAACCAAAAGTTTTTCTACCTTCAAACTTTTAAAGAAATGTCTAATGTTAGGTTACTGTATGGCAGACATTGAATGGTATGATATACAACATCCTCCATAGAAATTTCATGGTAAATGCCAAAGTTGTGCAACTATTTGTCTATATTTACCTTACAAAAATTAAAGATATAACAATTCATTAAATATTATTTTGAGGGGAAATAAAGCTCAATGATTTAGCTCTCTTATTTTCTCAGATTTTTCTAGGAAAACCTGTAAGACCTGAATTATCTTCCAGCCATTTGAGCCACTGACTATAAATAGCTATAAGATACTCTAAGATTAAAATCTCCAGAAAAAGTCTGGGATACTCATAACTTGTGATAACTTTGAGAAGATCTAAATAGTTTGAATCACAGTAGAATGAATGATAGACTTAATATCCTATTATTCACATTAGGCATTTTAAGTTATTAGTCTTACTCATCTAGAAATCGATTTTACTTCTATGTGTGATTGTGGGCTACAAGGGAATTATCAGGTAAAACCACCTTTCTCCTCAAGAAGAGGCTTTGCAAACATTTTAGCACTCCAATCAGTGTTTGCTTAGACTATTATCAGCAATGGCAAATGAATACTGTATTGACAGTCTGTTTTGCCCAGAACATTCAGTTGTGTGTTGAGAATAGCAAAAATAGAAATAGCAAAACTGTACTTTCAGTGGGGTTTACAACCTAGTTAGGCAGGAAGATAAGAATCAAAAAGCCAATGGAAAAATATGTTAAATATACAAGTTAAATGTCAAACGATTGTCAGTATTTTATGGTACTGGGAAACAGTGACCAGGTTACTCATCTATGATTAAAATTTGTCTTCAATGCAAAAATACATATATCTGTTACTTACTGCATAAGGATACAGGTGCTGGTGTAATTATCTGAGTTCTGGTTGGTGCCTCGGACCTCTTGGCCACACTCAGTCACTTTTCCTAGGGCAATAGGTAGTAAACAACTTGCAGGAGGGTGATTGCACTTAATATGAGAGCTCTATCCTTTTGGAATGCTGCCCACTTTTACACATTCTTCTAGGAACTCCTAGAACTCCAGTTTTGCTATTTCTATTTTTGCTATTCCCAACACTTTGTAACTTAACATCAATAATTCTTACATTATATATAACCAAAAACAGCTGTAAGCAGAGACACACAAAATATATTTCTGAGGTTCATGTGTAGTCAGCTCTCTGAATTGGTGGCTTCCTAGAAATTAATTTTAAGTCATCTTCTAATTTCCCAGTAAAGTGAAAGACAGTAAGTTAAATAAGAGTGAAGATAAGGGGACAATCTCTGAGGGCCATAGGAGGTGAACAAAGTTTATGAGGGAAGGGGAGCTTGAGACAGACTTGGAAAGAAGGAAGGGATTGAGTTAAGCAGGGAGAAGGAGGCACTGGGGAGAAATCAGTACTGTAAGTTTGATGAGGCTCTAGAACTGCAGCCTCCAGAAGGACATGGACTGTGGTGATCCACTTTCCCTACTTGCATTAAGTTAGCAGAAAACTCATTAGAATCATGTAGTTCATCTCACGTTCTCCTTCAACCAAATGATGATAGCTCAGGAGTTCCATATCCTACCTTGCCCCCTGATGAGTCCCAGTTGTGCCAAGGAGTATGTGACCTGCAGTGGCTTGGGATTTTGTCAAAATCTTCTGTCCTCAATGTATCAGCAGCTCATAAGCTTCATGGGCACAGTCTTCTTCCTGCAGTAGATGAAAAGTTTTCATGTGAAGAGCAGCAGAAGCCCATCCTATAAAATGGAGTAAATTTTATATTAACCCATCAGGTTGGATGGCTGCTCAGTTTGGCACAGAGACTTCAAATTTTATCTTCAGTAGTCCTCTCCAAGTAGCTGCAGTCTGTAATAATGTGCATACCTTCTAGTTCATTTCCTTCAAGGTCAGTCATCAGTCCACACTGGAAATGAACTCAGGGAATATTGAAGAAACCATCGAGTTTAGAAGAGATTTTCAGAATTCCAATACTGTACAGCTAATAATAATCACGCTGCACTTGAAAGAGGAATTGGAACTTCAATCTGTTTTAATATGCAACATAATGTCTATGCTACATTAAAGAAATCCAAAGCATTTTATTGACATGGGTTTAGAGCAGGGATGACTCTATAGAAGGGAGAAACATGCTTGGGTGATACACTTGTGTGTGTGTGCTTAGTCACCCAGTCATGTCCAACTCTTTGCAAACCACATGGACTGTAGCTCACCAGGCTCTGTCCATGGGGATTCTTCAAGCAAGAATACTGGAGTTGGTTGCAATGCCCTTCTCCAGGGAATATTTCTGACCCAGGAATCGAACCAGGGTCCTCTGTATTGTAGGCGGATTCTTTACCAGCTGAGCTACCAGGGAAGCCCAAAGAGTGATCTATTTCTGCCTGGTAGGTGATACACTTGCAGGCATCATTACAGAAGACTAAACGTTTATCAGTCTCAGGAAAGTCATCCAAGGAAGGGATAAAGGGTGGAGGGAAACCAGGAGTTAAGGCGGTGGCCTTTGGAGACCTGGCTTGCAACCCTGTCTCTACTACCCACCATTCTGTGACCTTGCACATCTGTGACTATTATACCCTCAAGGGACAGATGACTTTAGGATCTTGGGGAACTTCTCACAGTGTCTAAACTTTCTAGGCCGTCTGTGCCTGTTCTAAATATAATTTCAAAAATGGCCAGTCATTGTCTTTTGCAAATTCAAATACCTTTTCTTCAATAAATCATAACTGAAAAAGTTAGTTGTGACAATTCCAATGAGGTGGTTCGTATTTTATCTTCCAACAAAGAATGTTAAATTTGTAGGATTTTAGACATTGGTAAATAAACAGATTAAGGACAGAGGAGGTATCCCTGATGTCTTTGAAATCACATCATGGTTTTATTACTACTTGAACAAGAATTTTAACAGTTCACGGACAAATACTGAAAGCATTTACCAATGTAATAACATGATGCCTGGAATTTTCTTAAAAATAAACCTTGAGGGAGAGAGAGGAAGTGGGTGCAGACATAGATGAAACAAGACTTGCCAAATATTCATAATTACTGAAGCTTTTGATGGGGATACATTTTACTGTTCTATCTAGGTTTTATTTGAAAATATCCGTAAGAAAATTTTTTTTCAAAATTATCCCTTACAGTGGACAGTACAGAAACATAGAATGAAGTTTATCCTGTAAATACATTTCTACATCTCCCCCTGTCCTTATTGCACCTTATACACATAGACAGATTTAATCAATTAGCGGTGAATCGGACTTCAGGTCTTAAAATTTGTTGCAAAAGTTTTATAATAGCTTTTGGTTCAAATGTTAGAGTTGAAACTCAATCAGCTGTATCCATTTTTTTTTTTTTTTTTTTTTTTTTTTTTGTGGACCACAGTAACCAGCAGCAACAAGAATAATGTCCACGCAGGAAATAAAGTTACCACACTGGATGCTGAGCAACAAAACCCCTTGTCTATTAAAACAAAATATAAACTCATCAGGCTTATTAGTAGAAGTAGGAATAGCATCATCAATTTTTGTACCCTGATACTGGCATGAATTTCTTAGTTCAGCTGACATTCCCATTCAACTACCCAGATTCCCTAGGTTCAACTCATCTTGTGGTATTAAATATCTTGAGGATGATCCCAGCTATAGGCAAAACATCAATCTGAGCCCAATTTACCAATTTTTTGGGAGCAACAATTAGTCAGAACTCTTCTTCTGTGTGTTGGGGACCAAGCTGTTTACTAAGATAACAGTGGGAACACTTTGTACATTAGCTCCTTGTCAAAGCAAGTCCTTTCACTGGATGGCTGTCCTCATACAAATGTTGAGACTATTGCTGGCTCCTTATTTCTCTACCCATTTCTTCCCAAAGGATGGCTCAAGTTTCACCTTTTCCATTTGAGCATTCATTGACAAATTTAGCCTATAGTTAACTTTCCTTGAATTTTTTGCATATTTATTCACTCAAAAAACATTGATAAATTATGAACACACTACACACATGTAAGTACACACACATTAAGCACAATGACTACATGGTCAATGTTCAATAAATACGTTTTGACTGATTGATTAAAATATATAGATTTTTTTAGTGGGATAAATGTTGCAACCAAAATTTACCACACAAAATTAGGGAGCTATTTTTATCTAATAAATTAATGCTGGCTACATGTGAATCATTTTAGTAGTCTTTGTGTAGAACAATGATAAAAGAATCCCCTTAAGAAATTAATATTCAGGGGTCTAAGCAAAAATATGTATACTGATAAGTAAAGTGAAGTCAATTAATGGCCAGGTGAATTTTGAGTAACAAAGTAGGTAAATCCTGGATTCCCTCCAGGATGTTGCTATCCTGACCTCAGTTCAGTCTCATGGTTCCCAGCAACACCTAATGACAAATTCTCCACCTCCTGTTATCAACTCTACTGACCTGATGAATAATAATGATGTCATACAGCCAAATTCCAGTCTCATCTTTCATCAGTAACCTGGGGAATAGCTGTTTTAGAACCTGAATCAGTATCTGTTTTGTCCCTGATTCCCAGCCACCATTTTTTTCCCCAATAAAGCGTGTATTTAAATCTGTTAATCATGACTTAATGATTATAATCCAGGATCATAACAGGGATCCTGGAAGTGGTATATCATCACTTTACACAAGCTTATAATGTTCCTGCCAAGTCTACAATAAAAAGTGGCTTCCTCATGTAAAATGCGAATTTGTTTGCCATGACACTTAGTTAACAGTCTCAATTAATTGGTTAAGAAAATCTCTCATTTTCCAGAAGAGGTGAATACTTGAAAGATAAATTTCTTTGCACAGGATTTACTTAGAGCTGATCTCTATCTCTTTCCACTACTTTTAATGGACTCATAGCTTACTTAGTTAATTTTTTTCTTAAAAAATCCAAACGAACTTTTTAATCTGTTCTATAATAGAGGAACAGTAGAGATCTACTAAAATTACATAAAAAATAGACTACATGCAAGTGGTATCTGTGTTCATTTCTATGTATAGAAATGTAACTGAAGTCACTGATATATGAGTAGAAATTATAAAGTGCCATTTACCTCTTTCTTCTGGGCTCCAAGTTCAAATATCCAACTGCACCTTGAAATCTCCCACTGGAAGGCTTACCATAACCTTCACCACACAGATTGAAATGGATTCCTTGGTTACCACCTACCCTCACACTGATTTCTTTCCCAGCCCTCATGGTTTCACTATAGGGCATCTACCCAATTGCTCGAGCAAGAAGGCTACAGATACTCCTAAAGCCTCCCTCTATACCATTCTGTATACTCAACTGTCAGCAAATATTGGCATTTCTTCCTCCAAAATGTATTTAAAATCTATTTGCCTGCCTTGATTGCCACTCTATTTCTAGTCCAATTTCTCATCACGTCTTGCCTAGACCAGTGCAGTCTCCCCCATTGTATCTCCCGGCCTATATTCTTACCCTTCTATAATTCATTCTCCCCACAACAGCCAGATCAATTGTTGTAAACATAAATCACCGCCTCTTACTTTCCTGCTATATACCCATCAGTGATTTTTGATTTTACTTGAATAAAATCCAAATACATAGCTGAAGCTGTTTTCTCTGCTTGCAACACTCTTTGTCCCCAATTCTCATTTTGTGGACCTGGACAATTGACTTCCTCAGAGAAGACATCCTTCATTACCTATATAGATTTCTAGGTATGAGGGCTTTTATTTCTTCCATGGAACTCACTTCAATGAATGGCAGCTTGGATTAAAACATGGAGACTATTTATTTGGGTTCATCCAAAAGCAAGACTCTTAGGCTACTACCATTCTACTTCCTGTCTATACTGTATGAAGTGATTTAATGGTTTGGCAAACATTTCTTTTTAAACTCATTGTAATATTCCACTTGTATCCTCCTGGTTTTGACTGATGGGAGAAAGGTGAAGATGCTAAAATGGGTTAGCCTGTCTGTCAATATAAACTATATTCATCCTTCTAGGCACATTCTTTTCTTCATGGAAGTGCCATCATTTTGGGGACACCTTTTTGTTTGCCTGAATAGCACAATCATTATAGTTATATAGTAGTCACATGGCAATTCTGTATAATGGTTGAGGTTTGAAACCATGCAATTATACTTTCATCTTTTAAAGAGCAATATATATATATATATATATATATATATATTAGGCTAAATTTATCTTACCATATTGGCAGCCTTATATTTCTAGTCCACAATTCTATGCAGGACCATAGTAGTATCTTTTCAAATTTAGTAAATTTGCCAATTAAATGTAAACTGGGAAGGATAGATGGATATAATCAGAGAAATATTTTCATTTTTAACATATTCTTTGACTATATTTTCTACCTTTCTTTGTAACTAATGGACATTTCAACTGTGAGCCAATGGCATAAACAAAGGATATTTCTAGCATATATTTTTTTCACAAACATTTTTATACCTTATGAATCCTTATGAACCTACCATAATCAGAATTCCTGCTGAGTATGGAAAAGAGGAGGAAGGGTTGAAATTGCAGCAGCTGTAGTATGCCTGGACTCTGCTGAAATCAAAGGCAGTTGAATCTTTTCTTCCATACTGGCTGACTTCTGAACAATAGATCGGATCCCAGCTTTGGATTCTAAATCTTTTTGATGTCTATTGTGAAAATACGTTCTACCATCATAGGATCTAATAGCTGCTCTCCCTCCTGGAAGGCATCACAGTCTGGTAGCACTCAGAGCTTTTAGCTTGTTAGTGCAAATCAACTTTTATTGCCTGCATTTGAGAGAAAAGGACAGTAAAATCGCACATCCATACATAATTTTGGTTATTTGTAAAAGGTTAAAAAAGAAGAATGGTGGCAAAAGCTGCAGCATTTTCTGAAGGCTTAAGAAATTACACTGAAGCACACACACACTCACAGCAGCAGCAGCCCCTGGTTCCTGATAGTGCACGAAAGACAAACCAAATGTTAGCTAAGTGATTTACTGTCAACACGGGATGACATTTTGACATGCACTGTTTTTATGTTTTCCCATTTCCAGTATGAAATTTGTGGAACTTTTAAAGCTGTTTGACTCTAGAAGCCTGCTTAGCAGCTCTGAGCACTCAAACTCTGGAGACAGTAAGTGGCAAGGGAAGGTAAAGAATTACCAATAAATCGGGAGTTGAGAAGCAAGAGTGATGAGTGAGGCAAGTGCTGATATTAGAAACTTTGATTTGGGGGTTTATAAAGGTAACTGAATGTGACATTCAGTCATCTGGATTCTGAAATGGGTGAGTGCAAGGATTACAGATGATGGCTTTTAGTGAAGGGCAGAATCTTTTAAATCTTTTATGGCTGAAGTTTCAAGGCAAAGTCAAAAGTAGATTAGAAGATAATCAATACTCAGGCTTACCAGGAGGTTTTGAACATTTTTACTCAGAGTACCTAACTTAGGAAATGGTTTTGGAAAACAGTTTTCAAGTAGAACCAGTAAAGGGGACTTTTTTAAGGTGATTACAGAAAAAGATATTTTAAAAATACAGATTAAGTAGTATAACCATCTCATTCATCCATATAAAACATCCAAAATGGTTATTTGCATATAATTATGGCATTTCTGATATGCAAACATCCAAAACTTCTACTGAGCAAAACCTTTAACCTCACAACTTTTTTCACACAAAGCAGAGGACTGGGGGCAATTAGAAGTGTTTAATAATGACTGCTTTCTTCTAATCTGCAGTCTTGATGACATATTCTCGGCCATGGCTGGAGCAAATTGACAAGTGTGACTATACTTGTTGAACCTTCGAGAGATTTTTGCAAAAAGTGTTTTTGGACCCAGTCCGGTATATGTAAAAATTTGTCTTTGTTTTCCATCTGAAAATTAACTGTGAAAGTGTTCTTAAAATGAAAATGCCATACTTTAATCTATTTGTCAACATGTATCAAGCCTCTATCAAATATTAGGAACACCCATATATATAAATATTTTCTAAATGTTCCTACAGCTTGCTAGACATTTCTCCTCTGTCAAAATTCCTGCCGTACTCTTTCCCTACATCTCAGGTCATGATTCTGCATCATATTTAAATGATAAATCTATATGTCCTCATCTTCCACTTCTCTGCATCTGTATCCATTTTTACCTTGTCCCCTATTTATTGAAGAAATCCCTCTATTTATGCCAGCAAATTTGGAAAGCATAGCAGTGGCCACAGGACTGGAAAAATTCAGTTTTTATTCTAATGCCAAAGAAAGGCAATGCCAAGGACTATTCAAACTACCATACAATTGTACTCATTTCACATGCTAGAAAGGTAATGCTCAAAATCCTTCAAGTTAGGCTTCAGCAGTATATGAACCAAGAACTTCCAGATGTACAAGCTAGATTTAGGAAAGGCAGAGGAACCAGAGATCAAACTGCCAGTGTTCATTGTTTCATAGAGAAAGCAAGGGAATTCCAGAAAAACATCTGCTTCATTGACTATGCTAAAACCTTTGACTGTGTGGATCACAAACTGTGAAAAATTCTTAAGGAGATGAGATAACCAGACCACCTTACATGCCTCCTGAGAAACCTCTATGCAGGACAAGAAGCAACAGTTAAAACTTTACATGTAACAACTGACTGGTTCAAAATTGGGAAAGGAGTACATCAAGGCTGTATATTGCCACCCTGCTTATTTAACTTATATGAAGAGTACATCATGCTAAATGCTGGCCTGGATGACTCATAAGCTAGAATCAACATTGCTAGGAGAAATATCAACAACTTCAGATATGCAGATAATGCCTCTCTAATGGCAGAAAGTGAAGAGAAACTAAACAGCCTCTTGATGAAGGTGAGAGAGGATATGTGAAAAAGCTGGCTTTAAACTCAGCATTCAAAAAACTAAGATAATGGCATCTGTTCCCATTGACTCATGGCAAATGGAGAAAAAGTGGAAACAGTAAATTTCATTTTCCTGGGCTCCAAAATCACTTCAGATGGTGACTACAGCCATGAAATTAAAAGACACTTGCTCCTTGGAAGAAAAACTATGACAAACATAGACAATGTATTAAAAAGCAGAGTTATCACTTTGCTGACCAAGGTCCGTATAGTCAAAGCTATGGTTTTTTCAGTAGTCTTGTATGGATGTGAGAGTTGGGCCATAATGAAGGCTGAGCACTGAAGAACTGATGCTTTCAAATTATCATGCTGGAGAAGACCCTTGAGAGTCCCTTGGACAGCACAGAGACCAAACCAGTGAGTACTAAAGGAAATCAACCGTGACTATTCACTGGAAGTTCTGATGCTGAGGCTCCCATACTTTGGCCACCTGATGCAAAGAGCCAACTCACTGGAAAAGATCCTGATGCTCGGAAAGGTTGAGGACAGAAGGAAAAGAGGGTAACAGAGGATGGGATGGTTGGATGGCATCATCAGTTCAATGGGCATGAGTTTGAGCAAATTCTGGGAGATAGTGAAGGACAGGGAAGCCTGGTGTGCTGCAGTTCATGGGATCTCAGAGAGTCAGACATGACTTAGCAACTGAATTACAACATTGAATATCAAACTGCCCACCTATTGAGCCTTCTCATAGGCTTAGCATCTCTTTATTAATTCCACTGTCAAAGTCTTTCTCTGCCTTACTTTTCCCATTAGCAAATGTTCCCATTAGCAACGAATGTGTTTAGTCTCTAGTCTTCAGGAACAGTCCTCTTTGAGTCTCAGATTCCTATACAGATATCCCCTTTTATATATTCCTCTTTACAGAATGACTTTTCAAGAATTGGTTATACCTACTGTTTCCATTGCCTCTCATCATATTTACTCCTTATTCCACTCCAGATTGGGCTACATCTTCCCATCCTCACTCCACTTAAAAGCTATTTATTCCAAGGTTCCTAATGATGTCTCCACTGTTAAAAAGAAGGCTTCTTTTCTGTTCTCATTTCATCTGCCTCTTATCAATATTCAGGGGTGTAGATCACGCCCTCCTTGAAATACTGTCTTCCTTCGATTTCCAGGACACTATTTCCTTCTGGTTTGTCTCTGTAATTTTTTACCACACCTTCTCAGGTTTTTTTGTTTGTTCATTTTCTTGATGACTCCAGAGATTGTTTCAGATTCTCTATACTCCTCTCAACCTTTTTTTTTTTTTTTAGTCAATGAACTCTATCCCTGTGACTTTAAATATGTTTTATCTCAAGGCAATGGCACCTCACTCCAGTACTCTTGCCTGGAAAATCCCATAGATGGAGGAGCCTGGTAGGCTGCAGTCCAAGGGGTCGCTAAGAGTCAGATACGACTGAGCGACTTCACTTTCACTTTTTACTTTCAACATTGGAGAAGGAAATGGCAACCCACTCCAGTGTTCTTGCCTGGAGAATCCCAGGGATGGGGGAGCCTAGTGGGCTGCCGTCTATGGGGTCGTGCAGAGTCGGACATGACTGAAGTGACTTAGCATTAGCATCTCAAGGCTTTCTTCTGGGCTCCATGTCAAATATCTAACTGGAAATCACCTATTGGCAGGCTTACCATAACCTCCACTACACAGATTGAAATAGACTGCTTGATTGCCACCTACCCACCCACTGATTTCTTCCCCAGCTCTCATCTTTTCATTCTAAAGCACTATCTACCCAATTTTTCAAGCAAGAAGCCTACGGATACTCCTAAATCCTCCCTTGCATCATTCTTTATATTCAGCTATCAGCAAACACTGCATTTCTTCCTCCAAAATGTATTTAAAATCCATTTGCCTGCCTTGATCTCCACTCTCACTATTCCTAGTTCAATTTCTCATCATGTCTTGCCTGGACCAATGCAGTTTCCCCCACTGTATCTCCTTGCCTATATCCTCACCCTTCTATAATTCATTCTCCCCATAACAGCGAGATCAATTGTTTTAAACCTAAATCATCTCCTCTTACTTCCCTGCCTACCAACTCATCAATGGCTTTCCATTGCACTTTAATAAAATCTGAATCCTTTACATGGCTAAAGCTGATTTCTCTGCTTGCAACACATGTTGTCCCCAATTCTCATTCTTTAGAGCTAGATAGTTGACTTCCTCAGAGAAGACATCCTTCACTACCTATGTAGATTTCTAGGTACTGGGGCTTTATCTCTTTCATAGAACCCATCACATCAGTTTGTTCATTTTTTCTTTCTTAGTTGATTCCAAACTACTGAGAACAGGGGCCATGATTGTTTTATTCATACATTATCCAATGCCTACTTTTTCCTCTTAAATATTTGTAGTTTTATCCTTATATTTCAATCAATGAAGGAAAGAAGAAAGAAAATGATTTGATTTTTAACAAATTTACCAAGACTTGACTTAAATCACTCAAAATTCAAAATTCGGAATATCTGGCAGCAGCAAGTTATTGATCTGATGGCACATTTCACTGAAGCAAGAGCTGTGTGTAGTTCACATCCCCTTCTAGTACTGTTCCTTCAATAATAACACAGGGTCACCCTATATACCTATTACTTTTAAAATCTATTTAATCAGCTTCTCAAAATGGTCATTCAATTTCCTCTCTGAGAAGAAGCCTGAATTTTACTTGCAATTTTAGTTTCAAGCAAAGTATAAGGACTATATTATACTTAATTTTAAAAACTTTCCTTCATTAAGGAATGAATCTTTGTACTTTGCATTCAGTTTTAAGAGCTCATCAAATGTTAAACACAGTAATGAAAGTTTTGCAAATTCCACCATTTTCAGATTCTATCTTTCCTTAGCAGTTGAATTATTTATATGATACACTTACTGACAATATAAATTCTAAGGATGACTAAACTGAATCACAAGTTTTCAGACAAGTTAACAATCAGCCCCTTTGGGCAACTGAATATTATCAGCTATTATTTGATGTTAGAGGCATTTCATATTAAATGAAATTAGATGAAAATTCTCAGATGAGGTTTAGACTTGAATGTGTGATATGCATCCATATAGAACTGGATGAACTGGTACAAAAACCTGAGCGAAAAGCAAATGAACACTGGCCTAATGAAGGTCAGGGAGAGACCTCATGAGAATTTTAACATGCTTTCACTTCTTTGCCCTTTTCATTTGGTTTTTAAGGACATCTATAATTATGGGATGACCAAGAGGTTGTATTGATATGTGACTATTGTATCAATCATTTTTTTTTCCATTAGAGTTTTTTCTTCCTGTGATCTTAATAGTCAATATCTACATAATCAATTGAATTGTACATTCAGTCAATGTGGTCTGGTAATGGAGAAGTCACTATCCCTCTAATCCACATTTCTAAACCCTAATTTGTACCATGAAATCTGACTTAAATTGGTTTTCTTTTGGCAAATATCTGCCTTCACTCAGTATGAGAAAAACAGAAACATTTACCAACAGAACACATATTTGCAATGTTTACTAGGGAGCAAGGTGATGAACCTTAATAAATGCTAATACAGAACACTGCTTGTTGCATGCCCTGTAGCACTTCTGTGTCGTAACTTTCAGCTTTCCATCTAGACTATAAGTTCCCTTAGGCAGTATTGCAAATCATATCATTGTCAAAAATATTCCCTGCCCCTCATTTCCAGGCCTTCTTGACAGAAGGATTATTCTTTCCACCTCATTGACAATTGGCTTGTAGATGTGACCTAATTTGGCCAATGAAATATGAGTTAATGTAACATATGCCACTTCCAAGCAGAAATTTTAAAAGCTACCACGTGATTCTGCCATTGCTATTTCCCTACTACTGTAAGACCAGCATGAACAGGCAGGAGTTGCTCCTTCAGCCTAAATTGCAAAATGATAATTAACATGGATCATAGGGAAAGCCAAGCTTTAAAAACACATCAGCAACAAATAATTCTTTGTCATTAAAGGCATCTAGGATTCTTGGTGGTTCATTGTTATTAGAGAGAAACCTACCTTAAACTAACTAAGGTAAACTGTATAACCTCAAATCCCGGCAGAATGTATGGTGCAAAGATGATTGATAATTTGTAGAATGAGCAAATGAACCAGAAAAAGAGACACTAGAATGCATTTCCGTTTGTTGCAAGATTTTATTCCTTCCCAAACCATATCTGTTACAGAAATAAAATGTATTCTAGTCACTAAGATAAAGAATCCAGTTCCAAGGCAGAAATCTATTTAGGGATAAGTTGTTACTACCATTGGTACTCTAAGAAAACTAGCAGCAAATTTTATACTTGGAGATTTCAAGGTTTTAAGTATAGCAAAATATTCAAGTACATAAATTATAAGTACTACTGAAAAAAAGATCCCAGTTCTTGTAGATTAAATGGTAATCCCTATCTCTTAATTTTCCCTGCCTAGGGAGCTTTGATAAGAATAAGTGATGCTGTGCTGCCTATGCTTATCAGACATGACCACACGTTTCCTAAGGAGAACATCCATCAGGCACCCCTACTGCCTGTGGGTGTTATATCCAGAGTCAGAGGAAATTACAGCAGTCAAGCTAGCCTTAATTAGTCCTGCACTTAATTTTGGTAAGCGCTTTGAGTAATTGTTTATTTTCCCCAATTTAAAAATGCCAAACTATTAGCATTTCACATCACAAACACTATCCTGAGGAACTTTTGTGCTCCATGGTCTTTGCAGCCTCCTTTGTTGTCTCCATAAGACTAATTATTGGCCCCATAGGCTTGCCTATTTCACCTCGGAGTCCAATGTGGAACAATTACGTACTTTAGTCAAATGTGATACAAAAGTTTAAGTCTGGATTTAAATAACAAGGATAAGAAGAAATCTGGCAATCATATATGAAGTTCATCTGTATGTGCAAATATATTTGGATCTAAGTTGAGCTGTCTACACGATTGGCCGCTGCAGTGTTCACACGTGGTTATATAGACTGGCCATCTGAAAGATGCCTGCATGGTCGCAGTCAGCCATCAGTAGAAGGTGATTTTTGCTGTCTTCCAAAAGCCCTCTGGATCCATGACCAGGGATGGTTATAGGAAGCAGAAATCTATCTTTTGGTTCTTCCTGACAGGTCAGAAACAGAGTTAACCACTAGGAACACTTTCTCTCCCCACCCCTACATTTAATCTTCAACAACAGATGGTTGAAACAAGAGTAGGGCCTAGGTAAGACACAAATGAAGATACCTCTCAGGTCATAGTGTAATATGAGTTATTGTTCTAGATAAGAGTGTATGCCTCAGGCTCTCATTTGTTTAAAAAAAAATAAGAAAAGGGAAGAAGCCAGTTTGGTTTCAGATAATACCAAGGTTCCAGTTACAACTAAACATTTGAATTCAAAATGTAACGTGGGTGCACAGTCTCCTATTTTTGTGCCCTAACAAAGTACCTTCTTTGATATTTTTCCTTTCCCTATATCCTACTCATGATTGAAAGCAAATAATTTATAATGAATAATGCCTTTAAGGTAGAGTGAAATTGCTACCTGCTTTTATAACTGGTAATGGAAACCTGTAGACATGGTGGGTAATAACTTACCTCATTAATTTTCCCAGACTTGTTTTAGGCAATAAACACCTGATTTGAAATGTTGAGGTGTACAGAAACACCTTGGCCTTCAATGGAACATATTTGGTCCCATAATATCCCAACTTTTGACAACTTTATCCGATTTTTTTTATCTAGTGAATTAGGATATTCTGAATGTGGACTTACTTTTTTTGTGGGTTAATGTATATATGCTACTTTGCCTTTCTCTCATCGTGGAATTACATTTAATAAGAAAAATGCATCTATGTGGTCTGTGAATGGAACACAAAAGTAATTTCAGAGCATTTGTCTATAATTGGAGGGCCCCTGCCTATGAAGTTACAAAGACAGAGTGACCCTGCAGACTCTTGTTTTGATAAAGTAACTAAAGTGCTTACATTCAGGCACTGTCGATATGTGAAAGTTTGCTCTGATGGGTGATTCAGAGAATAGCAATAATGATGATAATGACAAGGATGATCATAATGAAAGTAGGAGTATTTTTGGAAAACAATGTTCTGCCTCATTCAAAGCCAACAAAACAGGGACACTGGGGAGCCTGTTGGGCATAGAAACTGCCTACAATGAGTTGCAGCTCCTGCTGCCCTTTTCAGATGACCTCGCTGCTGTGGATGAGCTCCTTGAACCATCTTTCCAATATTTGCAGTGTGCAAAATCCTTATTTTTATCAAAAAGAAAGAAAAACAAAGCGACCAAGACCTTCCTACTATCAGCACTATCTTGACTGAAGAGAAAATGCATTACGAGGGCTGCACTCACCCAGTCACCTTCTAAGCTGTTTTCTATACCAGAAGAGCAGTAACTTCAGAAGATTCTTTTTCTGGATTCCCAAGGGTGCCACAGTCTGTCTTATATTCTCAAGGCTGTAACCCTGAAGGGTCTACCTATTGCTGAGAAGGTAATTCTATATTCACAGCAGGTACTAGGAGCTCAATAAGGGAGTTCAAGTTGACTAGAGAAGCAAAGAAATCATTTGAACATCCTCAGATTTAGGTAGGAAAGTGCTTTATGCCTTACAAAAAGAACTCCAAACTGTCAAGTTACTTTTTTTCAGCCTTCTACTGCTGCTGCTAAGTCACTTCAGTCGTGTCCGACTCTGTGTGACCCTACAGACGGCAGCCTACCAGGCTCCCCCGTCCCTGGGATTCTCCAGGCAAGAACACTGGAGTGGGTTGCCATTTCCTTCTCCAAGGCATGAAAGTGAAAAGTGAAAGTGAAGTCGCTCAGTCGTGTCCGACCCTCAGCGACCCCATGAACTGCAGCCTTCCAGGCTCCTCCATCCATGGGATTTTCTAGGCAGGAGTACTGGAGTGGGGTGCCATTGCCAGCCTTCTACATCCCTCCTTTATTCTTTCTCTTTGCAAAGTAATACTCTTCACCTGGCTTATCCTGCTACCTGTACTAGGAGGACCATGCTCTCATTCAGCTTTCAGTACAAGAAAATAAAACCCAGAACAGAGGTATGATTAATAAAGCCATGTTGACAAGTATTTCAGCTATAGCCTGGATAGTGTGTGCATGCGTGCCAAGTTGCTTCAGTCATGTCCAACTCTGTGCAACCTTGTAGACTGCAGCCTGCTAGGCTTCTCTATGGGATTCTCTAGGCAAGAATACTGGAGTGAGTTGTCATGCCCTTCTCCAGAGGATCTTCCTGACCCACAGTGGAACCTACGCCTCTTATGTCCACCTGCATTGGCAGGTGGGTTCTTTACCACTAGTGCCACCTGGGAAGCCCCATAAGCCCGGATATTACTTCCAACAAAGCTCTAGAACATGCTCATGATGTCAGAGGCAGTATTCCTCTGCTTTCTTTTTTCTTTACTGTAAAAAAACAAAAACATAAAAAATAAATGTCTTAAAACTCTGATTATCCCCCGGATGACCTGGCAGATTTATTTCTACTCTATCAAGTTATTTACTCCTACAACAGTTACTCCTCATGAGCTATCAGATTAACACTAGATGCTAAGAAAGTGGCATGCCCATGTTTTTGTCCTCCTGGAATTTATAGTTGAGGAGGCAGGAGGTAAAGGCATGGATAGTTGCATGACAATGCAAGCCACCAGCCAAAGTCATGCACATGATTCTGATTAAGTGTATAATGAGTTGGATATCATGTTTTCAGGAGATCAAAGAAGGCTTATATGAGACTAGAGAGTGACAAACAGGACTAAGACAGAGTAGGCAGTTTTGGAAAGAGTACACAAGGGTTAGGTAATGGTATGGGAAAAGCAATATAATGTGGAGAAACTGGAAGATTGTCCTGTTGTGATGAGATAGTACACTCAAAGTTGAAGATTTATATAGAAAAGTAGCAGCATTTAGTTGGAAAGATTTATTTGGACTAGATTGTTTAAGGACTTAAACTGCAAGTCTTGAGTCATCCTAAAATTTCACTCTCAGTACAGTTGACAAAAAGGAACAAAGGAAGGAAAAGTAAAATACCCAGAGATAGACAGATAGATATAGATGAATACACACTGATTGATTGATTGCCTTCGCTCAGTCGTGTCCGACTCTTTGCGACCCTATGGACTGTAGCCTACCAGGCTCCTGTGTCCATGGGATTTTCCAGGCAATAGTACTGGAGTGGATTGCCATTTACATATAATTACCCTTTGTCCCTTAATAAAAGCTGAATTATGTTATGATATAAGCACAAAACTTATGATATACATACAATACAGTCTAAAAAAAAATCACCTATCTTCCAATTTATGACATAAGATTATTATTAATTTATGAAAGTGAAAGAAAGTGAAGTCGCCCAGTTGTGTCCGACTCTTTGTGACCCCATAGACTGTAGCCTGCCAGGCTCTTCTGTCCACGGAATTTTCCAGGCAAAAGTACTGGAGTGGGTTGCCATTTCCTTCTCCAGGGGATCTTCCCAACCCAGGGATTGAACCTGGGCCTCCAACATTGTGGGCAGATGCTTTACCATCTGAGCCACCAAGGAAGCCCATTAATTTATGACATAAGATTAAATATGTTTATGTAAATTAACTTCTTATCATATAAAAATTGCATACATTTTTGAACTTTTATTTATTTCTTTGAACGCTTAAAAGTTTTAAGAAGCATAAACATGGATGAAGCCTTTGTAAGATTGCTGCACGTATGCCCAATTGCTCAGTCATGTCCGACTCTTTGTGATCCCATGGACTGTAGCCTACTAGGCTTCTCTGTCCACGGGATTTCCCAGGCAGGAACTAAGTCAGACAGAGAAGGAGAAATATCATATGATATCCCTTATATGTGGAATCTAAAAAGAAATGATACAAATGAACTTATTTTCAAAACAGAAAGAGACTCAAACAAACAGGGTTGCCAGGGGGAAGGGATAGTTAGGGACTTTAGAATCATCGTGGACACACTATATTTTAAATGGATTAACAACAAAGATCTATTGTATAGCAATGGAACTCTGCTCAATATTATGTGCCAGGGTGGGTTGGGGGTGGGGGCGGTTGCGGGAAGAATGAATACATTCATATGTATGGCTAAGACCCTTCGGTGTTCACCTGAAAATTCTACATCAAGACTCCTGAGAGTCCCTTGGACTGCAAGGAGATCCAACCAGTCCATTCTGAAGGAGATCAGCCCTGGGATTTCTTTGGAAGGAATGATGCTAAAGCTGAAACTCCAGTACTTTGGCCACCTCATGCGAAGAGTTGACTCATTGGAAAAGGCTCTGATGCTGGGAGGGATTGGGGGCAGGAGGAGAAGGGGACGACAGAGGATGAGATGGCTGGATGGCATCACTGACTCGTTGGACGTGAGTCTGAGTGAACTCTGGAAGTTGGTGATGGACAGGGAGGCCTGGCGTGCTGCGATTCATTGGGTCGCAAAGAGTCGGACACGACTGAGTGACTGATCTGATCTGATCTGATACCCCAATACAAAATGAAAAGTTTAAAGCTACAAAAAAAAAAGAACCCTGGAGTGAGCTGCCATTTCCTTTTCCAGAGGATCTTCCCAACTCAAAGATTGAACCCACATCTCCTGCTTTCCCTGAATTGGCAGGCAGATTCTTTACCACTTGAGCCACATGAAAAGACTGTAAGATTGCTGAGAAAGCATGTAACTGAATGGATCTAGTTAGTGTAAATAAACACCAAGCTGCGATATATATGGAAGAGTAACTAGAAATATGTGTTTTAGTTGAGGCACTGCCATATACATCTTATGGAGGGTTGGATCATTGAACTCTTGTCTTATCTGAAAAGAAAGTATGTTTTAGAATGAAAAATGCATATATATATATATATATATATGAATTAATACTATATTTATAATGATTAAGATCTGCTAGAATGGCATATGCTATACTAGCTATAACTTTAATATTTTAGGAAGCTAAAGTATAGATAGTTGTCAATAAACTTTTTATATCATGTTATTTAAATTTGGTTGGTCATCAACTTTTAACATGTCCAGTGATTTGGTGGAGCTGTCCTGCAACGTGAAAGCTTTTAAGCAATGAGGAATCACAGGGAATTTTAAGCAAAAAGTGATGTGGATAAAGCCAGACTTTAAGAAGATTAACCTGACAATGGGATGTTGTATAAATTGGAAATAGAAGTGACTAGATTCTCCCTGGACTGAAACCACCCTCATTAGCCAACCCTTGGCATTTTTTTATCATTCCCATCAGCATTCCAGTGACATTCCAATTATTTTGTTTTGTTCTACCTAAATTCATGTTTATCCCATTCTATTTGGGAGCAGCAATTTGTATAGCTAGTTGTAAAGAACTTCTCTAAGAAACTGTCCTGATTTTTTTTTTTTTTTTCACTTCTGCTCCTGACTTTTCCAGAAGATATATGAATGTGAGGTTTAAAGTTGCTCTCCAGCTCTCCCCGGTAGTAACTACATTCCTTATTACTGACACTATCTCAGCATCAGTGGAGAATATACAAGGCTGCCAGCTCTTTCTTCTCTTGTGTCTTTGATCACTGCTCCTCTAAATAATATAAGAGATTTTCAGGATTGGGCTTTAGTGTCAATTTATCACAAAGAAAGCACTGTTGCTTGTTATTGGTTCAAGCTGCATTCCTATGGAGGCCTATTTTTGTATCAGAATTATTACCAAGGTGGTAAATGATGAAGCTTCAGTGTATTCAAATGATGTTGTATCATCAGGAAAAATCCATCCAAAGAATACATTTAGGTATCCGGCCTTTGAAAGTTCTCTAGACTAAGCAGTCTATTTCCCACCTCCAAATTGAATGAGAGAAGATTCTTTTAATTTAAATTTTAAAGTTTCTATTCAGTTGCCTACGCAAAAGGAGGAAAGAAAAATACAAGCTTTCAGGGAGATCTGTATCTCTTTTGCATAAGGTGAACCAATCAGTAGTATTAGTTTTAAACTGCAGTAGCTTTACAAACTAGCCAATTTAAGATATTTCAAACTAACTTCTAATGACACCCAAGCTCCCTGAAACTTTTAAATAATAGCATTAACATGAAAATGAAACTGACTAAATATTGGAGATTTCCATTTGTTAATGACACAGGTAACAATCCTTTTCTACCTGAAAGATGCAGAGGAACAAAATATATTAGGGTTTTTGATATTTTTTAATGATTCCCTCCCTCCCCACTCCCTTTGTCTCTTGGGCTCTCCTCCTTCCTATCTATCTATCTATCTTCCTTCTTAACTTCTGCTAAAAGAGAAATTGAGGCATAGTAAAAAGGTTAGGAGGTTATTTGAGTAAATATCAATGTTAATTGGGCAGTGCCAAACAGGAGCAGTTAGGAGGTCACTGCTCATACAAATTCAGAAAGAGACTTTCCACAAAGAAAAGGCAAAACAAAGTAAGGAAAATTTGGCTAGCTATGGCTTAAAGCCAATTGACTGTTTGTTATTGGTTGTCCTTATGGTTTTCATTTTCTTAACCCTGAGCCATTTACAGTGTTAAATGGGAAAAAAAAAAATGTACAATGTAAGAGTTGTGAGTTAAGTTTTTTCTTGGAACAAAATGAGAACTATAGCCTGGGAGACAGCATTTCAGATAGCTCGGAGAAACTGCCCCAAAAAGGTTGGGGGGAAGATTAGTGTAATACAGTATATGATTTTAGTGAAGAGAAGTGTATGTGCTTAGTTACTCAGTCGTGTCAGACTATTTATGACTCCATGGACTGTAGCCCACCAGGCTTCTCTGTCCATGGGGATTCTCCAGGCAAGAATACTGGAGTGGGTTGCCATGCCCTCCTCCAGGGGATCTTCCCAACCCAGGGATCGAACCCAGGTCTCCTGCATTGAAGGTGGATTCTTTACCATCTGAGCCACCAGGGAAGCCCAGTGAAGAGGACTGCATGCAGTTAAGCACACATTTTGGCAGAGGCTTGCTGCTAGTCAGTAGGAGCAGATGTCACTGTTAATGATTTTAGTGCTTCTCTAGATATGTGGAGATGCAAGAATTGGGCTCATAAAATCTTCTCCTGAAAATATCTATCTAAAGGCCTGTTCTGCCAGTTTTACCCAAAGCATAGAGTGCCTTGTTCCTTATCTCCACCTGAACTCCTTGCAGGGTGTATTGAAGGTCAGTGTTCACAGCAGCTCATGGTGTAATCATTGTACAGGTAGATGACAATTGCCATTTTTAGTTGGCACAAGGTTAGATTTTGGGCTTCTCACAAGGCTGCTAGGGCATTACATCCACATTAGTCAAATGACTTCCTTGTTTAATTAATTTAATCCTTCCTCCCTCCCTCTCACCCTTCTCCCTCCCTTCTTTTCTTCCTTTGTACTCTCCTTCCTTTTCTTTCTTTCTTTCCATTAAGCATTGAAGATTTCCCAAGAAGGATTCTCTCTCCAGGAGTGAAGCACAAGTCAAGATATACATTTGATTATGTATCCTCACAAACACAAAAAATAGTTGCTCTTTTCCTTGTGCTGCCCAAGAAAATTGGCTCTTCATTCAAACTAAGCTCCATCTTATCTACATAGCATCATAGCTGGTGTTGCTTTCTGTCTAATGAAAAAGAACCTCAAGGTATATATGTTTATGGGTTTTCCCATATTTTTGCCAGCTAATTAAAAGCTGAAAATTTTCTACAGTTCAGTAAGAGAAAGAACTAAAGAGGTTGACTCACTACACTTTTGTATTCTTTGTATTTTTTAAATGTTTTCAAACTGCTAAACCTACTTTAAAATTTTGTATTTGTAAAAATGCTTAGAAATGCTTAGAAATCTTTTAAGTTCTAATATGCCAACTATCATTAGTAATGATCACATTGTCTGTAAAACATATCTTAGATTGGGAGAGTCACCAAGTACATTATTTAAACCATCTAATGGTATATTGTTTGTAAAGGATCAAGGTTTATTAAAGCATTATTTTTTCATTCACCACAGAATTTGAAAGCTGTGAATCCACGATTTTGAAATATTCTTCCCAGCAAAAAAAAAAAAAAGAAAAAAAACGGCCTTTTAAAGAAAGATTTTGGTGTTTGGTGGAATTTAAAACATGGTTTAAATTTGACTGGTGACCTTAAGAAATAGAAAAAACAATCTAGTGTTGACTTCTAATAAGCAAGTAATTAGCATTTCAGACACCGTCTTAGCTGATCTCTAGTAGACTGGACCTCTTTGAACAAAGATTCATAAGAGCTCATTAGAGCTTTATCTTCCTAAAAGTAAAACCGTTCCCCAGATATGAGAAAATGTATACAAAGAACCCTGGGGAATACGTGGTTGCCAAGTAAGTTGCCAATTGATCAAAGACTTTAAATGAAGTTGATTGGTATATGGGAAAAATACATTACATTAATAAATACATCTGAAATATTAGATACAATGGAGAATAATATGTGTTACAGGGTATACTAGTACAGTATTTTTCCATATATTCTCAGGTAACCTTATTAAGTAATCCAACAGTAAAGAATAGATGATTCTTATTGTTTCTGACTCTATGTCAGTCAATAACTAGACAACAAAGTCAACTTGAAATTTTGAACAAGAAAGTAATTTTGCATTTTATATTCTCTTAAACTTAGTGACAAAAGATTTATGTCTATAATGGGATGATGGAAATATACCACCTCTTCTAAAAATACAGTTTTGTTAGAGGGCTGTTATCAACAGTGGGCTGCCCAGGTGACTCAGTGGTAAAGAACCTGCCAGCCAAGCAGGATTTATGGGTTCCATCTCTGGGTGAGGAAGATCCCCTGGAAGGAGGAAATGGCAACCCACTTCAGTATTCTTGCCTGAGAAATGCCATGGACAGAGGAACCTGGTGACAGTTGATGGGGTTGCAAAAGAGTTAGACACAAAAATGACTAAACAACAGCATTATTAACAGTAGTAGAATCTAATTCTTCTGCATCCATGACCACATAGAAGACCCTCCATTACTAGCAGGTAGGTCTGGCCCAGTCTCTTATGGGGTCACTGCTTTTTGCCCTGGGTCCTGATGTGCAGGACACTTTGTATGCCCTCTCCATGAATGGAGTTTCTTTTTTCCCCAATCCTATGGAATTCCTGTGATCAAACTCTACTAGCCTTCAAAGCTAGATTCCCCCAGGGCTCCTCCTCCCATTGTCAGATACCAGCCTGGTAACTCTGACATGTGCTGAAGGCTTTCACTCCCAAGTCAGAACTTCTCTGGTATAATTATTTTCCAGTTTATGGGTCACCCACCCAACAGGTATGGGATTTGATTTTATCAAGATTGTGCCCCTCCTACAGTATTGCTGTGGCTTCTTCTTTGTCTTTGAGTGTAAGGTATCTTTCTTGGTAGGTTCCAGCATATTTTTCTTAATGATTGTTCAGCAGCTAGTTGTGATTTCAATGTTTTTTTTTTTTTGAAGAGGTGAGCTCACATCCTTCTACTCTGCCATCTTGCTGACAAGCCCCCTGAAAAATCACCTTTAATATTCTAAACAATCCACAGCAAAAGTCCTTTATTTTACATCCCAAGTCTCAGAGTCTAAAAATATTTGGTACATAGGGTAAAAGATAACTTTATCTCTCTACTATAGCCTTGTTTATCAAATGTGTGTGAAAAGGAAGAAGTGGGGTAATAGTGAGAAGACAATTTGATGAGTCATGCTTATTTGAAAGATCAATTCTAACTCAATTAAGTGGAAAGAAAAAGAACAATCAGTTGAATATAATACTATCTTACTAAAAAAATGATGGAGTTAATAAAAATTAAGTACTTATCATGGGCTTCCCTGGTGGCTCAACTGGTAAAGAATCTGCCTGCAATATAGGAGACATGGGTTCAATCCCTGGTTTGGGAAGATCCCTTGGAGAAGGGAAAGACTACCCACTCCAGTATTCTGGCCTGGAGAATTTCATGGACTGTATAGTCCATGGGGTTGCAAAGAGCTGGACTCGACTGGACACACTTTACTTTATAAGTACTTAGCATAGCATTTGCCATAGTAGACAATCAGCAGTAAAACTCCTACCTTTACTATCCCTTCTCTCAATTCTAAAACTTGTCCAGAGGTAAGAAGTTTCAACTCTACTGGAAAAATAAATAAAAAATGTTAAAGTCATAACTTTGTGATAGTTGCAATATCACAGAAGACAAAAGAAATCATGCAAAAACTCTTACATAGAATATTATTCTGTTTAACAAGCAAAGTAAAACAGGCTTAAGTCAAAGGTACAGGAACTGAGCAGGAGTGATAAGGTTGACTTGGAGTTCATGATAATAAGCAAAGATAAAGCTAGATGTGGTTAAACATACAATTAATGTAATGAAGTGACTTTGGAGTCAGCCAGATGTGGAAAATTTATTTAATCTCTCTTTAAATAAATTTAAAGATTAAATTTATTTTATCTTTCTTCATCAATGAAAGAAGAATACCAACTTTTAACTTTTAAGAATACCAACTATAAGGATTAAATGAGATACTGTTGGTAAAAGCTAGGTAATACCTAGCAAATACTAGTAACTCAATTTATTTTACTTTCCCTTCAGGTTAGGAACATACATTTCAAATAGTTTAAAGAAAAGATTACTATGGCACCATGATAAAAGATTTGGGAGAGAATGTGGCTTATTCAAAAGATTCTGGAAAATGGCACTGGGGCTACACAATTGCAGTTGATCCATGAAAAAAACAAAACTATTCAAAGAAATGTTGCAATTGTTCACAGAGCTGTATGATCAGTTTAAATTTTATACGGACATGAATTATTTGGAAGAGGGACACAAAACCGAGAAAAGTTTGGCACTAACCTAGGAATTATTTGAAAAGATGAACACTCAAAATGATCTGAGACTTGGTGGGTGAAGCATTCAAAGAGAAAAGAAAACAAGACTTTTAAAACCACATTCTCAGCAGGATGCCTAACAAGGAAGAAAGGGATGTGCCTGATGCTTAGGGGAAAGAATCTTGGAACATCAGCTATCTGGGAGAGTGCAAACCAATAATCACCTTCAGGAATGTGAATAGCTTTCAAACTAGGTGTGGAAAAACAGGATAAAGAGGAATTATACCTTAGGTTAAGAAAGGAAAAACTTGAGAAGTAATATCTCATTTTAACTTATTCTTAAGTAGATATTTATCCTCTACCAGGCATGTAGAAATGTGCTGTTAAAAAAATGGAAACAAGGCAGTTATAGTTGCTATTTCTGTGGAGCTTATAATATAGTAGAAAAACAATAGATAAATAATCACATAAATAACAGTCTGAAAACTGCCTGGCTAAAAGCATTTCAAAATTCTTTTTTTTTTTTTATTTTTAAACTTTACATAACTGTATTAGTTTTGCCAAATATCAAAATGAATCCGCCACAGGTATACATGTGTTCCCCATCCTGAACCCTCCTCCCTCCTCCCTCCCCATTCCATCCCTCTGGGCCGTCCCAGTGCACCAGCCCCAAGCATCCAGTATCGTGCATCGAACCTGGACTGGCAACTCATTTCATACATGATATTACACATGTTTCAATGCCATTCTCCCAAATCTTCCCACCCTCTCCCTCTCCCACAGAGTCCATAAGACTGTTCTATACATCAGTGTCTCTTTTGTTGTCTCGTACACAGGGTTATTGTTACCATCTTTCTAAATTCCATATATATGCGTTAGTATACTGTATTGGTGTTTTTCTTTCTGGCTTACTTCACTCTGTATAATAGGCTCCAGTTTCATCCACCTCATTAGAACTGATTCAAATGTATTCTTTTTAATGGCTGAGTAATACTCCATTGTGTATATGTACCACAGCTTTCTTATCCATTCATCTGCTGATGGACATCTAGGTTGCTTCCATGTCCTGGCTATTATAAACAGTGCTGCGATGAACATTGGGGTACACGTGTCTCTTTCCCTTCTGGTTTCCTCAGTGTGTATGCCCAGCAGTGGGATTGCTGGATCATAAGGCAGGTCTATTTCCAGTTTTTTAAGGAATCTCCACACTGTTCTCCATAGTGGCTGTACTAGTTTGCATTCCCACCAACAGTGGAAGAGGGTTCCCTTTTCTCCACACCCTCTCCAGCATTTATTACTTGTAGACTTTTGGATCGCAGCCATTCTGACTGGTGTGAAATGGTACCTCATAGTGGTTTTGATTTGCATTTCTCTGATAATGAGTGATGTTGAGCATCTTTTCATGTGTTTGTTAGCCATCTGTATGTCTTCTTTGGAGAAATGTCTATTTAGTTCTTTGGCCCATTTTTTGATTGGGTCATTTATTTTTCTGGAGTTGAGCTGTAGGAGTTGCTTGTATATTCTCGAGATTAGTTGTTTGTCAGTTGCTTCATTTGCTATTATCTTCTCCCATTCTGAAGGCTGTCTTTTCACCTTGCTAATAGTTTCCTTTGATGTGCAGAAGCTTTTAAGGTTAATTAGGTCCCATTTGTTTATTTTTGCTTTTATTTCCAATATTCTGGGAGGTGGGTCATAGAGGATCCTGCTGTGATGCATGTCAGAGAGTGTTTTGCCTATGTTCTCCTCTAGGAGTTTTATAGTTTCTGGTCTTATGTTTAGATCTTTAATCCATTTTGAGTTTATTTTTGTGTATGGTGTTAGAAAGTGTTCTAGTTTCATTCTTTTACAAGTGGTTGACCAGAGTTCCCAGCACCACTTGTTAAAGAGATTGTCTTTAATCCATTGTATATTCTTGCCTCCTTTGTCAAAGATAAGGTGTCCATATGTGCATGGATTTATCTCTGGGCTTTCTATTTTGTTCCATTGATCTATATTTCTGTCTTTGTGCCAGTACCATACTGTCTTGATAACTGTGGCTTTGTAGTAGAGCCTGAAGTCAGGTAGGTTGATTCCTCCAGTTCCATTCTTCTTTCTCAAGATCGCTTTGGCTATTCGAGGTTTTTTGTTTTTCCATACAAATTGTGAAATTATTTGTTCTAGCTCTGTGAAGAATGCTGTTGGTAGCTTGATAGGGATTGCATTGAATCTATAGATTGCTTTGGGTAGTATACTCATTTTCACTATATTGATTCTTCCAATCCATGAACATGGTATATTTCTCCATCTGTTAGTGTCCTCTTTGATTTCTTTCACCAGTGTTTTATAGTTTTCTATATATAGGTCTTTAGATTCTTTAGGTAGATATATTCCTAAGTATTTTATTCTTTCCGTTGCAATGGTGAATGGAATTGTTTCCTTAATTTCTCTTTCTGTTTTCTCACTATTAGTGTATAGGAATGCAAGGGATTTCTGTGTGTTGATTTTATATCCTGCAACTTTACTATAGTCATTGCTTAGTTCTAGTAATTTTCTGGTGGAGTCTTTAGGGTTTTCTATGTAGAGGATCATGTCATCTGCAAACAGTGAGAGCTTTACTTCTTCTTTTCCAATTTGGATTCCTTTTATTTCTTTTTCTGTTCTGATTGCTGTGGCCAAAACTTCCAAAACTATGTTGAATAGTAATGGTGAAAGTGGGCACCCTTGTCTTGTTCCTGACTTTAGAGGAAATGCTTTCAATTTTTCACCATTGAGGATAATGTTTGCTGTGGGTTTGTCATATATAGCTTTTATTATGTTGAGGTATGTTCCTTCTATTCCTGCTTTCTGGAGAGTTTTTATCATAAATGGATGTTGAATTTTGTCAAAGGCTTTCTCTGCATCTATTGAGATAATCATATGGTTTTTATTTTTCAATTTGTTAATGTGGTGTATTACATTGATTGATTTGCGGATATTGAAGAATCCTTGCATCCCTGGGATAAAGCCCACTTGGTCATGGTGTATGATCTTTTTAATGTGTTGTTGGATTCTGATTGCTAGAATTTTGTTAAGGATTTTTGCATCTATGTTCATCAGTGATATTGGCCTGTATTTTTCTTTTTTTGTGGGATCTTTGTCAGGTTTTGGTATTAGGGTGATGGTGGCCTCATAGAATGAGTTTGGAAGTTTACCATCCTCTGAAATTTTCTGGAAGAGTTTGAGCAGGATAGGTGTTAGCTCTTCTCTAAATTTTTGGTAGAATTCAGCTGTGAAGCCGTCTGGACCTGGGCTTTTGTTTGCCGGAAGATTTTTTATTACAGTTTCAATTTCCATGCTTGTGATGGGTCTGTTAAGATTTTCTATTTCTTCCTGGTTGAGTTTTGGAAAGTTGTACTTTTCTAAGAATTTGTCCATTTCTTCCACGTTGTCCATTTTATTGGCATATAATTGTTGATAGTAGTCTCTTATGATCCTTTGTATTTCTGTGTTGTCTGTTGTGATCTCTCCATTTTCATTTCTAATTTTATTGATTTGATTTTTCTCCCTTTGTTTCTTGATGAGTCTGGCTAATGGTTTGTCAATTTTATTTATCCTTTCAAAGAACCAGCTTTTGGCTTTGTTGATTTTTGCTATGGTCTCTTTTGTTTCTTTTGCATTTATTTCTGCTCTAATTTTTAAGATTTCTTTCCTTCTACTAACCCTGGTGTTCTTCATTTCTTCCTTTTCTAGTTGCTTAAAATTCTTTCTTTTTAATTTTATAAAGGCAATATATATATATATATATATATATATATATATATATATACACACACACACACTGTGCATTAAAAAGAAACAGAAAACAAATAAAACATGTCCTGAGACACACCCCATAATCAATGCCATTAAAGTTTTTCCAACAAAATGTAGGAATAATCACCAAAAGTCAGATTAAAAAAATATAAACATTATTATAGTTTATGTATACAGAAATAGGGCTTCCCTTTTGGCTCAGATAGTAAAGAACCCACCTACAAAGCAGGAGACTTGGGTTCAGTCCCTGTATTAGGAAGATTCCCTGGAAAAGGAAATGGCTACTCACTCCAGTATTCTTGCCAGGATAAGAATTACATGGACAGAGGAGCCTTGCAGGCTACAGTCCACAGGGTAACAAAGAGTCAGACACAACTGAGCAACTAAGTGCAGCATGACATAGAAATAAATGATAAATGGAATAGATAGAGATGATAAGCATTTTATTGCTAATTCTAAATTTTTAAAATTTAATACATATATGGCCTTCTCTGGTGGCTTAGAGGATAAAGCATCTGCCTGCAATGCAGGAGACCCGGGTTGGAAAGATCCCCTGGAGAAGGAAATGGCAACCCACTCCAGTATTCTTGCCTGGAGAATCCCATGGACAGAGGAGCCTGGTGGGCTACAGTCCACAGGGTCGCAAAGAGTTGGACATGACTGACTTCACTACTATACATATATATATTCAAACTAATTAAACTCATGCTTTATATTCCATAAATGTTTACAGTATCTAAATGCATGAGAACCTTAAAGAAAGGGCTACATTCTGCTACCCTTAACATGAAGGGTAGAAGAATATGCCACCCCAAAATATGCCATTTTGGCTAAGGATTATTTTGAAATGTAGGCAGTTAAGGAGAAAAAGCAGAGACCTTACTTTGCCAACAAAGGTCCATCTAGTCAAGGCTATGGTTTTTCCAGTGGTCATATATGGATGTAAGAGTTGAACTGTGAAGAAAGCTGAGCGCCGAAGAATTGATGCTTTTGAACTGTGGTGTTGGAGAAGACTCTTGAGAGTCCCTTGAACTGCAAGGAGATCCAACCAGTCCATTCTAAAGGAGATCAGTCCTAGGTGTTCATTGGAACGACTGATGCTAAAGCTGAAACTCCAATACTTTGCCCACCTCATGCAAAGAGTTGACTCATTGGAAAAGACTCTGACACTGGGAGGGATTGGGGGCAAGAGGAGAAGGGGACGACAGAGGATGAGATGGCTGGATGGCATCACCGACTCGATGGACATGAGTTTGAGGGAACTCCGGGAGTTGGTGATGGACAGGGAGGCCTGGAGTGCTGCAATTCATGGGGTCTCACAGAGTCGGACATGACTGAGTGACTGAACTGAAATGAACTGAAGGAGAAAAAGATATAAGAACAACCTTCTACGCTTATTTGTTTAAAAGCAAAACATAAATTTGTAAAGATGTCCTCCCTTGCCTCTCTGCCATGAAGGACAAAAGCTAATCCTATCAGCCCAGGGACTGCACCAAAGGAATTTGCCTAACAAACTTCAGTAAATAGCCTTTATCTTTGATTAGTTCCCCCATATATTTACCTTCCCATAATTTGCCAAGTTAGAAACGCAAAGTCCTTTGCCATATCAATTTTCTAAAAAATTATTATTTTGCTGTTGTTGTTATATAAGCCTGAGTTCTAACTACCCCTTACTCATCTCTCAGAGTTCCCATATTCCTCTTTGTTTTTTCTCGTTAATTTGTCTTTTGCCAGTCTAACTTACAGGGAACCAGCCAATAAATCTAAGATGAGTAGAGAGAAAATATATTTTTCCTCTCCTTCAAGTGTCACAGTTGCTCATTAATATTAGTTTGGAGTGGGACAGAGTAAAACTCTTGCAGTCACAAGGCTGAATGCCTCATTGAGAGAAATTAAATGGCAGAGTATTTATTTTTATAAGAAGTTAGAGAGATTTGTGTCTAGAAGTGATAAAATTTCAGATTTTTTCCCCCCAGCTTAGCCTTCTTGCAATGGTCTTACAGTGCTAAAAAATATTTCCTGTCCACATAATAACACACTTGACTACGCAAAAGCCTTTGACTGTGTGGATCACAACAAACTGGAAAATTCTGAAGGAGATGGGAATACCAGACCACCTGACCTGCCTCCTGAGAAACCGGTATGCAGGTCAAGAAGCAACATTTAGAACTGGACATGGAACAACAGACTGGTTCCAAATCGGGAAAACAGTACATCAAGGCTATATATTGTCACCCTGCTTATTTAACTTATATGCAGAATACATCATGAGAAATGCCAGGCTGGATGAAGCACAAGCTAGAATCAAGATTGCCGGGAGAAATATCAATAACCTCAAATATGCAGATGACACCACTCTTATGGCAGAAAGCAAAGAACTAAAGAGCCTCTTGATGAAAGTGAAAAAGGAGAGTGAAAAAGTGGGCTTAGAACTCAACATTCAGAAAACTAAGATCATGGCATCTGGTCCCATCACTTCACAGCAAATAGATGGGGAAACAATGGGAGGAGTGAGAGACTCTTTTCTTGGGCTCCAAAATCACTGCAGATGATGAGTGCAGCCATGAAATTAAAAGACACTTGCAGCTCCTTGGAAGAAAAGCTATGACCAACCTAGACAGCATATTAAAAAGCAGAGACATTACTTTCCCAACAAAGATCCATCTACTCAAAGCTATGATTTTTCTAGTCGTCATGTATGGATATGAGAAATGGACTAGAAAGAAAGCTGAGCACCAAAGAATTGATGCTTTTGAACTGTGGTGTTGGAGAAGACTCTTGAGAGTCCCTTGGACTATAAGGAGATCCAACCAGTCCATCCTAATGGAAATCAGTCCTGAATATTCATTGGAAGGACTGATGGTGAGGCTGAAACTCAAATACTTTAGCCACCTGATGCAAAGAACTGACTCATTTGAAAAGACCCTGTTGCTGGGCAAGATTGAAGGCAGGAGAAGAAGGGGACAACATAGGATTAGATGGTTGGATGACATCACTGATTCGAGGGACATGAGTTTGAGTAAGCTCTGGGGGTTGGAGATGGACAGGGAAGCAGGGCGTGCTGCAGTCCATGGGGTCACATTGTTGGACACAACTGAGCGACTGAACTGAATCTCAAAACTTCCAAATATCTCATGCTGGCTTTCTCAGTCCTCAGCATCTTCACTTGATGTGTGCCTACATCATTGTCTTCTAGGAGATTTATTCCTTTATACTACTGATGTTCTCTCATGGGCTATGTGTAAGGTTTTGGTAAGAACAGAGCACTAGTCCATCAGCATTATAAACTTGCTCAGGAAGCAGGGATTTTTTCCATAGATAATCTGTCACATCCATCAGTGTGATTTTCAGCTGCATCACAATTCATGTAAACCTCTTTCCAACAGATTTTTTTGAAAGTTTATGCCATGACACTCTTAAATTTTGTTTAGACAACTTTCTAAATATTCCTTTCATCTTCAATTTTCTGTTTCGCTTGTTGCATTCTAGTTTGTTCATGACTAATAAGCTAGTTAAAGGGAAAGTATTGGAGGAATAAGTTGGTGGAGGAGCAGGTGGACTAGTAGTACATCTCTCTCCATGGATACATCAGGAATACAGCTTCAGACACAGAAGTGCATGCAAAACACCAGGTGAGTTGGACAGGAGTACCTGACCTGCAGAAAAGAACATATAGAACCATGCAAAACTCAGTAGGATGAAGGAACTAGGGGGAAAAACAGGAATGTTAATAGGAATGGGCATGCCTTCCGCAGGTAGGGGAACAGAAGCAGGGACCCGATCCTCACATCAGAGCAATTGTCTGAGTTAGAGAGTAACATTTAAGGCTGAGAGTGAAACAGCTGATCCGTGGCAACCTAAATGGAATGAGAATCAGACAGTCCTTGCCACATCCATATATATCCCGGACAGGGATGCAGATCCCCTAGAAGGGATCAAGGGGGTGTGAGGGAGGAGAATGTGGTGGGAAATGCCTGTGGAGGAAAGCCGGGAAGCCCTGGAAGCAAGGCGATATTGCTGAGTCACGTGTAGCGGGTGGAGCCATCACCATAGCCCCTCTCTCCCCACACGCCAGCATCAGCAGCTGAACAATAGAGACGCTGGCCCATCAAATGTCTGACGCACTGAACTGCAGAGCAGGACCCCACCCAGGGTGCTCCTTTAAGTGCCTAATGCACCAATTTACAGAGTAGGACTCCAGCCAGGGGGGCCCCTCTATGTGTCTGATCAAAGAAGGACCCAAGCAAGAGAGCCTCTAAATGCCTGTACAGGCAGAGCTATGGAGAAACACTGGCCAAAGAGGCCTTCTGATCGCCAGCTACAAGAGGCTTGAAGAAAAACTCTGATGGGGCCATAACTCCTGCAGTGGAGACAATCCGAGTTCCTGAACACTTGGTACCACCAGGATCCCCGCTAGCCAAGCAGCTGTGCCACCTTCACGTTCAATTATCACTGGGACAGAGCTGCCACAGGCAAAAAAAAAAAAAAGTCTTGCATCTATGCACACAGGGTTGCTTCAGTGGTGTCCAACTCTTTACAACCCTGTAGACTGTGGCCTGCCCAACTTCTCTGTCAGGGGGTTCTCCAGGCAAGAATACTGGAGCATATTGCCCAATACTGGTTGCCATATCCTTCTAGAGCACTATATTTCCTGCTGCCCTAGCCACCAACTCCCCTGAGTACCTGGTGCTGCCAGAACCCCTGAGACTCAAGCAGCTGCACCACCTCCACACTCGGCCTTCACAGTGGCAAACCCATATCCTCCAGGGCACCCTCAGGAGCAAACCCCAGTGAATGACTCATATGCAGAGGTGGAAAACAAATCACAATTGAAACCCAGGGCCAGTGTGGCTAAGGAAGAAGACCCAAAACCTTCCCACCAGCTATGCAAGCTGTAGATTAAATCCACATGATGAACTAGGCAGACTTTGTGTCCATGGAATATATACAAGGACATTGAGAGCTCCCACAAAAGAAAATGCACTAGTTCTGATAGCTATGGATATTGAAGGCAAGAACACACAGGAGTATGACCAGATTAGAATCTGAGATGCCCCTACAGCAGGCCGAGATCAACACAGTGTTGGAGGGCATCCTAGGGAGGTTAGGTGGACAGTGACCCCAGCAAGGGAAGGACTCTGATAGCAGTGAATCAAGAAAAATATTTATTATTCTTATGCTTTGACTTGTTCTGTAGATTCTTTTGGATTTTTTTTCTATTTTTTTTTTTCCTTTTTTCCCCCTCTCTGTTGCAGTTGTCGATTTTACTGGCACTGTGACATTTAATTAAGCTTTGAACTTTTTCATTTCTCAATCACATTTTTTATTGTTGTTATAAACCTCTGCCTCTACATTGGGCTTTTGTACTTCTCTGGAGTTTTCCTTTTTTTTTTTTTTTCTTTTCTCTTTTTTATAGTTTTAATTATTTTTAAACCTATTATATTTTTTCTACATCTATTCCTTTGTTTGCCTTTCCTACTGGTCTTTTCCCCTTGCAGTTAATCTTTAATGTATATAAATCTTTCTTCTTCATCTGCCTCTATTTAACGTTACATATCCAGTCTTTCTTTCTGTTCTTTCTTTCCTCTCAACATATTTGTTGGTTTTATTTTCATTGCTTTATTCCCCACTTGACACCTTGTTGAGTTTTGTTTTCCAGTTTGTGCTTTAGTTAGTTCTGCTCTTAACTGGTAGATATAATTTTTGGTTTCCTTTGTTCACCAGGTCAATCTATTGTACTTTATTTTTGTTGCACTGTTTTGACTTTGCTTATGGGTGTATGTATGTAAATGTATATTCCATTATTTTAATTATTATTTGCCTGATTTTGTAACTGCCATTTGTCTGGAGTTCATCTTTGGTTTCTCATTTAGGAGCATTTGTTTTAATCTCACTTAATGCCATAACAAACCACTTGTGGAATCTTTGTTCATGATCAGACATCAAGACCTGAGTCTTTGGAGTTGGAGTCCTGACTCCAAGACCCTAGACTACCAGAGAACTAACCCTAGGGAGTATCAAATAGTGAGAACTCACACAAAGGAAACCACTTGAATATAAGACCCAGCATCTCCCAACCGCCAGTGGCACCCTGTGCAGGACGCCTCATCTGAACAACAAACAAAACAAAAATACAAACCCAACCATTAGCAGACAGGATTACCACCTCACTCAGCCTTGCCATCAGAGGAATAACAAACAAATAAACAGCAACAACAAAAACTCAGCACAAATCGCATCCTATAGGAAGCTCACAAAAACCACTGGACCAATCTTAGGAGGGCAGAAACCAAAAGGAAGAAAGAATTTAACATTGAAACCTGGGAAAAGGAGACCTCAAACACAATAAGTTAAAAAAAATAATGAAAAAGCAGAGAAATACTACACAAATGAAGGAACAAACTAGAAACACAGAAGTCCAAATAAATGAAGAGGAAATAGGCAACTAACTGAAAAAGAATTCAGAATAACGATAGTAAAGATAATCAGAAACCTTGAAAACAGAATGGAGAAAATGCAAGAATCAATTAACAAAGACCTAGAAGAATTAAAGAATAACCATACAGAGACAAACTACACAATAACTGAAATTAAAAATACTCTAGAAGGAATCAGTAGCAGAATATATGGAGCAGTAGAACAAATCAGTGAGCTGGAAGATAAAAAGGTGGAAATAACTTCTGAAGAGCAGAATAAAGTAAAAATAATGAAAAGAGCTAAGGGTAGTCTCAGAGACCTCTAGGACAACATCAAAAGCACCAATATTTGAATTATAGGGGTCCCAGAAGAAGAAGAGAAAAAGAAAGGGTATGAGAAAAATTTTGAAGAGATTATAGTTGAAAATTTCCCCAACATGGAAAAGGAAATAGTCATTCAAGTCCAAGAGGCACAAAGAGTCCCATACAGGATAAACCCAAGGAGAAAAATGCCAAGACACATAGTAATCAAATTAACAAAGGCTAAACACAAAGAAAGAATATTAAAAGCAGCGAGGGAAAAGCAACAAGTAACATACAAGGGAAACCCCTGTGCATTTAACAGCTGATCTTCCAGCAGAAACTCTGCAGGCCAGAAGGGAATGACAGGATATATTTAACATACTGAAAGGAAAAATCTACAACCAAGATTACTCTACCCGACAAGAATCTCATTCAAAATTGATAGAGAAATAGCTTTTCAGACAAGTAAAAGTTAAGAGAATTCATTACCACCAAACCAGCTTTACAACAAATGTCAAAAGGATTTATATAGTCAAGAAATACAAAAGAAAAAGATCCACAAAAACAAATCTCAAACAATTAAGAAAATGGCAATAGGAACATATATATCAATAATTACCTTAAATGTAAATGGATTAAATGCTCCAACCAAAAGACACACACTAGCTGAACAGATACAAAAACAAGACCCATACATATGCTGTCTACAAGAAACTCACTTCAGACCTAAAGACACATATAGACTGAGAGTGAGAGGATGGAAAAATATATTCCATGCAAATGGGAAGCAAACAAAAGCTGGAGTAGCAATCCTCATATCAGACAAAATAAACCTTAAAATAAAGAATATTACAAGAGACAAGGAAGGACACTACATAATGATCAAGGGATCAATCCAAGAGCAAGACATAACAATTGTAAACATCTATGTACCCAAAATAGGAGCATCTAATACATAAGATAAACACTAACAGATATAAAAGGAGAAATTGACAGTAACACAATAATAGTAGGAGACTTTAACACCCCATGCACACCAATGGACAGATCATCAAAACAGAAAATTAATAAGGAAACACAAGTCTTAAATGATGCATTAGATGAGATGGATCTCATTGATATCTTCAGGACATTTCATCCAAATGCAGAAGAATACACCTTCTTCTCAAGTGCACATGGAACATTCTCCAGGATAGACCACATCTTGGGTCACAAATCAAACCTTAGTAAATTTAAGAAAATTGAAATCATATCAAGCATCTTTTCCAACCACAACACTATGAGTCTAGATGTCAATTACAAGAAAAAAACTGTAACACATGGAAAAAAACCACAAACACATGGAAATCAAACAATACATCTCTAAACAACCAACAGGTTATTGAAGAAATCAAAAGGGAAATCAAAAGATTTCTAGAAACAAATGACAATAAAAACACGACAACTCAAAACCTATTGGCTGCAGCAAAAGCAGTTCTAAGAGGGAAGTTTATAGCAATAAAATACTACCTCAAGAAATAAGAAAAATGTCAAATAGACAACCCAATTTTACACCTAAAACAACTGGAAAAAGAAGAACAAAAACCCCCAAAATTAGAAGGAAAGAAATTATAAAGATCCGAGCAGAAATAAATGAAAAAGAAAGGAAAGAAACAATAGTAAAGATTAATAAAAGCCAAAGCTGGTTCTTTGAGAAAATAAACAAAATTGACAAACCTTTAGCCAGATTCAAGAAAAAAGGAGGGAAGAATCAAATCAACAAAATTAGAAATGAAAAAGGAGAGATTACAACAGACAATGCAGAAATACAAACAATTTTAAGAGACTATCATGAACAGCTAGCTATATGGCCATAAAATGGATAACCTGGAAGAAATTGACAGATTCTGGGAAAAGTTCAATCTCCCAAGACTGAACCAGGAAGAAATAGAAATTATGAACAATACAATTAACAAGCACTGAAATTGAAGCTGTGATTAAAAAAAATCTCCCAAAAAACAAAAGCCCAGGACCAGGTGGCTTCACAGGAGAATCCTATCAAACATTTAGAGAGGAGCTAATGCTTATCATTCTAAAACTCTTCCAAAAAACTGCAGAGGAAAGAACACTTCCAAACTCACTCTATGAGGCCACCATCACCCTGATATCAAAACCAGACAAAAACAACACAAAAAAAGAAAAATACAGGCCAATATCACTGATGAACATAGATGCAAAAATCCTCAACAAAATTTTAGCAAACAGAATTCAACAACACATCAAAAAGCTCATATACCATGATCAAGCTGGGTCTATTCCAGGGATGCAAGGCTTCTTCAATATATGTGAATCAATGTGATATGCCATATGAACAAATTGAAAGATAAAAACCATATGATCATCACAGTAGATGCAAAAAAAGCCTTTGACAAAATTCAGCACCCATTTATGATTAAAACTCTTCAAAACATGGGCATAGAAGGAACCTACCTCAACAGGGCACAGGCCATATATGATAACTCTATAGCAAATAGTATTCTCAATGGTGAAAAACTGAAAGCATTGCCCCTAAGATCAGGAACAGGACAAGGGTGTCCACTTTCACTACTATTATTCAACATAATTCTGGAAGTACTAGCTACAGCAATCAGAGAAGAAAAAGAAATAAAAGGAGTCCAGATCAGAAAAGAAGCAGCAAAGCTCTCACTGCAGATGATATGATACTGTACATAGAAAACCCTAAAGATAGTATGAGAAAATTACTAGAGCTAATCAGTGAATTTAGAAAAGTTGCAGGATACAAAATCAATACACAGAAATCACTTGCATTTCTATATACTAACAATGAAAAATGAGAAAGAGAAATTAAGGAATCAATCCCATTCACCATTGCAACAAAAAGAATTAACTATCAAGGAATAAACTTACCTAAGGAGACAAAAAAAAACTGTACACAGAAAGCCATAAGACATTAATTAAAGAAATCAAAGATGACAAAAACAGATGGAGAGATATTCTATGTTCCTGGGTAGGAAGAATCAATATTGTGAAAATGACTATAGTACACACACAATCTGCAGATACAATGCGATCCCTATCAAATTTCCAGTGCCATTTTTCACAGAACTAGGACAAAGAATTTCACAATTCATACAGAAACACAAAAGACTCTGAATAGCCAAAGCAGTCTTGAGAAAAAAGAACAGAGCTGGAGGAATCAGTCATCCTGACTTCAGATTATACTACAAAGCTACAGTCATCAGGACAGTATGGTACTGGCACAAAAACAGAAATAATACAGACCAATGGAACAAGATAGAAAGCCCAGAAATAAACCCATGCACCTATGAGTACCTTATTTTTGACAGAGGCAAGAATATACAATGGGGCAAAGACAGCCTCTTCAATAAATGGTGCTGGGAAAACTGCACAGCTACATGTAAAAGAATGAAATTAGAACACTTCCCAACACCATACACAAAGATAAACTCAAAATGGATTAAAGACCTAAATGTAAGACCAGAAACTATAAAACTCTTAGAAGAAAACATAGGCAGAACATTCAATGACATAAATCAAAATAAGATCCTCTATAACCCATCTCCTAGAGTAATGGAAATAAAAACAAAAGTAAACAAGTGGGACCTGATTAAACTTAAAAGCTTTTGCACAACAAAGGAAACTATAAGCAAGATGAAAAGACAACCCTCAGAATGGGAGAAAATAATACCAAATAAAACAACTGAAAAAGGGTTAATTTCCAAAATATACAAGCAGCTCATACAACTCAATACCAAAAAAACAACCCAATCACAAAGTGGGAAAAATACCTAAACATGCATTTCTCCAAAGAAGACATACAGATGGCTAACAAACACATGAAAAGATGCTCAACATCACTCATTATCAGAGAAATGCAAATCAAAACCACAATGAGATTTCACCTCACACTGGTCAGAATGGCCATCATCAAAAAATCTACAAACAAATGCTGGAGAGAGTGTGAAGAAAAGGGAACGTTCTTGCACTGTTGGTAGGAATGTAAATGGATACAACCACTATGGAAGACAGTACAGAGATTCCTTTAAAAACTAGGAATAAAACCACCATATGACCCAGAAATCCCACTCCTAGGCATATACCTTGAGGAAACCAAAATGGAAAAAGACACATGTATCCCATTATTCACTGCAGCACTATTTACAATAGCTAGAACATGGAAGCAACCTAGATGTCCATCGACAGATGAATGGATAAAGAAGTGTGGTACATATACACAATGCAATATTGCTCAGCCATAAAAAGGAACACATTTAAGTCAATTCTAATGAGGTGGATGAACCTAGAACCTATTATACAGAGTGAAGTAAGTCAGAAACAGAAAGATAAGTATTGTATCCTAACGCATAGAAATCTAGAAAATGGTACTAGAAATCCAGAAAAATGGTACTAAAGAATATATTTGCAGGTCATCAGTGGAGAAACAGGCATATAGAATACTCTTATGGACATGGGGAGAGGGGAGGAGAAGGTGAGGTATATGGAAAGAGTAACATGGAAACTTACATTACCATATGTAAAATAGATAGCCAATGGGAATTTGCTGTATGGCTCAGGAAACTCAAACAGGGGCTCTGTGTCTACCTGGAGGTTTGGAATGGGGAGGGAGATGGGGGGGAAGTTCAGAAGGGAGGGAATGTATGTATGTATGCCTATGACTGATTCATGTTGAGTTCTGACAGAAGACAACAAAAATCTGTAAAGCAATTATTTTTCAATAAAAAAATATCTTTTTAAAACGGAAAGTATTAGTTGCTTAGTCACAACTGACTCTTTGAAACCCCATAGACCATAGTCTTCCAGGCACCCCATTTCCATGGAATTCTCCAGGCAAGAATGCTAGAGAGGGTAGCCATTCCCTTCTCCAGGGGATCTTCCTGAACCAGGGATTGAACTTGGGTCTCCTGCATTGCAGGCAGATTCTTTACTGTCTGAGCCACCAGGGAAGCCCTATAAACCAGTTAATACCTATAGTTGTCTAATGTCAAACTCACTTGATACATAAATGGTTAAGATATTCTAGGTTTTGCCATATGCATTTTATTTTATTAGTTTTTATTTATCATGGTCACTAAAATCCTTCAGCAACTTGTCTGTCTGTATTTTTTAATCTTATATCAGATCAGATCAGTCGCTCAGTCGTGTCTGACTCTTTGTGACCCCATGAATCGCAGCACGCCAGGCATCCCTGTCCATCACCAACTCCCGGAGTTCACTGAGACCCACATCCATGGAGTCAGTGATGCCATGCAGCCATCTCATCCTCCGTCGTCCCCTTCTCCTCTTGCCCCCAATCCCTCCTAGCATCAGAGTCTTTTCCAATGAGTCAACTCTTCACATGAGGTGGCCAAAGTACTGGAGTTTCAGCTTTAGCATTATTCCTTCCAAAGAAATCCCAGGGCTGATCTCCTTCAGAATGGACTGGTTGGATCTCCTTGAAGTCCAAGGGACTTTCAAGAGTCTTCTCCAACACCACAGTTCAAATGCATCAATTCTTTGGCGCTCAGCCTTCTTCACAGTCCAACTCTCACATCCATACATGACCACTGGAAAAACCATAGCCTTGACTAGATGAACCTTTGTTGGCAAAGTAATGTCTCTGCTTTGAATATGCTATCTAGGTTGGTCATAACTTTCCTTCCAAGGAGTAAGCATCTTCTAATTTCATGGCTGCAGTCACCATCTGCAGTCATGTTGGAGCCCAGAAAAATAAAATCTGACACTGTTTCCACTGGAAACAGTGTTTCCATTTATTTCCCATGAAGTGATGGGACCAGATGTACTTTACTATTCAATAATATGCTTCATAGCTGTACCACACTGAAGCATCTACAGTAACTCCAATCTCTATGTGACTGATATTGACAGATGCTGCCTTTCTTCTTCTCACTGTTAATCATGTCACTTAATGCAATTACACACAAAGTCACAAAATAGAAAAAAGAATGCAACAAAATATTCATTCTCAACAAAAGCATCTGTTATATGGTAGTAGCCCTGAGTCAAACTAATGGCTTATATCAGTTAAGGTTAAAAGAGGAAGTTAACACAAACTTTAAGAAAAAATTCAAGTAGTTCAAAGCCTTTTAGGTCTTGGGGTTTAGGAATGCTATGGGATCTTTTAACCAAGCTGTTTACGTATCTAGGTCTATATGAGTTATATCTTTTCAGCTGAAATAATTTCAATGCCATCTATGTCACTATTTAGGATATTTGAAAAATTATAATTATTTATAATTAGGACTATAAATGTGCAAAAGTGTCAATCTCCAAAAGGAGGAACAATATATTGCAGAAAAAAGTTACAGAAAAGAATTTTGAGTGTCTACCCTTGACCATATGCTCAGTCTTCTGAGGACCAACAAGTCCATTATCTCAGGGGATGCTCGAGCAGAAGCTGATTTGTTCATGAGGTTGTTTTGGACTCATCTCCAACTGAATGCTCCCTTCACTCTGCCCACTGTCTTGCTTCTGTCATTTTCTAGATGTGGACACTATATTCTCCTACATCTTCAACCTCCTACAAACCACTGCATCCTTTTTGTAGTCCAGGTTATTCCTTTCTTTACTATTCATGTGTTTCAGACTGAATGATCACTGCTTAGCCCCAGGACTCTTATATGATTTGTCCCCCATTAACATACCAAGACTTGAAGCCCATTGTACCCTGACCCTATCCCTCCATCTACGCTGCAGCTTCCAGTTGGTCCTATGTCAGAAAGCAAACACATTGGCAGTCAGCACAAGTGTGCTCATGTACTCATACCAAACTCCCTTCACCACTCTACCCTGCTTCTTTCTTTGGATTGCTATGGTGTTATAAGGTGGTAGATCAAAGAACTGTGATGAAAATCAATGAACAAATTCATCTAAACTATCCTATAGAATAAAATATTAAAATGCATATTCAATAACTGTTTCCTTTATGGGTTTTCACATGCTACCCAGTTTAGAGTAACAACTGGAGCCCTAAAAATGTGGCTATGCTGCTGCTGCTGCTGCTGCTGCTGCTGCTGAGTTGTTTCAGTCGTGTCCAACTCTGTGCAACCCAACAGACAGAAGCCCACCAGGCTCCCCCGTCCCCGGGATTCTCCAGGCAAGAACACTGGAGTGGGTTGCCATTTCCTTCTCCAATGCATGAAAGTGAAAAGTGAAAGTGAAGTCGCTCAGTCGTGTCTGACTCCTAGTGACCCCATGGACTGCAGCCTACCAGGATCCTCTGTCCATGGGATTTTCCAGGCAAGAGTACTGCAGTGGGGTGCCATCGCCTTCTCCAAAAAATGTGGCTACCCATGTTTATATCTATAACTTAAACAAGAACATAAAAACAACATTTATAAAGAATGCAAATGATACTGCTTACAGGATATGACAAAGTAAAGATTGGGCTGAAGTAATAAAATAACATCTAGTGAGGATAAATGTTAATGTTATTTGGTTCCAAAAATATGTGTAAACTCATTAATATAAAAAAATAATTTAGCCCAGGCTCCATCGGACAAATTAATTCCCTTAATAGTATCTTCTGTCAGTAATTTTTCCACTGTTTAAATCATTATCACTATTGCCCAAAATAGCCTATGCCACTTTTGAAAAAAAAATCTAATGATAAGAGAATTATTCCTATTGTGCATTAAATTTTGCCTTGTTTTAACATACAGTAGTTTAACTTCTACCTTTGGATATCAGCCATTCAGACGTTTGAAGCAAGCTCTCAGAAGAAAAAGCTATCACATCACTTTTTCTTTATGCTTCTTCCCACTTCCTTTGACAGTTCCTCATAAGACATCTCCTTAAATCCCCTAAGTATTCTTGTCCTTCACCCCAGATACTAAAGTATATCAATATGTCTCAAGGTGCAAGATGCAGAAATGAACACATCAAGAGAATGTGATTGCCAGTTAACACAAGAGCTGGACTTGGACGGTGGGAATCTTGTCCTTCCCCACTCCCTTGTCTTTCCCCACCCCTTTGTCCTTCCCCATCCCCTTGTCTGACCACTGTTCCCATAGTCAGAGCTGTTTCAAGAATGCAGCCTTGAGAGAGTAGTGTGTTTTGAGACCATCCAGTGACTGAACCCATTTAAGACCTCTCTGGAAGCAGAAGTGTTAGTTACTTCAGTCGTGTCCAACTCTTTGTGACCCTATGGGCTGTAGCCTGCCAGGCTCCTCTGTCCATGGAATTCTCCAGGCAAGAATGCTGCAGTGGGTTGCCATGTCCTCCTCCAGGGAACCTTCCCCACCCAGGGATTGAACCCACGTCTCTTATGTCTCCTGCTTTGGCAGGTGGGTTCTTTACCACTAGCACCACCTGGGAAGAGGCCTGGGAAGTCCTCTTTATAAACGTCTAAAATACTATTCCTCTTGTGCCCACCTAAGACAAGCCTTGTATGTAAATTCCTTTTTTTATTGAAACTGCCCTCTGCCAATCTGGAGTGGTCTGCCTCTTTCTTGTGACTTCCTGCTATCTGTCTATGTGGACCAGTTGTGGATTTCACCTGGAGAACTCTCAAGGTTATGAACAAACAGAGATACTTCAGGTGGGAGCTTATAAGCACATAATAGCACATAAACCGCATCATCTCCAATACTTGATCTATTAATATAATCTTATGACACATAAAGGCAGGGTAGGAAAGACCTAGTTAGTAAGTCACTTTAGTTGTATCCAACTCTTCGTGACCCTATGGATTGTAGCCCATGGGATTCTCCAGGCAAGAATATTGGAGTAGATTGTCATGCCCTTCCCCTGGGGATCTTCCTGACCCAGGGATCAAACCCACAACTCTTACATCTCCTGCAATGGTAGGGAAGTTCTTTACCCCTAGCACCCTCTGGAAAGCCTATATATAAATGAAAGTGTCTGAAATTCTTGACTGACTTCAAGCTTCAGTTCAGTTCAGTTGCTCAGTCGTATCCGACTCTTTGTGACCCCATGAATCGCAGCACGCCAGGCCTCCCTGTCCATCACCAACTCCCAGAGTTCACTCAAACTCACGTCCATTGAGTCGGTGATGCCATCCAGCCATCTCATCCTCTGTCGTCCCCTTCTCCTCCAGCCCCCAATCCCTCCCAGCATCAGAGTCTTTTCCAATGAGTCAACTCTTTGCATGAGGTGGCCAAAGTACTGGAGTTTCAGCTTTAGCATCATTCCTTCCAAAGAACTCCCAGGGCTGATCTCCTTTAGAATGGACTGATTGGATCTCCTTGCAGTCCAAGGGACTCCCAAGAGTCTTCTCCAACACCACAGTTCAAAAGCATCAATTCTTCAGCGCTCAGCTTTCTTCACCATCCAACTCTCACATCCATACATGACCACAGGAAAAACCATAGCCTTGACTAGATGGACCTTTGTTGGCAAAGTAATGTCTCTGCTTTTCAATATGCTATCTAGGTTGGTCATAACTTTCCTTCCAAGGAGTAAGTGTCTTCTAATTGCATGGCTGCAGTCACCATCTGCAGTGATTTTGGAGCCCAGAAAAATAAAGTCTGACACTGTTTCCACTGTTTCCCCATCTATTTGCCATGAAGTGATGGGACTGTATGCCATGATCTTAGTTTTCTGAATGTTGAGCTTTAAGCCAACTTTTTCAGTCTCCACTTTCACTTTCATCAAGAGGCTTTTTAGTTCCTCTTCACTTTCTGCCATAAGGGTGGTGTCATCTGCATATCTGAGGTTATTGATATTTTTCCCCCAAATCTTGATTCCAGCTTGTGCTTCTTCCAGCCCAGTGTTTCTCATGATGTACTCTGCATAGAAGTTAAATAAGCAGGATGACAATATATAACCTTGACGTACTCCTTTTCCTGATTTGGAACCAGTCAGTTGTTCCATGTACAGTTCTAACTGTTGCTTCCTGACCTGCATACAGATTTCTCAAGAGGCAGGTCAAGTGGTCTGGTATTCCTATCTCTTGAAGAATTTTCCACAGTTTATTGTGATCCACACAGTCAAAGGCTTTGGCATAGTCAATAAAGCAGAAATAGATGTTTTTCTGGAATTCTCTTGCTTTTTCCATGATCCAGCAGATGTTGGCAATATGATCTCTGGTTCCTCTGCCTTTTCTAAAACCAGCTTGAACATCAGGAAGTTCACGGTTCACATATTGCTGAAGCCTGGCTTGGAGAGTTCTGAGCATTACTTTACTAGCGTGTGAGATGAGTGCAATTGTGCAGTAGTTTGAGCATTCTTTGGCATTGCCTTTCTTTGGGATTGGAATGAAAACTGACCTTTTCCAGTCCTGTGGCCACTGCTGAGTTTTCCCTATTTGCTGGCATATTGAGTGCAGCACTTTCACAGCATCATCTTTCAGGATTTGGAATAGCTCCACTGGAATTCTATCACCTCCACTAGCTTTGTTCGTAGTGGTGCTTTCTAAGGCCCACTTGACTTCACATTCCAGGATGTCTGGATCTAAGTCAGTGATAACACCATTATGATTATCTGGGTCATGAAGATCTTTTTTGTACAGTTCACTGTGTGTTCTTGCCACCTCTTCTTAATATCTTCTGCTTCTGTTAGATCCATACCATTTCTGTCCTTTATCGAGCCCATCTTTGCATGAAATATTCCCTTGGTATCTCTAATTTTCTTGAAGAGATCTCTAGTCTTTCCCATTCTGTTGTTTTCCTCTATTTCTTTGCATTGATCACTGAAGAAGGCTTTCTTATCTCTTCTTGCTATTCTTTGGAACTCTGCATTCAGATGCTTATATCTTCCCTTTGCTCCTTTGCTTTTCACTTCTCTTCTTTTCACAGATATTTGTAAGGCCTCCCCAGACAGCCATTTTGCTTTTTTGATTTCTTTTCCATGGGGATGGTTTTGATCCCTGTCTCCTGTACAATGTCACGAACCTCAGTCCATAGTTCATCAGGCACTCTCTCTATCAGATCTAGTCCCTTAAATCTATTTCTCACTTCCACTGTATAATCATAAGGGATTTGATTTAGGTCATACCTGAATGGTCTAGTGGTTTTCCCTACTTTCTTCAATTTAAGTCTGAATTTGGCAATAAGGAATTCATGGTCTGAGCTACAGTCAGCTCCTGGTCTTGTTTTTGCTGACTGTATAGCGCTTCTCCATCTTTGGCTGCAAAGAATATGATCAATCTGATTTCGGTGTTGACCATCTGGTGATGTCCATGTGTAGAGTCTTCTCTTGTGTTGTTGGAAGAGGGTGTTTGCTATGACCAGTGCGTTCTCTTGGCAAAATTCTATTAGCCTTTGCCCTGCTTCATTTCGTATTCCAAGGCCAAATTTGCCTGTTACTCCAGGTGTTTCTTGACTTCCTACTTTTGCATTCCAGTCCCCTATAATGAAAAAGGACATCTTTTTGGGGTGTTGGTTCTAAAAGGTCTTGTAGGTCTTCATAGAACCATTCAGCATCTTCAGTATTACTGTTTGGGGCATAGACTTGGATTACTGTGATATTGAATGGTTTGCCTTGGAAACGAACAGAGATCATTCTGTTGTTTTTGAGATTGCATCCAAGTACTGCATTTCAGACTCTTTTGTTGACCATGATGGCTACTCCATTTCTTCTAAGGGACTCCTGCCTGCAGTAGTAGATATAATGGTCATCTGAGTTAAATTCACCTTCAAGCTTACTATGAGCCAATTCTGCTGCTGCTGCTGCTAAGTCGCTTCAGTCGTGTCCGACTCTGTGCGACCCCATAGACGGCAGCCCATGAGGCTCCCCCATCCCTGGGATTCTCCAGGCAAGAACACTGGAGTGGGTTGCCATTTCCTTCTCCAATGCATGAAAGTGAAAAGTGAAAGTGAAGTTGCTGAGTCTTGTCTGACTCTTAGCGACCCCATGGACTGCAGCCCACCAGGCTCTTCTGTCCATGGGATTTTCCAGGCAAGAGTGCTGGAGTGGGGTGCCATTGCCTTCTCCAATGAGCCAATTCTATGATAAAGCTAATCAAACATTTAAGCAAATTTAATGGCTTTAAAAGAGGTATGATATCTAGGCCTTCAGTTCAGTTCAGTTGCTCAGTGATGTCCGACTCTTTGCGACCCCATGGACTGCAGCACACCAGGCCTCCCTGTCCATCACCAACTCCCAGAGTCCACCCAAACTCATGTGCATTGAGTATGTGATGCCATCCAACCATCTCATCCTCTGTTGTCCCCTTCTCTGCCCACCTTCAATCTTTCCCAGCATCAGGGTCTTCTCAAATGAGTCAGCTCTTTACATCAGGTGGCCAGTGTTGGAGTTTCAGCTTCAACATTAGACCTCCCAATGAATACTCAGTACTGATCTCATTTAGGATGGGCTGGTTGGGTCTCCTTGCAGCCCAAGGGACTCTCAAGAATCTTCTCCAACACCATAGTTCAAAAGCATCAATTCTTTGGTATTCAGCTTTCTTTATAGTCCAACTCTCACATCCATACATGACTACTGGAAAAACCATAGCCTTGACTAGACGGACCTTTGTCTAGGCCTTAGAAATCAATATTCTTATTACACACTTCATTGATTACACCATATCTGGAATACTGTTTCCATTCTTAGAAAATATTTACTGTTGGGATCTTGACAAACCAGCATGTATTCAGAAAACAGTATCCAGGAAGTTAGGGCAGTCTCATAACCATGTGATCTAAAGACCTGCTGATGTAACGTGGCATCTCAGGTTAGGAGAAAACGAACTAACCAGGGATGGCTGCTGTCAAAACTCTGAAGTGTAACACCTGGAAGAGAGCCATTCACTGTGATTGTTCCATGGAGCAGACTAGACAAATGGATGAAAGCTACAGGGAGGCAGGATGTGGAATACTATCTACTTTGGCATGTGGTATATTCACAATCACTATAGCTATTCTGTCAGAGGTGGATTTCTGTTCAGCAAGAATAATGTGTTACAGATTCAGACATTAGGTGACAGTTTGAGTAAATCTCTAATTTCCCTTCAAAAGTTAAGCTACTGTGATTTCTAACACCAAAATTTCCCACCAGTTCAAGAAAAAAAAAATGGGCATATTGATAGTGAGATAATATAGAGGCAGAAAAAGAGAGCTGTAAGTGCATCATGCAACACTCTTGTGAGACAGAGAAGAAGGACTTGCCTATAGCATTAGTGAGTCATTTCCCTGATGGCTCAGATGGTAAAGAATCTGCCTGTAATTCAGGAGACCTGGGGTTCAGTCCCTGGGTTGGGAAGATCCCTTGTAGAAGGGAATGGCTACCCACTCCATTATTCTTGCCTGGAGAATTCCATGGACAGAGGACCCTGGCGGGCTATAGTCCATGGGGTTGCAAAGAGTTGGACATGGCTGAACAACACTTTCACTACTTTTACCCTTGGTCCACTGTGATGCTTACCTCTGGCAGGTCATTTCCTACCTACCTGAGACCACTCTGCCCTGTACCTCCTGGTGTCTGCTTCTCCCAGAAGCTTCAACTGCAAGAAGCAACAGGGAAGGGGGGGAGGGTTTAGTTCTCTCCATTAATTATCTTACACTCTAACCTCTGAAGGCTCTTTTGAAAGTGTTTTTTCTACATTAAAGTATAATTTTTGATGAAATATTAGATGTCATTTAAATAACTAAGAAAAATTATGTATGTTAATATACATCCATACATGCATTTAATCAAGCATATACCAACATTTATTTCAAGTGTCACTCTTAACTCATTTCTCAAAGCAGGCAAAAGGTAAGACTTTTCATTTATCTGCTCTTATTTAGTAAGTTAGGAATTAAACTAGTAAAAATGTAAGTTGCTGCTTCTGCTAAGTCACTTCAGTCGTGTCCGACTCTGCGTGACCCCATAGACAGCCTCCTACCAGGCTCCTCTGTCCCTGGGATTCTCCAGGCAAGAACACTGGAGTGGGTTGCCATTTCCTTCTCCAATGCATGAAAGTGAAAAGTGAAAGTGAAGTCGCTCAGTCGTGCCAGACTCTTCACAACCTCATGGACTGCAGCCCACCAGGCTCCTCCATCCACGGGATTTTCCAGGCAAGAGTACTGGAGTGGGTTGCCATTGCCTTCTCCGAAATGTAAGTTAGGTGTAATGAAAATGCAAGATTCTAAGTAGACGATAAATTGGTAGGCCAGTGAAGAATAAAAGTTCTGAGAGACACTTGTGTACCTAACTGTCACTATGATTGGTAATAATTTAAAAATATTAGGTATTATAAAGGTATTACAATTAGTATTTGATGTTCCTATTCTTTTTTAAAAATTTACAGTTTGCTTGGTGAAAAGCAAGAACTATAGGTGTTTCTTTCTCCTTTCCAGAAAAGGAAAAAAGAAAAAAAAAAGTAGTTGGTAGATTTAACATTAGATAATAATTTAAGAGTTTCCATAAAGTGAGAAAGGCTGAAGTCATTATTGGAAGTGGCCTTCCTCTCTCTTACCATTTTAACTGTGTCTTGGTGTGTAATTACTAATAACAAGGAGACTATACATATTTTACATACAGAGAAGTGCTTATGGGTGCAGGCCTTTGGTACTTGACCATCAATTTCCCAAAAGTAGTGTTGGTGAGAAATGGAGAGTTAAGATTGTTGAACACAAAACTCAGGTATAATTTTCATGCTCTGGCAGCTCTGCTTCTCTTATTTAGGCAACAACAAAGAAAAATGCCATTACTCTGCTACGTGCCTCTCGAGTAACAGGTGCTGTCTCTCTAGATGAACAATAATGATGCCCCAAGAATTAAATAATGACAACACTGCTGCTGCTGCTAAGTCGCCTCAGTCGTGTCGGACTCTGTGCGACCCCACAGACGGCAGCCCACCAGGCTCCCCCGTCCCTGGGATTCTCCAGGCAAGAACACTGGAGTGGGTTGCCATTTCCTTCTCCAATGCATGAAAGTGAAAAGTGAAAGTGAAGTCGCTCAGTCGTGCCTGACTCTTCGCGACCCCATGGACTGCAGCCCACCAGGCTCCTCAGCCCGTGGGATTTTCCAGGCAAGAGTACTGGAGTGGGGTGCCATTGCCTTCTCTGAATGACAACACTATGTGATAGCAAATAAGAAATGGAATGGAATGGGATAGCTATGAGTTAGCTATTACAAAACTTATGTGCTAATATTTGGTTTCTAAGATTATGCATCAATAGCTCACTCTCAGTTGAATTACTAAATGTGAATAAATTCTATTGGAATGTTAACTCACCAAACTAATTGTATGCAATGACGAGGATTGCATGTTTTTGATATATTTGATAAAAACAGTGGAGCTAACTGATCATGTGGTTCCAATGAGCAGACATATTTCCAGAACAAACACGGCAAAGAGAAATAAGTATGTCTGTCTGATTAAGGACCTGTAACAAATTTGAAGATTGAGATGCATCAGAGTGAAACTCATCATTTCAGTGACAGGTATGGCTCTGCATGCACTAGTTAAACAGCTTAAATTACTGAGAATTGTTATGCACAGACTGCTTTTGTTAGTTCAGAATAGGATCATCTTAGATATCCATGGCTAAAACTTAGAGATTGTTTTTTTAATACCAGTGATAGATAACTTTAAATATTTATAAGTGAATACAATTCTTTTTATGAACAATAAGAAAACAGGAAAGAGAAAGGGTTATCTGCTAACATTCTGCTCAAAATTAGTAATGTAAAAGCCTGCAGCCTTATTTGCTACATAGGGTGACGAATAAGATAAGGTTTAGAGCTAAATTATGTTGTAAGTACACTACATAACAGCATAGACTGTCCAGAGCATCAGTCTCCTCTACTGTACATTCCATTTTACCTGTTTTTTTTTTTTTTTCCCCTTGTCTTCTCCAAGTCCTGAATGCTTCTGATGTGTGGCAGAATCCGTTTGTAATGTATTTCAAAGCCAGAAGCACCTATCTGCTCACTGAAGCACGTTAGTGTCCTCAGACTCCTTTATTACCTTTCAGTTCCCTTCTGAAACCATTACCAAATATCCCTTCTAGCTCTGGACTTTTCAGCTCCACTCTCGCTTCTGCTAATTTCATCCCAAGACAAAGACAGACCATGATCTAATGGTTAGAGCACGAAGTGTGGCAGGGTCTCATTTGGTGTCTCTGGTTCCCACAAAGGGACTGATTCACCGCATGGCCCTGGGTGAGTTACTTAGCCTCCATTGCCCCTCATGAACCTGAGTCTTAATAACACCTACCTCACCCGGGGTTACGAGAATTCATTAATAAGCTATCATTATCGGTCTTCATTATGCACCTGTGTGCAACCCCAAACAATCCCTCTTGTTCTAATTGAGCAGTATAGTGTGTTTTTTCCGGTGGTTTTGTTTTTTTTATGTGTGGGGAGGAACCATTGCACACTCCCTCTACTCCTGCTCGAGAAGGCCATTAGGACCAGACCACATACTTTATCTGGGTAATTCAGCCTCGTGGAATTTTTCAAGTCATACAGCAACCTAGATGTTGACACTGAGAAATTAAAATGATGATTATTAGGCTGGGTTCCCATCCATTGCAAAGTGACAGGCTCATTTTTCTCTCTTCACAACTGCCAGCTAGCTGGCCCCTTTGCTTCTCAAAGCAGCAAAGTTTTAAAGAAGCGAGGAACATTACCAGAGCCACAGTGCAATAACTCTAATAAACTGCACCTGTGGATGACTTGCTGGTTTATTTATATACTGTATCACAGGTCATTAACAGAAAATAACCCACTGAGATACAACATTCTTGTTTACAGTGAGGTTCTGGTGGTGACAGCAGGAATATAAAACACAAAATCAACAGGGAACACTGAACTAATAAAAAGACAAGGGTCTATAAAGCATAGGAAAAAAAACAAAGCCAACTGTGCAGGCAAAAATAAAATAAAATAAACTTCTATCATAAAACAATCAAAAGCTATGGTATATTTATAGAGACTGGGGAACCCAAAGACCTACTGAGCTGGAATATTTATGGGTGTCAGATTCAAAGTCAGGAAATCTGTGTGCTATTGGGAATGAAAGCTTGATCCGTTGGATGTATCCTTAGAAAAACAGACTTGTTTCTCCTGCTTTCAGTTGTCTTTTATCAAACTTTCCAGCCAATAGGCTTTCAGCCGTCTTAGTAATGAGGCTCTGCAATTAACCTTTCAAAAAAGTTAATGTATGTTGACTTGAGAAAATGCTTGCCAAGAAATTCTTATTCTAAAAAGTAAAATTTTGACCACACTTTCACTATCATGCCACTTCTCAACCTTTATTGGTAAGAGTGATGGAACCTTTCTTTACAAGCAGTTGATCACTGGTAGGTAGTATAACCTTAAGTTTTATTGAGACCGTTTGCCTTGATAAAACTTCCCTAGTCCTGAATCACAGTATTTGATATTTTATACTTTGATTTTATATTTAAGGTTGTATCCCTCTACCATTCATCTCTTTAATGCTAATACTTTTTAAGATGAATGATGCAAAATTTACAACAAATGTTATTATAAAAAGCATTCAGGTAATTCTGGAAGAAAAGGAGAAGAATAAAGAAAGGAAGGGATTAGAGAAGGATGGAGAGAAGGGAGGGAGGAAGGAAGGAAAAAAGAGGGAGAGAGAGGAGAAGGAAGGGACGGAGGCAGGCAGGTGAGTTGGACTCTTAAAAGCACATGTTTCGTTATCAGTCACTCCTGAGACTACTTTAACTATAGTCCTTTTGATGTGGATACAGTGATAGTGATATAAACAGCACTTAATTTAATCAAATCATCTAGAAAGTTGCTGCACAATAATTCTCAACCATCCCATATCACAGTCTTTTTGCTTCCAGGCTTCTGTGTTTTTGCCTCTTCAACACAAGCCATCTAGTTTTGTAACAAATATTTATTTCTGCTGCATGCAAAACAAGTGAAAAGAATAAGATGCATCTCATCTTCTATGAACTTATCTATTAAGAAGCTAAAATCCTTGAAGGCGGTGACTGTTTTGCTCACCAATGTATCCCCAGCACTTAGAATAACTCCAGGCAGGGGTTCCCAAACTCCGGGATCTAATGCCTGATGATCCGAGTGGAGCTGATATAATAATAATAGAAATAAAGTGCACAATAAATGAAATACACTTGAATCATCCACAAACCATCCTCCCCCTACCCCCAGTCCATGGAAAAATTGTCTTCCATGAAACCGGTCCCAGGTGCCAAAAAGGTGGAGAGCACTGTGATAAGTGGTCAAAAAATATGTGTTAAATGAAGGAATGAGTGAATGAATGAATGAAACAGAGATGAGAAATGACTTTAGGGCTATAGAAATAATGTCTGTATATAAAGAATCTATTTCAGTGTCTGTCAAATGGAGTTGCTCAATTAAATAGTAGTTGTTCACCTTGCAAAGTGGAAACTAATATTATTCGGAAAATTCTCTGTGATGGAAGTAGCAAATTTGCTGAGTCAACAAGTCTGGTTTAGGATGGATAAAGATTACCAAAGGAAAGCAATCTAAGTAGAGAAAAATCATATTACCTGGGGAGCCAAGAGGTCAAAAATGCATAGTGCATATTCTGTGCAGGTAAGTGTTGCTAACATCTCTAAAATGATCACTGGTCACACCATCTCCAATACTGGAAGCTTTTATGAAATGCTATTTGTAAGATGTTATGGAATCTTTAGCTAATAAAAACCATGGATACTGAAAATAGGCCAATCCTTATAAATGGATTAATTATTTTCCTGGTTGCTCAGATGGTGAAGAATCTGCCTGCAATGCAGGAAACCTGGGATCGATCCCTGGGTCAGGAAGATCCCCCTGGAAGAGGAAATGGCAACCCACTCCACTATTCTTACCTGGAAAACCCTGTGGACAGAGGAGCCTGGCAGGCTACAGTCCGTGGGGTCGGACACGATTGAGTAACTAACACTTTGGAAACAATTTAAGCAAGATTAGCCACAGCTTTGAAATATCAGAAGGGGCAGTTCATGCTGACTTTTGGCAATCTTCACAGTTTTGAGAATAATCAACCAAGATTGTCAATTTATTATTTTTTTTAAAGAGCCAGAAAACCAACTTTAGTGCACCAGAGTACAGGCTCTGTGAGGTGGTTTCCCAGTAGGAGTCCCAATGGTTATCACAGGAACTGGAAAATTGCAAACACTCAACATATTTTAATAAATCAAAGAGTAGCCAGTTCAAGCTGTTTTCCTTTACACAGGCAGCAACTGAAGCCCAGAGAACTTACTAGACTAGCTCATAGTCACAGAGTTTGTTAGTGGCAATGTTAGGCCAACACTTCTGATTCTTGGCTCAGCGTTTGGTCTGCTTTCCTTTGTTTATTTTAGCTTATAGTGATTGCATTAAAGGAACTGGACCCACTAGCAGCTGCTCTCTAGACATTTTCCTGATTTGAATCTTTAGCCATGAGACATACATCTCTATTCTTGTTTCTAGTGAGAGATGAACTGACATCCTGCGCTTGTTTCTGAGGAGGAAATCATTTTGAGCTGAAACACAGCCAGATTGAGGAAGTCCTGCTGAGTCTGAAGGAAGTTCACTCATCCTTTGCAAATGCTCTGGAAGGAAGAAAAAATAATTCTTGTCTTTGCAGTTTTAGCTAGCAAATATTGGGCAACAATCCATTGGATTATTTCCTATGCACCTGTATGTAAATAATCCAAATGGAACTGATTAACATTTAAATTCTAAGTTACTGAAGTATCCAAGGGGAAATTGATTAGATTGACTTGATTTAGTGCCAATGTGGCAAATGCCTTAATGTTTTAAACAAATTGAGGCAGCAATCTGTAATGATTTTGAAACATTATACTTTAAAAATCTTCATTTGGAAATCTATAAGAAAGTAATGATCTCAGTTTGTTTTCCTTCTCCTTTGTATCAAATGAATTTTGTGTTTATTTTTACAAACATGGAGACACCAGCAATGGATCACTATTGTGTCCCTCTAGTGGATTACTTCTAACCCAAATGGCTTTTTTTGTTGTTTAAAGAAACCAGATGTCTTCGGGGGCTTAATGTGCTTGGAAAATATGTAAATGATGGCTTTCCCCTGTCAATCTGGGAGTGACAATTCAGTAAGCCCTTCATCCACATCATCTGTAGCATAATAGCATTTTAATTTAGAATGAACCTTTTTGCTTAGCTCATATGTATCTTGCGCATTTTAAGAGAAACTATTTACAGAGAAGTACAAAAGTCCCTAGAGATGCAACATCTCATTTTCAATTCTGTTGGCAGGAATACTAATTACATTATCACATATTCAGCAGCATTCAGCAAAGTTATTTATTCATTCATCCTTAAGACCTGGGATGCCTACCAGGTCAGTTTCAATAAGAAGTACCTTGAGAATCTCGGCTGATGGTACATACAGATAATTAGGTGTAGAGTTCTGAGAAAAATCTCACCCCCAAAAGCTCAGCCTGGAGATTTGCCTGCTTCTTATTTCTTTGAGTGAAAGAAAAAAATCCAGTTGCTAGAAATGAGGAAACATTTATCACTTAGCTCTCTCCTCTCTACTGTTCTGGTTTCTTAATTGAAGTTTGATTTTAGTTCTTAGAATAGCAAATGGAGTTGCTGACAGTTAATACTAAAGTCTGGGTGAATGGTCTTTTAAGAATATTGTCCTCAATATGGTAAAAATACTGAGAATTTGGAACAATTTTGCTCCTCAGATGATTTTTTAAGTATTTTTTTAATGCTACAAGCCTTTGAATAATCATTGCTTAACAATAATGATATACACTGTAGACCATCTTTTAGTGAGCTTGCTCTACTGAGATGTTAAAGGAATTAGAGAACTGTATAATAAATAGGCATATTTACATTCACATATTTACTAGTAGTACTAACTCTAAGGTCTAGAGAAAATGAATACCTGACAATGACTAGAGCTTGGAAGAAGACAGTCCCATAGCATACATACAATGTGATCCCAGAAGTTGCCCCATTTCATCAACTAATGATAGCTTTGTTATTAAGCCAGGTTTGCAGCAGTGAAAGTTGCCTTCTGGCCCACCCCACTCAAAAGGTGGAGAAAAAGTGAGGTTATCATACATGCACAAAGTAAATTCCTGGTGGTATCTTTAGAGTTTGCTTTTGTATCAGGTGTGGATTTTCTACCTTTTTGTCTCAAAGATTTGTAAATGACCTTGGATTCGATGTCACATCTGGGCTAGATTCCATCTCATCCTGTGTCCAAGCATCCCTTCCCTTTAATATAAGAGAGCCCCATCTTCCCTCCCTACCATAGGGCTTAACATAAATTCAGATGTAGGAGAGGAGTTTCATTCTCAAGGTGTTGCTTCATAGTCAATGTCAAAAGCAACTGAAAAAAAAAAAAGCAACCAGAAGCCCAGTTAGAAATCTGACTTTTTACATATCCTTAATGTCACTTTTCTCCAGAAATAGAGGGTAAAAATGGGTAGGCTGAACAAGTCCAGTGGGAAATATTTCTGAAACCTAAATGCTACAGAATATTGTAACATTACAAATCTATTCCTTAGAGATTTAAGATTCTTAACAAAGATTCCAGAATGCCAAAGATTTCTTGCTAGCAGGTGACAACAATGGGGAAAAAATGCTCACTTTCTGAATTATTTTTTTTTTTAAGTGAAAGAGGTTTTATTTAGAGAGATACACGTTCCACAGACAGAGCGTGGGCCATCTCAGAAGGCAAGAGCAACCCCAAAGCGTGGGGTCAGACTGGAAAGTAAGATCAGCCAATAACTTTTTTTATTAGAGATTATGGTGACTTAGGGGCTTCCCTGGTGGTTCAGATGGTAAAGAATCTGCCTGCAATGTGGGAGACCTGGCTTCCATCCCTGGGTCAGGATGATCCCCTGGAGAAGGGAACGGCTACCCACTCCAGTATTCTTGCCTGGAGAATTCCATGGACAGAGGAGCCTGGTGGGCTACAGTCCATGGGGTTGCAGAGAGTGGAACACTACTGAGCGACTTACACTTTCACTTTTCATGGTGGATTTAGGGGCCCAGTTGTCAGCCTCATAATTGCCATTCCCTTCTCCAGGGGATCTTCCCAACCCAGGGATCAAACCCAGGTCTTCTGCATTACAGGCAGATTCTTTACCAGGGAAACCCCAGTAAGGCCAAGGATAATTTGATTTGGGTGAAGAATATATTCAACTTATCCTCATAAATACTCTTAACTTTTACAATGGCTTTAGAAAAAGCTTCTTTGGGTTCATTTCTGTTTTGAATGTGATAACAGCTCACATACACTGGTTATGAGATGAGTAAGCTGTACTCTCTCAAGCTGCTGAAGACAGGAGGATATTTATGTAATTACACAGTCCAGATTCCATCAGGAAGCTCTTTTCTGGTCAACAGGGTGGAATATAATCTCTTCCCAATCCTGCAGTGAAGTCAAAAACATAGCGATGAGAACTGAAAGAGCATAAAACCCATGCTGGAGAGACAAAGGGGCATGGCCAAGCCAGCAGGCATGCCATTCCTGTTGTAGTAGGTAGGGATGGAGAAGATTTTAGAGTTCACTTAGGAAAAATCAAACTCTTTAGCAAAAGAATCAATTCTTGATATACGAAGTGAACTTTCAGTGACTACAAATGGATGTTGAAAATATGCAAATAGCAATAATGGTTCTACTAGACAAAATTGTTGTCCAAGCACAGATTGGGGTGGGGTAAGGAGCTGTGTGTAGATGGGCAAACAATGAGCAGAACTTAGATACTGAAAAAACAGGGGGCGTCCAAACTGACCTCACATTGAGATCCTTCTCTTGGACAAAAACTACCTAAGGGTTTTCTCTAATTTTTTTGGTGTGAAATGATATAAAAATAAGTATACCTTTTTCTAATCTGTTGTGATTGTGCTTGAGTTCACAATAAAAAGTTTATTGTGCTCTTTCTATGGTATGGATTAGACTATTCCAGTAAATCATTTCCCTATCTGCATGAAATCCTAAAGCTATCTGGACTAACAAGGACCCCTAATTATTGTGGTGAAGGTTCTGAAGCTAGAATTATACAAACGTGGAAACAGTTCACCTTTCAGAGGGCCCTACGTTGCATGGGCATACTTACTTTATGATACCAGCCAAAGAGACTCACAAGAGCTACACAAGACGGACTCTGGCTCATGATTCTCCTTACAGGAATAATGGCTTTTCCAATAATAATACTTTTCAGTATACGCTCATCTTTTGAATTACTTACTTTTTGATGTATTTTCTAAGTTCCTTTGAGACAGAACTATTAAGACACAATTATGTACATTTATGTGTGCCAATGTGTACGTGTTTGAGAGATAGACCTTGTTGTTAATAATATCAAACAAACGAGCTCTGTATATATTAGTCTAGAAGAAGTAGAAATCAGAAAACGGTACTCACATCTTGGATTTCTTTTTTACTATTTTGCTTTGGTTGTATGTAAATATAAAGATGGGCTATATCTAATGTGACTAGTTTTTCAATGGCATTGACTTGTGACTACTCTAAAAACCAGTTTCTGAACATCATAGTTAAGCATGTGGAGTGGAACATCATCAGAATGTTCCAAAATTCAGGTTCCAAAATCAAAATTACCTTTGAAATTCTTTTCAGTCACCCACAGAATGTTAGTATCATTCCCTCTGCTAGTAAGTCCAACACAACCATTTCCTTTCCATTTTAACAGTAAGTCTGTGTTTCTTTGGGTGGGCATCATATGAAATAATTTACATGCATTTTTAAGGACCATACTGAATAGGAATATGTATCTTTAATCATAAGAAGCATGCTCATAAAAGTGAGATGCTTGCCTTTGGAGATGTCTGTGGGGACTATAGGCTCATGAAACACTTGCCTGAAGGTATTTCTACATCAAGAAGAATGCCAGGTGAAATGTTAGGGAGTTATAAACCTGTGTGTGTGCGCATGTTGTCTTTAGCTGAACATATACAGTAAGTACACAGTGCAAATGCAACCCCACCCTAATGGATTCAGTTTGGTCACTTCAGTGGTTAGAGTCTGGCACAGACTGTTTTCCAATCTGATATTTGTTCCTGAACCACAGAGACACTGCCTAATGTTTATTCAAACTTATCAAGCCCAAGAATATTCTTTAACCTTCTTCTTATGGTAGCCCCCACTGTTCCGCCTGCTGAGACTCACACAAACCTCAGTGCGTCTTAGGATGCTTTTGTTGCTGCTGCACTCAGATGCTTCCTCAGGGACCCTAGGAATAGCAACAACCCTGGAAATTCCATCAGCGTTATAGCTATCTGCCTGAGCTTTGGTTAATCTTCTAGAACTTGGAGAAGAGGTAGAGGGAATGGGTGGTAACACACCTGAAATTTTAATTTGGAAGAGATCAGAACATTCTTTCTCTGTCTTACCATAAAGCTCCCACAATGCTGAATGCTTTCAGAGATCTCCAGTCCTGTTCAAAATAAGATCATGCCATAGCACCTTTTTCATGGAATACTTTCTCACTGTTTCAGAGGTTCAAACTTAAAAAAAAAAAAAATGCCACCAGGGTTGAGTCACTTGAGTTATCTGAAAACAATTACAGGAGTTTTATCTAACAATTTTTTAAAGTGTCCATTAAATCTTATCATTAGTGGCCTTGATGCTAATGTAGTCTAAGCTAGACCTTCTAAATAGGAAAAGGTTCATTTTCTAAATACGCCTTTGTGGGGAAACTGTCCCTTCATAACTGGTGACTGTTAGAATTCAGTGAACTACAGCTTGGTGTAATCTGACAGTGTATACTGCAGGGCTTCTGACAGTTGTGGTAAGAGATGCCACTCATTTATATTAAAACTAAAAGGGTAATTTTTTAAATTTTTACTTCTGAGTGATTGCAAAACTAAGAACCACAAGTCAGTTTTGCGTTTGACTTGAACAATGATTATATAAACAACAGTCTGTAAGACTCAATAACCTTTAGAAGTTAATAGACATTAAATGAGGTGCCAATAAGGAATGAAGACTGTGTAGACATTTTTAGTAGGAATGGTGCAAGAAATAAACATGAAAAGGACAAGTTAATCTTTAGGAAGTATTATTCCTAAAAAAGGAGTACAAAAAAGAAGAAGAAAGGGGAGATAGAGGAGGAGAGGTAGGGGGAGGAGGAGAAATGAAGGCAGGAAGGAAGAGGAAGAGGAAGAGAAAAGGACTTGATTAAACCAATGTTTAAACATGAGTTAAATTGCACTAAGATTTGTGTGAAAAAAATGTAGACATGTTCATATTTTTTTAATTTGGAAAAGAGCAGATTAATAAGGGAAATGCATTAATCCAAAGGAAAGTTTTATTACCAAGCCATCTTGGTTTTAATACAAGCAATATACAATGTAGTGAGCAAAACACGGAGCCTGGAATCAGTGGAACCGGATAGCAGTTCACACCTTACCTGTACATTAGGCACATTGCTTTGCTGCTGGGTCTTTGTTGCTTCGCTTGTAAAATGTTCCCCATGAATCTGATTATGTACAAAGTAGAAAGTACCTCTCAGTATATTTCACAAATTATCCTTTTTTTTTTTTTTTTTCAGTAAATTGTATTTGATGGAATAGAAGTGAGCTTTCCTTCCTGCTGTGCCACCATGTGTGATCGGAGGCAACCTCTCACTCTGTAGGCAGATGGAGGGGAGTGGGAGTGTGATACAAGGCAGTCCACATGATCCCTTCAACATTACAGTCCTGATTGTATAATAATGCATAAACTACAGGCCAGTTAGCTGTTCCAACAAATTCTCCCTGTAAGTGGTAAATTTCTGGAAAAAAAATAATTTCTAAAGAGGCTTTTGGTGGCCTGAAAGAGTTAATGCAGATTCCTAAACAGCCTGGTGACAGCCTGGGAATAGTGATATTTGGTTGACTATGACAAAGAATCTGATCTCCCTGTATTTGTAATGCCAAAATAGCATTGCATAAGCTGTCAAGCCTCAAGCACCAGGAGCCTATCACCAAATATTAATTTACCTGTTGTGTGCATCTAATAACTGACAGCTCTGAATCCCATATCATTTTTGGTGGCCTTCCCACTGACATGTTCTTTGATTAAGAAAATAGTCAGCCAGAACGCCAGTGTGTGCCTAATGTGGCCACCTCCATTTAGCCTCCTTATTATGCTGGAATATTTTTCTCTAAATTAGATTTCCTGTCTTCATAGTGGCAGTTTACATGAATTTAATACATTATAAAATGTGCAGTCCCCTTGAGATTCCGTGATAGATTGTGGTATTTGAAACCCATATTTCCATGGGAAATAAAAGCATAGGCCATGGCCAAATATTTTATCAGCTTAACATTATCTTGAGATAATGGTACTGTTAATGCTTGTCACCCCTGTCTGTTTCCCAGGGCTTGTGTTGCTTCCTTTCTTGCCTCTGAACAAGGTACTGAAAGTTTTAGTAGAGCTTTGAGCTCTACTAGTAATATCCAACCCAGATAGGTACCCTTTGTTCTATGTTGTCTGGGAAAAATCATGCATGATGAGCCCCTCTGTTATTTTCCCCTCACTGATACTGAATCTAATTACCAATTATGGCTACATGGGATGGGACCTCTGTATATTACAGCTTGGCTGTGATGGGCCAGTGATACAGTGTCAAGGATAGCAGCACAGCTGTGATCTCTTCCTGTAGGATGGCTGGAAGAAGGGAAATAGTGTGAAGAAAGATAGAATACAAAACCCAAAGACTCAGCAAAATGAAATCTAAAGCTGGTATAATCAGATTATGTGTGCATGCTACATTGCTTCAGTCATGTCCAACTCTTTGTGACCCTGTGGACTGTAGCCTGCCAAGCTCCTCTGTCCATGGGATTCTCCAGGCAAGAATACTGGAGTGGGTAACCATTTCCTTCTGCAGGGGATCTTCTCAACCCAAGGATTGAACCCTGGTCTCTTATATCTCCTGCTTTGGCAGGAGGGTTCTTTACCACTAGCGCCACCTGGGAAACTCATAATCAGACTACCAGTGGTGAAATATCAGACACTCCTAGCCAAACAGAAAAGGGGAATTGGAGATAAGTTTTTCATTGGTTTATTCAGCCGCATTGGACTAAATGGAAAGTAAGCAGAATCAATAACTATAGACATAACTGCATTGACTATTCTACCTTCTTCTCTATTCATTTTCATGAAATTCTAATTATTTATCTAGGATTTGAGTTCCTACAGGTGAAAGGTTGTTTCTGACTTGACAATTACCTCAGTCTTTTTTCTTGTCCTACATTTACCCAAGATAGAGCTTGTGTCTGGGCAAAGAATACATTGGTCCCTAAGGCATTCAGAAAGTAATATTGTAGTACACGTTTCTGCTTTGCCCTTGTGTTTAAATTTCTGTGCCTTAATGGGCATAAGCTAACTTCTGTCAGTAGATAGTGCCTTACCTAGAAACTGAAAAACAAAAAATGACTTTTCTGGTTTTAGTAATATTCCAGCCACAGTCTGAATAGTAGCTGGACATGCATGGTAGCATTCGGGTGTAGTGAGAGTGTTCTCCTATGCAGACACAACAAAAGCATGAAAGAGCTGAAATCAAAGAGTTGTGAGATTCACAAGCAATGACTTATGGATTTTTTACACAATTTGCCTGTGAAAAGCAAATTTTAATGTCTAGTGATATGCCAATTGAATGTCTAGTTATATGCCAAAATAACAACTCAAGAATGTGGAATCTGGTTTTAATCAAAGGCATCAGGATTGGAAAAGAACCAGGGTGAGTATATAACTGTAGTCAAAATAATTGTCCTCGTGTGTTCTGGATGTGCAAGTGTGCTCTGTTGCTCGGTTGTGTCTAACTCTTTATGACTCCATGGACTGTAGCCCACCAGGCTCCTCTGTCCATGGAATTTTCCAGGCAAGAATACTATAGTGAGTTGCCATTTCCTTCTTGAGGGAATCTTCCTGACCCAAGGATCAAACCTGTTTCTCCTGTGTCTCCTGCATTGCGGGCGGATTCTTTATTGTGTTCTGGATAACCTCAAATGATTTGGACTACAATTAAACATCAGTCTTCTGGGAAAATTGCTCACAAATATATCAACAATAATAGATTTGTATGATTGCATGCATTTAAGGGAGTTACTTTATGGGAAGAGGACAGCAAAGTTTACGCTGTCCTGTTCATGGTAAGAACATTTTTGCTTTGAATTGGAAGCAATGAGGGAGGAAAATACAGTAGTGGTAACACCTGAGAGCTAACTTTAGCACTCATGGTATTTACTGAAAGCCTTTGGAAAGAATTTTTCTTTTGCTCCATGATTAAGAGACAAGAACAGGGCATGCTCCCCTAATAACTAGCTGAGACATGACCTAAGTTGCAGATGAGTTCTTGGGAAGCAGAAATGCACATAGAAAAAGTTTACTGAGAGGAACTTCTGAGATAAACGTAGTGGGTAGCATCGTGAAGAAAGTAGGATTGGGAAGAGAGAAAGGTTACACTGCGATGTAGCCCCAGGTCCAGTCAATCCTGTTGAGAGCTATGGCATTACGATACCACTCAGAGTAGTCCCAACATGGACCAATCACTGCATAGGGACTGCCCCTGGAAAGGGTATGTCCTCTCAGGTAAGGCTGCTCTCTTTAGCTGAGGGCAAGTTCCAGAGAGGGACACGGCTAATGCTCTCAACCACCTGTAGTCTCAGCTCCTGGGAGAATAAATTCCTCATTCTTGGAGGGAGAATCTAGCTAGTGCCTCATAGCATCCACTGTAGGAAGTGGATAGTAGTAAGGTAGTAGTATGGTGGATTTGGCAAGACATGGGCTTTGAATTCAGACAGATATAAGCTCAAAGTTTATATCAGAACAAATTATTGCAATTCTGGCCAAATTATTTAACTTCTAGAAGTCTTTGCTTCCTCATCTGAAAACTGAGAAATAAGAATATCTCTCTCTGCTTTCACTAAGATTAAATTACACACACACACACACACACAGAGAGAGAGAGAGAAAGAGTGATTGCTAGCACTATGCCTGCAACATACTAGGTGTACAGTAAGTATTTGTTCTTTGCTTCTCTCCATTCCTTAAAAACAAACACTCATCAGTTAAAAAGTATTTGTTTAGCACCTTCTACCCTCTAACCACTATGCTATTAATGTCAGAGGATAAGAGTAAGTACAAGACATAATCTCCACCCTAAAGAGTACTTACTACATTGCTAGAAAAGAACAAGATTAACACAATGAAATTACTGCAAATAATTACATAAGAAAGAAAATTATTGCAAATAATTACATAAGAATCACTTTTCTAAGGAGTGGAGAGAGACAGAACAAATACTTTTTGTACACATAATATGTTGCAGGCATAGTGCTAGTCTCGTAATCATCTATGAAGTCAAATATATGGTTATGAGAAGATAAGTGATAGCAGAGTAATCAGGAAAACAACAAACAAAATGTTTTGTGGAAGAAATAACTCTGAAGCTGGACCTTAAAGGAGAGGTTAAATTGAAGTGCGTGGGGATTTTGCCGGTGGCCCTGTGGATAAAAATCCACCTGCCAGTGCAGAGGTCATGGGTTCCATGCCTGGTCCAGGAAGATTCCACATGCTGCAGAGCAGCTAAGCCTGTGCATGACAACTACTGAGTCCGGGCTCTAAAGCAGCCACAACTACTGAAGCCCGCGTGCTCGAGGGCCCACAAACCACAACTACTGAGCTTGCACGCTGCAACTACTGAAGTCCGTGCACCTAGAGCCCCTGTTCCCCAAGAGAAGCCACTGTAATGAGAAGTCCGTGCATCCCAACAAAGAGTACTCCCCCACTCGCTGCAACTAGAGAAAGCCTTTGCACAGCAACAAAGACCCAGCACAACCAAAAAGAAAACAAGATTAAATGCTTGGTTGAAGAAGTAAAGGACTGTGAGTGACGGAATCCTTACTGAAGACACATGAGAAAGAGCAAGGCTTTCTCTGACTGGAGTGTCATTTTGTGTATGGAGCTACACAATGTTGAATAGCCATTCATAAACTCTCACCCCTGCAGTTCAACCTAATCCCTCTAGAGCTGTTGCAAAGCTGACTCTCTTTAACCTATTAAAACAACATTGGGCTAGTAAAAACTGAGATTTCATGTGAGAAAGACAGAAGCCAAGCTTTATATCTGTGGTCACACACACATTGATTCCTGGCATCTTTTGACCTTAATATTATACCCTACTGCCCCATCAGATAGTCACTTGCCCACTAAAATTGGTTTATATGAGTACTAAAATACTTGGTCATAGGCTGAATTGAATGAGCATGAGTTGTTTAGGTAAATTCTCCATCTACTTCCTGCATGTCTGGTACAGATCTGCTATTGTCAATATAGAAAGAGCAAGGTATATTGTCTTGTATTTTTCATTTGTATAATCCCAGCACACACAAAAAATTACCTAATTTGAATTGGATAAAATGAACTATGACAGTGAAGAGATTTGCCTAATCAGAGCAAAGTAAAAGGATAAAAGATCAGACAGTTGACAAAATTATGAAAGATTTTGGGAAATAGGTGGAGTAGCTTATACTCAAAGTGCTTGTGGTCTTGGACCAGAAGAGCTATATAATCAAAATTGTTTAATGTGGAATAGTCTAATAGCAGATTACAAGATCGACAGCCAGAAGCCATGGGGGAAAACTAACAACTTTTTAGGAATTGGATGAATTGTACAACAGTAACAAGACACCTCCTAGATAAGAGGTCAAAACATAAGAAAATCCAGAAGTCATAGACAGCAACCTGACAGATAAAATCAATATAATAGATATGTTCTCCAAGATTAAGAATTAGAAGGGGAGAACCCAGAACGAATAACTAAGCCTTGGAGGATGCTCACATCTAGTCAAACAGGCAGGAAGAAAAGAAGGTTTAACATTGTGTTGAAATCAAAAGGAAAGGAATGATTCCTTGAGGGTGGAAGTAGTTAAGCATACCAAAAGGTATAGGGAGTTTAAAAGCCACGGGAATTACTAATAAGGAATTAGTAATACTAATTACTAATACTTTATGCCCTTTGAGGAAGCTATGTTTCAGGTTAGAGATGGGATTGGAATGTAGATTGCTAAAGGTTGAATGAGGGAGCAGGTGGAGAAAATATGGAGGTCATGTACATTTATTGCAATGATTAATTTTGTCAATTTGTTTAAGCTATGATGCCCAGTCTTTTGGTCAAATACTAAGTGCTGCTGTGAAGGTATTTTCAGATGTAATTAATGCTTAAATCAGGAGACTTTGTGTAAAGCAGATTACCCTGCTTAATGTGAGTGAGCCTCATCCAATCAGGCAAAGGCCATAAGAAGGACCTCCTGTCACCCTTCAGACTCAAGATCAATCTCCAGTCTCCCTTCAGACTCGAGACTGCATCATTAATTCTTCCCTGTTACTCCAGCCTGCCAATCTACTCTACAGATTTTAGATTTGCCAAATGTCCCTCCCACACACCCACTCAATCATGTGAGCCACTTTCTTAAAATAAGAACCTATACCTACATCCTATTGGTTCTGTTGCTTCTGGCAAACCCTAACTAATATAGACAATATCACTCATTTTAGGAATATTAAAGTGAAAAAATATGAGAAACAGCAGTAGAGAAGAAATCAACATATTGTCATTTCTGAAGTGTAGAAGACAAATTTGAGAGCAAGATAATTTCCAGTTGCACCTTGCAACTTTCACTGCTGCCCAGACACCCTGCAACAATTGAGGAGCAAAACTGACTTCATCCAGTGAAGTCAGATTAACCCCAAAGCTTCCTAGGACAATGACGATATCCAGATATCAATCCAGGCTAAAGCAATGGACTGCTCTCACCACAAGGCTTCTGTGGATAATTCTTTAGACAAAATGTACACTCCCTGTCATGTTTCACTCCCTGTCATTGCCAAAGTGTAGCATCATCTACTTATGTACTAAATTTCTATATCCTCCTCTCCATGTCCTCAGTGCTTTCTTTTGCCTTGTGCCAACTTCACATTGCACACCTGTGAATCATGTCCAGGTCCAGTGTCATTGCTACACAGTCCTGTGCATCTTATACTTTCTTTAATAGCTATTATACTATGTTCTCATCGCTATTTACTTGTATGTATCTCATGTGTTTGTTCTCAGTCACTCAGTCATGCCTGACTCTTCACAACCCCATGGACTGTATCCTGCCAGGATCCTCTGTCCATGCATTTCCTAGGCAAGAATACTGGAGCAGGTTGCCATTTCCTCCTCTAGGGGGTCTTCCTGACCCAGAGATAAAACCCATGTCTCCTGCTTCTCCTGTATTGGCAGGTGGATTCTTTACCACTGAGCTACTGGGGAAGCCATACAAGACTTTAAATTCTGTGAGACCAGAGGGAGTGTTTAGAACTACTTTACAAGCACTCAACAGATGTTTATGATAGAATAAATAAATGAATGAGTAAAGTCTTAATACAACAGTCAATACTCATCAGTAAATTTCTAACAGGAAGCATAAAGTGTACTAGAATCAGGAAAACTCTAGGAGAGTTTACTTACAAAAAGATGAATTACAATGGTGTAGACAGAGCATGGGGAACTTATGATGGGACAATGAAGGAACCTAGGACTCTTAAGGGAAGATTTATGGCCACCCTTAGGCCCACAGCAATAAAGTTAACAGAAGGAGCTTACTAAAACCTGGAAAGAAAGCAACTCAGAGGCAGAACAGATCAAATTATGTATAGTAAAGATCACTAAACAATGGGAATAGCCAGTCCAAGACTACTTTCCAGAGAGGGAACCAGAGGAATAAATATCTTGATCTATCTCTCTCCATTCCCTCTGCTATATTCTTGGGGTTTTTCATTGACTGGAGTCAAAGCCAGAAGGCATAAGAATGTCTAGTTATAGTTCATACAACTCAAGTCATGAGGTAGAGAGCAACAGAGAAAAGATCAGAGAATGGAGTTAGAAGGAAACCAGATATCCCTCTGGCCCATTATTTACAACTGATATCTGGTCTTCCCAACTATGTCTTCTAGTGTTCAGTGTGGTAAATAAAATCTTCCAAACATGTTTCCTCATTTTTTTTGCTAGAAATACCTTTGCCGTCCTCCACATTTAGAAAACCTTCATTTTTCTAGATGTGGGTCAAAAATATTCTTTCCAGTATATTCTCCAATTCCATTGCTGCTGCTGCTGCTGCTAAGTCACTTCAGTCGTGTCCGACTCTGTGCGACCCCGTAGACGGCAGCCCACCAGGCTCCCCCGTCCCTGGGATTTTCCCGGCAAGAACACTGGAGTGGGTTGCCATTTCCTTCTCCAATGCATGCAAGTGAAAAGTGAAAGGGAAGTCGCTCAGTCGTGTCCAACTCTTAGCAACCCCATGGACTACAGCCCACCAGGCTCCTCCCTCCGTCCATGGGATTTTCCAGGCAAGAGTACTGGAGTGGGGTGCCATTGCCTTCTCCTGTTATATAATTATATGCAGATGATGCTGTAGTATTTTTCTTATATTCGTTGAGTCGCTATAGTAGTAACAGTGCAAGTAGTCATAGTAGTTAACCACTTGTTACGGAGGTATTATGTACTGGGCATTGTTTTTCTGTTTGTTTTTTGTGGATTTTTTTTTTTTAGCTTTACAAATATGTGTGCTAACTCTCAGTTGTGTCCAACTCTTTGCAACCCAATGGGCTGTAGCCCACCAGGCTTCTCTGTCCATGGGATTTCCCAGGCAAGAATACTGGAGTGGGTTGCCATTTCCTTCACTATCTACATATATACATACATTGTATTAGTCAACTTCGGCTGTCATAACAAAATATCACAGATTGGTTGGCTTTAATAACACTTATTCCTGTACCGTTCTGGAGACCAGAAGTTCAGTATGAAAGTGCCAGCAGGATTAGCTACTGGTAAGACCTCTCATCCTGGCTTGTCAATGACTGTCTTCGCACATACTCTCACGGTGCTCTTTCCTCTGTGTTCATACAGAAGAAGAGCTCTGATGTCTTCCTCTTTATATAAGGACACCAGTTATATTAGATTAGGGCTTCATCCTTACTACCTCAAAGGCTTTATCTTCAAATGCAGTTACATTGGATATTAGAGCATCAACATATAAATGTTGGGGGTACCCAATTCATTCCATAACATCCATAATCTCATTTATTATTTACAACAACTTGTGAGATACCTTCAGAATTTACAGATAAGGGAACTGAAGATTGGAATTTACATATATTAGTTTTTATAGATAAAAATGATAGAATCAGAATTTAAATCCCAATCTGTCTTATTCCAAAACCTATGCTTTTTAACTACTCCCTGCTATGACCATGAGTTGTGTTGCCTTTCACTAGGTTCCCACGTGGAAGGGGCCATGTCCTATTCATTTTTAAACTCCAGCACCTTATGTAATGTCTGCTCCATGATATACATTCCATAAATGTTCCTAGAATTAAATATGAATGATACAGAGAAAACAAACAAAAAAGGGCTTATAGTTTCAAACCACATTTATCAACCATAAATAATAGAAAAATACAAAATATAAAACAAAGGAAAAGCAAGAAAAAGGTAAGTATAAGAAACAGTCATTTCTTTTCCTCGACATGCAGTAGGTTTGCTTTGATCCCCTTCTCTCAGTTGGGTTCTAGTTAGTATTTCTTTTCAACTCACTGTTTTGCTGAGAGCCAAGAGATCAGATTTTTTTTTTTTTTTTTTTTTTGGTTTGAAACAGCCAGTTTCGTTTTCTTGGAACAGTCTCCTCCTGAAGCAAAAACCTCTGTTTTGGAGCAAAGCCTCCCTCCTGGGGTTCTCTGTTCTGCCAGTGCTAATTCCTTTGAGTTTCTCTCTGGAGCAGGTCTGGAGCCAGTAGCTCTCCCTTCTTTTGAACTACTGAGCAAGTCCTCTCTCATCTTAGTTTCCCCTTGCTGTGCTGGAGGCATGTTCAGTCACACTCTCTGTTTCAGCTCTTTTCAGTAAACCCCCACCAGCAAACTCTGGTTGAATACCCAAGCAGGTTGACTTTTTTAAGATAAGATTATTTTGATACAGCACTAATATCTTGCATAAAAAGTGGTATATCACTTTACTATAAGCCAGTCAACTTCTTCACAAGCAATGCAGACATAAGATCAAAACTTTAATAAGTAGAGAATGAATCCAAAAGATTATACACTGTTAAGATATGGAAAGGATTTCAGGCATCATCACATCAGACGAACTGCCTATCTAATGAAGAATTCCTACTATAATAAATTGAACGTTAGTTTTCCAAAATGAAAACCTTTTGCATTTTGAAAGAAAAGCCTAATTCTTTGTTAGACAGCTCTGCTAATAAAGTTGCCTTAAATTAAACAAATATCTACTTCTCTTGAAATTTTGTTACTCGTTATTTTAAGTCACTGTGGATGGTGAATGAAGCAATGAAAGTAGAAGATGATTGCTTCCTGGAAGGAAAGTTGTGACAAACCTAGACACTGTGTTAAAAAGCAAAGACATCACTTTGTCAACAAAGGTCTTTGTAGTCAAGGCTATGGTCTTTCCAGTAGTCATGTATGGATGTGAGAGCTGTACAATAAAGAAAGCAGAGTGCTGAAGAATTGATGCTTTCCAGCTATGGCACTGGAAAAGACTCTTGAGAGTCCCCTGGAAAGCAAGGAGATCAAACCAGTTAATTTTAAAGGAAATCAACCATGAATACTCTTTGAAAGGACTGATGCTGAAGCTGAAGCTTCAATACTTTGACCACCTGAGGCGAACAGCTGACTCATTGGGAAAGACCCTAATGCTGTGAAAGATTGAGGGCAGAAAGAGAAGAGGTTGGCAGAGGGTGAGACGGTTGGATAGCATCACCAATTCAATGGACATGAATTTGGGCAAACTCCAGGAGATAGTGAACGACAGGGAAGCCTGGCATGCTGCAGTACATGGTATAGCAAAGAGTCAGACAAGACTTGGTGATTGAACAACAATATTTTAAAAACATGTATTAACTCTATACTCAATTAACAGGTGCTGTCCTTGGTGCTAGAATTTCTACTCATTTATCTACCAAAACCAATATGCAGTGGTTCGGTTCAGTTCAGTTCGGTTCAGTTCAGTCACTCAGCCGTGTCCGACTCTTTGAGACCCCATGAATCGAAGCACGCCAGGCCTCTCTGTCCATCACCAACTCCCGGAGTTCACCCAGACTCACGTCCATCGAGTCAGAGATGCCATCCAGCCATCTCATCCTCTGTCGCCCCCTTCTCCTCCTGCCCCCAATCCCTCCCAGCATCAGAGTCTTTTCCAATGAGTCAACTCTTCGCATGAGGTGGCCAAAATACTGGTGTTTCAGCTTTAGCATCATTCCTTCCAAAGAAATCCCAGGGCTGATCCCCTTCAGAATGGACTGGTTGGATCTCCTTGCAGTCCAAGGGACTCTCAAGAATCTTCTCCAACACCACAGTTCAAAAGCATCAATTCTTCAGTGCTCAGCCTTCTTCACAGTCCAACTCTCACATCCATACATGACCACAGGAAAAACCATAGCCTTGACTAGATGGACCTTTGTTGGCAAAGTAATGTCTCTGCTTTTGAATATGCTATCTAGGTTGGTCATAACTTTCCTTCCAAGGAGTAAGCGTCTTTTAATTTCATGGCCGCAGTCACCATCTGCAGTGATTTTGGAGCCCAGAAAAATAAAGTCTGACACTGTTTCCACTGTTTCCCCATGTATTTGCCACGAAGTGATGGGACCAGATTCCATGATCTTCGTTTTCTGAATGTTGAGCTTTAAGCCAACTTTTTCACTCTCCTCTTTCACCTTCATCAAGAGGCTTTTTAGTTCCTCTTCACTTTCTGCCATAAGGGTGGTGTCATCTGCATATCTGAGGTTACTGATATTTCTCCCGGCAATCTTGATTCCAGCTTGTGTTTCTTCCAGTCCAGCGTTTCTCATGATGTACTCTGCATATAAGTTAAATAAACAGGGTGACAATATACAGCCTTTATGGACTCCTTTTCCTATTTGGAACCAGTCTGTTGTTCCATGTCCAGTTCTAACTGTTGCTTCCTGACCTGCGTACAGATTTCTCAAGAGGCAAGTCAGGTGGTCTGGTATTCCCATCTCTTTCAGAATTTTCCACAGTTTATTGTGATCCACACAGTCAAAGGCTTCGGCATAGTCAATAAAGAAGAAATAGATGACCTTTTCCAGTCCTGTGGCCACTGCTGAGTTTTCCAAATTTGCTGGCATATTGAGTGCAGCTCTTTCATAGCATCATCTTCCAGGATTTGAAATAGCTCAACTGGAATTCCATCACCTCCACTAGCTTTGTTTGTAGTGATGCTTTCTAAGGCCCACTTGACTTCACATTCCAGGATGTCTGGCTCTAGGTCAGTGATCACATCATCATGGTTTTCTGGAACTCTCTTGCTTTTTCCATGATCCAGCAGATGTTGGCAATTTGATCTCTGGTTCCTCTGCCTTTTCTAAAACCAGCTTGAACATCAGGAAGTTCATGGTTCACATATTGCTGAAGCCTGGCTTGGAGAATTTTGAGCATTGCTTTACTAGCATGTGAGATGAGTGCAATTGTGCGGTAGTTTGAGCATTCTTTGGCATTGCGTTTCTTTTGGATTGGAATGAAAAGTGACCTTTTCCAGTCCTGTGGCCACTGCTGAGTTTTCCAAATTTGCTGGCGTATTGAGTGCAGCTCTTTCACAGCATCATCTTCCAGGCTTGAAATAGCTCAACTGGAATTCCATCACCTCCACTAGCTTTGTTTGTAGTGATGCTTTCTAAGGCCCACTTGACTTCACATTCCAGGATGTCTGGCTCTAGGTCAGTGATCACATCATCATGATTATCTGGTAGTTTAGTTGCCAACTCATGTCCAACTCGTGTGACCCCTTGGACTATAACCTTTCAGGCTCCTCTGTCCATGGGAGTCTCCAGGCAAGAATACTGGAGAGGGTTGTTATTTCCTTCTCCAGGCAATCTTCCCAACCCAGGAATCGAAACAGGGTTTCCTGCATTGCAGGCGGATTCTTTACCAACTGAGCTATGAGGGAAAACCAGTATGCAGTAACTCCTCCCAATTATCTGTGTTGTCAGTTGAGGGGACCAAAAATGAAGCTTAAGTGGAATAAGGTGGAGATCCCATTGGTGAAAACTTGGAATTATTTTCACAAGGTGGAAATAGAAAGCCATGGAATAGTAGATCAAAAAGGCATAGGAGTAGAGAAGATATGTGGATATGAATGGCCATGGATATGAATGGATATGAACGGCTGTGTGTGAATTGGATGGTATGGACCATATTCAAAAAACAAAATAAAATTTCCCCAAAGTTACAGACAAATTATAAAAGTAGAATGCATATTGGAATGAAAAGCAAAATAAATCTCTACATAATTATAGATCCTTAACAAAAACATTTCATAACTTCTCACCTCTTTTTCACAAGGTAATGGTGTTCTACTTGTTTTATAGGACTAGACCTACAGACTGTCTTTTGTCACTTCCTCATCTGCTCACAATCCCAACCAGCACATATTATGAATATTGGTAAAACCTCAAACAGGAATAACAGGGTGGACATAGTATATCATACTCCTGACCCCACCAGGATTATCTTTTCCCATGACCATGAAACTTTGTTTGAACTGTTCAATTATCCTCCTCACCCCCTTTCATCATAGAAATAGATACACAAGCAATATTATGGTTGCCACCAAGGAGGAGTTGGTCTTCATAGATAGCAAGTACTTTTTTAAAAAACAAATTTTCTTTAATAGTATTTGTTGATTTATTTTTGGCTGTCCTGAGTCTTCGTTGCTGTGTGGGCTTTTCTCTAGTTGTGAAGAGTCGGGGCTACTCCCTAGCTGTGGTGCCTGGGCTCCAGGGTGTGGGTGTTTCAGTAGTTGTGCTACATGGGACCAGCAGCTGTGGCGGCCAGGCTCAATAGCTGTGGTGCATGGGGTTAGTTGCTCCGCGACTTGTGGGATCTCCCCGGATCAGGGATGGAACTCATGTTCCATCCTACATTGGCAGGTGGATTCTTTACCACTGAGCCACCAGGGAAGCCTGATAGCAAGTACTTTTATCTAATTCCTATCAGGAAAAAAAAAATCTAGTGTTTCATCTCTCAACAACATGAAAACATGTTGTAATATTATCTATCTTTACAATTATTATATTATCTATATTTATCTTATTGTCAATCCTTATCTATTACCTTTCTTAGAAAAAAATCCTCCTAATCCTGTTGCACTCATCTAGAACCTCAAGCACAAACCTATTAAAAACATGTATGTTTCAACATTTATGCTTTATGGTTTTTTCTCCAATGTCTCACTCCCCCGGCATTATCCTCTCAACCTGTTCCATTCGAGCCATTCCAGAACCATTTTCATTGAGAATACAAATGAATACTTCAAATTTTTAATTTAAATTTAATTCATTCTAAAGGAAATAAATATAATCCCATAACATTCAAGAATGTGCAAAAAGGGTCTAAAATGAATTTCCCTCCCTACTTATAACCCTAGCCACAGTTCTCCTCCGTAAACTGTTACCTAGTTTTTCAGTGTGCATCTGGAGAAGTAAAATAGACATATATGCATTTTGTTGTTTTACATTTTTTTCTTCAAATGGTAGCATGTACTCTTCTGATCATTCCAGTTTTCACTCGTTGCATATTGGACATCTTTCCATATAGATACATGAAACAAAAATGTTACCCCTCTTTCCCTCTTCCATTGTGTGCCTCTATATTATGTATTTATTTGGTCCCCTCAACCAATTGATCCCCATCAACATTTTGGTGTTTTTAATCTTCTGCTATTATAAATGATGCTATAATAATAAACTGTACATAATGCCATGCATGTTGCAGTTTGCAGAAGAAATATTTTTAACAGAATTTCTAAATCAAGGGATATGGGTATTTTTCATCTTTGCTATATGACTATACTATATTGCCCAGCATATAAATCATACTTATTTATATTATTCCCTAACACTGTTATGGGTATAGTGCATTGTCAATCTTTTTAATACTTACCAGTCTAAATATAGTATTCCTCTGCAATTATAATACACCTTTCTCTCATAATGTATAACTATTTACATATTTACAGGCCATTTAGATCCCTGTTCTGTGAGTATATGCACTGTTTCAATTTTTCTATTTTCATTTTAATAATAATTTGTAGGTATTCTTTATATAATAGAAAAATTGGTTTTTTTGTGATATGAGTTGCAAATTTTTTTCCCAAGTTGGTCTTTGTTTATTTTCTTTAATTAAGTCATTTTTAATTTTACAGGGGCAAATGTATTAATCAGTTCTTTTATGATTATGATTTTTCTGGTCATACTAAGACATTTCTTCCTTGATAAAAGATTATTTAAAATTCTTTTCTAATGGGTTGTCTTTTACCTTTATGATTTTATTTGTGCCTTCAAATTTTACCCTTTTAGATTTTACTTTGCTGCAGGAAATGGCAGCCTCATAATTGTTGTTCAGGCATTGTCACGTCTGTCTCTTTGCAACCCCATGGACTATAGCCCACCAGGTTCCTCTTTCCTCCACCATCTCCTGGAATTTGCTTCTTTGTGGTCCAGTGCTCACATCTGAAGATGACTACTGGAAAAATCATAGCTTTGACTATACAGTCCTTTGTTGGAAAAGTGATGTCTCTGCTTTTAATATGCTGTCTAGATTTGTCATGGGTTTCCCAGGTGGCTCAGTGGTAAAGAACCTGCCTGCCGATGAAGGAAATGCAGGTTTCTCATAACTTGCCTTCCATGGAAGGGGGCTATCCTGGTAGCTCAGACAGTAAAGTGTCTGCCTGCAATGCGGAAGACCTGGGTTCGATCTCTTGTCGGGAAGATCCCCTGGAGAAGGAAATGGCAACCCACTCCAGTACTCTTGATGGAAAATTCCATGGATGGAGGAGCATAGTAGGCTACGGGTAATGGGATCGCAAAGAGTTGGACTGGACTAAGCAACTTCACTGGTTGCTTCCTTCCACGGAACAAGCATCTTGTAATTTTGTGACTGCAGTCACTGTCTGCCGTGATTTTGGAGCCCAAGAAAATAAAATCTATCACTGCTTCCACTTTTCCTCTTTTATTTGCCATGAAGTAATGGGACCAGATGCCATGATCTTCATTTTTTGAATATTGAGTTCTAAGCCAACTTTTTCACTCTCCTCTTTCACCCTCATTAAGAGGCTCTTTAGTTCCTCTTCACTTTCTGCCTTAGAGTGGCATCATCTGCATATCTGAGGTTGTTGATATTTCTCCCGGCAATCTTGATTCCAGCTTGTGGTTCATCCAGCCCACCATTTCACATGAGGTACTCTGAATATAAGGTAAATAATAAGCAGGGTGACAATATACAGCCTTGTCCTACTCCTTTCCCAACTTTGAACCAGTCAGTTATTACATGTCCAGTTCTAACTGTTGCCTTTGACTCACATACAGGTTTCTCAGGAGGCAGTGAGGTGATCTGGTACACCCATTTCTTGAAGAAATTTCCATAATTTGTTATGATCCATACAGTCAAGGCTTTTGCATAATAAAGCAGAAATAGATGTTTTTTTGGAACTCCCTTGCTTTTCCATGATCCAACACATACTCTCAGTTTGATCTCTAGTTCCTCTGCCTCTTCAAAGTGCAGCTTATACATCTGGAAATTTTTGGTTCACATACTGCTGAAGCCTAGCTTGAGCATTACCTTGCTAGCATGTGAAATGAGCTCAATTACAGTAGTTTGAAAATTCTTTAGCACTGCCCATCTGTGGGATACAATATCATTCACTGAACAATCTTTCTGTCTTTTCCCCATCAATTTGAAATGGCACTTTTAACATGTATAACATACATATCTGTCTATCTGGATATTCCTTTCAACTAATCGTCTATTCACATAGCATCATCACACTGTTTTAATTATTGGAGGTTCATAAAATATTTTGTCTAGAATGATTAGACCTTTATCATTACTTTTCATTTTCAGAGTATGCTTAACAACTACATACATATATATTATTCATACATTATATATATTATTCATCTTTTGATCGCCAGAACATCAGCATCCCGTAGTGTCTTGAAGAAGGCCTCACAATAATTACACCACCTGAGCTCTTGCATGCTCAAAAATGTTTACTCTTTATTTTAGGAAATGGATGCTTCTATGCTATTTTCTAGTGTTAAATATTGCCATGGAGAAGTCTGATTGAATGGCTTAGGCCAGATTGCAAACAGAGCAAGAATGATAGCTATTGACAATCACATATATTTGGGAATACAAACTCTCTGTGGGACTATTTTTTGTTTTGCTTCTGCTGTTAAAATATTTACTCTTATTTCATACTTCCATGAACATTGGTGTATATTAGATATATCATACAATGCCAGATAGCAAATGTTAAGCAATAGGCATTCAAATATTAAATATTTAACATTTAAAACAAAACAAAAAATTCCATCCCCTCTGGAATTCTTGCTATTAAATAGAGTGATGGATATAACTTGGGATTTCTGTCATAGATTTCATAAGCAGCCTTTTCTGTTCAGTGAGTCTGCCTTGAGTCAAGCTATGCCTTGGCTTTGGATGAGGTAATATTTTTCTTCCACTGAAAATCAGAGATTGTTCAACATTTCTAACATTTATCAATTTTATTTTCTTCTGTAAGTAATATGCATTACTTTATTATGTTTTAGCAAGTCAACAGGTATCTTTGTTTCAATCACTAAAGAGGTTATTTTGTATTTAGCATCTTCAAAAAGCATGTATGAATATGAACCTTTGATGCTAATGGACTTACTGTTCTTCTGGACATAACTGTTGAATCCCTAACTAGGACTCTCTAATGAGATGTCAGTCAGTTGTAAAATCTTTAGTGAGACTTTGCTTGATGATATTAGCTAATTTTACTGAGTATTAAGTGTCTGGAGGAAATGGCAACCCACTCCAGCATTCTTGCCTGGGAAATCCCATGGACAGAGGAGCCTGGCGGGCTACAGTTCAAAGAGTCACAAAGAGTCAGACACGACTGAGCAACGAAGCACAAGTGTCTGGAATGTACTAAGCCCTGTACACATTTTATAGCTGGATGGTTTAGCACATTTAATTCCAATAACAAAACTAGGGTAGATTTTGTCAATACTCACATTTTATGGAGAAAGAAATTGGGTTCCAGAAAGGTTAAGTTTCCTAGGGTCACACAGCTAGAGAGGGGGCAGGGCCATAGTTTGCATACAGGCATTCTGATTCTAGAACCCACCCCCTTTACTGCAATTGTTAACACAGTCACCCAAGTGATGTCTGGGATGACCATGCTCTCAATATGCTATACCTTTCATAGGATCTAAATTTAATACCATTGAGAGAGGGATGTTTTGGCTTATCATTAGGTGCACATATTTTCTTATTCTGGCTCAAGTTAGCAATGTTAAAACAATGAAAACATTAAAGCCAGTACAACTGGTTCACTGGAATCAAAACAATTTTTGTTTGTAGTTGTTTGAATTTTTCACTTCTCAATCCACTGTTAGACATAATATGAACATCTCTAGAGAGATTATTAAGGAATAAAAAAAAGTGCACACACACACACATCCTGCTTTGAGAATGATACTATAAATCCCGGATCTGTGCAAGGCTCTTTTATGCTTCAGATTATGTCGAAGGCAGGACTCGATGTGCGACCTGATTGTTTCCTTGCTTTGCCTCTCACCTCTGCTCTGTGGGAAACAGTGGTGACAGCATCATTATCACATCCTCATGCATTTCAACTTAGGGCATGCTAAAGTTGCAGTGAGTGCAATTTCTTCTGGAAGAATAAAACTTTTGCCTCTTCTCCAGTAATTTGCAAAAATGAATAAAAGCAAAACAAATCAGAAGGAAAAACAACAACAACAACACTTGAGTGAACTGCTCTGAAAAATACACTCCAATAGAGAAAAGTTTAAAAAAAGACATTGTTATCAGGTGAAAAATAGCACATTTGAATAAATATTTATGTATGTTTTCATAGTTTTCTGGCTTATGATCCTTCATGTACCTTGCAGGCCGTTAAAGAAACAACTATAAATCATAAATAAGGAATGAAATGAGCTCTATGAAAGCCTCTGATTACTCCCTTACTGAAATCCAGCTTAGCAATCATTTCCTTTCCTTCCTAGTATGTTTCTATAAACAATCCAAAAGAAACTTACAGCATGTTTAGGATGCATTTAATATAGACGAAAGTAGGACTATGCACAGAACTGGCAAGAAATTAATTCATATTTCCTCTCTAGCAAAAAAAAAAAGAAAAGAAAAGTGTGTTGGGAAAACACATTCCTAATGAGAAACAACATGGAAGAATTTCAAATAACTTGATATAAACAACATATGATGTTTCTGTGGATTATGAATCAACCAGGAAGCTAGTGGACGGAACATTTTACTAATTTTCTTCCTATCCCTGACTCTTGTGTGAACTTAGGCATGTCATTTTACTCTGGTTTCTGTAATGATAAAGGTGATTAAATGAGCATGAGCCAGCCCAGCTGCCGGAATGACAAAAACTAATCTAACAGAAACCAAAATGTGTAGTTTTAGCTGAGAAATGCATTTTGCAAATAATCTGTTAGGGCTACAGAGATTTCATATTGTAATTGGAATCCCTGAAAATAGCACAAAAAAACTCAAACTTTTCCTTCATCCATATGTATCTGGTCAAAACTGATTTGTTATTCCTATTTCTTCTAGGGAATTTGCACCCCTATATTTCTTCATGTTGGAGAATTTCCTAAACATCTTTGCCCAATGGACATCTGCAACTAATCCTATGGCATCGCATCCATTATGGATATCCATTCTCCAAATTTAATACAAAAAAAATCAAGTGATCTATAAATCATAACTCTGGATTATAACTTTATAAAAACTTGATCTAGTATTAATTAAAGATTATATATAATTTTAAGTATGTTCAAAATGCATCAGAAAGCCTGATATTGCAGGATTATCTTCATGCTTCTTATTGTAGAAATATAATTTCAAATAAATTCCAGTTACTGACAAAAATATTTTTAAAGTAACTGGATATTGGTTTTGTTTTTGAAAAAAGGAAGTTGAGGCTTCCCAAGTGAGTTCACAGCAAGGTGGAAACTAATATCTATTTTTCTCAAATGTGTTAGACAAGGCCACCACAAACTATGTTAGGGGCTAAAATTAGCCTTTGTAATAAAGCATAAAGCAATAGTGTTATGTGCTGTCACTGTGTTCCAATATATAATATGTTTTGATGGAATTCAGTAGTTTTTATAAGTTGGAATCATTCAAACAACTCTTCTTTTGTCTTTGTCTATATGCTAAACAGTCAATTTCATAAGGTTAGCACTTTTTAATCAAATGTTTTGGTATAATGTAGGCACAGTCTTCATATAATTATTATGGACAATTGAACATTAGCTATAAAGTATATATGCCATGAGTTTTTCAACTGAATGTAATTCAGATTTATGCATAAGAGTTAATGAATATCTCTGTTATTAAAAACAACTTTAAGGCATGATCAATTAGTCCAAATAACTATACCAACCCAGAAAATTTCGAATCAAAGTGGCAAGCTTAATTTATTGCAGAACACAGGCAAAGAAGAATACATAGTAAGGAATAATTCCAAAATCCCACATCAAAATAACTGAAATTAAGTTCATCACAGGAGCAACTCTGGGAAAAAAATATTACCATTAAAGTTCTCTTTCAAAGAGATTTTCAAAACCAATAAATATACTCATCTGAACTTAGCCTTGGTCTTATCTGGAAATTAAAAAGGCATAATTTCGTACTTCAATTCTCTTCTAGTTAAAATTAGTGTTATTTGATATTGATAGACAATAGGAGCCCAACTTATCAGCAAAATCCTGATACACCACAGTTATTGCAAGAGATTTATGAATTTGTATGTCCACCAAGTTTTGTAAGCTAAATAAATCACACACATATATTTATTGCTATTTTTTCAAATATAGATAGTGTTGAGAGTTTGGCTAAGCTAATCCATGGTATGCAAGTGGGACTAGTGTCTCTGCTTTTATTTTGGTTTAGTAAACTTCAGAGTCCTTAAACTGACACTAGTCCCACGCCCCACCCCAGTATGAGCTCATGTACTAGATAGCCTTCAGAGTCAAACAAATACAGGTTCCTGATATGACTCCCCCAACACTGTCCACTGACCACTGATCACTGTTGCTATCAAGACTTTCATGCCTCCCAGCACTTGCATGTCTTATATGCCCCTTAGGTAAGACGCCCCCCACCCCTCATGGGGCTTACCAAAACCTAACTCTTTTGGTTTGAATTGACCCATCTAGCATTAGCTGGGAAACCCAAAAGCACTCTACCCACTGACTCTAATGAAACCATAAGCTGCAGGTCCTGCCTTTTTCTCTCTGCACTTTGCCATTGACCTCCCTGCATGGCCTCTGGAGGTGTACCAAGTACCTCCTTCAGAACCTAGAAGTAATAACCATCTCTATTTCAGTTCCTCATGTAGTCTCTTTTTGAACTTTGGCTCACCATCCAACACCTTGTGCTCCACTTAACAAATGTTAATTTAATAAAGTCATAACAACTAGTCACTATTGTGTTTGCTGCTGCTGCTGCTGCTAAATTGCTTCAGTCGTGTCCGACTCTGTGTGACCCCATAGACGGCAGCCCACCAGGCTCCACCATCCCTGGGATTCTCCACGAAAGAACACCGGAGTGGGTTGCCATTTCCTTCTCCAATGCATGAAAGTGAAAAGTGAAAGTGAAGTCACTCAGTCGTGTCTGACTTTAAGCGACCTCATGGACTGCAGTCTACCAGGCTCCTCCATCCATGGGATTTTCCAGGCAAGAGTACTGGAGTGGGGTGCCAAGCATAAATTCATTAAACATGTATCACAAAGTCAGCACACACACCCCAAATTCCATGGGACTTCCTATATTTCTGTGTAAGTAGGCTTCTCCAATAAAGAGTGGCATGGGTCACCTCAGGGAAAGCTGAGGCAATTAGGAGCCTAATTGCTATTCCATTCTTCATTTCCCAACCTGCAGTGACCTTCAGTTCAGTTCAGTTCAGTCGCTCAGTCGTGTCTGACTGTGACCCCAGGCAGCACGCCAGGCCTCCCTGTCCATCACCAACTCCTGGAGTTTACCCAAACTCATGTCCATTGAGTCACTGATGCCATCCAACCATATCATCCTCTGTCGTCCCCTTCTTCTCCAGTGACCTTAGAGACCATAAATTCTAAAGGGTATAACCATGAGATGTAGGAAGATCACTGACCCATACTTGTCTCTATATAAATTATAAAATAAGCATCTCATTGTCGAGGAATGAAGGTTTCAGGCTAGTCTGCTACAACAGCTAGCATTAATCCTGCCGATCAGTGCTAAGTGAAATAGTGAGTGCGTGCCTGCTCAGTCATGTCCAACTCTTTGGGACCCCGTGGACTGTAGCCCACCAGCTCCTCTGTCCATGGAATTTTCCATGCAGGAATACCGGAGTGGGTTTCCATTTTGTACTCCAGGGGGTCTTCCCAACTCAAAGATCAATCCTTGCATGTCCTGCATTGGCAGGTAGATTCTTTACCACCATGCCACCAGAGAAGCTGGTAAGTAAAATAAGCTAGTCACAAACATCGTATGTAAAATATTTAGAATAGTCAAATTTATAGACACAGAAAGTGATTGACAGGGGCTGGGTGCAGGAGGGAATGGGGAATTGTTTAATGCAATACAGTTTCATTTTGCAAGATGAAAAGAGTTTTGGAGATTGGCTGCATAACAGTGTGAATATACTCACTGTGAGTACCACTGAGCTGTGCATTTAAAACTAGTTATGCCGTTAAATTTTACATTAGGTACATTTTATCATAATTAAAAATAAAAATAAAGAAGGGAAAATTAAGATGTCAGAGTAAAAATGTACTTCATTTTTGTTAATTAAAAAAATCTTACAAAAACTAAGCCTCAGTGGCACAGAAGTCCAAGGTGATTTCCTCAAGAGACTTCCAAAAGAGATCTAAACTGTGGGTGTACAACTAGAATAAAAATAAAGCAGCTTTACCTAAAATGACTGCCTAGGTCCATGAGCTGTCTGAAGACAAACAAGCTTCCTAGCCAAATATTCCATTTTTGAACATCACAACATCTTTTAATGAGTTAAAACTCTGAGAAATCCTATAGAGGAGAAAAAAAGGTTTTCAATTTGTGTAAGCCAGCCTTTCTTAATCATTTAGCTAATGATGCGGTTTTTTGCATAATATCTATTATTATCTGAAATGCCTAACTTTCTCCACAACATTCTTTTCAAAATGCTGGAATAGCATCTCCAAAATGACACGTTAAACTATTATGTTTGCTTACAAAGTGTCTTATTTTTTATACATGTTTATAATTGTGCCTTGAAGAGCTAAGTGCTATCTGTCATAATCAGTCCTAATCCCACATCACAGAAATAAAGCTAAAAGTGGTTCCTGGCAGATAAACACATAAACACACATATAAGCATAACACACATATAAGCAGACACACACATGCACAAAGCTGACATATAATTGAGTATTTGCTATGAGCCTGCCACTATACTACTGCATTACATATTCTTTACCTCATTTAATCATCACAATAGCATTATGATAAAGTGTTATTAATACCAGGATTTTGAGGGGTGAGAAAACTGAGGCTTCAAGAGGTTAAAGAACTTGCCCAGGGTCACACGATTAGCAAAGGGGTATAATGCACCCCACTCCAGTACTCTTGCCTGGAAAATATGGACGGAGGAGCCTGGTAGGCTGCAGTCCATGGGGTCGCTAAGAGTCGGACACAACTGAGCGACTTCACTTTCACTTTTCACTTTCACGCACTAGAGAAGGAAATGGCAACCCACTCCAATGTTCTTGCCGGGAGAATCCCAGGGATGGCGGGGCCTCGTGGGCTGCCGTCTATAGGGTCGCGCGGAGTCGGACGCGACTGAATCGACTTAGCGGCAGCAGCATAATCTGGATGTAAACCAGAGCTATGGAATTCTAGCACCAAGCCCTGAGACACTGTTTTATATTAATCTAGATCTGAGTTTAATTAATCTTTTCTAGAAATCTAAATCTGAGTTTATAAAATGCTTCATTCTACAGTAATAAAACCTCACTGTGAGGGAAGGTGAAAAGAAACAACAAACCAAAGAAACAAGTAAAACCCACAGCACCGAAAAAAATATGTGGACTTCCTAAAACTCCCATTTTTAAGATACTTAAAATGTATTTGATAGCCTGTGAGGACCTACAATGGCATGCTGCGATTCATGGGGTCGCAAAGAGTCAGACTGAGCGACTGAACTGAACTGAGGACCTAAAAGTTGGAGAGAAGTTAAGAGTTTTTTGTTTGTTTGTTTGTTTAAAAGAGTTCTTATAACAAATGGCTTGAAATAACAGAGCATCAGGAGAAAGGCTAGGCTGAGAATTGGAAGACTTGGATTCTAGACCTGGTTCTTCCCACATCTAATTGGCCCCTACCTGGCAACATCTGCCAACCTTTTTATGCCTTAGTTTCCTCTTTTGAAAAGCATAGAAAGGGGCCAAACTAGCTGATCTCTAAGGGTTTTTTTTGAAAGACCCATATTGAACTGCAGCTCTGTGAATATGTTTGATGACAGGGTAGGGGAGTCTACAACATGTAAAAGATATTCACCTTAAATATGACACGTATCAACTTTTGAACTGAGGGACAAGCTGCCCCTTGACTGCACTTGCGAGTACACCACTTATTTCATTTTAATAAAGTTCATATAACATACTGTGTGTATGTGTGTGTGTATGTGTGTGCATGCTCAGTCGCTCAGTAGTGTCAGACACTTTGTGACCCATGGACTGTAGCCCGCAAGACTCCTCTGTCCATGGGATTCTCCAGGCAGGAATACTGGAGCGGATTGCCATTTCCTACTCCAGGGGATCTTCCTGACCCAGGGATCGAACCCAAGTCTCTGGCATATCCTGCACTGGGAGGCAGATTCTTTGCAGGGGATAGAACGGCTCTCTAAGAAGCCAGAGGAAGCCCATTTTCCTCTCATATCTCTCAGCTTTAGTTGTGCTAATGATAACTAAGGTCCAGCTGGAAAAGGAGTCCTCTCTCTGTTCAGTCTCCTATCTCCTCTATGGCTGGCATCCTGGTTTGATAAACTTTCCCAACTCTCTAACTTAGAAGAACAGGAACAGCACTGACTATGGAAGCCGAACTATAGGACTCAGAAAGAAAAACAGGTAGCTGGCCTCTTGTTTCTAGTTTCATCTAGAATTGGTAAGAACAGTAGAAAAGAGGTATATAGTTCATCTGTCACCTCTGTACTTGTCCTGCTGATGTTAGAAGGAGTGATAACAAAGAAAGGTTCATTGAGATAGCTCGTACTCTCACGTTTCCACTGAGGCAACAGGTTCAAAGACAGGCTTCAAAGCAAAAAAACAGGGTCCATATGAGACATGAGCTGTCACACAAAGTAACAGGCATTTGACATGAGGGTAAGCTTACATTTCTGGCCCCAGATTATCTTCGTGGGTGTGTGTGTGTGTGTGTGTGTGTGTGTGTATATTTAAAGGTATCAATTATATTGCATATAATCACTCATCAGGGGTAGATGAATGTTTCTGTAGTTTCCTTTACTCTAAAGAAGTTGCTGCCAATATGAGTCCTGTTTACTTAGAGTTCTTCCCCACTCTGTCCCACCTCTTTCCATAGCTCTGCATTACAAAATCAATTGGTCCCATCCTCTCCCAAGATTCTGCTGACATGTGGTACTTCCACACCTCTAAATGGAAGTAAAGCCTTAATACTGCATCTCCATGGTGGTCTGTAGTGATTCTGTTCTCTCTCTCTCTTTCTCCGTTCCTCCCTTACTCTCTCTCTCTCTTTGTCATTCTGCCTAGTTATCAATCAATTGATCGATATATCTCCTTACTTTTCTCTCTCTACCTCTTCCCTCTCCAATCAGTCCCGTCAACACGAACTCTTCCAAGGCCTAGTTTTTCTATTGAGCGTTTGTCAAACCTCAGAATGATTCCTGAGCCTTCATGTTCCCATAGTTATAAATCTTGTCGTGTCAGATGATCTCTGTGCTCCTACCATTGCTCACCAAATGCCTTCCACTTTTCTAAATGAAGATGTCTTTGCTCCCTGTTCAACTCTCTGAAGCTCCTGTCATGATCATTTCAGTCAGTTTGAGGGTAACTATTTACAAGCCAAGAAACCAACGGAATCAACTAGAATTTTTTCGCTTTTAAAAAAAAATTGTTCCCCTCCACTTTCTCACATCAGTCATGAAAATTCACACTAGAATTAATAAAAGCTTTTAAACAAGTAGCATTCCTAATTCCTAATAAGCTCCACGTTGTCCTCCTTGTCAACCTTTATAGAACATTCTTTCCTTTTCTCCTTTGACTTGGCATAGTCTTTTAATAATTTCACACTGTTGCTTTTCCATAAGACAGCCACAGAAAACAGACTCAGGGTTCAAGCTACCCTTCAGATAGTAGGATATGCTTAAGTTCCAGGGACCCAGTGGGCATCAATAAGTCATTTCTAAAACACAAGTCTTTAGATAATAGTACACATCACACTCTTTCTTCAAACCCAGTATTGTTTCTTACATGAGGCTGTTTATGAGAACTAGCTCCTCAAATCCTAGACAATAACCTCTGGAGAGTGAAATATCAAATTCTCCAATAAAAGGAGACAGCACTTAATGTTATCTCACTTAAGGTCCAGTGAGGAAGATTTGGGTAAGTCTGAATGAGCGTGAACAATTACTATGGTTCTTCTCTCTTGGGTGTTATGACCATGGGTCAGTTGGTGAACTGTTGTGGCCTCCATGGCTTCATCTGTTTTATGAAGGTTATAGTTCCAAAGTGTCATATCCTAGGGAGAGTTTAAAATCCCAATGAGAGAAATAGGACCATCACCAACTTTATGGACTAGGTACACTCTCTCAAGTGTTTTTAATATGCAATTATGCTTCAGTGCATAATGCCTGTGTCTTGCAACGTTCAGAATTACTATAATTGGAATTGAACTATGTGTATCTATAGGTCAATGGAAGCATAGCTTTTGGCAAAAGAAAATGAATTTCCTTATCTATATGCCATTCAAGGTCACCATTCTTTGATGGCACAGTGAAGGATGCTGAGGAAGTAAAGTCAAAAGTAGAAGTGAGATTCATGAATTTAATACCGCTTTGTATAAATACAGACAACCTCTCCCAGGTAATTTTAGTCACAAAGAAATGCTTTGAAACCAGTTAGCCAGCAAAAGAGAATGACAAAAAGAATAAAAGGAAAAGGAAAGGGTAAAAGATCATGAGAATCTAGAAAATAGGCAGAAAAGTAATAGGAAAAAAGAGAAGGAAGAAGCGGAGGGAAGGAAGAAGAAAAGTAGGAGGAAGGAGAAGAAGAAAAAGTCTCTGGACATCTTTACATATATTACATGCTAATTAAATAATGTGAATTTGAAAATGCAGCATCATACTTTATAAAGGCAAACATGTATATGAAAACAAGAGTCAGCTTTGCTTCTTTGAACCTGAATGGCTCCTATGCCCTGGGGAGTCCAATCCTAAATTCCGAAACGTTCTCTTCCTTGTCTCTTCAACCCATGGAGCTAACAATTTCAATCATGAAAAGGTCGTCAAAGTCAAGAAACTCCATGCTAGGCCTTATTTAGAAGATTAGAACATTTCTTCAGAACGTTCAAATCCATCTGCAGTCACATTAAGTATACACACTATTTGTAGAATTACTGGTAAATCTAGTTAATGGGAAGGAAGAAACTTAGATGGACGTTAGAACAAGCATAACGAGTCTACCATAGTCAAATTCTCCTAGAGACAGAACAGATAACTTTAATTTTGTTTATTTCAAGAATTTTTAAAATATGCCAACAATAAATTTACTAGCGTGTAACACGGGCGGCAGCCCGGAGGAGCTACCCCACACCCCCACGCCTGAGGTCAGGGGCAGCGGCCGGGAGGACAATCCCCACATCCAAGGAGCAGTGGCTGCTCAGGCACAGGAGGGCCTAGAGGAGCTATCCCACACTGAAGGTCAGGAAAGGCCACGATGAGGAGATACCCTTGTCCAAGGTAAGGAGCAATGGCTGTGCTTTGCTGGAGCAGCCATGAAGAGATATCCCATGCCAAAGGTAAGAGAAACCCTAGTAAGATGGTAGGTGTTGCAAGAGGGCATCAGAGGGCAAACACACTGAAACCATACTCAAAGAAAACTAGTCAATCTAATCACACTAGGACCACAGCCTTGTCTAACTCAATGAAACTAAGCCATGCCCGTGGGGCAACCCAAGATGGGCGAGTCATGGTGGAGAGATTTGACAGAATGTGGTCCACTGGAGAAGGGAATGGCAAACCGCTTCAGTATTCTTGCCTTGAGAACCCCATGAACAGTATGAAAAGGCAAAATGATAGAATACTGAAAGAGAAGCTCCCCAGGTCAGTAGGTGCCCAATATGCTACTGGAGATCAGTGGAGAAATAACTCCAGAAAGAATGAAGGGATGGAGCCAAAGCAAAAACGATACCCAGCTGTGGATGTGACTGGTGATAGAAGCAAGGTCCAATGCTGTAAAGAGCAATATTGCACAGGAACCTGGAATGTCAGGTCCATGAATCAAGACAAATTGGAAGTGGTCAAATAAGAGATGGCAAGAATGAATGTCGACATTCTAGGAATCAGCGAACTGAAATGGACTGGAATGGGTGAATTTAACTCAGATGACCATTATATCTACCACTGCGGGCAGAAACCCTCAGAAGAAATGGAGTAGCCATCATGGTCAACAAAAGAGTCCGTAATGCAGTACTCGGATGCAATCTCAAAAACGACAGAATGATCTCTGTTCATTTCCAAGGCAAACCATTCAATATCACAGTAATCCAAGTCTATACCCCAAACAGTAACGCTGAAGAAGCTGAAGTTGAACGGTTCTATGAAGACCTACAAGACCTTTTAGAACTAACACCCAAAAAAGATGTCCTTTTCATTATAGGGGACTGGAATGCAAAAGTAGGAAGTCAAGAAACACCTGGAGTAACAGGCAAATTTGGCCTTGGAATGCAAGATGAAGCAGGGCAAAGACTAATAGAGTTTTGCCAAGAAAATGCACTGGTCATAACAAACACCCTCTTCCAACAACACAAGAGAAGACTCTATATATGGACATCACCAGATGGTCAACACCGAAATCAGATTGATTATATTCTTTGCAGCCAAAGATGGAGAAGCTCTATACAGTCAGCAAAAACAAGACCAGGAGCTGACTGTAGCTCAGACCATGAACTCCTTATTGCCAAATTCAGACTTAAATTGAAGAAAGTAGGGAAAACCACTAGACCATTCAGGTATGACCTAAATCAAATCCCTTATGATTATACAGTGGAAGTGAGAAATAGATTTAAGGGCCTAGATCTGATAGATAGAGTGCCTGATGAACTATGGAATGAGGTTTGTGACATTGTACAGGAGACAGGGATTAAGACCATTCCCATAGAAAAGAAATGCAAAAAAGCAAAATGGCTGTCTGGGGAGGCCTTACAGATAGCTGTGAAAAAAAGAGAGGCGAAAAGCAAAGGAGAAAAGAAAAGATATAAACATCTGAATGCAGAGTTACAAAGAATAGCAAGAAGAGATAAGAAAGTCTTCTTCAGCAATCAATGCAAAGAAATAGAGGAAAACAACAGAATGGGAAAGACTAGGGATCTCTTCAAGAAAATCAGAGATACCAAAGGAACATTTCATGCAAAAGATGAGCTCGATAAAGGACAGAAATGGTATGGACCTAACAGAAGCAGAAGATATTAAGAAGAGATGGCAAGAATACACAGAAGAACTGTACAAAAAAGATCTTCATGACCAAGATAATCACGATGGTGTGATCACTGACCTAGAGCCAGACATCCTGGAATGTGAAGTCAAGTGGGCCTTAGAAAGCATCACTACGAACAAAGCTAGTGGGGGTGATGGAATTCCAGTGGAGCTATTCCAAATCCTGAAAGATGATGCTGTGAAAGTGCTGCACTCAATATGCCAGCACATTTGGAAAACTCAGCAGTGGCCACAGGACTGGAAAAGGTCAGTTTTCATTCCAATCCCAAAGAAAGGCAATGCCAAAGAATGCTCACTCAGCAGTGGCCACAGGACTGGAAAAGGTCAGTTTTCATTCCAATCCCAAAGAAAGGCAATGCCAAAGAATGCTCAAACTACTGCACAATTGCACTCATCTCACATGCTAGTAAAGTAATGCTCAAAATTCACCAAGCCAGGCTTCAGCAATACATGAACCATGAACTTCCTGATGTTCAAGCTGGTTTTAGAAAAGGCAGAGGAACCAGAGATCAAATTGCTAACATCTGCTGGATCATAGAAAAAGCAAGAGAATTCCAGAAAAACATCTATCTGCTTTATTGACTATGCCAAAGACTTTGACTGTGTGGATCACAATAAACTGTGGAAAATTCTGAAAGAGATGGGAATACCAGACCACCTGATCTGCCTCTTGAGAAATTTGTATGCTGGTCAGGAAGCAACAGTTAGAACTGGACATGGAACAACAGACTGGTTCCAAATAGGAAAAGGAGTTCGTCAAGGCTGTATATTATCACCCTGTTTATTTAACTTATATGCAGAGTACATCAGGAGAAGCGCTGGACTGGAAGAAACACAAACTGGAATCAAGATTGCCAGGAGAAATATCAATAACCTCAGACACCACCACCTTTATGGCAGAAAGTGAAGAGGAACTCAAAAGCCTCTTAATGAAAGTGAAAGTGGAGAGTGAAAAAGTTGGCTTAAAGCTCAACATTCAAAAACAAAGATCATGGCATCCGGTCCCACCACTTCATGGGAAATGGATGGGGAAACAGTGGATACAGTGTCAGACTTTATTTTTCTGGGCTCCAAAATCACTACAGATGGTGACTGCAGCCATGAAATTAAAAGACACTTACTCCTTGGAAGGAAAGTTATGACCAACCTAGATAGCATATTCAAAAGCAGAGACATTACTTTGCCAACAAAGGTTCATCTAGTCAAGGCTATGGCTTTTCCTGTGGTCATGTATGAAATGTTAGAGTTGGACTGTGAAGAAGGCTGGGCGCCGAAGAATTGATGCTTTTGAACTGTGGTGTTGGAGAAGACTCTTGAGAGTCCCTTGGACTGCAAGGAGATCCAACCAGTCCATTCTGAAGGAGATGAGCCCTCGGATTTCTTTGGAAGGAATGATGCTAAAGCTGAAACTCCAGTACTTTGGCCACCTCATGTGAAGAGTTGACTCATTGGAAAAGACTCTGATGCTGGGAGGGATTGGGGGCAGGAGGAGAAGGGGACGACAGAGGATGAGATGGCTGGATGGCATCACTGACTCGATGGATGTGAGTCTCAGTGAACTCAGGGAGTTGGTGATGGACAGGGAGGCCTGGCATGCTGCAATTCATGGGGTCTCAAAGATTCGGACACGACTGAGCGACTGATCTGATCTGAACAAAGTATTAACAGAAAATTTTGGTGACTATTTAAAAGTTAATGTCGAGCATATTAAAGTTAGAATGAACTCAGACTGGCAAAAAACAACAATAAAATTAGGAACCCACAAAGAATTGTGTGAATCTGAACCTGTGAATATCTGTATAGACAAGTTTGTGTGTGTGTTTCAAATATAAGAGTGAACAACCACAGGATAGCTAACGTCTTTGATAAAATATGTAGTAATTTTCATGGCATAAAACTGATTTCTCCAATTGATTTGTTATCTTCTCAGTAAAGGCAAGTGACATTTTAACTCAGGACATTAGAACATACAGCACAGGAATTTTTTTATTGAAGTGTAATTGATGTATAATATTGTGTTAATTACTGCTTTATAGCAAAGTGATTCAGTCATGCATGTATATATATACCTTCTTTGTAAAATATTCATTTCCATTATGGTTTATCATAGGATATTGCATATATTTCTCTGTGCTGTATAGTAGGACCTTGTTCTTTAGCCACTCTACATATAAAAACTTATATCTACTAATCCCAACATCCCGTTCCATCTCTCCCCCAACCTCCTACCTCTTGGCAGCCACCAGTCTCTTCTCTATGTCCATGATTCTGTTTCTGTCTCATAGAAAGGCTCATCTGCATCATATCACATGTAAGTGATGACATATGGTATTTGTCTTTCTCTTTCTGACTTACTTCACTCAGTATGATAATCTGTAGTTGCATCCAGAGTAGGAATTTTCTGAAGGAATGTCCTCACCGTAGGAAAATTGGAACATAGCCTCAGAGAAACATGGGACATCAATTAGCTAACCAACATAAACATAATGAGAGAACCAGTTCATTGATCTGTCTCCTCAATTTTACTCTTAAGCCCCTTAGCAGTTTTCAACCATTTCTTAAAAAAATATTTTTCTGATCCTGTCCGACCCTCCTCTCCTTCTGGTATTCCCATTATTAGACATGTCTATATGTTTAATAGTGTCCGAGCTTTTTCTGAGGGTCTGTTTTTCTTCATTTTTTTCTCTGTTCTTCAGACTACATAATCTCTATTATCTTCAAGTTTGTTGTTGGCTCATATCGACTGTTAAGCTTCTTTAGAGAATTCTTAATTTTCATTATTATAATTTCCAATTCAAGAACTTCTATTTTGTTCTTTGTAATCTTTATTGATGTTATCTATTTGATTAGATATTGTCACCATACCATCCTTTCATTTTTAAAAATATAGTTTTCTTTGGGTCATATTTATAACAGCTATTTAAGTATTCATCTGCCAAGCCCAATGTCTGGGGCCCCCCTCTAAAGAAGTTTCTATTATTATATTGCCTGCTTATTTTTCTTGCATATGGGTCAATACTTTTCTATTTCTTTGCGTGTTTTTTTTTTTCCCTAAAACTGCGCAATTTAGATAATGTATTGGAGTAGTTCTGAATGATTATCCTTCTTCTGAGGTTTGTTGCTGATTGCTGTGAGGTTATTTACTGTTGTTTGTTGTCTGTTGACTGACCCAGTTCAGGGAGGCCTATTTCCCACTAAGTGTGTAGAATTCTAGATACCTCTCCTCAGAGGACACAGATTTGACTACATAATCTTCCTGACCACTGGGGACATCTGTGGCTGTAGATAGGCTCTCTTTCATTCTCTTTCCCTCATCAGTGTGCTGGGGTCTTATATTGCTCCACAGTCTGATCCTAAATTTGGGCCACTTTGCAAGGGCAGGGTATTGCCAGCTTCTAAGTCTTTCTTTGACTTTCCCCTGGGAGGTGCTGGGAGGTTGGGAAGATCCCCTAGAGAAGGAAATGACTATCCACTCCAGCATTCTTGCCTGGAAAATTCCATAGACCGAGGAGCCTGGTGAGCTACAGTCCATGAAGTCACAAAAAGTCGGACACAACTGAGCGAGTAACATTTTCACACTTTCTAGGAGGTGCTAAGGAGCACAAGCTGGAGCACATGAGGAACTCTCTCTGCCCTGGCTGCCCGCCTAAGTTTCCTTGTCGGGTAGGAGCTGTGTGAGTGTGTAACTAGGGGAAACTGGTGTCACCACTGGCTGCCACCACCATACAGTGATGGATCCTCTGCAGCCCAGATCCAAGAAGGATAGGACTGGCTGCTGTTGACAGTTGGCACAAATACCCAGACCAGGTCTTCTGCTCTAGAAAGCTGGGAGAGGTAGGAACTGCCACTGACCTGCTGAGCCTATCAGAGCAGCTTCCTTCAACACAGATCAGCAGGAAGGTGAAGCTGCCTTCCTCACCAGCTTTCTCTGCCTATATCACCTACTGCTTAGAGTTTCAGTAGAGCATGGCTGGCTGCCTCCAGTCACTCAAGATAGATCTGCTACAGGACATAGCTGTGGAAAATGGGAACTGCCAATGTTCATTGGCTGCCAAAACCACCCAGAATAGCTCTTTCACCCTAGGGAGCTGTGGGAGATGGGAACTTCTACTTGGCTGCTGAGCCAGCTGAAATAGTTCTGTGAGGCAAGAGCTGCTGGAGAAGGCTGCAGTTCTAGTTTGAATGTCATGGCCCCTCATTGTTCTTATTGAATTTCTGTATGTTTTACTGAATAAATACTTCCAGATTTGCTGTGAGCCCTTCAGTCAACCTCCAGGAGACTTTAAATGATTGTCTTTGCTAATTTTGACCTGCTTAAAAGATGTTTGTCTGGGAGAGAGCTTTCCCTAAATGCCTCATACCACACTATACTGAAAGTCAGCCTCTAATTCTGTTCATTTTTGCGTTACGTTCATTTTTGAGTTACATACGTATTTGAGTTATATTGGTAAGTATTTACAAATTCATAATAGCTATATTTTCTTGTCAGGTTGTTCCTTTAAATATTATATACAATACAATTTCACTCAATTGTTTTTCATTTAAGGTCTGTTTTCTTAAAATATAAATATTGTCATTGCTACTTTATTTTGGTTAATATATTTTCTATCATTTTATTTTAGTCTTTTTCATAGTTTCTACTTTTAATATCCTTTTCTTTAAGCTCTTTTGATCTTATAGTTCTATTCATTTGTATTAAATTAATTTCATCCTGCTGTGGAAATTGATCCTATCATGACTGTGCCCCTCTCACCATCTCACCACGGCTCCCCCTTTGTCCTTGGATGTGGGGTACTTTTTTGGTAGATTCCAGTGTTTCTTTGTTCATGATTGTCCAGCAGTTGTTTGTGATCCCAGTGTTCTCATAAGAAGGGGTGAGTGCACGTACTTCTACTCCACCATCCTGCGCTAATCTGACATTCAAGTTTTAAAACGGTATTTTGGGACTTCTGCTCCAAGTAATTAGGTAATAATATCAATGGATCAAATCCTTGAGCCAGCAAGTTGTCTGAATCAGTTTCTTATCCTGAGGCACCCCGTCATTCTTTCCCCATCTCCCTAAACCCAAAGCTGCCTCTAAAGCCAGAATCCAAGTTGTCAGCCAATGATTCTTCAGCATCCTTTAGTAGGCAGAAGCACATCAAAGCTCCAGACTCTACTTACCATGGTGTGTTTTGTCTCTGTTAAACTTCCAGATACTGCTGCCTACATCTGTCCTGGAAACTGGAAGGCCCAAATTTTACTCTAACTCACCACCTTCTAGGGCTGTTCTATTTCATACATATACAGTGAATTGTGTGTAGTATTTGAGACAGACTTTTTGGTTATATCTTCAATATTTCATTTAGTATTACTGTGTATATAAATAACAGAGAAAGGGAATTGAATTTAGGATAAAATACTATGTCACCCACTCCAGTGTTCTTGCCTGGAGAATCCCAGGGACAGGGGAGCCTGCTGGGCTGCCGTCTATGGGGTTGCACAGAGTCAGACACAAGTGAAGTGACTTAGCAGCAGCAGCAGCAGCACTATGTCATCCTCATTGAAACTCTCCAAATTAAAAAAAAAAAAAATCCTAATCTTACTAGATTTATTTCTCCCTAAGACAGAGGCTCAGTCTAAATGGCATGCTAACTAATTAGGGAGAATATGATACCAAGAGAGCCAAGTGTTGGTACAGGGACAAATCTGAGGATTTTAAAATGTCCCCATATGATTTGCCTTCATTCACACCATAAAGACAAAGTTCTTAGTAAGCTTACTCTCCTACTCTTGGTTGAAAAGTAGATTCTTCAGCCCAAAACAATATTTCTCAAAATGTAGCCTTTAATGAAACTTAGAATTCTGTGGCTTAATTTTAATTATGGAAATTAATATAAACTTACTGTGAATTATCCAAACATTGAAGTTATAATTAAATACCAAATAATGCAAATTCACTGCCTCTGTTTGCATCTGTGTAAATAGTTGTACACATGTGCCAAAGGAAGGCCATATAATGTCGAAGCATAGTGTATGAATTGAATTTTCAAAGTAATTTGAATAGAAATTACAGAAATATTGAGACATCACACATCATATGGTTTTATCGACATTCCAAAATCAAAAGGACCTATGCAGAGGAGAATTAATTCTGTTCTTGCAATTACCAATAGTTCATTAGCAGCCAAAATAAAAGAGATACTCAGTGAATTCCTTTTCCATTTGTGTCTCTTATTCTATCAATAAGAGAACTGGAAATTTATTAAAATTCATTTTAAATAACCCCCAAAAGATAACAAAGCCATATTTTAACATGAACAAGAATGCTTTACACTGTCATTAACTGATGCATCATTAAAACTACCATTCAAAAATCTTTCAAAGATGGGTTTGGTAAGAAAGGTTCTAATTGTTCTAAATTATTAAACAAAAGTTTAACGTTATTAATGTCACCTGTCAAACATGTTTATTCAAGTAGTAATTCCCTGAATTAGAGTGATCATACCCAAGATTTTTAAAAACATAAATTAAGAATTTCTAGTCAAAATACTAGACTAAGAAAATACAAAAGGCCTCCTTCACCTCACATCAAACACATAGACACACTACTTGAAGTATTTGAAAAGTTATGAAAAATTTATAGCTAAGTTTGATAGCAAGAGAGGGAAATCTTCATGTGATAGAAATGAAGAAAATCTATAGTCATAGTGGACCTGGATTTGATGTCCTGAATGCATAGGATGATACAAAACAGGTAAATCCTTTAGCAGTTGGAATCTTAATGCCTCTGAAAGAAGGGTTTCCTAGGCCACAGACTCTCAGCATTTTAGATAGATGGCACTGGGCTCAGTGAATTGTTCTAAGAGGCAGGAAAATGCTGCTATTGTTTGAAGAGTGATTAGAAAATCTCTACTCAAAAGACCAGAATCCTAACCTCAGGCAAATGCTTGAGCTGCAGAACCATGTGTGGTCAAGGCCTTCAGCACAGCCTGGCATCCCTGACAAAGCATATGGCTGCCTCCCTGACTCTAGCTTCTGAAGACCCCAGGCTATCCCCATTTACCATGTGGCTGATCTTTACTGCACTCACACTCACTGTGTGCCTTCCCTGCTGCAGGCTCTCGACTTCCCACCATGCAGAGGCTAAGATCCCTTCCAGGTATCCTGCATCAGCATGTGGCAGAGTTCCGTTCTCACTGCATTGGCCTTCCAGTGAGCACCAGCCTCAGTGCCATTCCCTTCAAAAGGCCCAGCCTGGCTGCTTCTCAGTTACAAATCACAGCACTGAGCCTATATTACACAGTTTTACTTGTTATTTTCTCTGTCTCTTGATTGTTCTAATTGTTTTAAAGCCTGAGTCTTCTTTCCATAATGTTCATGGGGTTCTCAAGGCAAGAATACTGAAGCGGTTTGCCATTCCCTTCTCCAGTGGACCATATTTTGTCAGAACTCTCCACCATGACCTGTCCATCTTGGGTGGCCCTACACCACATGGTTCATAGTTTCACTGAGTTAGACAAGGCTGAGGTCCATGTGAACAGATTGGTTAGTTTTCTGTGATTGTGGTTTTCAGTATGTCTGCCCTCTGATGGAGAAGGATAAGAAGCTTATGGAAGCTTCCTGATGGGAGAGACTGACTGAGGGGGAAATTGGGCCTTGTTCTGATGGGCAGGGCCATGCTCAGTAAATCTGTAATCCAATTTTCTATTGAAGGGTGGGGCTGTGTTCCCTCCCTGTTATTTGACCTGAGACCAAACTATAGTGGCAGAGAAGGCAATGGCAACCCACTCCAGTGTACTTGCTGGAGAATCCCAGGGACCGCGCGGAGCCTGGCAGGCTGCCGTCTATGGGGTCGCACAGAGTCGGACACGACTGAAGTGACTTAGCAGCAGCAGCAGCAACTAACTATGGTGGAGGTAATGAAGATAATGGCAACCTCCTTGAAAAAGTTCCATGCACACATTGTTACACTCAGTGCCCCCAACCCTTCAGCAGGCCACCACCAACCCACACCTCTGCCAGAGACTCCTGGACACTCATGGCAAGTCTGGGTCAGTCTCTTGTGGGGTCATTGCTCCTTTCTCTGGGGTCCTGGTGCATACAAGTTTCCCTTTGTGCCCTCCAAGGGTCTGTTTCCCAGTCCTGTATAAGTTCTGGCAGCTCTGTGGTGGGGTTAATGGTGACCTCCTCCAAGAGGGATTATGCCATACCCAGGTCTACTGCACCCAGAGTCCCTTCCCCCACAGCAGTCCACTGTTAACCCATACCTTCTCAGGAGACACCCAAACACAGTTCTTGCTCAGACTATGTGGGGTCTCTGGATCCTGGTGTGCACAAGGTATGTTTGAGCCCTCTGAGTGTCTCTGGTGTGTATGGGGTTTGATTCTAAACACAGTTTCACCCCTCCTACTGTCTTGCTAGGGATTCTTCTTTGCCCTTGGACATGGTATGGACCTAACAGAAGCAGAAGGTATTAAAAAGAGGTGGGAAGAATACACAGAAGAACTATACAAAAAACACCTTCATGATTCAGATAATCACGATGGTGTGATCACTCACCCAGAGCCAGACATCCTGGAATGTGAAGTCAAGTGGGCCTTAGGAAGCATCACTACGAACAAAGATAGTGGAAGTGATAGAATTCCAGTTGAGCTATTTCAAATCCTTGGACATGAAGATGATGCTATGAAAGTGCTGCACTCAATATACCAGAAAATTTGGAAAACTCAGCAGTGGCCACAGGACTGGAAAAGGTCCGTTTTCATTCCAATCTCAAAGAAAGGCAATGCCCAAAACACTCAAACTACCACAAAATTGCACTCATCTCACACGCTAGCAAAGCAATGCTCTCAAAGTTCTCCAAGCCAGGCTTCAACAGTACACAAGCTGTGAACTTCCAGATGTTCAAGTTAGATTTAGGAAAGGCAGAGGAACCAGAGACCAAATTGCCAATGCCCATTGGATGTTGAAAAAGCAAGAGAGTTCCAGAAAAACATCTATTTCTGCTTTATTGACTATGCCAAAGCCTTTTGACTGTGTGGACCACAACAAACTGTGGAAAATCCTGAAAGAGATGGGAATACCAGACCACCTGACCTGCCTCTTGAGAAGCCTATATGCAGGTCAGGAAGCAACAGTTAGAACTGGACATGGAACAACATACTGGTTCAAAATTGGAAAAGGAGTATGTCAAGGCTGTATATTGTCACCCTGCTTATTTAACTTACATGCAGAGTACATCATGAGAAATGCTGGACTGGATAAAGCACAATCTGGACTCAAGATTGCTGGGAGAAATATCAATAACCTCAGGTATGTAGATGACATCACCCTTATCACAGAAAGCAAACAAGAACTAAAGAGCCTCTTGATGAAAGTGAAAGAGGAGAGTGAAAAAGTTGGCTTAAAGCTCAACATTCAGAAAACTAAGATCATAGCATCTGGTCCCATCACTTCATGGCAAACAGATGGGAAACAGTGGAAACAATGACAGACTTTATTTTTGGTGCTCCAAAATCACTGCAGATGGTGATTGCAGCCATGAAGTTAAAAGATGCTTACTCCTTGGAAGAAAAGTTATGACCAACCTAGACAGCTCATTAAGAAGCAGAGACAGTACTTTGCCAACAAAGGTCCGTTTAGTGAAAGCTATGGTTTTTCCAGTAGTCGTGTATGGATGTGAGAGTTGGACTATAAAGAAAGCTGAGTGCCAAAGAATTGATGCTTTTGAACTGTGGTGTTGGAGAAGACTCTTGAGAGTCTCTTGGACAGCAAGGAGATCAAACCAGTCCATTTTGAAGGAAATTAGTCCTGAATATTCATTGGAAGGACTTGATGCTGAAGCTGAAACTCCAATACTTTGGCCACCTGATGTGAAGAATTGACTCATTTGAAAAGACCCTGATGCTGGGAAAGATTGAAGGCAGGAGGAGAAGGGGATGACAGATGATGAGATGGTTGCATGGCATCACCGACTCAGTAGACATGAGTTTGAGTGAACTCCGGGAGTTGGTGATGGACAGGGAGGCCTGCCGTCCATGGGGTCGCAAAGAGTTGGATACGACTGAGCAACTGAACTGAACTTCTTCCCATAAGACCATAAGCTCCTTGAGACCAGGGACATCAGAGGCTTATGGGGAGTAACTGGGGGTTTTCTTTTATGAGTTCATGACATGAAAATCAGACCTTTTCTATTCCAAAGGCCTTGATGGAAATCTCCAGATCCCCCTGCCAAGTCTTTTGTATTAACTCCCTGCCAAGTCATTTTTAAGAACTTCTAGGTAAAGGGCAGAGGGAACCCTTTTAAAAATGCATGCATTTATGGATTTTGTGTTGGATAAAATATTCATTTGGCTCGAAACTTGAAATGAAGTCAGCCTCCTACTTTTGTTTCTCAAACATCCAGTTCCCCTGCTGAGAGGCAAACAATGGAGCAGCACACCAGGCTTCCCAGTCTTTCACCATCTCCCAGAGTTTGCTCAAGGTCATGTCCATTAAGTCAATGATGCCATCCAACCATCTCATCTTCTGCCACCCTCTTCTTTTGCCTACAGTCTTTCCCAGTATCAGGGTCTTTTCCAATGAGTCAGCTCTTTGCATCAGTTGGCCAAGGTATTGGAGCTTCAGCTTCAGCGTAAGTCCTTCCAATGAATGTTCAGGGTTGATTTCCTTCAAGATTGACTGGTTTGATCTCTTTGCAGTCCAAGGGACTCTCAAGAGTCTTCTCCAGCACCACAATTTGAAAGCGTCAGTTCTTCAGTGCTCAGCTTTTTTGTGATCCATTTTGCATATATTTCATTAATAATTATAAAAACCTAAGTCAACACTGAGGATAAACAATTTTTCTCCTTAAAAAATAGTTTGTGTAATAGTGAAGTGAAGTCGCTCAGTCGTGTCCGACTCTTTGCGACCCCATGGACTGTAGCCTATCAGGCTTCTCCATCCATGGGATTCTCCAGGCAAGGATACTGGAGTGGGTTACCATTTCCTTCTCCAGTCTGTGTAATAACTAACACTAAAAAACACCATTCTAGAGGGATCCTCTATAGTAATATCCCCTAGACTCCTGTTTTTTTTCATGTTCAGTTCAATATTTGTATCAATGTTTAATATTCAGTGAATAATTCAGACAAAGACATGGAAATCATGTTCATGACATTTACATATATTCTAAAGTTGATAGGGAGAGCTAATGCTGAATGAAGTAATGAAAATTTTTAAAAGTCTCTTTTAGCTAGAATTCTGAGTTTAAATCTCAATGAAAATAACCAGTAATTTAAAAATCCTATGTTTACAAATAACCATGTTGCTAAAATAATCTAAAAAAGTATAATACCTGGATTGAAAGCAGTTCATATGCAAAGGCTTTTCGATGAGCTGAACATATGCTCCATAATGTCCAATGAGTTCCTACACTTGAGGTTATTGTTCAGTTGCTAAGTTGTGTTTGACCATTTTCAATCCCATGGACTGTAGCACACCAGGCTCCTCTATCCTCCACTATCTCCTGAAGTTTGCTCAAATTCATGTCAATCAAGTCAGTGGAAACCATATCATACACACAAAAACAGTTGATCATATCTTAACCTGGGCAAGCAAGAAAAAGGCTTGGAGGGGATATGCTAGCTCATGTCATATATTTGAAGAACCCTCTTTGGAAGCAGGTTTTTAAAATAAACAAAATTATTCATAAAAATACATCATTGGCTCATGTCTTAAGGCTGGAGGAAATCACACTGCACTTCAAGCATGTCAGCAGTTAGATTCAGTGCTTCTTTCCTGTGTGCTCTCAGAATGTGTCACAGAAAGTAGAGTTGCTGTTTTGACTGAACTGAATTGAAATATCAGTTCATTTTCACCACTCAGAGTGATTTGGCAGCTATAATGAGAGACAGCCCACCCCATTCTTGAAAACTCCCAGGAGAAAACTGTTCTTATCATTAAAGGAGTGGAAAATCTCTCAATAGAGATCAGTTAATCCAGATAATCAAATTAAGACATAGGAGGAACACATTAGTCCCTGATTTTGTGACTAGACTGTTTGGTTCACATGGTTAAACTGCTCATGGGACAATTTGTGAGAAAATTCCCCAGACAGGTAACCAAGAAATTCTGTTCCCTTACCTGACACTAGGCTAAGGAAGGAAAGACCACTGGGAAGATCAGAGATTTGAGAAAGAAGTGCTTAGGGTTTAATGTTGCCAAATTCAATGGAAATTTTGTATTAGGGAAAAAATCATCATAAATGGCAACTAGTTCAAGGTTGATGTCAGTCAAAAGAAAGAAAGAAGATATATTAGGGAAGGAGAGGGTGGAGGAATATATTCCAATTGTCTTATTCTCATGATTTTCAAGAGAAGAATAAAGTATCTCCTAAACAAACAAACCTCACAGCTCTTGAATGATGTCTTGGATTACTTAGTAAGTAAAAAAGTCTGGGGCCTGCACTTAGCATCCTGTGGCCAGTAAATAGTAATTTCAATGTTCTATTTTCCTTGTAATGCAAGGTGGCTAAGAAGAATGTCATCAGGCCTAGAGCAAGCAATCTACCACCCTTAATTCCCATCCCGTTAGCTGCATAATGATGTTTATTATGCTACTTTTATTATCTTATAAGCTTTATTGTTCCCATTTCATCATATAAAATTGAGGCAATGTACTGTACTTACATTTTGTTTACCTCATTTTTCTAGTTAGATATTATAAATGTTCCTGTTTGAATAATAACTAGATGCTGAGGCCTGTTAGGTGATTTTGTTCTTTTCTGTGACCTGGTTGGTAAATGGGAGATGAAAGAAGATTGATTTAAGAAAGAGGAAAATGCATGTGAAATATAGAAATGAGAGGTCAGATAGGGGAGGGGTGGGAAGAAGCTGTTCTTAATAATATATGCTATATATTAATATGTATATGTATGTATGTGTGTGTGTATATATACACTTTCCTTGTTCTTGTCTTTACTATCCAGCATACCAAGCACAGAAACAATTCAAAATATAAAATCTCTTCAAAACACCAGTCTGCATAGCCCAAATGACTCTTTAAGGTATAAAAAGTAAAGTAGTTAAAAAAAAATGTTAAAGACTTTAATGGAGAATAAAATACTCTATTTTGCAACGCATGAAATAGAGTGTAGATGGACTGAGTAAAAATGTAATAGATCTATGTAATTTGTTCTGCCCTTGGAAGAATCACCCTCTATTGAAAGAAGATGTTATTAAGTCTCTAAACCCAGAGAGTCTTCACTGTTTTTCATCCAAAGCAAACATATGTAAAAGACAAAAGAGGATGTTTACACCTAGAGCGATGTCATTTGTTCTTCGTTCATCGTATTGCTGATTCCATAAGCATCATTAGGTACTTCAGAGCGCTGTGACATTGAACCTGCTTTGGTCCCACCAACAACTAAAAGGAAAACCCCAGAGAGGAAAAACTGAGGGAGAAGATAAACTGGCGGTGTTAAGCAGAAGACAAACACCATCTTAATGATACTGCAGTTTCATGATGAACACTGACTATTTTTTAAATTATGCAGGTCATTGAAAACACTTTTCCTAATCCTAGCAAGTGGGTGTGGCTAACTTCTCTCCACTCTTCAGTAACTCTATAGAGGGAATCCCTTAAGAAAAGTTGCCATGGCTTTTAGCATCTTCTGTACCATACATCATTACAAACCTTATGCCACTACTTACCTAAGAACATTCTGCTCCAAACAAAACACATTCCTATAAGTTCATGTACATATGCTTTTGGAAAAATAGCTGTATTTTAAAATAACATAGGGAACTTGTTTTTGTTACTTTTAATGGAATGAATCTTTGGAAAATGAAGTTAACTTTCTAATAATCATGTTTATAACTTTTGTTTTGTTTAGGATTTTTTAAGCCTATATTTGTTTTTTAGACTTTTGTCAAAATGGAAAAATATGACAATGAAGAGTAAGGAGATATGGGTCTTAATTCCATATCTTTCACCAACTGATTTGATTACTCCTCTTACTATGGTGTTTCAGTTTTCCTAACTGTCAAATTATCATAAAACCTCTTTCAGCTCCATAATTTGAACATCTGTAGTATTGAGAAAAACAAAGTTAGAAAGAAATCTCCAAGCTCTACCAAGATGCCATATGCAGTTGTACAATTGTTTTCAATTAGGGGGCACCATTTGCTTTGGAGACAATTTACAGCAGAAGAAGCTGAAATGTCTTAGGGCAGGAAATCTTTCCCTCAATTGCCATATGGGCTAGCAGTGCTCTTGTCAATTCCTTAGTTCTTTGCTGCTAAGAAACCACACAAAATATTTTGTAAGCATGTACACAGTGTCCATAGGACTTCCCTGGTAGCTCAGATAGTAAAGAATCTGCCTGCAATGCAGGAGAGCTGGGTTCGATCCCTGGGTCAGGAAGATGCCCTGGAGAAAGGAATGGCTACCCACTCCAGTATTCCTGCCTGGAGAATTCCATGGACAGAGGAGCCTGGAGGGCTATAGTCCATGGGGTCACAAAGAGTCGGACACGACTGAGTGACTAACATACAATGTCCACCATTTCACAGAAAACTAACCTAGGGAAAGATTATTTGGGGAGTCACAATTCAACTGCATATGACATGTCTTCTATTTCATTGGAAGAGTTTACAGTGCATGGAAAAACAAAACAGTGCATGGAACTTAAAGACGGGGTAATATCATTAGTGATCAGTGCCAGCTGAACCCTCAAGACTTTCTCGAAATATTCTAGAGACCACTGCGGTTCTTATATTACCCTAACAAGAGTGAAAAGTTTCCCTTAAAAATGATCGGCATTTTTATTTCCTGGTAGCTGGGTGTGTGATGACACAGAGCATATTAACTGACTCAGTAAATGAACAGGATAGTTCTTTTAACTGCATTTTGAGGAGTGAAATCATACCTGCTAAGTATATGGATCGTTCATGATAACACATAGACAGTTTCATTTCTGTAAACAATTCTTTGATCATTGAGACTTGTAAACAACAGATTTGGGGGCTATGTGAACCAAAATCTCTTTATGAGGGAGACTTTCCCTTGCCTTTGAGGTCATCACCTACAATTAAGAGAAGGTAAGATTAAGTTCATTTAAAAGTTGGTTTATGGTAACAATTACATCGGGCTTTTCAGGTAGCATTAGTGGTAAAGAACCCACCTGCCAATGTGGGAGATATAAGAGATTCAGTTTCGATCCCTAGGTGGAGAAGATCCCTTGGAGTAAGAAATGATGACCCACTCCAGTATTCTTGCTGGAAAATCTCAAGGACAGTCCATAGGTTGCAGGCTACAGTCCATAACGTTGCAAAGAGTGGGACACGACTGAAGCAACTGAGTACATGAAGTAGTGAAGAGAGCAAGTTTGTGCTTTCTGGGTGCCTTACAACTTCCATAAAACTTATTTTCAAATGCCTGTTATGTGAATAAAGTCAAATTCATTAAGATGCCATCTAATGATGCATAAATCATAAACAGAAAGTGTACAGAAAAATATCCCTTTCTGTGTCCTCTATTCCCCCATCTTAGAGGCCAAGCTTTGCCCTTGAATGAGCACAAATGCCTCCTATCTAAATGACTCACTGTCAGCTGCTGGCTCTAAGTCTATTAGATTATCATCATGTCATCTTTGTTTTTGGCAGTGTTAGAAAGCACCTCTAGCAGCTTTATTTGAACACTGTTTTCATACCTAAAAGTTTGAATCTGTAAAACAAACACAGAAACATTTATAGACATCTTTATATCACTTCAAATTGTTGTGATTAGTGTACACACTTTGAATATTATTACTTAAACAACCTCCAGCTGATGTTTAAAAAGTAACACTTTAGAACAAGGCATTTTCCAAATGTTCTATTAAGGATGCTGTTTATTTATATCAGTGTATAGAAAAGTACAGCTGTACAAAACATAAATCAATGTCAAAAGTAAAAGGCATTAAAATTCATAAGGTTCATTTTCCGACATCCAGAGCAAACTGTAGCTGAGAGTTTGTCACAGACTTAACATCAGCAATAAAATTATATAACTGCTGATGTCACATTCTTTGAGGTACACTCAAAGGCATCTAAAATTTTATAGCTTAGTTTGGCTTATTTTTAAAATGAACATATATTACTCTTAATTTTGTTTCTTATGATACCTAGAAGACCTGAATATAAAAACAGCATCAGAGGGGAAATAACTTATCTGTCCACAGAGTTTTAACCAACATGAAAAAATATGTACATATGCACTCACTTTGCTATTGATCAGGAAACCGGAGGAATTAGTGGTTGGTTTAACGCCTATTAAGGGAAACAGTGTTTTCTACAGTAGAATGAAGAAGGATTATTGCAAAATAAGAAAGATCTTAAAACAAGTCATGCAGATACTAATACTCATTCACAGTTAGGTAATTTTCTGCTTTGACTTTCATAATTTTAAAGCTCTGGTGCCATTTTCCCAGAGTGATTTATGAGATATTTATTCCTACTTCAATATTCACCTGGTTTGGGGAGGATATACATTTGTCATATTAGTATCTGGAAACCTTATTTTCCATCATATTCTAATTTCCTTGAAGACAAGGACCACATGGTTACATCTGCATATTCCCAAGAATCTGGGATAAACTTACCACTATTTTTCCCTAGATGGTGAAATGGTGATGCTGAGATCTATTACTGTGAGGGTAGAGGCTGAGGTGAATCAGACCATTTTTCTGTCCCCAAAAGGAGTAACAGTCACCATTGCTTATTCAGTCCTTACTATGAGGCTGACACTGTTCTAAGCAGGTTACTCATTGAAATTCATTTAACTCCTTCTGGAGTTCAGGAGAACTCAGAGTGGTTCTATGAATTAGGGACTGTTAAGATTCCCATCTTACAGGACAGGAAACTTCAACACAGGAAGGTTATGAAATTTTGCTGGTGCCGTAAAACTGGGGTGTGGTATAGCTACAGTTCAAGCAGACAGTGTGGTTCACAAGTGTGTTCTTTTAAGCATCACTTCATACCACCTCTCTCAGAGGTTCATAACTTCACAATAATGCTGCAGGAGAGTAGTATTTCAACCCCTAACATCCTTCCCTAAGAAAAATATAACCTACAGTCTATAATCTATTAAAAGGTCTCGGCACTGTAAATAGCATCAGAATCATTTTGCCTTTGGAGGATGCCTATATACTCGCTTCCACTTCTCCTGGGACTTTCAGTAGTTTATGAGTCATTTTATGCAAACACGTACATGCACGCACTCTTGGAAAACTATATTTATGTGGTAAAAAATTAGATTATATGTGGGCAATCACCATGCTATACAGGGAACCTGAATTCAAATGCCTTTCTTAAGAACACAGAGAGAAAGTAGAATTTGGGAAGAGAGGGAGGAAGGAGATTTACCCACATCCCTTACATAATTCGCCAAGGCTGATTTTGGTTGTTTTTCACTTACTATGTACCACTCACAACATTCATGCCTGCATTTATTAATGTAGTCAAAATGCCCCATTTTGCATTCTCCTTTGCTCACATCTGTAAGGAAACGCAAGGGGGAGAGCCTGCACAAAGCGCAGTGCCCAGGTCCCCAGGCGTGTCCTCCGGCTACAGATTGCGGGAGAGATGGATGTGAAGGTAACTCAGCTGCGCCAGGACCGGCTGCACGGCCAGTTCCTGATTCCAGCATCAGAGACGCGGCGTGTGGAATGCAGTCTGGTCTGACTGCGAACAGCACTGTGAATACAAATGTGTTCAAAATGGCTGACTCTGTACGAGAGGAAATAAGAACCTTTTCAGCTTTTCATTTAAGTCACAGGATCAGGAGGTCTTGTCATCCCAAATAGAGGAGAGAATTGAGGTGGTTTTCCAGCTGAGAGAGGCAAAGTAGGGAGCTGGAGGAAGGTGACTTGAGCAGCAAGGACTTTGCCTTTTAATGTTCTTTTTAAAAGAATAGAGCTCAGACTGAACTAATCCCCCACATGAATATATATGCCTTAGGAAATAATTTTTATTAATAGCTGAATATTTTTACTTTCATCCACATGCACCCAAATATTGGGTTTACAATATTTAGTTGCATGCATATATCACTGTGTCAAAGAAAAGGGGGAAATCTAGCCTTAATAAAAAATGATTTATTAACTTCTCCACATCCTATAAATTTAATATGCTATGGGTTCTTGCTCTCAGTGCAGATTTCTTTTAGAAGTATAGTTCTGAATATGAGCTCATAATATTTCTGAATAATGTATTGGTACATACTAACAAAATAAAACATCTCTGATGCACATAATGCACAGACACACGACTGAGGGGACGGCATGTCAGTTAACTGTGCTATTTATTTTGCATCCTTTTTACTTTCAACCAGTTCATCGCTTTCCTCAAGAGAAATAGCCGAAGCTGGTTTATATTGCTCCATAACGTTAAGCAGCGATGTATTCATTTTCTGAACATAAAATAACACAACAACGATTTTTTTGTCATTCTCCTCCTAAATCATACTCCCTGTTCTTAGTAGCTTTATTTATTTATTTCTGGTTAGGATGCAAACAAATTTTAGTTTTTTTGGTTCATAATCATGAAGATAACAACAAAGCGTGATCCCTATATAAATATAATTTTCTTCTCCATAATTGCACATAAAATTCATCCTACTTGGAAGCCTCAGAGAGTAAAAGAATCACTATAAATGCTGGCCTCAGGAAATCTATGCTACCCTACAAGATTTAAGGTAAAAATATTCAGAGACCATGTTACTCAAACAAGACCCTACCATTTTTTGTTGTTAGTTTCTTTCCTTTTCTTTTTTGCAGAATATTACCTAAAGGTAGCTCTAAGCACTAGGGATTGAGGTTTCTATTTAGTCTACAAGAGAACTAACAGGTTTTTTTCTACCTGTAGGTATCAACTTGGGATTTCAGTTAGCTAAGCAGCTTTGGACCTAGAATAAAACATTTAAGGGACCAGGGAAAATTCAGGCAGCAAAAACCCTGCAGATTACAGCCTTTACTACTTATTTACTTACTTATTTGTTTACAAAATATACTTTATTTTTTTAGCTTGATTTACAAAAAATTGAAAAGCTAGTACAGAGAATTCCCATATGCCCCTACCCATGCCCCTATTTTACATGAATGTAATAAAAACTATGTATTTTTATATTCCTCTTTTCCTATATGTGCCTTCTTGTGCCTATTCCTACTATGCCCCAGTAATTATTGTAGACAGAGAAATAGATTTTGTTGCTGTTTAGTCACTCAGTCATGTCTGACTCTTTTATGACTCTGTGGACTGTAACCCCTCCAGGCTCCTCTGGCCATGGAATTCTCCAGGCAACATTACTGGAGTGGGTTGCCATTTCCTTCTTCAAGGGATCTCCCCAACCCAGGGATCGAATCCAATTCTCCTGCTTGGCAGGTGAATTCTTTATCACTGAGCCACCTGAGAAGCAGAGAAATAGATACTTAATATTATAAACTGGGGCATGGAACTCTATAGTATTGCCCAAGTAATACCACCTCAACTTGGTTTAAGAGGTCAAGAAAACTGGGACTGACATAACCCAAGGCTGACCAACGTCTTGTGAACTTCGACCCTCTGGGGAGAACTACCAGTCAGGTAAAGGTGGTATCTCTGCCATAAAACCAACACTAAATCTAGAACTTCTTTTAGGGATCCAGGATAGCAGGGCATGGCGGGAAGAGTTGCTTAATGTTGTCAAATGTTTAAACCTTTGATCTTTGAAGTGAAATGTTGGGCTAAATAATCTCAAATTTCTTCTCAAGTCATAGTAATGTACAAGGCAGAGGTTTAAAAAATAAATGTGCTTTACAGTATATTAAAGAAAAGAACTCTTATCAACCTGGACCCCTCGTCTTGTGCATTATTAGGACAAATTCTGAAAGCACAGTTTGTTTTTCAGCCATGTTTATTCCAAGATGATAACAAATGGAGACCTTTGAAATATCTTTGAAGGTTTTTCAAAAAGTGTCATGGCTGATATGCAGAAGACATAAATTTAAACTTTTTTTGTTACCCTTTCTTCCACCTTAGTAAAGATAGTAGCTCTGAGTAACATTAGCCTGAAGGCATTCTGTTTCTCCCTCCCTATTTCTCTATCTTCTTTTCCTATTAGGCTAGTAAACAAATTCTGAAACTTTGTTTCTTGTCTCCTAGGACTCTGACTATGCAACAGGGAGCACTAGGAAAAGACTTAACAGACTAACTTAAAGTTACCCTGAGGATGTTTGTCCACTTTTCTTTTATTTTGTCCTTAGATTGGCTTTAGGAATCTGTAGTATACGCTTAAACAATATAGTTAGGGGCAGCAGAGGTACCACGTGTATGATTTGTTCTTGTACCTATTTCCCAATTCCATCTGTTTTTTAATATATTCTCTTGATAAAATTTTATCCCTTCTTTCCAGTCAGGCTTTTTGCCTGATTTGATAGAGAGTCCCTCCGGCTCATGTTGAAATTGAAATGTATGATATCTTATTGTTTGCCTATATACCCAGATGTCCAGGCACTGAGTTTACTTTTATAAATGAAATATTGAAAACAAACATAAAGCTAAGGAGATGCAGTTGCAAGGGACGGGAGCAACATTACTATATTAAGAATGGTCAACATAAGACTGCAAGCTTCTGTATCTCAGGCGGCAGATCTGTGGGCTTCCCTGAGCACATCATCTCTAGTAACATTTTTCTCTTTGCATGAACATTTCACATGCTCTAGGCACAGAACCATTACTGTCATAAAGTAGCAGAGCAGTGTTGAATAGTTGAAACAATGTAGACTGGGGCTAGCTCTGGATTCAATTCAGGCTCTGCCATTTATAGGACTTCCAAGATGGCTCAGTGGTAAGGCATCCTCCTGCCAATGCAGGAGATGCAAGAGACGCAGGTTTGATCCTGGGGTCGGGAAGATCCCCTGGAGAAGGAAATGGCAACCCACTCCAGTATTCTTGTCTGGAAAATCCCATGGACAGAGGAGCATGGGGGGCTGCAGTCCATGGGGTTACAAAAGAGTCGGACACAACTTAGTAACTAAACAGCAAGAACAATTGCCACTTATAAGCTTCTTGACTTTAAGTCATGTAAACTATGAACCTCACTTTTCTTGCCTGAATTTTAATGCTTCCATCATGGAAAGCTTGTAAAGACGAAACCAAACAACCCACTGTAGAGACTAAAGAAGTAGGCGATATCGCAGGCCCTCAGGCTACAGTAGTGAACAAGGAAGATGCTGTTCCCACCCTCGTGGGTTTTGCAGTCCTGTGAGGAGGCAGAGCCTATATATAAGCAATTAGAATAGACTTGACAGGTGGGGACGTATAGGACGGACAAGTAAACCAGACCTGAATCATTTTGAAGATTTGCTGAGTAAAGACAGTGACATCTAAGCTGTTCATTAAAAGCTGGGTACGGAATACCTAGGTATGTATAAAGAACCTAGCGCTTGCCTGGTGCTTTATAGGAGTTGAGTGAATTGCATTTCTGTTCCCCATGCTGCCTTCTTCTGAGTCCCCTGAACCCCTCCAAACAGATCCTGCATAATGAGTTGCGTACATTGATTTAAAAAATATTTACCAAGCACCTGGCAAATGCCAGACAATGTTAGTGACTAGAGGCAGGTCCATGAAAAAGGGACGATGCCCTTCAGCAGTTTACTGTCTGATGGAGCCGGTTCAATACAATACAAACCCAAGAGATCATCACATGCATTCTGGAATGGGTAAATAAGATTCGTCTATTGGGCTCTTTAGAAAGAACCTGAAGAGACCCAAAATTTAGAAAGCCACTTCCAGAATCTTTAGAACTGGAACATTTGACTTAATATGCCAACAGCTGAAGTTTTGATTCTGTGCCTTTAGATTATTTCTTTTCATCAGAGCAAGCACACACAAAAAAATCAGAAGACTTAAAAACGGCAGTGCCCTGGACTTCCTTGCTGTCTTAGAAAACATGAGTAAAATTCAGCTATTGCTTAGAACCAGACCCATGGCAGGGAGAGAGATTGCAAAATAACAAAACCTGGGGGTGGGGGTGGGGTGATTTTTTTCTTTTTGTAAATTATAAAGTCTGTCCTTTGCTTTATACAAAAACAGTCATAAAGTGAAGGAGCCTGCTCTGTCTTTTGGAGGACTACCGATTCTGATTTCCTAAGCATATTAATTTGCGGCAATTCACTGCAGAAGCTAATTCTTATTTTTTGGAATTAATTGAGCTGAAAGCTGGACTCCTGACAGCCCATCCCTTCCATGGCCAGCACAGAAGCCGAGGACAGACGGCCATTTCAACTTTACTATCCTGACATCCTGCATAATCAATGCACGTCAGTCACAAAGACCGGCTGCCTGTGCTCAGGCCCATTCGCAAGTTGGCTGAGCGCCCACTCAACAAATTGGGATGCCAGCTCCACTAGGGCACACAAGTGTCAACAAAAGATCACTTCAAACCAGAAGCCTGCTCCATTTTGCAAGACCCATCATTTTGTTAGGAAAAAAAAAAAAAAGGAAAAGGTTTAAGGTGGTTAATCCCATATTGCTGACAAGTGGCTATTTACATCCCATCATACCTTTGGCCTCAGGGGACATTTTATTTAATGACTTAATGCAATCTTCTCTAGCCTTTAAATTTGACTTTCAATCACTGCATTTCAAATGAGGCAAAGAGGAGACAGTATGTCAATCTGAGAGTCACTGGAAATGTCCGTTTTCTTCATTCCCATTACATGCATCAGAGATGGAAAGAGTAAGCAAAGCTTTATCACGTGCATAATGTCTCTAGACACCAATTAGAATGGTGAATAGCGCACCTAACAAAATGCAAATACATGCTTTAATATTCAATTAATTCAGCAAATATTGGTTAAGCGCCAGGCGCCCAGTAGGGATTGGTTTCACTGCCTGGAGCCTCTTCTCTTTCAGTGGAGCCTGCACAGTTGCTGTCATATTACTCAGTCTCACTACAGCAGAGTTCTCACCTTATGAATTCCACGCTCAAAATGCTCTTAAGGTTTGCCGCCGTCCACTGAATACTTTCAGACATTTACATGAAATTGATGACCTTTAGCCTTGTCTGGCTAAAACAAATGTTTTTATTCTCATGAATTCTTATAGAAGCATATAAAGGCAAAATTCATAGAACCAAAATGGACTCCATCTATGTCTCGGATCTCATTGCATCTATAAATTTCTCTGTTTCCTTCTTCTGTTTCCACCTTCTCTCAATGTTGAAATTCTCCTCATCTAGGTAAGAACCGAGTGCCTCCTCAGATTCAACTAACTCTCTTTTTTCAAGTTCTGTGGGACAGCACAGTCCAGATGCTATTACAAAAATTACCTCATTTGATTCCCCATTCAAACTCAAAAAGAAGATATTATTATCCCCAATTTTCATACGTGAAAGTAAATTGAGAGTAGCTAAGCACTGGCAAGGCATCCACTTGGACATCAGCAATCCAAAACCTGAACGCAGGCTCTCCACACTCCCTGACCTTCCACTCTTATCTTTCCTATTTCCTCTAGGGACTCTCCCTGTCTTCCCCCCTCCTCACCCATAACATGGCCTTCCTCTGTACGTCTAGCACTTAATCCATGCTTGAGATTTTAACTTTATAGTGCACATTATTTATAAAGCAAAAGTGTTAGTCTCAGTCGTGTCTGACTCTTTGCGAGCCCACCAGGTTCCTCTGTCCATGGGATGCTCCAGGCAAGAATACTGGAGTGGGTTGCCATTTCCTTCTCCAGCTCAGTAATTTGAATGGAAACTGTGGATGATGATAATGTAGGGAAAGAGAAGGGGAGGGCAGCGAGGGGATGTTACCTTTTCTGCTCCCCATAAATGTGTCAGAACTGTATGGACTACCTCCGAGGTGTCACCTTGGATCATTACAACAAACCTCCAACACAAGTGTTCTCACCTCCAAAAAACAGAGAAGGAAACTGGGGCTCAAACACTTGTGTGACTTTCACAAGACTGCAACCAGATAGTTCTTAGGTAAGAATTCAAATCTACTCATTTAACAAAAAATTTGAGTGCCTATTATGTGCCAGACTCTCTTCTAGTTTTCTGAATTCACATTGAACAAAATAAAAATCCCAGCCCATAAGGAGCTTGGATTCTAGAGAATGGACAGGTGCTAAACACTAAGGGTAACTAAAAAGGGAATATACAGTATTTTAGAAGATGAGATGGGGAATGAAAATTGAGCAGAGTAGGGGAAATTAGAACTAGCAGCGATGGAGATTGGGTCTGCAATTCTGAACAGCATAATCAGTGTAGCTTCACTGAGAACACGAAATTTGAGAAAATATATGAAGTACTAGGTGGATAAAGTGAAAGGCATTCCAGGCAGAAGGAACTACAAAGTTCCAAGGAGGGAACAATTGTATCTGAAGGCAAGATGGATAAAAATGACATCACCTAACAATTTTTTGATTTGTGATAACAAAATATGTTTCTTCCTCATCTGGAAAAAAGAAAAAAAACAACTAAAATCAAAACAAGCAAACAAAAAGCCCTTCCTGAAATGATAGGCAGCATTTGAGAGCTATGTGTGAGGGACCATTATAAATAATTCACATGTATTTACAAGTATTGTTTACAAGAAACAATGAGGTAGATCCTATTACTATTCTCACCTTTGGGATGAGGAAAATGGAAAATGTGATAAGGAGTGGCTAAGTATGTGGCCGGTAGTCAGGCAGATTTTAAGAGCTGGCGTTCCGTATGAACTTGGGCAGCCTGGTGTCAGAGCTCTGCTCCGAACTACAGTGGAGTTCATTAGTTTTTGCTGCTGTACGTAATGTATTGTTCTCTTCTCTTGTTGATAGGCGTTTTGAATGTTTCCAGCTTTGTTATTTTTATAAATAAGCCCATTACGGCATTTTTGCATCTCTGTATGGCATTATATGTGAGACTTTCTCTACGCAATGTACTTCAGAGTAGAATCATATACAAAGATACTGTGTAAGGCCTTTTCTCGTGCAAGACAAGGAGACAACCACATCTTCAATTCATCCTCCCTCTTTCCCGGAACTATTTACTATGGCTTACATTTTACTATCGTTTGTTTACTTGTGAATTCTTTAGTGAATATTTTATATTTTTAAGTTATTTGTGATCATTGCCTTTTGTGTTTTATCATGTTACAAAAGTATTTAATTTTATTTTGAAGAGAATTTATTGCTCACTGCCTTTTTTTAACCATAATGTATAATTAAAATAGAATGAAAGTTTGAAAAAACTGAATGAAATAAATAAAAGTGGCTCATACATAGTTTAAAATATTATAGCTTATTTATACAATTAGGTATTTTATACCACTAGAATAATATTTTCAAACATTTTACAAAATAAAAAATAGCTCTGGTAGAGCATGAAATAAATTCAGAATATTATGGTCCATAATCTTAGTATATAAATTATGTATATATTATTTATAACAATTATAATTATAATATATATTAGACATTATATAATTATACATTTATATATTATAATTTATGTAATGATTAATATTTAAAAGCATAGTTACTTATACATATATTTCATGTATATAAATTTTTATAACTAGTTTTAGATTTGAATTTTATGTTTATCTGTATCTTCATATAAATATTTCTCTACTTACCTTACTTATCTCTCTGTATACACATAAATTTCAAGGAGTTGTAGGTTAATTGTAGAAAGAGCCTCAGTGTTCCACTTTTTCCTTTGCAATGTGTCTTTGGAGCATCTACCACCAAGAATTAAAGGTTATTTCCTTACCCTTAGATATCCAGTAGAATTCAACTGAGTTGACATGGTGCCAGCTACCAGCTTAGGCCTCAAGGGTACTTAAACATTTCTCCCTTCCCTCTCAGAATGCTACTTCCGCCTGGAGGAAAAATTAACCTGGGTTAGCCTCCTAAAAGATGGGAGACTGTGTGGAACAGGGACAAGTTATTCATGCTGAGGCCATCCTAGACCAGCCAGACACTGGGAAGCTCCCAGGTGCCCCCAGCTTCCCCATCAGCTAATGATAGATTCAAAAAGGAGCCCAGCTGAAATCAGCCGTCCCCAGTCCACATCAGAAGTGCTACCCAGCTGACTTGTAAAAGCAGGAGTATTAATAAATGACTCCTTTTTAAATTTATCACGTTTTGAGGGTTTTGTTGTTGTTATTCTTCGGTTGCTAAGTTGTGTCCAACTCCTTGCAACCCTATGGACTACAAGGCTCTTCTGTTTTCCACTATCTGCCAGAGTTCACTCAAATTCATGTCCTTTGCATCAGTAATGCTACGTAACATCTCACCCTCTGCTCCACCCCCCACTTTTCCTTTGCTCAATCTTTCCCAGCATCAGGGTCTCTTCCAATGAGTTGCCTCTTTGCATCAGGTGGCCAAAGTATTGGCACTTCAGCTCGAGCATCAGTCCTTCCAATGAATATACAGGGTTGATTTCCTTTAGGATTGACTGGTTGGATCTTCTTGCTCTCCAAGGGACTCTCAAGAGTCTTCTCCAACACCACAATTAGAAAGCATCAATTCTACAGCGAGATTTTTAGCAAGAGGTAATAATACAGGAATTCCTTTGAATGTAGGAATTAGAGTGATTTTTGTGTCATATATGTTCTTTTTCATTTCTTTACTTTTTATCAGTGAGCATTTATTATATTTTTGAGAAAAGTTTAACATAATTCTGCAAAGATATGTCTTGGATAAATTATCTCTGTTCCTTCTGGATCTCAAACAATGATACAAAAGTATCAGCTAGAGCCAGCAGGAAGCTCAAAATCAGCATATGAATAAACAGGATCTATCTGAGAATGCAGAATGGAGAACGGTGACATTTGGCTATGACTCCAGATCCAAGTGTTGACAGTGATATTCTATGTTATTTTGTCACTCTGACTAGGAACTTTTGCAAAAAAACTGTGTAAACTCATATTATTACAGACCTGGGAATGCCCTTGAGTCCAGAGGAGGTCAGAAACATCACTTTACATCACCTTTCCAACATTATAGAGTCCTTTCCAGATGTTCAGCCACCCTCTTTGATTCTCTTCTTGTTGTGGACTGAATGTTTGTGCCCCCCTCCCAAAATTATATATTGAAACCCTAATCCCCAATAAGATCATATTAGAAGGTTAGGCCTTTGTAAGGTGATTAGGTTATGAGGGTGGAGCTCCTGTGGATAGGATTAGTGCTCTTATTAGACAAGACATTGAAGAGATGATTGCTCTCTCCACCATGTGAGAACACAATGAGAAAATGGTCATCTGCAATCCAGAAGAGGGTTCTTTTCAGAACCTAACCATGCTGGCACCTTGACATCAGATTTCCTGCCTCCAGAACTGTGAGAAATAAATGTCTGCTGTTTATAAGCCACTGAGACTATTGTGTTCTGTTATATCAACCTGAACAAAGACAATTCTCAGTATCTCAGCTTCAGCCTGCTGCTATACCATATGTTCAACACTCAGTTTCCCTTTTATGCTGGTGGTCCTTAAATTCAAGCCAGGAAATCTAATAGCCTTATTTCTTTGCATTATTTAATAATAAATGGAGTTTGCAGGGGAGAAGCTTCATCTTGCTAGTATTGTTTGCTACTCTTAACATGCTTCTGAAGCAATATTACTGAAGGACCCCCAACACACTTGGAGAGAGGATAAGGTGGGGAAAGGGGAGTAAAAGGGATGAGAAAAAATGATCACCACTTTTGAAGGGATGATGTTTACATGGTCAAGAGAGCAGAGCACTGCATCCTGCTATGCTTGTAAAAGAAAGACCTGTGACTTGGTCTTTCTTGCTTACGAATGAGTGTTACATATTTTTATTTGTTTCTCCTTTTTGTGCCTGCAGGCAACATTATGAAAATGGACAAACCCTCTTCGAGTGAGTCATTGTTTACATTATTGATGTCTAAAAGCTGGTCTCATTTCAGAGTAGAGAGAATCCATATCCACAGGATGCACACACCAATTTTGGTTTTTCAACTTGCTTTTTATGTCTTTTACCATTTCGCACTCTATAATGTAGTTTTGATAGTAGGAGTAGGGTGTAACTACTTTCCAGTATATGAAGGGCTATTCCAAAGTCACTGGGTACACCTCAGATCTTATAAGTAGAAAGAGAGAAGCATAAAACATTTTGGGCAGAAAGAAAATAGATATCTGGAAAGGTTTCTTCTACTATGACAAGGAACCCTTAGCAATGACTTTAGGATACACAAGAAAACTTGAGATTTTTGGTTTGAGCTTGCAACATGGGAGGATCCTAAACTAACCTCCTCCCACAGATACACCAAGTCTACAGCTGCACACAGAACAATTTCCTCTGAAAGAAACCTCTAAGCTAGCTGAGCAACTCCTGCACATAATGTAAATAAGAAAAAACCCACATCGAAATGAGTAGGAGAGGCTGAGACACAATCTTGCTATACATCCAACCCTCTGCATAGCAACCCACGGTAGGGATGGAACTCAAAACCCCTGAGGAGCAAGCGATTTAAACCCTAAATCTGGTACCTCAGCTTTTAAGACTTGCACCTTAGAGATGAGCCCTCAAAGCATCTAGCTTGGAAAGCCAATGTGTTTTTCAATCACAAGACCCAAAAGGCCACAATGAACTGAGAAATGGTTCTTAAAGGACTCGCTGAAACTCACCTGGCTACACTCCAGGGCCCAGCACAGAGGCAGCCAACTGAAAAGCACCATCTTTCTGTGAAAGAGATCTATTTGCTTTTCTTAAAGCCTCAGCCTGAGGGGCAGGCATCTAGTTTAACATACATAAGGAGCTTATTGAAATACTCTCGAAAGACTAAGCCTGGCAGTTTCCATCTTCGAGCTCTCCCTCTGCCTCACTCCATGTCACAGGTATCTCTGGAAATGAGCTTGTGCACATGTCTGGTGCCCTGGTTTTCTTAGCTGTGTCTGGGGACATACCTGACCTCATGATGGCTCCCAATGCACATGTGAACTCTAAATAGACATGAGACAAAAAAAGAGTTGTGCCAAAAAGAAAAGAAAAAAAAAAAGGTACTCTGAAAAATGAAACATCTGGAAATGAATGCATTAGGATAGAAGATGACATGCATCAAGAGCTGGATAGCTACAAAGAAGGAACTCAGCAGTGGTGATGACTTCACCTCTTTCAGGGCTATTTGATAGGAAGAGAGAGTCCAAAGAACTTCTGTATTCTCTAAACCAGTGTAAGACAAGACAGACAATACCAGATCCAATTCCACTGGCAAAATGAAAAGCTGAGTGGCAGGTACTGGTGAGTTCATCATAATATTCCCTCTATGCTTCTGTTTTTGAAGTTTCACAATGTATAAATGAAAAATAAATAAATTCTAGATCTGCTGCTGCTGCTAAGTCACTTCAGTTGTGTCCGACTCTGTGCGACCCCATAGACGGCAGCCCACCAGGCTCCGCCGTCCCTGGGATTCTCCAGGCAAGAACACTGGAGTGGGTTGCCATTTCCTTCTCCAATGCATGAAACTGAAAAATGAAAATGAAGTCGCTCAGTCGTGTCCGACTCTCAGCGACCCCATGGGCTGTAGCCCACCAGGCTCCTCCATCCATGGGATTTTCCAGGCAAGAGTACTGGAGTGGGGTGCCATGAATTCTAGATCAGTGGTAGCTAAAAACAACAAAGAAAAAAACTGTCAATCTCAAAATGTTCTCAATGAGGCCTCAGACTGGCAGGTACATTCCTCAAATCCCCAGTGAAGTTGTCATTTATACTCAAGACAATATACATTGAAAATCTAAAAGCAGACCCCATTTTAAGACCACTTTGAATGGGCCCGCTACTGTGATAGAGCAATGCTGCCTCTTCTTTTCTGTGTAACCGGAGTTTTGATATGTACCCAGTTGTAAACCTGCCATATAGAAACCTTTCTCATCATCTGAACTTGAAATATTCAGTTGCAGTCAGAATGTCAAGAATAACTGAAACTGTGTGTCTCAGCATCTTGACTCACACAAGATGCCCAGAAGTGGCCCCAAAGGGGAAAATGGTAGGAGTTAAAATCATAGAACGAACATTTATTTTCAAGGAAACTGCAGTTTCTTTTATACATTTTAGGATATCTTCTGAAAAATATATTCATATTTTTCCCATAAAGAAATATTCTGAACACTACTGGTTTTCAGATGTACTGTCTATGGAATTAATCTTTCCACCTCTTAGAAACCCATAGGGAACGACCTGCTTCCTCATTTTAATTTGTGGTCTTTCCTGTGGCTATATACATATACACAGAATTTAACATACTCGTGTTCAGTTATACGGAGTGATACAGAAAGAACTGCTACACAACTAGGTATAATTTTGCATCCACTAAGTCAATAGGTGAGACATTTCTGATTGCAGGCAAATTCATTATTATCCCTGACACTGTGTATCATCTAAATGAGACTCTTCCCTTTGCTTTAAACTCATAAAAAAAAAAGAAAGAAAGAAAAAGGAGCTAGCAAGACCAAAGCAAATATTAATTTTCTTTTGTTTCAAGTCTTTTTCAGGTGTGTATTGATTGGAAACCAACTCAGCAATTTAATTAGAAATACAAGCTTTTCTCTTTCCCTTAGGTTCAAATCAAATTTAACTTTTTTTTCCCTGAGATTTTCTTATGCTGAAGCTATAAACATCAGAGAAGGGCTGAGCTCCTAGGTATTCTTTAATTTGTTCTGGAATAATTATGATCTAAAGATCAGAGATAATAACCAGCTACTGTGTGATGCATCAACTTGCCCTGGGGGTAGTTGACTCCGTGATTGATGAGAATGTTCAGGGTACATAAATCTGAAAGCCTATAGACACACAACCATCACCATCCAATTGCCCAGTCATTTACCAGTATTTTTTTTAGGAAATCCACCTGGGAAATGCAGAATGGAACACATGGGACGGTTTCTATTCATCAGTCCCAATAAATTGTCTTTGTTTCGTTGAAAACACAATTCCATTTTACTTAGAACTCAATTAACATAAAAGAAAAATAGTTGGTGAAATAAACCCAAACAGACATTGAACGTCAAAGCAAAACTTTTAAAATTCTGGTTTGGAGGTACTCTCACTAAAGCAGAGCAAATATTGCGTGTTTATGTCCAAAGGTGAAATATGCTACTCATCACGGCCTAGGTGGTCAGAAGTAGTAGAGCAGTGAACATATTTGTCTGATGAGACAAAACCAGAAGAGGAGGGCAAGGGTTCTTGGACTCTTGCTACTGGGAGCCTGTGAAAGCCCTGGAAACGCAGTGATACCACGGGCAACAGCCCTTCACATCCCCCAGTCACCAGGGTGAGATAAGACAAAAGCACACAGACTATCCCGAGTGCTCAGGCCAAGGGATCAGAAAAAGGGGAGCTGGTTCCAAGTACAAATTGTACTCATTTATTTAATCCAGCAAAGCCAATCAGACTGCATTGTGTAGTAACAGTCTGTATTACTTCCAGATGCACATGTGGTCCTTTGCATAGAGTCAAGGTGATGTCACACCACTGAGGATTCCAGTCTGGTGATCTCGTCTTACTTGTAGTGAATAGTAACTGCTTAAGACTGCAAAGTCAGTGAGCACAAAGAAGGCTAGGGCTTTGGCTCATAAAGTCATAACATCAAATATGGATTCTGTTGCCTCATTGTTAAGAGAGCAGATTCTGAGACCACATTTCCTGGCCCTGAATCATAATTCCAACACATCTTAGACTTGAGCAAGTTACCCAAGGTCTCTGGGCTCAGCTTCCTCATCTGTGCATTGGGAATATACTATAAATGTATAGTATTTTTACATTTATAAATGTAGTTCTGCTGTGTGAGTTAAATGAACTATTACATCCATGCGCTTAGAGGAGCCTGGATCACAGTGAGACAACAGACATCAGTTACTGTGATTGGGAGGCTTCCCAGATGGCTCGGTGGTAAAGAATCCACCTGCCAATGCAGGAGGTGTAGGGAACACAGGTTTGATCCCTGGGTGGGGAAGATCCCCTGGAGGAAAAAGTGGCAACCCACTCCAGTATTCTTGCCGGGGAAATCCCATGGACAGATGAGCCTGGCGGGCTACGGTGCATGGGGTCATAAAGAGATGGACACGACTGAGGGACAACACCCCCATACACACACTGTGATTGGAAATCCTGCTTATTCCTCTTCTCCAGCTTCTGCCTCTCAGATATAAAATAAGGGAGGTAAAATGAAAAAGAGCTTCCTTCCCCAGCACAGATGAATTGCACAAACTCTGGGACATGTGAGTGGCTATCAAGGTTCTCCAGGATTAGATGTGGGGAAAGGAGCCTGAGAAACAACAGAGACTTGAAAAAGCACAAGGAAAGCCTCGGGGAGCAGAGAGGCCTGGAGGCAGAGAGAAAGAGACATCTTGAATGCCAGCAGAAATTAGAAAAGAATCTAAGGAGAGAAGCAACTCCCTAAGCAGGAACAATATAGAAGGAAATATGAACTTTCCGAGGTAGCTTTTTTTGTTGTTGTTTGTTTATTTCAGGACAATTATTTTTCTTGTGACATGGGGGTGAAACAAAATACTGTCTTTTGTTTTTTCTTACCCTTGTTGAGTTTTGAGAATTTAACTTCCCCAATTATATTTCTCAAAAAAAAAAAGGCTACCAAAAAAAAAAGTCCCCAAATCTGAAGAATGTTTGCAATTGGCACCTGGACAAGACTATAGAAGGAATAGCACAGGAGATTGTAAAGCTAGAATTCCTCTGTTACTAAACCATCACTTATAAAATAAATAGAAATTGGACTTGGGTTGTTCTCCTTCTACAAGTTATTTACTGGAAAGCATTAGGGCTGGGATTATGTTCAGCAACTAGCTCTTTGCCAGGTCAGATAATATTCAAAAGAGCCTATAATAATTTTTTTTTTCTGTGTTGAAAATAGTCAACCACATTCACATTCTTATAAAAAAAAAATTCACAGAACATCTGGAATTCTGGGAAACATGTAAAGTGAGCTATAAATTTGGAAAACTTTCCCAAACTGAATTATACCTTACCACTTCTGTCACTACCATTAAGTCACACATAGTATTTCTTTACTTGGCTTCAATTGACCTAGTGATTTACCTGGTACCAATGGACTGTTCTCTGTGGTACATTATAGCTTCCTTACAGTGAAATTAATACTAACTCCAAACTTGGCAGTTACTGGAAATGGTACATTATCTTTTTTCCACCATGCCCTCAATACACTTGAAAATCCCACACACTGAAGAGAATTATGTAAGAGGATCAGGACTGTAGCTTCAGAAAGTATGCATTCAATTGTCTGAATTCTGCCCTGTTCTCTCTCTCTCTCCTAATGTTCTATAAATACAACATCCCTATGAAACTGATTTCCTTTAAAAATGCAATGAAAAAGACATGTAAGAAATGTTTTTTTCTGTGTAGTTTAAATAAAACATTTTTTCTCAGCCTCCTGCATTTTATCATCACAAAAATTATTTAATCCAAATAAAAATTTTGATTAAAAATGCGGGTCGGGAAGCATTCTGGGTCGGGAAGATCCCCTGGAGGAAGGAACGGCAACCCACTCCAGTATTCTTGCCTGGAGAATCCTGTGGACAAAGGAGCCTGGCAGGCTATGGTCCATAGGATCACAAAGAGTCGGACACAACTGAGGTGATTTAGCACAGCACACTCAGCATATCTCCACACGGTAAGCTAAAACACCACTACCCATTCACTGAATCTCCATTGAAAATAAGGATTACCCTTCCAGGGCAATGAGCTCTAACGAGAAATATGCTGTGGGTCTTCTAAGGTAAACATATTTATTTCTTACATAACAATAACTATGGTAGTAGTGGGGAGAGGGATAGTCTAGAGAGTGAAAAGCATTGCCCATTTCCTCACTTCCTCCATCTGAGCTCAGTTACGATACCTGATGCTGCTGCAGCTGTATGGGCACCATGAGTGAAAAATCTACGGATGAAAAGCCATCGTGCTGACGATGACAGAATAGTAAAATGATCCTTAATGGCATTAGTGACCAATACCAGTAAAAGTCTAACTCCAGATTTTTTGTTGTGTTAAAAAACAAAACAAAACACTGTTATTTGTTCTGAACATTGATTTTTTTTTTTTCCTTTGATAATTTGCAATGTAAGGAGTCTTATTCTTAGAGACTCTTTAAAAAGCTTGCCTACGAGGGTAAGTAGGACAGTGGCTAAGTTAAAAGGAATTGAAATTTGTGGGTTTGGTATGCTTTGCTTTCTTGTTTGAAAAGTTGGGCATTTGTTTTGATTTTTCTTTTAAGAAAGGAAACATCTATGCTAATTTGCAAACTGATGGAAGGAATCAATGGAGAGAGCAAAATTGGATCTATAGGAAAGCAAGATAATGAGTGATGAAGAACGGTCTCAGATAAGATGAAGTGATGGGTGCTACAGGTGAAGAGATTAGCCTCAAATAGATGGAGGAAAAACTGCCTTCCTCTGGGGTCAGAGACAAATTTGGAAAGAGAGTTGGAAGGAAAGGACAGAGGGAGGCTGAGAGAAGTGCTGTCTGATTACCCTGTACCCTTGCCCCTGGGCAAGCCAATCTTGCCATTTGGACCTGCTCAGCTAGCCTAGAAAGTCTTTTCCACCCTGCCTGGAATCCAAATTAGCTCCAAAAAATGGAATCACAATTAGACTAGTGACGGATTAATTTCTCTCACCTCTCTCCTCCCCCCAGGCTATTGTGCATTTTAGTACAGGATTTATTCAAAAGAATAAATCTACTGGTAGAATTGCAGGCAGGCATGGGGCAGAGAGATTTCAAGCGCCTTCAAACCAGCCCCGTTAATAGGCAGTGACCTACTTACCCTTCAGGTAACAAGGGTCCTGCCAAAAGGCTCAGCGTGTGCCTCTGTACTGTCCAGGAATATAGAAAGGTGATATGAGATCCCTAAGCAAAAGATGCAGTGTCAGAACAAGTTTGACTTTCATTATCCGTGTCTCTGGGTTTCTCTTTGGCTGCAGTGATTTATTTAGTATTTTAAAATAAAATCTCAGTAAGACTATGTGAAAATTAAAAAAAAAAAAAATGTTAAGGAAAAGAAAAGTCCCTGCTTTTTCTCCACAATGAATACAGGAGCAAAACGTCAGCTACTGTTGGGCTTTGCTGCCGCCTCAATTGAGTCCCTAAGTTTCCACACTACCTATTGACCTTGAGGTTCAGAAACGGCAAAGACTGACTTGATCAAAGATGGAATAAACTGTCTTATATGCTGACCTCCAGCAATCACTTTGCTTCTTTTAGATTTTTAGCATCATAGTAAAATGGTCAAGTGTTTCACATAGCTAGCAAGTTCTCCATGGTAATTCTCAGGAGCAGATTTAGAAACAGTGGAAAGCTTTCAGCCTCCCCTCTTGGCTGGCAAGAAATTTTGAGGGAATTGGAATGACTCCTGCCATCCATCCTCCTCTCCTTGGAATTGACTGCGCAGGTCTCTGAGCCTCACATTCAATTGGGTTCAATGCAGAGCATTACAAGAGGCTTCACATGATCTTAGGAATTATTACTCATAGCTGGGCTGCTTCTAAGCCAATGGAAGGTGCATGCTATACTTCATGGAGCCAAAAGTTTTCGTCCTAAAGAGCCTGCCTACTCCATTCAATTCTAAGCACTACTCAGGGCTTATAAAGAGAAGAAAAAAAGGCACAATGATGCTTTACGCCCTTCACGTAGAACCCATAGAATAAGTTGGTGTTTAGGCTCATTTTAAGATGGCAAAGAAGTATCTGTCAAGTGTTGATTAGTAAATTAACTTTCTCTGATGTAAGCCAAGACCTGCTACCACCTTTCCCTGTCCAAAAGCAAGGAGAAAGTCAGAAAGCCAGGCATGTGATATGAGAAAGCTTTACTGAAATCACTAAGCATCATTAATGCTGAACTTTACCTGAGCCCTGTGCTCCTTGAAAAGAGCTGTGGTCAATAAGTCCCCTCTCCCTTTATGTTTCAGAAAATGGCTTACTGTAAAATAAAACTTCCCCACATAACTTAGATAACATTTTCACAGATGGCCTCCTTGTTTACCTATGACAAAGTTAGACATAGACCCTCCAAATTCTCATTTTCTCTCATATAACTGAATAGCTGAACTGTTTTTGCCATAGACTAGTGTGGACAAGGAGGAGAAGGGGACAACAGAGGATGAGGTGGCTGGATGGCATCACTGACTCGATGGATGTGAGTCTGAGTGAACTCCGGGAGTTGGTGATGGACAGGGAGGCCTGGCGTGCTGCGATTCATGGGGTCGCAAAGAGTCGGACACAACTGAGTGACTGATCTGATCTGATCTGAGTGTGGACAAAACACTTGCTAACTGGACTTGTCCAAACTTTCAGGCTTCTTCCAGTTAGACAAGACTGAACTTTGACCCACCCTCAGCCTCAGCCAGCATCTACTTATGGACCCCTCCTGAAAATCAGCTGACCACAAAAACAAACATTGCCTGATGAACTATTCCCACGCTAAACATTCCTCCTGTACCCTACACCCACTTCTTTCTAGCCTTGTTTATTCCTCTTTGTTAAAAACAAAAACAAAAACCATTTTCTATCTGACTTTTGAAATGCTTACAGACCTTATGGTCTGAGCATTCTCCTATTGCAATAGTGTGTTTTCAAATAAAATTTCTTATGTAAGTCTGGATTAGTATTTACTTGACAATACTTATGTTTACTTAGGTATCATTTTACTCATATCTTTATTCATAGAGAGAGTAGGTTAGTCTGCATTTATATTAGCAAACTAAAACTGAGGCCCAACAGGATGAATAATCTTGACCAAGCATTTTCTACCTCAAAACTCAAAATACAATATGATACTGATCTAATTTGCAACTAACTTTGTAAAGGGGAAAACAGTACCATATAACCTGTGCAAGTTATGAAGCTGTCATATCGTACAAAGTAAGGGGCATAAGGAGACGGTGTTATAAAGTGTGGTACCTAGCAGGGCAGTGTGGTATGGGAAGAACCACTGCTGGCCTGGGGATCCGAGGCCCACATTTCTATCCCACATCTACTGAATGACCTTTGGAAGATGACTTATTCTCTTTGGGGCCGCTGTAATTTTATCTGTAAAATGAGGGGATTGAACTTTGTGATCTCTAACCTCCCTTCCAGCTCTAGAAGTCTACGATTCTAAAACAATTTAGAGTAAATCATAAAGATGGACCTTCAGGCAGTCAGATCAGCAAAGGGGAGTGCAATGAGGGCTACATGGTGTTATGGCCAGGGCCGTAATGAGATTTGTAATTAAATATAACAACATGGGGTCATAATCAGATCTCACGCTTCAGAAACCACATTAATCATGATAGGGATCAGGTAGGTCACTCCCCAGAACACAATGGGGACCTTGAAAAGGAAAGTGAAGCATCCTTTTCATCTCCAGGATCAGGCAGCATATTTCAGAGGGGAGAGCCACGGCTGGGGGACCTGAGCCTTAGTTTTAGGTTATACTTAAGTTTTCTCCATAGTAAAGTGAGAAATTCAGATCCATGCTTTCAAACTTTCCCAAACTCTCTCTAAAGTAAACCGGAAGAAAATGTCTAAAAAAAGAGGAGGTTCAAGACTTCTGCAGGCTGCCAGACACCTGTTAAGTTTTTATTTTCTTAAAAGTGAGTGGGATATTTACCCCTATTCTAGATTATCTCTGACACTGCCTCAAACTTAGAATATTTAAAAATAATTTATCACATTGTAAAACTAATGAACTTTGAAGACAATGAAGTTTTATCTACGACTTCAGGTCATTGCCATGAGGTGAGTGGGTGGGATTCTGCAAAGAGTAGATGTAGATGTACCCCAAGTAGACCCTTCTGGAATTGATATCCAATGATCCTTATACTTAGAAATATCCTTGCTTCTGGAGTAATAGTTTATCATATTATAAATTCATCTGTGTGTATGTATGTGTGCATGCTCACACGTGTGTGTCTGTGTGCACACGTGTCTGTGTAAGTGTGGGAATAAAAAAGAGGGAGCAAGTCTGGAAGAGTAAGTGGCAGAAAGGAGGCCTTTATAATGAAAATTCTTACTCCGAGGAGAAGGAAAAAGCAGGAAAAGCAGACATGGTGAGCCTCAGACTCCTTGGGGCACAGATCAAATGTAGCAGATCTCCCAAGCCTGAGGCAAGCCCCGCAGCACAGAGACAATAAAATGGCACAGCCTAATAAGTGCCTCAAACCCTGCTCTGTCTGATTCAAAACTAGCATTTTACACAATGCTACACCATCTATATTTAAACTGAAGCCATTTAGCCACATTTAATTCACACATACCCATACTATTTTCAGGCCGGCTTCGGTGGCTCAAGGAGAGATCGAGCTGAGATCTCGTCCTTCGGCTACTGGTCTGAATCCATGTGTTGCCAAATTATAGGCTTGTTCACAAAAGTCAAATTGGTTTATCATGGAGCTGTCCTTTCAAGGCTACCCTGGTGTACCCTATGATCTTCACAACTGTTCTCCCCACCCTGTTAAAGAATACTGAACCTGTGCATGTGTGCTAAATTGCTTCAGTCGTGTCCGACTCTTTGTGACCCCATGGACCATAGCCCTTCAGGTTTCTCTGTCCATGAGATTCTCCAGGCAAGAATACTGGAGGTGGGTTGCCATGCCCTCCTTCAGAGGATATTCCTGACCCACGGCTCAGACCCATGTCTCTTATGCTTCCTGCATCGGCAGGCAGGTTCTTTACCGCTAGTGCCACCTGGGAAGCCCTTAAGTGAACTCAGTTAGTTATGTCCAACTCTTTGCGACCCCATGGACTGTAGCCTACCAGGCTCCTCAGTCCATGGAATTTTCCAGGCAAGAGTACTGGAGTGGGTTGCCATTTCCTTCTCCAGGGGATCTTCCTGACCCAGGGACTGAACCCAGGTCTCCTGCATTGCCTGCAGACGCTTTACCATCTAAGCCACCAGGGAAGCCCTGGGAAGCCCTCAAGTACAGGATAAATAGTTGATTACAGGGCAATTCAATTTAATAGATTTATAAACTTCTGCTCCCACTTCAACGCTGGAGCAGAATCTAGCATAAACAAAATCCTTCTTGATGCCTGCTTCTTGGAGAAAGTGAATGCTAATTTAGAGACAACCTGAAGACCCTGGAATGACCTTGGTACTTATGACTATGGAATCTACTTCAAAATGCCACACGCTAGACATCACAGACTTAGGAACATTAAGAACTACCAGTAATTTGTTATTCACTGGTTGAATATTTGAAATAGTCCTTGTACTGTCTGAATACACAGTACAATCTTCAAAAATTGGTCCAGTACAAAAATCGACAGAGAGCAACCTCTGCCTCTCTGATCTCATGGTCAAGTTTCAGAAAATTTAACCTTCCAGAAGAGTCTTTAAGTTTGAAGAGAAAAAAAAAAAAAAAACCACAAATCTGGTTAAAACAGCTGCCAAAACAGCAACCACAAAATTATAGTCTTCTGAGATACAGATACCTTGGGCTGATTTTACACACATTATTTGGTAATTTAATTTTTCTTGAAATATTTTAGTATTTTCCTAGGTAGGTAGACAGGCCCCCCCACCGACCCCTCCAAAAGACATCTGCATCTTGATTCTCATAATCTTTGAATAAGCTATGCTTCTAGGCAAAGGGGAACTTTCACAGCAGGTAGAATTAAGGCTGCTAATCAACTAACCTTGAGATGGGAAAATGGTCCTGGATTATCGGGGTGGACGAAGTATAAGTGAAAGAGGGAGGCAGAAAGAAGAGAAGCAGAGAGGCAGCAAAATGAGGAGGACTCACTCGAATGGGGCCAGCTCTGAGACATGCACAGAGGATGAGAAGCCTAGGAATGTGGGCTGGTTTCTAGAAGCTGGAATGAGTAAGGAACAGATTCTCTGTGAGCGCATCCATAAAAGCATGCAGTCCTGTGAGCACCTTGGTTTTCGCTCAGGAAACCCATTTCAAACTTCTCACCTCTAGAACTCTAAGATAATACATCTGTGTTACTTTAAGCCAATAAGTGTGCGGTAATTTCTTACAATAGCCTCAGAAAACTAATACACTAGTTACAGCGGAAAGAGAGAAGGAGCTGAGACTGCCAGCCAACAGCCAGCTCAGATGGGGAACCGGGAGTCACGAACACAGTGGAAGTAGACCCACAGACAGCTGGAAGGAGTGCCTGAAGAGAGGAGAGAGTAAAACTACCAAGGAGGAAAAAATCATAGTGTGGGGAGCCCACAAACCACAATAACCCCTGAGAGACAGGGGCATAAAGCCACTGAGTAGTTAGCCATAGAGCAATGGGAGTCCTTTGAAAAATATATCATCCTTACAATGACTGCCTGAAGTCGTCATTTATTCTAAGGCTCACTCTCTTACACTCACAAAACAGGCCCTGAGTCACCATGAAAAAGTTAAAGTCCATTCTGAACCTTAGAAGGAAAGGGATTATAGATTATTTACAAGTATTTTAATTGGCAGAGCTAGCAGAGTTTTCATGTCTTAGCTATTTTAACCTATGGCTGCAATTCTCAATCTTTCTTTCCTGTCCATAAATCATTTACATGCATAAGAACTACTCATTAACACAAACTTATTCTTAATTTGGGGACTCATGAGAAAACAAATGTGCATCCGGATCTCTGTGAAGATGATGGTATGCACAGCTTGAAAACTATGAAAAATTTCTACGCCTTTGCTGTCTCTTCTCTACATTAACCACATCTCATTTTCCTTCCCCATGTTTCCTCTGCCCGTAACATTTTTGTTCTCTAAGATTTGCTCTCACCAGTATTTTTTCCTTATTTCTTTCTCTATATGCTACATGAAGTCCTCCAAGGTGGTGACTTTCACCACTCTCTACCTGCTGATGTCCCCAAGCCTTATTCCAAACCCAAGATTTCCTTCTGAGATCCAGATTGACATTTCAATCATTCAAATGGCCAGTTGAAAAACTGATATAGAGCAGCCTCTGCTTCTCTGATATTATGGTCGACATCAGAAACAGAAAATGTATCCCAGTGAAGCTCAGAATCTCTACCCTTCTTTACCTCAAAAGTCTATCTAGTCCTCTACTCTTTATCTCATTGACTTGTAACTGAACCACCAAGTTGCTGAAACCAAAAAGCTGAATATTGTCCTCAGTCTTTATTGACACCAAAATTTCAGGTAGGGGAACTTTTCTTAGAACTCACATATACCTTATCATGGTACTTTTATGGTTATTATTGGTGCATAACAAACACTAAAAGTTAGAGGCATAAAGCAATCACTTTATTATGCTCGTTTATTCTGTGAGTCAGGAATTTGGACAGAAGACGATGAAGATGACATTTCTTTGCTTGATGCTACATGTGATCTCAGATTCAAAGCTGTGGATGACTCCAAGGCTGGAAACTGACATCTGAAAGCATCTTCACTCGCACTGTTGTGACTATCTTTGGAAAGCATAATCTGAAAAAGATACTATGCTATTATGAATTTTTTTTATCTATCTACCACTTTTGTTAGATTACAATTGCTACAGAAATGTGTTATTATTTTAAAATTATTTCAGTTACTCGATCCACTGCTAGATCTTATCATTTGATGCATTAATGAAGAAGCACATATGTATCACAAAATTTTAAAAACATTTTTGATAAATATATTTTAATATGTATCTTTTGCAACCATATACTTTTTGGTTGATCATTCAGACCCACTACTTTGAGAAAGATTCCTCAGACAGTCAATGGGACTCAGGCATAAGAGAAGGTTAAGAATTCTTGTGTTATTTTGAATGAGTAAATAAATAAAATGCAGAATTATGTAAAATTTAAAAATAAAATTAAATTAAAAAAAAGAAATATAATATTATTGGAATTTAGTGGTAAATTCTTGTATGTAAACTTTTAAAAATACATATCACCTCACTTTCCAAGAAGGCTAAACAAATATGATGATCCTCTCTAGGGCTAAAAACACATTTTATGTTGTTTGTTTTAGTCCATTGTTCACTAGTGCTGAGGAATCCTGTAAGTACTATAATTATATAATAATTAAGCAATAATTAAAGTAATATATTGTGGTTCCTGTACTGTAGCATTTGAGTAGGTCTAGACTCCAGATATACAGGAGAAACAAACAAAGCAACCTAAAGAAGGTTCATTTAATATCCTGCATTTCCCACAAGGAGTTCCTTAGAATGCTGGTTCTGCATCATATTAACAAGCAAAATATAAAAAGAAAGAAAGAAAAAGGAGGGAAGGAAGGAAAAAAGAAAACAAGTTAGAGAGTTCTTCGGTCACAGTGGGTGAGGAAATTCTTGGTTAAACCAAATGGTAAAGATTTCTCTGTAATCTGATGTCCATGTGCACAGGGGGTCACTAAGAAGAGATGGAGAGCATGTAGTATTTTCCAAGCCTGCTTACTCATGAGTATCACATTTTATGGAAAGAAGGATCCATTCCAGTTCCTTCACTACCCATCCACAGAAATCAAGGTCTAAAAGGTAAATGACATGCCTGAGGCCAGCCAGCTGTTGGGAGAGTTGGGCCAGAAATGGAACCTGTTTCCTGGCTTCCAGTCAAATGCTATTCCCACAGTCCCACCAGGCCAATTAATTAATAGTGCAGGTGCCTGCCTGCATAGATAAGAGCAACAGTTATAAGTGAAAAAAATCAGTTATGGACTGATTGTTGGAATGTCATCTAAATGGGTGAGAGTGATGAGAGAGAAGTAAATCTCCATAGCTCTGCTTAAATAAGAACTACTGACAGGGTTTTGGTACCTAGCCTCTCTGTGAAGAACATCTTCTTTTCACCTCCCTCTAGCCCTGAAATCTCTGTAGGACTTGTGGTTGGATGAAGATTGGGGGAAGTGGGGTACTTGCCAACAGGCAGAACAGAGAGCTGAGTTCTACAGCTGAGCAGAAAGCAGGCAGCAATAATGGCTATTTTACCTTTCCTTCTGAGAAACCGAAGTGATAGTATGGCTCCAATGGAGTACCATTATTCAAATTTCATTACCTATAGATCTAATTTGTTTTCATCCTCATCTATAGGTTGGAAAGAATTTCTTCTCCTAAAAAAGTCACCTTTAACATAATAAAGCAGATGAGAAATGGACAGAGTTGTTCATTTGATTCTTGAAAAGTCTGATTATTCTCTCTCCTCCTCTACTCCCAGGATCTAAATTCTGCTATGACTAGTAGGGGCCTAAGGACCAATAACTCACTCAAGAAAAAGATGAACAAAGTCCAGGATGCCATGAAGAAAGAGAAGAAGAAATGATTGGTCCAAAGGAGAAGCCCCATAGCCGTGAGGTAGAGGGCAATTTCCAGGTCAGTGAACAGAGGCTTCCAACCAGTCAGTGAAAAAGGATGGAGGGCCAAGGGGGTGACAGAAAATGGTATACAAAGACTGTTTTAAACCTTATTCTCAGCCTCATTCGTGTACTTGAATGGCTAGCAAATCAGGCCCCCAGAGTTATGCATCACACAGGTCCTTCTTCCAGCTGTGAAGCATAGTATTAGAATTATGGTGTCTTATGATGGAAATAGTAGGATGTTTTCAGATACTGTAATAAACTCATTCAATGTGCACTATCTTTTTTTCAACTGCAGCCACTTTTCTGCAAAATTTAATAGTAAGGGAATATGTGATAGGACTGCAAGGTAACTGTCATGAGACTTTGAGATTCTCCCTGGAGATAATCCAAGGTAGTCTACCTTGTCCCCAAAGAAATGCTAACTTTGAAAGGCAGGTGAGGAGAGACATAGGAGAGACACCTTGAGAAACAAAGTAACTGAAAATTCCCTGTGTACAAAGAAAAGGAGAGAGAAAAACCAAAACAAAAACCTTCCTCATCTTAAAGGAACACAACTCTGAACAGTGAAAGCCTCCAAGCCACATAACTGAGGTGAAGGGAACACAGATTAGCAAAAACAAGAAAGAAAATATTTCTGAAGTGCTGCCTGTTCCAGAGCAAGCTAAAATAGTTAAGCTAATAATTCTAACAGGAAGCAACAGCCAAATCTTATTCAGAGATAATCCAGTCCCTATGAATCCCTTTTCACAAAATCTTCTCCCCACCTTTTAAGCTGGGTGACTGGGAATCATCTTTCTGAAGAAACTCAGCTAGATTTTTCATTTTGTCTTTTTACAAAGAAGACAGCGAGCCCAGAAACCTCGCCCTGCAATGAGCCAGGTGGCAAAGGGCTCCCGCCCACAGGCTCTGCAGCCCGCATTGGTGGCTCTCCATTTAGCGTGTCCTTCAAAGTCCGGAGAATGACTATTCCATAATTCTCTCACCTGATTAATTCTTAACTATGAGCATAATTACACTCTCCAGAAGGTAAATCGGTCTTATAAATCAGTCGTGGCTGACAGTTCACTGTGCGCAGCGCAATCGGCTAGGGTGGGGAAGGGAGATGCTCGCCCAGGCGAGGAGTCCTCCACCCCAGACTCCCGCCCCCGGCTGGTCCTTCTTCTCAGAGCCCGGGAGCCGCCACCCAGGGACGGACCGAGAGGACAGGGGGCGGCCGGAGGGTTGCAGACGGTGCGATTTCCTTTTACAGAAAGGCGAAAGGGAGATGGGGAGAAGGAAGCTTAGAGACTTCTCTATTAAAGCTGCGCTGAACTCTAGCCTTCTGGCAAGCTGCGGCAAGCCGCCAATTTGAAGTGTGTGAGCTTTAATCTGCTTCTGGCCTGATGGGTTCTCCTGTCCGCAGGGAGCTGGGAGGCATCCATTACGCCGGACCAAGGAGATGAGCGTCTAGGAAATATGTTAATACGAGCCCTCCCCGCCGGCCCCTGCCCTTGCCTCCTCTGACAGCCTCCGAAAGTGACATTTCAGGAGTGTGTCGCTCCTATCAGGGCTTACAAAATTCATTTCTGTTCATTGCATTAAACTTTTTTTAGAACTGTGATGAACAATTGGGTAAAAACAAAAACAAAAACCCTGAGCTTTGTTTTTAAGTCCTGGGGATGGACCGAGGAGGGGTGGTTAGGTGAACAGAAAAAACCACTTATACTTCTTCAATAATATACCAAGTAAGGAAAAGTAACTTTGTTTTCAAAATTAATACATGACATATTTAATATATGGGGACTTTTCATGGTAAAGAATCTGCTTGCCAATTCAGGAGACATAAGAGATGCAGGTTGGATCCCTGGGTGGGAAAGATCCCCTGGAGGAGGGCATGGCAACATACTCCAGAATTCTTGCCTGGCAAATCCCATGGACAGAGGAGCCTGGTGGGCTACAGTCTATAGGGTAGAAAAGAATCAGATACGACTGAAGCGACTTAGCACATATTAAATGTTACTTTACTGGTTTAAAATCTAGTTTTTCTTAAGCTTTTGATTTCCATCTATAAATCTTATTCAATTTTCAGTTCAGTTCAGTTGCTCAGTTGTGTCCAACCCTTTGCAACCCCATGGACTTCAGCTCCCTGTCCATCACCAACTCCTGGAGCTTACTCAAAGTCATGTCCAGTGAGTTGGTGATGCCATCCAACCATCTCATCCTCTGCTGTCCCCTTCTCCTCCTGCCTTCAATCTTTCCCAGCATCAAGGTGTTTTCCAATGAGTCAGTTCTTCACATCAGGTGGCCAAAGTATTGGAGTTTCAGCTTCAGCATCAGTCCTTCCAGTGAGTATTCAGGTTTCCTTTTGGATTGACTGATTGGATCTCCCTGCCATCCAAGGGACTCTCAAGAGTCTTCTCCAACACCACAGTTCAAAAACATCAATTCTTCGGCACTCAGCTTTCTTTAGAGTCCAATTCTCATATCCATACATGACTACAGGAAAAGCCATAGCTTTGACTACACAGACCTTTGTTGGCAAAGTCAATTTTAAATGTAGCAAATTATAAGGGACACTTTCATTAATATTTGATCCCATTTACAAACCTTTAAAAAATATGTCAAATATTTTAAATTGGGTTTATAAATTGAATGTTTCCTAGTTTAGTTCCTCAACTGTCTGACTGACAAACTTTCCTAGGCATGTTAGTATGGTAACCCTTATAAATTAAACTCATGCCGTGGTGAACCTTAAATTTTCTTAAAGGTCTAAACTGAGTAAATTTAGTAAGATGTGAACAAAAAATGACACGTATGATTCCTGTGGTCATGTATGAATGTAAGAGTTGGACTGTGAAGAAGGCTGAGCGCCGAAGAATTGATGCTTTTGAACTGTGGTATTGGAGAAGACTCTTGAGAGTCCCTTGGACTGCAAGGAGATCCAACCAGTCCATTCTGAAGGAGATCAGCCCTGGGATTTCTTTGGAAGGAATGATGCTAAAGCTGAAACTCCAGTACTTTGGCCACCTCATGTGAAGAGTTGACTCATTGGAAAAGACTCTGATGCTGGGAGGGATTGGGGGAAGGAGGAGAAAGGGACGACAGAGGATGAGATGGCTGGATGGCATCACTGACTCGATGGACGTGAGTCTGAGTGAACTCTGGGAATTGGTGATGGACAGGGAGGCCTGGCGTGCTGCAATTCATGGGGTCGCAAAGAGTCGGACGTGACTGAGCGACTGAACTGAACTAAACTGATGAATCTTTTATGCAGTTAACATGTTCAGTTGGAATTATAAATTGACTTATTCTCACAGGTCCAATTCTCTTAAATGATGTAACAGTTAAAGGTTAAAATATGCTCAGATTTCTAAACAAAACATCAATAGTGTGTGGTTAATTTTCTTAAATATTTCTATACCTATTTCTAAATCTTCAATTAAGTATTTTAAATTCACTAAGAAAAAATATGTCTTAGATACAGTTTGGGCATAGTGTTTCTGAAAGAATGGCCTCAGCATTTTGATGTTTCTTAAATAACCAATGGATATCCATCATACCTAGGCTTCCTTGTGGCTCAGACAGTAAAGAATCCACTTGCAATGCAGTCACTGGGTGGGAAGATCCCCTGGAGAAGGGAATGACAACCCACTCCAGTGTTCTTGCCTGAAGAATTCCAAGGACAGAGGAGCCTGGTGAGCTACAGTCCATGGGGTCACAGAGTCAGACACAACAGAGCAATTAACACACACATTCATCAGACCTACTGATCTATAGTCTTGACAGGAAATGAGGAGTGTCATTTACTGTGGTCATTTCAACAACTTCAGAATCTAAAGAAGGTGGCCATGGAGTTTATGCCCTCTGGTTTTGAAACTTTTCATTCCCTGATTGGCAAATCAATTTAGAGTTTGCAACCACACCCAAATTGACTACAATACTCAAGTGAATATTTTCATATCTTTTGCTTTTAAATGATATGTGCTTTCTGGTGTAAACTTAAAGTTTTAAAAGATTACTTAAAAAATTTTTGTTTTAAATTATGGAGAACTTTAAACATACACAAAAATAAAGACAGTATAATGAAATCCTGATTACTCTGCATGCCCATAGTTCAGCTCTCACAAGAGTCATATTCCATTCTCACACCTACTTCCCCCACAGTATTGTGGACTCAATCTTGGATATTAGATCCTTTTATCTGTAAAGAAAGGATGAAGACTGTTTTTGTTTATAAATACAGTCATTTATGATTACTGCACCTAAGAAAATTGACAATTTCATAGTATTATCAAATATCCAGTACAGTATTTGAATTTATTTATTGACGATATGAAGGATTTGTCCCATAGGGTTTTTCCCATTCTAGATTTTGCTGATTGTATCCCTTCTGTGTAGATTTACATGTTTGCTCTTCTCATAAATTATGGTTTTTGATAAGACTACTTTATGGATGGTATGTTCACCCACGTGGAAGCACATAATTTCTATCTCTCTGTATGTCTCTCTTTGATTTTAGGAGATGTTGATGACCAGTGCCTAGATACATTCATCCTTCTGTAAAAAGAAATATTCCCTTTTTTTTTTCCCACTATTCAGTTACCTAGTAGGATAGTTCACACAGGAAATGCAAGATATGCTTTTAACCTGCTGCCATATTGACTGATTTTCAAAATATTGAGTGGGTACAGTAGGATCCTCCAATGATGATTAATTAATTTTTTCATTACAGATGCATGAATTTAAAAGTAAAAGAGAAAGATAGTCCTGTTATCAGATGCTTTTCTCTTCAGCGAAAAAGCATCACTCCCTACTTCTGTAACCCATTGGTTCATGCCTCTGGAGCCCTGATTTCAGGAGCTAGTTAATAGGAAGACTTTGAGGGAAAGAACACTTATGAAACTTTAATATCCTGTGCTCTAGGAAATGAAAACGATTGTCGTGTCTGAGTAGATATAAATATTTTATTGGTGATTTTTATGTGTCAAGCTGTCTAAAGCATTTTAATTGTATTAACATGTATTAACTAGTCTAACCCTTATATTGATAATATTATTACTCCCATTTTACAGATAAAGATACTGAGGTACAGAACCATTAAGTAATGTGGCCACCGTTATGCATGCAGTAAGTAAGCGGAGCAGATGAGATTCAGATTTACAGCCTGATCCCTTAACAACATGTTTTTGCTTTTGAATCGCACTCAGTGTAGGAATTTCAAAAATGAAGTAACTCATCTCTCTGAACAGCAAGGAACTTTAAATCCCTGCATGGCATTGAGAAAACAAGGAAAGCAATTCATACAAGCCAAGCACTAGAGCAATCAAAAGATATTATTTCTGGCAAAGTGAAAAGATGATCTTACTTAGAAATGAAATACAGAGATTTCAGTTTAGAATGTACAGTACTGAAATTTTAAGAACATTCTGAATTTAAGACAGTTGGAAACCAGCATAGTAGAGGAGAAAGTTTAGTTGGAGTCAGACACATCTAAATGCAAACCCAGCCTCTACCACTTCCTAACAGAATGTCCTTGGCGTTAACTAAAATCCCTGAAACCTGGTTTCTTTCCCTGTAAAATGGGATGAGTAATATAAACTTTTCCATTCAACTACTGAACAATTACTAGTATAAGGTACCTTATACATAGTCAATAAATGGTTGTTTCTAACCCCTTATCATGTTGAGAATTTTAATATTCTATTCCATGTATTTTTCGGTAAGTTTTTTTTAAATTCTGTGAAAAATTAAATAAACTTGGATTAGTCTATTAATGTAAGCTTTGCTTCTTTTAAACAAAAGATAATTATGTTTGTCATCTTAACCTGGGCCAATTCCTTTTATTTCTCCTGATTTCTCTAGGAAATAGGTAGGAAAAAAAAATAGAAGGCAACAAGTTTCATTATATAAGAATCTATACCATGATGTGACCATAGGGAGCACTGAGCAAAGAAAGAAAACTGGCTATATAGAATGAAACAGTCAAAAGCAAAGAGAAGAGGTCTTATTTTTAATTCCTTTATCAAAGTAAGGCACTGGCACAGAGAAACTTCCATACACCTCAAGACAGAAAGGGATGGAAGAAGCGCTGACACGGTCAGTAACATCAATAATGGAGATAATGAATTCACTGGCCATTGTGCACATAACACAATGTTTGTTTCTTAAATACACACACAGGCAAACACATACATGCACTCATAGGTACACAGTACTCATTCTCAGTGTCCCATCAACTAAGTTGTGGCTGGTAGTAAAACATCAACCCTTGGCTCCCTGTGCTAGGAGTCCCAGGCACTGGCCACTCTTCACTTCCCATCAGCACCACAGTAAGTCTTTAATGCCATCTTCAAGCCAAAGTTCCAAGCATACTATCACCAGCATGAACTAGCACAATGAGGTAAGACCAGCCTCTGTGCCCATTCAAAGTGAACTAGTTAGATTTTGCTCAAGACACTGTGGTGCAAGAAATGCCAACTCTCATTCATTTTTAAAAAATCAAAAATTATGTGACTTGATGCCCTTTGTTACTCAGGTACAAGTTTCCCTATACTAGCCAGGAAGCAGAGGAAAGGCTTCTATTCCCAAGTCAAGAATTTCTACTGAGGTTCCAATTTCCCAAATCATATGGTCAATTTAAATGAAGGAGATTCTTCTGTCTATTCATCTAGCTGGGACTTAGAGGGTTTTGTCATTATTCATTCATTTAACAAATATTTATAGAGCACATACTATGTACCAGGAATTCTTCTAAAGATAAAGTATTGAATCAAGCAGACTAAAGTCCCTTCTAGCCCGAAACTAATTTTTCTTGCTGTCTATTTCCCTCTGTTCCCAATAGAAATTAAGTAAAAAAGAATCAGTGCTAAGGAGACATAGTCAAGAAGGAAATGGACAAGAATCAGGGTGAAGGGCTGACATGTTTCAAAGAATAGCCAGGCAACGCCTCACAGAGAAGGTGAGTAGAGATAGGAAGGAGGTGAGCCACGTGACTCGGAGCAGAGCAGCCCACACAGAAGGGACATGGAGCATGAAGGCCACAGGAAGGAGCAAGCCTGGCTAGCAAAACACTTGGAAGGCCAGTGCAGTGAAAGGTCTAAGTGATAGAGATGAAGACAGAGGGAGGCCTGGCGTGCGCGATTCATGGGGTCTCAAAGAGTCGGACACGACTGAGCAACTGAACTGAACTGAGAGAAGAGAAGGCCCTGCAGACTCTAATAAGAGCTCCTGAAGGCTAAGGCGTCAAAGAGGGACACAGGTCCCTGTCAACCGAACCTCCCTGGCCTCCCCCACCACCTCGTCTTTCCAACAGTTCTGTATAAAGCTCACCTTCTTTCTCAGGGGTCAGCTCCTCTGCTTTCAGGACCCTAGTCCATTCCTGGCCCCACAGGGAAGACAGGGCTCTGTTTTAGGCAACTGGCTAGAATCACAAACAAAAGCCTCAGAGTTCCAGACTCATTTGTTTTCTGCTTGAAGGGAAAGGACCTTTTACAACAACCTGATGCAAGAGACAAGAACTCAGATCTCCAAGGCTCCATCTTTTAATCTCAAAAGGTAAGGAAGGGATGAAGAACATTACCCCCTGTGAAAGGGAGAACACAGAACTCACTCAGCAAATTATTCTGTGGCTCTGCAGGATGTGGAGGCTCTGAGGAGAGTGCCTGCCATACAGTATGTCTCTTCACATCGTCTGTTTCAATTCCTGGCTTACTCACCGTGTCACCATCCTCAAACTGTGAACAATATGAGGAAAAGACTGAGCTTTATTTAATCTTCCATCTCCAGCTAACATGGGATCATGCATAGTCAGGTCTTTGTAAAAGGATTGGTTGCTCTTGAAAACCAGTTCAAAAGAGGCGGCAGCACAATGTGGTATAGCCCATCCTGAAGGGGTGACTCCAAAATTTCATGGGGGTACTGTGTCAGAAACTGTCAGTTGTCCCCCTAACATACATTCTCCCCAAGCTAAAGTTACATAATTTTCAACTGGGCTCAGGTGCCCCCAGAAAAATGTGACCATTTCCCCTATCATCTCTTGCATCTTGGTGTGGCCTTATGATCAGATTCTAGCCATGGGATATTTTGGACGGATGTGGAAATGATGTGTCCTTCAAAGGAAGAATGTGTCAACCTGTAATCTGTCACACTGGCTGGAATGAGGAGGCAATAGTGGACCATCTGGGATCATGCTGACCAAGGCACACCCTATGGCTGGAAATGTAAAGCAAGGGGAGAATTTGTCCCCACCAATGTTAAGTCTCTAAATAAAAAACCAATACTGGACTGCTTATGCCTGGACTGTGAAAATCATCATCATTGTGGGTCTTGGTGACAGCAGGTGAACCCCTATCCTAACTATCACTAATGATTGTTCAGTTACTTACTTTATTACTTTATTAAAACTGACTCTTTTCAGCCCAAGTACAGAGCTTCTTGCTAAGGCAAACTGAGGATAAACATTAACAATGCTTAATAGAACTTGATTTTTTTATTTTTTTTAAATTATTTTATTTATTTATTTATTTTAAATTTTATTTTATTTTTAAACTTTACATAATTGTATTAGTTTTGCCAAATATCAAAATGAATCCACCACAGGTATACATGTGTTCCCCATCCTGAACCCTCCTCCCTCCTCGCTCCCCATACCATACCTCTGGGTCGTCCCAGTGCACCAGCCCCAAGCATCCAGTATCGTGCATCGAACCTGGACTGGCAACTCGTTTCATACATGATACTTTACATGTTTCAATGCCATTCTCCCAAATCTTCCCACCCTCTCCCTCTCCCACAGAGTCCATAAGACTGTTCTATACATCAGTGTCTCTTTTGCTGTCTCGTACACAGGGTTATTGTTACCATCTTTCTAAATTCCATACATATGCGTTAGTATACTGTATTGGTGTTTTTCTTTCTGGCTTACTTCACTCTGTATAATAGGCTCCAGTTTCATCCACCTCATTAGAACTGATTCAAATGTATTCTTTTTAATGGCTGAGTAATACTCCATTGTGTATATGTACCACAGCTTTCTTATCCATTCATCTGCTGATGGACATCTAGGTTGCTTCCATGTCCTGGCTATTATAAACAGTGCTGCGATGAACATTGGGGTACACGTGTCCCTTTCCCTTCTGGTTTCCTCCGTGTATATGCCCAGCAGTGGGATTGCTGGATCATAAGGCAGTTCTATTTCCAGTTTTTTAAGGAATCTCCACACTGTTCTCCATAGTGGCTGTATTAGTTTGCATTCCCACCAACAGTGTAAGAGGGTTCCCTTTTCTCCATACCCTCTCCAGCATTTATTGCTTGTAGACTTTTGGATCGCAGCCATTCTGACTGGTGTGAAATGGTACCTCATAGTGGTTTTGATTTGTATTTCTCTGATAGAGTGATGTTGAGCATCTTTTCATGTGTTTGTTAGCCATCTGGATGTCTTCTTTGGAGAAATGTCTATTTAGTTCTTTGGCCCATTTTTTGATTGGGTCATTTATTTTTCTGGAGTTGAGCTGTAGGAGTTGCTTGTATATTCTCGAGATTAGTTGTTTGTCAGTTGCTTCATTTGCTATTATCTTCTCCCATTCTGAAGGCTGTCTTTTCACCTTGCTAATAGTTTCCTTTGATGTGCAGAAGCTTTTAAGGTTAATTAGGTCCCATTTGTTTATTTTTGCTTTTATTTCCAATATTCTGGGAGGTGGGTCATAGAGGATCCTGCTGTGATGCATGTCAGAGAGTGTTTTGCCTATGTTCTCCTCTAGGAGTTTTATAGTTTCTGGTCTTACGTTTAGATCTTTAATCCATTTTGAGTTTATTTTTGTGTATGGTGTTAGAAAGTGTTCTAGTTTCATTCTTTTACAAGTGGTTGACCAGATTTCCCAGCACCACTTGTTAAAGAGATTGTCTTTAATCCATTGTATATTCTTGCCTCCTTTGTCAAAGATAAGGTGTCCATATGTGCATGGATTTATCTCTGGGCTTTCAATTTTGTTCCATTGATCTATATTTCTGTCTTTGTGCCAGTACCATACTGTCTTGATAACTGTGGCTTTGTAGTAGAGCCTGAAGTCAGGTAGGTTGATTCCTCCAGTTCCATTCTTCTTTCTCAAGATCGCTTTGGCTATTCGAGGTTTTTTGTATTTCCATACAAATTGTGAAATTATTTGTTCTAGCTCTGTGAAGAATGCTGTTGGTAGCTTGATGGGGATTGCATTGAATCTATAGATTGTTTTGGGTAGTATACTCATTTTCACTATATTGATTCTTCCAATCCGTGAACATGGTATATTTCTCCATCTGTTAGTGTCCTCTTTGATTTCTTTCACCAGTGTTTTATAGTTTTCTATATATAGGTCTTTAGTTTCTTTAGGTAGATATATTCCTAAGTATTTTATTCTTTCTGTTGCAATGGTGAATGGAATTGTTTCCTTAATTTCTCTTTCTGTTTTCTCATTATTAGTGTATAGGAATGCAAGGGATTTCTGTGTGTTGATTTTATATCCTGCAACTTTACTGTAGTCATTGATTAGTTCTAGTAATTTTCTGGTGGAGTCTTTAGGGTTTTCTATGTAGAGGATCATGTCATCTGCAAATACTGAGAGCTTTACTTCTTCTTTTCCAATTTGGATTCCTTTTATTTCTTTTTCTGCTCTGATTGCTGTGGCCAAAACTTCCAAAACTATGTTGAATAGTAATGGTGAAAGTGGGCACTCTTGTCTTGTTCCTGACTTTAGAGGAAATGCTTTCAATTTTTCACCATTGAGGATAATGTTTGCTGTGGGTTTGTCATATATAGCTTTTATTATGTTGAGGTATGTTCCTTCTATTCCTGCTTTCTGGAGAGGTTTTATCATAAATGGATGTTGAATTTTGTCAAAGGCTTTCTCTGCATCTATTGAGATAATCATATGGTTTTTATTTTTCAGTTTGTTAATGTGGTGTATTACATTGATTGATTTGCGGATATTGAAGAATCCTTGCATCCCTGGGATAAAGCCCACTTGGTCATGGTGTATGATCTTTTTAATGTGTTGTTGGACTCTGATTGCTAGAATTTTGTTAAGGATTTTTGCATCTATGTTCATCAGTGATATTGGCCTGTAGTTTTCTTTTTTTGTGGGATCTTTGTCAGGTTTTGGTATTAGGGTGATGGTGGCCTCATAGAATGAGTTTGGAAGTTTACCATCCTCTGCAATTTTCTGGAAGAGTTTGAGCAGGATAGGTGTTAGCTCTTCTCTAAATTTTTGGTAGAATTCAGCTGTGAAGCCGTCTGGACCTGGGCTTTTGTTTGCTGGAAGATTTCTGATTACAGTTTACTTTCCATGCTTGTGATGGGTCTGTTAAGATTTTCTATTTCTTCCTGGTCGAGGTTTGGAAAGTTGTACTTTTCTAAGAATTTGTCCATTTCTTCCACGTTGTCCATTTTATTGGCATATAATTGTTGATAGTACTCTCTTATGATCCTTTGTATTTCTGTGTTGTCTGTTGTGATCTCTCCATTTTCATTTCTAATTTTATTGATTTGATTTTTCTCCCTTTGTTTCTTGATGAGTCTGGCTAATGGTTTGTCAATTTTATTTATCCTTTCAAAAAACCAGCTTTTGGTTTTGTTGATTTTTGCTATGATCTCTTTTGTTTCTTTTGCATTTATTTCTGCTCTAAGTTTTAAGATTTCTTTCCTTCTACTAACCCTGGGGTTCTTCATTTCTTCCTTTTCTAGTTGCTTTAGGTGTAGAGTTAGGTTATTTATTTGACTTTTTTCTTGTTTCTTGAGGTGTGCCTGTATTGCTATGAACTTTCCCCTTAGGACTGCTTTTACCGTGTCCCACAGGTTTTGGGTTGTTGTGTTTTCATTTTCATTCGTTTCTATGCAAATTTTGATTTCTTTTTTGATTTCTTCTGTGATTTGTTGGTTATTCAGCAGCGTGTTGTTCAGCCTCCATATGTTGGATTTTTTAATAGTTTTTCTCCTGTAATTGAGATCTAATCTTACTGCATTGTGGTCAGAAAAGATGCTTGGAATGATTTCTATTTTTTTGAATTTACCAAGGCTAGCTTTATGGCCCAGGATGTGATCTGTCCTGGAGAAGGTTCCATGTGTGCTTGAGAAAAAGGTGAAATTCATTGTTTTGGGATGAAATGTCCTATAGATATCAATTAGGTCTAACTGGTCTATTGTATCATTTAAAGTTTGTGTTTCCTTGTTAATTTTCTGTTTAGTTGATCTATCCATAGGTGTGAGTGGGGTATTAAAGTCTCCCACTATTATTGTGTTATTGTTAATTTCTCCTTTCATACTTGTTAGCATTTGTCTTACCTACTGCAGTGCTCCCGTGTTGGGTGCATATATATTTATAATTGTTATATCTTCTTCTTGGATTGATCCTTTGATCTTTATGTAGTGACCATCTTTGTCTCTTTTCACAGCCTTTGTTTTAAAGTCTATTTTATCTGATATGAGTATTGCTACTCCTGCTTTCTTTTGGTCCCTATTTGCATGAAAATCTTTTTCCAGCCCTTCACTTTCAGTCTGTATGTGTCCCCTGTTTTGAGGTGGGTCTCTTGTAGACAACATATGTAGGGGTCTTGTTTTTGTATCCATTCAGCCAGTCTTTGTCTTTTGGTTGGGGCATTCAACCCATTTACGTTTAAGGTAATTACTGATAAGTATGATCCCGTTGCCATTTACTTTATTGTTTGGGGTTCGAATTTATACACCGTTTTTGTGTTTCCTGTCTAGAGAATATGCTTAAGTATTTGTTGGAGAGCTGGTTTGGTGGTGCAGAATTCTCTCAGCTTTTGCTTGTCTGAAAAGCTTTTGATTTCTCCTTCATACTTGAGTGAGATCCTTGCTGGGTACAATAATCTGGGCTGTAGGTTATTTTCTTTCATCATTTTAAGTGTGTCTTGCCATTCCCTCCTGGCTTGAAGAGTTTCTATTGAAAGATCAGCTGTTATCCCTATGGGTATTCCCTTGTGTGTTATTTGTTGTTTTTCCCTTGCTGCTTTTAATATTTGTTCTTTGTGTTTGATCTTTGTTAATTTGATTACTATGTGTCTTGGGGTGTTTCGCCTTGGGTTTATCCTGTTTGGGACTCTCTGGGTTTCTTGGACTTGGGTGATTATTTCCTTCCCCATTTTAGGGAAGTTTTCAACTATTATCTCCTCAAGTATTTTCTCATGGTCTTTCTTTTTGTCTTCTTCTTCTGGGATCCCTATGATTCGAATGTTGTAGCGTTTAATATTGTCCTGGAGGTCTCTGAGATTGTCCTCATTTCTTTTAATTCGTTTTTCTTTTATCCTCTCTGATTCATTTATTTCTACCATTCTATCTTCTAATTCACTAATCCTATCTTCTGCCTCTGTTATTCTACTATTTATTGCCTCCAGAGTGTTTTTAATTTCACTTATTGCATTATTCATTATATATTGACTCTTTTTTATTTCTTCTAAGTCCTTGTTAAACCTTTCTTGCATCTTCTCAATCCTTGCCTCCAGGCTATTTATCTGTGATTCCATTTTAATTTCAAGATTTTGCATCAATTTAACTATCATTATTCAGAATTCTTTATCAGGTAGATTCCCTATCTCTTCCTCTTTTGTTTGGTTTGGTGGGCATTTATCCTGTTCCTTTATCTGCTGGGTATTCCTCTGTCTCTTCATCTTGTTTAAATTGCTGAGTTTGGGGTGTCCTTTCTGTATTCTGACAGTTTGTGGAGTTCTCTTTATTGTGGCGTTTCCTCACTGTGTGTGGGTTTGTACAGGTGGCTTGTCAAGGTTTCCTGGTTAGGGAAGCTTGTGTCTATGTTCTGGTGGATGGAGCTGTATTTCTTCTCTCTGGAGTGTAATGAAATGTCCAGTAATGAGTTATGAGATGTCTATGGTTTTGGAGTGACTTTGGGCAGCCTGTATCTTGAAGCTCAGGGCTGTGTTCCTTTGTTTCTGGAGAATTTGCTTGGTATGTCTTGCCCTGGAACTTGTTGGCCCTTGTGTGGTGCTTGGTTTCAGTGTCGGTATGGAGGCGTTTGATGAGCTCCTGTCAATTAATGTTCCTTGGAGTCAGGAGTTCCCTGGAGTCAGGGTTTGGACTTAAGCCTCCTACTTCCAGTTATCGGTCTTATTTTTACCAGTAGTTTCAAAACTTCTCCTTCTATACAGCACCATTGATAAAACATCTACGTTAAAGATGAAAAGTTTCTCTACTGTGAGGGTCACTCAGAGAGGTTCACAGTGTTACATGGAGAAGAGAAGAGGGAGGAGGGAGTTAGAGGTGACCCAAATGAGATGAGGTGGAATCAATAGTGGAGAGAGTGGGCTAGCCAGTAGTCACTTTCTTATGTGCACTCCACAACTGGACCGCTCAGAGATGTTCACGGAGTTATACAGAGAAGAGAAGAAGAAGGCAGGAGACAGAGGTGGCCAGAAGGATAAAAGGGGGAAATGAAAAGGAGGGAGACAGATCCAGCCAGTAATCAGTTCCCTAAGTGTTCTCCACCATCTGGAACACACAGAAATTCACAGAGTTGGGTAGAGTAGAGAGGGGTTAGGGAGGAGATACAGGTGACCTGGTGGAGAAAACGGAGAGTCCAAAGGGAGAGAGAGCAGTCAAGCCAGTAATCTCATTCCCTAGTGTAAAGTGGGTCCTGAGGATTGGGTTCTTAAAGGTACAAAATTGGTAACAAATACATAAAAGCAAAAATTAAAAATCTAGAGTAGAGTTTGGAATTTCAAAAATGCGATGTTAATGAAAAGAAGAAGGAAAAGAAAGAGAGAAAAAATGAACAAAGAAAAACAAACAAGGTCATGAAAATTATAAAGAAACTACAGGTACAAAATTGATAACTAATACCAAAAAGCAAAAATTAAAAATCTAGAGTAGAGTTTTGAATTTCAAAATACAATGTTAAAAAAGAAAAGAAGAAGAAAAATAAAGAGAGAAAACAAACAAACCAACAAAAACAATGTCACAAAAATTATAAAGAAAATACAGGTACAAAATTGATATCAAATACCAAAAAGCATAAATTAAAAATCTTGAGTAGAGTTTGGAATTGCAGATATACGATGTTATATAAAAGAAGAAGAGAAAGAAACAGAGGAAAAAAAAAGTCACAGAAATTATAAAAAAAACTATAGGTACAAAATTGATAACATATACCAAAAGGCTAAAATTAAAAATCTAGAGTAGAGTTTGGAATTTCAAAAATACGATGTTAAAGAAAAGAAGAAGGAAAAGAAAGAGAGAAAAAACGAACAAAGAAAAACAAACAAGGTCACGAAAATTATAAAGAAACTACAGGTACAAAATTGATAACTAATACCAAAAAGCAAAAATTAAAAATCTAGAGTAGAGTTTGGAATTTCAAAATACAATGTTAAAAAAAAGAAGAAGAAAAATAAAGAGAGAAAACAAACAAACCAACAAAACAATGTCACAAAAATTATAAAGAAAATACAGGTACAAAATTGATATCAAATACCAAAAAGCATAAATTAAAAATTTTGAGTAGAGTTTGGAATTGCAGATATACGATGTTATATAAAAGAAGAAGAGAAAGACACAGAGGGAAAAAAAAGAAAAAAAAAAGTCACAGAAATTATAAAAAATACTATAGGAACAAAATTGATAACATATACCAAAAGGCTAAAATTAAAAATCTAGAGTAGAGTTTGGAATTTCAAAAATACGATGTTAAAGAAAAGAAGAAGGAAAAGAAAGAGAGAAAAAATGAACAAAGAAAAACAAACAAGGTCACGAAAATTATAAAGAAACTGCAGGTACAAAATTGATAACTAATACCAAAAAGCAAAAATTAAAAATCTAGAGTAGAGTTTGGAGTTTCAAAAATACAATGTTAAAAAAAAGAAGAAGAAAAATAAAGAGAGAAAACAAACAAACCAACAAAAACAATGTCGCAAAAATTATAAAGAAAATACAGGTACAAAATTGATATCAAATACCAAAAAGCATAAATTAAAAATCTTGAGTAGAGTTTGGAATTGCAGATATACGATGTTATATAAAAGAAGAAGAGAAAGAAACAGAGGAAAAAAAAAAAGTCACAGAAATTATAAAAAAAACTATAGGTACAAAATTGATAACATATACCAAAAGGCTAAAATTAAAAATCTAGAGTAGAGTTTGGAATTTCAAAAATACAATGTTAAAGAAAAGAAGAAAAAGAAAAAAAAAACAAAACACGGTCAAAAAATTATAAAATATATATATGAAGTTTGCTGAAGAAGAAAAAAAAAATAGGGTCTTTTTTTTGTTTTGCAAAGTAATAGGTTATAAAAGTGAAAATTAAAGGACAATAGAGGACTTAAAATTTTTTTAAAAAAATTTAAAAAAAAAAGAAAGAAAGATTGATCGTAAAAATAGTAAAAATATATCTAGGTCTTTCTCTGGTTTTGTTGTGAGTATTGTGGGTTCAGTTCATTTTTGGCTAGTTCCTTGGTCCGACTTATATTTCTCAAGATCTATAGGCCCCTTCCTATGTAGTCCGTAGTAACCACAGGGTTTTAATCTATGGCCTGTAGCTTCCAAGGCGTTTCCCTCTGTTATAGCTTCTTCTGTTTGCTGGTCTCTTCAGTGTCTGGTTCCCGCCCGGACACAAAGGGGACGGTTGAGGACACTATTTTTTTTTTTTTTTTTTTTTAGGCTCACTTGTTCAGCCGCGCTGTGGGGAGGGAGGGAGGGATGCTGCAAACAGATAACACTGGCGTGCGCTCGCAGTGCCTCAGCCACACTGGGTCTGCCCCTGCTCACGGCGCGTGTATCCTCCCTGCCCACACTGCTCGGGCTCTAGGTTGTTCCGCCGGGAACAATCAGAGGCCGGCCCTGGACTGAGCTCCCAGGTCCAAGCCGCTCAGGTTCAGGCACTCGGGTAGTCCTCAGAGGCGCAGACTCGGTTGGGCCTGCTTTTTGTGCTCTTCCCAGGTCAGAGCAGCTCAGGTGATGAGGTGTTTGGCAGGCGCCAATGCTGCGACTTATCGCCTCCCCGCCGCTCGGTTATCTGGGTGTAAAACCGGTGCACCTTCTCAGGCAGATGTTGACCGTCCAGACCCCCAAGAAGTTTTAGTTAGCAAAGAAGCCTGCTTACAGTTTTATAGATAGTGTCTCTCTGGGGCTGCGATTGCCCCCTTCCGGCTCTGGCTGCCTGTCACCGGAGGGGGAAGGTCTGAAGCCGGCTATCTCTGTTCAGTCCTTTGTTCCATGCGCGGGCCTGGCCGTGTCTTAGGTTAGGCCTGGCTTTTCGCGTGGTAGATATCCCACAATCTGGTTTGCTAGCCCAAATTATTTCGCTCAGATAGCGCTCAGGACATTCGGGCCAGATTCTTACTCTAAGGGACACAGCCCGCGCCACGCTTCCCTGCACAGCCCCCGCTTGCTAATGCCGTGTGCAGGCATCTGTGGTGCTTCTCCGCTGGGGGAGTTACCGTAGGGTTCACAATCTGCGATTTTTAATTGTTTATTTATTTTTTTTCTCCCTTTTATGTTGCCCTCTGTGCTTCCAAAGCTTGGCACAGATTCGGCAGTGAGAAGGTTTCCTGGTGTTTGGAAACTTCTCTCTTTAAGACTCCCTTCCCGGGACGGAACTCCGTCCCTCCCTCTTTTGTCTCTTTTTTGTCTTTTATATTTTTTCCTACCTCCTTTCAAAGAGTTGGGTTGCTTTTCTGGGTGCCTGATGTCCTCTGCCAGCATTCAGAAGTTGTTTTGTGGAATTTACTCGACGTTTAAATGCTCTTTTGATGCATTTGTGGGGGAGAAAGTGTTCTCCCCATCCTACTCCTCCGCCATCTTGGCTCCTCCTATCTTAATAGAACTTTAAAACCATCAAAAGGAATAATGAGTTAGAGAGGATTATGATGGTTTCATCCTTAATTTGCTACAAAACAGCTAGAAAAATATAAATATCAAGGATCCTTTCTCATGTGCAACTAAAATATAGCACTAGTTATACATTCTCCAAAGATTAGCAAGGAGAGATAAGAAAGCCTTCCTCAGTGATCAATGTGAAGAAATAGAGGAAAACAACAGAATGGGAAAGACTAGAGATCTCTTCAAGAAAATTAGAGATACCAAGGGAACATTTCATGCAAAGATGGGCTCGATAAAGGACAGAAATGGTATGGACCTAACAGAAGCAGAAGATATTAAGAAGAGGTGGCAAGAACACACAGAACTGTACAAAAAAAATCTTCATGACCAAGATAATCATGATGGTGTGATCACTCACCTAGAGCCAGACATCCTGGAATGTGAAGTCAAGTGGGCCTTAGAAAGTATCACTACAAACAAAGCTAGTGGAGGTGATGGAATTTCAGTTGAGCTATTTCAAATCCTGGAAGATAATGCTATGAAAGTACTGTACTCAATATGCCAGCAAATTTGGAAAGTTCAGCAGTGGCCACAGGACTGGAAAAGGTCAGTTTTCATTCCAATCCCAAAGAAAGGCAATGCCAAAGAATGCTCAAACTACCACAAAATTGCACTCATCTCACATGCTAGTAAAGTAATGCTCAAAACTCTCCAAGCCAGGCTTCAGCAATACATGAACCGTGAACTTCCAGATGTTCAAGCTGGTTTTAGAAAAGGCAGAAGAACCAGAGATCAAATTGCCAACATCTACTGGATCATGGAAAAAGCAAGAGAGGTCCAGAAAAACATCAATTTCTGCTTTATTGACTATGTCAAAGCCTTTGACTGTGTGGATCACAATAAACTGTGGAAAATTCTTCAAGAGATGGGAGTACCAGACCACCTGACCTGCCTCTTGAGAAACCTATATACAGGTCAGGAAGCAACAGTTAGAACTGGGCATGGAACAACAGACTGGTTCCAAATAGGAAGAGGAGTACATCAAGGCTGTATATTGTCACCCTGCTTATTTAACTTTTATGCAGAGTACATCATGAGAAACGCTGGGCTGGAAGAAGCACAAGCTGGAATCAAGATTGCCAGGAGAAATATCAATAACCTCAGATATGCAGATGACACCACCCTTAAGGCAGAAAGTGAAGAGGAACTAAAAAGCTTCTTGATGAAAGTGAAAGAGGAGAGTGAAAAAGTTGGCTTAAAGCTCAACATTCAGAAAACTAAGACAATGGCATCTGGTCCCATCACTTTATGGGAAATAGATGGGCAAACAGTGGAAACAGTATCAGACTTTATTTTTGGGGGCTCCAAAATCACTGCAGATGGTGACTGCAGCCATGAAAGTAAAAGACTCTTTCTCCTTGGAAGAAAAGTTATGACCAACCTAGAGAGCATATTCAAAAGCAGAGACATTACTTTGCCAACAAAGGTTCATCTAGTCAAGGCTATGGTTTTTCCTGTGGTCATGTATGGATGTGAGAGTGGGACTGTGAAGAAAGCTGAGTGCCAAAGAATTGATGCTTTTGAACTGTGGCGTTGGAGAAAACTCTTGAGAGTCCCTTGGACTGCAAGGAGATCCAACCAGTCCATTCTGAAGGAGATCAGCCCTGGGATTTCTTTGGAAAGAATGATGCTAAAGCTGAAACTCCAGTACTTTGGCCACCTCATGTGAAGAGTTGACTCATTGGAAAAGACTCTGATACTGGGAGGGATTGGGGGCAGGAGGAGAAGGGGATGACAGAGGATGAGATGGCTGGATGGCATCATTGACTCAATGGACATGAGTCTGAGTGTACTCTGGGAGTTGGTGATGGACAGGGAGGCCTGGCGTGCTGCAATTCATGGGGTGGCCACGAATCAGACACGACTGAGCGACTGAACTGAACTGATAAATTCTCCATTTCTTCTTCACTTTGTACAAGCTTATAGAATATCTGAATACACACAATGTCAATTTTCCACCTTCTATTTCCCTGTATTAACCAGACATGGGGTGGGTGACGGAGGTGGGGGAGGGGTATGCTGACACAGCAAACAAAGAGAGTATCAAACATTACATGGAAAACTCAACTAGTAGAGAAATCAGGATAAGTCTGAGTCCCATAGATTCCATAATCTAATTGTTTTTTTTTTTGTTTTTTTCCTGATCTATGCTCTCTTCTGTCACTCTAATGCCACTGCCTCTTACTCCCCTGAAAATAAATTCACTGCCTCTAATCCCAACTCCTTTCAATTGTAAATCAGAGTGCTTTTTACAATGTAGAAACGTGACTATGCCCTTTGGCTACTCAAGGATGCTTTAAAGATTCTTAATATCTTTGGGATACAGTTCCAAATTCAGAAACAGAAAAGTTTCTGTGGTCTAGTCTCTGCTTTCTTTTCAGCCCATCCTTCCTCATAATCCTCTCAATTTCCTAACCGCACTGGACTACTTACAATTCCACAAATTCTGCACACTCTTTCCCAAGTCTGTCTTTACGTGTGTCCTTCCTGTTGACTTTAGCAGCATTTCTCCCTATGTGCCTTAACAGTAATTTCCTATTTTTCCTTCTCTTTCATATCTTCTCTGACTTTTGCCCTAAGAATCATTCTTCTACTGTGTTCCCACGCCATCCTCTGGGTACCTGTATAATGGGATTTACACTGCACTGTTTCTGTATCTGCCCCTCGTCACTAGATTTTTTCACATGTTCTTGAAGGTAGGTGCCAGGGGTCTATCTTTTGTATCTCTGGTATATAGCAGTGTGCCTGCCATAGAGAAGTCCCTCATTAGGTAAATAAATGAGACTTGATTATGCAACTTCCTTCCCATGTCAGAAAAATCTCTATTTTTGCACATTTGTATTTTGGGCTTTAAATGTTTGGAATATTGACTCAACTTCCCTTTTCACTTGCCTTTGGAAGTCAAACTAGGGCAGTTCCAGAAAGGACAGAAGGAATCTACAAAGCATCCCCGCCAACAATGATCACTTAACCAATCCAGAGGGCATCTACATGAAAGCCGAGTCACTGCCTTTAGTTTTCAGAAATCTGAATTACAACAGAAGGGTCTATGCACACTGAGAATTCTTACTTCTGACTATTAATAACACAGCAAAGGAATACAGGCAGAATTGTCATAGTTACATGCAAAATAACAACTTTAATTGGCAAAATTAAACTTCTAATAGCTGAAGCTCTATCAAGGTGGCTGAACTCCTTTTGGAGCAGAAGTGCCTTGGCGAATAGAAACCACATCTGATGTATTTTAAGGTCTTCTGTGACCATATGTGCCCCACTCACAGTGACAGATGGGTATTGGTGTTTTTTTCTCAACTGCACAAAAGCTAGCTGAAGCATATGCAAAACTCTTAATGGCATTAAAGTTTTGCCAATTAAAAACATGTTCAAGCATTTGATACAGTACTTGATATCATGTTTCACAAGTTCCATGCTGAATTTTAAATCATGATTTTTATTGCACTGTTTGTCAAGCTAGTGTGACAAAAACAATTATCACGTGGGTCATATTTTTAGCCCTTTTATCATTTTGGCACCTGTCAAATTTAATGATGAAAAAGCAGTAGAATCATTCAACAGTTATAGAAAAATTAAGTAATAAGTTACAAATGGTATACATAAACAGAAACCAGGTTTCATGTTTTCATTGTAATCTATACATGACTGAAGATAAACAAATTTGGGGGGGGGTGTAAAAACAGACCATTAGCAGGAAAGTACACCCCAACTGACTAGCCAAAGTTATTTATTTCTTAAACTAATCATGAAATTTAAAGAAATTTCTATTGGATGGGATAATTTTAAGATATTAAAACTCTGTTAAGATACTTTTGGGGTTTGTTTTATATTAATACTTCAAGGAAGTTTCAATTTGTCCCCACTCCTTGGGCAGGCTGTACATATGGTTCTCTCTCTGGATATTTGACTAAGATCTCAAGAAAGGTATTTTACCTTTTGATCATCCTGTGTCTTTACTATCCATGCACGTGAATTTAAAAGAATCCGTGGAATTTCTCCTCAAGGTAATGGAAATTTTCAAATGTGTCCACTTGCACATTTCAATACGTATGTTCGCTCTCTTATTAACTAACTTCATCAACTTCCCTTTGCTACCTTGCTCCCTCTTTTGCAATCACCTCAAGAAGACATTAAGGGGAGGAGGAAAAAGGAGAGAAAACACAAATCAGTAAGAAAGATCCAAAATGAGTCAGCATATGATTATTTTTAATTCCCTCCAGAATCAATCAGGCAAATTTATGGAAGCAATTTTTGGAGTTAATTTAATTGAGGCAATGTCATAGCCAGAGAGGTGAAGACACTTGCCTAAAGCCTCAGAGTCAACTGACAGATCACAAATTAGAACTCCCATCTTCTGACTCTTGCAGGGGAAACAGTGCCTTTTCTATGACACTGCCGAGCCCTGCACTGCCTGACAGACACGGCTGCTCTGCCTTCCAAATGAAATCATCAGTTTCTACACCAATATACAAGGCCTATGTGTTCCACGGGCAAGGATAATCCGGATGGTAAAAATCAAAAAGCCATATAAGATCGACAATGTTAACAGTAAGAAAAGACCATGAAGGTCTCAGGTGAGAAAAAGATTGAACATTTCAGACTGGAACATTACCCTCTTCTCTGAGAGGGTATGGTAATATTAACATTTAGTAGGAGCGGTCAAGTAACTATCTTCCAAAATCCCTGTTTACGACCAAGATGAGGCATGCGCAGTGGCAATATTCTTATTGGACAGAGATTGAAAGGGTAGAAAAGTCAAGTGTCCGCCAGCCTCATTTCCAGTTTTGAAGGCAACTGGAGCTCAGCAACCCGCTCCTGTTCCCCAATGCACATCACTGAGTCGGGAGACTGGAGTTTTATAGAGACCAAGAGAAATTTTCATTCCGCTCAAGCGTGGAAATGTCGCCAAAATCTGAAAGCCTTAACTCTGCAGGAATGAGAGAACAGTTGGCTCCTGCATCTGAAGTAGGCTCTGGCAGTGGTGTTGCGTGTAGCTAGGTCGCATTTTGCAAAATAGAAGCCATTATCTTTAGCATATCAACCAGACAAAATTAAATTGTAATTACATGGAGACATCCAAAAGCAAGCTATTTTGTCTTCAGTTAAATTCAAAGAAGTGTAATCGAGATTACCAATTTGAAAAGAAGTTTAGACAAGCAATAAACGTGGCTAGAAGAAACATAGAATTAGACATTTTAAAAACCACCAGCCTGAATTTTAATGACTGGCAAATAATATTTCAGAAACCCAAGTACTGTACTACAGTACATTTTTCCAGCTTTAGATGTTGAGAAAGGGATGTGAATTTTCTTGAGGTTTCACTGATTTATTAACCAAATTCTTTCATTAATAGATTTTCATTTGCTCTTGAAGAAGTAAATATAAAGGTACTCATACTCATAAAATGTTGTAAAGAGCTCATACACTGTTAGAAAATTGCTTACCCAAAGAAATAGATTAATGCCATTTTATTCTGCAGTTTTCTTTAATATGAGAATTAGGCCTCTGTTGAGAGAGAATATTTTTAGAATAGATAAAAACCAAATCAGTCACTGTGGAGACTTTGAAAGAATAATGTGTATCTATTTAAGATGACCAAGAGGAAAAGGTAAAGAAAAGGTCATGCACCAGGGCACTGCCCAATAATCAAATCCTTCCTTTGGGTACTTTAGTGGTTTTTTGTTTTACAACCCCTTGATTAGATTCTGATCAAAGGAATTAATAGCCAGTTAGCTTTGCAAACCTTCGTCTAAAATTTTGACCTAGCAGACTTGAAAGCAAACTGCAAATGAGTTTTAAAAATTTCACCTTTCAGTGATATCTGATGACGTGGTCGTACTGGCCAAGCTGAAAGGAGAATCAGCAATTCCCCTTCAGAGCAAACCTTTGTACTCCTTTCATCTCTAAAGATGAGAAATCTGGCTCCTTCTCAAGGTGTGTTACCACAGTGGGTTTTGATGGGAAAGCATTTTCATGAACCTTCTCTCCAAAGTCTGGTTAAGTATGTGTAACTTATACACACATACATATACTTCTTAGGAGAAAGACAGAAGTTAAACAACTAGGCAAATTATATAACTAATCATACTGAATAAATTGATTTTGAAAAAAATTAAATCGGGGACCACAGAAAGATACAAAAGGGATTTTAAGCATCACTTTAGTCAATTCGTGGCTAATGTTAACTTTATATCCACAAGAAATCTATTTCCTCACATATTTATTTGAGTGTAAATGTCACAAAGAAGGTAATAGAATACATTCATTCAACAATATAATGACAAGGTTCCCCCCCACCCCCTGCCCGGGTCAGGTGCCATTCAACCTCTGCCCATAACACCGAGAAATCTTTCATGTTCAACTGTACAAATGAGGAATTTGAATATAGTATTACCTTTAAAGAGCTTCAAATTCCAAGAATAATGCCTCCCTTTTTGTCACTTACGTTATATATACTTGGCACTATCTTGAAGATCCAGGCACTGTTTGCCTTGTAGATAAATAACCCCAATCTCCCCTTGACTGACCTTTTATAATTCATGCTTGCATCTTTCCAACAATTTGTTCCTTGATTCCCATTTGCCCTCCATAGCAAATCCAAGTTATTGAATGCAGCCAAAAGGCCCTCCATTTATCACCTCTACCAGGTCAATCTGAGAGTGTGACAATCTATAATGGTTCCTGTAAATAAATAGAAAGCGAACATGTGAAAGAGATAAGGCAGCTGCCGAACCTGGCCAATGTCCAAGACAGTAAGTGGTTTAGTCGGAAAGAGAAACTTGGGTTCAAGAGCATCCTCTAGGTACAAAAAGAAAGAAAAGGTGGTGTATGCATGTCAGTTCACCCTGAATATCAGTGCCTTGCTGAAAATAAACCAAGCATGGGACTAAAAGCAGCTGGCTTTTTTATTTTTATTTTTTAATCTTATTTATAAACCCATCAAATGGCTTAACTAACAAATGCACCAACTCATTCTCTGGCCTGGATTTGGGTTATACTTGGCCTTGACAAATATTGTCCAGATGTTGGCTAAATTGTGTCTGCTTTCAACAGAAGGTCAATAAACTGAGAAAACTGGCTTTGTGTTTCCTACAAATTTATTGATCCAAATCCTAGAAATGAAATTAAACCACAGTAGGGATAACCAGGACTTGAGATAGGAAGAAGGAGCCAAATGTTTTTATCCTGTTTCCTCCAAGCATAACTATAATTTGTCCACAAATTAATTTACATTTTGGAGAGGGCCAATGGTTGTTAAATAAAAGAAGAGGAAGAGAAAAGTGATGATGGGAAAGTTAAGGAGAGAAGAGGACAAAAGAAAGAAGGATGAGAGACCAAGAAAAGTACAGGATGCGAGACCAAGCTAAAACACGCTGAGTAGTGTGAGTGGTTACACTACCCTGAAAACAAATACACAGAATCCCCGCCACTCCTTTCTCACCCGTTTGCACATGTACCATTCCTAAAATTTCAGGGCTACTATAAATGTAAGTATCAATAAGATGGTGTGCACACATCTGTGCTTCATTTTCATAACCCCTCTACCAACGATCAGATGTTTTTCTCACTTAAGATCCTAATGCTTATTATTTCAAAACCAAGTCAGTGAGCCAGAGAGCTCTTGCCTCACAAGACATCTTTTGATGTCATGTGATCATCTTTAAAGCTATTTGAACTCTTTCCGGTCATCAGGAAGTTATTCGATATAAACATCTTACTATAGTGAATGGAATTTTACAAAGAGAAATGTGTCATCATGGCATAAATAGGACACTAACAGCATTTGATTTGCCTGGAATTTGTTTTTTTTTTTAATCCTAAAATATACACACAAATGAAAAAAGCATTCAAATTATTCAGAGATAATCACATTTTATGGTGGTTCCCACAATATAAAGTATATAGCTTTATGTCGTGCCAACCTTAGAGAGATGTGTGATGGGTAAGGAAATAAAAGTATTATTTTATGCTTGATTTATTTGCAGATCAGTCTACCACAAATTTAATTATCCAGGAAAGAGGCTGAAACCAGAAAAAAATGACGAATTAAACCTTTCAGCTCAAAGGAAAGATGTAAAATGTAAGATTTTACTTATAAGAAAGTTTTGAAGCCAAGACATTGTATTCACTTAGAATAGCTTGAAACAAATGGCAGCCAATGGGAAACAGGAAAACACACACTGATAGTAAGATAAATGGCTGTTGAAAGAAGAGACCATAGGGAAAAAAGGAATACAACAGTGCTCTGGCATCATTTGGAGCTGAGGAAGATAACCTAGGGAGTCGTATTAGTGTCTGAAGGCCTTGCTAAATTATAATTCAGCATATTTTTAGCACATTTTGACAACATTGGAGGATGAAGAAAATATTTAGTATTATTAATATCAATGAGACAAAAAGCAATATATTTTGTAAAAAACTTTATCAAAAACTATTAAAATATACTGCTGATGCTTAAATGGGTGAAAATAATGAATGGATATGTAAGAAAAAGAAATGAAAAGAATAACCAATCAGATGTTAGAGGATTATTGGGCATCAGATTAGATGGATAAATCCATGAATGCCAATGTATTTCTTCATTTCTTTCACCGTGGAGAGAACATCTTAATGGAGGTAATTTAGGTACGATATTATTGTGTGTATAAGGCAGTCATTAAGTCCATAGTGAAGATCTTAAAAAGGAAGTTGGGCAGAGAATGTACTTTATCCTACTGAAGACCAGTGATTGGCCCTTCCACAATGGAAGGGACTCTTGTTTGGAAATAATAGTGGGCTGGGCTGGAAGGAGGGAGGGAAGGAGTGGTAGCATGAAACCAGAAAGGTAAGTCGAGATAAGGCCTTGCAGGGCCTTATAGGCATCTTAAGAATGTATATTCTAGATCTTCTAAGCAGAAGGAATCCACAAAAGTGTTTTGAACAGGGGCATGAACATGACTACACTTGTGTTTCTAAAATGTCCCTCTGAAAGTAGACTAAGAAGGGATGTGGATCCTGGGAAAGTCTAGGAGCAAGGTGATAAGTTATGGTGGTTAACAGAGTGATGATATGTGGAGATGAAGGATTGTGTAATGAGGTGTAAGTACAGAGGGAAGTAAGACGATGATGAGTTCTGGGGGGCTAAGTGATGCATTAAGACAGTGAGTATGGAAATAAAGTGGAGACTATGAGCTTAGTTTTGGACACGATGAGTTTGAGGAAGGTTAAGGCATCTATGAACTAATGTATGCTGGTGGACATACAAGTCTAGAGCTTAGAGGATGGGTGTGGGCTATTTATATAATGTGTTCTAGATAGAGAACCATGGAAATACTGCTTATGGATCTGTTTAAGAAGATAACTTTCCCTTTGCACAATAACACAGGTATATCCCAATATTATGAAATGAATATTTATGATCCCCCCCAAATTCATAATTAGTGCCCTTAGAGAGCTCTCTTGCCCTCTCTCCACCACATAAGGATACAAGAACGTAAAGGCAGTCTACAACCCAATAGAGAGTTTTCACCAGAACCTGACCACGCAGGACTCTGATAAAGGACTTCCAACCTCTAGAGTTATAAGAAATAATTTTTTTATTGTTTATGATATGGTACTTCGCTATTGTAGCCTGAACTAAGAAACCCAATAGAGGTTTCAATATTTTAGGAGTCTGCTGAGAACTAGTGCCAGCTGTTACATAGAGCAATCAGAAAATCCTCTAAACTGAAATTTAAAAACCCTGATAAAGCTTTAGGTAAAATTGTAATTGGGCAGGTATATACCTCTGAGCAACTTGATAAAGTTTTTTTTTTTGTTTTTTTTTTTGTATGGGCCCTGTCCCTTACTACCCAATAAGCTAAGAAGTACTTATCCTTAATGTATATTAATACAAGAAAGTCAGGCTTCATATAACTTTCTAAAGTGGATGACAAACTTCAGCTTCCTTTTGCAGAAATTCCATTGGGTCCTCATCTTTTCAGGCAGCAATTTTTGAGTGCTTGTTGGGTACCATGACTAAAACAGGCATGGTTCTGCTCCCCTGAAGCTTATATTCTGCTTTTTACACACTAGGAACAAAGTGCATGTCCCATTCTCTGAGAATGCAGACTTTCTTGTATTGATATACATTAAGAATAGTAATTCTTAGCTTGTTGGGCAGTATGGGAATGGGTCCAAATAGATTTAAAAAAAAATCTACACCAAGTTGCTCATAGGTCTATAACCATCCAATTACAATTACACCTAAAGCTTCATCAGAGTGAAGGTTTACCTAAAACTTCGCCTAAAGTTTCACCAAAAACTTTCAATTTTAGAGGATTTTCTGATTGCTTTATGAAGGACAGGGAAGCCTGGTGGGCTACAGTCCAAGGGGTTGCAAAGAGTCAGACACGACCTTAGCGACTGAATAGCAAAAGCAACAACATGAAGACTTCTGGAAAATATTTCCTTTCCTTTAGGAGATACCAGTAAAAAGTATCTGCTTTTTATATCTCTAGAAAATGTCTGTCTTTGACATCAAATGCTGCTGCATCTATCAAGCTGTAAGTCTCAAGATGGTGACACAGGAAGGAGGTTGAATTAAAAGAACCACAGAGAAGCAGAGCTTGGAGCCTCTACCCATGTAAGCTTCCCATGTGAGATGATAACTTCCTTATTGCTCAGGCCAAGTTGAGTTAAGATACCCTGTTATTCATAGTCTTAGACATTCTAACTTACAAAATACCACTCCCACTTGAAAATAACATGCTGCTAGGCCTGATTAACTGGGTGAATATGTCAGATGGCATCCAATTTATACAACTTATATCCCTGTTTTGAAGAGAATATTCTAATATCCTTCAAACTATTAAAACCAAGGAGCCACGATCAACTAGCAAGGTATCAGCACCCTGTGTTTTGTCAGACTTACCTCTTCTCGTTTTCATCATTCTAGACACATAATTTACCAAGACAGATGAATTCAATTTTTGCCCTTCAGAGATGATCAACATTAGCATCATTATTACAGTAAACTTGTATCATGTGCAATAGTAGGATGTGTTAGGGGAGTCAAGGACTTCATTAATTACATTGTGTCATAGACTCCATTACGAAGTTGACTTCTCCCTGGAAAGCACAATAATAGTATTAATCTACCCTGCCAAGTGAAGGCAAACTTTTAGGATTGATGGATACAAACAAAACTGTGCTCAGTTCAGTTGCTCAGTCATGTCCAACCCTTTGCGACCCCATGGACTGCAGCATACCAGGCTTCCCTGTCCTGGAGTTTGCTCAAACTCATGTCCATCGAGTCGGTGATACCAACCATCTCATCCTCTGTCGTCCCCTTCTCCTGCCTTCAAACTTTCCCAGCATCAGGGTTTTTTCACATGAGTCAGTTCTTCGCATCAGGTGGCCAAAGTATTGGAGTTTCAGCTTCAGCATCAGTCCTTCCAATGAATATTCAGGACTGATCTCCTTTAGGATGGACTGGTTGGATCTCCTTGCAGTCCAAAGGACTCTCAAGAGTCTTCTCCAACACCACAGTTCAAAAGCATCAATTCTTCGGCACTCAGCTTTCTTTATAGTCCAACTCTCACAACCATACATGACCACTGGAAAAACCATAGCCTTGACTAGATGGACCTTTGTTGGCAAAGTAATGTCTCTGCTTTTCAATATGCTGTCTAGGTTGGTCATAACTTTCCTTCCAAGGACTAAGCCTCTTTTAATTTCATGGCTGTAATCACCATCTGCAGTGATTTTGGAGCCCAGAAAAATAAAGTCAGCCACTGTTTCCACAGTTTCCCCATCTATTTGCCATGAAGTGATGGGACTGTATGCCATGATCTTAGTTTTCTGAATGTTGAGCTTTAAGCCAACTTTTTCACTCTCCTCTTTCACTTTGTGTACTAGCCAACATGAATTGAACAGGAAGGTGATAGAAACACCATATGCAATAGATTGATTTTTTACATAATAGTCCTGATACTCCATCCCACCCTGTATCTATCCTCTTCCTTTGCCATATGACTTTATAATTCTAACTAGAAGTATATAGTCTTTTTTTTTCCCCACCCCATGGATCTGGAATGCTCTTGTGAATTACTTTGGCCAGTAGAATGTGGTGGAAGTGATGGTGTCCCAGCTTTGGACATAGATTTCAAGAGACCTTGTGTGTTCTGCTTACTTTCTCTCTTGGTCTTTTCCAAGAAAATATGCCTGCATTAGTCAACTTGAGGATGAGGTAACACAGAACAGAGTTGAGTTTCCCCAGTCATCTCAGGTTAGGCTTTCCTAGATTAGTCAGCAGCCATGCCACCCAGACATGTGAGTGACCTTAGCCCGAATTAACAGAGTCACCTAGTTGATCCAAGTGCATGTTCAGTCGCTCAGTCTTGTCTGACTCTTTGTAATCCCATGGACTGTAGCCCGCCAGGCTCCTCTGTCCATGGAATTTTGCAGGCAAGAATACTGGAGTGGATTGCCATTTCCTCCTCTGGGAGATCTTCCCAGCTCAGGGGTCGAAACCACATCTCCTGCATTGTAGGTAGATTCTTTACAGCTGAGCTATCAGGAAAACCCAGCTGATCCACATGTTTTCTTAAATAATACGAGTTAACATCAACTGAGTTAAATAAATTATTTTTTATCTAAAGAAATTATTGTTACCTGACACTGAGGTTTTGTGGTTATTTATTATATTGCTTTATTTTTGTAAATATTTAACTGATACAACATGCATTCATTTCTAAGGTCTTTCATTAGCAGAAATTAGAAATCAGCAGCAATTTCTACAATGCTCTAGGTTTTTTGTTTTGTCTTGTTTTATGCTTTTTAATGCAGCATTCAACTTGTTAAGAATGGAGATTTCAGAGATCATTCATTTGACTCTTACCACCATGTTAGCCCTTATCTTAAAAGTCAAGGAGTTGTGGGTAATAGGAGGATTCTGGCAGCTGCCAAAAATTCCAATTCTAAACCTCCACTAAAATGCAGACCATATATGGCCTACTACCTACTGATTTTGGCAAAGACACCACAACTCAATATGTCTATCACTAAACTCATAATATTTTCAGTAGACTTATTTCTCATTCCTTATTCACTATTTCAATAACTCACTACCATTTGCTCAAGCCTGAAAGGGATGTTGAATTCCTTTCTCTCTCTACCTCCAAATATAACCAATCACAGAATATTGTAGATTATACATAAAAATATCAAGAATCCATCCACTTCTCTCCACGTTGGTTGCACTGCCCTGTTCCAAACAACTTTATTTGATCTACTATAAGCCAACTTAAGCAAATAGATAACTCATTGAAGTATATGGTCACCTCCTCAAATCAAAAGCAAAGCTTCAAATTCTGGCTGAGAAATGGCAAGAGCCAGAGCAGCTCTGGAGATTTAGTAACTAGCATTGGTGAAAAATCTGTGGTTTTGGATCATTTATTTCAATGCATTTGTTTCAACTCTGGTCACTCAATTCAAGATCTAAAGCCAAGATGGAAAGCCTGATCAGTTTAGCTTGGGTCATATGCCACCCTTATCTAAGGTAATACAAGGCACCTTACCTGACTATCCCCCTCAAAAGGAAATCAAGGTGCTGTTAACCAAAGAACAAGAGACTGAGTGTTGCATGGCAAGAACAGTGTTGTCAACTCCTCTGGCATACCTGATTTCTCTCAAATATTCCTATTTTAATTGTCAAAATCTCTTGTAATCTGTGTTTAAACCTTTATCATGGAAACTGGCACTTCTAGGAAATTAATTACAATTTGAAATCTTCTAAGATGATGTTCTGACCTTATCTTTAAGCAGCTTCAGCATGTTGGCTGCAGAAAGAAGTCTTCCTGCATCTAGGTTACATAAAGACTCTGTTTCTGAATACACATAATCAGGTATTCTAAGACTAAGCTTTATTCATGTGCTTCCCCATCCTCTCCATAGTTTGCCTCATGAGAACATTTTCCTCTGTATATCATGGATTATTATTTTCCCATCCTGGAATATGGAAGCATGTCTCATTGTTCCCATAGACCCGATCATCAAATCTCTATGTCCCACATTCTTTTGCAGGTAACTGTTTTTTATTGAAGGTGGTGAAAATTTGTGTTGCAAGAAATGAAAACACAATTCACAACTAGCTCAAATAAAGATGTAGCATACATTTCTGGATGTAGGTATTGGAGAAAAGGAGGTTATTGTAGACAGGGATGTAAGATTTCTCATGGAAATACAGAAAATGCTGAGTACTCAGAGTTCTGGAAGTGAGCATCAAGGCAGCCTAGTGGGCCTTAGCAGCAAGAATTCATAGCCTCTCATTCTTGTGCTTCACTATTAATTTATCTCAGATGTTTCACAAATATCAGCTAATTTGCAAAAAAATTGAAGTCGTTCTTGTCCCATTCCAAGTTTCTTGAAATTTGGTTCAGGGTTTTTTGTTTTTATTTTTGTTTTGTATTTTTCCCTCTAGAGAGATGTACAATGTAGAGATAGACTACTTCAGGCCCTGTATCTATACATAACTTAGTCCATAGGATGTGAACCAGAGGGAAAAACCCTTCTGGGTAGATGCAGCTATGATGGACCATACAGATTGCCTTTTTCATGGCCACGCCCTTCATTTCCTTGCTCATAGAATTAATGCACCTAAGAGTTGCTTGGGAGTATTGATTGGGTTAGATCAATCAGTGTACTTTACCAGTAGCTAGCTTGGGCATATGACTCAATTCTGCCCAATAAGATGTAAGGTTCAAGCTGGATTTAGAAAAAGCAGAGGAACCAGAGATCAAATTACCAACACCCATTGGATCACTGAAAAAGCAAGAGTTCTGGAAAAACATGTATTTCTGCTTTATTGAAAGCCTTTGACTGTGTGGATCACAATAAACTGTGGAAAATTCTGAAAGAGATGGAAATACCAGACCACCTGACCTGCCTCCTGAGAAATCTGTATGCAGGTGAAGAAGCAACAGTTAGAACTGGACATGGAATAACAGACTGGTTCCAAATAAGGAAAGGAGTATGTCAAGGCCGTATATTGTCATCCTGCTTATTTAACTTATATGCAGAGTACATCATGAGAAATGCTGGGCTGGATGAAGCACAAGCTGGAATCAAGATTTCAGAGAGAAATATCAGTAACCTCAGATACGCAGATGACACCACCCTTATGGCAGAAAGTGAAGAAGAACTAAAGAGCCTCTAGATGAAAGTGAAAGAGGAAAGTGAAAATGTTAGCTTAAAACTCAACATTCAGAAAATTAAAGACAATGGCATCTGGTCCCATCACTTCATGGCAAATAGATGGGGAAACAATGGAAAAAGTGACAGACTTTATTTTCTTGGGCTCCAAAATCACTGCAGATGGTGACTGCAGCCATGAAATTAAAAGACTCTTGCTCCTTGGAAGAAAAACTATGACAAATCTAGACAGCATATTAAAAAGCAGAGACTTTACTTTGCCTAGACAAACAAAGTTCTGTCTAGTCAAAGCTATGGTTTTTCCAGTAGTCATATATGGATGTGAGAGTTGGGCTATAAATAAAGCTGAACACCAAAGAATTGATGCTTTTGAACTGTGGTATTGGAGAAGAATCTTGAGAGTCCCTTGGACTGCAAGGAGATCCAACCAGTCCATCCTAAAGGAAATCAGTCCTGAATATTTGTTGGAAGGACTAATGCTGAAGCTGAAGCTCCAATATTTTGGCCACCTGATGCAAAGAGCTGACTCATTGGAAAAGATCCTGATGCTGGGAAAAATTGAAGGCGGGAGGAGAAGGGGATGACAGAGGATGTGAGATGGTTGGATGGCATCACTGACTCAATGGACATGGACATGAGTTTGAGCAAGGTCCAGGAGTTGGTGATGGGCAGGGAGGGCTGGCGAGCTACAGTCCATGGGGTCCTAAAGAGTTGGACACAACTGAGCGACTGAACTGAACTGAAGATGTAAGGGAAGTCTGCTGAGACAGTTCTGGGGAATATTTTCTTCTGCAATACAAGGAGATCTTAGGAAAAATCTCTCTCTATTCTTTCACTAGATGTTTCCCAGAACTGCAAGATCTATGACCACAAGGGGACAACTCTAAAGACTAAAATGATTCCTGGTTGTGTTAGAGAGAGTTTGATCTATGATGATCTGGTTGATTTAGTAGCTTAATTGGCAAGTGTCCTACAAGGACACTTCTTATTATATAAGGTAATGATCTCTATATTAAGCTACTTTTAATTGAATATTCTGCTACTTGTAATTGAAAGATCCTGTTTCAATTTTCAACAGGATTTCTGTTTTCTGGGGACATGGGTAGGAACTATACCCCAAAATATGTAAAATTAGAAGGATAGAGCATGGTACTTAGTTGTATATCTACCTAATTATGACTATTTCTACCTTTTTTTGGAGATGTATGAATGCCAACATTTTAGATCCTTTAATAGAGACCCCTGAGTGATTAAACCATTGACTTAAATGACAATATTCAAGAAGCTATTAAACATAATTATTCATGTCTTCTAAAACCTAATCCCTAGCCTTAACCTTCATTTTTCTTTCTTGTTTTCTTTACCACTATAAATGAAGGATATGTTCTGACTGTGAGATCCTTTAAAATCTGAACATAGTAAATATTAGATAAAAGTAAATTCTGCTATGGCCTTTCTTATTTTTCCCAATAGCCTTTGTGAAAGTCACTTAGTCATGTCTGACTCTTTGTGACCACATGGACTGTAGCCTTCCAGGCTCATTTGGCCATGGAATTCTCCAGGCAAGAATACTAGAGTGGGTGGCCGTTCCCTTCACCAGGGAATCTTCCCGACCCAGAGACCGAACCCAGGTCTCCCGTCGAACCCAGTTCTCCCATATTGCAAGTGGATTCTTCACTAGCTGAGCTACCAGGGAAGCCCAAAAGTGAAAGTCACTCAGTTATGTCCGACTCTTTGCGACCCCATGGACTGTAGCCTGCCAGACTCCTCTGTCCATGGAATTCTCCAGGCAAGAATACTAGAGAATAGTCATTCCCTTCTCCAGGGGATCTTCCCAACCCGCAGATCAACCCAAGTCTCCTGCATTATAGGCAGATTCTTTACCATATGAGCCACCAGGGACGCCTTTGGGGTTGCCTATATTTAGTTTCCAGAGTTTAGATGCTAGTAGGAATCAGGAACATTGTTTTACGAGAAAATTCTTACAGAAATAAAATAAGGTTGTTATGTCCTTTCAAAATGGCTACCTTCAAGACAGTATCTCAACATTTTGCTTGGAGTTATAGTGATTTTTAAACTGTAAATTTTTTAAATCATGAAAATTAGAAAACATTGACTATTTCTACCTTTTAAATGGAGTTGCTATTTAGTAGCTAAATTATATCTGACTCTTTTGTGACCCCATGGACTGTAGCCCACCAGGCTCCTCTGTCCATGGAATTTTACAGGCAAGAATACTAGAATGGGTTGCCATTTCCTTCTCCAAATAATGAAGGAAAACATCACTGAAAAAAATAGTGACTTTGCTGAAGTAATGCAAGTTAATAAAAATTCTAGCATCTCTTTATATTTTAATGTTTTGCAGTGATTTTTTTCTTAACTACTGTGTAGTCATGTAGAATTTGCAGATGAGTCCTATCATTTTTATTACTCAATTCCTTTATCAGGATTAAGGGAGTTATAAATATATTTTGAGTCTCTAATTTTTATTTATTTTTTCTAATTTTCCCATTCCTTCTACCTTCCCACCACTCCCACATATTGCTATTTACAAGAAAGATATTTTTTAATATACATGAATTTATTTGTGAAGGGCAATTTTTTCAACCAAATATATCCTCTGCTGAGGCAGAGTTATCACCATCACTTAGACAGTTTATTTATTTAGAACTAGGTCCATGAATGGATGACCGAAACCAAGTGCCCTGAGGTTAAAAGTCCACTATATAGTTTGACTATGTTTTTTGCTAATATTGATAGTCTCACCTGTTACTACAAATAAATAGAAAACTAGTTAAAGCACCATATTAAAGAGTTGCTTTTTCTATTTAACCAAAGAAAAGCAAATAAATAGGTACAACTCAAAGAAAGCCAGGGTTATAATTGAATCTCCTGTATATAGAATAAAACATGAAAGAAAGACTGTATCTGTGGGAAATGGAATTAGAAAATTCCCACTTACTAGCCTAATATGCTCCAGCTAAGCATGCAAATTACTTAGACCCACAGGTGAAGAAAATATCACTTTTAAGAAATGAAAACTGCAGGCCAATAGTACACATGAACATGAAGTCCAAGTTTATTATATCTGCCTGATAGGGTTGTACAGACATCTCTGGTATCTATCACATATCTATTCTTCCCTGTTTATTAAGAGGATGCCTGTTCTCTGGTGGCTCAGAGGTTAAAGCGTCTGCCTGCAATGCAGGAGACCTGGGTTAAAACCCTGGGTCGGGAAGATCCCCTGGAGAAGGAAATGGCAACCCACGCCAGTATTCTTGCCTGGAGAATCCCATGGACGGAGGAGCCTGGTGGGCTATAGTCCATGGGGTCACAGAGTCAGACATGACTGAGCGAGTGGCTTGACTTGACTTATGTTACTGGGGTTGAGGATAACCCCAGTTAAATTGTATATTTGGTGGTAGTGTGGGGTTGGGAAGGTGATTGTCTTGCACCTAGGTGTGGTTACTTGAAGAGTTCTGGCTGATTATCTGTGGTCTGATGTCTCTGAAGGCTTTTAGATGGCAAACGAATATACTTTCTTTTCCCTTCCACTATCCCTAGCTTCCTCTCTGAAGGATGCAACAGTTTGGGCACTAACAGTTGAAGGATGTAAGCTGTGCATTAAGGGTGGTGAAGTAGAGAGAAAATGAGTCTGTGTCTCTACAGACTTCATCAAGATGTATATCATCCATGGACAGGCCACTTGGACACTAATTTTATCCAAGAAAAATCACCTTTATGTCAAGGGTTCCTATTAATAAAAATCAGTTCCCAACCATTTTATATTGGATTACCAAAATGGAAAAATCAAATTACATTGTTTTAAGACTTTTGTCAAAAGCAAAATGAAACTGCTTTATGAAACATTCACTATTCTGAGCACAAGAACTTGTTTGTGCGCGCGCGCACACACACACACACACACACACACACACACACCAAGCTGAAGATGTTCTCAAAAAATTAAATAAACCCATCCCCACACACATGCACTGTTGGGGGAGGGGGCCTGTTCACTAAGAGAGAGTCAGCAAGCAGAACCGGAGATTCAACACCCCAAGTTATGAAACTATACAACACTTAAAAGAATCTATAAAATTCAAAACATTGTAATCATGATAGAGGTTAAAGACAGGATAGAAGACATAATGGAAGGAAAGAACTGTATTATTTGAAACTAGAGGATTTGAAGCTCAGAGAATCTTGAAATTAAAAAAAAAAAAATCTAGCCACTGAAATAAACACACACAAACACACCACAACACAATAGAGGTTATTTAACAAACTAGGCAAAATAAAGCCACATCTAAAAACATTTGGTATATAGCGTAAAGCAACAACAAATGTGAAATGCAACAGAACTGTCAGGAGAAATGGAGGATAAAATAAGAAAGTCTAATGTGTATTAACTGAATATTCAGAAAGAAACAGAGATTTATGGAGAGGCAACAACTGAAGAAATAATGGCCAAAATTTTTCTGGAATTGAAGTTAAGCTCTAAGTCCTCAAAAGAAGAAGTAACATGAATACAAAGTGGAAAAAGTAAAACAAATCCTAGCCACAGTGTTATGAAAAAGCAGAACTTCAAAGACAAAGATAAAAATCTTAAAAGTAACCAGTGAAAAATGTGGAATATCTAAATAAATAATCAGAAAACCTTGAGATAATAGCTTCAAAGTGCTGAGGAAAATAGCTGTCAGTATAGAATTCATTTCTTAAACACCTATTCAAGAAGAAGAAAAAAATTGTAAATATTCAAATAGAGGCTGAGAGATTTTACTACTTACAAACCCCTGATAAAATATGAAATTTAGGAAGAACACAATAGAAATGAGAAAAATGGATGGTTTCAAGAAGCAAGATAAGCAAGAAATTGACAAATATTTTGGTATCTAAATAGTCATTATATATAAATGCTACGGCTATTAATGATTATTTTGGTAAAACTCTATGGACAATGGAGATGGGAGATTGGAGATGAGGTTCAGTATTTTCAATTGCTTGAGAGCAGTCTAGAGATAAGTGCCTTAGAATGTTTAAACCCAGCTATAATTATTTATAAACTTAAGGGTAACCACAAAAAATAGAAGCATAATATTTAGCTTCAAAAACAAAAAAGTAAGACATGAAAGAATCTAATCCAATAGAAAGCATAAGAAAAGGATAACAGAAGCAAAAAATTACAAGTATGACTAGATAAAAAGAAATCATAAAATAAGATAAAATGGTAGAAATATTTCAAATATATCAATAAGCATAATAAATATTCACATATTAAGCTTGTCTGTTAACAGATTCCTGATTTGAATAAAAATAATATTAATATCAAACTGTATTACTATTATAATAGACATAAAATAAATGACAAGATTGAGAGTAAAGAGCAAGGAAAAGGTATAACAGGGGAATCATGCTCAGAAGAAAAATGATGTGGCACGATTAATACTGGAGAAAAATAGTCTTTAACATAAGAAAAATTATTCTACAGTATGAAAGTGCCATTGCTTAATAATAAAGGGGACAATTTGCCAGGAACATATATCAATTCTGAATTGTATGCAGCTTACATTATAACTATACAATATATAATCATTGAAAATTATTTTTTAAATTAACAACTATGCGTGTGTACTCAGTCATGTCTGACTTTTTGTGACCCTATGGACTGTAGCCTGCCAGGCTCCTCTGTCCATGGGATTCTCCAGGCAAGAATACTGGAGTGGGTTGCCATGCCCTCCTCCAGGGGATCTTCCTTACCCAGGGATCAAACCTGCATCTCTTGTCTCTGCACTGGGAAGCAGATTCTTTACAACTGCACCACCAGTTTAGATATCATCACTACTTTCCCAGATTCAAGAGATTAAGCATTCAAAAGAAACATTAAGGATATAGAAAAAATGTTTCTTTTATTAAATTTTGCTTTAAAACATTTTACTGGAATCTTTTTGTTAAATAAAGGTCACCTAATTGATTTTGGCCACCAAATTTCTATGCAGTCCCCTCCCCGATGCTGGGAGGTTGACAGCTGCTAACACGGGTTAATACAAGAAAGATGTGAAGTTCTGAGGACCTGTCCAGCATCAGATAAAGGATATCCTTTGTGTCAGCAAAAGTCTAAAATCACAGTACCCAGATACACAGCACATTGCTCTTCACTTCTTGTCACAGACTGTGGTTAAAGTGACAGCCCAGCCATCCCTTACGGCACTTCTCCAAGAGGAGCATTCCAAACCTTGAGCCTGCAGTCACCAGGCTACGCCTGAATCTCTGCCATGTGGCACTGCCCTAGCTGGGCTTCCAAAGCTCTCATGCCTTATTCAGGGATATCACATCAGTGGACATCTTAAATCCCCTCATGGCACTGCAGACCCTCCTTTGAGAATTAGGGGCTTGGGAAGAAATCGACCAATCAGCAGAGACCAGAGTGGTTCCAGAGAGAGAAAATTTGAATTAAATAATTATCACCTTTTTCTAGAAGACAGGGAACATTTCTTATTTCCAAACACAAGATTACACACAAACATGAATTACGCAGTCTATCTTTCCACCAATATATGTCACAAGAGTAACTTCAAAATCAAAGCCAGAAAACAGTACAAGACAGAAACATGTATCCCAACCTCACTTATCAACATGGTTCTAAACTTCTTAAGTTATTAGCAAACCAAATTCAGTTTACTGAATTTGTTTACTAAAAACAAACCACATTTGGTGACAAACTTTCATTTCAGGAATGTAGGAAAGGCTTCACATTAGAAACTATTAATTCAATTCATTGAATTATAAGATTAAAGTAGAAAAACAATTTTTTGTTTAAGACAAAAATGACTATAGCAACAACAATGACAAAAAAAACCCTCAAAGTAATATTAGAATGCTAATCTAAAAGTGAAAGTGAAAGTGAAGCCGCTTAGTCGTGTCCGACTCTTTGCAACCCCATGGACTGTACCCCACCAGGCTCCTCCGTCCATGGGATTTTCCAGGCAAAAGTACTGGAGTGGGTTGCCATTCCCTTCTCCAGGGGATCTTCCCAACCCAGGGATTGAACCCAGGTCTCCTGCGTTGCAGACAGACTGAAATTTGACTTAAATAAAATAAAGTGGTGCAAATCAGCCCCCAAAAGTAATGTTTTTGATACAAAGTCACTTACATGGCCTTGTTAGGCAATTTGAGATGACACTGCCCTTGTGTAGGAAAGGTAAGCATGGCACACGTAGCATTTATATTGGGAAGTCAAGTGTTCCTAGGCAATCTACATTAAACTCTCTTCCAGAGTTTATAACCAGAATTCATAGGAATTTTGAATTAGTCAAGGTTAAAATAGATGAAGATACTCATAGAATTAAACTTTGGGGGAAAAGAAATTTAATGAAGTTTTTACATGGTATTACTTATTGAGAATGGCACCCCACTCCAGTACTCTTGCCTGGAAAATCCCATGGATGGAGGAGCCTGCTAGGCTGCAGTCCATGGGGTCACTAAGAGTCAGACACGACTGAGTGACTTCACTTATTGAGAATGTGAGATAATCTGGAAGACATCTGATAAATAGTTTAAAGGTAAAAGGTTAGAAACATTCCCTTTAAAGTCAGGAAAAAAAACAAGGTTACTTATTCTCCCACTTCAACATTTACTAGACCGCCTATGAAATACAAAATTCTGAGGAAAAGAAATAAGGAAGAAATTACACTTTTCAGATGGCTAAATTATCTGTCTAGAAAAGACATGTACACAAAATATTAGAACCAATGAGTTGAGCAAAATTGTAGGATTCTGAATAAATACATGAAAAGGATGGCATTTATTGCTCAGAGAAATGCAAATCAAAACCACAAAGAGATGCCACCTTACACCTGTCAGAATGACTATCATCGAAAGGAAAAGAGATAAATACTGGTGAGGATGTGGAGGAAAGGGAACATGTAAATTGATGCAGCCACTATGGAAAACAATATGGAGGCTCCTCAAAGAACTGAAAATAGAATTACCACATGATCCAGCAGTTCCACTGCTGGGTATATATCCAAAGAAAACAAAAACATTAATTCAAAAAGATATAGACACCCTAATATTCATAGCAGCATTATTTACAATAACCCAGATATGAAAGCAACCTAAGTGCCCAACAGATGAATAGATAAAGAACATGTATAATACACACACACACACACACAATGGAGTGTTCAGTTCAGTTCAGTTCAGTCGCTCAGTCGTGTCTGACTCTTTGCGACCCCATGAATCACAGCACGCCAGGCCTCCCTGTCCATCACCAACTCCCGGAGTTCACTCAGACTCATGTCCATCGAGTTGGTGATGCCATCCAGCCATCTCATCCTCTGTCGTCCTCTTCTCCTCCTGCCCCCAATCCCTCCCAGCATCAGAGTCTTTTCCAATGATCAACTCTTCGCATGAGGTGGCCAAAGTACCGGAGTTTCAGCTTTAGCATCATTCCTTCCAAAGAAATCCCAGGGCTGATCTCCTTCAGAATGGACTGGAGAATGGAATGGAGTGTTACTCAGCTATAAAAAAGAATGAAATTCTACCATTTGCAACAATGTGGATGGACCTAGCAAATATTATGCTTAGTGAAATAAGTCAGACAGTAAAAGACAAATACTCTATGTTATCACTTATATGTAGAATCTAAAAAATTAAACAAATGAATATATATAACAAGACAGACACAGATTCATAGATAATAGAGAATAAACTAGTGGTTACCAGTAGGGAGATGGAAGGAGGGGAGGGGAAAGATTGGGGTAGAGGATTAAGAGACACAAATCACTATATAAAATAAATAAGCAACAAGAATATATTTTATAGCATAGGGAAATATAGCCATTATATTAATTAATAATTTAAGCCATTAATAATTATAAATGGAATATAATCTATAAAATGGGTTTCCCAGGTAACTCAGTGGTAAAGAATCTGCTTGCCAATGCAGGAGAAACAGGTTTCATCCCTGGGTCAGGAAGATCTCCTGGAGAAGGAAATGGCTACCCACTCCTATATTCTTGCCTGGTAAATCCCATGGACAGAGGAACCTGGCAGGCTTCAGTCCATGGGTTGTAAAGAATCAGTGATTAAACAACAAAACACATCTGTAAAATACTGAATCACTCTGTTGTATATCTGAAACTAATACAATATTGTAAATCAGCTATACTTCAATAAAAAAAAATTAAAGAATGTTATATATACTAACATTTATAACTAATAGCAATGATCGATTAGAAGTTGTATATAAATATATATATCATTCATAATAACAGCATAAATTTCTAGGAACCTGGGAAAAAATCTAACAAAATAAGTATAAAACATATAAGCAAAAATTTGTACTTTGTATTAAAGAATGCAAAAAAGTTAAAGATACCATGTTTTTTTGGAACCTAAGACTCATACAGAAAAGGTCCAAAAATAACCAAGTTCATTCTGAAGAAGAAAAGAATGTGAAAGCCCTACCAGAGAAAAATAATTATTATGAGACTATAGCAATCGTAGAAAAAATTTTCTTGGTGCCGTGTCAGGCCCTCAGGGGTCGTTTTACCGCCTGCCGTGGTTCCTGCAGTTTACTGCTGATTTCTGCACAAGTTCTAGGTAGGATTGTCCTTAGGTGATGGGAGCTGTCCCCAGTGGAAGAGTCTAGGAATTACCACCCCACCCAACATGACCTGTAGCTATGATCCTCTGTCCTGGAGGTACAAAGCCCTCCTCCCTTACCTCAAGACAGACTCAGCTGTGTCGATGATGGCTCAGAGTTCCCTGAGGGATGAGGTTGAGGCTTGATTTTTATCGGAAAGTACATTCTTACTGAACTGCTCCTCCTCTATCCAGCTTTCACTTCCCTACAGGTTTTTTTCCCAAATGTGTACTCCTAATAATTCCTTGTACAAGAATCCTCATTTCATTCTCTGCTTTCAGACGACCTGACCTAAGATAGAAATTAAGTGTACAATGACACCAAGACAGCTCAACCAATAAAGCAAAATCATTGAGAAGCATATCAGAAGAACAAATCAATATATGAAAAATCACTCTCTCACCTCATAAACAGAGAATGCAAATGCAAATTAAACAGCACTCGCCAGATTAGCAAATTTGTATTATCTGAAAAGTCTAAGTGTTGATTAAGATGTGAGCAAATGAGAAATCTCATATGCTGTTGGTGGGAAAGCAAATGTGTTAACAACACTTTTTGAAGTGCAGTTGGTTACTATCTAAACAAAACTGAAGATGCTCATAAGCTATAACCTAGCAATTTCATGTTCAGGTATATACCCAGGGGAATTCTGAGCTTTCTGCTTAGAGAGAGGCGCATGAGGAAGTTTACTGTGGCATCGCTGACAAGAGTGCAAAACTAGAAACAACTTGAACACTTGTCAGGAAGGAATGGATAAGTTGTAGTGCATTCACAATGTGCAGCTGTTAAAATAAATGATAACCAAATTTAGGCGTGTCAACATGGAAAAATGTCAAAGGCAATTTTTAGTGAATGATGCAAATTAAAGATGGGCACCTTTACATATCAAACCAAGTGATACAATATCTTGTTTATGGACATGGATATACACATATATATAAATATCTGTATATATCTCGATCTTGTATAAAGTATATCAAGAGGATGCTGTCTGAGGAAGAAATGAGAGGAAAAGGACTGTAAAAGATATGAGAGGTTTTCAATTCTCGTTTAACTTTTACTTCACAAAAAACCACCTGAAGGAAAACAGTAACAATTACTTAAACCTGGGATGAGGTACCAGTGAATTTGTTACATTGCTCTCTGTACTTTTTTATATGCCTGAAATATTTCATAAGAGAAAACCAAAAAGGAATGGTATCCAAAATATAATCAAACCCTAAATTTTGTTTTCAATATAACCATATGAATTGTTTTTCTTTAAAGTGTGCTATTCTTGAAGCAATTGTGAAAAAGAAATCCTACATTGTAAAACAATCTAATATTCATCTTCCTATATTTCATCTTTTTTCTTACATTTTCTCAGAAAAGTAGGAAGATAGCTTGGCACCCTTCCTTGGAACTTCAGAAGATTTCCTTTAGCTTTCCTTCCTCATTCCCTCCCTTCCTTTTTTCCTTCTTTTCATTCTTGCTCTTTTCAAAAGTATTACTATATATATCTCATCTCCTAATTATTCCCTAATTATTTTCCTAAGTTCTACAATTGTCAAATAAAATATAGGAAGTACATTTAAATCTGAATTTCAGATAAATAATAAATAATATTTTTGCAGAAGAATTTATACTAAAAAGTTATTTGTCTTTTATCTGAAGTTCATATTAACTGGCAGGCCTATATTTTTTATTTGTTACTAAATTAAAAACCTACTAAGTTCAACTTACCATGTGCTGTGCTGTGCTAAGTTACTTCAGTCGTGTCTGACTCTTTGTGACCTATGGACGGTAGCCCACCAGGCTCCTCTGTCCAAGGGATTTTTCCAGGCAAGAATACTGGAGTGGGTTGCCATGCCCACCTCCAGAGGCAACTTACCAAAATTGCACTTTATTTATATAGATATCTATCTCACAAATGTTCCTTTTAATTCTTAAAAAAGTACACAGATTCTAATAGTCTTCTCATCTTACTTCACATGAAAAAGGCTATCTATCAAGAATAGATTATCTATCTATCAATGTTAGTAATATTCTTGTACTAGTTGTAGTATTGAGGATGTGAAAGTGTTAGTTGTGTCCGACCCTTTGTGACCCCATGGACTGTAGCCCGCCAGGCTCTGCTGTCCATGGGATTCTCCAGGCAAGAATACTGGGTTAGGTTGCCATTTCCACCTTCGGGGGACCTTCCTGAGCCAGGGACTGAACCCAGGTCTCCTGCTTTGGCAGGCAGATTCTTTACCATCTGAGCCAACAGGGAAACCCAGTATTGAGGATGTAACCTTGACTGATTTCTTACAGGCCTCCTCCTCTTTGAAATATCTTTCCTTTTAGCAACAATTACACAAAACAACAAACTTGAACCATTTTTTTCTTTTCAATTTCTTTTTATATAGGCTAAACAATCTGAAAGAACCTTGTGGTATTCATTGCTTCCTATTTTCTGTTTTTCTTTTTGCCTTTCCACATTTTTAAAATTTTATTACAAAGCCAAATATATTCTTAAAAAAAGAGAAAGCACAAAACGGGCAAACCATCGTATATTTTTTTCTGTACCTATTTAGTATGGTGTTCATAAAATAAAACTTTTATAAGATCACATATATACTGTTTTGGATTTTTTCTTATTATATAGAAAACATTTCCCTTCTTACTAAAAATTCCATCACATTTTCCCCAACAGTTTCCTAGTACTGCATTATCTTTTTAAAATGAAAGCTTGACTTTTTTGAAAATTTTTCATCCTTTGAAACTCAGAGCTTTTATCTATAAAATAGAATTTGTGGAGAGAGAGAGAGGCAATGAAGGCTGAGCAGTGATGGAGTGCCTATGAAAAAGAGTATGTTCTTGTCAGTGTAACTAATTCTACTGAGGACTAGAGGACGGTCACAATGTGAAACCATGTTTTACAACTCCAGGGATAAAAATCAGTGAAAGGAAAGGTGAAAATGATGAAAGTCAAAGTGGTGACACTGTTAAAGATTCACCTCAATGTGCCTTTGTTGGTTAGAACTCACTGTGCTGCCTGCAAGAGAGGGGGAAAAAATGGATTCACTTTATTGCACTCATCTGTCATAGATAATACCCTGAACAAAAAGGTGGAAGGAAGTGGTGAACTTATAATCAGTCTGTGTACACATACAATAGGAAGGCAGTCTGGAAACCCAGCGGGCCGGGGGAATGAGTGGCTGTCATAAAGGGGACAGTGACACTCTACTGAGATCAGTGAGCGCCAAGCTCCAAAGAGAGGGGCAGGCCAACTTGATCTTTTCTTTGTGTGCAGAGGATCGGGTGTGCTACACTTGGTGGGGAGTCGCATTCAACTGCCAGACAAATGCAACCCACTCTGCCACCAATAGGAGGGAGTGAACTTGTTGTAGTCTTTAAAGGATTCTGCAGAGAATACATTCCTCCTATAACAGTGATGGATGGAGCCTGCCTTTTTCTGACCAACAGGGTATATTCCAAAGCTGCTGAGATCAATGCCTATGTGTCAGAAGCAACTGTTAGAAGCAAAATTTCTAACAATTTCTGGAAAAGGCTAATTTATTTAGGCAATGTCTGAAACTTTTTAGCTATCACCACGATAAAGGGACCAGAATGTTATTCTTATGAATCTCCCCTTAATTTATCATATTCCTGAGAATTCTATGAATCAAAAAGCATTCATAGTCTTTTTCCCTTTCAGCTCTATATACCACACCTGTCCTTGTTTTTATGGCCTAAAGTTATGTCAAGAAGTTTAACTTCCAGGCAATAATATCTAACAATGTTACTATTCTGTATACCATCATTATAGGTATAATGGGGCTTCCCTGGTGGTTGAGGTGGTAAAGAATCTGCTTGCAATGCAGGAGACCTGGGTTTGAGGCTGGGAAGATCCCCTGGAGAAGGGAATGGCTACTCATTCCAGTATTCTTGCCTGGAGAATTCCATGGACAGAGGAGCCTGGCAGGCTATAGTCCATGGGGTTGCAAAGAGCTGGACATGACTGAGTGACTAACACTCTCACTTTCACAGATGTAATATTCTGCACTATATATATTATATTTTCTAATATCAAATGGATGCTTAAATGAGGTAGTGCCAAGTTCCATCTTTGAATATTTTCTTTACCTCTGGATGGTCAACCTTTCAACCTGTCCTCTAGTTCTGATGCTCATGTCACTTAGCCCACCCCTCCTCCAAAGTTTCTACCTGTATCCCCTAATGAAGAGTTCCACTGTGGACAATTCTGGGACCCTCAAGTGGTATGTATGTTGCTCTTCGTAGTGCCTTGATATACGTTTCATTCTCCTGATGAATGCCCAGGGCAAAAGGTGGATACTTGAAATGTTTTCAAAAAAGGAATGGTGAACTCACCTAGCCCATCTTAAAATTACTGTCAGTTTTTCCGCCAGAGAAGCTTCTTGCTCTCCTCCATGCTGTTTTGAAGATAAAGATTTACTCCATTCATCCCTTGGCAGCTCTCCCAATGAAAGTGTGAATCCCTCTCCATGATGGCCCACCACCATGGACACAATCTAGCTAATATACCATGTTATAATTATTGATGAGGGAATGACCTGCCATTAAGAACTGTAGACTCCATCCCTTTTACAAGCCATTGGAAGGCACAGCAACCCACCCCAGTGTTCTTGCCTGGAGAATCCCACAGACAGAGGAGCCTAGCAGGCTACAGTCCAGAGGGTCACAAAGAGTCCAGCATAACTGAAGTGACTTAGCACCCTCAACATTCCAGCCTTTATTCCACCAGACAAATTGACCATTTAATGCATGAAATTATTTCTTGACCTTTATGTCATACAAAACAGCTGGAAGAATGTCTAAGTTTACAACCACAAGACAAGATGACAAATCGGGTACAATTTTTTGTTGTTGTTTTTAAAGAAAATGTTTAAAATTCTAAGCAAAAAAGGTTTGGGGAATGTCGTTGTCAGAGAAGCAGCAGAGAATGCATTTATCCAAGCTATCATCAGGGTAGAGCTCCTTAGGGAGGCTGGCATGGAGTCAAGTTTTTGATAAAGGAATACACGTGGCTTTGTAGACAAGGATTAGAAGGTTATTCTGAGCAAAATGTAGAGCCATTCCTTGACAGGAAAGAAAATAAATAAAAAGGTGGCAAGGGTGAATGGTTTCTCTTTACCCCTTGAATCTCTCATTGTCTGCCTGACAAATCATATCTATCCCACTTTCCAAAGCTCCCTTCAAGGCTTAGGAAAACAACTGAAATCCAGTCACATTATTGTATATGTCACAGAATGAGTCTCCTGTTTTCCTCAAGATGTATCTTGTAGTTGATTCAAAATTTAATTTAATCATGAACTGGCTGGTTGGAAAGCATGTATACGTCATACTTCATGGGATTGCATATCACGTTTGCTAACCTATTCCACATTAAACCATTTCACACAGGTTCTAGGACAGGCAAGGCTTTGTTTCTGAGGATTTATGGATTCCTGATGATGTGTGTTTGGGCAAGATACTTATTGTCTCTATGTCTCCATATTCTGCTTTGTAAAATAAAGGTAATTAAGCTTACTTTCAGAGTGTTGTGAGGATTAAACGAGATCATGTCTGGGCATCATTTTGCACAGTGTTTGGCACATAGCTATAAATAGGTGGTATCTTTCATTATTGTTAATTTTCTAATTAACATGCAAGTGAAAGTGAAAAAAAGGAACTTCATCATGAATTATAAATGCAGGAAATACAATGGTGGATTCATATTTCGAACACCAGTTATTGCTGACTATGGAAAAACTACTCAAATGTCTTGACTTCTTACAGGAGAAAGGGGAAGATCAGAATACACAGTTTGCATATGGAGAAATAGGTGTGGGAATCATCTAATATGGTGAAATGTTTACATTTCCAGAAGGTTCCTCAATAATTTTATGATTATAAACCTGGAATTAGGTCACTCAGTGTTTAATAAGTACCCACTAAATAATAGTACTTTTGTTTCAAGAAAAAGTTTTAAAATTTTATTTTAATACCTTAACTCTGCTACCCTTACAGTGTGTGCAGATTTTTGATGACTGCTCCAAAGGATCTTATTTCTCAGATGCTTCTGGATCAGTCCTTGACCCAAAGAAAGAATTATTACTGCTCAGCAAAGTTTGATATAGGAAAAATATTTGGACAGTTTGTGCTTCATTAATCCAAGTTTGGTTTGTTAAATCCCCAAGCATTGCTTTACAAGTCTTCAGATTAAAAATTAATTACAACAATTATCAACAAATATAAAAAGTCAAGAAAATAATGAACACCCATCTGTCTGCTTGGCTTTCAAAAGTATAGCACAGTGGCAACAAATAAAAACTACCATCTTTTATAGGGCATTCTAAAAGTCATCTATCACAGATACTAATTCTTAATCCTTTTATGCAAACCATATAAATTTATTCTTTGAAAAAAAGAAATTTTTACCTCTTTACACAATGCAGTCTTATCTCTTAAGCAGAAATAGGTCGTGTAAATGCAAAATTATAACTGACACTGAAATTTTCAAAATGGTTGATTACTGTTCAGTCCCTATTTGCCGATATCCTATCCACAAAGCCAAGTGAAAGATTTTTCACCGGTTACTTCCATTATAGTTAAATTTTTCAGACATTTTGACTGTAGGTAAGTCATCATGCATATGCGAGCATGGAAAGAAGAAACTTGTTACAGTTATTTACATAAGATTAATTACAGTTATATTTAAATGGTCATTTGCTTACATAAAGTCATAACGTTTTCTACAAACAACTGCTGTTTTCAAACATGTTTTATCTCTAACTGTCATACTGACACATTTATCATACAAAGAAAAATAATGAATATTTAATTTGCCTTTAAATAAAACGAAACAATCAATAGTATAAGATGTAACTGAATAAGTAACTCTTTTATGGTCAGAGGGAAAAAAATAAGAATTCTCAAATTGATAATTAAATGGTTTTGTGTTTATTCCCAAGTTATTTTGCTTCCCCAAAAGGAATTTTCTGAATAGTAAAGAGATATAATTAATGAAAAGGGAAACTAATAAATATGTCAGAAACAATTTACTGTTGGTTTGTATGTATTCCAAATGCCTCTACAGGAATGCAAATTAAACTTCAAAATCGGGTTATTAAGTTAAAAAAAAAAAAGACTGTCCTCACAATTATGGAAAAAATTATCTCTGGTTACTAATATCTAGATTTCTAGGTTTAAAAAAAAAAAACAAAACATTGGCTTTTTTTTTAATGAATGACTAGTGTAATAGTCAAATGGCTAAATATGTATAATTTTGTTGTGTTTCACATATAGCTCTTTTAACTCAATGAATTTATAAGGAATATTACTTATGTTGAAGTTTGAAAATTAAATAGCACAGTGTTAAAAACTAGTAGGAAAAAAAAAAGCAATAGTCAGAAGGGAAACTAGATACTTGGAAGACTCCTGCTAATATGTACCCACAGCTTGGATAAAGTATAGCAAATATACTTTTTAATCAATTGTTATGTTTGCTAAGCATAAGTGAAGTTTCAAAACAGAGGAAAAGTACCTAGCTGAAAATGGAGCAGAAAACAGTAGCAGTAGAAGTAAATGGAGCATGGAATTTTAAGGAGGATTTACTTTGAGGGAGATGCCTCGATCAGCACTACAATCCAAGGAACATGTCTCCAAACACTGGCAAGAGTGGAGCAAAACTTGAATCTCTTGCATTATTCATAAAATCACTGAAGGGAGTTAAGTGATCCCTGGTTAGTACTGACCCTGGATCTTGCAAAACTACAAACCTTCTGTAGAGTAAAATCTCCCATTTATGTCCTCAGATTTCCTGCAGAGTAGGTTCAATAAGATACGTATCCACAATGAAAATTCAATAGTAATCAGAAGCAAGCAAGCGTCGACAAATGAGGATCAGCAACAGAAACGAAGACAAACATAATATCCAACTACCTAGTTCAGAATCCAGAATTATCAGATACGAAAACAAATTCCCTATACGTGAAATATTTAAAGAAATAAAGACACAATGAAAGAGAAGAAATGAGAAATTATCAAAGAAATTTTAAAAATAGAACTTTCAGAAATAACAAATATGGATAAAAACTTACCTGAAAGGAATAAACAACAGATTAGAAATAGCTATAGATAATTCATGAACTGATAAATTGATCTCTAGTAAAAAAGAGAAAGCAGAACAATGAGAAGGAAAATATGAAAAAGGTTAAAAGACACAAAGTATATAATAAGAAGGTCCAAAATACATGATCAGATTCCCGGATGGAGAACTCTGAATCACTAACATTTTTTTTTTTTATGATGTGAGATTTGGAAAGTTCCTGAAGAGTACATATATATTTAAACAATATATTCTTTAGCAATAACTTACAAATGTGGGAAAGTTTTTTAAAAATAAAAAGTAAAGGAGTTTGGCAATAAAGAACAACAGAAAAAGTTGGATAGATAATATCACACAGTATTCTCAGTCACTGATTTAGTAGTGTCCAACAACAGACACATTCAAGTTGCCATAGCTTCTGAAAACAAATATTTTTATGAAGAAACGCCAGAAATGGTATTCCATAACACACTTTCCCAGCCTACTGAATCTCCTCTGGAGAGTTTAAAAGACAAGGACACATAAAACTCTCTGGGATCTTCTAAATAGGAACCTTCACTTCTTTAACCGTGACCCACAGTACCTCAGTAATAAAGAAATACATTTTATATCATAAAATACATATGCATGTATGATATTACTATGTGATATTATCTATAAAACTTTTCCTCTTGCTCTTCATTGTCAAACTACTACTGAAAGACTGTTGTAAAAAGCTTCAGCAATATGCTTGATTTCTAAGAGGAAACACGATCTTTCAGAATTGTATGTCACAGAAATAAAGTGATGTATATAATTTCAAAAAAATAAGTAAAGAAGTAATAAAATTTAGCAGTTGGCTAGAATATGGGAGGATAGAACAGAATACAGAAGGTCTAGAGTTTAAAATAAAAGAACACACAATGATTCAATGGCATTAGTGATAGCTCTTAAGTTGGATAATAAATTACTGTAAGTACATTTTGATATTATTATAATAAATTATTATATAAAATTATCAAAATTAAATAAGAACAATTTAAAAGAAAACAAACAACATAAACAAAGCCCCAATAAACTAAAGGAAAATCAATTCATAATAATGTTTTTCTAGTAATTTCAACAGTGTTGGAAAAATAAGTAAATTTCTTTATTAACATTTTCTAAAAGACACCAAACAAGTTTTGAGAAGCTTGTATCACTGTGGTACACATATATACTATGTGTATAAAAGCTTACATATTTTTTCATGAGACTTTTTAAAGGAATTAAAAATAAATTACTAATTAAAAATATCCTAAAGAATATATGACTTTACAATGAATTTTTACCTTATGAGTTATGAAATACCTTTCATAAGATCACTGAATATAAATGGTATAGAAATATGAAGTAGCATAGGAAATCTAAGTTAGCAGTAATTTGATGATTATTTAAAAAAAAAAAAAGAACAGTCCCTTGCTTTGAATAAAATGTTTCTATTTTTACTAGTTGCTGGTATCTGGAAAGATCATATTGTAAGATAAATTCCAAAAAATTTTAGAAAAACACAAACATTACTTTAAAAGTTAAAATGGTCAATGAAATATAAACTAATAGTCTGTAAATGACGAAAAAATCAAAGTACATTAGGATGCAACACAGATGCACAATCTCTTGTGCATGCATGCTAAGTCACTTCAGTCATGTCTGACTCTTTGCGACCCTATGGACTATTGTAGCCCGCCAAGCTCCTCTGTCCATGGGATTCTCCAAGCAAGAATACTGGTGTGGGTTGCCATGCCCTCCTCTAGGGGATCTTCCCAACCCAGGTATTGGGTGCACATCTCCAGGCACCTCCTGCATTGGCAGGCAGATTCTTTACCACTAGTGCCGCCTCAGAAGCCCTCACAGTCTCTTAGGTACCAAGAATGACTTCAGAAGAACAAATCAGTAATACTGTACTCATACCATACAATGACAACAAGAAAAACACAAATTCAAATAAAACAAATGCAGGTCAGCGATACTCTGGGCTTGCATTTTCTAATAGTAGGTCTACTTCTATAGTGCATCTTCAGGCTTTGGTAAACCAATCCTTTATTCCTTTGTTATGAAAAAGCACCCCAAACTAAGTTTGTTCTCCTGTAACAAATACTAAATCTAATTTATTTTATTGTAATTCTGTCTTTGTGCTGTTCTTTTATTTTGTAGACAGGAGCATTTTATGTAAGCCTCTTCTTCAGCTTTTGAAAGACTGAGCCTCTGGGTGAAACAGTTGCCCCCTTGCCAGATTCACTTCAATTAAGAATTGCAGTGCCTTCTGCCTGCAAGTTTGCTATGTGAAAGAAACAGAGGCAATATAATGTAACTAACGGGATATCTTAATTTATATAGACACTGAGAGTATACTAGAGAGAGAACAGACTGGAGTAAGGAAATTTTGAAAAAGACATCACTTTTTTTAGTACAGTACACAAAATTATCTTTCATGCAAGGTTATAGTTCTGGTGCAAGATATCTCTGAAGTATAAAATAGAAAACACAGTAGAAAATCAGAATCGATTAAATAAGAGTTAAGCAAGAAAATTTTAAGTTCTGTTTCAAAACATAATAAAAGTGTTTACATTTTGTGTATTTTCAAATGTTTTCAGTGTGCTTTAATGAACTTTACCTTACCCGGGTGGGGAGAAAAAAAAAAAGAGCAGATGATTCCTCTCAGTTATATTTTTGATAACGCATCATAACAGACGCTCTATTTTTGAGGAAAGGGATATATTAAAGCTCAAATATTTAAATATTCAGAGGCATGCTTTAATTTTTACAGGAAGAAAGGAGAATGGATGGTAATGGTATTTTTATTGCCAAGACAGAGAAAGCATGAGGGAAGATTGATTTGGGAGAGAAGAGCAAGATGAACTATTGCAGGATGTGAAATTGAAGGCTACTTCCTCCCCGACGTCTCGGGTGGAGGAACACCAGAAAGAACAGCCTCACAACGGGCACCCGCTGCCCTTGCTAACGTGGGCTCCATGTGCTTCTGTAAAAATGGCTATGTGTCAAACAGTAGAGAAATGTAATCATTATTTTTAGAAATTTTTAGACATTTTCCATTTCCTAGCTGACTATCATAATTTATTTCCCACAGGGTTGTTCATCATCCATAAAAATTGTGTAGGATTTGTGAAGCAATCTTGAGTTTATACCCTCTGGGATATTTTAGTGTAGAACTAGAAGAAGCCTAGAGTGATTTTATTTATTTATTTTTTCATTCAACCTGGAGAAGAAAACTATCTGTTGATGAATTGTACTGAAGGCGCTCAGTACAGAATCACAATTGCAAAGGCTTTATTTTTCTTTCTCTTGAAAGTTTAATATCTGGAGGTCATTAGGTAGTTTAGGGGCTATGCAATTAGACTATGGTGTTCAAGAAAGGCCTGTCCTCACCACAAGGGAAATGAGTAGAGGGGCTTGGGGGTGTTGCCTAGAGGAATGCAGCTGAGAGGAGATATTATTTTTGCCGTCCTGTGTTGTATATTCTGTCAGAAGTATCCCTCAGTGCTTTGCCTGGAGAAAGCCCAAAATGGATGTGGGACCTGGGATTACAAATCAACCGCCATTGCTGCTGAAGTTTGAGTTTGGATTCATATGCCTGGGAAGAAGTTCATGTAGCCATTGTGTGAAATGCTGAACCTCAGAAAACCCGGTGGTTATTACAGGTTTTTCTCTATTCCCTTGGAACTGGTATTCATAGAATCTTAAATAATTTACATTGGAAGAGTTAGACTACCTCCATGCATTATCAATTGACCAGTTATTTTTTAGAGTACTCGACAAATTGCTTTTTAATCAGGTGCAAAAGTAAAAAGCAAAATGAAGACAAAACAGAACAAAACAATGGCAGCTGAATGAGCCATCTGAATATTTTCCAATTTTTTAATTTTCTAATTTTTCTCTATGCAATTTTTTTTCCACAGAAAATTAGAATCTATCTAATTCAGACAGATTCTCCCAATTTAAGTACTTTTATTCATAGATACCTCACTCCACGTAGTCCCAGAACTTTAATACAACAGAGAGAGGACCGAGTAAACAGACTTGGGTTTGGCTCTTATTAGCTGGGTCACTTGGGATGATAATTTATTCCTCTGAGCCTCAATTTTCTTATTTGTAGTGTAGGATAGTAAATCATAGAGGCTAGACAGTTAACAACTGAATGTGGCACATGTCATGAATTAAAAGTTGGTATATACAATGTTTTTGATTCAAAATTAGCTTACTCTATTACATGTCTTACTAAGATACCCTCTTAAAATCCTAAGTATCCTATGAATAAAAAAGAAAAACAACAGGTGGCTAAAGACAAAGATACATACAGCTGATTGGGTGGTAGATGGCTTAGAGTGGCATTATGTTGTTAATTTTAGCATTAATTGCATGGTTAGGGTACCTAATGTTATTGTGTACATAGTCTTCTAAGTGTTCAGTATGAATTAAATCAACAAATTCTCAAAATAATCCCAGGGGATCAGATCAATATCTTTTTTTCACAAATGAGCAAACTGAAGCACCAAAAGATGAAATAACTTTCCCTAAATCATACAGCTAGTAAGCTGGGATTCCAACTTAGCTAGCTGCCTACAGTCTCATAGTTACTATGCCCCACTGCCTCTCCATATATTTTTTCCCAGTAAAAATTATCTGTATATCTGGATGTTGTACATATTGAATAATCACACTTTTGGTGTGAGGATTAGGGTTAGATCAAAGATGAAATCTTGTCCTAATATTGTGCCATGCTATGACACAGTCTATCATAAGCCACTTGTATTTCCTTTTCATTTTCTAGAAAACACCACATTTTAATGAACTTAAGGGATCTATCATACACCTATCTTCTTATTATGAAACTTGGAAATTCCCTGGATAGTTCAATATAAAGAATATAGCATTAATACAAATTCCTAGTAGTGGAAACAGATGTTTTGAGAAAAGCAAAAGTTTAACTGTTTCCCTAAGTCTTCGTGAGCTGTGTAAAATTCCCGAGAGGCCCTGAATAAAGATCATTCTAATTTTGAATTAAAAGCCTACAAGGAGAGTTTTTAATCTCAGAAGAAAATACCAGCAGATTCATCTACAGACTTTAGGGAAGAATAGAGATTGCCTAGGTCATGAGTATAAACAGTTTTCCTCATACATTTCAGTTGTTAGTGACTATGTTGAACAGCAAGCTGGGGCTGTATTTGGCTCACTGGGAAGAATGCAACACTTACTTGGTGACCCATGTCTTAGATGCCGAATTTAGGGAATGGCAGCACAGATGTCAGGCTTCCCTGGTGGCTCAGATGGTGAAGAACCTGCCTGCAGTCTTCTGTTTCATAGGAAGCTGGACATGACTGAGTGACTAACACTTTCACTCTTTCATTTCAGTACAGGCGTCGTATTTTTGCCATCCTTACTAGAGTCAATTCCTTTCTTTAATACTTCTTATCCCCTCTTTCCAGCCATCCTCTTCACAAACAGACACATGCATACACATATATGGTCACACACACATACACAAACACACTCAGTACTTACACCATCAGAAGGAGATCCTTCAAATGAAATCCTGGGCTGACCTTCAGACTCAAACTCCGTGCTTCACTTAATTTCTAATGTGGGAGAAATATACCGTGTTCATGGATTGGAAGAATCAATATAGTGAAAATGAGTATACTACCCAAAGCAATTCATAGATTCAATGCAATCCCTATCAAGCTACCAATGGTATTCTTCACAGAGCTAGAACAAATAATTTCACAATTTGTATGGAAATACAAAAAACCTCGAATAGCCAAAGCGATCTTGAGAAAGAAGAATGGAACTGGAGGAATCAACCTACCTGACTTCAGGCTCTACTACAAAGCCACAGTTATCAAGACAGTATGGTACTGGCACAAAGACAGAAATATAGATCAATGGAACAAAATAGAAAGCCCAGAGGTAAATCCACACACATATGGACACCTTATCTTTGACAAAGGAGGCAAGAATATACAATGGATTAAAGACAATCTCTTTAACAAGTGGTGCTGGGAAATCTGGTCAACCACTTGTAAAAGAATGAAACTAGAACACTTTCTAACACCATACACAAAAATAAACTCAAAATGGATTAAAGACCTAAACGTAAGACCAGAAACTATAAAACTCCTAGAGGAGAACATAGGCAAAACACTCTCCGACATACATCACAGCAGGATCCTCTATGACCCACCTCCCAGAATATTGGAAATAAAAGCAAAAATAAACAAATGGGACCTAATTAACCTTAAAAGCTTCTGCACATCAAAGGAAACTATTAGCAAGGTGAAAAGACAGCCTTCAGAATGGGAGAAGATAATAGCAAATGAAGCAACTGACAAACAACTAATCTCAAAAATATACAAGCAACTCCTATAGCTCAACTCCAGAAAAATAAATGACCCAATCAAAAAATGGGCCAAAGAACTAAATAGACATTTCTCCAAAGAAGACATACAGATGGCTAACAAACACATGAAAAGATGCTCAACATCACTCATTATCAGAGAAATGCAAATCAAAACCACTATGAGGTACCATTTCACACCAGTCAGAATGGCTGCGATCCAAAAGTCTACAAGCAATAAATGCTGGAGAGGGTGTGGAGAAAAAGGAACCCTCTTACACTGTTGGTGGGAATGCAAACTAGTACAGCCACTATGGAGAACAGTGTGGAGATTCCTTAAAAAACTGAAAATAGAACTGCCTTATGATCCAGCAATCCTACTGCTGGGCATACACACCGAGGAAACCAGAAGGGAAAGAGACACGAGTACCCCAATGTTCATCGCAGCACTGTTTATAACAGCCAGGACATGGAAGCAACCTAGACGTCCATCAGCAGATGAATGGATAAGAAAGCTGTGGTACATATACACGATGGAGTACTACTCAGCCATTAAAAAGAACACATTTGAATCAGTTCTAATGAGGTGGATGAAACTGGAGCCTATTATACAGAGTGAAGTAAGCCAGAAAGAAAAACACCAATACAGTATACTAACGCATATATATGGAATTTAGAAAGATGGTAACAATAACCCAGTGTACGAGACAGCAAAAGAGACACTGATGTATAGAACAGTCTTATGGACTCTGTTGGAGAGGGAGAGGGTGGGAAGATTTGGGAGAATGGCATTGAAACATGTGTAATATCATATATGAAACGAGTTGCCAGTCCAGGTTCGATGCACGATACTGGATGCTTGGGGCTGGTGAACTGGGACGACCTAGAGGGATGGTATGGGGAGGGAGGAGGGAGGAGGGTTCAGGATGGGGAGCACATGTATACCTGTGGCGGATTCGTTTTGATGTTTGGCAAAACTAATACAGTGTTTGAGGTTTAAAAATAAAATAAAATTAAAAAAAAAATTTCTAACGTGGGGTCAGCTAATGCTTAGCAGCCACCTTTATCAGCATATAAAAAGTAATACTGATATTGAACCAAGAAGATTGACAATGTACTTTCCTGATATTAAGAGCTTACAATCAACTTGTTTCTGTTGAAGTCCTTTAGGCATGAATAATACCTCTCTGAGCTTACAGGAAGTCATGCTAGTTTTGCATGAACAACATCAAGTCATGTTGAGTTTAATGGACTGATGACTGGGGACCTGGGGGATAGGATGAAGGAAACAGGAGTGAAAAGGGTGGGAAGGTGCTGAACCCATATTGAAGAAAGGAAGATAGGAAGAATTGTTGTGTACAGAAATGTGAGAGGGAATACTCAGAGTAGGATGTACATAGGAGAAAAATCCAAGAGGACATGGAAAAAGGAAATATGTTAGGAGAGACTTAGTGACCAGTACTGTTTTATGCAGTGACTATCCTGTGTTTGACTATATACACTATATACACATGTAACTAAATGCACATATGTAGTTTGTATTTAAAGTCTAATGGGCACTCCCCACACACATGACAGAAGAGGGAAACACTGAGGAAGTCAAGATCAATTTTCTCTCATTATTATATGAATATATCAACTTTTTCAAGGCAAGCCATTGGTTTCTCTTTTCTCATTTCAGGAAGAAGAGGAAACAAGGCTGTCAGTGGTCTGTCTTGGGAACACCACTTAATAAGCTCCTCCCAGTGCAGACCGAGCTCCCCAAAGCGAGTACAAATGGCTTTTATTAAAGCCCTCTTCTAAAGAGGCACCATGAGAGCCATGCAATAAAACTTCTGAATGGTCTTTGAGTCACCATTCATAAAAGGAGAATAACAATTTGATAGTCTTTTCTATGGCTTAGTGCCATCGTTTAAAAAATGGGAAACTGGTCTTAGCAAATGCCCCTGGATTGAGAGATAAGTAGTAAAAACATCAATGGCCTCAGGAACTAATGAAGCTAAAACAAAACTAAATTATTAATGCAACTGTAGTATGACTCTGTTCTGGCTCTTGAACAGAGCTGTTCAATGGACTGGAGAGAACAGTGGCTACGTTTTAGGTAACAGAAACCCAGGTGGTACCTTGTTTGTATGTCATATTTCCCACTTCAAACAGTTTTTTGAGGTTTCACAATTGGGACTGAGCATTGTGCTAACATTTCAACCAACGTTAAGCGTCCCTGAAAAGGCTAATTCGGCTCCCACTAAGTGGAAATGAAATCAAACCAAACGAAATCACCTTGACACAATCCAACAGAACATTCTGACCTTGGACAATTGGCCTAGTAATAGCATAATAATAATCTTGCAAAAGCAGGACAATCAGTTACTGGCTGTTGTTAGTCCTGCTTTTTCTAAGCTCTGTTTATAGGATACAAAATGCGAGGAAGATTGGACAATTATCTGTCTGATTTGATCAGGGTAGGCAGCCAAACCAGCTAATTCAGCAGGGAAATAGAACCCTGACTAGCTACACTGATCAAATCAAGAGAATAACTGCCAGATCTCCCCTTTACTTTATGCCGAGTAGATGCTGCCTTGGGGAATGGCTTACATTCAAAGGCTCTGACTGTTTGAAGTCCCCCCAAAGTCTGTTAATTGGAGCTCTTTGGATTCTTTGGACAGTTAAAGTTGCATAGCTTGGCTTGGTTGGCTAATCAGTTCTCAGACACTATAAATTCAGCCCCCTTAAAATGGTGGGGAAAGAAAAGATCTTCATAATAAAAATTATAATTACAATAGCATGATTTTCCTGCTAAAAAGGAAGTAAAACGAACCTGTGTGTAGGATAGCCAGCTATTCTTTCACTTGGCAAACCAGCCAGGAAACGTAGAGATGGATATTTCAGTTCAGAAGAGTGCTTCAGGCCTGAGTCCTACAGGCATGGGGTCACATAATAGCTTCTTTGATCAGACACCAAGTTTTATTAATGTCCACAGTGAATAGACGAAACAACAGTTTTGATGCTATAGTCTAATTTTATCCCCCCAAAATTGATCTGGCAAGTTTTTCAGGGACATATAAGTTATTTTTTCTCTAAGAAATTATCTCCTTTATAAAATAAGGAGAAGCTAGAATGAGATGATAGTGCTGACTAACTCTCAACAAAGCTAAAGGAAGAAGGTGTTTGGGGTTAATAAAACTAACAGAATTCAACATAGGTGGTTACTCGAAGGGCTATGTGTTTATTTTTAAGAATGGTTCATTCAAGCCAAAACATAAATTCCTGACAAAATTGGTTGGAGCCTTCTGTTGCAAATATGTGGATTGTTACCCCAAGTTCCTTCTCTCACTATCTCTCCATCATGTGTTCAATTTTATGTCCTCACTTCTCTTACCCTGAGTTATGTTACCACCACCAAAAGTCTCCATGCCCACAAGATTCTTAAGGCAAAAGAATGGGAAACTCTGACAAAATCCTTCCTGGATGATTGCCAATGGAAATAGTGCCCCTGAAGAAACATGAACTACTGTTCTGTATTCCTTCTTTGAAGGCTAAGTTATAACTGAATCAGCTCCCATAAAACAGCAAAGTCAAACAACAATGAGTATTTATTCATTTGCAATCACTGTCTTCTAAGGCATACGGGACCAAATCAATTTCATCCAGAATGTGGAAAACATATAGAGAAAGAAAAAAAAAAGGAAAACTTTATTTAAAAAAATTTTTGGCCACACCGCATGTAGGATTTTAGTTCCCCGACCAGGGATGGAACCATGTCCCCTGCATCAGAAACAAGGAGTCTTAACCACTGGACCACCAGAGAAGTCCCCAGAAGGTAACAACTTTAGAAAAAATCACTTGCCAGAAGTGAATTGGGAATTCCCTGGTGGTCCAATGTTTAGGACTTGGTGATTTCTCTGAGGTGGCCCAGATTTGATCCCTGGTCAGAAAACTAAGATCCGTCAACATATACAGTGCAGCCAGAAAAAAAATTAACTATTCATTTTACAAAAGTTTATTGAACAACTGTTATAACTGCATTGTTTTAAGCATATGAAGGATGGAAACAAAAGTAAAACATTATAATTGCCTATAAACTACTTAATAGTTAAACATTTTCATTTATTTAATATGACAACCCAATATGAAATGATTATTTTTTTTTTCATAAATCAGAAATTTGCAGCTTAGAGAAATTAAGTGACTTGAACAAAGTTGCTCAACTAATTGGTAAGAAATGCAGCCTGACTTCAAGGAATCTCACAAAGAATTAACTAACAATGCAACTAGTAAAACTATGCCACCAGGAAATGTGCCTCGATGAGTGACTGGCATGAAGTTAACAGCATAAATTTCAGAGGCAGAAAAAAAAAATCAAGAAATATTTTACGGAAAAGGTGGGACTTGAAGACAGCTGACAGGAATGATAATTGGATAAGCAGAAAAGTGGCAGGGAACATTTCAGTTAAGGGAAATACTGTGAGTGTTCTGACTGATTCAGAATTTAAAATGTTGGAGGCGGATTTGAAAAATTTGGGAACAGACTGCAAACGGAATAACGGGTGAAAGAGTTTGTGCTTCAACATCTAGGTGGTGGGTAGGTGTTAAAAGTTTTAGGTAGGGAATGGACACGAAAATAGAGTTTGGAGAAAGGTTAATTTGTCAATAGCTGCAATATGTTTTTAAAAAAGAAAGATATTTGAGACAGAGGCATCTTAGGAAAAGGTAGGATATAGCCTTAGTTCACTCAAGCTGCTCTAGCAAAACACCATAGGTTGGGTGACATGGTGGTATTTATTTCTCACAGCTGTGGAACTTAGGGAGCCCAAGATCAGAACTTAGGGAGCCCAAGATTAACTCAGTGTCTGGTGAAAGCCCACCTCCCGGTTTACAAATGAACATCTCTTTTATCAAAGCCTCCACATGGTGAAAGGGATGACGGGATCTCTGGGATCTCTTTCATAAGAGCACTGATGCCATTCATGAGGCGGGGATGTCTACTCTCATGGGGACTTCGCAGGTGGCTCAGTGTTAAAGAATCCACTCGCCAATGCAGAGATGCAGGAGATATGGGTTTGATCCCTGTGTCTTGAAGATCTCATGCAAGAGGAAATGGCAACCCATTCCAGTATTCTTGCCTGGAAAAATTCCATGGACAGAGGAGCCTGGTGGGCTACAGTCCATGGGATTGCAAAGAGTTGGACATGACTTACCATGCACCACCCTCATGAACTAATCATCTCCCCCCAAAACACTTCCAAATATCACATTTGGAATTAGAATTAAGCATATGAATTTTGAGGAGACACAAAACTTCAGTCTATAACACTCTGCTCCCAGCCTCCACAATTCATGTCCATCTCACACGTCATCAACTCAAAACCTAAGTCTACAATCTCACCTAAAGATTGAAATCAGATATGAATGAATTCAAGGCATGATTCATCTTCAGGCAAATTCTATTCCAGTTGTGAATCTGTTAAACATGTTATATGTTTCTGAAATACAATGGTGATAGAGGCATATAGACATTGCTATTTTAAAAGGAAGAAATAGGAAAGGAGTACCACCAAGCGAGTCCCAAACCCAATGGGACAACTTCCATTAGACCTTACGTCTCAAGAATGCAGTCAACTCTTAAATAACATGGATTTTAAATGTGCAGGTCCACTTATACATTGATTTTTTTCCCCAATAAATATGTACTACAGTACTACATGTTCTGAGGCTGGATGAATGTGCAAATGTGGACTCATACATACCAAGGGCTGACTGTAAAGTTGTACCTGGGTTTTCTACTGTGAAATAGGGGAAATTTGGGGGTGTGGAGGAGGTTGGCGCTCTTAACCTTGGTGGTGTTGTTCAAGGAAAACTGTAATTCTCTTTGTCTATATGCTCTGCCCTCCAGGCCCCCTAGAATGGGAGTTCTGCCTTTCATATACACTAGTGGGCAGGCCGGCACCCAGGGTTTGAGTGGTTGGGTAGCAATTCTTTCCCTGGCCCTGGAGCTCTCTGGGGTTGGAGTCCTGAGCCCATGCATGTGCTAAGAGGCTTTGTCCTTTGAAATCTTGGTGGGAACAGTCATTCTCCCACAACTCAGCCTAGATGCATTCCAGCCCACTGGAGCCACAACTAGGGTAGCCAAAGAAGGCAGCGATGGAGTGAAGGAGCAGGAGCCTGCAGTGTGAAGAAACACAGGCAGGACTCACCGAGGTTCCCACGGGCGCCAGTGGCCCCATGCATTCTGGACTCATTTTGGGAGGCAGCTCTGACAATCTCTGAATTGCCTTTGGGATTATTCTCCTATTGTTTTTCTCAATAACTCCTGGCTTCTGTTGAGATGGTTGATTAATCTCCTTATCAAATGGTCATATGGCCACACACCTGTTTCTCTCTCAGTCTTTCTTATTTTTTTCTATAGAGATAGGCTGAGAGTTTTCAAAATCTTCAAATTCTGCTTCTCTTTTGATTCACAATTTGGTCTTTAAATAATTTCTCTCTTCTCACATTTTACCAAAAGATTCCAGGTAAAATCAGGATGGTTGTTCACGTTGCTTAGACATTTCTCCAGCCAAGTATCTAGTTTCATCACTCACAAGTTCTACCTTCCACAAACACCAGACACAAACCAAGTTCAGCCAAGTTCCTTGTCACTTAATAACAAGAATTACCCTTCCCCCAGTTTCCAACAAAACACTCCTCATTTCTACCTAAGACCTTGTCGGAATGGCCTTCACCATCTATAATTCTACTAACATTCTCTTTTGTTATGAGCCTCTTAGCACATGACAACTGAGGCTTTCTCCACATCTCTTTCTTTCTTTTCTTTCTGAACACTCACCAGAATCACCTTTAACTCCCAACTCACTCACAACAATGTGAACTTTTTCTAGTGTGCACCTCAAAACTCCTCCAGCCTCTACTAATCACACAGTTCCAAAGCTGCTTCCACACTTTTAGATATTTGTTCCAACACCATCCTACTCTTGGTGCTCATCTCTGCATTGCCCATTAGGGTTGTGTAACAAAATACCATACAAAATACCATTGACTGGGTGACTCGTAAACAACAGAAAGTTATTTCTTACAGGTCTGGAAGCTGGGAAGTCCAGGATCGAGGTGTCAGAAGATTCAGCGTCTGGTGAGAATCTGCTTCCTGGTTCCATAGACTGTTGTCTTTTTACTCTTAAGTAACATCACATGGCAAAAAACAAGGGCATTCTCTGAGGTCTCTTTCATAAAATGGAGCCCTCAAGACCAAATCACCTCTCAAAGGTTCTACCTCCAAATGGGATTAGATTTCAGCATATGAATTTTGGAAGAGACACAAGCTTTCAGTCCATAGCAAATATATTTCCCTAAAATAATAGAGATTGCCCAGCAGGCTTCTTTTAGCAGCAATGAGGAGTCAAGGGGAATAATTCAAGCTGCCTAACAGCAGAAGAATTATATAGCCAGGAGTCCATTTTATGAGAATATTTTACCTATTACATAATAGTTCATAAAAGAAGCAGAAGGTTTTAAAGTCTTCAGAAATTCATATGTGGGAAAGCAGTATTCATCAGTAAAGGCTGTAGAACAGACAGATAAGGAAAAAATGAAAAACTGTGACACGTATGATGGTATAAATAGTGACTGAGGGAGGTATGACAAAAGCTTGAATGTGAAAACTCCACAGAAGCAGGAGAATCATTTTGTCAGAAATCTAATACTAGGAAATAAAGGAGGAAGACATGGGCTCCTATAAGCGTGTTATCATATTTTCATAATTTAAAAAAAAATTTTTTTAAAGGAGGGACACATGGGACAACAGGGAATGTTACCTGACCAACTGAGCTATCGGAAGATGGAGTAGGTTCCCAAGGGAAGCTATGGAAATTTCATCAGTCAGGACATTTGAGGTGAGTTTGAACAAGGCAATAAAACATCTGCTGTGAGAGCAGTTTGCATCTGCATGAAAAGGACAGGATGGTCAAGTAGATCATTTTCACCTCTAATGTATTTGACTTCACATTAAGTTAAATCAAAAATCAAAATGACACGGGCCTTGGTGACAACGTTTTTCACATCTCCCAGAAGGTAGAGAGCTATCTTGTACACATATACTACTTTTTGCAATCCCCATAAATGCAGTTTCAATTTGTACGTCCTTTTAAAAGCTTCAAGCAGCCTCTCCCTTATCCTATTATGCTCAACAGTTGACCTTGCCATTTATTTCAAGGAAAAAATTAAGGAGAAAATAAAAATCATCTCTCTCTATTTTGCTCTGTCTCTGTCTTTCTCTCTTACATACACATGCTTTGCTTCCTTCTCATGGTATACTCTATTGGTTAGTTATCCAATTGTCAGTTTCCACCTTGTCCATGCTTTTAGAACCTACATTTTTTTGGGTGTTAGGCAGTCTTTGTGCTCGGGTAGGAGTGCACATCCTACCACCTCAGTCAGTAAATCAGAAGTAGTGTATGCTATAGTCATCCAAATTCTTCTTGTCAAGGATAGGTTTAGTAAAGGGCATGTGTCACACTTCTGGCCAAGGAGCTATTAGTAGTAATCTGTTAGGAATATCCAGCAATGTTTCTCCTCACTCTTCAAAAAGGCACAGCTCTCATTCACAGTAAACTATTTGTGTTATGCTCACCAAAATCTACCTGACACAAAACCACTGACCTCTTTTCATTCTTTATCCAAGTTGACATCTTAGAGAATTAGACCTTTTTTCCGCCCCCTCTTTCAATACCTCTTGCTTCATTATCTTGTTTTTTTGTTTTTTGTTTTTTTGTTTTTCTGATTCTGTATCTCAGAATCTTTTATGATTTCCTTTTCCTCTGTTAACTCTCTATGTTGTTGTTACCAGATTTCATTCTTTCTCATTATGCCCTTCTTTTCCCTTTACATAATTTCTTAAGGAGAGTACCTACGGTTCCCTGGCTTTAGTGGTGATTACATTACCATCCATTCTTTCTTAAGTTCTGGATCCACATTTCCTGATGTATACTAGACAATTTCCTTGCGGATTTCATGGAAATAACTCATTCAGGACTGTCTAAAATCTTGGTCCAAATCGGATCTTCTTAATGATATCTCTAGGATAATTTCACAATCTTCATAAACTGGAAATTCTGGATTTATTTCAGATTTCTCCCTCTCTCTCAAATCCTCACTCTAACTAATCATCAAATTCTTTGAATTCCATGAATTCTAGCCCTAAATGTTTTTTGAATCATTTCAATTTGTGCTGCTCTATTTTAGTTGAGACCTTTATTTTCAACATTAAAAAAAATGTGCTCTAGCGAATTTCCTGGTGGTCCAGTGGTTATGACTCCATCCTTTCACTGCCAAGGGCCTGGGTTTGGTCCCTAGTTGGAGAAACTAAAGTCCCAGAAGCCACAATCATGGCATAATAATAATAATAATGGGCTCTAAAGTGATAGATTCAGGATGTTCAAGGTACTGATAATGTTTCTGAGACACAATTCCATGGGCAGTCTAACTAACACTGATACTATTAAGATCATCTCAATCACGGTACAATCTGGAATGGTGATTCTTTACCCTAAGAACCAGAAATCCTCAGTATGGTAAAGCAGGATCTTTTGTTTGATAGCTATTTCTTCACACAGCACTCTGAAATGATCATAGTCACAATTTTCACTATCTCATTCCTCAATTAATCAAGATCAGGAGGCATATGTTAACCAGCAGCTGTTTTCTGTGAATAAAGCAATAAAGCTCTTTTGTTCGTACAACACCCTCCCTTCCTGCTGGTGTGCCTTTTCTACATCATAGGCCACAAAATAATCTTTAAAGAAATAAAAACATATTCTCTTGTGTAAAGAAAAGAAAAAAATCACTGAGTGCGTCTTCCTTTTTTATGCCATACACATATGCCAAGAAGTGGTTCATGTTGTGAATGTCAGTGGCATCACCAAATGATAAATTTTAACAGGCTTGGAAGAATATCCTATTTTATCTAGAATGGTCAGGTAACATTTTAATTAAAACTCAAAGAGAAGAAAAGAATTCTAAGTAGAATGAACATAAAGAGTAAGGCATTGAAGTAGGGTTGCATGCTCAGTCACTTCAGTCGTTTCTGACTCTTTGTGACCCCATGGACTGTAGCCCTTCAGGCTCCTCTGTCCATGGGATTCTCCAAGCGAGCCTACTGGAGTAGGTTGCCATGCCCCCCTCCAGGGGATCTTCCCGATTCAGGGATCAAATCCATCTCCTGAATTGCATCACAGGTGGATTCTTTACCGCTGAGCCACTGGGGGAAGTAGAGATAATCTTGTTCAAAAAACAGGAAGAAGATCAGCATGCCCACAGTACACCCTGGAGGAAGGGCAGGATAAAAGTCTAGGCAGGATAACAAGGGCTGGCTCCTCTAGAGTCTTTCGGCAAAAGTAAGATGAGGGTGCTTCAATGAAAGGGTATGGCATGGATGTGGCATGGTGCAATTTGCATTTGAAAAGGATCATTCTAGCTGCTTTGTAAAGTATAGACTTCGTGGAGAATAAAAAACACCAGAGAAACAGTTAAGAATAACAACCTAGAAAACAGGTTATGAGAGCTCAGATTAAGGTCAAAGGAGCAGAGGATTAGATTTAGGAAAATTCTTTTTAAAGACACATTTGATAAATTGTGTGGAGTTTAGGCAAAGAGCTACATCAACGACATTTTCTAGTTTTTAATCTCATGTCTCGAATTTTATTTGAATTTCACACAAAACCTTAATTTCAGTGTTTTAACTCTAATTTATCATCTTCTTTCCCAGACAGTTCCTCCTCCTGTGGTCTCATTTGTAGGAATTGGCATTTCTATGGATCCATTTACTCAGGCCAGAAAGTTGAGATCTGTCCCTGACAAGGCATATCATCTCAGCTATGTCTCTTGCTATTATCCCACCTCCAAATCTAATCAGTTCCCAAGTTCTGTCATTCCAACTTCTAAAACATAATGAATCTGTCCATTCCTCCTTATTTCTCCTAAAAAAACTATAGTCCAAACCACAACTCTTTACTGGGAATTTATAGCAGTTAAGTAATTTACGTACATCTGTTCTTCATCTGCATATATTTATCATATAGTCCCCAGGATGATCTTGTAAAAAAATAAAATGAATGCCAACTATCTTTTAAAACCCTTCAATGACATCTAAGTGTTCTTGAGATAAGGTCCAAAATCTTTTAAGTGATGTTCAAGATCACTTAAAGTGATGTATAGGATCTAACTCCTGTGCACCTCTCTGGCCTCTGCCTCTTACACGTCTCCTTCCCAGTCCCAGTGTTCTGGCCACGCAGACCATGAGGCACACTCCTTCCTGTCTCAGGCCATTCGCATGTAGTGTCCCAACTGCCTGCCCCTACACTTCACTAATCACATTCTCCCTTAAGTTCCCAGGATAAATGTTATTTCTACAGGGAAGAAATTGCTCTTACATGTTCTCATAGCAGTCTGTACTCTTATCATACTATTAGAAATGGCAGTTACCTTTGTGAATAGCTGTTGAGTACTAGTGTGTCTCCCAATGTACTGTAAGTCCTGTGAGAAAAGGAATATGTCTTATTTTTTTCTCTATTCACTCATTCCTTCCTCTCCTTCTTTAATAACTGTTTCTATTAAATATATAACAATACTGACTTTTAAGTAAAGTGAAAGTCATCATATATTTTTAGCACCAGAATAATATGGTCCAATGTGCATAATAGAAACACAGTTCTTTTTGCTCTGTGGAGAATGATCAAATAAGCTATAGGAAATGTAATGAGGAAATTAGAGATAAGTAAGGAGGTAGGAAGGAAGGGGCAGAGAATGGGTATAGAAAGAGTACAAGAAAGGTGTAGGTAGCAGTGAGAAGTGATGGTTATGCAAGATTTTTCATGATGATCTCACTTTCCCACTGAAATCTGGCCCTGAAGGAAAGTAGGGAGATGAGGAAGTAGCTTAAAAGGGTGAGGTATCAAAGAAAGTTGTAAAGATAGAGCATGTTAGAGCATGTTTTCCATAGTTTTTAGGAATAACCTATAGGGAGTGAAAAGTTGATGAGGTCGAAATCAAAGAGGATAATTTAAAAAGCAAGTTCATTAAGCAGGTAAGACAGGATGGGACTCAGAGTACAGGTGAAGGAATCTGTCTTTAGCAGAGTGAGTGGTACAAATGTCCCTGTACATGGGGAAAAGGAGATGGTAGTTGCAAGTTAAGTCTGGACCTAGAGAAACAGAGTCATTTGCATCTGATGGCTTCAGATTTCTCAATTAAGTATATGTGAAGTTACCAGATGAGAATTAGAAGGTATAGGTTAAGGAGCTCTGAGAAGAAAATATAGTTATTTCTGAAAGTAGGACAGTTAAGCCCATTCAAGAATCATATTCTGAATTAGCGTTGAGTGACTCTTTAAGGACTGTGGACATGAATTTAGAGTGAAACTTAAAAGCAGATGATTTTTTTTTCCAGAAATATTTTGCTGATTAGATGCAGGTATAGAGAGGAAGGTAGGTAAGCACATTCGGGGCTATAGACTAGAAGGTGAGTAGGATAAGGACGGAGGATGACCAAGTCGAGAGTATCCTATTAGGATGTCTTCATATTGATGGTAGCAGAAATGAAAGTGGGAAAATGCTAAAAAGATCAGTGGACCAGAAGTTTGGATGAGATCAAAGGACTGTTGAATTGTTGCATGGAGAAAACGAGCAAACTGATCTGGACAGTGACTGTCCCGAGGTGACAGTGCCAGACTGGGCTGTTTGATATTAAAATTTAGAGGTGGTTCAACCTTTTACAATGACACGATGCAGAGTGTGACAAAGGAGGAGGCACAATGGATGAGAGGTGGGTGGAAATGTGCAGTGGGCAGGGCGTTGGATAGATCATCCACTCACATGTTGGAATTATGAGGCAATGGTAACCACTGGAGACATGAGAATGACTGAGCCAGGATCAAAAGTTTCCAGCGAACGAGGAATATCACAAGTCTGATACCTTGAGAGAAAGAAGAATGGGAATATAGCCATATGGCGTGTACATCAAGGAGAGAAGCAGATTTGCTTTGCTTCTGTTTTGATGTCACATTGTTAAAGAGAGCAGAGTCTGAAATTAAAGAGCACCAACAAGTAAATAAAACAGACCTGGACTCTACTTTCGTGATGCTTACAGAATAGTAAGGGGGAAAGTTATAAATTAAATAAATATAAAATTAGAAACTCTGACACATGCTCTGAAGAAACAGTACTGGCCACTGTGAGAGCATGAAACACAGTGAAAAACTAACCTATGGGGTGAGGGTAAGACCTGAGCAGAGACCTGAAGGACAAGTGGGAGCTAACAAGACAAAGGAAAGGTAACAGCACAAAACTGGAGTTTTTAAAGATAGGTATGCTAGGAGGGATTGGGGGCAGGAGGAGAAGGGGATGACAGAGGATGAGATGGCTGGATGGCATCACCGACTCGATGGACATGAGTTTGAGTGAACTCCGGGAGTTGGTGATGGACAGGGAGGCCTGGCGTGCTGCGATTCATGGGGTCGCAAAGAGTCGGACACGACTGAGCGACTGAACTGAACTGAACTGATGACAGGAAAACAAAAGGTCGGAAGAAAAAATGGGGAAATTTTGAGTGTTGAAAGTGACAGACGTGGTGGATCAAAGAGAGAGCTGAAGAATGAGGAGAAAATGAATTGGTCTGGGGACTAGGAATAATGTTGAGTTTAAAGAGAGGCCATGTAGAGAGAAAGCAAGTGAGGGAGCCCTTGGAGAGGTTGTAGTCAGAGAGCAGAAGAGATCCCTTCAGAAGTATGACAGCTAAACATCTTCAGGATATCAAGAACATATCCACGTGTGGGTCATGTGGATGAAGTCATCAGATGGATAAAGTTCTCCATTGGTGAATCTGTTAGAAATAATATCCTACTTGAGATGCCAGAGTTCCCAGTAAATTTGGATGACTTAGTGTAAAATTACAGCAAAAAGAAGGGACAGAAAGAAGTGTTCTGTATGAGGGTTAAGGAATATGTCTGGACAAAAAGTATAAATTGCATGAACTCTGAATCTCAGTTTTACCACATGGAAAACAGGAATAATAACCTTAAAAAAAAAAACAGGGAAACAAAACAACTCTTTACTCAGAACTCTTATTTGTGGGCAAGAGTCAAGATGATGTGAGCATCTTCTTAGGTATGTTAAGACGATGTGTGGATGTTTTCCTTTCTTTGTTTTTTATGGTCATTTTCTTTGCCAGGTTCTTGTAGGAGGTGAAGACATTTTGAAAGTTGGAAGTCAAAATCCAGAGTGGAGAATGGGTTCCCTTTCAGGCTGCATGAGGGTTTACATATCTGATCACCTAATAACTCCTGAATAATATTCTGAATAGCTATTCGAAGGAGAGTTAAAATGTGCAACACCTAACAGAGGACCCAGCATATGGCAGAACATAAAAGACAGTTATATAAATGGTCATATTAATACTTATATTAGTAAGAGTTGCCAGGTATATTATTGATTATTTAAAGAGATTTCCATTTTATTCAGCAGCCTAATATATGTAGTATCACTGTAATTATGTGTATATGAATAAAGAGGGCAGCATCAGGAAAAGTGTTTGGCATGAAAATACTTTAAGTTTTAAAGACATGGTGAATTACAGAAGCAGGGCTGACGGTACAATGCGGGTGGGAAAAGGAGGAACCTCGACTCCTTTGACAGCGCCCCTCCAAAAGGTTTTAGGAGGCTCATCAATGAACAAGTATCATAATTTTCCAGTTGAGGACACTAAAGCACAAAGAGGCTTTGCACAAAGTCACAGAACAACTCCACAGCAAAGGCAAGACCTGAGACCCATGGTCATGTTCTCCCACTTCACTGCTGTATGCCCTGCACCACTGAGTCATCCTGGTGGCACAGATGGTAAACACCCTGCCTGCAATGTAAGAGACCCAGGTTCAATCTCTGGGTCAGGAAGGCCCCTGGAGAAGGAAATGGCAACCCATTCCAGTGTTCTTATTCTACGGACAGAGGAGCCTGGCAGCTTTAGTCCATGGGGTCGCAAAGAGTTAGGTACAACTGAACAACTAACATATGCATTGTCTCTAAAATAACTCCTTAGTCCTTGGATATGGTGTCTTTGTTGATTCTTCTCTGAGGAATTCAAATAGACATTCCTGGGTCCAGAGGTCCAGTTAACACTGTGTGTCACATTGTTCTTTTTTTTATGAGTTGTATAACAAGGTGGCTAGAAGATGACTTGGGAGACCACACTCCAGAGAGATCATAAATGTGTCAAGCCCCTACGTATTCCTCACCCCTGGCTTCCTTGCCCCCTGGACCCACAGTATGGCTCTTGGAGCCCCAGAGTTACTTCTGGATGAAGCAACCATGGATACAAGCCCTTGCCCCTCACCTGGACTCCTAGAAGCCCGAGCTGGGTGGGGCAGCCATAATTCACAGGGTCGCTATAAGAGGGGACAGCTAGCCCATAAGGGAGCACTTGGGCTCTTATTTGGAAGCCCTCTTAAGGCTGAGAATAGTGATACTCCAAAGGCAGTGTGCGTTCCTCCTGTCTGTAATATCCTTAGCTATTATCACAATGAGTATAGCACTTTAGGGGGTAACCCACTGATACAGTCGAGCTTGACTCTAAAATGGACAGTAATGAACTGCAGCAGCTGTAGTTCTCTAAATCAAAGATTCCTAGCCCCAGCAAGGGAATGGGAAGGGTAGTACATCTGCTCTGTAAGTAGATTCTTTGCCAGGCAGCCTGCCTACTACCTTAAAAGTAAAATCCTATTATAACCATGAAACCCCACAGTGAGGGGCAGAGACAGGCAACCATCACAGAGCAACTTGGGCAAATTCCTGGGACACCAGGCCACTACGCAGGGCTTTCAGGGACAATAATTATTCCATCTACTGAATATCTTGAAAGGCACTAAAAAAAACAGGTCACAGCAGAAACCCTTGGCAGGCACTGTTGCACTCTTGGGCCATCCCTGAGTGCCAGTCAGAACAACAAAGCCCTGGAACAACAAAATCCTGCAGAAATTCCCACCTTTTTAATCTAGCTAAAGAAATACATAGATTGGACAACAAAAGCAGTTTTTGGTAGACCTAAGCAGATTTTTTAAAAATTGTCATAGTTTTCACTAAATGTATAAGACAATCGGTACGCAATAACAAATGGGGAAATTTAGGGTAGAAACCAGAGACGACCCTTTGTAGGTGGCTCAGTGGGTAAAGAATCCCCCTGCAATTCAGGAGATGTGGGTTTGATCCCTGGGTTGGGAAGAACTCTTGGAAGAGGGCATGACAACCTACGCCAATATTCTTGGCTGGGAAATCCCATGGACAGAGGAGCCTGGTGGGCTACAGTCCGTAGGGTTGCAAAGAGTAGGACGCGGCTGAAGGGACTGATCATTCATGCATGCACTCTGGGAGCCCCGACTATTTTAATACAAATTCACTTTAGTAGTTGCTCAATTATTTTCATAATTGTAGAACTTGTAACTTTTTCTGTCCTCCCGAAAGCATTTCTGCATTAGGATTCCCTGAAAATCAGAAGGGTAGCAAGTGAAGAGAATGAGTTCAGAGCTTCTGTCCATTAACTGATGACCAGCCATGCATCTGTAACAGTCAAGGTATAACCAGGACACGTCCTGATGAGGTGACCCAAGGAACTAGAAGGATGACAGTCCCATCCTGCCTCTCCTGTGCCTCCCCTTGGAAAGGTACAGGAGTTCAGACCCCAGTCAGGAGGCAGTCATTCCAGGACTGAGCTGCCTTTGGAACTGGAAGAGTGAACAGAAAATTTCTCCAGGCAATAACTTCCTGCAGAACAAGGGCTGTGCAATCACTATTCCACAGAAAAGTATTTGTTAGAACTGAAATCATCTGACCTCAAGGTCACAGCAGGAAGGAGCTCTGTGTTCCTCTCTTCCTTGACCAGATTCCCGTCTCAAAATTAGTATTCTCTCCTTTCCCCCTCCTTCTCAATGTTCGGGCTGATATGTTAATAGCCTGTCAACATGTCGCCACTACGTTCAGAATAAAAATCAAATTATTATCAAGATTTACTCTTTTTAAAAAATGTCCAAAAATTCACACAGAAAAATCAGCACTTACACCTAAATATTTCAGACTATAAATCAATTGCTCACTTCACAATGAACTCCTGGTCTGCAGTTGTTCTTTTCTTCTTCTTCCCCCAATGCCCTCATTGATCCAAACCGGTTTTCAAAATTTCTAGTGATGGAGCATTTCACCTGTTGTTGTCCAGTCATGACGTGGATTACCTAGATTTCTTGAGAAAGCATCTGAATTTTTTCTCCTGGTAAAACAGGCATCTTTCTGGACTCATTTCTGACTCTGTCATCTCTCTATACTTACAATATCCTTTCTGCCACATTCTTTCTGAACAAGTGTTACTCCCAGGTAATAGCTGAGCCCCTGTTCATCTTCCAAGTTGTGATCCAGGATATTTTGTTATTTAAACTATATCACAGGATAATGTTACTTAGGTGCACTAGGTGGTTTGGGGAGACATCAAAGAGTTAACTCTATTTTCCACTCCCAGTTTAACAAAGCTATCGAGACATACTTCCACCAATCTTAGATTTTTAAATTTCCCATGTTTTGAATTCATTGGATGTTGACTAAGTATAACAATGTTTTTTTTTTGAGGGGGGTTAGATTAAGCTAAGAAGCTAACTTCAGAAAGTTCATACACTGTTCTTATTCTGTTCTTTCATTTGTATTGAAATTGAGTAGTTCTCAAGATGACTAAAATGAGAAACGTTAATTTTCTTCATGAGCAATGGACTGAAAAACAGTATTCTTATAAACTATTATCTTGGATATAGACTACCATGAGTTTAAAAAACAATCAGTCTTTACTGCTGAGAAAGTGGGTCATCATTCTTTCTCTTATTTCAGACATATCACACATACCCCTGGAAGTGTTTTTCAGGAGTATAGGGCTGTCCTTGGCACTGTCACCAGAGATGCTTGCCCTTTGTGAGTTTATGATGGGCTAAAGGGGCACACAAGTGATACAGCACAAATTCCCAAGCTGACTTAGAAGGATTCAGTGAACTCAGCAGTACAATTTGGGAGCTTTGGACTTAACCAAATACGAACTCCAGTTCTCCTAGAGTCCAGTTAATAATGTTAGATAGGAAACGAAACTCCAATGAAATTGAAGGGCTTGATATTTGTAAACATTAAATTATATATTTTAATAGGTAACTCATTCATGCAGTTAGCAATTAAAATAACAACCTATAAATAAGAGCTTTCATTCCCACCCCCGTCCCCATCCCTTTCTTCCCCCCACCGTCCTCTCTATTGTTTAGTACTTTATGTAGTGTCTCAAATATCTTTCCAGTGTTTTCTTATTCAAATACAAGCAAATATGCATGTTTTACTTTACACGCATATCCAAAAATAGCTGACTACGGGCAATTTTTCGCACTTTACTTTTTCCACTGATAACATATCCTGGAGAGCTTTCAAATCAAGATGTAGAGAAATTTTTCATTCTTATAGCTACAGATTATTCTATCGTCAGTTCACCCATGGTGCAGATGTGCCAGGGATTTCACCACGATCCACTCTGGATTCTGATTTATGGTTAGAGAGGTAATCCTAACTCTTATTAGCTAAGGCCTTTACAGCAAAGACACTTCTTTCTAGGCATACAGACTAAAAGGGTGATTGTGAAAAACTGATATTTGAGGCATGGAAAACTTTTCCTTTTAACTGCTCTCACTCAAAGGTCAGCCTACGAAAGATCATCTAGACATCTCCACAAGGTGACGGACACTGGGTCCTTGGCCCGCGCTTTTAAGAAGACTACCTTTTCCCTAATCCGGTTTAATCTTGGTGTGTTTGGTACACATACACACAGACACAATGCATGTACTTTTTCTGAGACTTTAATTCACACCTATTAAGGGGAAAGGGTGATGGGTGACTGGTGATGCGGGTAGTGACAGTCCCTACCAAGAATCAAGGATACCACAGTTCTTTATTTCTCCCTAAAGCTGCTGCATGTTGAAGTTATCAGACCATATCAGGCTTAAGGGACATTAAATGTCAGGAGAGCAGACCTGCTATAGAAAGCTGATGGGAGCTGCGGGAACCTTTAGTATCAAATGTTCTCCTGTATAATAATAGGCAGCAGCATCAATCTCAGAAATGCTCCTACAAATGTCAAAGAAAACCTTCCCCGTATATAGATTAAAATTGCAGATAAAAACAGAGGACCAAATCAAAGCCCTAGTGTTCCCTTTTTGAAACCACCCTGCCAAAAATGCAATTTCTGAGTTATCAAAAAATAGAATCTCTCAAACAGCATTCATAAAGTTTCACATTTTGGTGTTATCACAGAGGCTTATATTGAGAAAATGCTATTTCTTCCTTCCCTTCCCCTTCAAGGTTGAAGCAGCATCCTCTTTTCTCTCTCTAACAAACAATGCTTTCTCCAGAACAGCAAGCTGGAGGCAAACAGTACCATGTTCTGCACAGCCAGAGAGCTGCACATCAGTGTGCATTTGCTATTTCCTAGGAACCACGACCCACCCACCCAGCCACCCCACCCCTCCACTTTGCAAAAGGAGCTGAGAAATAAACTTCTGAAAATGACCTTAAGAAGCCAACGTCACTGACCTCTGAATAAAACCTCATCTGGTGCAGCGAGTTAACCCCATAAATACAATGGAGTGTCATTTGAGAAATCTGGGTATAAAAATATAAACAACAGAGTGTGGATTTATAAGACCCCTTTTGGATGTGACAATCAGACATGAAGCATAAAGAATCTGATCTATCAAATACAGGGTTAGGCTGAAAGAACAATTTTTTTTTTCCTAGAAGAGAGGGGCGATATGACAGAAAGAGATTTTCATCAGCTTTGATTAAGGTACGCAGATGCACACACACACACACATACAAACACACACACACCTAAATAAAGCTGTCGCTCCAGAGAATACCTGCTGGGATTAATTTAGCAATTTGCGGCAAATTCTAGAACAAGGAATGTCAGGGAAACAGTCAGCCACTCTCTTCCTTCTACATACTTACATATGTAAAATGACCCTTGGACAGGGAAGCCTGGCATGCTGCAGTCCATTGGGTCGCAAAGAGTCAGACACGACTGAGCGACTGAACTGACTGAATGCATTTCCCTGACAAATGGTGTTCAGCATAATATCATTTCTTGGATGTTGCCCTCAAAAACGTCTTGCCCTATGGTATACCTACAAGACTCTGGTTACGGAAAGGACTCCATACAATTTTTTGATAAGTTGCAGATTTATTGTAGAGATACAGTTATAAGGGTTTTTAAAATAAGCAAAGCGTTCCTGTTTAGAGATTTGAATTTGATTTTCTTATGTTTCCCTGAACTGTGCTATACTGCTTTCCTATGCATTTCTGGGAATCTCTTTAAGCATTCAAGCATTCAGTCTCTTAAGCATCAAGTGACTCAGTTTCTCTTCCTGAACAAAGTGTATGGAGGAAAGCTTACTGAAGATAAAGATTCTTGGTATTATCCCTGAGATCAGAGCAATCTCAAAGATTCTCAGTTCCTCTCTGATAAATGTTCAGTAAGTGCTACTCCATGTGAACTATGCCTTTGCCACAGACTGTCTCCCAGTTTGTCTGCAATTTGGGTAGTTGTTGCCACTGCTGTTAGGGTGGCAGCTCTAGTATGGCCATTGCCACTTCAAACGTCAAATCTTAGAACAGAACACTCCTTTTTATTCAAAGAAATCATATTATTAAATAAGATTATAAGTATTTCACATGCTATTTTAGAGTAAGTACAATCTTAAGTAAGATATTGTATTTAATGCATAAAATGTTTAGGAATAGATGGTTCTTTTCAAAACTCAGTAGTTTCTACACAGTACCTCAGGGATTTATTGCCCTTTTCCTTCATGCTCTATGCAGTGCCACTTTTTAATTCAGCTTTCTACATTTAATATCACTTTGAATGAATGAATGCCAAGTTTAGCTCTTAAACTTCACTTCCATAGTCCCACTCCAAAGGTTTTCAAGTGTGCTGAATTTACACCAGCTTATAGTTCAAAACCACTTGGGAGAGGTTTGGGCTATAGCTTTCTCTTCATTAACTATCCTTCCAGGTTTTCCTGTTCAAGATTTTTTTATTAAGATAAAGAAATGATAATGTCAGAGCTCTTATCATTAGAGAACAAACTACTGGCTTTACTCCTCCAATCCAGGCCAAGTTTTATGGATGGTGACGCATTTGACAACTTTCCCTCCCCTTATCCATTCAATCACTTTATTTTCTCGCACAAGAACATAAGCTCCTTGAGAGAAGACATGTTCATGTTAATTGTCAGGAAGGAAGAAATTTGCCTCTATCCTTCTAGATCGTTCTGGTTAGTTTAAGAATTAAATGGACTTGAAACAGATTAACAGGAGAAAATCAAACAGATGTTTAATAACATGTATACATCAGAGGGATCCAGAAAAACGGTGCAACTCTCGAAAATGGCAGGTAAAATGCATCCACATCTCTCTCAAAGGCCATTTGCTATTTTCTGAGCAGTTCCGTTAAATATACATTGTGTCTGATGCTACACAATACACAATGCCTGTATATATCTCACAAAATTTAATATGGAAGACTCTAACAGGTAAAAGATGGGTGCCCTGAACTGGTACAAAATAGGTACTAGGCACCTACCTAGCTCATTGATGAAAATCCTACAGAATCTGAAATGAAATTGTTTCATCACCACTATTCTTATGCTAAGTGAAAAAACTTTTTTTCTTGAAAAATATGTAAGTGGTTTTAGTTTTGAAAGCATCTGGCTCTGCTATGGTTGCTGATATGCTAAAATTCTCCTAATAGTAGATTGCTTAGACAGGACTCAAATTTACATAAACATTTAAAAATAATCAAAGATCAGAGTCAGCTCAAATATCAAACTCAGGCAAATGTCAATTTCCCTCTTCTTTGCTTCAGCTGAAAATCAAAAGAGCTAATTTTACTAGTATCAAAAACATTTCCCCTCCTTAATAACCCCATGTGACCAAGGCCAAATCAAATGTGTTATTTGCTTTTACATCAGAAACAAAGTGAAGTTTTATAAATCAGATTTTATGCAGTCTATAGTGTAAAGAACCAATGCAAGAGATTTATCTCAAAATCCATAAATTGAACACAAACTCACAAAATAAATTAAATCAAGTATGAAAGAAAATCAACATCTAGGTTTATGGAATAATAAATATGTAAAAAGGTTGAAAAATAATTCAGCAAGGCAATCAAAACCTCAAGCAAAAAGGGTAGCAAGGGAGAGGTAGGTCATGTAGAAAGAAAAATGAAATGAGAAAGAAGGGTATTAAAAAATTTCCACTTAGAAATCAGAAAGTAGCATGGTGTACCTTGTGATATTTGCAGCAGGGGTAGAGTTTCTGAGCAGTTATCTTCTTTCCATCTCTGTAGGGACAGGAGCCCTTACTTATCCTCAGAAAATGAAGCTTGCTGGGAAATTATTTTATAACCACTTACTTCAAAAACATGTTTTGCAAAACACTAAAGTTGAAGAAAGTGAAGCTTTTCTAAAAGGAACTGACAGCTACTATTAGCTGGCTGCATATTACTGAAGATTGGAATTACCATGCTATTGTTCTGACAGACTCAGTCACAGAAGCTAACCCATCATAATCTGCAAAGAAGTTGTCGCCGTATCCTGAGAGCCTGTGCCTCTAAGGTAATAAACATTTAGTGGAAATGTATGTGGCAGCAGTGAAAGGACACTGGTGGGATACAAGACAAAAGAAAATATGTTTTTTAGTTATTTTATGGTGTCATTTTATTTGGGAAAGGGGTAGGAAGGAGAAAGGAAAGAGAAAGAAGAGAGATCAAAGGGAAAAAATGATCTTTAACATTGCCTTTCTAGACTCCAATTTCCTATGGCAACTGACATCTGTGATACCACTGTGGCCCTACCAAGACAAGAGCTAGGTAATAATGCTAACATATACCATTATTGAGTACTTACCATGTTCAGGCTATGTTTAAACATTCTAAAAACATGATCACATCTAATTCTCAAAACAACCCTATAAGTTGCTCCTCATCCATTGAAACCATATGGGGTTGCCTTCAGGGATTTAAGTAGATTGCCAAAGGTCACACAGCTAGTATGTTGCAGATTTAGATGCAAAACTTCCTATTTCTACCATTGTGGAATACTAGCTTAACATTTTAATCTAATTTTTCATAAGAATAAGTCCTTTTTTTTTTACCCATGTAGATTATGAGCTCTTTCAGAACAATGATTGGGCGTTACATTTCTTCTATTTCCTCATTTGTTAAAAAAGTGATACTCAAGTGCAATCTCCAAGATTCTCTCAAGCTCTGCCACTCTAGATTACTACTTTGTAAAATCCACAGTACTGGGAAAGCTTCCATTAACACAATAGGTGTTCAATAAAGTATTCAAAAATGACTTGTGTAATTAATGACCAAATCTCTCATTTAAGGAAAAGAATGTTATAACCTCACAACCACTGGAGTCTTCATTTTCTTTGCATAAGACATATTTAAAATGAGAAGGCAAATCCAGTTGTTTTATTCTTTATTAATAAATGACTCTGCAGAATGTTTTATGTATTATCTATCCCAATCTTTTAAATTATATTTCTTACTTTGTCCATATCTAGTGTCCTTCTCACAGTATAACTCTTTCCAACCCTACTTAATATTCCTGTTCCTACCTAACATTTTGTTAAAGGCAACAACTAACATAGCTCAAATTATACCCATTCTATCATTGTCATTATATTTTGACATGAGATAACATTCTAAAATGATTCCAAATAACAATTTTTAAAATTCCAATCCATTTTCTGTTGTGCCAATGTATTACATCTCAACATATTTTATCAAATATTTTTAAAATCACACAGTATTTTTCTGAAAATGTTTATTCATGAGTCAGTGCTTGAAGCATTTCATTCAATCTCTGATAATCCAGTAATAAAAATTCCTTCAAAGTAAGATGACTTGTTAGTCTCATAATCTATCTTTCCTATAAGAGAAAAATAAGTCTTGAGTTTTCAAAAGATTTTAAATATGTGTTCAAAATTCCAGATCACTTATTTAGGTTGGAAAAGAATGCAGCAATTCAAGACTGCACATTTTCCTTTGTGCCATAGCAGAAACCAAAAAGAAAGATAAGTGGTAAGTTAGGTAAAAAGGAGATGCTGCATGGCAACAGGACAGAGGGAGGAAGGCGGTGAGCTTGACACTCTCTCATAATGAATGAAGATTTAGATTCAAATTCTTAGATAAATATTTCCACAGATAACCTATGACCACAAAGGTTAGTATCTTTTTGGATTATTTACTATTGTAGAGAAACAGTCTAGGGTATAAGCATCCAGATAAGTATGGGTACTGAAAATATATAGTAGCTAGGCTTAGAAGATCAACCAGCAAATACTAACTCCCCCAAAGACTGAAATCCTTACCTTTGAATTTTTTCAGGCTTAAAAGAAATAATAAAAAAGCATATACTTATTATATATGCTTATTCTTATTTATATTTGTATGTATATGTGCAGATACAAGGAGTGAAACCAAGCAGGACCCTGTAGGGCTCCTGGGCATTGTTGGTAGGGAACAGACTCAAGTGACCTTCCTAGAGTTCCGAAGGCAAGATTCTAACAATTGCTAATCTGGAGATGGAGGGGATGTAGAGGCACAGGAGGAGCAATCAAGAAACAGGAGTGCAGCCTGGGGGCAGGGGCCTGGTCCCGCCTTAAGGGGTACTCTCTACAGAGCTAAAACCCCAACAAAAGGGAGATGTTGGCATTCTTTATTCAGTTTAAAGAACCGTGAGAAGCTTTGCAAGAGACCACCTGAGGCCAGATTAAAGAAACCACAGAAACTCATCAGGCTACCTGAGACCAGATTAAAGGAGTACAGGCCCTATACAGAGTAATCTTTATCAGCGACCCCATCCTTGAACCATTGCTATAAAACTCCACACCAAATGCTCCTGGGTTGCGACACACAGCTTTTCAGGGCAGGAGCCCAATAAAACTAGTCACTTCTACTTCACCCAGAACTCTGTCTCCAATAATCTAGTTGGCATCAGTGCACAGAGGCTGAGCTTTCAGCATCAGTATCAACATATATTAACAACTGTAAGAAGACCCACCTCTGAATTCAAGAAACCCTAGCTGTGGCTACTGAGAGAGTTTTTTTAACAAAGTAAGAAATATTTCATTAATAATTAAATCTATGAATAGCAGGGGTAGGCAGTTGAGACACTACAGCAGCCCATGTGGAAGAAGAGTATGATGCAATGAAAAACCTGATCCTTCCATATTATAAGACGTCACAAATACTGAAGGATTCTGAATAAGATGTGGAGGGCAAGCACGTAGAAATTTCAAGTTATCACATGGTTTATGAAAATAGAGCTTTGTGAGTCTCTGAAGTTTTAGAACTGGAGAAACCACCAAAAGAGATTGAAGAAGAGCCAACAAAGCAACAGAAATGTATTTGAAGGCATGAAATTAAAAGATGCCTACTCCTTGGAAGGAAAGTTATGACCAACCTAGATAGCATATTCAAAAGCAGAGACATTACTTTGCCAACAAAGGTCCGTCTAGTCAAGGCTATGGTTTTTCCAGTGGTCATGTATGGATGTGAGAGTTGGACTGTGAAGAAGGCTGAGCGCCGAAGAATTGATGCTTTTGAACTGTGGTGTTGAAGAAGACTCTTGAGAGTCCCTTGGACTGCAAGAAGATCCAACCCGTGCATTCTGAAGGAGATCAGCCTTGGGTGTTCTTTGGAAGGAATGATGCTAAAGCTGAAACTCCAGTACTTTGGCCACCTCATGCGAAGAGTTAACTCATTGGAAAAGACTCTGATGCTGGGAGGGATTGCAGGCAGGAGGAAAAGGGGATGACAGAGGATGAGATGGCTGGATGGCATCACTGACTTGATGGACATGAGTTTGAGTGAACTCCAAGAGTTGGTGATGGACAGGGAGGCCTGGCATGCTGCAATTCATGGGGTTGCAAAGAGTCAGACACAACTGAGCAACTGAACTGAACTGAACTAAATTGAGTAGGCCACTGCCAGGCCAAGACTGAAGCTTTAAGCAAAAATACATCAGTTACCCAAGGGTTACACATTTCTATTTCAAAAAGTGCAACATAAAACTACAGCAGAGAGAAACAAAGTTGATCCTAGCCCACAAAGTCAGAAGACCCTCAACGAGACTGTTGTGAATTGATAAAATTTCAAATCCGCTTATTTATTACATCACTTAAGTGAAGTTGTTTTAATCTACTTATTTATGACAAAGACACAAGATAAAGAAGTTATTTTTAGAAGTAGAATTGTTTTAATATAAGAGTGAAGTAGGCTGTATTGGAGAAGGCAATGGCACCCCACTCCAGTACTCTTGCCTGGAAACTCCCAAGGACGGAGGAGCCTGATAGACTGCAGTCTATGGGGTCGCGAAGAGTCGGACACAACTGAGCAACTTCACTTTCACTTTTTCACTTTCCTGTATTGAAGAAGGCAATGGCAACCCACTCCAGTGTTCTTGCCTGGAGAATCCCAGGGATGGGGGAGCCTGGTGGGCTGCCGTCTATGGGGTCACACAGAGTCGGACACGACTGAAGCGACTTAGCTTAGCTTAGGCTGCATCAGGATGTCATCATCCCATCTGTTGTCTTTTGATCAGCACTCAGAGCTCAGCTGTCCTTCCCTGGTGGTGCTAGTGGTAAAGAACACACTTGCCAATGCAGGAGATGTAAGAGATGCGGGTTCCATTCCTGGGTCAGGAAGATCCCCTGGAGGAGGGCATGGCAACCCACTCCAGTGTTCTTGCCTGGAAAATCTCATGGACAGAGAAGCTTGGCAGGTTACTGTCCATAGGGTCCCAAAGAGTTGGTCACGATGAAGCAACTTAGCACAGCACAGCACAGCACAGTGCTCAGCTACTGGGTGCTTATCAATAAAAACAGATGAAGAAGCAAATATGGTAAGAAGGTATTTAGACGATAAACACTCAGAGTTAGGGTGATCTGAGAGTCTGGCACTGAGCAAAGCTACCCTTTGCTGGTGTAGCTCTCTGAAGACCTTGGGGCACAGCTTCTGCAGTGATAATGGCAACTCCTCCACAGGCAGTGGGACAAACCCTGCAGTAGCCAGAGAAGATGACTGCCTGTCAATACCAATGTCACCCTAATTCCCTGGTCTCATGCTTTAGCAACAAGGAACTTTTATTCTGTGCTGGCAGTTGGATGTCATTCCTTGGTGTGCAAGATCCAGTCTCTCCTGAGGAACCAAAGCTTGTAGAAAAGGTAGACCTCCACTACACTTGGACTTGATTCCTTTCACATCCTATGGCCTGGAACAAAAGTGTAAATTAATCTATCCGTTGTTTAGACTATGTTATTTCTTTCTTGGCTTATTAACTGACATTATCCTGTGCACTATTGGCCTGTGAAATCCCAGCAGTGAACTCATGTTAGATAAACAATTGGCAAAGACAATCACAGTTTCTGAGCAAAATTTGCCACCACCCCCTAAAAAAACAAAACACTATCCTTAGTAACCAACATCTGCAATCACTGCAAAAATTGAAGCTACTTTATATTTCTTGCCTATAAATCACCAAATTCTGGAACTTTTCTTGTGCCTATGACAAAGTTAAGGGGTGCTAACATAAGCACTTTCCTGGCCCTTTGGGATTGGTGAGGCAAAATTTGCCAGGAAGCCTGAGAAAGAGTCTGTCCCCTATGGACCTGTCTCCTGGTGGCAGCAGTTGCCATGGTAACCTAAAGATTCAAAGCAAACCATGAAGTTCAGGGGTCCAAAGTCAGAGGCTTTAATTTTGCTAATTCACCACAGCACACTCTTTAGCACTGAATCTGTGTAAACACTTTACAATTAAAGGCATCTCTTTGTCATCACAGGTCCATCAGTATACATAGGCTGATGTATTATGTTTCAATTTCTTGCAGATCTGAAATATACAATATATGGTTCATCAGTAAATATTTATATACTAGTTATCCGAACGATGCTAGAGTTGTTCTGCGTGTTATTCTAACTTTTTCCCCTTTGGGAGCTCTCCAATAATCAATCTGGTGACATTTAGACTCACTTCGTAGGAACAATGTGCTGGCCTGGCCTATTCCATGTTATATCTTGAGAATGTGTCCTGTATTTCAGGACCTAATGTGTTTTAAGGAAAATTTCTTGGAGTTGTGCCATTCAAACCAAACAGCCAACGTTGACACTCAATTGTCTTAAAATCTTAATTAACCTCGCATTCAAAAAAACTTCTGACACTTTCACCCAAAATGAAGTGCAAAATTGGTGTGAAGAAGTTAGGAAATAGCAGACTAAGGATCTAGTATCTCTGTCAAGATTTTCAGCCAAGTCTGGAACTGATTCCTTGTTTTATTTATATTGAGCTGTTTTACTTCTTGAGAACTGAGCTCTGGGGAACCCACTCCCTATGCCATTTTCTTAGAAATACACCTATATTCTGAAAGAAAATCTTCTGGGAATGGAGCTTAAAAAAAATAAAAGAGAAAGCAAGAAAATGCATAAGAGAATAAAAGAATAAAAACAGCATCAGATAAACAAAACAGTTGAAGTCTAGAAAACAAGAAAGCCCAAGCTGAAAGAAAATCTCTTTGCCAGTTCAATATAAAATTCCCCAGGCTTATTCTAAGATTCAAACATAAGTATTACATCTGTGGCAAGGAGCAGAACATTATTAAAATTTTAATATTCTAACATAATTTCTCTCTTCTTCCAGAATACCTAATTCCCATTTCCCTTATTACCTGCATTTGAGAAATACATTAATTTTTTCTAGGTCAATTTACATTTTTATAAAATGATATAAAATATATTTCCTTAAATATTTATTGGAAAAAAGTTTCAGAGAGTGGTTTTTGAGACAGTAAGTTGTTTTTATAATCAATCAAAAATTTCCTTTTCAAATGATATACGAAGTTAGATGTATCCATTGGCTATTACATCAAAATGGCTAAAAACAGTGAGAAGTTATTGGAGAAAGACAGGGCATTTGGTTTTGTCATTTAATTGCTGTGTGACCCAGGTTTTTCTAAAATTTGAGTTTGATTTTTTTTGTTTTGTTTTGGTAAAATGTGAATAATAATACATTTTCAATTTCAACTTTAAATGAGGTAATAATGTATGGGTACTTGGCAGGCAATACATTCACAATAAATGTTAGATGTTCATATGAATATTAGTATTATTTTTATTTTTAGTATTATTTATATGATTAATAAGATGTTTTTCTAGAGAAAAGGAATAAGTATATAGTTCATTTTGATTTCTCATATTCTTTACTATTACTGACTCTCCTGGCTTCCCTGGTGGCTCAATAGTTAAGAATCTGCCTGCTAATGCAGGAGACACAGGTTTGATTCCTGGGTTGGGAAGATCCCTGGAGAAGGAAATGGCAACTCACTTCAGTACTCTTGCTTGGGAAATCCCATGGACAGAGAAGCTTGGCATGCTACAGTCCATGGGGTTGCAAAGGGTCAGACACAACTCAGTGACTAAACCACAACTTGACTCTTCACTTCAGAGACCATGGTGAGAAGGAAAACACTCTGTAATGGGAATGAGAAAAATAAATTTGCCTGTCTACTACTTTTACTAATTCATTATTCCCAAATTTAATTATGTTGTACAGGTAGTTGAAGCTTGCTGCTGCTGCTAAGTCGCTTCAGTCGTGTCCAACTCTGTGCGACCCCATAGACGGCCTCCTACCAGGCTCCCCCATCCCTGGGATTCTCCAGGCAAGAACACTGGAGTGGGTTGCCATTTCCTTCTCCAAGGCATGAAAGTGAAAAGTGAAAGTGAAGTCGCTCAGTCGTGCCCGACTCTTAGCGACCTCATGGACTGCAGTCCACCAGGCTCCTCCATCCATGGGATTTTCCAGGCAAGAGTACTGGAGTGGGGTGCCATTGCCTTATCCGAGTTGAAGCTTAGTAAGCAGTTAAAAGCAGCTGAAACTCAGGAAGGCTTTCTCCCCCCAGATCAATTAATGTGGTACTAACATTTAAGTTCTCTGCTCATGAGGCTAAAAGACACACAATGATTGATTGTTCCCTAGATTTAAAGGGCACAAAACTTTAATAATATCAAGGTTAAAGGGAAAACAAAATCCTCATTAAAGTTTTATTAGATCTAAGATATTCTCTATTACAGGTTTTTCAGCTGCTAAAATCTAAACTATTGCATTGGTCTCCAAATGAATTGCTGCTTGGTCACATGGGCCATGGAACTGGGTGCGTTAATTTGGATACTTCTATTTCCTTAGGGTTGCTGCTTGAACTATCTTCCTTAGAACTCTCCAGAACCTCAAAAAGAAACCTACTGAGATATGGAATAGGAAAGTAGAATGCAGAGAGGAAGGATAGCAAAGATAAAATACTTTAGAGAATAAAGGCAGAAAAGTAGAATACATTAAAGCAGAGTCAGGATAACAAGGAAGCACACAGCCTAAGGATAAAAAGATATTTGTTCCAGTTTCAATACATTTTGCACAGGTTGATAGTAAAAGTCCAACCATCTGTAAGCATAGCAGAGACATGGCAAAGGATATGCAGGTTTCTTATCAATGGAATTCTAATACTTATTAAATCTCCATGCACAAATTTAGATAATTTCAGATGATAGGTATGCTCCTACCAAGGTCTCTTTCCCAAAAATAAATCATTTGCTAAGAGTTTTCCATTTTCACAACACTGTCTTTTAACAGTTTCTACAATTTCCTGAAAAATACATAAATAGAGCAGCTGGAAAAGAATAACTGCATGAATTCAATGCTTCTTGATTGATTTACTCCTTCATTTTGCCCCCAAGGCAATTCTTAGGATGACAAAGGACTAGGAAAGCTAGAGATTAAGAAATCTAGCAAGTTCTCTTAGGTGAAATTCTTCCTTCTGATAAAAACAAATATATAAGAATTTTAACAGTCATAAGTTTGCAACTATTTCTTAATTGAATAGTTCCATATGTGAAAGTGAAAGTCGCTCAGTCCTGTCTGACTCTTTGCGTCCCCATGGAATTCTCCAGGCCACAGTACTGGAGTGGGTAGCCTTTCCCTTCTCCAGGGGATCTTCCCAACACAGGGATCAAACCTAGGTCTCTCACATTGCAGGCAGATTCTTTACCAGCTTAGCCACAAGGGAGCCCCCCAAAATTAAAAAAAATCCCCCAAAAGCCAGTATTATCAAAAAGTAATATAGAAAGGTAAAATTCATAAGTGAGGAAAAGGATGTACTTATTAAGGACAATTTGGCAAATCACTGACTTATAGTAAAGAATATTTGATTTTCAAAATTATAGCTAAGTTCCTAAGTACTGCTAGAGAAGTTTCCCACAAGGTGGCTATTATGGACTGAACTGTGTCCTCTTGAAATTTCTATGTTGAAGCTCTTAGCCCTGGTAACTCAGAAGGAAACTGTGTTTGGAAATACGATCTCTGAAGAAGTAAACACATAAATAGGGTCCTTAGAGAAAGCCCCCATCCAATATGACTGTTATATTCATAAGAAGATTAAGGGAATTCCCTGGAAGTCCAGTGGTTGGGACTCTGTGCTTCCACGGCCAGGGGCCCTGGTGTGATCCCTGGTGGAAGAACTCAGATCCCACAAGCCTCACAGCATAGCCTCACAGAGTTACAAGGTAAATCAATTACATACTTCAATTATTTAAATGGAAAAAAAGATTAAAGTGGAAAAAGACGAGAAGAAGAGATTAAAGCATAAACACGCACAGAGGCAAGACTAAGTGTAGATACACAGAGATGACTGTCTACAAACCAAAAAGAAAGACTTTAGAGGAAACCAATACCTGTATGTTTCATTTTTGGCTTCAAAAACTGGGAGAAATAAAATTTTGTTGTTTCAGCCACTGAGCCTGTGGTACTGTTTTGGCCTCCCTGGAAAACTAATACAGTTTGACAAATGTCAGTGTGGTCAATCCTTGACTTTTTAAGGATCAATGATAGTAAATAGGTTATTCAGCCCTTCTTTTTCATTTCTATCCATTAGCATATTTCTCAGGAACTATGAGGAGAAATTAAAAGAAAAATGACTTTGGTAAAAGATTTGTTGGGGAGAAGTTATTTAAGAAAAAAATCTGTCTTTTCCATCATTGAACTCCACCTCATCAAAGTTCTATTCTCCCTTTTCCATGCTCCTATTATTACACTCAGAGTATAATATTATTGCTCTTTTCTAGATTATAAACTTTATGCAGAACTCTTTTTTGCATGTCTATAGCAGAGACATTACTTTGCCAACAAAGGTCCATCTAGTCAAGGCTGTGGTTTTTCCAGTGGTCATGTATGGATGTGAGAGTTGGACTGTGAAGAAAGCTGAACACCGAAGAATTGATGCTTTTGAACTGTGGTGTTGGAGAAGACTCTTGAGAGTCCCTTGGACTGCAAGGAGATCCAACCAGTCCATTCTGAAGGACATCAGCCCTGGGATTTCTTTGGAAGGAATGATGCTAAAGCTGAAACTCCAGTACTTTGGCCACCTCATGTGAAGAGTTGACTCATTGGAAAAGACTCTGATGGTGGGAGGGATTGGGGGCAGGAGGAGAAGGGGACAACAGAGGATGAGATGGCTGGATGGCATCACTGACTCAATGTGAACTCCAGGAGTTGGTGATGGACAGGGAGATCTGGCGTGCTGTGATTCATGGGGTCACAAAGAGTCGGACATGACTGAGCGACTGAACTGAACTGAACTGAGCCCTCATAGTGCCTGGGACATAATGTTCCCAGTATCTTGGGCAGTACTTGATGTATATAGGCACTTAGTAAGTACAATCAGAGAAGGCAATGGCACCCCACTCCAGTACTGTTGCCTGGAAAATCCCATGGACGGAGGAGCCTGGTAGGCTGCAGTCCATTAGGTCGCAAAGAGTCGGACACGACTGAGCGACTTCACTTTCACTTTTCACTTTCATGCATTGGAGAAGGAAATGGCAACCCACTCCAATGTTCTTGCCTGGAGAATCCCAGGGATGGGGGAGCCTGGTGGGCTGCTGTCTATGGGGTCACACAGAGTCAGACATGACTGAAGCAACTTAGCAGCAGCAGTAGCAGTAAGTACGACATGTTCAGTTCAGTCGCTCAGTCATGTCTGACTCTTTGTGACCCCATGGACTGCAGCATGCCAGGCCTCCCTGTCCAGCACCAACTCCCGGGGTTTACTCAAACTCAGGTCCATTGAGTCAGTGATGCCATCCAACCATCTCATCCTCTGTCGTCCCATTCTCCTCCTGCCTTCAATCTTTCCCAGGATCAGGGTCTTTTCAAATGACTCAGATGGTGGCCAAAGTATTGGAGTTTCAGCTTCAACACCAGTCTTTCCAATGAATATTTAGGACTGATTTTCTTTAGGATGGACTGGTTGGATCTCCTTGCAGTCCAAAGGACTCTCAAAGTCTTCTCCAACACTACAGTTCAAAAGCATCAATTCTTTGGCACTCAGCTTTCTTTATAGTCCAACTCTCACATTCATACATGACTACTGGAAAAACCATAGCCTTGGCTAGATGGACCTTATTGGCAAAGTAATGTCTCTGCTTTTTAATATGCTGTCTAGGTTGATCATAACTTTCCTTTCAAGGAGTAAGCGTCTTTTAATTTCATGGCTCCAATCACCATCTGCAGTGATTTTGGAGCCCCCAAAATTAATGTCTGCCACTGTTTCCACTGTTCCCACATCTATTTGCCATGAAGTGATGGGACCAGATGCCATGATCTTAGTTTTCTGAATGTTAAGCTTTAAGCCAACTTTTCCACTTTCCACTTTCACTGTCATCAAGAGGCTCTTTAGTTCTTGTTTGCTTTCTGCCATAAGGGTGGTGTCCTCTGCATATCTGAGGTTATTGATACTTCTCCCAGCAATCTTGATTCCAGCTTGTGCTTCATTCAGCCCAGCATTTCTCATGATGTTCTGCATATAAGTGAAATAAGCAGGGTGACAATATACAGCCTTGATGTACTCCTTTTCTTATTTGGAACCAGTCTGTTGTTCCATGTCCAGTTCTAGCTGTTGCTTCCTGACCTGCATACAGATTTCTCAAGAGTCAGGTGGTCTGGTATTCCCATCTCTTTCAGAATTTTCCACAATTTATTGTGCTCCACACAGCAAAGGTTTTGTGGCTACTGGTCAAAGGCTAATAGAGTTTTGCCAAGAGAACACACTGGTCATAGCAAATACCCTCTTCCAACAATACAAGAGAAGACTCTACACAAGAACATCACCAGATAGTCAACACCAAAATCAGATTTATTATATTCTTTGCAGCCAAAGTTGGAGATACTCTATACAGTCAGCAAAAACAAGACCAGGAGCTGACTGTGGCTCAGATCATGAACTCCTTATTGCCAAATTCAGACTTAAATTGAAGAAAGTAGGGAAAACCACTAGACCATTTGATGACCTAAATCAAATCCTTTATGATTATATAGTGGAAGTAACCAATAGATTTAAGTGACTAGATCTGATAGACAGGGTGCCTGATGAACTATGGATGGAGGTTCATGACATTGTACAGGAGACAGGGATCAAGACCATCCCCAAGAAAAAGAAATTCAAAAAAGCAAAATGGCTGTCTGAGGAGGCCTTGCAAATAGCTGGGAATAGAAGAAAAGCGAAAAGCAAAGGAGAGAAGAAAACATATACCCATTTGAATGCAGAGTTCCAAAGAATAGCAAGGAGAGATAAGAAAGCCTTCCTCAGTCATCATTGCAAAGAAATAGAGGAAAACAATAGAATGGGGAAGACTAGAAATCTCTTCAAGAAAATTAGAGACACCAAGGGAATATTTCATGCAAAGATGGGCTCAATAAAGGACAGAAATGATATGGACCTTACAGAAGCAGAAGATATAAAAAGAGGTGGCAAGAATACACAGAACTATACAAAAAAAGATCTTTATGACCCAGATAATCACGATGGTGTGATCACTCACCTAGAGCCAGACATCCTGGAATGTGAAGTCAAGTGGGCCTTGGGAAGATCACTACGAACAAAACTAATGGAAGTGATGGAATTCCAGTTGAGCTATTTCAAATCCTAAAAGATGACGCTGTGAAAGTGCTGCACTCAATATGCCAGCAAATTTGGAAAACTCAGAAGTGGCCACAGGACTGGAAAAGGTCAATTTTCATTCCAATCCCAAAGAAAGTGATGCCAAAGAATGCTCAAACTACTGCACAATTGTACTCATCTCACACACTAGTAAAGTAATGCTCAAAATTTTCCAAGCCAGGCTTCAACAGTACATGAACCGTGAACTTCCAGATGTTCAAGCTGGATTTATAAAAGGCAGAGGAATCAGAAATCAAATTGCCAATATCTCCTGGAGCATCAGAAAAACAAGAGAGGTCCAGAAAAACATCTATTTCTGCTTTATTGACTATGCCAAAGCCTTTGACTGTGTGGATCACAATAAACTGTGAAAGTGCAATAGGTTTTCAGTAAATATTTGGTGACTTAAGGCTGCTGCTGCTGCTGCTCAATCATTTCTGACTCTTTGCAACCCCATGGCTAGAGCCCACCAGGCTCCTCTGTTCATGGTTTTCTCAGGCAAGACTACTTAAGTGAGTTGCCATTTCCTCCTCCAGAGGATCTTCCTGATACAAGGTTTGAACCCTTGTCTCCTATGTCTCTTGCACTGGTAAGTGGATTCTTTACTATTGTGCCACCTGGGAATCAAGGGACCCTACAATGTTGGTAACCTTCCTCTTTTTCACTAATGCAGAAACAGAACTTAAGTAATCCCAAGTTACATTAGTTTTGATGTTTGAAGTGAAAGTTGCTCAATCGTGTCTGTCTCTTTGTGACCCAATGGACTATAGGGGTCACAATTCTCCAGGCCACAATACTGGAGTGGGTAGCCTTTCCCTTCTCCAGGGGATCTTCCCAACCCAGGGATTGAACCCAGCTCTCTTGCATTGCAAGCAGGTTCTTTACCAGCTGAGCAGCAGAGGAAGCCCAAGAATACTGGAGTGAGTAGCCTATCTCTTCTCCAGCAGATCTTCCTGACCCAGGAATCAAACTGGGGTCTCCTGCATTGCAGGCAGATTTTTTACCAACTGAGTTATCAAGGAAGCCAGTTGGTGTTTTAAGGGACCCAAAAATTAAACTCCTCTTCTCTTTTTTGAGTCTTGAACCTTAAAAGACAAAGATGTCTGAATATCACTTTTATTATTAAGAATAAATTAAAGAACATGATCTAGGTGTATAAGAACCAAGGGCTTCCTAATACAAAATTCTAAAATTAAAGAGACTTTCCTGTCAGTTTCAACAATACTGAACTGCCTGGAGTTCTCACTATGTAAAGCAGACACCATGGAGGGAAACACAGGATGACTCCTCCCTTGGCAACTGGATCCCATAGAGGTGAAAATTAAGAAGTGGCACTTTGACAATCATGAATAAAACAAGCCACTGCACCTCTCCTAGAGAATGATATGTGTACCTGCCCAGTCACATCCAATTTCTTTGTGACCCAATGGGCAGTATGCCACCAAGCTCCTCTGTCCATGGGATTATCCAGGCAAGAGTACTGGAGTGGGTTGCCATTTTCTCCTCCAGGGGATCTTCCTAACCCAGGGATTGAACCTCTGTCTCCTGCACTGGCAGGCAGAAAGTGACAGGAAATGCAAGGAAATTCCTCTCCTTCCCAACTAGCAAGGTGTATCCACTACTTAGACTCAAGTCCTCTGACATCAAGTCTTCTCTTATTGTATTTGTCTTTATATAATGATTCAACAGGGCTGGGAGTAGAGAGAGAATCTAACCTGAGTTTGGGTCTCTATCTAGAATTGATTATTCTTTTAAAACTAAAAAGGCTATATCATAAAACTCCACATTAGGCTTGTAGTAGAGACCAAATAAAGTTCACAGTATTATTTAGCAGAACAAGAAGAAACAACCTTGGAGCATGTCTGACTTAGCACAAACTTGAAAGGGAAGCGATTGGAAAAATGAGGGCTGTGAATTAAGGGAGGTAGGGAGGCAGGGGTGGGGAAGGAGAATTTTTTCCTAAGAGATCTTTCAGCTCTATTAATGAAGCTACTTGTTTTCAGAAATGTAAAACAAGAAAAATCGGTCTTTGGGCTGTCAGATGATCTTTTCAATTAGCTCTGAGTGCAAGAGTAAGGACTTATTGCCTGCCACCAATGCTATTCTGGTAAATATTGAACAAATGGTTCTTAGAATAGGAGGATCCCTAATTTGTGGCATTTGCTGATTTCTGTGGTGCAAATACACCAATCACAGCCCATTTTAGGCTCCTCCATGACATCAACCTGGAGAAGGAAATGGCAACCCACTCCAATATTCTTGTTTGGGAAATCCCACAGACAGAGGAGCCTGGCAGACTACAGTCCATGGGCTGACAGAAAACCCGGACACATCTTGGCAACTAAACAACAATGACAGTGACATTCACCAGCTCACAAAATTCCTGAAAAGGTAACAATCAGCTGTCATGAGACAGTTCAGGCTGTGTTCAGAGCATCACTGCTAATCTGGTAAACAGAGATGCCAGGGAACTAAAAGCTCCATCAGAAAGAGTACAGACCACCACCCGAGGGTCTCAGCAATGTACTGGACCAGATGAAACAAGACTTGTGGGAGCCCACGGAGTGATCCAGGGAAACACACAGTTCCCTTGGGGGATGGATTGAGTTGTGGCACACTTCCGTTTGAGGAACAATCCTAAGCTTGAGCTGGGGTGGCAGATGGCGTGGCAGGGCAGTGGGGGGGAGGGGGTGGGAATCCTCAGCTCCTCCATAATTTTCTAATTCCAGATGTTTGAAATAGAAAATGATTTTTTTTTTTAAGTAGAAGTACTATATCAAGAAGAGACACACTATCTGCCGAAAATAGCAATAGTGATCTTGGCTACTAACATAATCTTACTAACTAGAACTTTAGTTTTTACTCATCAACAACCTCTAGGGTTGCTCAATGCTAAGACAGACAGAAATAAGGAACTGCCAAGGTAATTAGTACAAATAATCCATTAAGCATTGCCACTGACCACATACTAAGAATGACAAAACTTGTAATTTTCATCCAGTGTGTGTAAAATGACTAAATGTAAGCATTTTTCATGTATGAAAGGCTTATACATGCACAGAGGCACAGGATGAAACTTTCCTTTTAATAGTGCTTTTTTTGGTTCTAATTAAGCCAATTGTGTATCTCTTTGTGGGCTCACAGCGACTTTTCTCAGGTAGTTAATTAGATACTGTGTCTGACTGAGCACAATGGAGACTCAGAAAGGTAAATTAAGATTGGAAAAACCTCAGATGACAGAGGAGATTACAAATGCTATTAAAGATTTAGCAGCAGGAGGGGGTAAAGGAGTGAAAACTTTTTACAGTTCCTGGATTTTTTTCACACTAGATTACTACTGTTATACAGTACTTGGAAATATGGTGAAGAATATGAACGTTAGATAAGCAGAAAGTTTTGCCCCTTTGTAATTCAATAATATTATGTTATCTTCCCTACGCAGTAGTGTATTGCACACTCTCTGTGTGAGTCTCTCACGCTTAGAAAATGGTCAATATAGTCCTCTTCAGTTTTGGAAACCTTTGGGTTTAGTCTTAATATTTACTCTTATGGGATTATTCCAGCCTCTGGAATGCCCACCTTTCACCTTTTGTATGTGTTCCTCTTAAATCTGAACACATGAGAGATTCTGTGTGCCATAACAAGGATTTATTTAGGTGTCTCCTGGAGGGGCATTTGAGAGATGGTTAGACCTATCAGGTTTTCAGTTCGCAGGTCACACTCAGAAAGCCTGGGCTTTGGACCCAGACTGATGAGTACAGATGGTAGCTCTGCTCTGGCTGCCTGTAGAAGCTGGAGCCAAGTGATGTAATCTCTGAATCTTTATTTCCTCCCCCTTGGTAATTTGATAATAATATGTTACCATGTAATACTCGTGACTTTTAAGAAAGTATTAAATAATTTTTGTTCAGTTGTGTAACTGTCTAGCTCCATGCCAGGACCAGAGCAATTGCTCAACAATGATGAGTATCCACCCTTTTGTCAAATTTTTCAAAATCTTTTTTCCGAATATCTGGGCTTATTTAATGTAAGACTAGATGAAGTATCTGGTGTGTTAAATATCTGAAAACCTCATATCCTTTAACAAACTATTGCTTCCTGTTGGTTAGAAGCAAACCTAAGAGCGGTTTTCAAATGTGAAGGAGAAGGTGTCTGAGCCATCTGAGGGGATTTTACAGAGACAAGTCCTCTCCCTCAACTGCCACACCCTGGGGGACACCACTGATCTAGGACATTAGTTCTTCTGGTTGTTTCCTCAGTCCTCTGAAGAAAGAAATTATTACCCAGGCAAGGCAATAATTTAGCAAATATTTCATTTGTAGCAGAATGGGGCTTCCACTAGTGTCTGAGTGTTGATGTCTTCCGCACTGCTAATAATAAGACTGGGATTTACATTAGAACACAATCATAAATTACACCCATAGTTCATAGATTCTTTTTCAACAGGTAAATTTTCTCTACTTTTATTTTTATTCAAATATCTCTATCAGGCCTCTGTCTTCTAATTTGTTCCAAGAAGTTTTGTATTTTTTTTCTCTTCTTTACCATCTGAGCCATTTATTGGATCTACTTTTTAAGTAAAACATTATGTTTAAATATTTATGGGTTAACTTTCCCAACATCAAGATTTGGTAATGCCAAATATATATATATATAACTGAGTCACTTTGCTGTACAGCAAAAATTAAACACAGCATTGTAAATCAATTATACTTAAATAAAAATTTATTAAAAAGGTTGGTTAATGCCTACCTTATGAGACTATTTAGCATATTACATTTAAGACACACTTGATAAACTATACAGTGATATTGAGATTATACCTGCCTGGAGCTGTCAGTTTAGCTCTTGAATTCCTTTTTTTATTCTTCTGTGAATAATCTGCACTTTCATCATTATTTCATGATATAAACATTGCCAACTACACAGTAAGCTTTACAGTCTTATCTACTTATATTTCATTAATGCCTTCCCTTCACATTCTAGTTTGAAGTCATTTTAATCGCAATAGACAGAGTATTTTTCTAATGCCATTGTTTAGATACCCTAAGTGATGGTCCAGAATATCAAATTCTGATGTCTTTTACTCTTCCAAACATTCTTGTCTATTTTCCAAATTCACAGCCTGACCCTTAAAAAAAAGAGACATTAAAGTGTAGCCTGACTCCTTCTAACCTGTAGGTTTCTCACAGGATTTCAGATTTGCCAGAGGGATAAATGAGAAAAGTTCTCCTGGTATCATGTAAAGCAGCCAAGCTGGTTAGTAGGCCAGGAGTTTGGTAGGTTGTGAGTTTTGTCAGTTTCACTGGGCTCTCCAGCACATCTCAGCTATATGCTCAAGGAATACCATGCTCACCTTCTAAGTCATTTCAAAACTGAATACAGCAACCTTTGTATGCCTCGGCAGGAAAGACATCTGCTGATGTCAGGACCTGTTCATTACATTGAGGTCCCTGTGAAACTTCCTTATTAGTCTCTGATTCTCAAGAATGCTCCAGTGGCCCAGTGTTTTTCTTCCTCCTCAGTCACGTTCTTCTATCCAACAACCACTTCATACTGGTCTTGATTCTCTTCCATCTTCACAGAAGAGGATGTTTTTATTCAATCTAGCTCTGGGGATTATTTATCCCACTCAATCTGGAAGTAATGTTACTTGCCTTAAGTACAAATAACTGAAGCACAGACGATGGCTCTGCTTCCTTTTACTTGCTCACCTCGCAGGCAGACTTGCTCATGATAATCACATATTTATTTGGTCCCCATCTCAGGCAGAAATCCCAAGAGCCTCGAGCTCATTGGAAGATGTGCCTCGGTTGGGCATAGTCAGCTGCACGTATTAAACTTTTGCACAAAAGAGGATATAGGAATACATTTAAGTCTTCATCCCCACTTTAAAAAAAAAAATCACATCTTGTACACTTGTAAAGCATTTGATGGTAGCCAAACACTGTTCACCGAGGAGAACAGAGAATTTACCTCTAAAGACTGGTCACTTAAAAATAGATAAGATGTTGAGCTATGCAGTTTATCACTGGCACACAGCCTGGAACCTAAAAGAGATAATGTTGTGGACAAGTAACACTTCATTAAAAATTGAAAATATATTACTTGCATCAGTAGCGTGTTCCTTTCAGCTGCTTACACTTGGCTATGTAATCTCTATGACAGTGATTCCAGGGAAGCGAGCTGGGGTACAGTTTGCACACCAGAGAAATGACATAGCATTTGATAATATTTTCCCCCAAATTATTTATAAGGGAACAATAGCTAAGAGTTTGAAGCAATGGTTTGAAAAGGGCATTTAAGGCTCATAGAGTAGCCAGACCAGCAATCTCACAGACACATGATTTGCAAATGTTAGTAGCCTGAATTAGGTTTTAAAGGAAGCTTTCTGTTAGTTCAATATCCATCGCCAGGGATGTGATTTTCCCTGTGCTTTTCTGGGCTAGTGTTTTGGAGTGTATGTTTGGTATGATCTCTCTGAAATTACCCAGAAAGAGTGCTGAAAAGAGAGAGACTTTGTACTATGAGCTCAGTACCAAATAAAAACAATAGCAGTGTCTCAGGGCTATTTTCTTAGAGATTTATTGGGCCTTATTAAATTTGGAACCAGCCAAGAAGAATACAACAGCTGTTGTGAATCTGAAACAAAAGCAAAACAGCCTCTTCTCTGTTTTCCTCCTGTGTAGCAACCGTGTAAGCTGGTAAACTCTCTGGGCAGGATCTGTCTTACTTAAGCTTACCAACTGGAAAGCAGTGTTTACATATACAATGTGATACCAGTAAGAATAATCCAAGAGATTTGTTTTGATTTACTTTTCATTTCAGGGCTTTTAGGATTGGCTTGTAAAAAAGAAGCTGAACTATGAAGACTACAAAAACTGATTTCCACAAAACCAAAGACTTTGGAGTTATTTTCTAAACTTTTTCTGCCATCCTTCATCCACCTAAATCTTCACTAAGGAATTCTAAGGACAGATTAAAAAGTATGATAGTAGTATACAGAAACAGATATTGGTATTAATTTGAGCTATGCCTCAGGAAAACTGGAAATGCTGAAATAAACTCCCAGTTATCTATTTTAAAGCAAAGGTCAGGATGCAATATGATTTGGAAGTAGTAAAAAAGAAAAACACAAACAAAAAAACAAGCAAACAAAAATTTTGCAATACAGACTTTTGTTGTGGACACTTTCTGCATAGGGAATGTCCAGCATGAGACCTCAAGGTCAAATGGAGATCACCTGGGATTTTAGAAAAATTGTTTTCTTAAATATATTAGCATATATAGCATAAGGAATAACACTTGTTCTACAAAATATTGGGAGAAATTTAGTCTATATATAAGAAAATACATTTATTTGCTATACCCAGCATCTGCAACTGATTTTTAAAAAAGGGGGAGAGGGGCTGAAAGGACTTCAGAGATAATTAAAATTTATCAGAAGAAAGTCACTATAAGAAGGAGAACCCTGAGCCTTGCAGTTGAGGAATGGTGAGAGTAACTGAGGTGGTGCATTTGGTTCTAGACAGTAACGGGTTAGGAGCATGTAGGAGAAGCTGAACTAAAGTCTTGTGTTCGAGTTTAGTGCAATCCTACAGCTATGTCACGGTATCAGTCAGGGTCCACTCAGAAGATAGAAAACATATTTGTTATTTTAACTGTGAGGTTTAATAGAAATTTTTAGCTCAGGCACTGGAAAACTCTAAAGTCAAAATCGGGAATACCAAGTCATCAAGGAGATAGAAACAAAGACACAGCTACAGCCCTAGCCTGGAGGGAAAAAGAGACTGAGGTTGGAATTATAAAAAATTAGGAGCTCAGAGGAGAAAGGGCACCCAAGTATAGGGGTTCAGACTCTCTGAGGAGGGGGCCTCTGGCCAGCTGGTATCTCCAATACTCAGAAGAGAAATTCTGTGCTGCTGAAACCCAGACTTTGAGAAGGGGGCACCAGCCAGTTGTGGCTGGTATCTCTGAAGGAGTTCAGTGTGACTGGTTTGGAGGAGTGAGTCTTGAAGAAAATGCAGAGTCAAATATCTGCTGCTGTGTGCTGCAGTCAGTCGTGTGTGGCTCTTTGCAACCCCGTGGACTGCAGCTCACCAGGCTCCCCTGTCCATGAGATTTCCCAGGCAAGAATACTGAAGTGAGTTGCCATTTCCTTCTCCAGGAGATCTTCCAGATCCAGGGATCAAACCCACATCTCCTATGTCTCCTGCATTGGCAGGAAGGTTCTTTACCACTGAGCTACCTGGGAAGTCATACCTGCTGCTACTAGAAAAACAATTTTGCTGGCAGAGTGAGGAAGCTTTGCTAGAGCAACAATAATGGGAACAAGAAGTAAAATCTGGAATAGAAAGTAAACAGGAATGAGCCTGTTGCTTCTTAGTCCTTCAGCCTCCTTGTTTCTAGTGCCTCCTGTAAATCTAGTGCAAATGCAAGTCAAAATAGAAATGCAGTTTACAGAGTCTCAGCCCCAGCCTCCTGAAGTGTTAGATGGCCGGATGGGTATGATGCTGCAAGACAATAGCTTAACAACAGACACAGTCTCTGAAACTTGATAGAGATTCACTAAACTGCTTCCTCAAATCAAGCACTACTTGGAAATTTAGGTCTCTGGGGCCTATTGGCTCCATAGTGGCTCACAAGATTTTGGTTTATTTCTTTTACTGATATGATAGGGTAATTCAACACAATGAAATTTGAAACTGCAGGGGGAAATATAAGAACATCGCTGATTTGTTCCAGGAAGTGAGTGCTTTCATTCTCAAATTGTTCATGTGGGTTGGGCCAGTACTCAGTACTCACCTAAAACTCCATTCACTTCCATTGCTAAACTTTCTTAGAGTCAGTGGAACCATTGTTACAGAAGAACTGCAGAGTTATTTACAGGAAATGCAGTCACAAATCTGGGGGAGAGTCACAATCTTTGAGCATGAATCATACTTTAAGTTGTCATGATTGCTTTTGGAGTATGAGCCTCTCTGTGTGACTGAATTGTCAAATGTCTGCTATGTCATTTTAAGATGTTTTTTTTTTCTGCCTGGTAGAACTATGTCTATCAAGAAGACAGAGTATCTGACAACTTTGGATATAAACAGTGTAAGTATAGAAAATTCCAAAACTGCTCTGTAATTTTTGGCTCTCTAAAAAGTATGTTCTCAAAAATAATGAAACTAAAGCTTATTGTCATCTGCTTATTAGCTGAATAAAAAATAAGACTTAAAAAATGTCCTGATTTTTTTATACTCTCAAAATCTTGAAAATAGTTTCCTTTATTAAGTACCAAACAGAATTTTTGTTGAAGTTTTAAAACCACAATAACTAACCATAGAATGATTTTTATGAATAAACCAATTACTGTCTTTGATAAAATTTTATAGTACTACTAAAAATCTACATATTATATATTTGTTATGTATAAATAGCCATAAGATACACAGGTCCATAGACAATTCCAAACCTTTGAGGCCAGACATATTTCAGAATTCAGAAGTTTTCTGATTATAGAAAAGTAATGAGGTACAAATACCATTTTAATATTCACATTAACAGAGATCAATAGGCTATGAATAGCCTCATGTCCATGCATACCAAATCAGGAATTATTACCATGTATTACCAGATGAATTACAAGAAAACCTTTTAATATTTAGAATATGCAAATTTTTAGAATTTTAATAAAATGTTGTAGACTTCTGTATCATTAGCTATTGTCATTGGTAAAATATCTGCATGTCTAAAAATGGACATATCCAATCATATAACTTTTAATTGGGCTTCCAAGGTAGTGGTGGTGGTGAAGAACCCACCTGCAGATGCAGGAGACATAAGAGACGCAGGTTCCATCCCTGGGTCAGAAAGATCCCCTGGAGGAAGACTTGGCAATCCACTCCAGTATTCTTGCCTGGAGAATTCCATGGACAGAAGAGCCTAGTGGGCTACAGTCCATAGGGTTGCAAAGAGTCAGACACGACTGAAGCAACTTAACATGTGCATGTGCAACCTTTAATTATGACATCAAAAAAGCTTCATAAGTGTGATTTTAATATAACAGACTTTAGTATCTTTGTGTAAGAAAGAAGAGAAGTTAGTTGAGAGTCAAAGATATGAGAGTTAAAAGTAATAGATGTCATAAGAATAAAAAAGTAAAAAGAGAAGGGAGATCCTTTCATTTTTCCCCCTTTAAGCAGCATTTTCTGAGTGGCAGGTATGCCAGAATTGTGCCAGATATGGAAAATGCAAAGACAAATAAGATCCATGCCTTGCCATCCAGGAGCCTTCAGTTCAGCTAAAGAAATGCAAAAAGTGTGAAAAACAATCCTAGAATGGAAATTCATAGAACAGTGGAACTGAAAGGATGAAATAGTTGATTCTTTCAAGGAAGAGATAGTCAAGAGTTCCCTGACAGATAATGTTTGAAAAATTAGCAATTAGTTTTCAAGTTGGGGGTGGGGACACTGAGAGGAAGGAGGTTTTAGACAGAAGAACAGTTTGAGCTAGTACAGGTGGTTATGAGATGGAGTGTCACAAGAAATGTAATCAAAAACATCAATAAAGTTATCCTAGTATCAATACAAAAAAAATTTCGATTCCCTACTATATGCTATTCTTTTACTGTAAATATGGTAGCTGTTAGACCCTTGTAGCTATGGAGATCTTAAAATGTGGCTGCTGCTGCTGCTGCTGCTAAGTCGCTTCAGTCGTGTCGAACTCTGTGCTCCACCCGGGCTCCGCCATCCCCGGGATTCTCCAGGCAAGAACACTGGAGTGGGTTGCCATTTCCTTCTCCAATGCATCAAAGTGAAAAGTGAACATGAAGTTGCTCCATCGTGTCCGACTCTTAGCGACCCCATGGACTACAGCCCACAAGGCTCCTCCGTCCATGGGATTTTCTAGGCAAGAGTACTGGAGTGGGGTGCCACTGATTAATATGACTAAATACATTTTTCATTTTCTTTTAAAATATGTTTATTAATTCATTTAAAATAAGCATAAGAAGCCCATTATATATTAACAAGCTACATATTTCTTTTTTAATGACTACTTTATATATATATATATATACACATATATATATATACACACACACACATATATATATTTGTTTGCATCAATTGTTTGGCTTGGGAGATCTTTCATAGCAGTGTGCAGGCTCTTCACTGAAGCAAGCGGGCTTCTCCCTAGTTGTGGCACTCAGGCTCTAGAGCATGCAGGCTCAGTAGGTGTGCCCCACAGGCTTAGCTGCACCGTGGCATGTGGGATCTTAGTTCCCTGACCAGGATCGAACTGCATCTCCTGTGCTGGAAGGTGGATTCTTAACCCCTGGACCGCCAAGGAAGTCCCAACAAGTTATGTATTTCTTACAAAAATAATACTTGTCAAACCTTTTAGAGATATCCCACATTTGGATCGTTCCTACCATTTCAGTGTACTTATTTCTTACTTGCTTAGGGATGCTCCTGGTAGCAGGGATGCTCCTTGCTAACACTTGCAATCCTTCCTGAAGAATAGTAAGGACTGCATTTAAGCTATTAGATCTGCTATATCTTAGGAAGCCTGGTAGTTTTCTCCACTCTTCTGGGGTAGGACATAATTGGATGTGGTGTATAAAAGACTCAAGCCAGGATAGATCCTGCAGTTCAAGCTACAGTCCAAAGCTCCTGGGTTCCACAGGTTTCTCCTGAGAACATTCCCTTAATAAGACACTTGCTCCCAAATCTCCACCTCAAAGCTTGCTTCAGGGGAATCCAACCAAAGGAAATATGTTAAATTTGATATGTCTATGGGACATCCGAATGGAAATGTTAAAACAGCTGGATCTTGAGCCTCGTGCTTGGAAAAGTAATCTGGACTGGGGATATAAATTACTAAAGGCCAAGTAATCGTGAAAGATGACATTTGAATCCAGGAGAATTCATACTACCTAGAGATATAATGTCAAATGAAGGCAGAGGATGGAATCCCAACAATAAGATATTAAGTAGAGGAGAAGGAGCTAATGAAGAAGAATGAACAGTGACAAATAGGAAAAGAAGTAGAAGACAGTAGAATAAGGAAATTAAGGACAAGATTTTGAAGAGGAAGGAGCAGTCAAGGTGACAAAAGCAGACGGGTGGTTAGACAATTCAACAGGAGACAATACAGACAACAAAAAAAAGGCACCATTGAATTAGGAAACATGCAGGTGATGGGTGGCTTTTTCAAGGGTAGTTTGGGCGCACGGTTGTTACAGAAGTCGTATGATATTGGGAATGAGTGAGATGAAATTGCAAGAAAATATAGTTTGTGGGAAATGTTTTTGGAAAACTTTGTTTCACAAAGCAGAGAAGTTGAAAACTTGAGATTGATCCAAAAGAGATAGATATGGTGAAAAAGAGGATAAAATCAAAGTCAAATTGTTAAGAAAGTACAAAAGCATACAGCTTACTCCCAAATCCAGACAATCCATTTCCATTTTGGTAAAGGCAGCACCCCATTTCCGGTATCAATGACTGTAACATTCAGAATTCGATCAAGAAAAGCATAACAAATTTCAGTGGTATGGAATTGGGGTTTATTGTAGGTATTAGATCTTACATAACTGTGGCCGTTTCTGGGAAATAATAGGGAAGAGATGGTTGAATGATCATAGAAAAATCACCAATCAATTGACAACAAAGGGAAGCTGGGGGAAAAGTGTCTGAGAAAGGTTGCTACCTTGGCATCTGAGGGAGAGGGCCTGAGGCACTTTTGTTGTTGTTCAGTCACTAAGTTATGTTCAACTCTTTGCAACCCCATGGACTGCAGCATATCAGTCTTCCCTGTCCTTCACAATCTCTCAGAGTTTGCTTGAGGGCATTGTAGGGCAACAAGAAGGCAGCCAGGAAGGGAACTGGACACATAGCACAGAGAATCTAGGACAAGCTAGAACGTATGAAGACAGCTGGAACCCACAAAGGCAAACTTCATATCTCTCATAACATCTAATCCCGCTGATGCAGATAGCCTACAGTAGAGTCGGTACAGATTTCCAAAGAGTTGCACACAGGTCTGGCTCAGGACTCAGAGAAGCTGAAGGGGGAGATCTAAGTGCACCAGGCTGACATGAGAAACCAGCCTGAATGAGCTGCAACAGCGCTTAGAGAGTAGGGGTCAGGAATTTTTTTTCCCCTTATATATTAATAGGTACAGCATCTATACAGCATAAAGGAAAACACTTTAGGCTTTGAAAGTCACCTAGTTTCTGTTATGGTCACCCAGTTCTATCACTGTAGCATAAAAATACCAGAAGACGTGTGACTGTGTCCAATGCAACTTTATTGGTAGAAGCAGGCAGCGTGCTGGACTCTGAACTTGCCAGTGCTTTAGAGTATAATGACTATTTCACATACATATTCTAAATCCTGGGCAAGTTTATATCGTGGACAGTTCTAAACTTGAACCATACAGAGAAGGAAAACTGGGAAAGATAGTTCCATATTAGGTATGTTGCAAAATACAAAATCACAAAACCACATTCTCAAATTTTCTGCAGTTATCATGCTTTGCTTCTACTAAAAACAAAATGAAACAAACAAAAAGCCCTCCTAAGTACTATAAAAATATACCTACAATATATAGATAGTAAATATTTGGGTCTTTATGGCTTAGACGGCTTGGTAAATATTAACAAGAAAACATGCCTGGCAGAACTTATGAACCTTCACATATGTGTCACAGGGTGATGAACTCTTCAAAGGGCTCTTTGACTTTCACAGGATAATTCCCACTGAGATAAGCAATTCGAATGGATATCCTTAATTCAAAGATTTTTGGAGAGTGGTATTTTACCTCATTCTGTCTCATATAATGTGTATAGTTCAGTGTTTTTAAAAAATAATTTTTTAGTAGCACAATCCTCTCTTCAGATGAAATCTTAATCAGAAGTAGAAATAAATAAAACATGGACAGGAGCTTCTACATGGAAGTGTAAAGAAATAAAAGAGATAAAATCTGATCACCTCCAGTTGAAACAGTAGTAGAGAGGGAGGCATATTTGCATTACAAAGGTGGCTATTCACTGTAGGTCTTAACATTTTTCTTTTTTTATATAATTTAATTTTAATACATTAAGGATAATCTATAGTCTTCATAAGCACTACTTTCAGCCTATGTTGTAGACTGACATCTCTTTTGACAATGAGGGCAGGTAAAAGAAAGCAGGTAAGATAAATGTGAAGTATGGATTCAGGGACAAAGGACATTTGAAGATTAAGGAATTTATCATAGCTTCTCCAAACAATGACATCATCTTTTGTTCTGCTGACTCAGGATATTCTGATACCCTGGGAGACCAAAGTAAAGATTTTACCCAAATTTTCATTAATACTCTCCAAAAGTGTGGCAATTTTAACAAGACCTCTGAAAACTTATAATAGTATTTCTTGTAATCTCTAGGTACAATGGGTACAATTACAGTTGAGAGAAGACCCATTCTTTTTGAAAAAAAGTCAGATTTTGCTGCAAAACACAGATCTCCTCCTGAAAAAGCTCCTAAAGATCTGAAAATTCTATTTCTGTATCCTCTAAACACCTAGCAGATCTGCAAAACAATTTGTTTGATTGACAAGAGAGAACTATTTCACATGCCAGTGGGGAGCCTCCCAGCAAACAAGAATACAACAAGAATGCTTCTCCCCCTACTGCTAATGGCTAATCCTGGCACTGAGCCTTCAGCCGCTGCTTCCCAACATGGGGATCCTTTTAGGCAATGTGCCTGCCACAGCTTGCCTCAAACTGATATGGCGTCAAGATGCAGAGAAAAGAGATGAGCTGAAGGAAGAGACAATTGGAGGCTATTAGCATCATATCCATTAGTGTGCAGGGTGGAATCGGCTGGGAGGGCAAGTAGGCCTTTGTCCAGAGAAAGTCCATTTGTTCACTATGACAACATGTGGGCTTCAGAACATGAAATATCCTAACACTCTAACTTCACCTATGTTTACGTATAGAGCACATTTCTCTTTTATTAGCATCTTTTTCTCTTTTAGGTCTTTTATCTTAAGAACAGAAATACTCAGAAATCAAAGACAACAAGATATCTTAACCAATGTGGAGCTTAAGCAGTTGTCTATGCTCTGAGATGAGACCACAGATGACAACTGAGATTCACGTGTGTAGGTACAGTTGTGCTTCATGATTTCACAGCACTTAGAAAAAAAGGTGCCCTTTCTCTCATGGTTGTAGCTGTTTGAAAACCCTTGTCCAGTTCTTGACTGTGGTTCCTAGGCTTAGAGTCATCTCAACATCTCTCCTCAAAAAATTAAATACAAGGCACTGCTATCCAGAATGGTACTATAATCCAACCAAGAATATGATTTAAGAAAAAGAGAGAGAGAGACTATGTAAGTCCTCCTTGAAAGGTCAGCTTTCTGAAGAAAGTTTTGCAATATTTTCCACATAAATTATGTATATGATGATATAAGATTAAAATTGGGTTGAATCTAACAGACACAAATTAGATAAAACTAATGCATGTTCATAAAATCTGTACTTCAGGTTTTCAAATGTCTGCAAGAAATAGTTAAATAATTTCGGGAAAAAATATTAACTTTTAAAAATGATGTATTTAAAGATGTATTTAAAGGTTAGAAAATTGGTACTTGTCAGACCAGGGAGGAAAGTCAGAAATACACACACCATCCAAAAGCAGTGCAATATGTGACTCTGGCATTCTTCTATTGATATATAATTAAATTACATTAGGCATTTATTGAAGCCCACTATGTACCCAGCATTGAACTAGATGCTAGAAATAGAAATACAAAAGACATTTATTTCTTGCCTTCAAAGTGGAGCTCATAATTTCATGGAAGAGATGGAAAACCTCAAAAATTGAGTAGGGTAGAAGTTCCTGTCTGGTTCAGTTGGGAAACCATACCATGGAAAATTCACCTTATTTATTGTGCCACTTTTATCCTAATGTGTTAAAAACATCATGTGATAAGTGATATTCAAATAGTGTGACCCAATCAAAATGGTCTAAGTGACACGTGAAGGTTTCACAAAGGTGAGAACACCTGCACAAACCCTGGCTTTATGAAAGCATTTACTCAGTTTAGAAGGAAGGGAGGAAAGGGGAAGCTGGAACAGCGTGATCTGTGGAAATGTGAGAGTATATCTTGTCTGAAGAAAGCCCACTGTGAATGATGTCTAGGGATACACAACAGGGATGGGGAGTGGGAGGTAAGTTTATAGGACGGCAATCATAACATAAAGTAGCTATATACTCCTTGACCTAATAGGTTTTGCTGACTTAGTAAATCTATCTTCTGAACTCTGTGGTTTTACAATTGACAATGACACAGCTCTTTGTTTTACTGAGTTTTTACTTCCTTTTCTGAACTCCTACATGTTTTATTTCCATTTCACAGTAAAATAAACCATAAAGGGCAAATTATAGCTACACATCCTGATTAAATGTATCAATAATTCTTTAGCATAGAGTCCAGTGTATATTAAAAAATAGTAAGAATTTGAAGATAATAATTCATGGATTTTTGTAGTCTATCTCTATTCAGGGGGTTAAAACAGGGAAAGTATTAGATGGCGGAGTCTTAAACTAAGATAACGACAGTAGCAAAAATGGAGAAGAAGACAAGTCAGAATGCACTATGAAATAATAATCAAAATCACTATAAATAAAAGTAGATGCTTTACCCTCCAACTTCTGGGAGAACAGAATTTATCCTTCCACTGAGAAAGCTAAGAAAAGTGACAAAGTCAGCTTCTATGTTAATATTCTTCGCCTCCTTTGGCACGCTTCTGTGTTCTGTTGGCATGTCTTATTGACTGACTGGTTGGAGTGCTGCAGTCCACGGGGTTGCAAAGATTTGAACATGACTGAACTGAACTGTTGACTAACTTCTAGTTATACTCAGCCATTCTGAAGTACTGGTGGATATTGGCAAATGAGAAGGGGGAAAATGACTCTTTTTCTCTTTCACATCTTCCTTTCAAGAACACCTTTTAACACATCTAGCAGCCACATGGAGCCACATAGAGTCCCTTCCTCAGCCCTGGTTTTATCGCCCCTCACAGTAGTCTTAGAACCTGTCTACCCAGAACCCCATTTTCTCCAGTACACTCTTCTCAGCACTTCTCCATGAGTCCAGCACTGCAGAGGGAGTCCCTCCTTGGATGCTAAGTCCTTGCTATACCCTTAGATCACACAGCAGAGACTGTTCCAGATTTCCTAACTCTTCCTCTTTATTACTCCAAACTTAAGGATATTGGCTATATCCTGCATTAATCTCTGGATTACATTATCTTCTCCTTTTTGTTCTCTCAACTCCTCAACACATTTGTCCCTAGGTACCTTTGTGAAAACTCATCAGTTTAAAAAGTAAAGCATCATTTCTTTTCTAACTGGCTGTATCCTAAGTTATCTAGTACTTGTTACCAATAAAAGTAAGCCAACAAAACAATTCATCAAGATTGAATTCTTAGAGTGAGTTGCTGACTTATGGAAGCTTAAATGCAGGGTTGTCATACAGCCATAGGAAAATGGGATATTGGTAATCGATGGCATGGACTACCTGCAGAAGGTAATAATTTTGGGGAACAATTGGATGCTACATTGAATTGTTATGGTAGTAAACAGTGATTTTCCTGTACTATGTGGTGAGACGTCTGCTTCTGGAGAGCTTGCAGAAATAAAATCACCAATTCAGGGCTTTAAACTCTCAGCACAAAGTGTGGGCAAAAATTTTTCATAGTATTTCTAAATAAATCATTTGTTTATTTTATGGCAGGGCAGATATGGCTAAAAATCAGATTTAAAATTTACTTATACAAGATGCTATATTGCAGTGTAAGTTGAACTCAGACCCTTGTGAAGTGTGTTGTTGGAAAGAAAAGGCATTAATGGGGAAAGAGTAGGGAACTTGAAGCTTAAAATGGAAACTTTTGGGTAGATGAGGGAAAAGCTGGGATATATGAGCATCCTTGCCCAACTAAGGATGGAAAAGAAATGCAAAAAAGCAAAATGGCTGTGTAAGGAGGCCTTACAAATAGCTGTGAAAAGAAGAGAAGCAAAAAGCAAAGGAGAAAAGGAAAGATATTCGATTTGAATGCAGAGTTCCAAAGAATAGCAAGAAGAGATAAGAAAGCCTTCCTCAGGGATCAATGCAAAGAAATAGAAGAAAACAACAGAATGGGAAAGACTAGAGATTTCTTCAGGAAAATTAGAGATACCAAGAGAATATTTCATGCAAAGATGGGCTCGACAAAGGAGAGAAATGGTATGGACCTAACAGAGCAGAAGATATTAAAAAGAGGTGGCAAGAATATACAGAAGAACTATACAAAAAAGATCTTCATGACCCAGATAATCACGATGGTGTGATCACTCACCTAGAGCCAGACATTCTGGAATGTGAAGTCAAGTGGGCCTTAGAAAGTATCACTACAAACAAAGCTAGTGGAGGTGATGGAATTACAGTGGACCTATTTCAAATCCTGAAAGATGATGCTGTGAAAGTGCTGCACACAATATGCCAGCAAATTTGGAAAACTCAGCAGTGGCCACAGGGCTGGAAAAGGTCACTTTTCATTTCAATCCCAAAGAAAGGCAATGTCAAAGAATGCTCAAACTACTGCACAATTGCACTCATCTCACATACTAGTAAAGTAATGCTCAAAACTCTCCAAGCCAGGCTTCAGCAATACATGAACCATCAACTTCCAGATGTTCAAGCTGGTTTTAGGAAAGGCAGAGGAACCAGAGATCAAATTGTCAACATCTGATGGAGGGTCATGGTGGAGAGATCTGACAGAATGTGGTACACTGGAGAAGGGAATGGCAAACCACTTCAGTATTCTTGCCTTGAGAACCCCATGAAAAGTATGAAAAGGTAAAATGATAGGATACTTAAAGAGGAACTCCCCAGGTCAGTAGGTGCCCAATATGCTACTGGAGATCAGTGGAGAAATAATTCCAGAAAGAATGAAGGGATGGCGCCAAAGCAAAAAGAATACCCAGCTGTGGATGTGACTGGTGATAGAAGTAAGGTCCGATGCTATAAAGAGCAATATTGTATAGGAACCTGGAATGTCAGGTCCATGAATCAAGGCAAATTGGAAGTGGTCAAACAAGAGATGGCAAGAGTGAATGTCGACATTCTAGGAATCAGCGAACTGAAATGGACTGGAATGGGTGAATTTAACTCAGATGACCATTATATCTACTACTGTGGGCAGTAATCCCTCAGAAGAAATGGAGTAGCCTTCATGGTCAACAAAAGAGTCCAAAATGCAGTACTTGGATGCAATTTCAAAAATGACAGAATGACCTCTGTTCGTTTCCAAGGCAAACCATTCAATATCACAGTAATCCAAGTCTATGCCCCAACCAGTAATGCTGAAGAAGCTGAAGTTGAATGGTTTTATGAAGACCTACAAGACCTTTTAGAACTAACACCCAAAAAAGATGTCCTTTTCATTATAGGGGACTGGAATGTAAAAGTAGGACGTCAAGAAACATCTGGAGTAACAGGCAAATTTGGCCTTGGAATATGGAATGAAGCAGGGCAAAGACTAATAGAGTTTTGCCAAGAAAATGCAATGGTCACAACAAATACCCTCTTCCAACAACACAAGAGAAGACTCTACACATGGACATCACCAGATGGTCAACACTGAAATCAGACTGATTATATTCTTTGCAGCCAAAGATGGAGAAGCTCTATACAGTCAACAAAAACAATACCAGGAGCTGACTGTGGCTCAGATCATGAACACCTGATTACCAAATTCAGACTTAAATTGAAGAAAGTAGGGAAAACCACTAGACCATTCAGGTATGACCTAAATCAAATCCCTTATGATTATACAGTGGAAGTGAGTAATAAATTTAAGGGACTAGATCTGACAGACAGAGTGCCTGATGAACTATGGAATGAGGTTCGTGACATTGTACAGGAGACAGGGATCAAGACCATCCCCACGGAAAAGAAATGCAAAAAAGCAAAATGGCTGTCCGGGGAGGCCTCACAAATAGCTGTGAAAAGAAGAGAAGCAAAAAGCAAAAGAGAAAAGGAAAGATATAAACATCTGAATGCAGAGTTCCAAAGAATAGCAAGAAGAGATAAGAAAGCCTTCTTCAGTGATCAATGCAAAGAAATAGAGGAAAACAACAGAATGGGAAAGACTAGAGATCTCTTCAGGAAAATTAGAGATACCAAGGGAACATTTCATGCAAAAATGGGCACAATAAAGGACAGAAATGGTATGGACCTAACAGAAGCAGAAGATATTAAGAAGAGGTGGCAAGAATACACAGAAGAACTGTACAAAAAAGATCTACACGACCCAGATAATCACGGTGGTGTGATCACTCACCTACAACCAGACATCCTAGAATGTGAAGTCAAGTGAGCCTTAGAAAGCACCACTATGTACAAAGCTAGTGGAGGTGATGGAACTCAAGTTGAGCTATTTCAAATCCTGAAGGATGATGCTGTGAAAGTGCTGCAGTCAGTATGCCAGCAAATTTGGAAAACTCAGCAGTGGCCACAGGACTGGAAAAGGTCACTTTTCATTCCAATCCCAAAGAAAGGCAATGCCAAAGAATGCTCAAACTACTGCACAATTGCACTCATCTCACATGCTAGTAAAGTAATGCTCAGAATTCTCCAAGCCAGGCTTCAGCAATACGTGAACCGTGAACTTCCTGATGTTCAAGCTGGTCTTAGAAAAGTCAGAGGAACCAGAGATCAAATTGCCAACATCCGTTGGATCATGGAAAAAGCAAGAGAGTTTCAGAAAAACATCTATTTCTGCTTTATCGACTATGCCAAAGCCTTTGACTGTGTGGATAACAATAAACTGTGGAAAATTCTGAAAGAGATGGGAATACCAAAACACCTGATCTGCCTCTTGAGAAATTAGTATGCAGGTCAGGAAGCAACAGTTAGAACTGGACATGGAAGAACAGACTGGTTCCAAATAGGAAAATGAGTACGTCAAGGCTGTATATTGTCACCCTGCTTATTTAACTTATATGCAGAGTACATCATGAGAAATGCTGGACTGGAAGAAACACAAACTGGAATCAAGAGTACTGGGAGAAATATCAATAACCTCAGATATGCAGATGACACCACCCTTATGGCAGAAAGTGAAGAGGAACTAAAAAGCCTCTTGACGAAAGTGAAAGTGTGAGAGTGAAAAAATTGGCTTAAAGCTCAACATTCAGAAAATGAAGATCATGGCATCCGGTCCCATCACTTCATGGGAAATAGATGGGGAAACAGTGGAAACAATGTCAGACTATTTTTTTGGGCTCCAAAATCACTGCAGATGGTAACTGCAGCCATGAAATTAAAAGATGCTTACTCCTTGGAAGGAAAGTTATGACCAATCTAGATAGCATATTCAAAAGCAGAGACATTACTTTGCCAACAAAGGTCCGTCTAGTCAAGGATATGGTTTTTCCTGTGGTCATGTATGGATATGAGATTTGGACTGTGAAGAAGGCTGAGTGCCAAAGAATTGATGCTTTTGAAATGTGGTGTTGGAGAAGACTCTTGAGAGTCCCTTGGACTGTAAGGAGATCCAACCAGTCCATTCTGAAGGAGATCAGCCCTGGGATTTCTTTGGAAGGAATGATGCTAAAGCTGAAACTCCAGTACTTTGGCCACCTCATGCGAAGAGCTGACTCATTGGAAAAAACTCTGATGCTGGGAGGGATTGGGGGCAGGAGGAGAAGGGGACAATAGAGGATGAGATGGCTGGATGGCATCACTGACTCGATGGACATGAGTCTGGGTGAACTCTGGGAGCTGGTGATGGACAGGGAGGCCTGGCGTGCTGCGATTCATGGGGTCGCAAAGAGTCGGACATGACTGAGCGACTGAACTGAACTGAACTAAACTGATGGATCATGGAAAAAGGAAGAGAGTTCCAGAAAAACATCTATTTCTGCTTTATTGACTATGCCAAAGCCTTTGACTGTGTGGATCACAATAAACTGTGGAAAATTCTGAAAGAAATGGGAATACGAGACCACCTGACCTGCCTCTTGAGAAACCTATATGCAGGTCAGGAAGCAACAGTTAGAACTGGACATGGAACAACAGACTGGTTCCAAATAGGAAAAGGAGTACGTCAAGGCTGTATATTGTCACCCTGCTTATTTAACTTATATGCAGAGTACATCATGAGAAACGCTGGGCTGGAAGAAGCACAAGCTGGAATCAAGATTGCTGGGAGATGTATCTACCTAAAGAAACCAAAGACCTATATACAGAAAACTATATAACACTGGTGAAAGAAATCAAAGAGGACACTAACAGATGGAGAAATATACTATGTTCACGGATCAGAAGATTCAATATAGTGAAAATGAGTATACTACCCAAACAATCTATAGATTCAATGCAATCCCTATCAAGCTACCAACAGTATTTTTCACAGAGCTAGAACACATAATTTCACAATTTATATGGAAATACAAAAAACCTCGAATAGCCAAGCAATCTTGAGAAAGAAGAATGGAACTGGAGGAATAAACCTGCCTAACTTCAGGCTCTACTACAAAGCCACAGTCATCAAGACAGTATGGTACTGGCACAAAGACAGAATTATAGATCAATGGAACAAAATAGAAAGCCCAGAGATAAATCCACACACCTATGAACACCTTATCTTTGACAAAGGAGGCAAGAATATACAATGGATTAAAGACAATCTCTTTAACAAGTGATGCTGGGAAAACTGGTCAACCACTTGTAAAAGAATGAAACTAGAACACTTTCTAACACCATACACAAAAATAAACTCAAAATGGATTAAAGATCTAAACGTAAGACCAGAAACTCCTAGAGGAGAAAATAGGCAAAACACTCTCTGACATAAATCACAGCAGGATCCTCTATGACCCACCTCCCAGAATATTGGAAATAAAAGCAAAAATAAACAAATGGGACCTAACTAAAATTAAAAGCTTCCTCACAACAAAGGAAACTATAAGCTCGGTGAAACACAGCCTCAGAATGGGAGAAAATAATAGCAAATGAAGCAACTGACAAACAACTAATCTCAAAAATATACAAGCAACTCCTGCAGCTCAACTCCAGAAAAATAAATGACCCAATCAAAAAATGGGCCAAAGAACTAAATAGACATTTCTCCAAAGAAGACATACAGATGGCTAACACACACATGAAAAGATGTTCAACATCACTCATTATCAGAGAAATGCAAATCAAAACCCCAATGAGGTACCATTTCACGCTAGTCAGAATGGCTGCGATCCAAAAGTCTACAAGCAATAAATGCTGGAGAGGATGTGGAGAAAAGGGAACCCTCTTACACTGTTGGTGGGAATGCAAACTAGTACAGCCACTATGGAGAACAGTGTGGAGATTCCTTAAAAAACTGAAATAGAACTGCCTTATGACCCAGCAATCCCACTGCTGGGCATACACACTGAGGAAACCAGAAGGGAAAGAGACACGTGTACCCCAGTGTTCATCGCAGCACTGTTTATAATAAGCCAGGACATGGAAGCAACCTAGATGCCCATCAGCAGATGAATGGATAAGAAAGCTGTGGTACATATACACAATGGAGTATTACTCAGCCATAAAAAAGAATACATTTGAATCAGTTCTAATGAGGTGGATGAAACTGGAGCCTATTATACAGAGTGAAGTGAGCCAGAAAGAAAAACACCAATACAGTATACCAACGCATATATATGGAATTTAGAAAGATGGTAATGATAACCCTGTATATGAGACAGCAAAAGAGACACAGATGTATAGAACAGTCTTTTGGACTCTGTGGGAGAGGGGAGGGTGGGATGATTTGGGAGAATGGCATCGAAACATGTATAATGTCATATAAGAAATGAATCGCCAGTCCAGGTTTGATGCAGGATTCAGGATGTTTGGGGCTGGTGCACTGGGATGACCCAGAGGGATGGTACGAGGAGGGAGGTGGGAGGGGGGTTCAGGATGGGGAACACGTGTACACCCGTGGCGGATTCGTCTTGATGTATGGCAAAACCAATACAATACTGTAAAGTAATTAGCCTCCAATTAAAATAAATAAATTTAAATTAAAAAAAAAAAGAAGATTGCCGGGAGAAATATCAATAACCTCAGATATGCAGATGACACCACCCTTATGGCAGAAAGTGAAGAGAAACTAAAAAGCCTCTTGATGAAAGTGAAAGAGGAGAGTGAAAAAGTTGGCTTAAAGCTCAACATTCAGAAAATGAAGATCATGGCATCTGGTCCCATCACTTCATGGAAAATAGATGTGGAAACAGTGGAAACAGTGTCAGACTATTTTTTTGGGCTCCAAAATCACTGCAGATGGTGACTGCAGCCATGAAATTAAAAGACGCTTACTCCTTAGAAGGAAAGTTATGACCAACCTAGATAGCATATTCAAAAGCAGACACGTTACTTTGCCAACAAAGTCCCATCTAGTCGAGGCTATGGTTTTTTCAGTGGCCATGTATGGATGTTGAGAGTTGGACTATGAAGATAGCTGAGCACTGAAGAATTGATGGTTTTTAACTGTGGTGTTAGATAAGACTCTTGAGAGTCCCTTAGACTGCAAGGAGGTCCAACCAGTCCATCCTAAAGGAGATCAGTCCTGGGTTTTCATTGGAAGGACTGATGCTGAAGCTGAAAGTCCAGTACTTTGGCCACCTCATGCGAAGAGTTGACTCATTGGAAAACACCCTGATGCTGGGAGGGATTGGGGGCAGGAGGAGAAGGGGATGACAGAGATGAGATGGCTGGATGGCATCACCAACTTGATGGACATGAATTTGGGTGAACTCTGGGATTTGGTGATGGACAGGGGGGCCTGGCGTGCTGCAATTCATGGAGTTGCACAGAGTCTGACATGACTGAGCGACTGAACTGAACTAAACTGGCCAACTAAAAAAAATGCTTCTTTTCTTGACCAAAAAGAGACTCATCTACTTGTGCTTCAATATCTTGTAATAATCTTACCCCAAACAGTTGCCTTACAAGAGCATAATTATTCTCCTTAAGATACCTTCTCTACCCACCATTGCTTCCATAGCCATAACTAGAATCAGTTTACATATTCCACAGTGACAGCAAGTACAAAATCTGACTGAGAAAAGACATATTAAATACCAAAACGCATTCAATATTTCTCTAATTTATATCAGTACGCACCCAGAAAATACAGATAAGAATCAATTCTACAGGGAATGGAATATAATACTACATTGAGTCAAATTTTTCACTCTGGGCACATTTATCCACTGAATTTAATATGTTATCTTGAGATCTAGAAATGACTCTGACAGTTGGCTTTATGAGTTAACTAAACTCAATGGTGACCTATATTCAATGACCTATATTCAATATTTAAATGACAGAACTTCCCTAGCAAATCTCAAACCTTGGGCATATAGAAATGTTACAGTGCCTTAACTATACAATATAATCTATATAGTATATAATCTATCCCATTTCCCACTGTTTTTCTAGGGGTCCCAATAGACATTCATTTTCCTAGGCATTGAAAAATGGGTTAGTGAGGGGAGAATCAACTTAAAATCAATCAATGATTTTAAGACACCTTTTTAAGAGGTTTCTGTCCTCTGAAGACTATGGATGATAATAGAGATATTTCATTCGCCTGAGTTTTGTAATTTCAATGGGAAACACAATAACAGGCAGAGGGAAAGAATAGCAATCAAACAGGGACCCCTGTTTTAATAGGGATACTTGATGGTATTAACTATAGTATCCTTAGAACGGAAATAAATGAATTCAGTAATTAATCTATATATCTAGAAAAATTCTAGGACTCCAAAAATGCCACTGCAGTACCATTAGTCAAAGCAGGAACTTATGATGTTTGTTGATACATAGAATTTTGACCTAGATATGCCTCATCTCATGTCTGTGGTTATTTCCTCAGTTTCAAAACAAAAAAATTGAAATGTACTTGCAGAATTTCCACATTGACTCCTTGACCCGTGGAGTGAGATATGTGTTTGCATGCTCAGTTGTATCTGACTCTGCAACTCTATGGATTGTAGCCTGCTTGGTTGTTCTGCCATGGGGTTTCCCAGACAAGAATACTGAAACAGGTCGCCACTTCCTCCTCCAGAGGATCTTCCTAACCCAGGGATCGAACCCTTGTCTCCTGCATCTCCTTTCATTGGCAAGCATATTCTTCACCACTGAGCTACCAGGGGAAACCAGACTAATAAACCAAAGGCAGACCACATTTTTATGGAAATTGCCAAAATTATTGTTATCATTAAAACTGTAGCAATGATTATACCTACAAGCTCCTAATGTTCTCATCTGTACAAAAGGCAGATTTGTATTGGAGAATGACTGAAGATTATGATAAATTTAATTATCACTGATTCTTTTGGCATCTGCTGTTCCATATGTGGGGTGTTCAGATATGGTCTAGGTGTGAAGCAAACCAATTGAGAAATTAATTGTTTTATTTTCTTCTATACCAATTATAAAGAAGCACTAGAGCAATTTTCTTTTAACAGGAAGGGTCAGCAGTATACCTTCACTGCACGTTTTGGATTATGTCAACTCTCCTGCTCTTTGTTGTAATCTAGTCTTCAAGGACTTTGATCACCTTGATGTCCCACAGATACATGTAATTTAGTGAACTAAATAATATCTTAACTGACTTTTAAAAGGCAATTGCTGGCATATTGTATTACTTGAAGCAGTTGAAATTGCCTTGGTAATCTATTTTTTAAAGATTTGGTAGAAAGTAAAGTCATTTGAGGTAGTAAATTGACAGCTTTCTCTATTTCTTTCCTGAAAATTAATCTAATTTTTACCTCTTTACTGATTAATTTTTGCAAATTATACTTTCCTACATAATTATTTCATTTTTTATATCTTTTTTTTTTTTTAATACTATCATGGGCTGAGCTGAGTTAAAGTCTTCTGTTACACATCTATTTCTCTATCCTGTAGGTTTTGTTTTTTGAAGTTGAGACGTTTACCTCATGGATATTTAACACTATTATGCTTTTGTTGTAAATGGCTCTTTTTGACATCGTAGACTGTCTTTTGTCTCAGTTAATGCTTTTTTGGCCAGAATTCTGCCTTGACTATAAATTATGACTCTAGCTTCCTTTTGTGTGCCTTTGCATATATAATTTGCCATTCTTTAATTCTCCATCTTTCTGAATTACTTTGTTTTAGCCATTTATCATCTATAGAGAATATACATATATATTTATATGAAGTAGTTTGCTTTATTGGAAAATCTTTCTGAAAATATGAGTTAATTTCATTTTTATTTATTGATGTGAAAAATATTTCTGATCTTATTTCTGCTGAATAATTCTATGTTATGTTTTTCTTTTACAGAGTTATTTTTCTTCTTTTTTCCCCCACAGCACACAACTATGTGCTTATCCCCAACTAGGTATTGAATGTGGCTCTTAGGCATTTAAAGTAAGGAGTCCTAACCATTAGACAAACAACAGGAAATTTCCAAAATTAACATTACTTTCTCCCCTCAAGTCCTCCACCAGGGATGGAACCCAGGACTCCAGCATTGAGAGCACTAAGTCCTAACCACTGGACCACCAGGCAATTCCTTCTTTTCACAGTTTTTAAAGAGACTTAAAATAGTGGTCATTTTTCTACACTTTTTTTTTTTTGATGTGTCATTCTGATAATTATAAAAGTTTGTCTTTTTGTTCTAGCTTACAAATATTGATATAATCAATATTTATACTTTTAAATATAACTATATTACTGCTTTTTTGGTTTTAAAGGATTCCTTGGACTCCTAGCTAATAAAGTACCTTTAAATCAATGAATTTGTCTCTCATGCTGTTTCCTCCATCCTTCCAAATGTTTTTAGCTGTCTCATTTCTACATATATAGACATGTAACTTCCATATTCTGTTCTATCACCATAAACACCCCCATTTCTTTGAATTTTGGTTTTATAGTTACACATGTTCAACGCTCAACAAATTATTTTGCCATGATTTCCCCACCTCATTTTTTTTTATTTTTCCAGTAGTTTTCTCAAGAAAGTCTCATGTTTTCTTACATGTTTAACATTATTTATCTGAGGTGTTTATGCTCAAAGAACATCTTGATTGAATTTTTAAAAACCCTTGGCTCACGTGTTCTTCTCTTGAGTATTTTGTAGTTCTTTCCCTCTGTTGCTGTGGAGAAATCTATGGCCAGCTTGATTTTTTTCCCTGTTATAAGCATCTTATTCTTTTTATACCACAGTCCAAAAGGGTTTTTCTTTATCTTTAAAATCCAAGAAATTTACTAGGCTTAGTCCCAATGTTGAGTTTTCTGGGTCAGTTTATTGGTTTTCTGTTTTTTGATGGTGCGTTATTACAATATGTAGATAAACATTTTTTTTCTTAAATCTCAAGAAAGGCTTTCTGAATTATATCTGAAACTTTTCTGTTCTACTGCTTTGTTTTTTGTTGTTGTTGTTTTTTTTTTTTTTCAGATACAGCAGCTATGCATCATTTGAATATCTATCCCATGTCTTCTAGAATTCCTTTTCTAATTCTTCAAAACTCTTTAATTCAGCTTGATTTCATTCCTGTTTGGTGATCTGTATTTGGAAGCTTTTATAAGTATTTTTGTGTCTATGAATTAAATCTGCCCCCTAGTTTTAATGAAGATAGAAATTGTGGCTCTTTTTTATTCAAAAATTTTTTTCGTTAATTTTGAATGATTTCTAAGGAGTCATGATGTCTTATGAAACCATGTTAATACAGGAAGAACCTCTAAGTTCAGTAATTAAGATCAGTAATAAGATAAGGCTGCCCTCTACAACCATTGCTATTTGAAATTTTATAGCAGATCCTAGCACATTGTAAAGAAAGGGGGAAAATGTCACAATGATTGGAAAGAAAAAAAAGGTCATTACTCACAAATGTATGATTTTCTACTTAAAAAACCAAACTAATTCACTTAAAAATTATTAAAATTAATAAGTTTTAGTATAAGCTAGATAAAATGCCAATATAGAAATATCAGTTTCATGTCTGTACCACAAAAATACTTAGGAATAGTTATTTAAAATACAAAAAGATAAAAGACTTGCATGGAGAAAACCATAAACCCTAAAGAACATCATTAAAGTCCTAAGTAAAAGGAAATCATATGATCTTCATGGTTAAGATGACCCAATACTATTAAGAGATCAAACCTACCCACCCTGAACTAAAAATTGTAAATGATTGAAGTCATAGGCTCTTCTAAGAAACTTGGTAAACTAATTCTAAAATGTATACAGAAGAGAAAATTGTCAACTAGAGCCAAGATTATCCTGGGGAAGAAGAAAAAGTAAATGGTCTTGCTGTATAAATTATCAAGGCATTATGGATTTTCAGTAACATAGCACTGTGTCATGTTGGTAGAGGGATAGACAACTATCCAATAGAAAGCCTATAAACATGCCTGTGTTTCTTACAAAAATGTTATATGCCAGAAGCTTCACTGCTCATCAGTGGATAACTGAGGGGGTATTCAGCAAATGGTGCTCACATAATAATTGTCCATATGAAAATGGATACTCCTAACTTCAATTCCAGATAGACTGACTTTTATGGGAAAGTACAACTGTTTAAATACTTAGAATATAATACAGAAAAGTGTCTTATGACTTTAGAATAAGGAATGACTGCTTAAATAATATGCATAAAATATTAATTACCAAATAAAAGGTAATAAACACAGTTCAGTTCAATCGCTCAGTCATGTCTGAATCTGCAGCCCCATGGACTGCAGCATGCCAGGCTTCCCTGTCCATCACCAACTCCTGACGTTTACTCAAACTCATGTCCATTGAGTCGGTGATGCCACGCAACCATCTCATCCTCTGTCGTACCCTTCTCCTCCTGCCTTCAATCTTTCCCAGCATCAGGGTCTTTTCCAATGAGTCAATTCTTCACATCAGGTGGCCAAAGTATTGGAGTTTCAGCTTCAACATCAGTCCTTCCAACGAATATTCAGGACTGATTTCCTTTAGGATGGACTGGTTGGATCTCCTTGTAGTCCAAGGGACTCTCAAGAGTCTTCTCCAACACCACAGTTCAAAAGCATCAATTCTTTGGTGCTCAGCTTTCTTTATAGTCCAACTCTCACATTCATACATGACTACTTGAGAAACTATAGCTTTGACTAGACAGACCTTTTTAGTAAAGTAATGTCTCTGCTTTTTAATATGCTGTCTAGGTTGGTCATAGCTTTTCTTCCAAGGAGCAAGTGTCTTTTAATTTCATGGCTGCAATCACCATCTTCAGTGATTTTGGAGCCCCCAGAAATAAAGTCTCTAACTGTTTCCACTGTTTCCCCATCTATTTGCCATGAAGTGATGGAGCCATAGATGCTCCTTACAATTTTAAAAGCTTCATTCATCACACAACATCATTTAAGAGGTGAATCAAGAAAGTCACAAACCAGGAGAAGATATTTGCAACACATTTAGCCAATGAGGGTTTATTCCAATAAATCAATAGAAGGAACAATCCATGTAGCAATATGGAAAGAGAATCACAGAAGACTATACACAGTATGCAAGTATATCTGACAAAGCTGTACAACCAGAAAAAGAAAACAAATTCTGCTTAGAATTACATACATTTGGTATAAAAATTACTTTTTAAAGAAAGAGAAAATCAATAAAATGCAAATAAACATTCATAGTTATCTCTAAGCAGAAGAGATAGAAGTGGATAAAATGGGATGCACATAGATAAATAAATTCAGTATTATTGATCTTTCTAAGTTCTTTATTTGGATAACAGCTTTCTAGTGCTTATACAAGCTTGAGAAATCTTCAAAGTTTTTGTATTATTTATATCTTAAATATATATTACTCATGTGTATGTTAGTCACTCAGTCATCTCTGACTCTGTGTGACCCCATGGACTGTAATCCACAAGGCTCCTCTGTACATGGGATTCTCCAGGTAAGAATACTGGAGTGGGTGGCCATTTCCTTCTCCAGGGGACCTTCCCAATCCAGGGATTGAAGCCATGTCTCTTGCATAAGCAGATGGATTCTTTACCACTGAACCCCAGGAAAGCCCCAATCGAACAATTTCAAATATTCTTCTATATGTACTGAACTGTACATTAAAAAAAGTCATAAAGAATTTTAAGCAAGGAGAGCATGTTTCAACTATTACTAGGAAAGTTTTCATCTTCAACCAGGTAACAAATTCTATATAGTAAGTGAGGAGGTGAGGAGGGGGCCATCTACCCTGCCTGCAGATCAAACCACTGTACTCGAGTAGTCAAAGGAGTGGTTAAAGATAGCATTTAGAGTGCCCTAATATTTCCTGGGAAATTATTACTATAGTTTGGTCTCAAGAAAATCCTGAGATTTGATCTAAACCCTTTCTTCTTGAGAGCTCATCAGCAATTAAACACAACCATACTATGTCCCCAAATCATCTCCTTTCTGAGCTATCTATGCTCTAGTTTCTCTAGTCATTCTTTATGCAAGTTCCATTTTTATAGAAAAGTTTACCATCTGGGTGTTTTCCTCCGGGCATATGGCAATTTGAAAATGCCTGTCTTAAAGACATGGTGCCAAGAATAGAATCCAATACATTAACTAAGACCATTGCAGAATCCACTGAGATTATTACATTTCTTGTCACTATACTATTACTAATGTAGGATAAAATTATACAAAGTATATTTTTGTATATCAGCACTGGCTATTGTAAACCACGAAAACTGGTTTTTCATGAACTCTATCCATTCTAACTTCTGTTATTCTGTTCCTATTTAAATAACTTGTTTTCTTATATCTAATCCTGGCCTTGTGTCATTACATGGTTGTCTATTTTTGAAAGTCTATCTTGTAGTGTTTTGGTTTGGGAGATGGATCGACATGGAATATTACATCAGTATGGTGACCGCTTTCCAATTTAAAAAAAAAAAAAAAAAGGATTGCTTGCATTATTTTGTTTTCACAAAGTCCCTTAATAACACACAGGGATTATTATTCCCATTCAAAAATTAGGGAAACTAAAATCAGGAACATAAGTAATGTGCTCCAAATCAGGTTTATTAAGTGGCAGATCCTACACTTGAGCCAACATATTTTGGATCCAGGGATCTCTTCACTGAATTATACTGTTTCTTTCACACTAGACTGTTAAACGTTGATTACATTTATCTTAAAAAGTCACTAAATGAAGACCTAGAATAGGGAAATTTTCTGAGAAGAAATCCCCCCAAATTATTCCACTTTCATAAGTAAGTGCTAACAATAATGGTGATTCCAAGAATCATGCAAAGAGAATTACAATCCACATTTTAATGGCATAAGTCACAACACACATGTCAAGGAAAATAATTAGATCATCTTGGCTTCAATTTAGGAAATTGTCAAAGTTTTCACAACTCCTTCGACTTGTAATGCAACTCGCATGCTAATGTTTCTATCTGTGGCAAGAAATCAAGTAGGCTGAGGTTAGGGAGTCTAGCCTGGGTTTACTGGAAGAAAGCCTGACAAGTCATGCATCAGATTCCTCAGAGGCAGTTTTACAAGGAAATGTGGGACAGGAGTGGTGCCCTAGAGCCTTGTTTAGAGGGCAAGCCTGTGTCCATGAAACGTAACAAATTAAGTGCTCCAGATATCTCAATTTGGCACCTTTACAACAGATGTACATGAATGATTGCAATGATCTTCAACTGTGATTTTATCAGTCATCGGGGAACTAACGGTGATAGATGGGTCTTCAAATTAAAGAAGCTAAACTTGAAAACAAACTAGTTCTAACTGAAAAGAAGCACAATACTAGGATGGGCAATAAATAAAAACCAGGGTGAGGGACTTCTCTGGTGGCACAGTGGACAAAAATCCACCTGCCAATGCAGGGGACTTGGGTTCCATCCCTAGTCTGGGTAGATTCCACATGCCACAGTGCAACTAAGCCCTCCAGCCACAACTGTTGAAGCTTAAATGCTCTAGAGTCTGTGCTCAGTAACAAGCGAAGCCACCACAACGAGAAGCCTTCACCTCCCAAAGAAGAGTAACCCCCACTTGCTGCAACTAGAGAAAGCCTGCAGGCAGCAAGTGAAGACCCAGGCAACCAAAAATAAAATAAATAAATAATTAAAAACAAAACAGTGTGTGCCCTCGGTCAAGTCATTTCACTATTCTGGACCTCTATTTAGCATCTGTACATTGAAGTATAAAAAACTCAACAGAACACTTTTCAAAGCAAAACTGCAAAGAACCCTACACTATATCCAGACGAAACTGGTATAAAGAGAGGACGGAAAGCCAACGGATTTCTAAGCTCCAGAAAGAAAGAAATGAACAAACAAAAACAACTAAAACACACTGGACTAGTTCCAGCTAGCACTAATACATCATATTGTCCTCAGTAATTGAAAATGAATCTAAGTGCTAAGTACTGTAAGCATTATGCGATTGAGTATGAACTGGCATAAACAGTCATGAATAGCATCCGATTTGTATTCAGAATGCAACTCCTGGCAGCTGTATATATATAGAAAGAACAAATGACTAGAGGCAGTTTGGAAACTTTTGTCTAAGATCAACTGACCAGGACTTGAACCAAGGAAACAAACAGCCTATCCTGAGAGACAATCTACCTTTGCCAAGAGAACTCCTTTATTGAAATTCTCCTCTATCCAAGTTTGTTTGTTTTTTTCCCTCCCTAGCATCATCAGCAAGTCTATAAGCCAGATTTATGGCAGAAAGTGAAGAGGAACTAAAAAGCCTCTTGACGAAAGTGAAAGTGGAGAGTGAAAAAGTTGGCTTAAAGCTCAACATTCAGAAAACGAAGATCATGGCATCTGGTCCCATCACTTCATGGGAAATAGATGGGGAAACAGTGTCAGACTTTAATTTTTTGGGCTCCAAAATTACTGCAGATGGTGACTGCAGCCATGAAATTAAAAGATGCTTACTCCTTAGAAGGAAAGTTATAACCAACCTAGATAGCATATTCAAAAGCAGAGACATTACTTTGTCAACAAAGGTCCATCTAGTCAAGGCTATGGTTTTTCCAGTGGTCATGTATGGATGTGAGAGTTGGACTGTGAAGAAGGCTGAGCGCTGAAGAATTGATGCTTTTGAACTGTGGTGTTGGAGAAGACTCTTGAGAGTCCCTTGGACTGCAAGGAGATCCAACCAGTCTATTCTGAAGGAGATCAGCCCTGGGATTTCTTTGGGGGGAATGATGCTGAAGCTGAAACTCCAGTACTTTGGCCACCTCATGCGAAGAGTGGACTCATTGGAAAAGACTCTGATGCTGGGAGGGATTGGGGGCAGGAGGAGAAGGGGACGACAGAGGATGAGATGGCTGGATGGCATCACTGACTCGATGGACATGAGTCTGAGTGAACTCTGGGAGTTGGTGATGGACAGGGAGGCCTGGAGTGCTGCAATTCATGGGATCGCAAAGAGTCGGACACGACTAAGTGACCGAACTGAACTGAACAAGTACATTATTTCTTAAGGGTAAAACAGAGACTTAAACTTCCTCCAGTAAACTCAGTGGCTAAATATTAATACAAAATTAAATTTCAGACTCAAACCTAGTTTTATCAAACCGATCTGACATTTGACTGTTATTTTGATGACTTCATGTTTTAAAAAGTTGATTTGATTAGCTCTCTGACAATCAGGATTTTCAGTTAATGAAAATATTCTTATTCAGATGGCTAGAAAGAGAAATACAGAGGGAAAGTCTGTATGTGCTAAATCCATTCACCTTGGGTTTTCTACTTGATTTGAAACATAACTACAGTCTAAATGTTAACTGGAGCCCTCCATGTTTGAGCTTTCATGATGCCTAGAGGAAACAATGAGAACCAGGATTGAGCCAGGACTTACATTTGTGAGGTCTGAGCAGTTCACATGCACTGAGCTTTCAGAAAAGCCCAAGGCATCTATTTCCCCACCAATGGCCCAGGGGCATTGGCAGATTCTGCTTAACATCAGTAGGACCTCCTGCATCACTGAGAAGTCCCACTTAATTAAGACATTAGCTCCTAACACACCAAAGAAAGTTTCCTAAATGCCAAAATGAGGATTTCCTTGCCGAGACATGTTGAAATCCTCTTTCAGCTCCCTTTTGTGTACCACAGCCCGCACTGCGTAAAGTGTCAGCCTAGCCTTGCTAACTTTGTTAGAGGGAGGGCCAATAACAACACTCAGCTGATTATAAAAGAAAGGGAAGAGAGTCTGAATGATTATAGAATTCTTATAATGTGCCATGGTGTTATTATGGCACTCTGCCCAGGGCTCATCAAAGATAAATGAGGTTTGAAGAGTAGGGTTTTTTTATGTTAAATTTAATAGACATTCCCTTTTCTTTCTTTCTTTTTTCTTTTTTTTTTTTTTTAAACTGGCAAGGGAATGGAAAAGACATCAAAGCAGTTTTCCTATAAATCTATACGAAAATGAATTTCAGAGTCAACTTTTCTGCTTTTATTACTCACGGTGTTTTTATTTTTTTGGAAGCTGAAAGGGAACATAATTCAGTGCCTTTCAAATTGCTTTGGAGAAATATAATAAATCCAATATATATGGAAAAGTTTATAGGGTTGGGTTTTTTCCCCCAAATATATACAACTCTGAGATCTTTCTCTGATATTAAGATCATTTCTAAAAAATTCTCTTCAAAGTTTTTTCATACATATTTCACTAGATTTCCTAGACACTTTGTAATTTATAATTCTGAAGTCCAATGACAGGAGACAAGGTTTAATATTTTGACTATACGAAGCTGTGGTCTTTTCTAAGCTGCTACTCTTAAAATCCTCGTCCAAGCTTTAAAATACAGTAACAGCTCTTTCACTTTAGTTCCTATGGCTAAAATTTTTGATGGAAAATAGGAAGGGGAAGAATGTCCATTAATATTGCAACAGCAGCCTCTGAATGTGCTTCTTGTGTGTAAAATTATATTTTTATGATATTTCTCTGGTTTTGTTTGAATCAGCTCGATTGAAAATCATCTTGAACCCAATTTTTATCCAGTAACTGCCTCTCAATACACATTACTCTTGTAACTGTTAAAGATTTGTTGGTTCAGCTTTTCAGGCAAGGCTATTTGAATGCACAGTGGTGGGGGGCGGTGCCAGTGTGTTCTTATGACCATGTCAAAGTTAAGCAAATCCAAAGTTGCTGAGTTATACCCAGTAGCTAAATCTCCATAATAAAAGTCAGTACTTTAAGAAAAAGTTCAAAGTTCATGGTCCAAAAAAAGGAACTCAGTGCTAAAACATAGTATTAAATCCAAGCAAATAAGTCAGAGTACCCCTGGATTTGAAGGAGTTTCTTTAAGTGGAAGGTAGTCTCAGAACCTAAATAAATCCTTCTAACCAGAGAGTCTTGGGTAAGGATTTGAATTGTTTCCCTGACTGTCTGAATACTGGGTTCATCATTTTATAAATGGCTTTCTATGTATAAAAATAAATACTACTTACCAGACACAAAGGATAAAAAACCTAAAATCATCAGCGTTGGTATATTTGTTGGATTGAAGAGGATGCTGTCTGTGCTGATTGGAAGAACAGTGGGTCAGAGACAGGCCTTTTCCCAGGTTTTCTTCATTTACTTAAATTGCAATTGCCTTTCAGAGTGGAAGGTGGGAATTAATAGACAAGGGTGCTGCTGCTGCTGCTAAGTCGCTTCAGTCATGTCCAACTCTGTGTGACCCCATAAATGGCAGCCCACCAGGCTCCCCCATCCCTGGGATTCTCCATACAAGAACACTGGAGTGGGTTGCCATTTCCTTCTCCAAAAATGAAGTCGCTCAGTCGTGTCCGACTGTTAGCGACCCCATGGACTGCAGCCCACCAGGCTCCTCCGTCCATGGGATTTTCCAGGCAAGAGTACTGGAGTGGAGTTCCATTGCCTTCTACGAGACAAGGGTGAGAATATAGTAAAACTCCAGTGCTTTTTGTCAGGCATCAAATCATTAGTATGGGCAAGGACAACCTTAAATAGATGTTAAAAAATTGAAAAACATTTACCCTTTTGAAAGTCAACCTTTCTTAAATGTGCAGAACAAAGTTGGCAGTCATTCTGCAATGCTAATGGTACTGAAACTATCCCAGATTTAGAAGAGTGATACATATATGGCTCACAAGATCCTTCCTGAAGGACTAGACCAATGTTTCTCAACCCCAAATAAACATCAGAACTGCCTAGGGACCCTGTGACTTAATTGATCAAACCTGGAGAGGGGTATATTTTAAAGCTCTCCAAGTAACCCTCATATGCAAAGATGGAGGAACCAAATAGATTGTAAATAGTACAGAAATATTTTTTAAATGTTTATATTGGAAAAATAATGTATGCAGGCTCTCACCACTCCACACACAGAATAGCATCCCTTTCAAAAAAGGGATAGCTTTCCCAAATGCATTTTTTAAAATTGCATTAATTGAGACTTGATATGCACAGAAAATGTGTTGCCTTAATGGTCTCTATAGTTTCCTTTAAAACAATATTCTCTGATTAGGAGGAAAAAATATATTTAACAGGCCTTCTCATTCAATAATCAAAGTAGTCCTCTCAGATAGTATTGTCTTTGTTGGACAACAAAAAACTCAGTTTCACAGATGTCCTCTTCATTCCTTGCTTTTTTCCCAGGGTACTAATTGAACATGAGATGGTCTGTGGCTTATGTCTTATTGACACAAGACAAGGGTGGAGGGCAACTCTGGTGTCATACAGGTCCCCAAGAGTTTATGAAGAGCATCACCTGGTCTCTGGCAGGATGGCACTCTCTACTGCTTAGTGGACACCATATTTGCTTTCATGCTCACTCCTGGCTAGTGAATGCTTTGATGTGGCTTTGGCCAACTCACTCATGCTGACTCGGCTTTTGTCCATCTTTGCTTTTTGCAGGCTGTTGGGTTTCTGCCACATAGTTCATCCTACCTTGCTGCTGCTGCTAAGTCGCTTCAGTCGTGTCCAACTCTGTGTGACCCCATAGAAGACAGCCCACCAGGCTCCCCTGTCCCTGGGACTCTCCAGGCAAGAACACTGGAGTGGGTTGCCATTTCCTTCTCCAGCCATCCTACCCTAAGTCTTCATAATCCACCCCCTCCTCTGCTGTAGGCTCAACTCACCCTGCCACATTTTTTTAGAAGGCAGCAATCCTTCCATCTCTTCATTTTCTTTCTGAAGACTATCATAATTTAAAATTTCTAAAATGTCTTAAGTTGGAATAAAATAAAATGACATTCAAATATACTCGGTGCTTTGTTGTTCAGTTGTGCAGTCGTGTCTGACTCTTTTGCAACCCCATGGACTGTATCCTGCTAGGTTCCTCTGTCTATGGGATTTTCCAGGCAAGAATACTATGGGAGTGCATTGCCATTTCCTTCTCTAGGGGATCTTCCTGACCCAGGTATCAAACCTGAGTCTCCTGCACTATGGGCAAACTTTTTACCTCTGAGCCATTAGGTACTTGCTGCTGCTAAGTCGCTTCAGTCGTGTCCAACTCTGTGCGACCCCATAGAAGGCAACCCACCAAGCTCCCCGTCCCTGGGATTCTCCAGGTAAGAACACTGGAGTGGGTTGCCATTTCCTTCTCCAATGCATGAAAGTGAAAAGTGAAAGTGAAGTTGCTCAGTCGTGTCTGACCCTCCGCGACCCCATGGACTGCAGCCTTCCAGGCTCCTCCATTCATGGGATTTTCCAGGCAAGAGTACTGGAGTGGGTTGCCATTGCCTTTTCCAATTAGGTACTTAGAGAGCACTAATTTCATTACTTTGCAGCAAGCTTTCCTACTACTCATCACTCATTTTTTCCTGTCTTGTCTTTTTAAAAAATTACTTTCTCTCTTTTCTTTTCCTAGAAATTAGAAGCTATGATGGCTGATTAGAGTTTATCCTTTTGGATAGGGAAAGAGGCAAAAAGGGATTGCATCAGTTTTTTGTTTTGTTTTTATTCCACTTCACTTCCTAGTCCAAGGGCCAAAGCACCATGTCAGAACAAGCCCAAAATATTTGCTTACTTGAGCCCCCAATCTATTGTTTGAAGAGTGAAAGCTTCTAAATAACAATGGTACAAAATTAGAAATGCAGAAATGACCATGTAGTTGACCTATCTGACTAAGTTATCTGTTTAGATACTGCAGGGGTTGGGCTTTGATATTTATTTTTTTGCTACTATTTTTGGGGGAAGCAGAATGTATAAAATTGGACACTGAAATAGCTATTAGAATTTTCAAGGCTATATTTCTTAAAATGCTAAACAGTAAGAAAAACACTGTATTCCTATAGTTGCTTACTGTGTCATTTGAAATTGTTGTTTTCTAAAAATATTATATTAATTCAGTCTTTCATAAAACATAACACTTTTTACAAAAATACACTCAAAATTTTAGTAAGAGAGGTATATGATAATCAGGGTGTGTTTGTGTCTGTTTATAAAGAAAAGAGAGAGAAGGAAGGAATCCTGGATGAAAAGATAGAAGCTAGTCTATAGGATCACTCAGTGAGTCAACATCTCGGAGCAAATGAAAACTTGTTACGTATTTACTTACTTTAAATCACCCCAGGGTGCAGACTCAAGCAGTAAGAATTAATTAGATGATGCAAAATGGAATATCAATGACCAAGAACAATTCAATTCAACTAAAGATGAATTTTTAAATATCTCTCACTTCTCATTCTAAAAATGACTGACTATACAATGTGTCTATCCAACCAACACAAGTAGCTAATATCTTTCATGCCACATGTTCTATAGCCCTTTGTATGCATGTGTGTGGCTCTGGCTTATGCCTCAATTGCTACAGCTAAAATTAGAAATCGAAAGTAAATGCTTTCTCCCTAGTTCCCTTGCTGAGCCAGAGAATGGAATTATTGGTAAGGATAACACTATTATCTTTGATCTTTCACAAATAAAAATCATTATATATCTAAATGTGTATTGATACCTACATCCATCTAACTATCTACATTTCATGGCCTGAGTTTGTGAATCTAAGTAGTTCCTAAATGCAAAGAGCTTGCTTAACTATATACCAAGTTCCAGTCTATCTGTGCATGAGTACATGTGTGTGTCACTCAGTCATAACTAACTCTGCGACCCCATGGACTGTAGCCCACCAGGGTCCTCTGTCCGTGGGATTTCCCAGGCAAGAATACTGGAATGGGTTGCCACTTCCTCCTCCAGGGGATCGTCCCAACCCAGGCATCAAACCCATGTCTCCTGTGTTTCTTGAACTGGCAGGCGGATTCTTTACCACTGAGCCACCTGGGAAGCCAGTCTATCTGTAGCTCTATGTTAAAAATATGTTTTAAAAATATTCAAAAGGCTTACACAGTTACCAAATGTCTCTGTTTATCACTGATAGCGTGACTCAAAGGAAGAATAAATTGTGTTCATTGTGAGATGCCGTCTTTTGATGTGCCCAACTCTACTCCATCAGTCACCAAATACCAGTCCTAAGGAAAAGGAGACTGAAGGAAAAAACAAAGACACATGACTACAAGATGTACTATTACCAAATGATCCCATGGCTTTTGTGAGCATACTATTGTTTGCCTGGTTCACTGAAAAAGGTGCAGAACAATGCTATCTCTCTGACACCAAAAAGGAAGGAAAGCTTACAACTCTCACTGTCAAAGGACTTCATATATATGCCACCAAAAAGGAGATGTAGGTGATCAACATTGTGATAAGTGATTCAATCATCAAGTCAGGAAAGCAGAAGAGGACCCAAGTAGGAAGCGGGGGCAGCTTCTCCATCTTAAGAGATTACATTTAGCTCAACAGTCATTGAAAGAATGGATTTGGGTGGGTCAGATATTTCCACACAGCAGAAGAGAAGGCCCTGAGCTCTTTTCAACAACTATTCCCCACCATTTTTATTATCTAATTCTGTCAATTTTCCTGTGAGACTGGTATGTGGTATTATTAGATCTATTTTAGTGGAGGAAAAAAACCTCAGGAAGGAAGAAGTAAAATTATGTGTTTGAGGTCATGGGTGTCATCAGCCAGGCCTGAAATGAGCCACCTGTGTGTTTCTCACACTAATTTTAGTGTCTGTAGTCTCCCTGATAACAGAAGTTGCAGGACCAAGTTTTCTCCAACTAGATCTTTTTTTTTTTCCTTCAAAAATACTAATGTATTAAAAATTAGTCACAAATGAGCAAACACCATGCATGGCTCCCTAAACCAATTAACGTGTCAGGTCTAATTTACTGTTAGGCAAATAATTTGAAATATTTGTAGAGGAGCAGCATGAGAATTTATTCTCCACAATTAGGCAGAGATTTCAGTAAATTCTTGACATTCCTTGAGGGAAATTGCAGCCAAGAAAGAACCACCATCTTGGCTGCTCCTAGGTTGTGTGAGGAGAGGACAGGGCTGGGAAGAACCACAGGCTCCAAATCCTAGTGTTAGAAGAAAACTTACACATGTCATCAGGCTGATAAGCAAACCAGCCAATCAAGAGAGCAATCTAACCTGGTCATAAAAATCTACAGAGGTAGAAATTGCCCAATCTTCAAATTTGAGGTTCCAGAAGGTAGAACCTAAAAAAATAACCTTGGGTCCTAAATAAAATTCTTCTATTGCAATTAAAGCCTGTTTCTTTTAATCCTGTGAAATGGAATAATTAAGAAATTGAGAGTTTCATATAAAGTTCCTAAAAGTATTAACTAAATTACTTTAAGCATAAATATAATCCCAAATTCTGTGTACTCTCTTCATTAACAGGTATGCCCTAATCATTTTGTAATTTTAAATGATGTAAAATCTGGAGGACACATTATAATCTGTATGACTATAGACTATAGTCTTCCCACTATTTTCCTATATTATTTCCTGTGCCTGAACAGGTAGTCACCTAAAGGTGAGGTTTAAAGAAAGCCGACAGGATTATCATGTCAAAATACATCTTTATTACCATTCTCATACACTGTCTAAAATGGTCATGCTCCTTTCTTCCTGATAAGGCATGAGAGTGGCTTCTTAAAATGAAAATACTGTCTAGAATAAGTTAAGAGTTCAGCTATTATCTAGAAATTATTGCCTATTATTTAGATAATTATCTAGTTAAAGGACTTAATCCTATGATTTAGAGGGTTTTTTTTTTTTAACAAGATTTAATCAGTTCTAGTCATATTTGGGGCTCTGAAAGCCTGGGGCACTGGACAAGTATATTTTTAGGGAGGTCAGAGAAAATTCATCACACCCACATGGACATTTTCAGGGAGCTTGAGTTGAGTGCCATTGTGCGTATTATGACTGCATCCAATGAAAGAGGAATAGAAAGCCTGTGGAAGTAATTTCACTTTATGCTTTTGCCTGGAGTTGATATTATATATCCCTAACTGAAATAAAGAATTACATATTGTACGTGGTGAAGAGGGAATTCATTGTTCTCTGTGGTTTTCTTCATTTTGGTTCCAATGGTTTTCGAATTGCACAAATAAAGGAATAGGAACAGATTTCCCCCCCTTTACTTCTTGTCTTCTTTCTTCTCATGCCTTTTCTCTCCCCCAATGACTTTCTCTTTTCTCTCTCTTCTAAGTCCACAATACCCTTTGTCAGTCATACTTTTTATGACTTTATCTTCTCTGGCACACATTAGTTTTGAAACATTTACATTTATTTTCAGAAAAGCAAAGCAATCCTGTTAGAGTATACCTACTTAAAAACTTGAAACCCAAATTCCCAGACTGAAAGAAGGTGAACACATATTCAAAAAATCCAAGTGTGGTATAAATTAGCATCATTTTCCTTATATCGGCAGTTTAAACTTCATCTCATATGGCCCTACTCCTTTCTCTCCTTACTGACAGCCCTAAATCAGATGGCATCGTCAACTCAATGGACATGAGTTTGAGAAAACTCCAGGAGATAGTGAAGAACAGGGAAGCCTGGTGTGCTACAGTCCATGGGGTTGTAAAGAGTCGGACATGACTGAGCGACTGAATGACAATAATTCCAGAGAACAGAGTTTTCTAAAACAATCTGGACTATAAGCCCAGCAGTTTCAAACATAAAGCAGGAATCAATTCAAGGCAAATACAGTGAGCTCTCCATCTCCTCCTCACCGAAGCAACTAAGACAGTTAAACTCTGGAGCCAAAGCCCCCACCACAGGTTTGACCCAATGTTCTATCATTGAGTATCTGGCTGTTAATCAGGAGGGCTGTAAGCTGACACTTCTCAGCTCCTTGCCCCTTAATGAGAGTTGACCTTGGACATTTCATTAACTACTCCAAAGAAATACACAATAAACAATGATCAGATACATTCAGAAATAAAAAAACAAATTCAACGTGTTCTAGATAAAGGTGTACTATCAATGTCAGTGTTACCCAGAACTTGCTAAGCCCACAGTGAGGGCTTGTGGCTTTCTCCATTGGCTTCTTTGAATTATTTACATCTTATCAAGCATCAAGCCATGGCTGGCCAAGAACAGACCCTCAGAGAGTATCTGACCATGAATGGCAGCCATGTAAGGAACTAACATTGTTTCAGCTTGAAAAATATTTAATAACTCAACTAATGGCCAATAAAGGAAAGCATAGATAGAACAAATAAATCATATCGCATTGAAGAATGAGCTTCTAAATGGCCATTTTTTAACTAGTTTCCTTTCCCATCAAGGCTCACTATAAATTACATTTGAAGGAAAAAAAGAAAGCCCAGTAAAACAGACTTCAATTCAGTTCAGTCCAGTCGCTCAGTCATGTCCAACTCTTTGCGACCCCATGAATCGCAGCACGCCAGGCCTCCCTGTCCATCACCAACTCCTGGAGTTCACTCAAACCCATGTCCATCGAGTTGGTGATGCCATCCAGCCATCTCATCCTCTGTTGTCCCCTACTCCTTCTGCCCCCAATCCCTCCCACCATCAGAGTCTTTTCCAATGAGGCCACATAAGGTGGCCAAAGTACTGGAGTTTCAGCTTCAGCATCAGTCCTTCCAAAGAACATCCAGGACTGATCTCCTTTAGAATGGACTAGTTGGATCTCCTTGCTGTCCAAGGGACTCTCAAGAGTCTTCTCCAACACCACAGTTCAAAAGCATCAATTCTTTGGCACTCAGCTTTCTTCACAGTCCAACTCTCACATCCATACATGACCACTGGAAAAACCATAGCCTTGACTATTAGTGGACAGCTAATAATGAGAAAAAATTCTGAAAAGCAACAGACCACTGTTGCTTCCTTTGTATCTCTCCAAGTGTCCAGTAAAGATATTAAGTTTGTGGACACACCATCTAGCCATTTGTTCTACCCAAAAGTTTGCAGTTATTTTTCACCCTTCCCTCTCTCAGGCCAGATCTAGTTTATCAGGAGATTCTTTTGGCCCTAGCTTCAGAATGAATCCATTACATGGATAAATATGGATATATTTTGAATTTGTGTATTACTATTCAATATAACTGTCTTTGTCAAAACATTATTCTGAGGAGTACATAGAAGGCCCAAGAGAGTCATGGTCCAAAACATTTTAAGATCTTTGATTTAGAAGACTATCTGGAACCATTTTCTAGCTGGGACCCTATAGAAAGCTAGTGGCCAGATAACAATAATCACCATCTAGGCTATGAAGAAAGGTCTTTTTGAGGGGTGGGGTGGGGGTCAGGATTTGAATCTTACATTTGAAACTGAATATTTCACTACTTATGTCACCACTTTCCTAGGCTCTTTTCTCTTTGTTGTACATTCTCAAAATATTCTTAAAATCATTTCTCATCCAGAAAAGTTTTGGGGATAGTCTTCACTTGTAATATAGTTATGCTCCTAAACTTGGAAAATGCCCAAAAGTGCAATAAACTTTGAACCCATGAAACTATTTAACATTCAAGTTAAAGTGGACAACAGCCCTAAGCAAGGAAAGCCACCCTCAGGTGCCTCCTGCTCATGGCACTGGAGTTAGAAAGAAAATAAAAATGATTTTAAGTATGTTTGGCAAGATTCCAGTCATTAAATTTACCTTCTTTTTATGAAGAACTTTTCCAAGAGGACTGTCTGATCACTAACGGCAGGTACTCAGTGGTATTAGCATTCCTTATCAGAAATGAGATTCCTACGGTTTGCAATTTTCAAAGAACTTGAACTTTTCTCCAAAATTTTTGTAAAGTTTGTTAGACGAGGGCCTATTTTCTGTGTGTGTGTGTGTGTTTCTGTTAAGCTTTTTCAGCCCTAGCTCGTTTTTCCAAAGAAGCTTGCTTCTCTCATCCCTACCATTCTCTTTCATTCTGACTGGAAGATTTCTTAGCTTGTTTCCTTACAATTGCTTAAGTGCTCTGTTAGATCAAGTTTCTCAGTTCAGATTCTGTTTTTTAAAAGTTTTTCCCCACACTTCATTCTTTCCTATGTTTCTTAAGCAGCATTCAACAGGATATTTGTTTACATGAGCATGCTTTTACATATGGGTTATAAGTCACTAAGATCCCTGGATAACCTAGGAATCATAACACAGATTAAATACTACATTTTAGAAATCATTTCTCATAATTTCTTGGAACCTATAGTATGTGAGCAGAAAGAATGGTGCTTTTTCTTTCCCATCATGTAATTCACCCATATAAAAAGCTTCAGTGCTATTACTTAGCTTTGATTTTAGGCAGCTACAATTTAGCCACACATAGATGTGGCATACATTAAACAGAACAAATTAAATGGAAAATTTAAGTAGAGGCTATGGCCACATCTATGATGGCCAAGATGTTTCATGCTAACCATTTGTGTTCAGCTAATACAGAAGAGCTCTCATTTGAAGAAAGATCTTCCTTGTCCTTTCCTCGGCTAAAGATGATGGCATTTTAAGAAATTTGATAAAAATTAGTTCAGCAAATATTATAACTGTGGAGAGCCAGTCAAATGTCGACTGATCCAAATGGCTAAAAATAAAATGTCAGAATTAGCAGACCTTGCTGAAAAACATGGCACTTTCAATTGCTGTCAAAACAGGATTCTTATAGGTGACTGTGGCCACTCTGTGGATAAGAACAGTGCTCCAGAAATCATAAAAGTATGTATATTCATTTTTCCTTCTGCAAAGGCGAGACATTCAGAACCATGTGTCTCTGGGTCCCTTGACTTCTTACTCCCCAGGATGAACCATATTCAGGGCCTGCCAATATTGCAAGCTCCCTGCCATCAAGGACATGTGCTGCTGCTGCTGCTGCTGCTAAGTCGCTTCAGTCGTGTCCGATTCTGCGTGACCCCATAGATGGCAATCCACCAGGCTCCGCCGTCCCTGGGATTCTCCAGGCAAGAACACTGGAGTGGGTTGCCATTTCCTTCTCCAATGCATGAAAGTGAAAAGAGAAAGTGAAGTCGCTCAGTTGTGTCTGACTCTTCATGATTCCATGGACTGCAGCCTACCAGGCTCCTCCGTCCATGGGATTTTCCAGGCCAGAGTACTGGAGTGGGGTGCCATTGCCTTCTCCGAGGACATGTGCTACAGGGTCTGAACACCTGGGCACCAACACCAAACACACACACACTCAAACACACCATATATGTGTGTGTGTGTGTGTGTATATATATATATATATATATATATAAACTTCCCTCATGCACACAGTTCTTGTTATGAAATAGCCACAAACTTTTTGACTCGTTCATTAACTATTTCTTTCATTTTTCTCCCAGGACACTTAGCATCTTTGGCTCTTGTGAGGTTCAAGTTCAGCCTTTCATTACTGGACTCCACGCCCATTCTTTAATTCTGAGTTGAACAGCTGTCTCTTCAGGTCCCCAGACCCAGCTGTGGATTTCTGTTTCTCAGTCCTTCCCTCCTTTGATTCTCCCCAAACCAATTTTAATCGAGTTTCCCTGCTCTAATTTTTTCTTAGTAATACCTCAAATAGCAACACTCCGTTGCAAATTTGGCAGAATAATCTAGTTTCTGCTCGGATGATTCTTTGTTCTTATTTCTATCTTTAAAAAAAAAAAATGCATGCTGAAATCAATTAGTTCTGAAGAGGATATTAATCTCTTCCTTCTAGAGGCAGACACACATTCACTTTCTCTACCTCTTATTCTGGGTTTTAATTTTTTTGTACAAAATGGCCAAATAGAGATTTCTCAGCTTCATTATCTTTAAGTCCAGTTAAATTACTATTATTTGTCTCATATCTAAAAAATGTTACAATAAATCCACAGGTCAAGGCCAGGGTGTTCACGAAGCTAACTACATGTGTCCTTAGAAAATGCATTTAGGGTTTTAAAAACTAGTCATAACTTAAACATTCAAAGTGTGGTGTACTTAAAGAACCTCATCAAAATCTTTTAATGAAATTTATCTTCCATATGAATTCTAGTATTAATACACTTTTTTATTATAAAGCAAAGCCCACCTGTGCTAAATCTACAAGTACTCTGTGGCACTTTCTAAAGGTGTCCCTTTCTATGTCAGTCTGCTCAGCTCATTCTGTAGGCCAAAGATTCTCAAATGTTTGGGTCTCAAGATCCCATAAGAGTCTTAAAAATTAGGGAGGATATTGAAGACCTTTGTGTTTATGTTGGTTAAGTCTGTCAGCATTTATCATATTAGGAATTAAGGCTCAGAAAATTTAAGAACATTGATTTACTAACAGTTTAAAACAACACTGTTGTTTATATATAACATTATAAGCTAAGGCAAACAACATATTTTAATGAAAGATCACTTCATTTTCCAAAAGACAAAAAATTAGTAAGAATATGGGCATTGTTTTACATTTTTTCAAATTTCTTTAGTCTGTTAATAAATGACAGCTGGGATCTCAAATCTGCTTCTGCAGTTAAGTCTGTCATGATATCACACTTCATATTGCGTCTGGAAAACTCTACTGCACACTTGTGAGTGATTAAGAGTACAAAAGACAGCACTACAAACACGTAATTCTGACCTCAAGAACCTCCTGAAAGAATCCTGGGTCTCTCCTCAAGTGTCGCCAGGCCACACTTTGAGAACTGCTGTTATGTGTTCTAATTAGAAGGAAAGGCTAAATAGAGTAAGGAAAGAAGTGAAGACAGTAAATGGAGAACAGCTCGCTGCAGCCGACTAGGAGAGGAGTAAATTTGCTAGCCATTAACTGGCAGGGCCAGGCCAAGATACTTTTCTCAGGATCAGTTACAGAGTTGGGGGACTTATCTGATATAAGAGATGAGTGGTATGGGATGGTGAAAGTTAACCCGTCCTTCCTTCTTTCTCTGCGTTTCTGTGGGGAATGATCACTACCTTCTGCTGGCAGGGCTATCCTGTCTAAAAGAGTTCCATTTAACTAGATCACAGCATTTATCCTTTAGGATATGATTTTACTTGTCTCTCAGCTCCAAACATCACTCTGTCCCTTTGCTCCAGACCATCTTGGGAAGTAATACTTGTCTTGCATAGTAAACACAAAAATCAGAACAATAACAAAGAGCAAGCAAACAAGTGAAACATTGACACAAAAATCTCCTTTATGACCTTGCTTGTGGAGAGGAAAGCTCTGGAGGTTTTATTAATTTCCGTTTGACTAATTTCAACTTGACAACACAATTTTTATCACCTTATTGCTCCAGTTGCTGCTGCTTCCTTATTTGCTATGGAAACAGAAAACACCTAAATAAACCTATCCAAAATGGAAATCAGATGTTTTTCTGGGAAGTGTAGTATGGCCTTTCTCTCACTGTTTGATCCTTTTGTTTGTAGGCTCCATTTCAGGGAGAACAGTGCCAGTAGGGAGGGGGAGACTTTCCACATTGGGAGATGAGGGGAGGGCCCTAGCTGTGTATTAAGTCCTGCTTTAGGTCAATGGGTGCAGCTCTCTTTCCATAGCTGCTCAAAAGTCATGGGAGATACAGGACATGGTCTACAAAGTCCACTTGCTGGTCCCCATTTTTTAATAATATATTTAGAAATGAGTTTCTCCACTGAAACAATAATTACATAGAGAATTCTTTTCCTACTGTCTTCATCAAGTGAGGGGCAGTAATGGCTTAAATGTTTTTTAATTATCAAAGTTGTGTGTGTGAGTCTGTGTGTGTGTGAAAGAGAAAGAAAAGAGAGAGAGAGAGGAAAAGGGGATGATTTTGCTGCCAAGATTAAGAAGCTATGTCAGAAAAGATGTACTGAACCAACTTACCAAGGCCGGAATGTGATTTGGGCTAAGAGAAGCCAATCTTTTGTTGAACAACCTAATGTAATAAATTGCATTTGGAGGGCTTTAGATTTCTGTACAAACTTTTCAACCAGATCTAATTGGAAGTGCTACTCACATAGCCAGGGGCATTCTAAAAAGCAGAATAGTGGATTAACACCATTTTTAAAAGTCAGGAAGTCTTTTCTCCTTCCAAAGGAGAGTTTTCCAGGCATTAACTTCCACTGCCAAATATTATAAAGAAAATCTGTCTCTTCCTCTCTCTCTCTCTCAACCTGCTAGTCTTCTCTTCTCTTCCAACCCATGTCCCTCCATTCTTCCCCCTCCTTCTCTCTCTGCTCCCTGCCCATCTTCCACTCATCCCCAGCCATCAGCAGAGAGCTATATTGGAAGCAAGGGCTATATAGTGAATGACCTGCCAATCAACCATTGCCCAGACATTTTTCATGAAGGAAATGGAGTTTTAAGAACTAAGCCAGTTTCCAGTTGAGTAAAAAAAAATGTTCAAATAAGTGTCTGAAACTTTTGTTAAATTAGATAGTTAGAGGTAAGGATTACATATGACTGCAAGAAAAAAAAAATCCTAGTCTTTCTTCCTATATGAAATTATATAGCAACACTTGATTTGCCAGTTTATCTGTCTAATCTGAATAATTAGCAGTATAGACACAACCACACTCAAAATGACCACCTTACACAGAGATATTTAACTGGAGGATAGCAACTTCCCTAAACTCTTTTTTGTTTTTATCCCTCATTTCCACCCATCATTACATCCTCTCCAAACAATGGAGCAGTTCCAACAAGAGAACGAAAATAAGAGCCAGGGATAAGACATCAGCAGTTCAACTTAACAAAATAAAGTTTGAAAATGGGAAATAATACATAAAAGTGAGAGCTTGTCTTCCAGTATTTTCTATTTTCTCTTCACAACATTTGCATTGTGTGCAGAGGATTTGCAAACAGAAACCTGAATATTTTGACTAATCACACAAAATATAAGAAATGGCAGAGATTGCCCGAGGAAAACTGAATATATGAAACATTCAAGATGTGTGGCAAAGCCCCCAAATATTGACGGATCCTCAATATTCTCAGCACGTCTAGATTTTGAATGAACATTTTATTTTCTTGTCAGTGATTCAGAATTTCCACTGCTCCTGTTGAGCAATGAGGGAAAATCATGCCAACTGGGAGAAAGCTTTATTTTAAGGTTGAAGGCATGAAATAAGCACTAAGAAGACAATTGTACACCTGTTTTCAAAAGTAAAAAGGCATCTCAAATCTGCTTGGCTTTTGAAAATTTGGCCAAGGAGTGTATTTCAAAGACCCAATAGCCCATAACATTATTCCCAGGGCTCTGTGCTCTCTGCCTAATTGGGCTTCTACACATTTGCATAAGCATGATACTTCATGATTAATGCATAAGACCCAGCATGGAACCCAGTATCAATTCGTCTATGGAGGCTTTTCCCCCCACTGAAAACAATCATTGCACCTAAGATACAATCCATCATATTTGTAGGTATGATTGCATTGTAGAATACAAGACTACTTAAATGCCATGACAAAACCTTTACAGAATTGTGAGCCTCTTCTGTGTAAGAAAGAAGTTTTAAGAGGCCCACAGTACTGCTGTCTTGGGGCCATCAATGATGCCCGAAAAGGTTTGTTTGCAAAATGAAGTGTCAAGGCCATAGACACTTTTTTTTCCCTCCTGTTTGACTCAAGCACTGAATCTAAAGGGGAGAATTCTAAAGTAAACAACTATGACTACTTTTGGGTTGCAAAATAAATAATAGCTCTCCCCTTGCACCTTCAAACACTGAACAAGGGAGAAAAGACTTCTAGAATAAAAACTCTACAAAGGCGAGGGCAGCAATGCCAGAAGGTATTGAACTTCAAGAATGAAATCAATTCTAGCTGAGATAGACTACGGCACAATTAAGGAGTGTGAGCAACTCTCAGCATAAGCCCTAGTGTGCAAAATGGTGGGGCCCGCACTTTCTCTGCTGTCTGGGTTGCTTAATTAGGCAGGAATCCCTTCCCCATGGGAGGACCTGGGAACTTGGAGTTCTCCAACTGATCTCAGTGTGCTGTGGGACTAAATACAGAAGACCCTTTGAGAGAACTCTTTCTAAAAGCACCTGAGATAGAGTTTTGGGTTTTTTTAATTATTAAAAATTGACATATCATGATGGGAAAAAGTTACCATTTGGAATTCTATGAAATTAAGAGGAACAGTCTGACATCACCATTTCCCATGCATCTGCCCAGAGGTGACCTCTTGAATGGTGTGCATTCTTCCAGATGTTTTGTTATTTTTTAGGTATATGAGTGTGTGTGTGCTTTATAAGTTTTGAGGGGAAAAAGAATTACTGCTCTGCATACTTTCTATGATTTGTTTTTCTGCTTCACAATAGTTGGTGAGCTATTCCTGCAAAGTACATTTATACTTATCTCATTCTCTTTAATAATTTCAACACATTATGTTGCGTGGATTACAAACACATGAGGATTCTCGTAACATTGTTTTGTTTTAGTTTAAATTACCATAAGCAGTGTCACATTTTAGACTGCTGGTACCTTAAGGGTAAAGACTGTTTTGGTCACTACTGTATTTTGGTATTTAACACAGAGAATAGTACATAGTAAGTGTCCAATAAAAATGTGTTAAATATATGAATTAAGTCTGTAGGGAAAACCCCCAGAAAAATTCCCAGTCTTTCTTTATGGGATCAGTTCAGTTTGGTCGCTCAGTTGTGTCCGACTCTTTGCAACCCCATGAATTGCAGCACAGCAGGCCTCCCTGTCCATAGATGAATTCAAAAATTGTATGGCAAATGCTTAGTTACCTCCCAAAAGATTATACCATTTTATACTTACACAAAGTGTATCAGTCACCCTGTTCTACTTTACCAACGATGAGATTATAGACTTGATTTTTCATAACATGATTAATGAAAAAGTGAGTTTCATTATTTTAAATTGACTTTCATTAATTTTAAAGAATATTGGAAATACTTCTAAGGTTATTAGCTATGTGCATTTCCTTCCCTTTGAATATCTGTTCACATCCATTAACCGTTTTTCTATTGGATTATTGTTAATCTATTTATACATAGTTTTTTATGTGCTTTTCTGCATATTTAATAATTCAGTCTTTTGTTTGCTATACATTTAACAAATATTTTTTGCTCTGTGACAAAAGTTGTCTTTTGACTCTATTTACCTATACATTCATCCATCCAACCATTCATCCATATCTTGCCTAGTGGAAAAATTCTAATATTTATGTTCAAAATACCTCAAAATAAAAAATGACTTCTGGGTTTATTTTTTGAAAAACGTTCTTTACTCAAAGAATAAAAACTAATTCACTCATGTGCACTTTAAATGTCTATTATTTCCAAAGATTTGAAATGTCAACAGCATTATGTAGCAAATCTTGTAGGTACTGTGTCTGTTTTGGAATTCCTGCTCTGTTTCATTGTCAGCAAGGCTGTTCCTGCATCAGTGCCATATTGTTTTAATTACTGTATCATTCACGATACATTTTATTTTTGGATACAGTTAGACTGCCCATGGGTTTCTCAGGTGGTGCTAGTGGTAAAGAACCCACCTGCCAATGCAAGAGACATAAGAGACAAAAATCCCTGAGTCGGGAAAAATCCCCTGGAGGAGGACTTGGCAACACATTCTGGTCTTCTTGCCTAGAGAATTCCATGAACAGAGGAGCCTGGTGGCCTGTGGTCCATAGGGTTGCAAAGAGTAGGACACAACTGAAGTAACTTAGCATGCATGCAGACTGCCCATATTACATCTTTATCCCTCAGTATTGTCCCAAATTTATATTTTAGAAAATAAAATGTATCTTGGCAGATTCAAAAAAAGAAAAACAAAAACACTTTGATTCATTTACAAAGAATTAATATCTTTGCAATGTTGCGCTTTTTAACCAAAGAACAAAATACATCTTTCCATAACTTGTTTTTTTTTTTATGCCTTTCAGTGGCCCTGCAGCTGCACATTTTCAAAAGAATTTTTCTCCTTGATTTTGTGACTAAGATATTTTCTTTCACATCAGTTGTTTTTAAAAGAAAAGCTAATTATTTTACAAATACATTTTGTATCTAGTCACTATATAAAATATTCATATTATTTCTAATAGCTCTCAGCTAATTATTTGGGGCTATATTAGTACATTACCATAAGAAATAAATTTGTCTCCATCTTTGGAAAATTCATACTTGCTATTTTATTCCCTTTTCCTTCTTTGACACATTAATATGATAAATGATTTTAAGATGAGCCCCAGTTAACCATGATCTACTACCTATAAAATTATTCATCAAATTATTTTTTACTTTAATATTTTATTTAAGATTTTATTCAGAAGTTTTGCATTGATATTCAGTAATCAGAATAGATTGTCATTTTCTTTTTATGCTGTATTTGTCAATTAATATGATCAATTAAAGTAGTTTTATAAAAAAAACTTGAAAGCTTATCTTCTTTATCTGTCAGGTTCCAATAAGAAGCACAGACACCACTCAGGGCATTTCAATCAGAGAGGGAGTTAAAATAGAAAATAAGGTCTCAAAATGTTTGGAAGGGCTAGAAGAGCAAGATAGAAGTTCATTTCTCTCTTGAGGACCTACCTTAAGCAGCTACAGCCCCAGAAGGAGGAATATCCACTCATTTGCTGTGGCCACCCTGGCTCTAGATGCCCCCTGCCTTCCCCATCACTGTCTCTCATAAGCCTGCTGGCACCTGCCCTGACCAGCCAGCACTGCCAGAAATAGGACTTGGCTTCGCCATTCCTCTTCCTCCCTAATCTTGCACTAGTGCGTACAGCTGGCAGAACTATCCACAGCCCTACTAGCAAAGCCCTGCTTCCAGACCCTTGAAATACAGGGAACACAGGTGATCAGAGAAAAGGCTGGATGCTAATAAATAGTACTGGCACACCTTCTCTCAATTTTCTGGGAGCATGGAGAAGGCAGTGGCACCCCACTCCAGTACTCTTGCCTGTAAAATCCCATGGACGGAGGAGCCTGGTGGGCTGCAGTCCATGGGGTCGCTGAGGGTAGCACACGACTGAGCGACTTCACTTTCACTTTTCACTTTCATGCATTGGAGAAGGAAATGGTGGCCCACTCCAGTGTTCTCGCCTGCAGAATCCCAGGGACGGGGGAGCCTGGTGGTGGTGACTTAGCAGCAGCAGCAGCAGCAGATAACATTGTAATTGTTTATTTCTTCAAAGCTTGAAAAAAACCACTGTGAAACCATTTGGACTTGTGATTTTGTGGGAAATTTTATATTCTTCATTCTTTTCCATGAATAGATTCTTTTCCTGTCTCTTCTCATGTAAAATTTAGTAAATCATATTTTCTAATTAAATCATCCATTTCAGTAGGTTTTCAAACTTAACTGCATAGATTTTTGCTTTGTAATTTATCTCTGTTTTTCTGCATCACTGGTCATTTCCCTTTCCTCATTTTATGATAGTAGGCAGATTAAATCCTATCTTCTTGTGAAACTTCCCCTGAAATACCCACACCCTGATGCCCAGAATTTGTGAGAGGGACTTTGCTGATCTGATTGAAGCTGCAGACCTTGAGAAGGAGAGGTTTTCCTAGATTATCCTGGTATACACAATCAAAGTACATAAACCTTTAAAAGCAGAGAACTTCTCTCTGACTGGAGTCAGAAAGAATGGCTGAAGGAAAATGGCAGAAAGTGCAAGAGACAGATTAGGAGTTTGAAGACAGAGTGGGCACGTTCACAAGGAATGAGGACACCTGAAGGAGAGCCTTAAGTCTGAGAGAGGTCCCCACTAACAGTGAGCAAGAAGAAACATCCTTAACATTACAATCACAAGGAGCTGAGTTCTGCCAACTCTTACAAGAGCTTGGAAGCAGATTCTTCCCAAGAGCCTCTGGTTGGAGAGCCCAGGATGTCTGAGACACCTTTATTTTAGCTTTGTGAGTGCTTGAACAGAGGAACCAGATGATGAGCTGAGCCCACCGGTTCTTCTGACCTACAGAAGTGAGATTGTGAGATAATAAAATTGTGTTGTTTTAAACCATTTTGTAGTAATTAGAGCAGCAGTAAAAAAGTAACATTTTTAATTGCACACATATCTGTGCTTCTTCCACTTTGTTGTCTTGATCACACTAGACAGCTTTGTCTCATTTAGGGCTTGTTCAGTTTTTTCCAAAGATTCAAGTCTTATATTCATTCACTGATTCTGCCACACTTTTTTTCCAGTTCAATTTCTGAAAAATCACATCAAATTTTGCATTTCGTACAAATAGAAACATATTCTTATGTATCCTACTATGACTTGCTTTGCTTTACTCAATATTATGTTCCTGAGATTTATCTGTGTTTTTGCAATAGATGCAATCTATTTCTTTACTGCAAGTGTCTTAGCATTCAGTGGAAGGATACACAAAGAATTCATCCTATTCCTGATATTTGGGTTATTTCCAGTGTTTGTCTGTTTGCTTTCACTTTTATAAAATGTGCTGCTACAAACACTCTTCTACTAAAAATGATGCTCACATGTATTATTTTTTCTAGGGCATACCAAGAAAGTGGAGTAGCCAATTACTTACAAGATAATTCAAACTGTTTTCCAACATGGTTCTACTGATTTATATTCCCATCCACAATGTCTAAGAGTTCTGCTTGCTTTTGAATTTTGCCAACACTTTCTCTAAGGTATCTTTTGATAAACAGACATCCCTAGTTTTAGAGTCAAATTTACCCTTTTTTTTATTCCCCCATTATGTTCTGATCTTTTAAAAGAGCTCCTTCTTTACCTTAGGTATTAAAACTATTCTCTTTTATTTTTAAATTTAATAATTTGTCACTTTATTTTATAAAATTTATAAATTTGTCACTTTATCTATCGTTCTTTAATCCCCTTAAAATTTATTTTTGCATAAGTATAAGGCTAGAGTACAATTTCATTCTTTTCACATCTAAACAGCTATCCTAAGACTTTGAGTTGAGAAGGCCATTTTTCCTTACTGATGTGGATGGACCTGTTTTTTTTTTTTTATGTAAAAGTGTATTTTCATCATTTTAATTGAATATTATGCATTGTGTATGAACGTGTGCTGCTGCTGCTGCTGCTGCTGCTACGTCGCTTCAGTCGTGTCCGACTCTGTGCGACCCCATAGACGGCAGCCCACCAGTCCCTGGGATTCTCCAGGCAAGAACACTGGAGTGGGTTGCCATTGCCTTCTCTGATGAATGTTTGCAGTCTTAAGATAATATTGTTTGTCATCTTCCCCACTTAGAGTAAAAAGAGAATGCCTTTGAGAGTGGATTTGGAGGACTTCCCTGACAGTCCAGTGATTAAGACTCCATGTTCCTAATGCAAGGAGTACAAGTTCAATCCCTGGTCAGGGAACTAAGATCTCACCTGCCTACTCCGGTCCATCTGCTCCCAAGGTCCTAGAGCCCAGCCCTCTAGATATGCTGACTGAGAGTATGGGATACTTACTGAGTCCCTCCTCTTCAACATGCCCCAAACTCTTTTTTTTTTTTCCCTCTTCTTGAGACCATGAGTCTTCCAACAGCTCCACATTGCTTCTCAACACATTTTTGGTTAACTTAAGTTTTAACTCTAAGGAGCTTAAAAATTAAGCACGTTCTTAGGGAAAAACACTAAGGGTCAGTCTTACTTCATTGCATTTACTTCCTTGTTCTCTCCAGGAACTTGGATCCTCAAGTCCTGGATGCTTTGACAGCTCTGAAATCCAAGCTTCCAGCCCCACGTGGTTGCCAAAGCTTTGCCACTCATTTGTTGCTTGGTAAGAACTCTCCCCAGATTCTTAACCGCACACCTAGCACCAAGAATCAGCTGACTTCCAGAAGGGATATGCAAAGTAGATGATACTGCCTTCCTGGTTTCCGTAATCATGGCCTCTCAAATACTGGCTGCCTCTCTCTCTAATGCCTTCAAACTGTTACTTATTATATCTTATCTGATTTCCTCATTATTCTCAGTGGGAACATCTGGTTGATGCCAGCTCTCTCACAATTGGAAGTAGAAGTCTGCACTTCTCAGAACTTCCCATTTTTAGGCCTCATTTATTTTCCCAGTCTTATCTCCTACTATTCTTAGCTCCTAGTGGCATATCTAAAAATTGTAAAATACATAATCATATAATTTTAAGACTAAAAGAAAAAGATATGACTCAGGTGTTTCATTTTCCAGATGAGGAAAGTCAGGCCCCTAAAGATTAAGTGGCTTTTCTTGGCCCAAGTAGCAGAATTGATACTAAAGTTCACATATGCTTATTCCTTACAGGGGCTAGTGGAGCAAAGCAAGAGCAGAAGAATTGAGAAGGGAAAACTTATCTCCATCCTTCATATCAAGAAGAAATATTTCAATTTCTTTTCCCGGTGAATAAGGTCTGTTTCTTTCTAACACACCTCTACTGACACCACGCTTGTCTCCTAGCATAAACTATGATTTTTCTCCCAGTTATTAATTATAGCTGTCATTTCTGAGCCCAGAGCCAGAGGTAATGATCATGCTGAAATTCAAGCTGCTTCTTTTACCAAGAATGAGGAAACCTGGAAAAACATCTATAAACCACCCTCCAACCTGTTTCAGTCAAGTAGAAATCTGGATATCCCATGTTGATAGTCAAGCCTGCAGGGCTATCACCAGAGTGGTTGTGTAATTTATTATCCAAATGGAATACTTTTTGAGAGTGATAGAGGATACTGTAAATAACAATCCCAGGACAACAGGCATAAACCAATACCAGGCTAGGCACCCTGGCCAGCAGTAAGTTATCTCTGAATTGTAAAAATAGCTCTATTCTAGTACTTCCTTAATTCGCATCACTTTCAAATGGTGGCAAAGAACATTCCTGTCAATGCAGGAGACATGGTTGGATTCCTGGGAAGATCCCCTGGAGAAGCAAATAGCAACCCACACCAGTACTCTTGCCTGGAGAATCCCATGACAGAGGAGGCTGGTGGGCTACCATAGGGTCCCAAAGAGTCGGACATGACTGACCGACTGAGCACACACACATTTGGGAAGCTCCATAGGGGAGGGAGCCTTTTCCAATTGGCTTCTTTCCTACAATTTGCTTTAATATTTTTAAATGCTGGTTTAAGTCAGATCTCATCATCATGAAGAAAGTAGAGGGTATTTCAAATGAGACAAGATTTAAAGATTCCTGTGCAAGAATTTAGAGAGGAAAGATTTTTCTAAACAAGCTATGAAAAGTAGGATTCATAGAAGAAAAGACTGATAAATATTACTTTAAAAGTGTTTGTAAGACAAAATAAATGAAAAAAAAGACCAGCCACAAATTAAAAGATATTTATAATCCTTGCATCTAAAAAATGATTATAATCCTGAATATATAAATGCATCCATGAATCAATATGAAAAAGATATGTAATTCAATAGAAAAAAATGAGAAAAGCTATAAAAGGAAACAGAAAATAAATGTCTTGCTGATAAAATATTTTAAATTCTCAACTTCACTAATAATCAAGGATGTAAAAATTAAATAATGAAATAACATTCCATATTCATTAAATTGGCAAAAACAAATAGCCTGTTAGAACAGAAAAATGAATGACATTGAAATATGGACATTCTGATGAGAGTGTATGTTGGTGCTACCATTTTGGTGAACAATTTTGAATTCCCTGGTAAAGTCGATGATATACCTATCTTAATATCCAGCAATTATTCTTCTTAGATGCCTACCTTAAAAGTTTCTTAAATGTATGAAAACAGAGACATATAAAGAACAATTACTATACTGTTGTTTGTGACAGAAAAAAAAGTATAAACACCCAAGTTGCCCTCAACCAGGCAATGCAATATAGCTTATTCATGCAAAGGAATACTGAACAACACTCTTGTAAATGCCTGAATTAAATCCTCACATCATGCTGTTGAATTGAAAAACAAGCAAATTGCCAATTAAAATATATGGCACAATGCCACAAACATACAAAGAAAGACACACATATGTTTTTAAAATATCTGAATAATGGTATTTATATAAAAAGGTATAAAAACATATATGGATAATATATTACAACTGCTGGATAATTCTAGAATAGGGAGGGAGATGGAATGAGAACCTTAGATATAAACATAACAGTATTAATTGATGTATTTAAACATGCAGATGTGAAATAATTTTTGCAAAATGTTAACAGCTATTTAAATTCATAGTTGATATGTAGGTGTGTATTATATCATTTTCTGTTTTTAAAAAATTGTTGTATGTTTCATGTTTAAACATTTGAAACATTTTGAAAAGTCTAACCTCTTTCCCCTCTTCCTGCTGCTAGAGTTGCTAATCAAGGAAAAAATTCATTGCACAGTGTTACTGATAAACAAGTGTCTTTTAATTTCATGGCTGCAGTCACCTTCTGCAGTGATTTTGGAGCCCCAAAAAATAAAGTCTCTCACTGTTTCCATTGTTTCCCCATCTATTTGCTATGAAGTGATGGGACTGGATGCCATGATCTTAGTTCTCTGAATGCTGAGTTTTAAGCAGGTGGGGACTGCAGCCATGGAATTAAAAGGTACTTGCTCCTTGGAAGAAAAGCTATGACCAACCTAGACAGCATATTAAAAAGCAGAGACATTGCTTTGCCGGCAAAGATCCATCTAGTCAAAGCTATGGTTTTTCCAGTAGTTATGTATGGATGTGAGAGTTGGACTATAAAGAAAGCTGAGTGCTGAAGAATTGATGCTTTTGAAATGTGGTGTTGGAGAAGACTCCACCTTGAGTCCCTTGGACTGCAAGGAGATCCAACCAGTCAATCCTAAAGGAAATCAGTCCTGAATATTCATTGGAAGGATTGAATATTCATTCATTCATGAAGCTGAAACTCCAATACTTTGGCCACCTGATGTGAAGAACTGACTCACTGGAAAAGACCCTGATGCTGGGAAAGATTGAAGGCAGGAGGAGAAGGGGATGAGAGATGATGAGATGGTTGGATGACATCACTGACTCGATGGACAAGAGCTTGAGTAAGCTCCGGGAGTTAGTGCCGGACAGGGAAGCCTGTGACCATGGGGTCGCAAAGAGTCAGACATGACTGGGCGACTGAACTGACTGAATTGATAAACAAAAAGAATATAGAGTATTTATTTGTGGGGGGGAAAATCATGAGGTTTCAAGTCCTAGCTCTTGTACTTGTTGGACATGAAGACCTTGAGCTTCCCATGTAGCACAGTGGTTAAGAATCTGCCTGCCAATGCAAGGGACACAAGAGGTGCAGGTTCGATCCTGTCAGGGTCAGGAAGATCCCCTGGAACAGGATCTGGCAACTGACTCCAGTATTGTTGCCTGGAAAATTACATGGACAGAGAAGCCTGGCAAACTGCAGACTATAGGGTCACAAAGAGTCAGGCATGATGGAGAAAAACAATGACACAAGTCACATCGCTGTTAATTTTTTCACCTATAAAATGGGGTGTAAAATTAGCACTACTAATATTATTACCTACCTCAGAATTTTGGAATCATCAAATTAATAGATACATGTGAAAACATTTTATGAACTAAAAGTCAAACAAACCACATTAATTTCCATTATTGCTATTGCAGCTGCTGGGTAAGATAGAATTGAATTGCTGAGTTACATCTCTGGGTTCTGGCTGAGATGTTTGTGACTGAAAAAACGACAAACTAAAAATCAAGATAAAGAAAAATGAAATATAAAAGGATATATAATTCACAAACAATTAATGTAGCAATATGTTATTGTTTTATGTACAATATTGTACATAAAATGTATAATGTGGTGTATATAATATAATGTATATATATATATGATAAATTAAAATTCTCAGAAGCATATTATAGTTTTAAAATGTCAGACAGGATTCAGATTTTCTCACGCTATCTTGCATAAACTGCCAAGTATTTCCAATATGTAACATACAAAAGTCTAAGTTCAGAAGTAACGTACTTTTCTAGATCTTTGAAAAATAAATACAAAACATTTTAAACATTTCTTTCTGTGTTTAATTAGGTTATTTAATATTTCTGAATTTATGTCAGCTGTGATTAGATTTCATTATTTATACCTCACAATGCATGTCATGATATAACATTTAGAAAATATTCTAATTACAAACAAGAAAATTAAAATACCCTGAAATTATTATACAATTACACCTTGCAGTGCTTCAGATATAAGGTGTGGACCAAAATAACCATTGTAGTACAAAAAACTGAAAAAAAATAAAAAATATTACTTGAACAAGAATTATTAAAAAAATAAGGCTTTAAGAGTACATTCACTTGCTCCTGCCTCTTATATTTTCCTAGGGCAATGACCTCAAAAGTAAGCCTGTGAAACCCAGGGGCTCCCAATATAATTCCCTGGGCTATGAAAAGAAAAATACTAGATTGTTCTATTTTTTACCCAAAAGATGTAGAAAAAATTGAGCTTTATTTTATGGAATATACAAATATATTCTGTACCCTTTCTTAATCTGCACATCAGATGTTCAGATATCAAATCAGATTGGCAAAGGAATCTTGCAGGAAGAGTGAGAGTTCTATAACATGCAGGGGTTGATGGTGTTGTACCAACACTTTTATTTACTTTCAATTTATCCCAAGTAACACAGTACTTAGCAAGTGGGTTTCTATACCATATTATCTCCTTTAACAACATCAGCTCTTACCAAGTGACATGAGGCTTAAAAGGATTATTGCCAAAAACAGGAACAAATATAAATTAAGACTATCCTAAAGATGCAAGCATAAGCAAACTCAAGCCAATGTAAGCACAACCCATTCTTTATTTCTAGAATAAGCCCTTTGGAAGCTGCATTATGAGATATCAACAATTAATATCCAATCTTATCTGACAAAAATTCAGAAAGAAAGTTTCAAAATTATAGAAACTGAAATAAGGATTTATATCCATACTGTTCCAAAGTATATGTTATACCTTAAGATGCTAGTTAGAGTAGAAAATAATATAACAAAAAAAAATTTTTAACTTTATGGATCCTTTTTTAATTTCTATTTTTGTGTATGTTTTATGATGTATACAGTCTATGAGTACGGTATCCCATATTCTTAAGTCATAAACAGACAAACAGTTTTTTGGAGGGTGTAAAGAGTTTTATTCTGATGTGGTATGATCCAAGGTTTCTCAAGACAAACTTAAGGTCCTCCTGCCTTACATTCTTCCAACTCATCTTCTAAACTGCAAAGAGGGTGCTTTTCCAAATCAAAGTCAATTGTCTATTGAGGGACTTCTATCAAGGTTCAGTGGTTTTAAGACTTTGCCTTTCAGCGCAGAGGGTTTATGTTCAATCCCTGGTTGGGAAGCTAATATCCCACATGCCTTGTGGCCAAAAAACCAAAACATAAAACAGAAGTAATATTGTAACAAATTCAATAAAGACTTTAAAAAAAAGCTCCACATAAAAAAAAATCTTTAAAAAAAAATTGAGTGCCCATCATATGCCAGACCTTGTATTGATGGACACCCAACAGACATCTGTTATGTAGGTAAATGACTGCATGAGGAATTGATGACTGGGGTGGTAAGGGAGTATGAGAGGAGGAGAGGTGAGTTTTGGAGTCCTAGTGATTTGCCTATTGGTTCTAACAATATGCAGAAATGAGTTACAACAGTATGAGCACAGTGAAAATTAAATGATTATTTCTAATCCATTTTAAATTGAGGCCTTATTTGAGTTAGGATTGCTGGTTTGGGAGTAAGAGAGGAATCAATAAAACAATCAATAAGCATTTTTGGGGAGCCAATTGTACACAAGTAGACTCAAGGCACTAGAGGAATAACGTTTTAAAACATAGACTTCAAAGAATGCACTCTTCTTTCTGCATCCCTCTATTCTTTTCTTCTCATTCTTGAATAAAACTGCTGATCTGATTCATAACAATGATGCAATATTTCCTATTTACTATCTAATTCACTGTTGTTTTCTCCTGTTTTACCTGCCAATTCATTTATTCAATAGTGGTTTAAGAAAGAACAAAACAAACAGTATCCCTCCTGAGTCTAAACTCCAGGGGTATAGATGATAGTCACTGAAGACAATAAAATTAAAACCCAGTATTGTAACTGTCTTGATCTTGAAAGGAGATCTTCCCTAAGTATTGAGAATTATGCCAATGGAAACTTCCATTCAGCAATTACATATTATTTTCTTTATTCTGTTGATGTTCACTTAACCATTAACTCAACAAATATCAATTGAGCCCCTGTTATGTGCCTAAGCTGCTTAGACTCTGTAAAGACAGCGATGAGCAGAACAAAGTCTCAGCCTCATTCTCTACATTCTGGTGGAGAAGACAGAAAAAGCTTTGCCAGGAACACCTGAATAAAGATTGAAAAGTGAGCACTCCCGCCATGCTCTTGTTTATGTTCTCCCATGTTTTTGTTTGTTTGTTTGGCAGCATCATGTGCATGTGGGATCATAGTCCCCCCACCACAGATGGAACCTATGGCCAACCCCCGCCACCCTATAAGTGCAGAACCTTAACCAGTATACCACCAGGGAAGTCCCTCTCCTTTGTTTTAAGCTGGTATATTGTCTAACCATATTCTGCCTTATGTTTTCCCCATTTTCTTCCAGTGAACTATTAAAAATTAACTGACAACAGATCTAACTATCCCTAATATACACATGGTTTTTAATAAAGGCTCTTATGTAATGAAACATTGAAAGTAGTAGACATTTCAGGCCCTGATCTCTGGTCCCACGGATATTTTAAGGTATTTGGTTTTATAAGAGTTGTTTCCCCAGAGCTCTTTACTTCATAAAATATAGGTGACAGGCTGATAGATTATTTCTAAAACAATAATCTACTGCATGATGAGTTTGTGTTCCCTGGTCAACAACTCAGGAAGTTTGACAAGTGAGCAAGGGATCTTTTAAATATGGGTGACTATACATTTCCCTGGTTCTTGATTTTTTTAAATTTTAGCTAATTATGAGGAAACTCACTCAGAGTCACTCAGACATTCTGTGCCCTAATCCATCTGAAAACACAGGATACACTTTTGTCTATTTCTCTCTCGCGTGACACTTGTAGGATTTTACATCAGGCCTAACACTTCAACAACATCTGTTCTATTTAACACACAGAAAGAAAACTGGAAGATAGCAGAGTCTCTACACCTGCTCTGAAAGGTTTATTTATCATCAGAGGAGCCATTAGAGTCTTAGTATCACAATATACCTAAAATATGGAAAGCACCATTCTGACTATCCTTCCTCATGGCTGGGTTGAAATCCCAACCCAATCACTTATGAGCAGCAAGATGGGCAAATCACTTTCCTCAATTCCCTCATCTGCAACAGGAGGAAATGACAGCATCCATCAACGTGCACTGAACTAGCCAATGCGTGTACAGTGCCTTCTACCTTGTTAATGTTCTGTATTATCTAGTCAACCAGCACATGTGACCCACGAGGGCAAGGGCTTTTATTTGCATTTTTTTTCATGGATGTATCTCCAATACTTATAACAGTGCCTGGTACAGATTAGAAGTTTAATAAATATTTGTTGATGGGAGAGAAAGGATACATGTATATGTATGGCTGAGTCTCTTTGAAAAATGAAAGTAAAAGTGGCTCAGTTGTGTTCAACTCTTTGCAACCCCATGGACTATAGAGTTCATGGAGTTCTCCAGGCCAGAATACTGGAGTGGGTAGCCTTTCTCCTCCCCAGGGGATCTTCCCAACCCAGAGATCAAACCCAGGTCTCCCGCACTGCAGGCAGATTCTTTACCAGCTGAGCCACGAGGCAAGCCCAAGAATTCTGGAGTGGGTGGCCTATCCATTCTCCAGTGGCTCTTCCTGACCCAAGAATCAAACTGGGGTCTCCTTCATTGCAGGTGGATTCTTTACCAGCTGGGCCACAAGGGAAGCCCAAGAATACTGGAGTGGGTAGCCTATCCCTTCTCCAGTGGATCTTCCTTACCCAGGAATCAAACTGGGGTCTCCTTCATTGCAGGCGGATTCTTTACCAACTGACCTATCTCTCCACCTAAAACTATGACAACATTGTTAATCAGCTGTACTCCAATAGAAAATAAAATGTTTAAAAATAGATAGATATTTGTTGAATAAATGAATGGCAAAATACAATACAATTACACATTAGGACATATTCATCCAGTATATGGAGAAGTGGAATGAATTCTGGTTTTGTGCTGGTGAGGATTACCAAGGATAAAAAACAGAACAGAAAGGATAGTGTGACAGTTAATTTCTCTCCTCCTGAGTTCTCTCAGAATGACAATAAAATAAGTGCCTTGGGACACTGGGAAGCAGGGCAACCAGGAGAACAGAATATAATTCCCCACATGGTGAGCCTATAGCTGTTCTTGCCAAGAGTCCAAAATAAGCATTGGCAATGACCTAAGCCAGAGAAGAGCCAGCACATGGAGTGAGAAGGTGAGCGGAAAGGACTCCAGGTTCCTGCCAGGTAGGAGTATATCAAGAAAGGCTTAATGGCAGGAATGTCCCAAGGAAACCATACTGACAATCTTTGGCATTTTATGCTGTCTTCCCTTCCCGGTGCACACTAAGGTTCTCCACCCACCAGTTTCCAGGCTTCCCAGCATAGGGTTCTTTCCTTGGGTGATCTCAAGACCCTCCTTTGCTCTACCACTCTGCACAATAAAATTTCAACTGCCCTGCATCGTATTGTACTGGGATTTTCCTCATCTTTCTGGCCCATTCAGAGAATCCAACAAATCATCCAGGGTAAAGTACACCTGAGTAATAACAAGCTTTTGATTACAAAGGAATCAGTCTCTGCTGAGTTGGTTCCTATGAGTAGCAACAGGCTGAGGGTAAGAGTAGAAGACATGGGAGGCCCCTACATTATGGGGCAATCCTTCTTAGGCTCTCAAATCACATCGCATCGGCAACAATTCAGCCCTCTTAGATAAGACCAGCCTGCATCTGCAACATGATCAAATCAGGAGGGAAAGAGGAGAATGAGACTGAGCTGTTAGAATACAACCTAGAAAGCTATTCTGATAGGCCTGCTGAAGAGCTGAGAGTACCACACACATGTTTAAAGTCGGCCTATCAGAAATCCAGTGCACCATCTGAGACAGTTTACCATCCTATATAAAAGGGGGGCATTATGAACCCCTATGTCAATTTTCTGGACAAAATTTATATGGGATCTGGTGGTTATCAGTTAGCTCTCTTGGTTGTATTTGTATTTATGAGAGAAAATACAGGTGAATTAGTTCCCACAGCTCCTAATCCTAAGAGTAAACATAGTTGCTGAGATCCTCACAGGACTTCATTCCCACAGTCCAGAATGGATGGGAGAAATTTACCTGGAAATAGGAGCACAGTCTGCCTAGGGCAGGATTCTTGCTCAGAGCCAATAAGAACCAATAGATGAGGGAATCACCATAACCATGTCCTAGCAAGGTTGCGCTCACGAGAGACAATTCCTAATCCTCACAAGAACCCTGTGAAGTATTATCATCCCTATTTTTCAGAGGGAGAAACTGTGGTTCCAAAAAGTTATCTTGCTACTAATTGAACCCAGTCTACTAGCTCCCTGCGTGGCCAGACAACTGGAAGGTAGCACCCAAACACCTCTTCTGCCTAACTCAGAGGATGTGAGGATAGAGCAAGGTAAAACAGGTGAAAACACACAGAAAATTGAACTGCCTTCACCCACAAGAATCATTATTATGAACAAACTTTTCTTGGATGGGAATAGACATTAAAATCTTGGCCATGTGCAAAATTGTTCTTAATTTAGGAAGTTGTTCAACCCTGTTTTTAGCCCCAGGATTCTATGCTTCTATGTATGAAGAGGAAAATGAAATAGAGTCATGCAAGAGGCTATTTCTTTAATTTTCTGGATTGTCACATTCATTCAGCATGAAATTTTCTACAGAAAGTCAATTTTGGAAAGTTCCAAACTTAATTAGATCTTGCAGTTTTGTGATCTTCATTATAATTATCAAATACTGAAGAGCTAATAAAGGATCAACCTCTGGGCTGCAGAATAACCTAATCTATTCATACCTCAGTGATGTCCTGAATTAGAACTGGGGGCTGATGCACTTCAATGCACCAGACAACCAACCAACCATAGTCAGCAAATTGCAATGCACAACCAAGCCTGGATCAGACCAAGATGAATACATGATATGTAAAATAATCTGATAAAGTTTATCAACAATACATGGGTAATTCAGATGAGACATACACTAGTGTAGCAAGTCTAATTAAGAGTATTTCTATGATAAACTGAAGCCCTATCTCCTGTTATCATGCAATTATTCATTTGAGTCTATTGTTACTAGAACAATGAGCAGTGAGCATCTCCTTATTAGTGATCCTTCTTCCTGATACTTGCAATTTAACCAAATAATACATCTTATCCTTTTGAGATTCTAAAGGATGTTTCAACACCCAGGCGTTTTCCTTAATGTAGACTCTTCTGGAGACAGAGTGGTGAATTCCAGATCATTTGTTTTGTTTATTTGGTTTTGTTTTATGTTGTGTTGGGTTTTTTTGTTGCTTTTTTTCTTTTTTTTTTTTTTTTTTACCCCCTCTCATGATTGATGCAGGTCTACTTTTCAGAAGCATCTCTATAACTTCTTGAGGCTAATCAGATCAGATCACTTGCTCGGTTGTGTCCGACTCTTTGTGACCCCATGAATCTCAGCACGCCAGGCCTCCCTGTCCATCACCAACTCCGGGAGTTCTCACGTCCATCGAGTCAGTGATGCCATCCAGCCATCTCATCCTCTGTCGTCCCCTTATCCTCCTGCCCCCAATCCCTCCCAGCATCAGATAGTATCTTATAAATAAATTCTACCACAACAGAATCATGATTCTAGCAGTATTAGAAACTTCATTAATTCCTTCATGTCCTTAGCAACCTTGATTCAGTATTACCTTTGCAATTATCTCCCAGACTCTTAATGTTTAAGAGCCAAAAGGGTAACCCAAGTACTACACAGGGAAATTTTCCTATTTAATTAGATGTATTGGTGTGCATTCCTGGAAACTTAGATTCTAATTTTGATGAAAACTTTGAAGGTGGAGGCTGGGAAAAAAAAACCCCACAAACATTTAAAATTTTACCTTTTATTCTTTAGAAGTAGAAACTTTAAGTTAGCAAAGACTAAAGAATAAACCTTTGAGTTGTGCACATACCAAGTGTTTTTCTAAGTGTAAAGCAAGTAAGCTGAGTTATCTTTAATACAAGTGTACCAAAAATGCCAAGGAGGGGCCAGTTTCTTGATATTGTACCCATATGAGGGGTGTGTAGGAAGACAAGGTTAGAAACTCTTTTAGGGGAAAGAGTGATGGCATATTCATTGTCTGCATATGAAAAGAGAAATTATAATATCACAACTATATCTGAACTGTTGTTTGATTCAATGAAATAAGTATGGTTTGTTGTGTGTTGCTTGCTTTTGTCTGTTTGTTGAAAGTGTTCCTTTTTGTTTGGGAGAATCATTGGAGTTGCTTGGAAGAGTAAAAGAGGGGAAGGATCAATGAAAGGCCTCTGTGAAAAACTTTTTCAAAAGCTGAGCACAAGGAGTATTGCTCTGGGGTCCAAGCAACATGGTATGCCCCCCATCTTCACACAAAATCCAACCATATGTACCACTTTGAGGAGTAGCAGCTTCGAAAAGGAGGAATAAAGCATCCTTGGCACAGACACTAGTGATCTCATGAAAGCTCTATCAGAAATGGCAAAAACAAAGCTGCTTCTGCTAGCTTAGAGAAAAATGAGGTTGGTCAAGGATAGATTTAGTAGGAGAGGAAGAATGGTGGAAGACCAATATGGGAACTCAGCTATTTGAATAGGGAAAATTCTGTACATAAGAGGTGCTGAAATCAGGCAAGACATCTACTTGGGTCTTGAAATGATTGCAAACAGGCACTGAACGTTAGTTGTAATCTTAATGTTTAATCAGAGGCTGCCTTCATCAATGATTCCAAACCACATTTTCTAGCTAGTCTTTATATGTTTTTACTTGAGTAAAACTATTAGGCCAAAACACTTTTTTATCCAGCATCAATTTCTCTCAAAGCAGGACTTGTAAGACACAGTTTAAATGCTTCTCAGAGAATGAGTCTTCCATGAATTTAAAGACGTTTCACTCTTCTTATGAATAGGCCATGAAAATAATTATTTTATTATATTCAGCCAAACTGATCTGCTTGCAATTTCTTGAACTGAACTTCCTTATTTTTTTACTCTTGCTGGAAACAATGTTGTTCCTTTTCTTGTCTATATATACAAGCATATTTTGCTCAAGACTTCAGTTTAAAATTCAACCTCTTCAATGAAACCCCCAAGACCAACTGAAGATAAATTTCTTCTCTCTCCCCTTGACTCATTCACTTAGTTTTCAATATGTGTTTACCAAGGAGTACAAAGTGCCAGGTACCCACTAGGAATTCATGCTTCTGGACTGTCAGTTATCTTGTAATGTGATTTTGTCTTCTTCAGCTAGAATATAAATTCTCATCGTGTTACATGTCTGTCTTTGCTCACCGCCTTAGTGCTTAATTTCTTAAACACAGGAAGTGAAGTGAAGTCACTCAGTCACGTCCGACTCTTTGCAACCCCATGGACTGTAGCCTACTACGCTCCTCCGTCCATGGGATTTTCCAGGCAAGAGTACTGGAGTGGGTTGCCATTGCCTTCTCCATTTCCTTCTTTTGTTGAATGCAAACATAGGAGGCATTCAACAAAAAATGTTATTGACTTGACTCAGATTGCAGTCTTCAAATAGAAGAAAGTGAAACTGAATTATATACCTTTAACAAGACCTAGAAGACAATACTTACCACTGATTGAGTGCCTTTTGTGTGTCAAGGTCTCTTCATGAATGATCTATAATCTCTATGACAGTCCACTAAGATAAAATTTTGGTAGCCCCCAATGTGTCTATAAGGAAAGAGATGCTGTGAGAAAAGATATTATCCTGGGCTTCTCTGCTGATAAGTTGCAGAACTGCTCTGAAACCAGGTTTGGATAATTCTTATAAACCAAGAGGATTTCCAACTAGAGAGAGATTCTACCTCTGCAGGTGTCGCCATGACAGTTTCCTTTATAGATGAGCCAAGGGAAATACATCTTAATCTCATTCTGAAAATGTCGTATTTGTCCAGTTCTTTCTGTTCTTTTGCCTTTTTGCTTCCAAGGCTAAAATTCCAACAAGGTGTGTCCTTTTTAAAAATTTGAAGCCGCCAAACAATAAATATCACTCTCAGACTATTTAAAAAAACTGTTAAATTAAAAAATTAATTAAAAAAAACTCTCTTTAGTGAGTGAATACATACTAAATAATGAAGTGTTTTCTATATTACTTTGGTGTAAATTTATTCAAGACTACCCACACATATCAAAATATTGCATTTAAGTTACAATGACTGGATTTATTATAATTGTTTTGAAACTGAAAACATAGGAAAACATTTTATATAATCAAGTTGTATACATTGAAATGAAGTGAGATGCTAAATTGATTTTCAAAGTAGTTGCTGATCTTCTTATATGAGAGTACAGTAATAAGAGGAAGATTAAGGATAGTAAGAATTTTACCAACTCACAATATTCTTCATTACTGAACAGTATCTGTAGTGCAGTATTTATAATCATAGATCATTATTTTTAATGTATTTCTTTATAAATGAAAAACTTTTGGATGATTTCTAGCTGTTACCAACACTTGCAGTTTAGACTCAAAGACATGCCTCAAAGGATCCAAGAAGAGGCAGACTATATCAGGAATAAGCTTGGTGAGGGTAACTGGAGAATGATCAACTTTCCCAATCACAGCTTCTAAGGAGGCATGGAGAACTCAGTTTTGTTTGAATAGGTTTTGCCACTCAAGGACTTTGACTCAGTAAGTAAAACTAGGAAATAAATATCTCAAGATCAATGATCCTCAAGTTAGGGGAAAAGAAGATGGTGCATTGGAATTACCTGGGGATTCAGGGGTAATTTTGCTTGGCTATTCTTAGTTCTCCAGAGATTCTGGGACACCCACCTCCTTTCCAGTAGCTAGGTATTCCTCAGTAGCTATTTACTGTCATAATAATTCACTGTTCTTACCCCTCTGGTATGTTAGAGGTGAGAAAAATGAAGCTGATAAGGGAAATGTATAGCCACATGAGTGGTATGGGTAGTAACATCCAGGCTGCAAAAAAATGATTCTGATTTGAAACAAGCCTGTATCTTCAGTCTTTTCCCTAAGAAGCAGGAATTGGCAAAGATTAACAGGATAGCAGCAGAAGATATTAAGAAGAGGAGGCAAGAATACACAGAAGAACTGTACAAAAAAGATCTTCATGACCAAGATAATCACGATGGTGTGATCACTCACCTTAAGCCAGACATCCTGGAATGTGAAGTCAGGTGGGTCTTAGAAACCATCACTACAAACAAAGCTAGTAGAGGTGATGGAATTCCAGTTGAGCTATTTCAAATCCTGAAAGATGATGCTGTGAAAGTGTTCCAGTCAGTATGCCAGCAAATGTGGAAAACTCAGCAGTGGCCACAGGAAAAGGTCAGTTTTTATTCCAATCCCAAAGAAACGCAATGCCAAAGAATGCTCAAACTACTGCACAATTGCACTCATCTCACACACTAGTAAAGTAATGCTCAAAATTCTCCAAGCCAGGCTTCAGCAATACCTGAACTGTGAACTTCCAGATGTTTAAGCTGGTTTTAGAAAAGGCAGAGGAAGCAGAGATCAAATTGCCAACATCTGCTGGATCATGAAAAAAGCAGGAGAGTTCCAGAAAAACATCTATTTCTGCTTTATTGACTATGCCAAAGCCTTTGACTGTGTGGATCACAATAAACTGTGGAAAATTCTGAAAGAGATGGGAATACCAGACCACCTGACCTGCCTCTTGAGAAGTTAGTATGCAGGTCAGGAAGCAACAGTTAGAAATGGACATGGAACAACAAACTGGTTCCAAATAGGAAAAGGAGTGCATCAAGGCTGTATATTGTCACCCTGCTTATTTAACTTATATGCAGAATACATCATGAGAAAGGCTGGGCTGGAAGAAGCACAAGCTGGAATCAAGATTGCTGGGAGAAATATCAATAACCTCAGATATGCAGATGACACCACCCTTATGGCAGAAAGTGAAGAGGAACTGAAAAGCCTGTTGATGAAAGTAAAAGAGGAGAGTGAAAAAGTTGGCTTAAAGCTCAACATTCAGAAAACTAAGATCATGGCATCTGGTCCCTCACTTCATGGGAAATAGATGGGGAAACAGTGGAAACAGTGTCAGACTTTATTTTTCTGGGCTCCAAAATCACTGCAGATGGTGACTGCAGCCATGGAATTAAAAGATACTTACTCCTTGGAAGGCAAGTCATGACCAACCTAGATAGCATATTAAAAAGCAGAGACATTTACTTTGCCAACAAAGGTCCATCTAGTCAAGGCTATGGTTTTTCCAGTGGTTATGTACGGATGTGAGAGTTGGACTGTGAAGAAAGCTGAGTGCCAAAGAATTGATGCTTTTGAACTGTGGTGTTGGAGAAGATTCTTGAGAGTCCCTGGACTGCAAGGAGATCCAACCAGTCCATCCTAAAGGAGACCAGTCCTGGGTGTTCATTGGAAAGACTGATGCTAAAGCTGGAACTCCAATACTTTGGCCACATGATGTGAAGAGTTGACTCATTGGAAAAGACTCTGATGCTGGGAGGGATTGGGGGCAGGAGGAGAAGGGGATGACAGAGGATGAGATGGTTGGATGGCATCACCGACTCGATGGACATGAGTTTGAGTGAACTCCGGGAGTTGGTGATGAACAGGGAGGCCTGGTGTGCTGCGATTCATGGGGTCACAAAGAGTTGGACAAGACTGAGCGACTGAACTGAACTGAACAGGATAGCAGGCCCAGAATAAGAGGACTCAGGCAAGGATCTGTTCACAGCAGTCTGTTTCTCAGAAAACAAAAGGTTTTAGAAAAAAAGACTGAGTTTCAGGGGCTTTTACCACAGGCTCAGGACAACATTTAATTTCCAGTTCCCTAAATGTTGGCAAGCGAAAATGAAAGTCGCTCAGTTGTGTCTATTTGTGACCCCATGGACTATACAGTCCATGGAATTCTCCAGGCCAGAATACTGGAGGGGGTAGCCTTTCCCTTCCCTAGGGGGGCTTCCCAACCCAGGGATCGAACCCAGGTCTCCTGCATTGCAGGTGGATTCTTTACCAACTGAGCCACAGGGAAGCCCAAGAATACTGGAGTAGGTAGCCTATCCCTTCTCCAGCAGATTTTCCTAACCTAGGAATCGAACCAGGGTCTCCTGCTTTGCAAGCAGATTCTTTACCAACTGAGCTATCAGGGAAGCCCTTATATATATATATAATTTATATAATAATTATAATAGTATATATTTAATTATATATTAAATATTTCACTACTATATAACATTCTATAGTGTACATTTCTGGACTTCTTTGTAGAGATTTAGATATAACTGACTCTGTAAATTATGGATAGCTGAGAAGGACTAGGAGAGGCAAAAACTTAGAGGTGAACATTATCAAAAAATTATAAGTCTTTACTGTGACAACACAAAATCTCTGGGTGGTAAAATATTATAAAAATGTATTGTAGGCAAGAAATTAATGCCTGTTGTCACTGCTTTATGTAAAACTTCCCTGGAAGTCCAAGTCAATGCAAAAAGATAGGGGAAAATAGAAATAATTATCAGGGTTCCAAAGGAAAAATGAAATTATTCTTTACAGACAATATGACTTTCTATATAGGAAAGCAGAAAGACTCTAGAGATAAATGTTTAATACTAATAAGAGAATTCAGTGACACTAGATACAAGAAAAATACACAAAGAACAACTGTGCTCCTGGATGGTATCAACAACCATGTATAAAAGTAACAATAAAAAGTATTCCACTTATGAGAGGAACAAAAACCACTGGGCATGTAGGGAAGAAAGTTTAACAACAAAAACAAAAAACACAGTGAAAAACGTGTATGAAGGAAATTGGAAAGTTATATAGAAGGTCAGGGCTTCCCTGGTGGCTCAGATAGTAAAGAATCTGCCTGAAATATGGGAGACCTGGGTTTGATCCCTGGGTCAGGAAGATTCCCTGAAGAAGGGAATGGGAACCCACCCCAGTATTCTTGCCTGGAGAATCCTATGGACAGAGGAGCCTGGCAGGGCTATAGTCCACGGGATCGCAAAGTGTTGGACACGATTGAGCGACTATTTCTTATAAAAGGTCAAGAAGATAGACCTAAATAAATGGAACTATTTACACATACTGTCATAAACATGTCAAGTTTTACCAAATTGACTTCAGAATTCAACCGAAAATCCCAAAAGGTAATTCCATGGTGTCTGAAGAGCACAAAATAGCCAAAAAAGTTTGAAGAACAAGATTAGAGACAATTGAGCACTCATTCTACCATATGTAAAGGACTTCCCTGGTGGCTCAGATGGTAAAGGCTCTGTCTATAATGCAGGAGACCCGGGTTCGAGCTCTGGGTTGGGAAGATCCCCTGGAGAAGGAAATGGCAATCCACTCCAGTACTATTGCCTGGAAAATCCCATGGACAGAGGAGCCTGGTAGGCTACAGTCTATAGGGTCACAAAGAGTCGGATACAACTAAGCGACTTCACTTTCACCATAAAGTCACAGCAGTCGAATAATGTGATTTTTGGCACAGATGTAGACAGACAGGCCAAGAACATAGAAAGACACTCCCTCGAAACAAATGTTTTGTACTGAATTGAATAGTGCCCCTCCCCCAAATTCATGTCTACCAAGAACCTCAGAATACAAACTTATTTGGAAATAGCAGATGTAAACAGTTAAGATGAGATCATGCTAGATTAGGCTGGGCCCATATCCAGTGACTGATGTCCTTATCAGAAGATCATGTGAGGACACTCAGATGTCCTCAGGGAAAAATGCCATGTGATGATGAAAGCAGAGATTGGAGGTACATGTCTACAAGCCAAGAAATGCCAAGATTGTTGGCAACCACCAGATTAGGAAGAAGCAAGGAAGTATCCTCCCCTAGAGCCTTCAGAGAGAGCATGGTGCTGCCAACACTTTGATTCAGGACTTCTTGCCTCAAGACTGTGAGACAATACATTTCTGTTATTTTAAGTCACATAGTTCATGGTCGTTTGTTTTGGCAGTCCTAGGAAACTAATACAAAAACAAGCACATATACTGGAGCTTTCTACAGGACTGCCACATTGCACAGCTCCGGGGAACACCATTTATATTATCTGCTGTGCACTTCAAGATGTGCCATTCACACAGAATAGGTTGTGAATGATTCCCCTTGAAATTTGTCAGAACAGTGGACCTTTTTACACAGGAGAAAGGAGGCAATACAAATTAATGTGAAAAAGACTAACGTTTTAATGAGGTATGCTGAAACTGAGGACTTGTCATGGGGAAAAATATAAACTTGACTTGACTTTACAAAAAAACATTAATTCTAGATGGGTTGATAGCCTAGATAAGGAAAAAAAATTAATTCTAAAAGAAAATATTAAGATAGCTTTATAACATTAGAATCAAAAATTATTTCTTAAGCAATGCACACACACTCAAAAACCCAGAAAACTGCTTTGATAAGTTTGACTATATTGAAATTAAAAAATTTTATACGACAAATGACATTATGAACAAAGTGAAAATAAGCAACAGAAGACATTTGCATTATGTATTCTGTATGAAATATTGATATCCAGACTATTCAAAGAACTTATATAAATCAATAAGAAAAAGATAAATAAGAGAAAAAAATCAGCAAAATATATGAACAGGGAAGTCACATAGGAGGAAAGATACCAATGGAAAGATGGTAAATGTTATGTTCAAAGAAACACATATTTAAATGCATGAAATCCTATTGCATACTCTACAGATTAGGAAAAATTAAGCCAGATAATGCTAATGATGTGCTAGAAAATGGGCACATGCAGGTTCTCATACATTGTCCGTGTATGCTATTTACATGCATACAACACTCTGTAAGGTCATTAGCAACATCTGATAAAGTCCAAGATGTGCACCCCTACAATTCAGAAAATCCACTTTTAAACGTTTATCCTAGGGGAATGTGAACAGGAGATTAAAGAATCACATAAAAGCTTTCATTGTGTACTGTTTGCAATAGGGAAATACCATGAACTAACCGGCCATAAACAATGTATATATTACTTCATATTTAGATTTATATAATTAAATATTTATGTGTTATATACTTACATAACAGTATATTTATAAAAATTAGAACTACATTTGCATGGTGAAATCTCTAAATAAAAGTATTAATTTTAAAAATGATGATATAAAGGATATATACTGTGTAGCAGAACCATGTAAATTTTAAATCTTATAAAACAATGTTAACCATTGCAAAAATATATATTGTTTTTGGATAGGAACACATGTTTTAATGATATAAAAATTGACTGAAAGGGTACATACTGACTTCAGGATAATGTTTACTTATTAGGGAGATGAGCTAAGAATGAGATTAGGTGCCTTTAATCAAATATATGTCAGTTGTTTTTTAAAATCTAAAGGAAATATGGCAAAATATTAACACTTAAAACTCTGGTTGGGGACAGTACATAGATATCTGATTTATCATTTTTTTAGTGCTTGAAATACTTAGTAAACAAAATTGAGACACAGAAGGAAAGGAAAAGGGGGAGGAGAGAGAAGGTGAGAAAAAGGGAAGGAAGGAAGACAAATGTGGTCTTTGGAAACAGGCAGCCCTTCACTCTAACTGGGACTTCCCTGTTAGAAGTCCCAGCCATCTGCAACACAGAAGACCAGGGTTCAATCCCTGGGTCGGGAAGATCCCCTGGAGAAGGGAATGGCTACCCACTCCAGTATTCCTGCCTGGAGAATTCCATGGACAGACAAGCCTGGCGGGCTACAGTCCATGGGGTTGCAAAGAGTGGGACACAACTGAGTGACTAACACTTTTGCTCTGCGACAGGCAGAGTGGTTTAGTTAGAAGGACCTGGACTGCAGGCTCAGGAAGACTTAATTCTAGCTTCTTTCAATTTGGACAAGTTAACTATTCTAGGGCCCTGTTTACCCATCTATAAAATGGATAGATTTAACTGAAAGTGTTCTGTGAAGACTAAGTGAGGGAGGTGTGTAAAACACTCAGTGCAGTGCCCACTAGGTATACGTGGAATGTGCCATGAATAACACAGCTCTCTCTCTCTCTTCCTTGAAGCAGTGGGAAACAATAAAGTCTGTGCAGAAAGGCTACCACCTTAATTCACTGGATGGAACTGAATTGCTCTTTCTGATGCGGTCTTTTTTTTTTTTTTTTTCCATCTCAGTAAAAGTAATTTTGAAAAGAGATTAAATGCCTTTGGCATGAACAAAGATGCAGACTATAGAGAAAATTGTAGGGCTTCAGTTTCCACAGTGGTATCCATTTGAAAGGTAGGTGAGGAGATTCCCATGGTTTTGCATTTAAACTCAAGCCACTTATTTAAGGAGATCATGGCACAGGTCCTTCACCCTTGGTTGTTAATGACCTTGCTTTGAAGTCCTGAATGGAATACGCAGTAGGGTCAATTGCAGACTCAATGACAAGAATTAAAGTGCAAAGCTCCCTAATGAGATCTGTTTCCTTGTGGTTCAAGGAACGCTGCGGTGAATGGTTTACAGCCTGCAGGGTCAATCCCCTTGCAGAGGCAGAGTTAACTTAGGCATTCCCCGGGCTGTATAAACAACACTGTCTGCAGTAGGAAGCTTGACCCTCCTTTTATCAAGCCAGGAAATTCTTGGACTGCAGCCACACTCTAATATTTATGGTTCTATAAGCATTTGATTCTGAAAAACTTCCTAATTCTGGAAAATGACCACCCGTTAGCTGTTAATGCACAAGTGATAGGGGAAAAAGCCACCCTTTAGAAGGAGAGAAGGGACAAAGAGAAGAGCTTAAGAGGCTTAAGTGTGACAAGCGTGACGTCTACCTATGGAGCAATCATATACGCATGTTTAATACATGCATATCAAATCCTTATATACATATTTCCACACAGAGAAGCTAAAATGGTAAAACAAACGCTTACATTTTTTTAATTTACCTTTTTTTTATATTTAAAAAATTGTGGTGTATAATGTTTCTCAAAACAATGGTATAAAGTAATTTGAATTCATATAGGCTTTGAATCCCAGTATAAACTGACTTTCTTGGGCTCTTTTGGCTGAAAGGAATTTTGAGAGGTTCTTTCATCCTTTCCTCTCTTCTCTACACTAAATCTCTACACTGGATCTTCAATGCAACCCAGACAATTGTTTATTTATTATTTAAGAAATGTAAAAAAAAAAAAATTTTTTTTAACTATTTTGGACATACACATCTCCATATCTTAAAGAAAAAAGAATATCCTCTATTTTGAATCCGTTACCTCCCTTTCTAAAGGATATTTAAATTAAGCACAGAGAATCACCTGTATCAAAACCTAAATCAGAGACAGTGGTTTCATACATTTTCCAAACGTCCTGTCTCCAAGGTAACCTGTTTCTTCCTGACAGGCTGGAGGGCTGGAGAGAAGTGAGAAGATGGAAACATGATGAAGTCGCATCCAGGGATGAGGTGGCCACTGGCTGATGGATCAATTCCGACAAGAATAAAACAATTCATAGAAATCAATGTCACCGACCAGCAGGTGCATCTCAGAATTGCTGCCACAGTGGAGATGAGTTGCCAAGACCACACTGTTTCTCTCAGTAACACCAGCATCCAATAGTCAGATTAGAAACTACCTATTGAATCTGAACTCCCTAATAAAAAGTCACCTAGAAGCCTTCAACAGGTTAGCCTGGTCTGCAAAATATAGGCAGGTGATGGAGAAATAGAAGACATCTTGGTGGAAATAACTGGTATCTTGCTAGGACTTTCTGATATGATTCTAGGAGATGATGGAATCTCCTTCCCAGGAATATTTGAAAATACCTAACCTGCTGCACAGGGGTCCTCTCACCCAGAAAGTAGCTAAAGTTCAAATGGGTTGACTAGTATTACAGGCTTATTCAAGATGGAAATCACCCCAAACCTGGTCAAACATCATGCATTCTGCAATTAACAATTGGTTAAGTGACCCTAGGTGGAACATCTGACTGCCTGGAGTTTGTAACAGAGTGAAACTGGATCAGTTCCTGATCCAGTCGAACCCAGCAAATAATCAGTGTATCCATGTTGGTCCTTTCTTGCTTCAAATTATCTTCTACTACTGTTGCAGGAAAGGGGACCCTTGCAGGGCCTGAAAGTGGGCTCTCACTCTGACATTCAGAAATGAACTGTCCAAGGAGACACACATGCTGACAAAGCAAGAGACTTTATTGGGAAGAGGTGCTGGGAGGAGAGCTAGAGAGTAAGGGAAACCAGGAGGACTCCTCTGCCGTCGTAGTCCCAGGTTTTATGGTGATGGGATTAGTTTCTGGGTTGTCTGTGGTCAGTCATTCTGACTCAGGGTCCTTCCTAGTGGCACATGCGTAGCTCACCAAGATGAATGCCAGAGAGAAGGATTCTGGGAGGTGTTAGAACATGTGGCATCTCCTTTTGACCTTTCCTGAATTGTTCTGGTTGGTAGTGGCTTGTTAGTTCTGTGTTTCTTAACAGGACATCCTGTCGTAAAACTGACTCGCTCAAACAGTTACTATGGTGCCTGGCCAAGGTGGGCAGTTTCAGTCAGTGTGTTTCCTCTAACACTACAACCCCCTGTATCTCCTTCTAACTTAACACCTTACTACTACCACTAGCAACTTGAACACAGAGAGCTCCCCAACTGAGATAGCGGGATCATCCTGAAAAGTACAAGCCTGCAGTCACTGCATACAGGGCACTAGGCCATATGTCAACAATAAGATCCTAATGAGGGAGCATTAGCATTATTATCATTTTAAGGAGACGGAAACTGAGGCCTAGAGAAGGTATTTCAAAGATATGTAGTGAATAACTGGTAGAGCTGGAAATCCAACCTTGGGAGCATTACCTCCAAGTTGATGCTCTCCATGCCATATTTTTCTGCCTAAATATAAAAAAATTTTGCCATTAGCTAGAGGCTTCCCAAGTGGTGCCAGTGGTTAAAAAAATCCACCTGCCAATACAGGAGATGTAAGAGGCGTGGGTTCAATCCTTGGGTTGGGGAGATCTCCTGGAGGAGGGCATGGCAACCCATTCCAGTATTCTTGCCTGGAGAATCCCATGGACAGAGGAGCCTGACAGGCTAAAGACTACTGTTGTTGTTCAGGTCACTCAGTTGTGTCCAACAGTTGGCAACCCCATGAACAGCAGCATGCCAAGCTTCCATTTTCCTCACTACAGACCATAGGGTCCCAAAGATTTGGACATGACTGAAGCGACTGAACACACAGCATAGATATGTAAACTGGGGTCAAAGTCTCTCTGAAATTCAACCTGCTCAAGGACAAAATAGAATCATTATCCTCTCTTCTTTTTCCAAAAAATTTTACTAAGACTAGTGTGAGGTTTAGAAAAGGCTACATTGATAGAAGAACAACAGAGGGAGGGAAAGGCAGAAACTGAGATAAAGAGAATGAGTAACAAGAGTATGCAGAGTGATCAAGGTGACTTTTGTTATGTTAATGAGATGACTTTTTAAACACCCCGGAATGGGTGAATTTAACTCAGATGACCATTATATCTACTACTGGGCAGGAATACCTTAGAAGAAATGGAGTAGCCATCATGGTCAACAAAACAGTCCATAATGCAGTACTTGGATGCAATCTCAAAAACGACAGAATGATCTCTGTTTCCAAGGCAAACCATTCAATATCACGGTGATCCAAGCCTGTGCCCCAATCAGTAATGCTGAAGAAGTTGAAGTTGAGTGGTTCTATGAAGACCTACAAGACCTTTTAGAACTAACACCCAAAAATGATGTCTTTTTCATTATAGGGGACTGGAATGCAAAAGTAGGAAGTTAAGAAACACCTGGAGTAACAGGCAAATTTGGCCTTGGAGTATGGAATGAAACAAGGGAAAGGATAATAGAGTTTTGCCAAGAGAATGCACTGGTCATAGCAAGCACCCTCTTCCAACAACACAAGAGAAGACTCTACACATGGATATCACCAGATGGTCAACACCGAAATCAGTTTGATTACATTCTTTGCAGCCAAAGATGGAGACGCTCTATACAGTCAGCAAAAACAAGACCAGGAGCTGACTGTGGCTCAGATCATGAATTCCTTATTGCAAAATACAGACTGAAATTGAAGAAAGTAGGGAAAACCACTTAGACCATTCAGGTATGACATAAATCAAATCCCTTATGATTATACAGTGGAAGTGAGAAATAGATTCAAGGGACAAGATCTGATAGACAGAGTACCTGATGAACTATGGACGGAGGTTCGTGACATTTTACAGGAGACAGGGATCAAGACCATCTCCATGGAAAAGAAATGCAAAAAAGCAAAATGGCTGCCTGAGGAGGCCTTACAAATAGCTGTGAAAAGAAGAAAAGTGAAAAGCAAAGGAGAAAAGGAAAGATATAAACATCTGAATGCAGAGTTCCAAAGAAGAGCAAAGAGATAAGAAAGCCTTCCTCAGTAATCAATGCAAAGAAATAGAGGTAAACAACAGAACGGGAAAGACTAGAGATCTCGTCAAGAAAATTAGAGACACCAAGGGAACATTTCATGCAAAGATGGGCTCGATAAAGGACAGAAATGGTATGGACCTAACAGAAGCAGAAGATATTAAGAAGAGGTGGCAAGAATACACAGAAGAACCATACAAAAAAGATCTTCATGACCCAGATAATCACAGTGGTGTGATCACTCACCTTGAGCCAGACATCCTGGAATGTGAAGTTAGTTGGGCCTTAGAAAGCATCACTACGAACAAAGCTAGTGGAGGCGATGGAATTCCAGGTGAGCTATTTCAAATCCTGAAAGATGATGCTGTGAAAGTGCTCCAGTCAGTATGCCAGCAAATTTGGAACACTCAGCAGTGGCCACAGGACTGGAAAAGGTCAGTTTTCATTCCAAACCCAAAGAAAGGCAATGCCAAAGAATGCTCAAACTACTGCACAATTGCCCTCATCTCACACGCTAGTAAAGTAATGCTCAAAATTCTCCAAACCAGGCTTCAGTAGTATGTGAACCATGAACTTCCAGAGGTTAGGCCTGGCTTTAGAAAAGGCAGAGGAACCAGAGATCAAATTGCCAACATCTGCTGGATCATCGAAAAAGCAAGCGAGTTCCTGAAAAACATCTATTTCTGCTTTATTGACTATGCCAAAGCCTTTGACTGTGTGGATCACAATAAACTGTGGAAAATTCTGAAAGAGAAGGAAATACCAGACCACTTGAATTGCCTCTTGAGAAACCTGTATGCAGGTCAGGAAGCAACAGTTAAAACTGGACATGGAACAACAGACTGGTTTCAAATATGAAAAGGAGTAACTCAAGGCTGTATATTGTCACCCTGCCTATTTAACTTATATGGAGAGAACATCATGAGAAACGCTGGGCTGGAAGAAGCACAAGCTGGAATCAAGATTTCCGGAAGAAATATCAGTAACCTCAGATAGGCAGATGACACCACCCTTATGGCAGAAAGTGAAGAGGAACTAAAAAGCCTCTTGATGAAGGTGAAAGAGGAGAGTGCAAAAGTTGGCTTAAAGCTCAACATTCAGAAAATGAAGATCATGGCATTTGGTCCCATCACTTCATGGGAAATAGATGGGGAAACAGTGGAAACAGTGTCAGACTTTATTTTGGGGGGCTCCAAAATCACTGCAGGTGGTGATTGCAGCCATGAAATTAAAAGACACTTACTCTTTGGAAGGAAAAGTTATGACCAACCTAGATAGCATATTAAAAAGAAGAGACATTACTTTGCCAACAAAAGTCCATCTAGTTAAGGCTATGGTTTTTCCTGTGGTCATGTATGGATGTGAGAGTTGGACTGTGAAGAAAGCTGAGCGCTGAAGAATTGATGCTTTTGAACTGTGGTGCTGGAGAAGACTCTTGAGAGTCCCTTGGACTGAAAGGAGATCCAACCAGTCCATCCTAAAGGACACCAGTCCTGGGTGTTCATTGGAAGGACTGATGCTAAGGCTGAAACTCCAATACTCTGGCCACCTCATGTGAAGAGCTGAGTCATTGGAAAAGACCCTGATGCTGGGAGGGATTGGGAGCAGGAGGAGAAGGTGATGACAGAGGATGAGATGGCTGGATGGCATCACCGACTCGATGCACATGGGTTTGGGTGAACTCCAGGAGTTAGTGATGGACAGGGAGGCCTGGTGTGCTGCGATTCATGGGGTGGCAAAGAGTCGGACATGACTGAGCGACTGAAATGAACTGAACTGAACTGAACTGATGATAACTGATGACCATATACCCTGGGGCTTCTCTTAGTTTCTGAAATAGCCCATACGCTGTGGAGTGTGTTTCTCTCTAATTTCTTACCTTTGTCAACTACAAATTGGCACTTGCCAAGAGCATTTGTCACCTACCTCTATGGGGGTTGAATCCTGTGCTGCTGCAGCTGTTGACCTTTGACACATCCTAAAGGGAGTTCAGGTGGAGAAATGGAATGAGCACTTGGTGCTCCAGGAAAACTGGTGGAACTGGTCTTTAAATAGTTAAATGTTTTAAGGAACTGATTTTATGAGCCTAACCCTTGGATCTTATGTATCTAGAAAATCACTAAATCCCTTCATGTTGACCTTAGCTCCTGGTGACTAGCAGAAAATATTTTGGTAAGATAAGTGCTTGTTTGCATGAACTCCTCCTTCACCAAAATTACATATATTGACCTTCCCCAACCGCCTCTTTGGAGCAATTTCTCAGAGCTATCTGAGGTTTTGTATCCTAGGCTGCAGTCCTCATTTTGCCCCCAATAAAATGTAACTTAGAGCTTTCATTGTACATCTTTTCTAAGTTAACAACTATCACTTTACCTTTCACTGAATTCTTTTTTCTGATGAGACATCAAGAACCTGAGCTTCATTAAGTCCTGAGACCAGGTGTGTGATCTCAGTTAAAAGACCATGAAATCAATTCCCAGTCTGAGTTTCACTTTTGCCACACCTTGCCTTCTGCATCCCTTTCAGCTGGCTGTTCCTGACTTATCACCTTTTATAATCGTTGGGAGAGTGTGTAACTCCCTTCGTTCAGTCGCAAAGATCTGAACCAGTGGACCAGTGTTACAGCTCAGTTACAGCTCAGAGTTTTATTTGGTAAACAAAGGATAGTACACCTCCAATGTGTGAGGGCAGGCTGACCACAAAGGAGAGGCCTCAGCACATCTTGGCTCCCTCTTTTTATACTTTGTCTCCTCCCCCCAACCTTTAAAACCACCTGTCTCTCATAAGAGTCTAGGTTGAGACTGGTAAACTTTTGGAGGGCCTCCTTTAGCCTTTCCAGAAAGGTGATGGGATTCTGGTTGGGTCCTAAGTAACTGCTGAGACCTGGGCACAGCACCACAGCAACATAATAGGTTTCATTCTGTTTCCATGGGTGGACTTCCTTAGGATGAGTCTTTCTGAAGTTTATCCTACCCAGTATTGTTGCAATCTGAGAGCCAGGTGTCCCCAGGTCAGGGCGCAGATCCCCAGGCAAGTTGAGGCATGTCGACCTCCTGGAGACTGAATACCTGGGCAGGTCAAGGCAGGTCAGACTCCCGGTAGTTGGCTCCCTAGGTGTGTTGAGGCATGTTGACCTCATGGGACCCCCTGAATGGTGGATCCCCAAGAAGGCTGAGGCATGTCAGCCTACCAAGGACCAGATTCCTGGGCACATCGACTTTCTGGGGTCCCCGGACTGGAGTTGGGTGTCCTCAGGGCCTCTAGCATGACTAGTTCAGGGTAGGATTAAGGGATTGTAATCCAGACTCACTGAAAATTTGTCCACCCTGGATGGGAATAAATAGTATGATGTAAAGCAATCCAAGCCTGTGCCCTGAGACTGGGAACCTGGTGAAACAGCCAAAAGCCTAATTTCTCTTACTGCTCTGAGGGCTGGGTGGAGCAATGTTGCCTGCAGAGGGTGCAGGGTAGTGATGGTAGGAATTGAGGCATAAAGTAGCTTAAGGACCAGGGATTGCTGAATTTACAGAAAATGATAAGAGGTAACAGACCTGATGTTCCATAAGGTAGAGTGGATATTTTGCCAAGAGGTATGTGCACAGCTTTAGGAGAAGATTGGTAAGGGTTTGGGTATAAATGTTGCCTGTAGGGATAACTCCCAAAATGGCAATTTTGAGCCTGGAAGCCCAATTACCCTCGAAGGGATGCCACTAACAGGTGGACTCCCAGCCCTAGCAGGTCCATTGCCACGTAGACTGTTGCTACACATGTCATAGGAAACACGGGAGATGAAGGCCTGAACCTATAGAAGGACTGGATACTATATAATATTTTCCTCTCAAGGGCCAGCCATTTTCTGGTTATTCCACCAGAAAATTAAAGAGGCGACATTGTGGGCCCAGACAGGGCTCACGAAAAGAGCACACCGTCTGAATACAGAAAGGTGTTGACCTTCCCAATACTTTGCAGAGAGTAGCATAAATGGAGGAAGGAACTGGAAAACAAGAAGAGAAAGCAGTGGGAAGAACATGCTGAAGAATCTCCTTCATAACCTGCTGAGAAAGCAGCTAAATGCCTGACATGTGCCCACACAGTTTTCCTTGGCCTGATTCTTGGCACAACAGACAGAAGAACCCTCACCAGCTTGGCAACAGCTACTGGGGCACAGCAGACAGTGGAGCCTTCAGGACATGCTGGGGAGTAGCCCCTGCCAGAATCCCTCAATTACATCCACAGCCGCTCGCCTGCTCCTTTCGAGGAGATGAGAAATGAGAGAATGTAAAGGAGTTAAGATTTTGTTAGCCATATGATCCTTCCATCCTTAGAGACAAGGACCTTCTACCTTAACCGGAAGTCTTCTGGACTCTGATATTGAATCTTCTGAGCTTTCTGCTGTGTTAGTTTTTGCTGTGCCAGTTCCCACTATGTTCGGCTTCCCGTCACTTCTGCTGGGCTGGTTTCTGCTGGGTTTGGTTGCCACAGGACTGGGTTTCTGCAGCACTCAGCCTCCACCTTGTGAGAAAGCACAGTTGGCCTTCTGCTGTGCTTGGCTTCCACTTCGCTGGGGTCGAGCTGAAGTTGCTATAGGCAGGTTACATCCGGGTCATGGCACGAGATGTGTCGGGAGAGTGCGTAATTTTCTTGGTTCAGTCTCAATGCAACAAATATTTGAAATGGGGGGAACCAGTTTTACAGCTTGGTTGAAGCCAGAGTTTTATTTGGTAAAGAAAGGATAATACAACCCTGAGGCATGAGGGTGGGTGGACCCTGAAGGAGAGGCCTCAGCCCTTCTTGAAATGAAATGTTAGTGGCTTAGTTGTGTCCAACTCTTCACAACCCCATGGACTATAGCCTGCCAGGTTCCTCTAGCCACAGAATTCTCCAAGCAAGAATACTGGATGGGCAGCCATCTCCAGGGAGTCTCCCCAATCCAGGGATCGAACCCAGGTCTTCCGCATTGCAGGCAGATTCTTTGCGGCCTGAGCCACCAGGGAACCTCAGGCTCCCTCTTTTTATACTTTCTGTCTCCTCCCTACCACCACCCCATGCCTGCCCTATGCAAATTAGGGCTAGCACCTATCATCAGTCAGGAAGGGGGCATGCTTGTTCACCTGAGGGTCCCACTCCTGTCCCTGGATTTTTCCTTTGTTCCCTTTTTGCAGGACTTTTCCCTTTCTTTGTCTGTCTTTTAGCCACTGCCATTTTGGACTCCTTTTTCTATTCTAACTACCTACTATAATAAACCATAAACTGGTTACCTAGTAGGTAAAATATTTCTTTGAGTTCTGTGAGCCTCTTTAGCAAATCAATTGAACCCAAGAAGGGGGCTGTGGGAAGCTCTGATCTATAGCCAGTTGGTCAGAAGCAACCTGGGCTTGTGACTGGTATCTGAAGTAGGGGGAGAGGAGAGGAAACAGTCTTATGGGACTGAGCCCCCAATCTGTAGAATCTGAAGCTATCTGCAGGTATATAGTATCAACATTCAGTTGAATCATACATAGGACACCCAGCTTGTATCCAGAAAATTGCTTGTTGTTGGTCTGGGGAATTCCCCCCACTGCACCAGCAGACACAATGGAATTAGGTCCAAGGGACCTGAAAGACCATTCCCAGCATCCTAATGGGGATGCATTGGGCAAAAACCCCTCAAACAGAACAAAGGTAGTGTGGCTGGAACAGAGTCTCAAGTAGGAAAGTAAACAGCATGAAACTGGAAGATTCTGGAAGCTATTCTGGGGTTCCTAACTTATTATTCAAAAATATATATAGTTATTGCCAGAGTTTATTAGCGAAAACCCAAAAGACCAGATTCCTGTGCATAGTAATTGAAATTTTTCAATGTAGAACTCTAGAGATGTAGACATTGATGATGAGTGTGAAAATGCTTTGGGAAAGTTAAAGTCCTAAATCTGTTTAAGCTATTTCTCTTAGTATTTTGGAAGGAGGGGATGCTTGTTTTGTTTAGGTTTGCTTTGCTCTTGACTTTTTCTCATTGAAGACAACAGGCAGATTGAGTTACTGGTGGTGAGAATGCACATTTTTCCAAAGAAGCTCCTTGAGGGTGATGTGGAGTTCTGATGCCAGGGCCCTAAAACCTCCTAATATTAATTCATCCAACAAACTTACTAAATGTGCAGCAGTTACCAACCCTTATGGGCTTGGGGTCCCTGCTAAGCAGGGAAAACCCTGGGGGTTTTTTGTTCCATCATAGCCTTTGCCCCAAACAGCATAACCGGTTCCACAATTTCTCAGCCTCCTTTTCAGTAGGAAAAAATCATATGACTTAGATCTTAACACAAGATGTAAATGGGAGGTTTCTGGGAAAAGCAGGCTGATCTAACATGAAAGTGCCTTGCAAACCTCCAATACTATGGGGGATGCAACTGATAAAGGTCCCACCTGCTGACTCTGAAATCCACCTGGATGTGTCCTAGGAGTCTATGCTCTCCCTGGCTGCTTCAAACCAGTGACTGAGTGTGACTGGAACGCTGAAGAAGGCCCATTGCTGGGAGACAGATTCCTCTGATGGGTGACTCTGGCTGGGGACTGCGTAACAGTCTTGCCAAGCTGGATTGCAATCTAAGATGTGTCTAACCAGTTTTCCTTCTCTGTCTCTCTTTCACTCGGAGTCTGTCTTGTGGTCTGACAACTCCCCTAGCTCTTCCTGGCTCCTTCTCACTTCCTCCTACAGGCATTTCATCTTGAATATTGTCTTTGCATCTGCTTCTCAGAGGACCTAGACTAACATAGAAAATACATACTACGTGTAATGTTATAAGAAAATCTCCAAGATATATTGTTAGGTTAAAAGAAAACTAAGGTTCACACCAGTGTGTAAAACATGCTACTTGTGTTAAAATGAAGGGAAAATAAGAATGGATATATGCTTGTTTTTACATGCAAATATAGCATCATTTATGGGGGTGAGTTATAGCAGGACCTGAGGATAGATGGAAGAGAGAAAGGAGAAAAACATTTTAAAATTCTTTACATTTTTATACATTTTTGGTTTTTAACTGAGCAAAGATATTACACATCCAATTTTTTTTTAAAAAAAGATTCAATTTCTTAAGAAATGAATACAGATTTTCTGGGTTCTGGTTGCTCTGGAACGTGTGACACAGATTCTTAATAAGGCAATTTAAGAGTTGGAAAAGCTTTTTCGTAAGTTATAAGAAGACATCAATTACTCAACTCAGTTGCATGCTAGAGCCCCAAAGCGGCAACACTTCTTATGAAGCTGAGAAAACTATTTAACACCCTTCTAACAAGATTCTGCCACCACTCAGTACACAGAGCCACATCCACAGAACCTTTATTCACAATCTGAAGCTCACATCTTCTGAACTGATTCCTGCCTAAGTTTAAATACATGGTCATACAACCACCAATTCTAATCTACAAATTCTAAAGATGGCATGTTTAGATATTCCCATGAGCCTTGGATTAATTTCCACTCAAAGAGATGGTTGTTTAATGAGAAGCAATGCTGTTTCCCCTGTGGGGCATATTGATATATAGGGAGCTATTACTATATAGGGAGCTATTGATATATAGGGAGCTATCCAGTGGACTTTCTCATTTACCTCACACTAATTTGCAAGACTGTGATGCTTGTAAGAATGGGTGTTCCATTACTAAAAGCAATGCTTTATTAATAGGCTTGGTAAAAGCTTTATTGAGGTTTGATAAATGAAACGTATTTCTGCGATAGACAGTTTGGCAGGGGGGAAGTGTTATTGTCTTGTGTGTCATTTTGCATTAGGATTGACAAGAAAAATTATTTGATCATGATGGGGGGAATAATATATTGTCAAGCTTAAGTTTTTCAAAATTTCAAAAATTTAAGAAATCCATCTAATATATTTGGGAGAAGAGATTATAGATGGTTTTAAGAGTAATAATGCAGGAAATTTAGACTATTCTTTTATCACTTATTCTTTTATCCAAGTCCCCCCAAATTATCTGTCATGTCTTCAAATACAAATCCTGTGTATTACAGAGTAGCTGTGTTCTGTAAAGAAAATTATATCATCTGGAACTCATTTCTCTATTTGTTGAGAATTTAAGAGATTTTCTTGGGAATGGCACAGGGAAGAGGGCTACTCTTTATTGAACTACTACATTCTAGACTCTCTATTAGGTACTTTACATGGATTAGCTCCAAATTTCATAACTACTCTATGAGCTAGGTATTATTCTCCCTTTTTTACAGGTGAAGTTCTGAAATCAAGTAACCTAGGTAGCGAAGAACAAGAATTCAACCTCAGGGCAATTTGGGTGCAAAGCCCAAGCTCTTTCCTCTTTGGGAATTGCCTTATAGCCCCCACAAGGGGCATGTACCCCTTGCCACAAGACTGGCAGATTCTGCAAGCCTGGCAATTGTTAGTTCCCTTGGTATTTGTGCTTTATTCTGTAGGCACAAAATTGACACATTTGATCTGAAGAGGTATTTTTTCCATCCTGCTTGGATCTGTGGTGAATCTAGGCAAGCCAAGCAAGTGAATGTTCTCTTTCAATTTTCTTCAGATTACATTTTTCAGCGAGATTCCCAGGTGGCGCTAGTGATAAAGGGTGAGCCCACCAATACAGGAGGCAAGGGTTTAATCTCTGGGTTGGGAAGATCCCCTGGAGGAGAACATGGCAACCCACTCCAGTATTCATGCCTGGAGAATCCTAAGGACAGAGGAGCCTGGCGAGCTATACCAGAGTTGCCAAGATTTGGACAGGACTGATGTGACTTACCACGCACACACACTGGCGATTTTCACTCTTTAAGGGAAGGTCCCACGTTGTAGGGAAGACAGCTCACCTGGTGGCCCTTTTCTGGCTCCAACAGCCAGAGTCAGAAGTCACCCTGCGGGGAGAGTTTCTCCACCAACACCAGAAAACAAACCCGCCCTGGGCCAGGCTGGTCCAAGGCAGGCATCTCCACAGTCCAACTCTAGTTTAGCATTCACCAAAGAAAACTGAGTTTTCATGTTTTTCATAGCACTCCAGATAATTAAAAAAGATCAGAATAAAATACCCTGCAACTCTTTGGTTGGGTACCATTATGTTATTTTATTTAAAATTTTATTTTACTGCAGAATACATTGCTACCTCACAATAAAAAAGAAAACACATAACAGAAGATGTTTCCAAAATGAAAAATAAAGCCATTATTAACTATTTTATATAAACTTCTATCTTAAAATTTTCAATCAGACATAAAGATAAATGCTTCATACAATATTTATTGTTTGACATCTTTTCATTAAAACTATATTTGAGGCTTTGTTGTAGCAGTACATAAAGAGATCAGCCCTATTAGAATGACATTTCTAAAAAGTAAAATGGGTGCTTTCAGAATTGAGAAGGGGTCTTCCCTGATGGTCCAGTGGTTAAGACTCAATGTTTCCAATGCAGGGGGGCACAGATTCGATCCCTGGTTGGGGGAACTAAGATCCCACATGCCACACAGCCAAAAAAAAGAAAAGAAAATTTCTTGAGCTGAATAAAAAATGAAAATACAACATATCAACTTAAAAAAAAAAGAATTGAGAAGGCCCAAGAAACAGGCCTGAAGAATTCACCTTTTTGCTCCAAATTCAACTTCTTGAAGTATAGAGTGAGATTGAGAACCTTTTAAATCACATGTCTTCTTCTTTTTCTATTACCTCTTTTGCTGTTTTAATGTGAGACTGCGTTGTCTAGTCCCTAAAGAAAACATTGGCTCGTTAGACTTAATCTCTGTCTTGAAACCTGCTCCCTTACTGGAAGGTTGCTGAATTGCTACTTCAGAACTCCGCAAAAAGGCCATGGCTCCTTGTTGGTGAGGCTCTTTCCTCCAAATAATTATTTTAAGTCAGTGCTACCAAGAACATATTGATTTAAAGTCAAAAACTTCTTGTATATGTTAAAGGCCAAGTTCCTAGAGAATAGTTAGGGGAAGAAGGAAAATCATCTTCCTTTGCTGAGTCTAATATTTAGCCCTGGAACGACAACAAAACTCCATGAAAGCGTCACCTTCATAAAAGCCCTCTAACAAATATCACAATTCTACCCCCTTCCAGCCTTATCCTGAACTAGAGAGATGAGGAATTCCATGTTCCCACTAGCTCAACAGCATTTCTCATCTTCCCAGGTGGCTCAGTGGTAAAGAATCTGCTTGCAATGCAGTAGATGCAGGAGACCCAGGTTCAATCTCTGGGTCAGGAAGATCCCGTGGAGGAGGGCACAGCAACCCTCTCCAGTATTCTTGCCTGGAGAATCCCATGGACAGAAAAGCTTGGCAAGGTACAGTCCATGGGGTCTCAAAGAGTTGGACACAACTGAATCGACTTAGCATGCATGCACATCACATACTTTGGCGTCGACAATTTATGGAAAGTTGAGTGAATAGAGAGAACCATGCTTGCTTATTAAAGGTGGAATCGTGTTTGCAACACACATGAAAATATCCAGACTGGTCGAAGCAGATCAAGGATCAGTGGCTCAAAGTGGGGTCCCCAGAGCATGAACATCTCCTGGCCACATGATAAAAATGTAAACTCGGACTTCCCTGGTGGTCCAGTGGTTAAGAATCAGCCTAGAGGAGTGGGATGGGGTAGGAGATGGCAAAGAGGTTCCAGAGGGAGGGGACATAGGTATATCTGTGGCTGATTCATGTTGATGTATGGCAGAAATCAACACAATATTGTAAAGCAATTATCCTTCAATTAAAAATAAATTAATTAATTAATTTAAAAAAAGAATCTTCCTGCCAATGCAGGAGACATGAGTTTAATCCTTGGTCTGGGAAGATTCCGCATTCCAATGACCAACAAAGCCTGGGCTCTGCAACTACTCAGCCCATGTGCTCCAACTACTGAAGCCCATACACCTAGAGCCCATGCTCTGCAAGAGAACCCACCACCGTGAGAACCCTGTGCAACACAGAGTAGCCCCCACATGCAGTGACAAAGATCCAGCATAGTCAAAAATAGTTTAATTTTTTTTTTTAATGTAAATGTAAACTCTTGAGGCCCACCCTAGAATTTTGGAATCAGACATTCAGGGCATAAGAGTTGGGTTCCAACAACATACTTTAAGGAGACGTTCTGATCATTCTGGTGTGGCTTAGTTTGAGAACTGCATAATACAGAGAAGAACTGCAGCCACTCAGCCTTCATCCTCCACCTCCCAGTGTCTGTGGACATGTTTCCACTCAGAAGACAGTGGAGGAGAACTCTGTGGCCCACAAAAGCAGCCACAGTGATCAGAGCTCCCTTGGAAAACTTCCTCCTACCCAGGAGTCAGGGTAAACAGCCAAAGCAAATTCCTGGAGCAAATTTTACTTTCACCCCAGCTCTTTTAAGTGTGGCTGTGACTTCAACTCTGACATACCTGTTTCAGAATGGAGTGTTCAAGGCATGTATATTTACACATCCACATCACAGCTGTGTCCATCAGTAAAACCACCTGCGGAGTGTAGCTGTCCAAGGGAAAGGAGAGATTTGCCTCCATTAGGTTTGCTCACTGTATTGCAACTATATTTTTGGACTTCCCTTATCACAGCGTGACGTCCATTTGCACACCACATTTTTCCAGTGACTGAAAAGGGATCGCCGCAGCTTGGCAGCCGGCACTGCGGCACAATCATTTATTTCTCACAGCACTCCTCTCTGGACGTTCCCATTGAGCACAGAGCCTTTGAAGTCCATGGTGCATATAATTCAGTTGACAGTGGATTGGATTGGAGTCCATCTAAATAAAGCGCAAGCCTGAGCAGGCATCAAAATATCTCCTCCATAATTGGCAAGCTCTATTATTCTACTGAGCTATTAAAAAAAAAAAAAGACATTTTCTTGGCTACATATTTTATCAAATTTTGCTACAATGAATTTCTCTTTACTTTCAAGATGTCTTTTTTTTTTATGTCTCAAAGTTTCTGCCATTCTAATAAGCTCTCAAGTTTGCCTCAGTTTCTATTTGCCCGCTAAGAAAACAAATGAATATTTTAAAGAATTTCTCAGGCTTTTTGATCTATGAGGATCACTTTGTTTTCCCTTGAGCTTTTCCATCTAATTTGTGTAAATTCTTTTTAAATTGGGGTTCATTTACTTAATGTTCAATGTCTTTAATGACTTTCTAAAGCTAATTTCGAAAGACAGGGGTGGTTCCAGGAGAGAACTTCCTCTCTGAATGGATCTTAAAAAAAAAAAAAAAGAAAGGATGGGAGGGGAATTTGGAAACAGAGACCAAGGATGCTAATTTATTGTAGTCATAATGTGGAAAACACTGAAATAGTTACAACAATAACCCTTAGCTTTCTATGTCTTCCCCTCCTGGACCCTAAGTTAGGATTTCAATCATTCTGCCTGTGTTGGTATGTTTAACTCTACATTGCAATATAAGTAAAACTAGTCTAAGAAACACCTGGGGTGATTTAAAAAATAAAGAAGGACAAAGAGGATGCTAACAGTTGGCACTAGGGCATAAAAACACAGAGAATATAAAATGTAATAGCAATTGCAAAATGTAATACAATTGCATGAAAATGCAATTAAATCAGGTTGGATAAATAGCTTCCAGGATATAATAGCAAGAAGAGAGAGTTCATTTCAATGAAGTGAAAATGGCAAAAAACGGAATAAATAATTTAAAGCTGGAAATGAAAAAAGTTCGTGTGGAGTTTAGAAGACAATTGAGCTCATCTGACCTTGTGCAAGTCGGTTAACCTCCTGGGGCTTCACTTTCCTTATTAGGAGAAGGAGGGGACAGTGGGGAGAGTTAGACTATGTGATCTCAAAGGTCTATTCAGGTTCTAAATTCCCCTCCTGGGCATGGGAAGGAATGGAAATGTAGGGCATCAACACAACGACATTAGTAGCTCTGGGAAAAAAAAAAAAAAGTACTCACACAAACTGTGAATTTGGGTTTCATATGAAGCATTGATTTTATCTGCTGGGAACCTTTGTTATTCTTTATAAAAATAAAAGATAAGAACAAATGCCTACAATGGTTGGGTTTCCCTGTTTTCATCTTTTCCTGGCTACAATGTTCCCTTATCTGGGGTTACAAAAAAGGCAGTCTGCATACAGATAAAACAGTTCTGTGGATAATGCTATGCTGCGGTTTCAGGCTCAATCACTCTCTTCTCTTTCTGCCCATCTGCTGCTTTTCATTCACCTGATCCTCCAGGGTAGTGAAGTTAGCTGGGTACTAGTCAGTGAATAGGGAAAGGTGAGACAAATGTTAGTGCAACCTGGGTGGATCATGGGTCATGGGTCAATCAAGCAAGGACCCGAGTGAGAACTGCTAAAAGACTTAACTCATTTAACTATGAAGACATGATGAAGGAAAGCAATGCCCTCATACAATGTATAGACATTAGTCAGTCACACAGACCAAGGGGGTATGTTGTGTTTATAATGCTTATTCATAAATCCAAGGGATCTGGAGAAAAAAAAAATAGGTATTTTTAAGTTCAATGTCTTTTTTTGCCTACATTGTACTTTGAGAGAACAAAAAAGTAGTCAATCCTGTGTTCATTGTCATTTGAGGATATATTTACTCCCCTTCTCTATTCCCAACTAGCTAGTCGACAAACATGGAATTTAACCCCAATCTTTGTAAATGAAAGGCTATGGACTATGTCCAAAGATTTAACGCTCAAATTCCTGATTGGAAATCCATCTATTTGTCAGTTATATGATGGATCTGTTGGTGATCGTTGAATGGTGTTAGTAATTTCTCCTTCTTAGTATCAGAGAGTGTACTGCTGATATAAATCACTGAAATACTATAGTGAAGAGATAATATGATGGACCCTGAGGTCAGACTCCCTGGGTATGAATCTGGGTCCGCTGTTTCCCAGATATGAGATGGAGGCAAAGAAACTGGGCATTAGTGTCCTCATGTGCAAAGATACTAATGTTACCAGTAGTACCTTTCTCATAAGTGTATTATGGTGATTAAAAGAGCTACTGCAGGTCAGATGTTTAGAAGAGTGTGTGGAACAGAGTGGGTGCTCCATGTGAGCGACTGTGATGAGGAGAAGGCTTTCGGAGGAGCCAACAATGAAACTTGTCCCATAGTTTAATTTCAAGATTTAGACCTGAATTATGTGCAAAAGTCACACTGCAGAATATCTACCTAGTCTCTCTTTCTCCTAGAAAAATATTGCCCACCCTTAGTTGTGTTACAGATTATTTGGAAAGGAATTTGAAAAGGAATGCTGTGAGCATGTGTAATGGGCTTTAGTTGATGTTTTGCTTATGTACAGGAGCAAGACTGAGAAAATTAGAGTACACTCCCAATAGAGAAAGCTCAAGCTTGCCTGGTTCCTCTAGGACACAGTAACATACTCAGGTTACCCATGATAATAGGAGTTAATCTTACAGGAATATGGGGAAGACATGTAGCTCAGGAAACTGTCTAGCTTTAGAAAACCAGAACTTATGAAGCTCTGGTTTTCTGAACTGAATCATCATTCAGAATAGAACGACCATCTAGACCTCTCTTTTCTCAAGACTCAGCATCTCTAGCACCGATTTCTATCTTTCTACACTTTTCCTTTGGCTTCCCAGGTGACTCAGTGGTAAAGAATCTGCTTGCCAAGGCAGATGCAAGAGAAGTGGGTTTGATCCCTGGGTTGGGACAATTCCCTGGAGTAGGAAGTGCAACCCATTCCAGTACTGTTGCCTGGAGAATCCCAAGGACAGAGGAGCCTGGTAGGCTACAGTCTGTAGTGTCGAAAAGAGTCGGACAAAACTGAGCGCGCACACACACTTTTCCTCTACCACTTGAAACTTCCCCCTGTCCCAAAATTGATTAACTCAGTTAGACCTAGTTTTATTTGTGTGCTTTGTTTTTGTAGGAGAAGATGAATCTATTGGACAGAGTTCCAAATCCAAACCTTCCATAAGGTTCCCATCTAACCTATTCATAGACTTAAACTCAAAGCCTCACCACTGGTCTAATCAGTTGTGCACAATGTAAGCATCTTGCAGGATAAAGCACAATAAATCATACCCAATGATTGGCTCCTTGGTTATACTGTTCAGAATGCAGAGGCTGGAAGCCAGAGGCTGTGCATGCGACAGACATTCACAATTTCTAGAGTGAGACACACAAGACTTTTGTGAGGTTAGATTCAGATTATGCCTTACTGATCATAATAGGCTAGAAAGCAAATATCACTGTTCTAGAAGTTATCTTTAATTGCCACTCTTTTTTGATTTTTAGAAGTTACAACTAACTGAAAGATCTGTCTTGGCTCTAAAACTAACAATGAAAAAAATCCTAATCACAGCAGCAAGAAAGCTTTGATGCCAATGAGTTACAGAGGATTTTATAAATATATATAAACCAAATTGGGGCTTCCCTAGTGACTCAGACAGTAAAGAATCTGCCTGCAATGCAGAAGACCAAGGTTCGATCTCTGGGTCAGGAAGATCCTCTGGAGAAGGGAATGGCTAGCCACTCCAGAATTCTTGCCTGGAGAATTCCATGGACAGAGGAGCCAGGTGGCCTATGGTCTATAGGGTTGCAAAGAGTAGGACACGACTGAATGACTGAGAACTCATGCACGCATACACCAAAATCAGCTAAATCAAAACCAGTTAAATTATTCCTGGATTCAAATAAATGTTACTATGAATGAGGTTCTTTCCAAAAGAAAAACATCTGACTCTTAAGCATGTTGAAACTTTAAGTACAGAAAAAGCCAAATAATAACAATAATGGGCAGGCTCTGTTTCAACTCCATATTGCTAACACGACTTTACCCTTCAGGGTTTTTAGTTGTGTTTATCTCAGGACCAAGTGTCACAGGAACTCACAATAAGCATAATACATAATATTTGCCTCACTTGGAAAAGCAGAAACTTACACACATGTAAGATCTCAAATATTACTGCACATATTATGAGTAAGCACCTACACAAAGAATAGGGTATATGAATTGTCTATGACAGCGGTTCTCAGTCTAGACTCTACGTTAGAATCACCTGAGGATTTTTTAAACACGATGATGGCAGGAATATCTGATTTAATTGATTTGTAGTTCCAGGCATTGCTATTTAGATTAAATGGAAATTTTGATAAAAAGGATGCTAATACGCAATCCACACTCCCTGAAGCAGAGGGGATTCCTGTGAGCCAGAAGAGCCTGAGAAGACTTTGGGAAAAGGTAGGCTTTAGACATGACCTGAAAAGGATTCAGTGAACATAAAAGAGGACAAAAGTTATTCTATGACAAGGAAAGTGCGAGCAAAATTGAGAGGGCGGGAAGATACCCTGGAGAAGGGAATGGCAATTCACTCCAGTATTTTTGCCTGGAGAATTCCATGGACAGAGGAGCCTGGCAGGCTACAGTCCATGGGATTGAAGGACTGAGTGACTAACACTTTCACTTTCACTGCGAGAGATCACATTCACATAGCTTTTTTTTTTTTTATAGTATATTGTTATAATTGTTCTATTTTATTGTTAGCTAGTGTTTTTAACCTCTTACTGTATCTAATTTGTACATTAAACTTTATCATAGGTATGTATGTATGGGAAAAAAGCCTAATACATGCAGGGTTGGATACTGTCTGTGGTTTTAGACCTCTGCTGGGGTCTTATCCCCTAAGAATAAGGGGATGCTGCTGTATAAACAACAATCTGAGGATTTGGAATTTAATTAACAAGTCATTGGGAAAGAAAGGAGAGCTAGCAGACGTCTTTGAAGGAGAAACTAACAGGATTCTAGGTCTGATTGGATGTAGTGGCTGAAGGACTGGGACATCATCAACTAACCATTGCTTTGAAGGTTATGAAATATATATATTTTTTTATTCTTAGGGATTCCCTGATTTCACTCAAAGTTAAAAAAAGGTAATCTAACATTTTTCTGAATACTTAGAGTATCAAGTTAATGCAATACCATCCTTGATTGGTAGGTTCTACTCTCTAAAGTAGGTTATATCCAGTCTATGAAGTCTTTAATATTGAGGAGTCAGGAAATGAAAAATAATTTATAGTTACGTCCTATCATTCATCTAAAATGAAGAATATCTGTACTATACATCATGTACAAGGGCATATTCTTTCTTGAAGCTTTCTATGTCATTTAAAACTGAACTTCTGGATGGCTTTTGGTGCAATATCAGAAGACAGCAATCTTATCTTTATGAAAACCTTGAAATTGTATGATATAGGGGAAGTAGCAATGGATTTAAATCAAGTTCTTCCATCAAATAACTGTCTGGACTCTGAGCAACTCAGTTAACCTTTTGAGACTTCAATTTCCTCATCTCTGAAATCAGGAAAGTGACCTGGATGATGCCTAATGTTCTTTCTAGCTCTAAAATTCTATGATTTACTTGTTCTCTAAAATCTCTTTCACTAAATGGTTAATGGTTTTGAAGATAAATGTTATTTGGCTTAAACGTACTTCTCTTAACATTTTTTAATCTCTTAGGGTTTCTGTTCACTTAACACATGTAAACGCAACTGTTGTGTGAGTTTACTCTATGTACCCAATGAGCTGGGTACCATGAGAGTCAATTTCAAACCATACCAAGTAAATAGTCAATGGTGTTGTCACTGCCCTTGTTCCAATCTCATCAATATCTCCTTTTCTGGTATCGTCAGGAGCTAAGAGTAGCTGTTCCAGAAAATGCCATCTCCTCTTATTTTCCATTAAGGATTTCTCTGTGTGTCCTTTCCATGCCAAGTATTTTCAGGGTTCCATGAAAACAGAAGAATTGCCCCCGACTCAAATAGAAGACTTTCTTCATATTGGTTACCTGGATTGCCATAATGAAAAGGTTAAAAAGCAGAGACTGGAGTTGGTAGAGAAGAGTGCAGAGATTATACAGAAATATTTACAATACCACGACTATACTACAGACAAATGGTAGCATTCCTACTGTATAACTGCCAAGGTGACTTCAGGCCACTGAAGGTATAATAGTAAGATATTGTGATTTATAATAAGAAATATATTTGGTCTTTGTCTCCGTTTCTGGCACAGACTTCCTAAAACGCTTGGAATTTCCTAAGTGATGAGAGTGATGAAAAAGTGCTTTGTGTTATTGCTAATGAGGCTTTTGGACTGCACCTATGGATGGAGACTGGTTGGCAAGAGAACCAACCATGTGATTAGAGGGTTAGAACTTTCAGTTCCGTGTCCTCAATCGCTATTTCTGACCGTTGGGGAGAGTAAGGGAGAAGAGCTGGAAATTGAATACAGCCACTAATGGCTAAAGATTTAATCAACCTTGCCTACCTAGTTGATTTTATGGAGGCTAATGAAGCCTCCATAAAACCCCCAAAGGGCAAGGTTTGGAGATAATTCAGGTTGCTGGAGATTTGAGGAGAGTGGTACTCTGGAGATGGAATGGATGCTCTGAGCCCTTCCCGCATACTTCACCGTAGGCGTCTCTTTATCTGGCCACTGATTTATATTCTTTAGTATCTTTTGTAATAAACAAATAATCTAGTAAAATGTTCCTGAGTTCGTGAGCCTAGACTCTAGCAAATTTATTGAACCTAAAAGGGACAGAGTAGTTCATGTGAACCGCCATTCTGTAGTCAACGGGTCAGAAGTGTAGGTGATAACCTGGGTTTATGACTAGCCTCTGAAGTAGAGGGCAAGACAGTGGGATTGAGCCCTTAACCTGCAGAATCTGACAGTATCCCCTGGTATTTAGTGTCAGAACTGAGTTGAATTGTTGGACACCCAACTAGTGTCTAAAGAACTCTTGGATGTGTGGGGAACTTCCCTTCTTCCCTCCACCCCAACACGTTGGAATTGGTGGCCAGGTCATTGGTAGTAATGACAGGCTGTTGTTGTCATGTTAGTTGCTCAGTCGTGTCTGACTCTTTGCGACCCCATGGACTATAGCCCATCCAGCTCCTCTGTCCATAGAATTCTCCAGGCAAGAATACTGGACTGTGTTGCCATTTCCTTCTCCAGGGGATCTTCCTGACCCTGGGATCAAACCCAGGTCTCCTGTGTTGCAGGCAGATTCTTTACCATCTGAGCCACCAGGGAAGCTCAATGACAGGTTAGGTCAAGCCCAATTAACAAACAACCCCATAGTCATCAACAAAGTTGTATATCTTGCTCGAGATACATAGATTCTCAATATCATTATTGTTTGAACCCCCAAGCTAACAGAGTAGCTCCCATCCCAACAATATTGAATACAGTGCCAGAGAACAGAGCGAGACCTGGGGGATTTGCAGAAGCAAAGTAAATACTCAGCTCCAAAATGATTCACATCATTTCTCCTTATGATGCATCATCCAGAACTAGTCACAGGTCCCTACATCCACAAGGGGGGCAGGAAATGCAATCTACTCTGTGTTTAGGAAGCCAAGAGCTGGAAATAATCAGAGAGCACCAATTGCCATTCTACATTGTTACCTTAGAGATAATATTTACATAGTACTGTCCTGAAGGTATTTCAAATTTTGAGTTGCTGGAAGTTCTATCTTATGCCAGGGTAATTCCTTATATGTTAAATTAATGAATGTTAGTAGAGCCAGGTCTTAGACTCTTACTCTTTAAGAATGACTTCTGTTTACCATTATGCTATCACATTGCTGGATACGAAGCCATCTTTAATGCCAGCCTTGGCTCAGTGGTAAAGAATCTGCCTGCCAACACAAGAGAAGCAGGTTTGATCCCTGGGTCAGGAAGATCTCCTGGAGCGGGAAATGGCAACCCACTCTAGTATTCTTGCCTGGAGAATCCCATGGACAGAGGAGCCTAGCAGGCTACAGTCCATGGAGTCTCAAAGAGTTGGACACGACTGAGTGCACACACATGCACACACACACAGTTCAGGAAATTTGAATACTACAGATTGAGGCCCGGCAGTGAAGGACTGGCTTCAACCAATATCAGCTACAGAAAGTGCCAGTTCTTGATCCACACTGCAAATGTATGATCCACTTAGCACTTTGCATACAATGAACAACTCACTTGGATCACCTCACTTTTAGAATAAATCCATGTTAAGATTCATTAGGGAAAATAGGCACTAACTTGGTCGGCATAGTTTCTTCGATATTCCACACATCCTATGACCCAGAGTTTGTATTTTGTAGGATGGAAAAGAGAATGTAAAACCTCACATTCTGAGCTAGTTTCAAATATCAGAAAATATAGAAAATCATTTACTTTCTGGATTTAACACATAATTCAGGAATACTCAGATATCTGGGTTTTTTTCATTTAGTTTTGAAGTAGTGAAGTTTGAAGGGTAAGCATGAAAGTGATTCCATCAATATGATTAACAATATGATTCCATCATATTCATCAATATGAATAGTTGGACTATTTCAAAGAGCTCAGATCCACAATATAATTTCAATTTATTTGGACTATTTTTCTTCATAGATTTTCTATAGATTAATTGCTCCTTATTTTTTCATTGTGTTTGGTCTTAGAAGTATGAATCTAGTTAAAGTGTCAGTTCCTTTTCTCCATAAGGAAATGGCCCTGGCTAGAAGTAGAACCGCATTCATGGCTGGCTCCGGTACTGTCTCTTTAGAGCTCCCTGTGTTTTATCTGATCTGTTTCTCGTCCTGTCCTCTTTTCCCTAGAGTTCTGATAGAGCTCTTGGGATTTCAGCTGGCTCCAGATAAAGGTGGTTTCTGACAATAAGAACTGAGTTCCAGACACTTTCTAGTCACTTTTAGTTGAATATGAGAAGACAAAAACCCACGTTCAAACATTTGAATAGTTCACAAGCCTATACAGATTTCTAGATTTAAAGATACCTACCTGTTTATCATGATACCTAAGGGACTGAGATCCTTTGTCCCTTCTAGAAACTGTCTCCATTTCCTTCTTTTCTTGCCCTCTTCCCCTCCCATATTCACTTTATTCTCTCTTTGTAAAAACATTTTATTATAATTGATAATATGCATATAATATATGCAATTTAAATATGTAATTAAGTAAAATAATAACTATTCATGAGCCCAACACCATAACTAAAACTAAAATATTATCAATCTCACTATTACTACTTGTGGGCTCTTGACCCAGCAATCCCATTTGTATTTATTGTTCTATGGCTTTTATTTATAGTTACCACATACATAAATATCCCTAAGTCAATATCTTTCCAACTCAGGTTATGGACATGAAATCAAATTAATGCATCATGGCCAGAGTTTGGTTTTAATGAAATAGAATATAATGGGGTAGAAAATACCAGAGTACATGAACATGATTAAGGGCAAGTAATGTTGCAAGAAAATTTGTTTCACTCTGTGTGTGTGTGTGTGTGTGTGTGTGTGTGTGTGTGAAATCATTTCTTACAGTGGTTCATGGATTACAGTGTAAGATATATTTCTTCCTTTGGCCTATTGTCAAAAAGTTTTTAAAACACTGCTCTAAACAATCTATTGTCACTCTTGTTGTTCCAAACTTTAAAAAAAGGTTGTAAAGCACTGAGTTATTCTTTATGGCCCAGGGTTCATCTGTGTTGATTTAGTTTCACTGCTGTATAATATTCTATTGTAGGATCATAACACAAGTTATTTATACATTCTCCTGTCAGTTGTCATTTGCATAGTTTCTGATATTTTAACAAAAAGTGCTGCTGTGAATATTCTTCTGACCTGATGCATTTATGTAAGGATTTCTGTGGAGAATACATCTAGAGGTAGAATTGTTAGATCTTAGGTATGTGCCTGTTGTTACAGACGATAATGTCAAAATATTTTCTAAAGTGATTTCTTCCTTTGTATACCTTCTCCTCTCCTCCTCCCATAGGCAGCCAGAAATACCATGATGTTCTGGAATTCACAGCCCTGCACTTGTACTTTGAAGCTGCACTGATTCTAAAAGTTCTTTCCTAATGCCTTATCTACTTCACATGAAAGGCTTTTTCCCATCTGGGCTATGAAACACTCTTTGAGGTCAGTTCTTTTATATTCTGATGGAAGCTTCAGCAGCTCTGAGCCCCTGAGAAGTCTTTCCTTTATCCATCATCTGTTTGATTCTCAGGAATGGTGTCATATAACTAGCTGCCATTAAGTCAAGCCCTGGCCCTATGTCGAACTTGATTTCCCTAGTATTTGTCAAGAACTGTGAAGGGTCTGAGATTTTACGTGACTTTAACTTGACTTGTAGGCTAAGATACTCTGAAATAGTTTCATGGATGCTGATGGAAGACATGAGAATCCTGGGTTAGAAACAAAAATCTTTATTACTCACAGAAACAGCAGTAACCAGCACTTCCTTGGGGCTCGGTCCCCAAGCCCCAGGTCCTAAACGGCAATATGAAGAGGGCCAAGTAACACCAGCACAAGCGATGAATTGCAAGACAGAAGAGGACCTCTGAAATTAGGAAATATATACTGGTTGTGGATTAAGCACGTTTGTTCATTGTTCCAGAGTGATATACTCTCTTCCAAGGCTGAAAGTAACCCTGCCCTTTGCTCCAAAAAGGGACACCATTTCTCTTTTCCAAGGATGCTCACTGAGCAAATATCCTTGAAAAGACAGTACAAAATAAGGCACTCAGTTTCTCTGTTCATAAGACATGCAGACGTGTGAGAGAGATCTGTGGAGAACTGTCTCTCAACAGTTCTCTGTAGGAGCATTCAGGTCTAAATGTCCTTGGAGAAGGATGACATCAATTTATCTGCATCAAATTACCATCACCCAGTTTTTAAAAAAGGACATTTGCTTTTCTTTGTTTCTTTATCCCTAAATCATCTCTGTATTAGGATAAACTACATTATGCTGTGATAACAAATACCCCCCACCAAAAAAAAATATCTCAGAGGTTTGATAAAGCCTTACTTCTCACATTAGTCTCTTCAAGGCTCTGTTCCAAGCCATCACCCAAACTGATAGAACTCTAGTCTTCATAATAATGTTCTGTGCTCAGTTGCTGAGGCATGTCTGACTCTTTGTGACCCCATGGACTGTACCCTGAGATGGCACATGGTATTTTTCCAGGCAAGAATACTGGAGTGAGTTGCCTTTTCCTTCTCCAAGGGATCTTCCCAACCCAGGGGTGGAACCAGCGTCTCCTGCTTGGCAGGTGGATTCTCTACCACTGAGCCACTGGGGAAGCCCAATCAAACTCTGCCTTCTTGTAAATGTAACATATGCAGCATCACCTCATCAATTACCCTGACATCATTGAGAGAAAAACTCAAGCATGGACTTTTCACTGCTTTATCCTGGAAGTGACAGTTTTCTTTATCAAGGACTGGGTACACAATCCTATCTAACAGCAAGGGTGCAGGGATGGTAGGGAAGCTGGTGGAAGACTGGGTGAGCGTTCCTCTCTCAGCTGTACTTTATTTGGGCCTGTAAGCATTTTTCCTATTGTCTGTTTTGCAGGCACTTCTAATCCATTTCTTAGGTTAAATTACCAGATCTACTCTCCAGTTTCTACAGAACTCTTTCAGATAATATATCTACTCAGTCCTCCAGAACATAAAATCAGAATCCTATCCTGGGGACTTCCCTGGCAGTCCAGTGGTTAAGACTCCGCACTTCCACTGCAAGGGGGCACAGGTTCGAGCCCTGCTTGGGGAACCAAGATCCTGCATGTTGTACAGTGCAGCCAAAATAAAAAATGAATCAGTTTAAGATAAAAAGGAATCCTATCTGGATGTATTTTTATTCAAATAGGCTTTATGTTGGTCATTCTTTACAACAGGCAAAATACACTTGATATTATAGGAAAAGAAAGTTTACTCACCTCAGAATCTGAGTTTTTTCTTAGTTTTATCCTTTACCGTGTGCCAGGTAGGTGCTCAGACGATAAAGAAACTGCCTGCAATGCAGGAGACCAGGGTTCGATCCCTGGGTTGGGAATATCCCCTGGAGAAGGGCGTGGCAACCCTCTCTAGTATTCTTGCCTGGAGAATTCCCATGGACAGAGGAGCCTGGAGGGCTACAGTCCATGGGGTCACAAAGAGCAGAACATGACTGAGCGACTAAGCACACAGGAATAAAAAAGATCAAAAAAGAAAAGTGAAACCAGCACTCTGAGAGTCTGGGGCACAGTGGAGAGAGAGAGAGAAACACACACATGAGGGCCAATCCTGTGAAATAACCTTCTGTGCACAGGATGCTCTGACAGGTGTGCACAGGGTACTTTGGGACTTGAAACAGGTGGCTTGTAGCTCAGATCAGGGAATTCTGAGAAGGTCTTCTGATTTGATTCTCTGGGAAACAACTCAAGTGAATCTTGAAAGGCAAGTCAAGCCTAAAAAAATTTTTTTTAAGAAGTCAAGGTGGCTGGAAAGTCATTTTAGAAAGAAAGAACAATTGGCCCAAGGGCAGAGTCATGAAAGAACATGACTGTTTTTAAAATGTAAGTACTTTGGTATGACTGGGCACATACAGTGAGTATTAGGAGTTAAAAGAGATGAAAATGGACAGAAGAGTCAGAAGAGATTCTGCATGAAAACAATGGGGAACCATTGAAGGATGTTCAGCGTGATGAGGTTATTGTATTAAAAAGATTCCGCTGACAGCAGCCAGAGGGTGTAGAAGTAAGTGCGACTGAGCCAGTAGAAGTGTTAGGAGGCTTTTAACAATATCACCGAGGTTGGTGGCAGTGTGGATAGAGAGGACAAAATGGATATCTGCGGTGATGAGTAGATGGAGTATCACAACATGGTAATTAAATGGACCTTGGGGATGTGAAAGAAAGGTTTAAGTGAAACTGCAAAATCCCAAAGTTAAAAAGAAGAAACACAAATTTTACTTTGGAAATAAAAAATGTTTACTCTTTGATTGGCAGCAGTGGAACATCATGGTGCATATTCTTACCTGAGCTCCGCTGAAGCCAGGAATGTAGATTAGAACTCACTCAGGAACAGGCAGATGAGAAGAGAGAATAGAGGGGATGTGACAACATCCTAAGAAGAACCATACTGAAAGTGTATCTACTGATATTATATAAAAGCTTCATGTGGACCTATGGTTAAACAATGTGAAATTTTATAAAAAAAAGAATCACCAAAATAATGTTAAGATACTTTGCCTCACCAGCTTCCGCCTTCTGAGCATATTCAGCACGAATTCCATTTTGAAGAAAATCACAAATCGCAAGTAAGTGGCAAACTGAAAGTGTTGTTAGTTATCAGAAAACACTAAATATATTTTATATCTAAAGCTCTTGTCTTTGGTGCACTGCTGGAGTAATGATAAACCTCACGAAAGTCCCAGGAGGTAGGCAAGGAGCATGACAGTACTCTGTAGCATCCTTGTAAATAATAACAGATGCTCATCCATCCACAAAACCATTCTGTGCCAGACTGCCTTAGGTCATAGGTTGGTTGAACAAAGGAAATCCCAGTTTTCTACCTGTCCCAGCTCAGAGATTGGCATTCAGTGTAACTGCTGTCGAACCAACTGGAGTCAGGAAATCTTGCACAGAGAATAACACCTTGGGATATTAGAACCTTGCCAAGGAGCACAAAACACAATAACCTGAGTCATTGATTCACTAACACCAGGAGGTCCTTGTGGGGCAGGAAGCGGCTTTGTATACAATTTTAAAAGACTTGATACCTTAAAATCAGCAAGTTAGTGGCCAAGTCAGAATTCCAGTAAATTAAGTCCTCTATTTACTAAACCCAAATACTTGGCAATATCAGAGGAATATCTAGAGGGATCTTGGAGGATGCATGCCTTAGAAAGTCCCCTGATGAGCTCAGCTGCATCCACAATTTGCTTGGTACAGAGCCATTTGATTCACCACCTAAAAGCACTTGGAGAGGTGGCCTGATCTCCACTCCAGCCCCTTTCATTCATCTTCTCCTAAATTGATGCTGTTCCTTTCAGCCCAGTTTCAAGCCAGAGCCCCTGCTATTTTGACTGGAGGCAGAAAATGAGTTAGGAAGAGTGATAATTCCCATCAACAAATATCCTGAGATGTTCCCTTGTTGCTTTGGCATGGCACCTCCTGACATTCTCAGCTTTTCCTTCACTACAATGGGGATTAAGATCACACTGTCCTGCCTCCTGGGCTTATTGTATGGTTCTTGAAAAACTAATCTAAAGGCATTTAAGCTCAATGGCCTCACAGAGTTTACAACTTTTGATAGAACAGAACATTCTCAAAAATATGCCGTTCAAAAAGAAAAGAAAGAAACCACTTCTTTAAAAACAGGAGAATGGAAATCATAGCAGGTATTATCTGTTTCTACTCAGGGCTGAATTGTTCTTGCGAGAATCTTTTTCATTGTGCTTTTAAATATTGTATTATGCGACATCAAATCCTGTTTTAATGCAACATATTGATTGTCTTATAGGCTAGGGTATTACCGTCTTAAAGAGATTCAAAGTAAATGATTAAATACAGCTTATGCCATTGCAGTCACCAGCAATTTAACATTCTCTTCTGATTGGTGTGTGTAAGGGCTGGCTGCTCAAGTGATGAGGGCTAGAACATCCCGCAATCATGGCTCTAATATGAAAGTAAAGGACAACCCAAAGCCTCGGACCATCCCCCAAACCTTCCACCAAGTAGCTAATGTACATTAATTTAAAAAAATACGGTAGGCTTAGTTCTTTTAGGATAGACAGTTTATTTGTACACTACAGTAAATTCCCGCATAGGAACCTTCAAGTTTTGAGCTTTCAGTGACGCAAACCTATGTTCCATCAACATAGGGCATGAGTGAAATTGCAGCCTGCTTTCCGTCTCCCATTGCTGACATCCTTCAGCTCTCCCATCCCCTACTTCCTCTCCCTCCTCCAGTCAGTAACTCTTCTTGCCTGTACACTTGATGCCAGTCCCTGTATGTCAGCTGCTGTGCCATACAACTATACTTCTCAAGGTACTGAACTGTAAAACTAAAAACATTTTGTTTCTTTTGTGTTTATTTTTTATGTATTATTTGTGTGAAAAGTATTATAAGCCTATTACAGTACAGTACTATATAGCCAATTGTGTTTATTGGGTACCTAGGCTAACTTTGTTGGACTTAAGAACAAATTGGACTTACAAATGCACTCTCAGAATGGAACTCATTTGTATGCAGGGGAATTACTGTATTGGCATAGCTGAGAAAGGAAAAAGTAAAAACACCCTTTATTTATTCAATGAACTTTTTTGGCAATGACTAGGGTTATACTGATGTCCAGCAACCTTCAACATGCTTTCAGTCAAAGCACATCTTTCTATGCTTTTAGAAGACCCAGCTCTGAGGGAAAGCATTAAAGTAAGAATAGAATTTGCTGACCAGCAGCAGCAGCATATAAAATAGAACTGGTATTTGTATCAGAGAGAAACAGACTCCCAGAAGATCTGGAAGGGAAGAGAGATCAGAAGCACTTCTCACTTCATCATTTGGAAAGAATGCTCTGTACCGGCACTGACATGAATGGTAACCGTGCCCATTTTATGAAGAATACACATCCCAAATGAGCTCCCTGTGGATGTGGGTGATTGGACACTCCTTGCCTATGATGGGTTCCTGGGAACCAGCTTTGCAATTAAGCTAGATTTGAGCTTTATTCGTGCTGGTCACCCCTGGGTAACTAGCATCTATCAGGTTCGAAAGGAGCTGCTGTAATGGAGAAGGGGATAGAGTCAATGGCATATGGGTGGCAAAATTGCAAATAAGAAGGCATCCCTACATGGAAGGCAAAGAGCATGTTGGAAAGAGACTTTTCATTCAGGGCAGGAGTGTGTATCTTTTTTAGTTTGAAATTATCCCAAAGAGGGTATCCAGGAGGGGTCGCTTCCTAAGGGCACACCATGTCCCTTCCATGGATGTTCACCTAACTCAGCTTCTTAGTTTACACTTAGGAACATAAGGTTTTGATTAGCTGTGACCTGGCCACACTCACTCAGTTTGTCCTTTGTAGAGCTGCGGCCAAGCTCCAAGCTGACCTTCCAGCAAACTTCCCTTTTCATCCTGACATTTCCATCTCAACCCTTTGCAGTTTGGCTGAAGGCCATTCTCTATTTTTCAAAATATGAAGTTGATTTTCAATATTTCAGAGCAAACAGAAGCACAAAATCAGAATATTTAAGTGGAGAAGATAAAAAATAGTTTCCAAAGTGTCATTCCCAAATTAGCAGGGGTTTTAAGAATACGTGTGTCAGGTCAAACATTTCCAAGAAAAGAGATATGCCCTTTGGTGGGCAGAGTGGGGTGAGGGGGACCAGTAACTTTAAGAGTGAAATATGCCCCTTGTGAGTAGAATGGGGTTTGTGACAGAGTAAGGAGAACTGAATGCCAAGAATAAATTGACATATGGCAGCCTAGCACAAGTGTTCCAATGAAATGAGGTTTTCCTACTACAAGATGGGTGTGTTGTTCCGTGAGTATTTGGGATGAGAGCCCCAAGGTAAAGGGAGCAAATGATAACTTGGAATAAGCATTCTGAAGAAGCATGACTAGGTTTAGTCAAGGGCTCTCTGTTTAACACATAGGTTTGTGATCATTCAGGTTTGGTGAGACCAACAGATCAGGAGTCTACTGCCAGTGAAAAGATGGTTGTTATTCAGAGTTCCCACGAGGAGGGGTGGTGCCATGCCCCATGCACAATCACACCAGGATGCACCAGAGTTGACCAAGAAGCTGGGGGAGCAATAAGAAAGCATGGATGTGAATCTTCATTGTGGTTTCTTGAAGGATGGGATGAGCAAGGCAAGGTAAGCAGGATTAGGATTGGATAGGTTGAATAATTCCAGTGCGCTATGAGGTACAAGATTATTTCTAGTTGGCTGGTACTTGGGCAGGGGTTGAGGGTGAGGATAGCAGCCTGGTTGGAGTATAAAGAGCCTGATAGAGAGGTGCTGGGGCGTGGACTCTGGATAGGTTTGTATATGAAAGGCCTTCTAGCAGATGAGTTGTTTACTATTTTAGAAATTGGCTACAGGGTCAGTAACCTGGGTTCCATCCCTGGTCAGGGACTTCCCAGGTGGCTCAGGGATAAAGGATCCACCTGCCAATACAAAAGATGTAAGAGATGTGGGTTCAATGCCTGGGTTGGGAAGACTCCCTGGAGTAGGAAATGGCAATCCACTCCAGTATTCTTGCCTGGAAAATTCCATGGACAGAGGAGCCTAGTGGGATACAGTCCATGGGGTCACAAAGAACCGGACATGACTGACCATGCAGAGCACAGGGTCAGTAAAGCCCCAAATGTCAAAACATTGGAAACACAGAAAATAAAGAAGCATGATTAAAACATGATCTAAGGATGCTGTGACTAATTTAGGGAAGGAAAGAGGCTTCTGGTAACATACCAGTAAGTGGTGTCCCTGTGATCTAGTTAGACATATTTTGAGGGGTGACAGGATCCAAGAGGGTGCAGGTAAAGTCCCGAGAAGGAGAGAGGTCTCCCTGGGTGAGACAGGAGGAGCCACCTGCAGGAGCGTGTCTCACAAAGGGAGCCGTAAGCACACAGGGAAATGGACCCACAATAGGAAATGACAAGCTCTGCGTGAAATTGTAGCTCTCTCAAATGGAAAGTGGCCACCACCTGGAAAGAGCACTGCTGAGTTGGTACCCTGGAACATGAGAGTCACTAATACAGTTTTTCCTTGTATTACAACAAGAAAAACAGCGGCTCCAGTGTCAACCCTGTCCATTGTGGAAGACCGCATTTGCACAGAGCCACACAGCAGGGCAGCTCTCAGCTCAACTTGTACTGTTGGGTTTACAGCAACAGTCTCTGGGATCTGTTCAAGGAACTTTACTTGTACAATGTTGACCTGTTAAGGAAAATTGACTTTTCTATTTATTACTAATGAAATCATGAGAAGAAGCTCAGGGAGAGGGAGTGTGTGAAAATAAACAAGGCTTGACAAAAAATTATTCTCTCTGCTACTCCCCTTTAATGCATTTATCAAACAGGCCCTTTCCCTAGGAGAGTTTTTAGCAACAGGATCCCTCCGGATTCAAATCTAGATGTGAACACTTGAAACGAAGAGGGTAGTAATTGGGAAAGTGGCTTTCAACCACCTGGTGAATGAGAAGTGAGAAGTAAGGAAACAACCATGAGTTTACTCTCGAATCAAGAAAACCGTTGGCTCTCTCATTTATTTTTTAGTGGCTTGGGGAAAGGAAAAACTGCAAAGTGATTTGCACTCAAATTTCCACTGTAGAGAGAAGTTACAATGATGTAAAGTGGGGACAAATTTCAGACTATGATGATCTGCGTAGGCAGGTTTTAAGGCGAAGTGAATGAGAAGTGCAGGGGCGGGGGCGGGTAAGGAGAGAAACTGGGAATGAAGGGATGGAGTTGGAGTTCTGCTCCATTCAGTTCAGTTCCCACGACTAGAAGACCCCCCCCACTCCAGTAGAAAACTCCCCGGAACTGGGCTACGGCTACACTTAGCAGATAAAACAGCCGCCGATACCAAGAACCACTAGGTGGCATTTGTGATTTATTACTTTCGAAACTGAGATTTTTTTTAAAAAAATGTCTCTGCTGATCTTTTGCTTAGACTGAACAAGACGTTTAACATTCTAAAGGATTTCATTCAAGAAATGCATAGTTGATTCTCTTTATCAAGCTCGGAGGGCTTTGGCGGTGGGGAGGGGGTCAGGGTGACTGGTTTAAGAAGTTGAATTTCAGATCAGCTGCATTCTTCTGCCGGTCCTCTCTGACCCCACACCATCAGCTTACATAAGTAATTACTTGTCTACAATTAAGCTGTAAATAATGCAATCACTCCATTCTTGTCCCGTCACTCCAGTCCCAACCACAACAAATAGTGCTAATCACATACTTATTCAAGTGTGTAATTATTCACAGTTAAACTTCTGTCACTTTCACCCTGTTTGGAAACAGCAGAACACAACCTGTAATTAGCAAATGTGGCTCCAGGCACTTTTGCTTGGGAGCTCGCCAGGGATTCGGCACCTAGGCGCTCCTTTGATCTGGGAGCTGGCAAGACGCCTCACCCTGAGGCCAGAGTGCTATCAGCACTCTGCAAGTCACTGAGATCAATGAATATGTCAAAGGCATCTATCCCAAATCACATATTACTTCCCTCTCTCACTGTGGTTTCTGCCTTTAGTATATATTTCATAGACTTCCCTTTTCTTTTTGAACCCTTTGACTTCAGTTTAAAGGGTTACCACTAAGGTCTGCAAGCCCCTGTGTTTTCAACTCGGGTTAAAAAAATGAAAGTCCCAGAAGTCCCTCTTGATGGTCCCTGCTCTTTCTTAACTGTGCGGTTTCCTTGAACACAAGGGCAACGAAGGAGGGATGACCTTTGCTACCTCACCTGGACCACGAGGAGGAGGAAGCCAGAGCTTCAGCCAATCCCTGTGAGTACCACTTTTCTCCAGACCTCAGCTAAACCACCCAGTGGGCGGGCACTTGGTTTTCAGGGAGACTAGGTAAACCTCAAATGTTTCAGAACAAATCCATTATATTTTATTAGGGGACAAGAAGCTCAGACCCTTCCCAGGGAGTGGTAATAGTGTCCTCGTAGGTGGAAAACATCAGTTGGTAGCTGGCTTCCTTCCCTATAAGGTCATTGTATGCTTGACATATGAGGTAGTGCTCTGCATGAAAGTATGACTATACTGGGCCCACAGAAAGCAAGAGTGAGGCATTAAGACATAGTAGGTGCATCCATTAATTCGACTTTTGTTTGCATGTTATATTAAGAGTGATCATTTGCTTGTTTGAGGAAAGATTATCCAACCTTCTTTAAGACTCCAATGGCAAGTACCCAATGAAAACAAGTTTAGCTGTTAAACCATACCTAGCCTGGTTTAATGTCTTCCTTTCCTGATATAGCCAATGAAGACAGAGGTTTTTCACTTCAACCAGAATGAGTGCTCTTCACAGAAGAAGGGTAATCACAACTGCAGTAAGTCCTTTGTATAGAAACACTAGTTAGGCCTTCGGTTCTATTCGTAACAAAGCTAGTTTTAAAAACACTATTTAGAGATTTCAAAGGGAAGAAAGCTTCCCAGGTGAGCTTTCCAGGTGGCACTAGTGGTAAAGAACCCAACTGCCAATGCAGGAGACACAAAGAGACAACCAGTTTGATCCCTGGGTTGGGAAGATCCCCTGGAAGAGGGCATGGCAATCCACTCCAGCATTTTTGCCTGGAAAATCCCATGGACAGAGGAGCCTAGTGGGGTGCAGTCCATGCAGTCGCAAGAAATTGGACACGACTGAAGCGACTTAGCATGCAGAGGGAAGAATGGCCCTGCAAGCTTCTCTGTCGCAGAAACTTGTCCTCAGAAGCAAGAGCTCCTGAGAGGGAAAGATGACGTGAGAGCACTGTGAGGCTGCTGTGCTGGCCAGCTAACTTCACCAAATGAGCCAAATTAGCCCTGGCGAAGAGCACCGTGACAGATGCGGGAGCCAGATTGCCATGAGGTTTTTATTTTATAATTTGTTTTAAAGATGAAATGCGATGACTGCGTCTATGTGAGCAAAGCGGAACAGTACCAAGTCGTTATCTAGTGATTTTGATTAATACAGACTGACAAGCAATCTGGAGGATTAGTTTAAAAACAAACCCAGAAAGACTTATTTTCTCAAACAGTAGTGGTCTTTAACAGAGCTTCACTGATAGTCACACTGATGATTTTAAAAGCCCCATTTCGTTTAGCCCATGTGGACACAAACAAGACTCGTGTGACTATTTTTGTTGACTAATATTTAGAAGATCTTAATATGCAGCCCACTCACATAGCAACAGGATGACAGCATCAGCACTGGTGGCTGGGAAGATGAGAGCGAAGATGGCTCACCTCCACTGCCCTGGTCACCCTCCCAGGAGGCTGAAAAACCTTTTACACACTCATTTCCTTCCTGACTCCAGGGTACCATTATGACATTTAGTTATGAGTCTCTGCTTTCATATATATATATATGCATGTGTGTGCATTTCTGCCTGTGTGTGTGTGTAACTCAGCAGAGAACTAGAACCAAAATAGTCACGAGCAACCTCCAACTATAACGCATCAGAAATCAATCCACTTCCTTCTGTGCCTACTATCATCACCTGACTCTAGGCCACTGCCATCTCTCTCTCACCCAATCTCTATAACTGGTATCTTCATTTGGCCTGGTAGCCCTCTGTCTAGAACATGCCTGCCATAATAGGGACACTGATTTTAAAACATAAATCTGTTCATGTCCCACTCCGATTAAAACTCTCCAGTGCTCTCCCTCTGCACTTAGACTACTCCTGACCATGAGCTATGACGCCCTACTCATCCTCTCCTGTCTGGTTCTCCATCTTCATTTGATACCCCTCTCCCTGGCCAGCCCCACTAGCCTTTAAGCTGTATGTGTAGGCCCAGAGTCATGCACAACTTGTACCTCCCATTGGATTGCTCTTCTAGACTCTCCTAAAATAAAGATGGGATGTCCCCCAGCCCCTTCAGCCTCAGCCCTGTGTTAGATTCCTTTATAACAGATCATGACTTGCCATTAGTCTATCTGTTTGCTCATAATGTATTGGTCTCCACTAGAACATAAGCTCTGTGGGGCAGAGTCTATTACTATCTCATTCACTACTGGCTCTCCAAGGCCTGCTCCCAAACTGTTGATCAAATAAATGAACATATATAATTTAATTGATCTAAAGACCAAAGCATAGCATGTGAACTGCCTTTTGAGAGTTCATTAAAGTAATTGCAAGTAAACAGAAATAGTAAGTAACACTTCCCACACCCCTGCATTTTATATTAAAAATTTTCAAACATACAGGTTAGAAAATTTTCTAGTGAACACTCTTCAGATTCTACCATTAACATTTCCTTGTGCTCAATTTATCACATATCTAATGGTCTATCCATTGCTCTACCTACATGTCTATCCATCTGATTTTTTCTACCTTTCAAAGGCAATTGCAGACAGCAATATACTTCCTCCTAAACACTTCAGAATATTATTAAGTAAAATTCAATATTTATTTTAAGTTTTTATTTTGATATAAAGTTTATATATCATGAAATGTATGACGCAAGAGTATTTTTACTAATTTTTAACAAACACGTGGATGGAGCTGGAGACTGTCATACGGAATGAATAAGTCAAAAGGAGAAAAACAAATATCACATGTTAGCACATATATGTGGACTCTAGGAAAATGGTACAGATTATTGGTATCGTTGCATATATCAGTTATTTATCTCTTATCACTGCTGAGTATTACTTCATCATGTGAATATACTATACTTAGTTTATTCATTTTCCTGTTGATAGACACCCTGGTTATTTCCATTTGGAGGTTATCATGGATAAAGACTTCCATAAACACTCCTGTAAAAATATTTTTGTGAAATAGTTTTCATTTCTCTTGGGTGAATACCTAGAAGTGGAATCATGGGTTATAGGTATTGTTAGGTTATAGAACGTATGTTTCATGTTACAAAAAAGTTACAGAACTTCCACCAAAATGACTCACAATTTTCCCACAAAGAATACCTGAGTTCCTTTATAAGCTTGCCAACACTTGCTGTCACCAGTCCTATCCATTTTAGTCATATTCATGGATGATTTGAGGCATCTCATTCTGGCTTTAATTTGCATTTTCCTGATGACTCATGCTGTTGAGTACCTTTTAATGGGTGTATTGACAATTTGCATGTCTTCTTTTGTAAAATTTTCAAAACTTTATTTTTAATTGAGTTGTTGGTATCTTTATTATTGAGATATATCACTTCTTTATATTCCCTGGATATGGCATTCTCTGTCAGATATGTTTTCCAAACATTTTCTTCTAGTCTGTGGCTTACCTTTTATTTTCTTAAATAAGTTTTTTTTTGTTTTTGTTTTGCAGAAAAGACGTTTTTAATTCAGAGGTAGGCAAATAGACCAGTTTTTTTATGGTATTGTTTTCTGTGACCTGAGAAATCTTTCTCTATACCCAATTCATGTAGATACCCACCTATGTTATCCTTTAAAAGATCTTACCTTTACAAATGCTCCATCTCGAAGTAATTTTTGTGTACAATATAAGGTATAATGGGAGTTCATAGTTTTTGTTTTCCTTATGGACATCCGTTTGTTCTAGCAACATTTGCTAAAAAGACTTTTCCTTCCCAATTGACTTGCTTTGGCATTGTTGTCAAAAATCAAATGACTAGCTAAGTGTGGTTTGTTCCTGGGCTTTCTATTCTGTTTTAATATCCATATGTTGATCTCGATGTCAGTGCTACTCTTGATTATGTAGCTTTGTAGTAAGTCTTGAAATCAGACTATTTGTGTCCCATGTTGTTATTTTGATTATTCTGGGTCATTTGTTGTTCCATATAATTTTTAAACCAACTTGTCAATTTCTACAAAATGTCTGTGGTAGTTTTGATTGGGATTATATGGCATTGTGGGTAGCACTTCTCTGATGAAATTTTAAGACCCTTGCAAACCATCCCCTTGAACCACCCTCTCTTGCACTTTGGAGGGTCTTGTCAGTTCTCCATTAAAGGTTGTTTGGATCAAGACATTGTGTCAGATGTTGTTTCCTCTGCTACAAAACCCAGTATTTTAAAGTGAATTTAGGAGCTTTTTATTCCTAATCTTATTAAGTTCACACACATCAAAAAAACTCCTTTAGTGAGGAATTGTTTTCTCCAAATTACATGTGAGATTCCTGAGGCCCAAAGAGTTCATATATTTTGTCCAAGGTCAGACAGCTAGCAAGGGAAGATTTGAATCCAGATGCCTCTTCCTCTGAAGCTTAAATGTTCCAGGAGACTGAGTTTTATTACCCTTTATTGCCTATTATCATATGGGAGTCTGAGGGAGTGGTGGTTTGTATCAGCTGGAATCCAAATACTGACTGAATGGAAGACAGACAAGGTCATTTTGTTATGGTGAAGAAGCAGAAGCCCTCAGGAAAGAGTCTGTGTGGCTTTGTCTTGGGATGGTCGTGTCAGAGGATACTATTAAGGGCTGGGAAAGTAGAGTAAGCAGGACCTGGAGGAGACTGAAGGCAGATAGCCTTTCTCCCAAATTGGCGAGGGGAGGCCCAGACTAGAGGTGACCATTTAAAAACAGCCTGTTCTAATGCCTTTAGCTGCCTGGGAATATTTATATCTTGAGAAACTCACATGTGATGGACTTGGCAATAGCTGCAGGGCACTGGTTCCTCCTCCACCCCTCTGATGTGCTCAGGGCAACAGAGAGAACACAGAGATTCACAAATGAGCTTTCTTTGTAGGGCACTGGCTGCTTTGAAATTCTTCATTAAATCTTTTTCACAAATAAATTGCCCAGTGTCCATGGGGAATATTTCCATCTTTTAATCATATGCAGTTTGAATTGACTCAAGAGTTTCAGTGTGCAGGGGCTGGTGTGGAGGGCCTTAGCAAGGGGGAGAGCGGGGGACCTTGGAAAGCTCAACCCAGCCTGTGCAATCTCTTTTGAATGTAAGTAACAAAAGGAGGCCCCAAAGGGAGCATCTGGGGGGAGCTTAAATCCTGTGCTGTGTTTAGCACCTATCGCGACTATGGATTTTTGAAACAATGAAAGTTAATTATGTACCTAATCTATTGGTTTGATATGGGTTCCAGAAGTGAAGTCTTATGGTTTGACTTTCCTCTCATAGGCTGGTGAGCCATTCTAGATTAATAGTTTAAATAAAATGTCAAGTATCTGATTGCCATGGAAACATTAATGCAAAGTGGACCCTGTAGCACTTCGTGCTGTAGAATTACAATGATATGAATTACCTTAGTCTTGAGACACCTTCTGAAATGGCCAGAACTGAATCCCTGAAAAATGAGTCATTCGTGCACAAAGCAAAAAATAGTGTGAAATGCTCCCACTCCGTCATGTCACCAGGCACATAGTTATACATTGGACCAATGTCAGTTTCTTTCAAAGAACAGGCATGGGTAAGGCCGGCAGACTTTACTGTGGTGTGGTCCTCACTTCTTGTGGAGGGATCAGTGAGGAGAGGGTGCCAGCTCTGGTGGTCCTCAGTCCTGGGGAGGGGGAGTGTCTAAGGGGTGCCAGTGACCAGGCAGAGGTCAACAAGCTCAAGAACTTGCAGCAGGCATGTTGGGGCTTGCTCCAGGACCTCTCCCTGGAACACATGTTCCGACTGCCTCCCCAGCCTGATTATCAGAGCACTGCTGATTATGTTATGCAAATGATGGAAGATGGATTTCACATTTCCCCCAGCCAGGCTTTGCACAGCTTTGCATTTATTATCCCCCTTTAAAAATACAGAGTCCTCAGAGAGGGGAACGACTCATTTTTATTTGTTCACCAGCAGAGTTGGCGCAGACCTGTCAAGCAATCATCCTGGGCTGTGATCTGCAAAGCTGCCCTTTGTTGTTCGATACCCCCACTCCCCAGATTGTTTACAAGACACACACAGACATCTGCACGCCTCAACACAAGTTATTTCCTGATTCGGCAAAACTTGTCAGCCTGGGTGATGAAAATGTTACAGTATTTGCTGACAAGCCATCAGATAAACCCTGAGTTATGTCCCCAGCACCTAGTCCTCATTCCCATGGCAGAGAGGGAAACACTTTAGCAGGTCCTGGTTCCAGATGATTGTGCAATCAACCATCTGCCCTTTAGCACTTCTGATACTGCTTTCCACTCATTGGTGTTGGTCCGTCACCAGGAAAACAGTGTCTACATTTCCCACCTTTAGGAAATAGAAGCACTAAACTTGTGTTTACTAAATTACCAATAAGATCTAGAAGCCCAGGTTGGGTCTCTTGATTTTAGATAAAGGTCTTTAGTCTTCACAGTGGAAATGTCTGAACCACATGTCCACCATGGTAAGAGTTTTCCTTCTGTTCTTCTTGTTGCTGTGAAAGCCTAGAAACCATAGCGTAGTTTTCTTTTATCCTCTCCTCCCTCCCACTCTCTCCCTCATTCTGCCCTGGGCTCCCCTCCCCCCCCACCCCCAGGGAGCAACTAATATAATTGTGTAAGATGAGCAACTGGAAACGAATGGGGCCGAGATCAGCTGACATATCCAGTTCCTTCAGAAGAATCTGTATGATCATTTCCCCTGATTTACAAGACACAGCCCAGCAACAGTATGAGCTCATCAAAGTGGGGACAAATGGCCTCTTGTCACAACTTGGTAAAAGCTCTACAGATCTTTGTCAAGTGGGAATAAAACTCTACAGCTCTAGAAAGGTTTATTAAATCAGAGATTTATAACCTACCTTTGCAAATAGCTACTCGCCACCTACCTCTGGTGAATTATGACTCATTTCAGATGTCTGAAACTGATACATGAGAGCATACATATCATAGATGTGCATGTATAGATGTGCATCCATGATGTGTGTGTGTGTGCTTTGAACAATCATTGGTGACAATTGTACTGAGTGTCTGTGAATGTGTAAAACACTAGAACTTGGAGATTCATCTACATTGATAGTTGATGATCACAGCAATGAACATTGGCTGAGCCCTCTGATGAGCCAGGGTATTTATAAATATCTTTTACTGTTACATAAACTTGGTAAGTAGAGAGAGCTCTGTTTTTCAAATGGGAAAACCAGGACAGACTGTTTATTTGACTGTTCAGGTTGTAATGTGATGCAGCCAGGATACAAATAAAGGCTTGTGCTAACCCATAGTCCATGCTATACACATTGATAAGAAGCCTTGTAGCTTTCAGTGGAAGCAAACCGAATGTAAGATGTCTTAAAACATAATGGGAATGTATTTTCTCACATATCTGTAAAAGTCAGAGGTTGGTTTCAGTGGAAGCTTGCTCTGGCAGTTTAAATGATATCACCAAAGGCATAATTTCTTGCAGTCAGTTCACTCTTGTCCTTCATAAAGGGGATTCTGTTGGGCACAGCAGCTCTGTCTCTTTACCAAAATACCTTCCCATTGGTTCTGGATGAAACATCTTCGACATTCCAGTCAGAAAAGAAAGACTGCTTCTTAACTCTTAGAGAAGAGACACACTCCTTTCCCTTAGAATTCCAACAAATATCCTCAATTAAATCAAATTAAATTAAATACTGATAGGATTACTTCTCCATCCTTGAACCAATCACTCGGCCAGGGAAAAGACTCAGTCAGGACCCACATCTGGTAATGTGGGTGGATCAATTCCACTTAATCACCTGGCTAAGAATAGAGAGGAAAGAAAATTCTGTTCAAAATAATAACCAACAACTTTCCTGCTTATACTCCCAATAAGGAATATGTAGTAGAAATAATGAAGCAAACACACACACACACACACACACACACACACACACACATATGCAATGGCTTTAAGAGCACACACAAAGCAACACAACACTGTGTGACACATTCAAACAGGGATGGTAAACAAGACCTGAGAAAGACAACCTAAGGAGTTGTCAGATAAGAAATAAACAAGGGCAGAGTCCCAGAACAGAAAGTTTGATCAGTTTGGTTTTTTTTTTTTTAATTGTTGCTGTTGGTTTGTCTATTTTTTTTTTAAGTAGGAAATAGCCAAGAGTTGGAAAAGAAAAGGCAAAGTGTAAAAGTGGAGAAATCCATCATCTGGAACCATGTGTACATTCTTCTGCATATTATAGCTGAAACAAATTATTTTGGCGATGCTAAGTGATAGATAGCAAAAGTGAACGACCTAGGCTCTCTAGTAATATCAGATATCAAACTGCTGCAAATGTTTGAGCTGGAAATTAGCAGGGCAAAAATGCCACTTAATGTTTTTTATTTGATTCTGTATCCCATATGTTAGGAGAGGGATTAACGTAAGAAGATAAATAGAAGGAAGGCAAGCCAGTGTCCATGAGATGTGAGGTCATTGTCTCAAAAATCACGTGTGAAGCATGCACTAGATGATGTGTCAGGCACAAAGCTGGGAGACAGGACAAAGCTGGATTAGGGACTGTTCTCAAGGAGCTCACAGTCTTACACTGCAGGTAATGAGATATCAATCACAATCCAGCATGGTAGGTAGAATATGGAGAAAAGAGAGAACCATCACGGTGCACAAGAACAACTGACTCAACCTAGAGAAATATGAGGAGTCCACAGCTGAATTCTGGAGAAGGAAATGGCAACCCACTCCAGTGTTCTTGCCTGGAGAACCCTATGGATGGAGGAGCCTTGTAGGCAGCAGTCCACGGGGTTGCAAAGAGTCGGACACGACTGAAGCGACTTAGCACAGTACACACTTGAGTTGATTCTAATAAGAGGCAACAACAGACTAAATTAGCAGGTGGATTTGGAAGTTCAATAATGTGTCCTAGCTAAGCTATGTTGTAGGGAAGGCAACCTGAGTTAAAATTTAAAAAAAAAAAAAAGGAGAAGAAAGGAAAGAGGAAGAGGATTGAAAAGAAGGAAGGAGAAAGGAAGGAAATAAGGGAAAGTGGGGAGGGGACAAGGAAGGACAGAAAGAGGAAGTGAAGGAAATACAGTGTTTTCTTTTCTGATTGCACTTGGTTGTCCTGTGGTTTAATTGTTCAAGACTTTTCTTTTTCTGTTTTTAAATTTTTCAGCAGGCCTGGCCTTAAAATGTCACCAACAGTAGCAGAAAGTGGGGAGGAATGAGCTAACGTTTCTAATTAAAGCTAGCAAGAGAATGCAGTTGGTTTGGGGTATAGCTGTAAGAGAATTAATTTGCAGACGTTTCATATCTTTCCACCCTGATCCGTGCTCGATGGTAATTTCTGATATAATTTGTGGTATTACCTAGAGAAAAGGGACACTTTTCAAAAACTGAAACATCAATTTGGCACTAGGGAAGGAAGGCACAGATCAATTAATGATATTGTTTTTCCACTAATTGATACTCTGTCAAGACACTAATGTATGCATATTAGACAGAGAAAGGGAGGATGACAAGCTATTGTTTTGACCTTGTTAAAAGAAAGCATTATAAAAAACAATTTCAGATGTCAGTAGCTTCAACTGAGAATTTTTGTCTGCTTGTGATTGAGAAATGTCACTGTGTCAGAAATTCTGGAAAGTGGATTAGAGGTGAGGAGTAGAGAGCCAGCATCAATTTTGCCTGAACCTGAAATGTGTCGTTCCCTAGCTCTGGAGTTTCTTATGTTTCTACAAATATTCCTTCACTATAAGATATTTGTAAGAGGCACATATACTGTGTTTCTAGCCTGCTGAACTTGTCACTCATTAATATAGCATTAAAGCAGTGCCAGTTATACCGTTTCATCTTGCATTTCGTGGTTGGCATTGCAAACTTTCTGTTGACTTCCTCTGCAACTCATTTTTGTTCAATTATTCATTGAGATAGGCTCCCCTGAAATTCAGGAGAAATTAAATGTTATATCCACATTCATATGAAATTAATTAATCATGATTAATGTTCCTACAATGAATACAAAAGGAATTAATCATGATTAGCAACATATTGAAATGTGCAGCTCGGAGTCTGAAGTTTCCCCTGCTTAGTATGTTTCATAGAAGCCTCGAAAGGGTTGTCCGTAGGTTTCTGCTGCTTTGTCTTTTTGTCTGTTGTTTTAGCTATTCTAAGTTATTGACTAAGGCTTGGGGACAATGTGGTAATAAATAAAATGGATGGTGAGTATTTTCCTCCTGGGATTCAGGAGTAACTAACTCTTTTATAAGGATGAGAATCATAAGCCTTTAGACTGGGCACTGGCATACAATGGCTCACGAGTCGAGTCTGGTCCTGGGTCTTTGTCATTTATATAATGTCTATGTCTATGTCTATTATAGCAGAGTAGAATAGTTGTAACAGAGACAATGGACTCTCCACAAAGCTGAAAATATTTATTCTCTTGTCCTTTAAGGAAAAAAAAAAGTGAACTCTTGCTTTAGTTGGGCAAAAAGGAATAGATAATTTTTTCACTTATTTATTTATTTTTTTATTTCAGCTATTCAAGGGTGAGGACACTTAACTAATTCTAATTGAAACTTCCCTGAAGACAGTGACTAAATTTGCCTTCCATGCCAACGAAACATACTGGGCAATGGAGTGCTTAGTGCATAACAGACACTTACTATGCTGTGGTTAAGTGAATGAATGAATGAATGCCTTATCCCACAGATCGTGGCAAGGACTTCATCCTAATTTAAAGCCTAATTTTTGTACCTATGAAAAAGGGAGACATCTTTTTGTGTTTTTTTATTTATAACATGTATTAAGATTAAATGCAATTATATAAGATGCTATGCAGTTCAACAGCACTTCCTGTTGCATTTCGGTTGTAACTGAAATTTCATTAGTACTAAACCCATGTAGTAGTAAACCCATTTTAGTAGTAAACCCATGTAGTGCTAACCATACGTGGTTTGTAAATATTAAGTCATTCAGTTCTCATGCAACCCTTGGCTATAGAGTTTTAGACCAGAAATAAGTGAGTACAGAAATGGAAAGACACTCCATCAAGGTCACCCTAAGGACTATGTGGCAGAACTCCAATTTGGACCTTTCTAGTATAGCTTGGAGAAGGCAATGGCACCCCACTCCAGTACTCTTGCCTTGAAAATTCCATGGACGGAGGAGCCTGGTAGGCTGCAGTCCATGAGATCACTGAGAGTTGGACACAACTGAGTGACTTCACTTTCACTTTTCACTTTTCACTTTCATGCATTGGAGAAGGAAATGGTAACCCACTCCAGTGTTCTTGTCTGGAGAATCCCAGGGACGGGGGAGTGTGGTGGGCTGCCCTCTCTGGGGTCACACAGAGTTGGACACGACTGAAGCGACTTAGCAGCAGCAGCAGTGTAGCTTCAGAATCTAGCTTTTCTCCACTGTATGATGCCACCCAGGATTTCGTGTAAGAAGATGCCTTATTGTGTAATGACTGAGGCCTCTGCTTTGGGTAATGAAGCAGATCTTTGATCCCATCTGGTTTCCTTTGTCTTTTCTCATTGGCAAGGGCTCTACTGAGGATGATATATGAGTGCGTGGTGCCCCAAATCTCCAAAGGTACATGTGGATGCCACAGCTCTTTTTCTTACCACAGGCAAATCTGGTCAAGAGCAATGCTCTGGAAAATGTTTAATCCTTCAGGAAGTTTATTATATCCTATTAATTCTGATGTGAAGATTTCAAAATTAGGTAGAATTTTAGATGTTCATTCAACTTATTTATTTGATTCAATCAAAATTAGCTTGAAAGGTTAAATTAAATGAAGAAAACACAGAAATATAGAATTCCATCTGTCAGCCAATTCTTGACTGCAAGTACTGGAAGGCAACAAAATTAAGTAGGGAAAAAATTTCCTGGAAGGATAATAGGTGGCTCACAGACTTGATCTCTGTGAAAAACAGGCAAAACAAATGGAACTAAGGGTGTCTGAGAATCAGTTTGTGTAGTCGCTCAGTAGTGTCCAACTCTTTGCAACCCTTTGTACTGTAGCCCGTCAGGCTGCTTTGTTCATGGGGTTTTTCAGGCAAGAATACTGGAGTGGGTTGTCATTTCTTCTTCGGGGGATCTTCCCGAACCAGGGATTGAACCTGAGTCTCCTGCATCTTCTGCATTGGCAGGTGGACTTGTTACTCACTAAGCCATCAGAAAATGATCTAATTTAGGAATATCATAACTGATCTGGGTAGGAAGCACCACTCAGGCTCCTTGCCACCTTCCAATACCCTGATGGACTCATAGGAATGTTGCTGCCATTTGTGGTAAATATTTTATCTATTGTCCATGTGTTTTTGATTCACTGTCTCAAGATTTAAAGACCTAAAGGGGTAGAAGGTGCATATCTTAGCCGCCAGAGGTGAGGAAGTTGACTAAGTTCCACTGGGGATGCCTCAAAAATCAGAGGAGTGCTCAGATGCTGAGTAGCCAGCACACAAAACTATTTATATTTCTACACATGTACGTATTCATGTGGGTTCCCCAGGTGGTACTAGTGGTAGAGAACCCACCTGCCAATGCTGGAGACATAAGAGAGGCAGATTCGATCCCTGGGAAGATCCCCTCGCATAGGAAGTAGCAACCACTCCAGTATTCTTGCCTGGAAAATTCCATGGACAAAGGAGCCTGGTGGTCTACAGTCTATGGGGCTGCAAAGAGCTGGACACAACTGAGCAACTGAGCACATATATTCATATAGGTATTTCCAACAACATCCCACCCTTACCAGCTAATGCTCTATATTTTTCTTATTAATAAGAGAATAAGTTTTAAAAGAATATTCCTTTCTCTGGTTCGCTTGTATACCTACAATGTTTGTAGGTATACAAATGTTTGTATTGTTTTTTTTTTTTTTTTCTGCTCATCATGGTTGCAGTTTCAACAAGTATTTTTCAGTTGATGTGACAACAAGTCAGAGGTTTGGGATAAACTTTAAGCCTTTTTTTAAACTGAGAAAGTATGTTAACTTTACATAGATTAATTATCATGACTCAATGGGAATCAGCAAGTTTGCCCTAAAATGTTCTTCATATTCAGAGAAAAGTCCGGAATTCATCAGCTTATTTTACAGAGAGCAAACATTTATTCAATATCAAATATCTAAGGGCAAGGAACTAAAGAAGGAAACTCATGGATATGCTAGAACTCTAATTCAAACTCTTGCTAAAGAATTAAAAAGCTGCTTTTCAAATTTGTATCTGATTTGATTTTTTTGTATTTCTAATTGGATTATATATCATTATTTCTTCTTTCATTTATTCAACAAAAATTCACTGAGCTTCTGCTAAATGCCAAGTAATGTGCAGCCAGAGCAACTGCTAATGGCTACATCTGGAAGCAAAAAGGCCTGCTCTTTCAGGAATTAGAATCTATGTAACTTTCATAGAGTCTCATCTACCAAGATTTTTATCCTGTTTCTTGAATGACTACAATGGAAGGGTTTTTTTTTAATTAAAAAAAAACTTCCTTCAGAAAATGTATTTATTTCAATTAAACAGTTCAGAAGTGTGGTAGACTGTCACAGTAAGACCTCAAATAAATCACGCTGTTTGCAATGTTTCTTGTTACTCCTCCCATCAAGTGTGTGTGCATGCTCAGTCCTGGGGACTCTTTGCAACCCCACGGACTGTGGCCCACCAGGCACCTCTGTCCATGGAATTCTCCAGGCAAGAATACTGGAGTGGGTAGTCTTTTTCTTCTCTAAGGGATCTTCCCGACCCAGGTGTTGAACCCTGGTCTTCTGTACTGCAGGTAGCTTCTTTACAATCTGAGCCACTAGGGAAGCCCCTAAATCTGGGCCAGATAGGTGATTTTCATTGACCTGAAAATAGCAGAAAACTTGATGTGCAAACTCTAGAGCCCAGATCTTGGCAAGCCTACTGCTTATTTCACTATCTTAGAGCCCTAAGGGGGTTACCAGGTGGTTCAGTGGTAAAGAATCCACCTGCCAATGCAGGACACTTGAGTCCAATCCCTGAGTTGGGAAGATTCCCTGGAGGAGGAAATGGCAACCCATTCTAGTACTCTTGTCTGGAAAATGACATGGGCAGCGGAGCCTGGCAGACTACACCCCAAGGGTTACAAAGAGTCAGACATGACTGAGCACATGCACACACACACACACACACACACACACAGAAACAAGCACGTGCGCACACACACACACACACACACAGAAACAAGCACGTGCACACACACACACACACACACACACACACACAGAGCCCTGAGACTCTCCCAGGCTGTGAAAAAATTTAATTTAGTCCACTGGAAAAGGAGAGTTCAGTTGGAGGACAAGGAAGGAGCCCCAGCCAGTAGCCAGCCTGGTGAAGTAGGACACCTTGGACCTTCCAGCCCCAGTCGAGTGGCCAGATGACCATTGCCACGTGATTGATCCCCAGTGATAAGGGGCAGCAGAAAAATTGCCCACTGAACCCTCAGAATTGTGAAAATAATGAAATAGGGTTGCTTTCAGTTACTAAGTATACAATGGTTTGTTAAACAGTAATAGAAAACTGGAACTGAAAGTATTTAAATACCTATTACCACTACATTTACCAGTTTTGGATTCAGATTCTCTGACCAGATTTGATTTCTTTGTATTTACCTATAATTGGCCATTTCCCCAAGTTGGGTAGAATTTCCTTACCTGATGAAATGTGATATTTCCAATGAAGATGATACTGGAAATTCTTCAGTGTTCTCTTTGTATTTACCACTTTTTCTTGGAAAATAATAATGGATTTTTACATAGCCTCTTATAGATGTTTAGAGAAAACATTACACGCATTTTCCCTAATTATCTAGAATCATAATTCCAGGGTAGGAGGGAGACAGACAGAAATGAAATTGGACAAAACCTTAGGAATGCATTATTATTCATTTCAAATATTACTTGGAAAGAACACTTCTGAATTTGGGCCAGGCCCTGTTCTAACATCATGAGAGCTGCTTATGTATTTTGTGTTTACACCTTGCCCATAAGTCACGAATACCCATAAAGAATAAAAGCTAAAAAGATTTGTTAACAAAGAAGGATTTTTAAGACCTGCTAAATGATTTGTGTAACAACCACGCACTTAAAAATACAAAAGAAAAAAAATTTGAATACAAAAACACACAAAAACCAAAAACACTTTTCTACATTCCCCCCACTCCCACCCCAAGTAAATATATGTGCTTAGGCTCAGGAAATCCCAGTAACTGTATCTCTGCTCCGAGACAGCCAAACAAAGCTGGTTTCTGGGTGAGCAGCTCCAGTCCTTTCCTACCTGAGTCTGTGCCAGAAATGAATCTGTGCATCCAGGAGCAGTTGGTAGAGGGGTGTGAGCATCAGAAAGCGTCAGAATTACTCTTTTTCCAAACTGGAGCAAAGGCTCTTTTGTTTCCTGTAGGTAAAACATTGGAGGCTTCTTTTCTGGGCTGCTGTTTATGTCCTTGTTCGTTCTGAAGAAGCGCCACTGTTGCCTTTCACCCTGCCTTGGAAAGGAGAGGAGGACACCTACACAAACCTGAGCCCTTATGTCAGTGAGATACACGTGGAGTGCGTTCCTTCCTGTCCTTTGCGTGGGGGAAGCCCAAAATAGCAATCTCCCCTTGTGCTTTCGTCTGACAGGTAAAAGCCTATTAAACGGTGCCTCCAATTGTCTCATGGAAATTAGACTCATTTTTCTAAAATGGAAAAGATCCACCCAATCTTGCCTTATTACACAGCAAATTGATAGGCAGATTGAGATCACACATTTTCTTTTTCAGCAAGGTGAAAATTCAAGGTTCACCACATGTTCAGCTAGTGGTTATTGGAACTCTGCAGGACAATTAAAATAATTTGAAAAATTACCTTATGAAAAGAGAACATTCCATTTTAAGCGTGATCTTTTAGAATTCGAATTGTTGACTTGAATTGCATCTCAGAATTTAATACCTCCAGCCCCAAGGTAAATACTGTTAAGCAAGCTTGAACTAAGCTTAGCAGAGTTTAACATGCTCAGTTATAATATTTGTTTAAGAAGAATTATTTCTAGCTCTTCTTACAGATATGTATTCGCTACAACTCTTTAGAGCTTTGCTTCTCAGATGCAATCCCTATGCCTGAATAAAATGTTCATTACTGCATCTGGGAGGGAATGTGTGTGCTTTTGCCTTTACTATCAGGATAACTGGGCAAATATTTTGTCTCCATAATCTCTGTAAATCACATTCAATAGGTAAGATGAGTTCATCTTTCAAAGTTCAGTGTAAGTACGTATGATAAACCACAGCTTGCTGAATCCATCCAAATATCTGGAAGTGTTGTAGTTGGAGATGTGCAGTTACCACCTTCAGTCCCTAAAGAATTGTTTCATTAAATTATACTTTGATGTGTTGCTATCTCCCCACAGTAGACATGGGTCTCACAGAAATGTCTATTGCAAGGATGCTGTCGAGCTTATTGTTTTCTGCTCTTTAGAGAAATGACTCCCTGGTCTTAGCATCCAGCAGAGTTCTACCCTCTGTAGTGATTAGTATTTGTTGAACAGTGACTGTGTAACTGCAAAGTGTCCCATTTTATGATGACTAGTCTACACCCAATTTTGTGATACACTCATGTGCAGCCTTTGTAAATACATTCCAGCAAAGTTCCCAGCTTATTTTTATATCTCCATCCTTATTATACTATTTTTTTACCCCTGCTTTTAAATTGCACCATTTTATTATTAAATATAATAAAATTTATAACAATAATAACAACTTCCATTTATTGTGTGTTTACTATCTGCAAGGATAAGAGTTCAATATCTGCAAGGTTAAGAGCTCAATACGTAGCACTAATTTAATTCTTACAAAATACTACTGATAATTATCTCCCTTTTTATATATAAGGAGACAAAAGGTCAGCACATTTTAGTATTTCCCTAGCTGTTAGGGAGGAACTGAGTTTTTGTTTTTTTTTAAGGTAGGCTCTCAATAGTAAGAACAAACATTCTAGGAGGGCGGAGTCTAGGTACCAAACACTTCAGTAAATGCCTTCTATGGGTTATCTTAATTAAAACTAGGAAAACCCTATGTCATAGCTGCTATAATAAGTGTCATTGTAAGTCCTGTGCGTTTGCTAAGTCACTTCAGTTGTGTCCGACTCTTTGCGACCCCACAGACTGTAGCCCACCAGGCTCCTCTGTCCATGGGATTCTCCAGGCAAGAATACTGGAGTGGGTTGCCATGCCCTCCTCCAGGGGAACTTCCCAACCCAGGGATTGAACCCGTTTCTCTTATATCTCCTGTGTTGGCAGGCGGATTCTTTACCACTCGTGCCACCTGGGAAGTCCTGTTGTCAGTCCTAGTTATTAATAATGATTATTACTATCTTCATTATAATGATGAGGAACTGATTCAGAGAAAGGTCCAGTGACTTTCCAATCTGCCAGGTTAGTGTGGAGCTGGGATGTGAACCCAGTTGGTTTAACTCCAGGAGAATAAATATGACATCATCTTGCTGGTATTTTATCTATCCTTGTGAATCACTTAAAAGTATCCTGGAAGAAGTGAGGGATATTCACATCTAAGAACCTACATATATACATTTGCACACACACATCTGTTGTTTCCATCTTTCCTGTGTGGAAATGATCTTGCTCAGTGCTAAGGTATAAAGAAAATTCTCTAAATAACAAAGTAGGTAATTCTGTCTGCGGTCTGGGAAAAAGGCTAGATGACTCTTAAAAAGTCCTTTCTGCCCCAATTCAACTGGGTTAAATGCTCCTTGAGGGCAGAGACGATGCAAATACACACAGAGCAGTAATAAGCCTAAACTGCTCTTCCTCGATTTGTTAGTGCCCCTTGGCTTTTCATGAGTCCCAAAGCTGGACAACTTTCATGTTCCTGGTGTGCCTCTTCATTAACCAAGAATGACTTAATTTCTCTTGTAATGAACTCTGCTCTGCTTTCAGACCACACCCATTGATGTTTCAGTCCTGTGATGTCTGCCTATTGAGAGCTCTGATTTTGGGTTCTGAACTTTCACCCTGTGGATGAAGCTTTTGTCCCAAGAATGCACTGGGTCACCTGGCTCCTGTGGACCTGTTAGAGAACCATGTTATGTAGGAGTCTCTGCTTGCAGATCTGGGCCAGGTCAAGAGAGTGATGAAGGTTAATAAAATCTGAATGAATTAGTACTTCTGACTGCAAGTATTACCCAACCAGATTAAGACCAAAATGGACTATAGAATAAATTCATCAAAATCATGGAACACTCAAATAAATCTGAGATCCAAAATCTCAAACCTTTCATCTCAGAGGTCTTCTGCCTTCCTTTCAAACTGAACCAGATACTCAGCAAACCTCAGTGGACCAGAGTCACATATCAAAAGAGGGAAAGGGTGTTTTGATTTGGGTGTCTTTGTTTACTAGCTTGTATGAGAATTAAAATGGAAGTTAACATATCAAGTGAATAGCAGTACTTTTAGGATGCAGGTACTGGGCTAGAATAGAAATGGATTCTTTCAGTCAATCAGTCAGTTCAGCCGTTCAGTTGTGTCTGACTGTTTGCGACCCCATGGACTGCAGTACACCAGGCTTCCCTGTCCATCACCAACTCCCAAAGCTTACTCAAACTCATGTCCATCAAGTCGGTGATGCCATGCAACCATCTCATCCTCTGTCCTCCCCTTCTCCTTCCAACTTCAATCTTTCCCAGAATCAGGGTCTTTTCCAATGAGTCAGCTCTTCACATCAGGTGGCCGAAGTATTGGACTTTCAGCTTCAGCATCAGTCCTTCCAATGAATAACCAGGACTAATTTCCTTTAGAATGGATTGACTGGTTGGATCTCCTTGCAGTTCAAGGGACTCTCAAGAGTCTTCTCCAACAACCACAGTTCAAAAGCATCAATTCTTTGGCGCTCAGCTTTCTTTATAGTTCAACTCTCACATCCATACATGACTACTCAAAAAACCATACCTTTGACGAGATGGACCTTTGTTGGCAAAGTAATATCTCTACTTTTTAATATGCTAAGTTACAGACACCAAGGGAACATTTCATGTGAAGATGGGCTCGATAAAGGACAGAAATGGTATGGACCTAACAGAAGCAGAAGATATTAAGAAGAGGTGGCAAGAATACACAGAACTGTACAAAAAAGATCTTCATGACCCAGATAACCATGATGGTGTGATCACTCACCTAGAGCCAGACATCCTGAAATGTGAAATCAAGTGGGCCTTAGAAAGCATCACTACAAACAAAGCTAGTGGAGGTAATGGAATTCCAGTTGAGGTATTTCAAATCCTGAAAGATGATGCTGTGAAAGTGCTGCACTCAATATGCCAGCACATTTGGAAAACTCAGCAGTGGCCACAGGACTGGAAAAGGTCAGTTTTCATTCCAATCCCAAAGAAAGGCAATGCCAAAAATGCTCAAACTACCGCACAATTGCACTCATCTCACACGCTAGTAAAGTAATGCTCAAAATTCTCCAAGCCAGGCTTCAGCAATACGTGAACCGTGAACTTCCAGATGTTCAAGCTGTTTTTAGAAAAGACAGAGGAACCAGAGACCAAATTGCCAAATCTGCTGGATCATCGAAAAAGCAAGAGAGTTCCAGAAAAACATCTATTTCTGCTTTATTGACTATGCCAAAGCCTTTGACTGTGTGGGTCACAATAAACTGGAAAATTCTGAAAGACATGGGAATACCAGACCACCTGACCTGCCTCTTGAGAAATTAGTTTGCAGGTCAGGAAGCAAGAGTTAGAACTGAACATGGAACAACAGACTGGTTCCAAATAGGAAAAGGAGTACGTCAAGGCTGTATACTGTCACCCTGCTTATTTAACTTACATGCAGAGTATATCATGAGAAACGCTGGGCTGGAAGAAGCATAAGGTGGAATCAAGATTGCTGGGAGAAATATCAATAACCTCAGATATGCAGATGACACCACCCTTATGGCAGAAAGTGAAGAGGAACTAAAAAGCCTCTTGATAAAAGTGAAAGAGGAGAGTGAAAAAGTTGGCTTAAAGCTCAACATTCAGAAAACTAAGATCATGGAAACTGATACCATCAGTTCATGGCAAATAGATGGAGAAACAGTGGAAACAGTGTCAGACTTTATTTTTCTGGGCTCCAAAATAACTGCAAATGGTGATTGCAGCCATGAAATTAAAAGACGCTTACTCCTTGGAAGGAGAGTTATGACCAACCTAGATAGCATATTCAAAAGCAGAGACATTACTTTGCCAACAAAGGTCCATCTAGTCAAGGCTATGGTTTTTCCAGTGGTCATGTATGGATGTGAGAGTTGGACTGTGAAGAAGGCTGAGCGCCAAAGAATTGATGCTTTTGAACTGTGGTGTTGGAGAAAACTCTTGAGAGTCCCTTGGACTGCAAGGAGATCCAACCAGTCCATTCTGAAGGAGATCAGCCCTGGGATTTCTTTGGAAGGAATGATGCTAAAGCTGAAACGCCAGTACTTTGGCCACCTCATGCGAAGAGTTGACTCATTGGAAAAGACTCTGATGCTGGGAGGGATTGGGGGCAGGAGGATAAGGGGACGACAGAGGATGAGATGGCTGGATGGCACCACTGACTCGATGGACATAGTCTGAGTGAACTCCGGGAGTTGGTGATGAACAGGGAGGCCTGGCGTGCTGTGATTCACGGGGTCGCAAAGAGTCGGACACGACTGAGTGACTGAACTGAACTGAACTGGTCATAACTTTTCTTCCAAGGAGCAAGCATCTTTTAATTTCATGGCTGCAGTCACCATCTGCAGTGATTTTGCAGCCCCCCAAAATAAAGTCTGACACTGTTTCCACTGTTTCCCCATCTATTTGCCATGAACTGATGGGACCAGATGCCATAATCTTAGTTTTCTGAATGTTGAGCTTTAAGCCAACTTTTTCTCTCTCCTCTTTCACTTTCATCAAGAGGCTTTTGAGTTCCTCTTCACTTTCTGCCATAAGGGTGGTGTCATCTGCATATCTGAGGTTATTGATATTTCTCCCAGCAATCTTGATTCCAGCTTGTGCTTCTTCCAGTCTGGCATCTCATGATGTACTCTGCATATAAGTTAAATAAGCAGGGTGACGATATGCAGCCTTGACATACTTCTTTCCTGATTTGGAACCATGGAACCATGTTGTTTCATGTCCAGTTCTGTTGCTTTTTGACCTGTATACAGATTTCTCAGAAGGCAGGTTGGGTGGTCTGGTATTCCCATCTCTTGAAGAATTTTCCACAGTTTGTTGTGATCCACACAGTTGAAGGCTTTGGCATAGTCAATAAAGAAGAAGTAGATGTTTTTCTGGAAGTCTCTCACTTTTTCAATGATCCAACAGGTGTTGGCAATTTTATCTCTGGTTCCTCTGCCTTTTCTAAATCCAGCTTGAACATCTAGAAGTTCACAGTTCATGTACTGTTGAAGCCTGGCCTGGAGAATTTTGAGCATTACTTTACTAGCGTGTGAGATGAGTGCAATTGTGCAGTAGTTTGAGCACTCTTTGGCATTGCCTTTCTTTGGTATTGGAATGAAAACTGACCTTTTCCAGTCCTGTGGCCACTGCTGAGTTTTCCAAATTTGCTGGCATGTTGAGTGCAACACTTTCACAGCATCATCTTTCAGGATTTGAAATAGCTCAACTGGAATTCCATCACTTCCACTAGCTTTGTTCATAGTGATGCTTCCTAAGGCCCACTTGACTTTGCATTCCCGGATGTCTGGCTCAAGGTAAGTGATCACACAATTGTGATTATCTGGGTCATGAAGATCTTTTTTGCATAGTTCTGTGTATTCTTGCCACCTCTTCTTAATATCTTCTGCTTCTGTTAGGTCCATACCATTTCTGTCCTTTATTGTGCCTATCTTTACATGAAATATTCCCCTGGTATCTCTAATTTTCCTGAAGAGATCTCTAGTCTTTCCCATTCTATTGTTTTCCTCTATTTCTTTGCATTGATCATTGGGGAAGGCTTTCTTATCTCTCCTTGCTATTCTTTGGAACTCTGTATTCAGATGGGTATATCTTCCTTTTTCTCCTTTGGTTTTAGCTTCTCTTCTTTTCTCAGCTATTTGTAAGGCCTCCTCAGACAATCTTTTTGCCTTTTTGCATTTCTTTTTTTGGGGATGATCTTGATCACTGCCTCCTATATGTCACGAACCTCTGTCCATAGTTCTTTAGGTATCTGTCTATCAGATCTAACCCCTTGAATCTATTTGTCACTTCCACTGTATAATCGTAAGGGATTTGATTTAGGTCATACCTGATTGGTATAGTGTTTTCCCTACTCTCTTCAATGTAAGTCTGAATTCGGCAATAAGGAGTTTATGATCTGAGCCACAGTCAGCTCCCTGTCTTGTTTTTGCTACTGTATAGAACTTATCCATCTTTGGCTGCAAAGAATATAATCAATCTGATTTCAATATTGACCATCTGGTGATGTCCATGTGTAGAGTCTTCTCTTATATTGTTGGAAGAGGGTGTTTGCTATAACCAGTGCATTCTCTTGGCAAAACTCTATTAACCTTTGCTCTATTTCATTCTGTACTCCAACGACAAATTTGCCTGTTACTCCAGGTGTTTCTTGACTTCATACTTTTACATTCCAGTTCCCTATAATGAAAAGGACATCTTTTTTGGGTGTTAATTCTAGAAGGTCTTGTAGGTCTTCATAGAACCATTCAACTTTAACTTCTTCAGCATTACTGGTTGGGGCATAGACTTGGATTACTGTGATATTGAATGGTTTGCCTTGGAAACAAACAGAGTTCATTCTGTGTTTTTGAGATTGCATCCGAGTACTGCATTTTGGACTCTTGTTGACTGTGATTGCTACTCCATTTCTTCTAAGGGATTCTTGCCCACAGTAGTCGATATAATGGTCATCTGAGTTAAATTCACCCATTCCAGTCCATTTTCATTCACTGATCCCTAAAATGTGGATGTTCACTCTTGCCATCTCCTGTTTGACCACTTCCAATTTGTCTTGATTCATGGCCCTAACATTCCAGGTTCCTATGCAATGTTGCTCTTTACAGCATTGGACTTGACTTCCATCACCAGTCACACCCATAGCTGGGTGTTATTTTTGCTTTAGCTCCATCTCTTCACTCTTTCTGGAGTTATTATTCCACTGATCTCTAGTAGCATATTAGGCATCTACTGACCTGGGGAGTTCATCTTTCAGTGTCCTATCTTTTTGGCTTTTCACACTGTTCATGGGGTTCTCAAGGCAAGAATACTGAAGTGGTTTGCCATTCCCTATCCATTACCATGTTTTGTTAGAACACTCCACCATGACCCATCCGTCTTGGGTGGCCCTACATGGCATGGCTCACAGTCTCACTGAGTTAGACAAGGCTGTTGTCCATGTGATCAGATTGGTTAGTTTCTCTGATTGTGGTTTTCATTCTGTCTGCCCTCTGATGGATAAGGATAAGAGGCTTATGAAAGCTTCCTGATGGGAGAGACTGACCGAAGGGGAATCTTGGTCTTGTTCTAATGGGCGGGGCCATGCTCAGTAAATCTTAAATCCAATTTTCTGTTGATGGGCAGGGCTGTATTCCCTGGTTATTTGACCTGAGGCCAAACTGTGGTGGAGGTAATGAAGATAATGGTGACCTCCTTCAAAAGGTTCCATGCACGCGCTGCTGCATGCAGTGCCCCCAAGCCTGCAGCAGGCCACTGCTAACCCACGCCTCCACTGGAGACTCCTGGACACTCACAGGCAAGTCTGGGTCAGTCTTTTGTGGGGTCACTGCTCCCTTCTCCTGGGTCCTGGTGCACACAAGGTTTTATTTGTGCCCTTCAGTGTCTATTTCCCAGTCTTATGTAAGTTCTGGCGGCTCTGTGGTGGGGTTAATGGCGACCTCCTCTAAGAGGGCTTATGCCATACCCAGGTCTCATGCACCCAGAGCCCCTGCCTCTGCAGCCGTCCACTGCTGACCTGACCTCCACAGGAGACACTAAACATAATTCTGTCTCAGTCTCTGTGGGGTCTCTGGGTCCTGGTCTGCACGAGGTTTGTTTGAGCCCTCTGAGCATCTCTGGCAGTTATGGGTTTTGATTCTAAATGCGATTCTGCCCGTCCTACTGTCTTTAGGGGTAAACAACCACAAGTAAAGAAAATGTTCAACTTGCCTTTGGTGTGTATTTTCTATCCTCCACAGGTGATGCAATCAGGAAGTGTCTTTGAAGGGGGTCAATATTTTTCATCACTGGAGAAGGAGTTAGATCTACTGGGAAATCAGTGATTCTCCTCAAGCACTGGCTTATCTATCACACAGGAAAGTCACAGAATGTGTGTGTTCCTAGCACTTAGGTTTTGTCTCCCTGAGGGGACTGATACACTGGCTGAGAGTTGTGTGCTTTACAAGAGTAAGGGCGAAGACACTGCTGTCCCACTCTGCCCTCTGTGAAATTATTGGTAATGCCTATTCATGTCACCCCGTTAAAAGCTCACAAGATCCTGTGGGGATGGCTATTTACTGAGAAGGGCAGTGCAGTATAACCAGTACACTGGTTAAAAGCAAGGATATGGAGTCAGACTGCCTGGGCTCACTTCTTAGCTCTGTTGCTACCTGGGTCCTGCTGGCAAGTTACTTTAGCCCTCTGTACCTCTATTTCCTAACAGTATTCACCTCAAAGGGATGAGAGAATTAAATCTTGTAATGTGCAGGAGGAGAAGTGGACATGAGGATGAGATGGTTGGATGGCCTCACCAACTAGATGGACATGGGTTTGAGCAAGCTCCAGGAGTTGGTAATGGACAGGGAAGCCTGGCATGCTGCAGTCCATGGGGTCGCAAAGAGTCAGACAGGACTGAGTGACTGAACTGAATGTGCATAAAATACTTAGAAGCATCGTAAGTGCTATATTTGTGTTAGCCGTTACTATCATCAGTAAGTCCTCACACAAACATCCTTTGAATGCTGACCTCATTGCCATTCTTCCTGCTTTTACCTCCTGCAGATCCTTATCACCTCTGCATTCCTCTAGGATAATTGTCTCCAAAGGGAGAGACAAGTTTGGAGACAGTTATCCTTCCTTCTGAACCAATTTTTGATGCAGATTCCTTATTAATTTTTCTAAAATGCCACTTTCTGCTACTCTCAATCAAAAATTACTTTCTCTAGGGTAAAGTTTACTTTTTTTTTTTTTTTGGCCTGACACTTAAGACCCTCTTCACTTTCCCCCCTGCCTCATCATCAACTTATATTTGCAATGATTCCTTCTTTTCACTGCACCATGGGAGTCTTGGCTCTGTCTTTTTTGGTGGAGGTAGAATGGAGAGGGGGGGACAACCTGAAAGGAAGAGAGACAAAATGGATAGTCCTAATTTCTAAGTAATAAATCAGAGTCTGAGGTTGGATCTAAGCAATGCCTGGCTAGATTAGCGTTGAAGCCAGAGACCAGGCTCCTCCTATGGAATTGAAGATGTCTCTGTGGATGGTGGGGCCACAGTCACCATGTGACATGCACACTGCTCCTAAACCACCCTGGGTCATGAAAATCTGGGCTGAATGTCATGTGAGGGGCCAGCAGCTTTACTGAAGGCTTTCTTGCACGTGAGAGTGAACAACACTAGCTGCCATTATAACTTGGCCTGTATGTTGCATGAACATAATACAGTTGTACAGCTTTAAGAAACATCATACAAGAATGGAGGCAAGCAGTACATTCATAATGGATTTACAGCATCTTTTTTCTTCCTCCTCCTTCACTCTGGCTATTCAAAGTCAACATTATTTTCTCCTTTGGGTGAAACAGGATGGATTCATATCCAACCTGCACCCTGCCATAGCTTCTGATGACATCGTGTATTGGGAGAGGCCAAAATATTGATATTATATTGATCCCATTTCTCATCTGCAAAATGTGTATGTGAATGCTGTGTATTGCATCTCTGTGTGTGTTTTAATTACATTTTAGAAATTTTCATAGTTGGCAGGGGCTCCTCGCTATGCTTCTTGCTTGTCTTATTCTGCTCCCCGTGAAACTGATCAGGTTGCCAAGTTCTTACTGACATCAAAGCAGGCTCCGGGCTCAGATCATCTCTGTGGGATGCAGAGGAAGAGGAGAAATAGCTCTTGCCCAGAGAACATTTCTCTGACCGAGTTCTAAGTAAATTCTGGGGCTTATCTGACAGTTTTTTCACTGGCCAGGCTCCTAGTGAAGTCAAATATTACAGCTGACGTCAATCGGCTTGTGGCCAGGTGCTGGACTATGCTGAGCAAAATCTCAGGGCAACAGATTCATCCTCCTTGGATCTTGATTTTTATAGCTCCGTTTTGCATGATGTTCTATCAAAGAGCAATAAAAACAGTAAACAGATTACAAAGCACAAACCACCCATGCGTACATTCCTTTCTCCTGAACACAAATGAATACAGCGCCAATTCTAACAAAGGTTAATTAATAGCACAACAGAGGCTCTGATTTGAAAGAAAAAAATCCTTCTCACAGGCTGCAGAACTAGGTGCTTGCCAGTCTTGTGTTCCTTAGCCACATATTTCTTAGCACTTATTCTTCACATCTCTCCAAAGACTTCTTGATCCTCTTCATATCTTCTATACAGAAATAGGCGCAAGTCTGAGGCTGGAGAAACTGTGAAGGGGGTGACCTTAATTTCTGTGCCCAGGATTTCCCCACATTTGATACATTCCTAAGTGTTTTGGATTTCTCCCTTATTTTGCTCAAGAGCCCGCTGATGGGTGTTGTCCCCTTGTTTTCTAGGCTTACAAGTGAGACTCAACAAAGCCTTGTACTACTAAACACATTTTTCACAATCACCAAAATATGTATTCCTTCTCATCTCCATGGATCCTTAGCAATCGATTAGTTTGGCTTTAAGGAGTGCTACTTAGGAAAGCTTCCTGTAGATGAGGCAGTTTGTAGACTGAAGAGATATTTCTGGTTCCTGGTTTTGAGCAGAGAACACAGTGAAACACACATAGACAGGAAGGCCACCTTTGGGCCTTCCTAATGCAACTCACATGCAAAACTCACAGCAGGCAAAATAACCTAAACTCTTGAAGCACGTGGATTTCCTGAGAGAGCAGGCAGGCCTTTATCTGAAGCAAGGTGTGACCTTGGTGTATCTTCTTATTTCAGGTAGAAACAGGGAGCTTGCCACCCCTGTAAACTCTGCTTAGAACCTTTCCATCATGGATGTTCTCCTTGGCTACACTCTGGAGATGAAAAATAGAAACTTTTCCTTGTTTATTCAGCTGACCCTCTGCTGTCTGGTTTTGGAATGAAAGCCCATCAACAATGTTTAAAAATATTAGAAAACACCTCTAAGGGATATCATCTCATGGTTTTAGATTTTTATAGTATCTCAGGGAGCCACATATTCAACTCATTTATTTTACAGCTTAGTGAAATAAGACCCAGTTAGGGTCAAAGTCGAGTCTAGAACCAGGATTTCTTCACTCTCTGTTCCACACACACTTGCTTTAGGAAAAGTATTAAGGCAACCTATGCTCATGAGAATTTTCAGAAGCTCCCCCGACCCAGATTACTTTTTAACCCTTTGATAAAAGGGTTCTCTGCAATTTAATGTTGCATAAGTCACTAATTTATTTCTCTTAAATGTGAGACTCTTGGTTCCCTTCTCCAGGGGATCTTCCCAACCCAGGGATTGAACCCAGGTCTATCCTCATTGCAGGCAGATTCTTTACCAGCTGAGCCACCAGGGAAGCCCTTGGAAAATAGTGTGAGTAAAATAAAGCAAAGCAATGAAGTGAGTTACTGCACTTGACAAGAGAAATGCAGTCATACCCTTTACGGATTCATTGTTAATGTTTTATCTTTGGTCTTTCAAATGTGTCATGGCTATCATATGCATAAAAGTGAAAAACTACCTAATCTTTCCAACACGAACTGAATGTTAAAAACTAAATACTATGCAGTGCCGCTCAACTTTTATGTGAGAAATAATATATATAATTACAGTTAGTTCTAAAAAAATGTAAGTGGTATTATTAAGCTATTATTTTGTTCTCCTCTATCCCCAGAACAATTCTACTCTAATCACTTATTCTCCTACTGTCTGAAACTCACTTCTGGTGCTAAGATGAGGTTACTTATTTTTTTTACAACTGCATTCCTTTTCCTTACCCTAAGTTCTATGTATCTTGCATTTCAAGCTTAAATCCTACCTCTCTTCCATGAATTCTTCTCTCTAGAAGATATGATTTTCTTTCCTTTAATTTAAACTCTAATAAACATATAATTTATACCATAAAATCACATATTTGATTATAGCCAATTTGGTATAACTTGCTGATTTCTCTTCATCTAGCTAAAACTTGCACTTAGATTGTGAAAAATTTCATGCAAAGATGGTATATCTCTCTTCCTGCAACACTCAACAAAATAAAGCAGAAAGGGATGCCCAATCAGGGTTCCCTTTTGATTGGCCTTTGATTAAAGGCTTATATGACACAAAGCACAGACCTTTCTACTCAAAGTGTAGTCCACGGACCAGCACCATCAACATTCCTTGGGAGCTTGTTAAAAATTAAGAATATTAGACCCCATTCCAGACCTGCTGTTTTTAAAGAATTTAGTGATTTTTAAAGTTTGAGAAGCAGTAGCTTAGGAAAGAGGGGCTTCCCACTGAATTTTGACCAACATAACGCGGATGCTTAGCTCTCCTGGTGAAGTGCTAGTATATATTCACAGAGGGAAGTCTTTCTTCAAATTTGTGGTCATCAACTCCTTAGAAAATCTGGAGAAAGCTTTGGCCCTTCTTTCAAGAAAATGAACATAGATAAATACACATAATGGGCATCCCAGGTGGCACTAGTAAGAACTGCTTGCCAATGCAGGAGACAGTAAAAGAGGAGGGTTTGATCGCTGGGTTGGGAAGATCCCCTGGAGGGGGGCATGGCAGCCCACTCCAGTATTCTTGCCTGGAGATCTCATGACAGAGGAGCCTGGCGGGCTACAGTTCATAAGGTCGCACAGTTGGACACAACTGAAGCAACTTACCACACACGCATGCAAACACATAATATTTTACATGTAATATGAGCTTCAAGGATGCATTAAGTGTATAAAGAGACTTTTTTGGATCCTGCCGATACTGTGTTAAACGTCTCTGTTGATGAATATAGGTTTATGAAGAATAGGTATCATTTATCTGTCTGCTGAAGTGCCTGGTTGTGTTGTACACTTACTGTTGAAAAACAAAGGAGGTCTAATTGGCTCTCCTCTAAGGGTGTAATCTTTGGTATTCACACTTTTTGGATAGACAATAATCACATGAAATGCTGCTCTTGCTGGGGTGGGGGGTGTGATCAATATGAGTGCATAAAAGTTAATTTAACCATGAAAGAGGGCTTCATGTAAAGAGATTTCATTCCTCTTAGTAACACAGTAAGCTTTGATATAAGCTATTGAGATTGTCTTTCTACCTAATTGTGTACTTACTTTTTTTTTTTTCTTTTTCCTCTCTCTTTCTTTCGTTTAATCCAAGCTAAAAGCCATATGCTTTTCATGTATTTTTTAAAAGTCCTTTGGGGTGATGGTCGGAATTGCTTTTAATTATCAATTAAATTTTCTCCAAGTAGATTGTTAAAAGTTTAGATGAGCCCAATTAGTGAGAACCTCACTCTAATAGCAAGAGTGAAGTTGGTTATTTTAAGTCTTCTTTATTATGCAAAAAGAAAGGATCAGATATCTCAGATCAATGTTAAGTGGGGATTATGGAAATGAATGCTAAAAATAAAAGACACAAATTAACAAGGTATGACCAGGGAAGTCAAAGAAGTGTCCTCTCTTTCTGGTATTGAGTCTTTCCAGACTTTAATAATATTGTGCTATGAGCATGCTAAGTTGTGTCAGTCGTGTCTGACTCTGTGCGACCCTAAGGACTGTAGCCCTGCCAGGCTCCTCTGTCCATGGGATTCTCGAGGCAAAATACTGCAGTGGGTTGCCATGCCCTCCTCCAGGGGATCTTCCCAACCCAGGGATGGAACCTGCATCTCTTATATCTTCTACATTGGCAGGAGAGTTCTTTACTACTGGCGCCACCTGGGAAGACTTAGTTTGAAAATATTTGTCCCCATTTACACTAAAAGGAATGGCAAACTAATGGCTATATGTTTATTTTTACATTATTTTATATTCTTTACAAGAGCTTTTTTTCTTGGGAGAAATAATATCCTAATCTATATTAAAGGAAATTTGTATTTGCCAATCAGTACATTAGAGACTGGAGTTATGCTATTCTGACTCTTTGGACTGGGTATCTGTGATCACACTCAGCAGATGGACAGCCTGATACTCTTCTATCTGTGAAACCCTAAAAGCCTAGTTCAAGAAAACTTGGTGAACTGTAAAGTACTCAGAACTTATCAGGACAGATTATCCCTCAGGGAAAATCAATAGTTTAATAAGGGAGAGAGCCCTCACCAGTCATAGGAGAGGTTTTGCAGTTGGTACCAAGAGCTGACTAGTAATAACAAGGTATACCAGATTACCTCTTTCATTATCAATCTGCACAGCAAGTTTTAGACAATCACATTCTTCATATTGAGACACTGACTTGAGTTTTATTTTCTTTTCTGAAAAGAAAACCAAAAACTGAATTCCATTTAATTTGATTCAATTGCATAATTTGTAAAGCACTTAGTATATGCCAGGTGCATTTCTTGGTGGCCAAAAAACCAGAACATAAAACAAGCAATATTGTAACAAATTCAATAAAGACTTGAAAAAAAGAATTTTGCCTGTCTACATCTGTTCCCTTCCCTGTTCATAGATGCTCTACCGGGAGCTTTTTACTAGCATCTATTGGCCAGAACTGGGTCACACTGCCACATTAGCTGCAAAGAGTCTGGGAAAATGTTAATAGTATTAGTAAGTAATATAGTGCTGTACTTCCCCAAGGAAGGTGGAGACAGGAGCTTTATTTTTAAGAAATTAGGGGGGAAATGGTATGGAGAGAAAACTAGAAAAAAAAATCTGTCACAGTATTTATTGTGTGTAAGAATGTCTATCAAATATATCCATATGTATTTGGATGTTTTGTGTGGGCCTGATGTGTGAGTTAAGGTCAACAGAATAGGTTATAAATTCATTCAATAAATATTTATTTCTTGGCAAAAACATTGCCTAGCTAGTTAGGGAAACAAACATATACACTAAGGATGAAATAACTGACTATATCTGGAGTTGTTACCCCTTGGGAGAGTAAGGAGAGTCAAGAAAGGAGGCCGTATTACTGCTGTCTTTCAACCCTTTATGCATTTTGTTTCTTTCTTCTCACCTATTTCATAGGCTGGATGACTGTATTTTCAAAAAGATAAAAATCTTATTAAAGAAATGAAGCTCTATACAGTAGCATTCATATATATCAGCAGGGGCTAAAATATCATTTGGAATGTCTGGTTTTCCTGGAGCCCTGGAAATAACGTCACTCAGGCGGTCAGAGCTCCAATAACAGAGGCTTCAGGAAAATGATTGAGAGCAGAAGTCAGATGAGCTGCTTGGGCTGTGAATTCAAAAGACGGCTTTTGAGATGGTTTTGGAAAAATTCAATCGACTTGCTTTGGTGAACATCTGAATCAGATGAAGTTTAAATTTGATGTGTTACCCATTCTAAAACACAGGTAGTACAATTGGGAAGGAGAGGGAGAGAATGAGATGCGCCGATAACATTCTTTTCATTCTTTTTTTTAATTTGCCTCACCGTTTTTACTCAGGGAACACTTAGGTGAAATCTAGTACAGACCGATCTCATCTCTTACTATACTTTGTCTAGTGGAAAGAGAACAGCTGTATATTGTCAAGCTCAGATATTTAAGAAAACATCTGAGTTCAGTCTTAAGAGTGGGATAATGTGACCTGACTTGTTTGAGATGAAGTCATTTTTCTATGTTTATATCATTGCAGCTCAAGGGCAGTCACATGCAAAATTTGAAGGGAAATGACCATTTTATTTCCCACCCAGTTCTCAGTGGACACTTGGTTCCCAAGAAGAGAGTTATGTTGCCAAGAAAAAAGCCCTGGCTTGTACCTAATTGGCATAATATCTTTTTTAGACATCATAGAAATAAAAGCAGGATTTGCAGAGACTTGATGATAATACCTCTAATGAAAGTAATGTTTCTTACTTTGAAGTCAATATCAATTAAACATACTTAAACAGCTATGGCCTCTATCGTATGAAAGCTAAATTCTTATGTCTCTGGGACATGTTATTACCAAAAGCAACAGTGGTCCTATAAGCAAAGGCACTACGGCAAGTTTAATAAAAATTTGCTAGTAAGGAATTCAATATATACCAGATCTTTTTTATTTTTCTTTGGGAAACTAGGCTTGGAATCAAGGAAAGAGAAGATTTTAGGGTAGAGTGAATGAACAATAGGTCACTTCATTTAAGACTGAAAAATCAGAAAGAGAGATGTGAATAGCTCAATGGTGAGTTTAGACTACAGACAAATTAATGACAGTTTTACATGATGGAAACTAGAATGAAGAGAAAAGACTAATCATTTTTGGTGACTATTTGTGAATCTGTAGGTAAGCATTTTGGTCTTTAATTCTGAAACAAAACACTGTCCAGAGATGGAAGGCATCATAGAAATCATTTGGCCTCTCTCGTTTATAGAGGCCAGGCTTTAAAGCTCAAAGAAGTGAAATAGCCTGGAAACTGTCATATGGTCACTGGCAGAGCTGGAGCAGGAATATAGGCATCCCAGTTCCCCTCTGACAGCCTTGAGAGGAAAGGGAGTTTTCACAGAGGCTTCAGTTCTGTGAATAGATTAAGAGGAATGTGGCAGATGGACTGTGTTTATTGCTGCTCCCATCAACATGGACAATTATTGAGATGTTACATGGTGTAAGGTTTAACATTTACTTGTTGACATCTATGTTTTTTTACTCATTGTTTATTGTGCTTCTTGGAGAATTCTAAACATTTTATAAATGATATCATTTATTTTCCTGAAAGGTTATCTAATCAAGCCACACCACTAACTGGAGTTGAAAATTGCAGTTAAAACTTTGTTTTCAAAGCAAATTGTTTTCTCTCTTTTGGTGACTTGTTTTCTGGCAACCACATATAGGGGTGGAAAAAAGTTTGTATGTCCCCTTGTGGTTTTTGTTTGGGTCATGTCACTCCAGCATGACTTTAAAAACCTTCCTCATCCACAGTGGAAGATTCTCATGTAGTCAGTGTGAATTTGAATATATTAATTTCTCTTTTGAAATTACATCATTAGTTTAAATGCCTTTGAGCTTGTGTTTCTGTTTCTCGGTTTGTGTCTTTTTTCTAAACATTCTTTTCTTTTTACCCTTTTTTCTTTTATCCTCCATGCTCTTGGCCTTAAAACAAAATAACTGCCCCTGGAGTCAGACTAATTATCCATCTGGCTAGAGTCTGTAAAGTTTATTTTTTTTTAAACCTCAGTAAACAAACATGTTTCATTCATTCATTCACTCATTCATTTGTTACCAATTTAAGCATGGTTCTATGTAAGGACCAGTGTTATCTCCAGGGCTGTGGGAACAATAGCCCTTGGGTACCTGAGAAGGTTCAAAAGTTAGTGGCACAAAAGGTCATTTCAGTGGAATGTGTAAATGTTCTCATATGGTTTACTTCATAAGGTCTGACATATATGATAAGCACATTATACTTACAATGGGTAAGTATCCCTCAATAGGATTTATCAGTCATGGTTTTCTCTTGGACTTTTTAGCCTATTTTTATTTCTACCTTGTAACTCCTCAGAATAGAGACTCTTTCAAGAGTTTGCTACTTAGCCTTAGAAAAATACAACTATGCTTCCGCATGAAAGATTCCCAAGGTCCACAGGATACTGGTCCAGGTTTTCTAGGCCTGAGAACAAAATGCATGATACTGATTTGACTACACTATGAAGGTCTCATTTGGTGAGACATCCCCTAACTCCGTTTTGCTATGGTGTCAATGTATTCATGATGTATTCTGGATAAGAAATTCATTTTTGAAAAAATGGATTTAAAAACATAAGTTTTCTTATTCATTTTATTTTTATAATAGATCCCAACCAGACAAACCTGAAAGGATCTAAGGCAGGGAGAAGTACAAAGTAACGCACAGTAAGAGCTGCAGCTCTGTGAGGTTTTACTTTCTGTCTGACATGTGTCATCCTGACAACCTATATGTAAGGATAAGAGAGAGTTTTCCATTGACTGAAACAGAGTGGCAACCTAAGATTTTCCAATAGACAACCAACTGGATAAAGCAGTTGTTATCCACAATGAGATCTGCATTTTATTTCAGCATTCATGAAAGGACAGAAAAAAGATGAACAATTCCTACAACATGTGGTCACTTACTTAAGAAGGAGATTTTTTAATAATTAAATTCTGAATTTCTAAAGGATTAAAACAGATGAAGAACAAGAGGAAAAAAACATTAAGGGCAATTTAGGAAGGTTTAATAATAATTCATATTCTAAATAAGATTGAGGAAAATCAGGAATTAAGATGCTGAGCGATGAAACTCATTATCAAGGGTCTTATCACTTCAAGGAGGCAGGGAGTAAAATGAGAGATATGTATTTCTTTATGAAAAAAATGTAGAAATTGGTTTGAAATTCAGCAACCATGAAAGGAGTTCAAACATATAATTTTTATGTATGATTTTATGTATGATTCATATATGTATATAAATGTGTGTGTGTGTATATATATATATATATATATATATATATATATATACACACACTATGTCTGCACCAAATGTTGGATCCTGCATGGTGCACCATGCATTCTAGACACTGAGTTTATGATTGAAGAGATAATGAATTGTAATATCAAGAAGTGGAATCTCTCTTGGGAAGCAAAAATGCATCAGGAGATCTCTTAGTTTCATGCATTAGGGAAGAAAAGCCTATAAGTGGACTTTGGCAAGAATTTACATAAGCTAATGAATAAGGAAAATGAAAGCTTATACTTCATTAGGCTGACAAGAAATCAATCACATCTGATGAAACTGTAAGTCAGATTTAAATGCCAGGCAGTTCCCTACGAGTACCCAAATCTGATCCGCTTTTGTGTATAGGTCAGACAGGTACCTGTAGTTACCACTCACAATGTCGGTGCCTTCGAATTAACTGAAAAATACATTCAGAAACAGCCTATTTACTCTTCTGAAAATCTGTGTGTGCTCATCTGGCCATTCTTGATTTGTTCATAGCAGCAGCTTAATTTCTGCCTGGCTTCTTGGGCTCTTTTACTATCAGTTGCAAGAAAATGCTATCATCCTAAACACAATGTAAACAGAAATGTAAAATGTTATGGAAGGCGAACATGACACATAGATTGGCTGTTGTCTCCTTGGACTCTTTACAAACTAGCACAGATTTAATATTTCTAATTCTACCTCACTTGTTTCAGCAATATCTCTGAAAGGTAGCTAGATTGGGTGTATCATCCCGCATTTTAAGACAAATGTTTGGTGACTTTTCCCAATAACAGATAACAAGGGATTATCCTGAAGTTTTTTCTTAGTTCTAAGACCCAAATCACATAATAGAAATTTAAATCAAGTTTGGGCAAAGCAAAATGGTAGAAAGAACTATCACTGTGTGTCAGCCCCTCTACCAGAGGACAGCTGCCTTTTATCTGCTTCCAGAACAAGCTGTGTCCCCTTGGGCAAATTATATCACCTCAATTTGCTATCAGTTTCCTAATAGCAAGTCATTCATTTCTTCAACATCTGTTTTTCCAACAATGTTTTAAAATGTACTTTTCTAACTCTAAAATTATATGGATCTATAGATATCACTGGGTGTTCTTTGGAAGGAATGATGCTAAAGCTGAAACTCCAGTACTTTGGCCACCTCATGCGAAGAGTTGACTCATTGGAAAAGACTGTGATGCTGGGAGGGATTGGGGGCAGGAGGAGAAGGGGACGACAGAGGATGAGATGGCTGGATGGCATCACCGACTTGATGGACGTGAGTTTGAGTGAACTCCAGGAGTTGGTGATGGACAGGGAGGCCTGGCGTGCTGCAATTCATGGGGTTGCAAAGAGTTGGACATGACTGAGCAACTGAACTGAACTGATAGACATCACTTTGCTGACAAAGGTCCGTATGGTCAAAGCTGTGGTTTTTCTAGTAGTCATGTATGGATGTGAGAGTTGGACCATAAAGAAGGCTAAGCACCAAAGAATTGATGCTTTCAAACTGTGGTGCTGGAGAAGACTCTTGAGAGTCCCCTTTGGACTGCAAGGAGATTAAACCAGTCAATCCTAAAGGAAATTACCTTGAATATTCATTGGAAGGACTAATGCTGAAGCTAAAGCCCCAATACTTTGGCCACTTGATGCAAAGAGACGACTCATTGGAAAAGACCCTGAGAAAGATTGAGGGCAATAGGAGAGGGGACAACAGAGGATGAAATGGTTGGATGGCATCACCAACTCAATGGACATGAGTTTGAGCAAACTCTGGGAGATAGAGAAGGACAGGGATGCCTGGCGTGCTGCAGTCCATGGGCTTGCAAAGAGTTGGACATGACTTAGCAACTTAACAACATCAACAACAATATTATAGAATGTTTTGAGTTAAAAAATTCTTTAATAAAAGAATGACAATTTAAGGACCAAGAAAACCTTGATGAGACAGAGGGAGAGTATATTTATCAGCATTAGTAGAAGAGTGAGCCTGAAATTTTTCTGTGATATTTGCTAAGAATCTTAAGAAATATAATGAAAACATTTTAAAAAAGATGTTTTAACTCTGACTCCTGTAGGAAATCATAGTCACACCTTATTTTAGGATTATTTGTGCTCTAAGTAGAGGATTTGTTGTGAATACAAATGAATTATTATAATACAAGGTGTAAGCCAGCAAGAAATGTCAGCTGTCTAAAATCCTCACGTGTATAATCTTAATCCAAGATTATAAAAGGCACAATGGATTCTAATCTCTCCTAGGATGAATATCTTTTTTTCTCCTTCCTAGGTATAGCTTCACATGTCTCAATATTTCACTCATCAAATATTAGTAGAATATTCCTTATGTACAAGGATCAAAGACCTGAATGCTATCTACAAGGAGAATTATTGCTATATTATGTGTTTACTAGAGCATTATTTGTTGAGAAATAGAAAGAAGACTGGAAATCATTCTTTACAAAAAACTTATTTGCAAGTGACTTCTTCAGATACTTTTTCAATTTTGTATTAAATTCATTAAGAGGAGACAAAAATTATCAAGGAGTGAGAAGATTTGCTCGGGAATAAAATTTAGAAAGCCTCGATACCATTTTTATGCCATAGAAATTCTGTCCTCTTGATAATTCAGAAATAAATGACAAAAACATGACTGCTCCATTCTTAAAATGTTCCAAGAGAAGCCATTTATGGTAAAATATTACAGTTTTGTATATTTTTGGCAGTGAAATACTTCCTTTGAACAGAAAACTTTTTAAAATTTAAGGCTACCCCAACTCGGCTTCCCAGGTGGCATTAGTGGTAAAGAAAACGCCTGCCAATGCAGGAGACACATAGAGAACCGCAGGTTTGATCCCTGGGTCAGGAAGATCCCCTGGAGGAGGGCACGGCAACCCACTCCAGTATTCTTGCCTGGAGAATCCCATGGACAGAGGAGACTTGCGGCCTCTTGTCCATAGGGTGGAAACGAGTTGGACACGACTGAAACGACTTAGCACACACAACTTTTCCTAGAAACTGAATACAACTGTTTAGTAACTCACTCACCATGGCCTTCTACATTTCGAACTGGTTACCAAGTTATTGTCAGTCCTCTCTTCTCCAAGTTGAGTCTCTTTACTTTTCGTAACTGGGACTCTAGTTGTGAATTATTAGGCAGTTCCGAAGAAAAACTTCTTTGGAATTTTTCTATATCACACGTCAGTGTTGCTGAGTTACTTTAATGTGCCATTTAAACTAAATAAAGGTTGATGTGTAGTAGGACAGAGAAAGAAAGACACTCACTCACAAGGTATTTCAGAGGCAAGTGCTAGAAGAGAGACTGAGTGCACCACTGGAAATGGCTGGACCAAGGCAGTTCAGGAGGCAACTGGAGCCACTGGGCTCACATGGGTTGGAAATTTGTCTAAACTCCAGAGGCTGTGTGCAAGCTCTTTGGGATTTCACAGTAAATTCCTTATCATGCATCAATGTCACACTCATGACAGTGACTCAGTGGGGATATATTTTTACATAGGATATCCTCATCAATTGTCCCAAAGGAAACGGGAATGCAGTAAAATGGAACAATGAATTCTGACCCAGTGTCCTTTTAATCCTAAATTTGAATCTTCACTGAAACCTAAGCCAAATGGATGCTGGAAGGGAGTTCCTTTTTATATGACTTAACTACCAAAACAATAAACATAATTTTTAAAACCAGAACCTGATGGTTTTTACATCTGGGAATGTTCTTAGGAAGTAGGTATGTTTCATATCACTGTTTTCAAGGTTTACTTGTCCAAATCCTTATACTATTATTAAATACTGTATTCAGAAGGGAACACTGCTATAACCACAATGGAGAAGGCAGCTATTTCCCCTCAGTTCTTTTACTTGACTTCAGTGGTCTGTTTTATATCCTCAGGCCTTCACATCAGTGACTGCAATAATTGTCTATATTGTCACGGTGACTGTGGTTGAAAGCTGATTCTGGGCAGCTACTGTGTAGTGTGATCAGATGTTCCAGTTTGCTGCGGAAGTCCCAGTCCCGTGCTTTGTAGCATTGCTACAAAATTTTACTCATAGCCAATTTTTACTCATACAAAAATTACTCATAGCCAACCCTGTGACTTGTAGAATTGGACTGCTTTGGACAATAAATTATACAACCTTTGATTAACATAGTCTCTTCCCTCTCCTACAGTGTGATGGCCTCCTATGTGAGTCCAGATCTATGACTGAGGGGAAGGTTCACAATAGGTCATTTGATTATTTGAGTAGGTCCCATCTGGCAGCCAGCGTTCTTCTCCTCTTTGCTTTTCATCAAAATAAGCTGAGTCTTGATACAGGACACATGCTTGGGATTGGTTCTCTTCACTGCCTGTGTTCTTAGTTGAAGAGTGGAAAGGAATAAAATTAGAACAGCAGCTTGGTAAGTGGAGATAAAGAAAGTGGGAAACAGGCGGGTGGTGGAAAGATCTGAAAGAGGAAATGAAGAATAGAGCCCTGAAGACACATATGAGTAGGTACCCTGTGAAGGAGGTGAACAATACTGTTGCTTTTCCAATGTCTCTTCACTGTCATTTCTCTAAGGACTTCCATCCTCACACTTGCCCAATCAGATACAAGCTGGTAATCATCTGCCCCAACAGTTGGATCTTTCTCTAAAGTCTTTGGTGCTAGGATGCTTACTTACTTTGGGCCCTTTCTCGTTTTAAATTCTTCCTCAGATTCTATTTATTCAAATCTCTGCCTTCATTAAGGTCAATAGGATAAATTAATTTGCATAAATAGAAAAGCTTAATGTGTTTCTTCCAATAAACTTGCATTTTCAGAAGAGACCATTAATGTCAAGAGTGTGTTATACAGGCAGAAAAAAGGGAAGAGTTATTTTGGATCAGTGGACTGTTTACTCTTTAATTCATACCCAAAGGCCTCTGCATGCTCCATATACTATAGGATAACCTCTTACTCAGGGTCCCTCCCAGCCCTGAGTCTACATCCACAGAGTTGTGACTAGTGTTTCATGCTGTTGTTGGCTTTTGAAAGCAGGACATTTCTTCTAAAAACATAGATACTTCAAATTCTTACTATCTCTGTTTCAAAGTGTAAAGGTCATTCTGACCCCCCAATCTGTCTGGCTTTGGAAAGTGTAATTACTCTTCTCAACGTGCACCTGGGCCTTCTCAATGTGTGCCTTAGAAGGGAGCACAGCTTGGCTTGCATTATTGTAAGGCCGATTGTGAAATGATCTTAGTGTAGGGATTTACACATTAATGTTCATGATTTTTTTCTTTATAAATTCTGGTCTCTGGACATAAGAACACTATCTGTAGAGTTTTTCTTTTCAGACTATCAGTCATTTCTTTCCTGGATTATCATGTGCTTTAATGGGTCTTAAAACAGGTTCCTTTTATAGAAGCATTATGTCAAAGTGAACTTTTCCCCCAAGCAGATTTATGGACACAGTATGGATTACTGGGAAGCAAACTTGGCTGAAGATCAGGAGGTATGAATTCCAGTCACAACTCTGTCACATGGTTGCCATGTGATCACTACCAACTGATCTAACAACAACAAAAAAGGGCCTACTTCACCTGGTCACTGGCCCATCTACTAATACCATCTCCATTGCATTTTCCTATGCATTTGTGACCATACTATAGACATGTGTGTGCTCAGTTGCTCAGTCATGTCTGACCCTGCGATCTTTTGAGAAATTTTCATACAAAGATTGTATGTCCCCTCTCTTCCTGCTGCTGCTGCTGCTAAGTCGCTTCAGTCATGTGCGACTCTGTGTGACCTCATAGACAGCAGCCCACCAGGCTGCTCCAGGCAAGAACACTGGGGTGGGTTGCCATTTCCTTCTCCAATGCATGAAAGTGAAAAGTGAAAGTGAAGTCGCTCAGTCGTGCCCGACTCTTCGAGACTCCATGGACTGCAGCCCACCAGGCTCCTCCATCCATGGGATTTTCCAGGCTACACTCAGCAAAATAGAGCAGAAAGAGATGTCCAATAAGTGTTCCTTTTTGATTAGCTTATGACTGATTAAGGGCTGATATGACACGAGGTGTTAATCACTCACTTGTGTCCAAACTCTTTGTGATCCCATGGACTGTGGCCTGCCAGGCTCCTCTGTCCGTGGGATTTTTCAGGCAAGAATACTGCAGTGGGTTGCCGTTTCCTCCTTTATGGGATCTTCCCAACCCAGGGATCGAACTTGCTTCTCCTGTTTCTCCTGAACTGCAGGCAGATTCTTTACCTGCTGAGCCATCAGGGGAGCCCATCATCCTATAGATAACTGTATTATATCAAGTATCACATTGTAGTATAATCTTTGGTTTCTTTTTATGTTTCCTCCAATGTCAGGACAAGATCTGTTTCTTTTTTATCTTAATAAACCTAAGACTCATCCCAATTCCAGGCATATTACAGGCATGTAACATTTATTGAATGAAAGAATGAAAATCACAGGCAAAAATAAGCAGTCTCTGCTATTCATTTTTGTCCTCACCTACAGATGGGGAATAACCAGACTCTGGTTCTTAACTCACAGGGAAGATGGAAAAGAAGGTCTTGCCGCCTTCTTTTTTTTTAAACAAATTTTTAATTGGAGAAAAATTGCTTTACAATGTGGTGTTGCCTTCCCTGGTGGCTCAGCAGCAAAGAATGGGCCTGCCAATGCAGGTCTTGCCTTTTAAAAATGTCCTTCTCTAACTCCCTTCTCTAAAACTTACTGCTCTCCACCTCTGTCCCATGTCACTATTTCTTTACCCTGTTTTATTTTCTTCATAGTTTATTTTTTTTACTCCACGCTGGAATGTTAGCTCTATCAGTCAGGTACCTTACCTTTCTTGTTCCACTTAGAAACTGTTGTGCCTTTTAGAGGGGCTTCCCTGGTAGCTCAGAAGGTAAGAATCTGCCTGCAAGTGTGAGACTTGGGTTCCATCTGTGGGTTGGGAAGGTCTCCTGGAGAAGGGAATGGTTACCCACTACGTTTAGAAAGACACATACAGGTGCTGAATAAACACTTAAGTAAATAATGAACTTGTATGTGTGACACTGGGGAGACTCTTAATGCAATAAAAGTAAATGCTCTGCATTTTTATGTGACAAAATTACTATGAAAATATACTTTACCATCATTACTCTGAGACTTCTCCCTTGTTTGTAATGGAAAAAAGACTTATTTGATGCTAATTTTTATCTTATTTAGTTTTGTAACTATCCTTCCTTTGAAAGGACTATAAACTTTAAAAAATGCAACTCATTTTCTTGAAATTTCTCACTCAGATCCTTTCTCAAGGGACTAAGGAATATCTCCCAAATCACTTTTTTTCAAAGTTGGAAGATGTTATTTAATATGAAAAAATGTTAAGTTTGAACTTCAGGAATTAAACATATTTTTATTCAGTTTGAGGATCTCTCAACTTGACACAAGGATCATGTGCATTGTGGTGTGAAGGTAGCACAGGAAATAACACGTAGGTGTTGGTGCTTTTCCGTTTCTTTAAGGTTGATGTTTTGTGAATCCGAATGTGAACTCTCACGTAATTTGTAGAGTCATAGCTGTGTACTCTGTTCTAAAAGAAGATTTTTAGAACTGGGCCATTAGCGTAAAAACTTACCATCCTAGTTGTGCGTTGATTTGAGGCTACCATCAAGTAGTGCTTGCCCCAGACACGTCTCATGTTTATTTTCACGCCTGACCAACAAGGACGTTGTTGAGAAATATATGAACATGAATATCACAATTATATCCACATAGTTTTATAAGAGTTGATCATCTTCATACTTAGGAAAAGGACCATCGTATCTATTTGTATATAATGTGAACTGCAAACAATGTCTACAGCGGGCAGAAGTTTAGTATTAGTTTTGCTGCATTATTTAAGTTTATATAGTAATTTTACAGCAACGTCCAGTGTCTACTCCCTGAAAGTAAGAGCCATTACAAAACTTTTAACTATGGATTTGATTAGAAGGCAGTTGTTTAAATTCAACCAGGGAACTTTATCCTACCACACTTTACCTTATCATTCAGCAAAAAACAAAAACAAAACATAAACTTTTAAGACCAAGATGAGGATAAAAGGGTTTCCATGGTGGCTCAGACAGTAAAGAATCAGCCTGCAATGCAGGAGACCTGGGTTCCATCCCTGGGCCAGGAAGACTCCCTGGAAAAGGGAATGGCTACATGCTCCAGTATTCTTGCCTGGAGAATCCCCATGGACAGAGGAGCGTGGTAGGCTACAGTCCATGAGGTTGCAGAGTTGGACACGACTGAGTGACTAACAACAACACTGAGGGCAAAAAGGTAAAGCCAGACCTCAGCCAGTCACACTTCTTGGAGTCAGCTGCAGTGTCCCCAGATGTGGGCTTCTTTAATGAAAAAGGAAAAAAAACTTAAATCAATATTTAATAAAGAGCCTACAATACATTTCTCACCTTTCATGTCTTAATTTACTTAATTGAGCTATTTGAAGTATGTAACATCAAATGGTCATTAAATTTTTACTATGTCAATGTGGATATTTACTCATTTCTTGAAAGTCAGGTCTCTATGATGAATAATATTTAAAACATAACCCAGGTACACTTTAACTTACCTTCTCAGATTCTGGCTTACTTTTGAGAGCTGCTAAACTGGGTAGACACCAAATAGGTTAAAATTTTAACATATTACACATTTAAATATTATCACCACTGTTGCTGCATCATGTGGCATATATTCTTCATACACTAAAAGTGACCTGACCTTCATAGGGGTCTGGCCCTAAATATCAGGCATTCAGCATATATGCTGTCAGAATTTCAGATAAAATATATTAAGATTCACACTTTAAATTAGTATTTTTTGCCCTTTAGAGAAATAAAGGAAAATTATTTTTGAGCCATACTGTGTAATAGAATGTGAGAACAGGTATAGGTATAGGGATTTAAGTTAGTTGACATTCACATTATGACATATATATTGTAATTTTGTTTTACTTTTCATTTCAAAGTTAAAAAAATCTATGATAATTTATAAAAAGCAATTTCTCTCTAGTTTTTTGTCATCTTTCTTGGATTATGCTGAAAGCCAAGATGCCAAAATTCCTAATATTCAGAAACTGAAATAACTTTATCGATTTAGCAATGAAATCCGTGAACAGGTCAGGAGAAATATTCTTCGTTCTAAATTTTGTAATGATAAACGTAAATCAAGATTACCTATTATCCAATGAATACAGAAACTTATTCATTCCAGGATTAAGTGTTGGGGGAAAAGTGGGCTCTATGGGATTTTCATATTTATTTTTTCAGATAGTTTCTGATTTTTATACTAATTTGCTAGTCTGCATAAAACATTCATATTTGTTCATTTTTGTCCCTCTGATATTTTAGGTTTCAATAGTACAAGTCAATTCATAAGCAAAAGTTTCATTCTTTTCTAATTCAAGGTTTTTCTCTAAAAACAGTATAAAACTGAGAGCAGTGCATAAATTTGAGAGAACCAAATTTATGGACTAGATTTAAAATATATATAATCTTTTTGTATGATGCTTTAAAAGTCTGTTGTGTATATTTTAAAATTTCCCACTGTGGAATTTACACATAAAGGGTGGGCTATGAGGAATCAAATAGATAACTGCTTGGGAGTGTCTCCGTCTCTGTAGAGTAAAACACACGTGTGAGCTGACACTGTCAGCTTCCTCTTTGCTGTCTGCTTCCCATGGGATCACCTTCAGTCTTCTCACTGCCCACAGTGTAGAGCTGCTGTGTCACTCAATATGCCAGGCCCATACTTCATATTTTGCGCGTATCTAATTTTCCCTAATGAACGTTCACATCATTTTCAGACAAAGAAGTTAGAGAAAACTAGACAGCAAGAAAAATAAAGCAGGATCATTTTTTTTTTAATGTACATTTCTATGCTATGGCTTTTCTCTTACGAACACAACAAAAGATGTTTCCTAATATCGTATAATAACCAACTTGACATGTAATTTTAATATAGTTGGCAAATAAAAATAAAACATTTCCCCTAGTTAGACCAGCAAACATAGGCTTTTGGATTGAAATACAATTCTCCTCCTAAGCCTTAGAAGTAAAACATATCACTCACGAGCAAGGAAATTGTCTCTAAACTTTACATTGAGAATTCCCATTTTAAACAACCAAAGACTGAGTTAGAAAAGGGTTATGAATCACAAATTAAGTAATTCCCTCCCATAACATCAAAATCACTTCTCCCTTTGACAATCATGGATAAAGTTTCAGTAGAGTTAAAAAATATGTTTTCCCTTCAGAATTAGTTCTTAAAAATATTTGGTACAATAATCCTATGGCACTGGGTAAAGTCTGTTAGACTATTGATAAGTTCTGATAAAAAGCCTTCCTTTATTTAAGGTCACTATTTGTCATTCATTTTTACTGCACTTAAGACTCTTTATTAGAATTTCATACTCTAGTCTATAATTCATTCTTTAAATTATGTTTCCAAGAACTATCTTTTTTGGCCATGATAACAAGAGTTCGTCACTATATTACATTCATGGCATTAAGAAATCATTTTAAAGTGCTGATTTAAAACATCTAGGTTCTATCAGCTATATGCACTTCATCGTACTGCAGAAAGAAACACGACACTGTAAAGCAATTATACTGCAATAAATAAATAAATAAAACATCTAGGTCCTAGGATATTCATTTTCTTATTCTATCTTCTTAATGAATAGAATAAAAAAATGATTAAGATGATCACTGTTGCTTATTACACACTAAAACTAGTAATAAGCCTGAATAAACGAGATTTCATAAATTCAAGAATGTTCATTTCCCTTCTTTCCCTATTACCTGAATCTTGATGGACTTTTTAAAGAATTTTTTTACCATTTGAAAAATAGTGTATTTTGAACATTAAACACAATATTCAATTTGATGCTTTCAAGACCATAGCAAGGAAAATTTTCTGAGATTACCATTGCCAATATTTCAATTTGATAAAAACCTGCTTAATTATTAAAATCCCATTGCTTTCAAATATGAAGAGTTGTTAACATTGCCTTAACTTAGTTTGGATATCCATCTTGCACTTCCCTCCTGCTCCCAATATTTGCTTCTTTTCCACTATAGCCGGTCTTAGGAAACATTTTAAAGGCAGCAAATATACTTTTATCCTAGATAGTTAGGCTCTTATGTAATACATTACACTGAATATCATTTGGTTAACCTCTATAAAGTATTTAAATATATCCTTTACAGTGAATAACTCTTGCCCAGAGTAGAAAAACAATTCTGTGGCCTTGAGTTTTCATTTTGTATTCCTTTCCAAAATATCCTCAGACCATGTAGCTTTTGTAATTATCCTTCTAAGAAGCTAGTAATATATTATGTCCACAATAAAATTAAACACACTCTAGCAGAAAAAAAGCACTGAGCCATGTTTTAAATCTTTGCCTGTACACTAAATCATATGCATGATGATGATAGCTTCTTAGCCAAATACGGGAGTTGAGCTTAAGAGCCAACTCCAGCACAGTACTGATGGTGGAACATGTTTTAAAAACATATTCTCATTAAAGTTTTAAATACCCCATAACCAATAACTATCACTAAAATGACAGATACTTCAAGGATTCAAATATTAACTGCAGTATCAACTTTTCCCACGGGATTGTCCAAATTACTTTTTGTTTTCTGTTTCTATTCTGGTGAAGAAATCCTGACCGTAATATTTAAATTCTAATACAGGATCTTGAACTGCCCAAGAGCTACCTTTAATACAATACGGTGTGTGTTAAAGTTCCCACTATGAGTAAACAGTTATGTCTGCCTTGCCCTTCTCCCCAGTACTGAAACTGGGTAAATTATCATGGCGTAAGGAAAAAATATTATCACGGCATAAGGAAAAAAACATTTGATACTGTTTCTGCCATTTTCAATAGATTGTTAGTGAAGAAAAAAGTTTAAATGATGTAGTGTCAAAGCATTTTGAACACTTTAGGGTACAATTATGATCTTATTATAAAAGTGTAGGCATTTGCTGATTTATTTAAACATTAAACTTGCTATGCAAGCTGTAAATATACTCTGTGGAATGCAGTATGGCTAAAATTATTCCATAAAATATACTCCACAAAGACTGCCAGATTTCTCTATTTTCTTTATTGTATAAACTTATCTTTGAACATTGCAGTCCTTTAATGACCTGATTATTTCTCTGCTGGTTTTTCCCGTGGTCATGTATGGATGTGAGTTGGACTGTGAAGAAGGCTGAGCGCTGAAGAATTGATGCTTTTGAACTGTGGTGTTGGAGAAGACTCTTGAGAGTCCCTTGGACTGCAAGGAGATCCAACCAGTCCATTCTGAAGGAGATCAGCCCTGGGATTTCTTTGGAAGGAATGATGCTAAAGCTGAAACTCCAGTACTTTGGCCACCTCATGCGAAGAGTTGACTCATTGGAAAAGACTCTGATACTGGGAGGGATTGGGGGCAGGAGAAGAAGGGGACGACAGAGGATGAGATGGCTGGATGGCATCACTGACTCGATGGATGTGAGTCTCAGTGAACTCCGGGAGTTGGTGATGGCCAGGGAGGCCTGGCGTGCTGCGATTCATGGGGTCGCAGAGTCAGACAAGACTGAGCGACTGATCTGATCTGATTTCTCTGCTATCCTACAATTCTTCCACTATGATATAGTGTCATAGCCCAGAATCTTTTCATTAGCTTTCAAGAGTTCTTTCTTACAAGCAGATACTTATTATCTTTAAAAATTTCAGATCAATTTCCTTTTACTTTTAATAAAGCATGTGTAGTAGACCTTTAAAAATAGTAGTCTGTACCATTTTATTATACATTACCTTTACTAAAGATGAAATAATAGTAAATTTATACAGGGAAATTATTTGAGATGTAAAAAGCTAAGTACTAAACACAACAAAATTTTGCTGAGATATTAGTCAGATTTTATGAATATTCAACATAGTAAAATTACTGGTGAATTTACTATCCATTATTTATTTTATTTACATGATAGAGCAGCAAGATATTTTTGGAGGGTTTATGGAAGATTTAAACTGAAATAAGACTAATTAACAGACAATCTGATAACCTTGTTGTCAGTTCATTGAATTTATTTTCTCAAGTCATCAATTGCTAATGTTCATTTAATTTCAGCAGGTCTTTTATTAACTGCAAGTTTTTCTATTATAAACTTACAGAATATTACAAGTTTTCAGCTGTTTCCTATTTATTCATTGAAATTTATGGGCACAAAATATATTTAAAAAGTGTTTTCCTTGAGTGTTCATAAATAGCCTCTCATGATTGTTATTAGAATTTTATCAAATTAATAAACCAGGATTAAAAAGCCACATCTTTGTTTAATCATTTTCCCTACTCTTTGATTAAGTTAGGGAATTGCTGCTATTTGTTTTCAGTCAATATGAGGAATTCTATTGAATATTTAATAAAAATCTGTTGTAATATCTTTATGGGGGTCACCCAGATGGAACTGTAATAAAAATGGCTATGAGAAAACATGTAACATCTCTTGTGTTTGTATTGTACATAGGTACTTTTCTAAGTTTTTCAAATTTAGGTCTTTATCTTTGAATCCTTCATGCACATATTTTGTAAAGTGTATTCACAAACTAGATTCTGATTCAATATAGTTTATGAATTTCATTTTTAGACACAATTGACAATTGACTGAAAATCTCTTGTCTCCTTGAGGTTGAATTTAGGTAATGAAAATTAGGTATTTAAAACAAACATTATCTCATTTAATCCTTACATGCTGAGGCAATTGTGACCCCCATATTCTATACATGATATTAGAATCTACAAAGTGCTTAGAAACAGTAGGAGTGACACCGAGATTCAAATCCCTCTTTGCCTCAAGTTCCATTCTTTCCCTCATATCATGCTTTGTCTGTGAGATTTATATTCTCTAGCTGATCTTCTTTGAATTTTCTGATAACCTAACTAGTTCAGAAGAGTCACAAAATCTTTTTCCTAATTGACAACAAGCACCCTGATATCTACTGCATTTGCTTTGAGATTATAGAAATCATATCTGTAACTCTTAAATTCTTACCATGTTTCACTTTGAATATCATTTATTCTAGAGAATTAACTTCAATCCATCCTGGGCTAGATGAATGGATTGCCTTGGACAGCCTAGATTCTCCTTTAGGGTATAACACAAATTAGAAAATCTAATAAACTCAAATGATTTACATGTCTCTTCATCTGGAGACCAAGGTACTGGTAATAATTTTAAAATATTTGAGACTAACAGTTGTATTTTTTCTTATTGGGTCATGCTATTGATTGATTATTATTATTTTAGAAAAAATTAGTTTCCTACTATAGAAAGGACATGCTTGTCCTAAAATTCTTGCCATCACTCTAGAGTGCTTTACACTCTAAAGTATAAAGCAAACAGGCTATTTTATACAGTACTTTCAGTGATTATATATTATTGCTTATCCTGTAGACTTATAAAGATGAATATATTATTAGTAGTGAATATGCAAAAGCTACTTCCCAATTGGAAAACAGCATCATTTGATGAAAGAGGAAATGTATATATTAAAGAAATTAATTAAAGAAATAGGTATATTGGAAATTTAAAAAACCCATTTAGTATAAGGAATATGTGAGTGAAACAATTCATTAAAACAACTGAGCTACTTCTAGGACTTAAAATTTTAAGTGTTACAATTATTCTGTATATAAAAAAATATGAACCTCTCTTTATGTTAGTTGCTCTGTTGTGTCCGACTCTTTGCGACCCTGTGGACTGTAGCCTGCAAGGCTCCTCCATCCATGGGATTTTCCAGACAAGAATACTGGAGTGGGTTGCCATTTCCTGCTCCAGGGAATCTTCCCAAACCAGGGATTGAACCCAGGTCTCCCAACATTGCAGGCAGCTCTTAATCATCTGAAGCACCAGGGAACCAGATAAGTTAAATGTGATGATCAAATTACATATGAGAGTTAATTTGATTGTCACACCTATTTTCACAATCAAATAAATAAGGAAAGATAAAATATATAAAGTGTGCATTTGATCATTAAGGAGACTGAAAAAAATTTAAACTGTATAAAAATCAGTTTATATCAGATATGGAAAGTTTCCACATATTTTAAATTTCCTGCCTCTCAGAAAAAGAACAGCAAATGATAGACAAAGAGTTGCTATTGCAGAATTTTAAAAATTTTCCTTTACCTCTTATCCATATTTTAAAAAACTGGTCTCTCATAAAATGTCATTTCTGAACTTTTTTTACAACACATGTTAATTTATAACACACTAACATTTTTGATAAGTTTTATACAATAATCTTTTACTAAAGGATTCAATAAATTTTAAAAAATACAACAAAATTCCTAAATATACTTGAAAATTTAGATTCCCAACAGAATAGCCAAGAAACAATGTATTAGTAGTCTCACGTATATAGAAAGAAATTGACATATCATTTCATACAACTTTCATTTATTTCTCCAAATATACGTTAACTTTGATGTGGGCTACTTAATTTTCCTTTTTGAAATGTGTACCTCCTAAACAAATTTTAAACACTTCCTGAATATGTATTATTAATTCACTTCCACTGCCACAGGTTTAAAAGATCCAAGTAAAATTCAGAAAACTTTCCAACATTTGATCCTTCTCTATCATGTGCATTCTTTGGTAGTTTGAGAAAATATATATTGCTTAATTTTAAAAAAATCTACCAAGTGGCAGGACTCTCCTTATTCACTCCTAGAGCAAAGTTAACCAACAATAGCACTTCGAAAGTAGCTTTGAAAGTCTGTAGTACACTGAATCTTGTGAGCACTCAAAATGAAATAAATCTTTTCTCCAGGGCCACATATCTAACCATGCATTGGACAGATGAAGAGCTACATGTTTATTACAAATAATTTTATATATCCCTACCATGTTATTCCAATTGCTTGAATACGTTGCTGCTGCTGCTGTTGCTAAGTTGCTTCAGTCGTGTCCGACTCTGTGCGACCCCAGAGATGGCAGCCCACCAGACTCCCCCATCCCTGGGATTCTCCAGGCAAGAACACTGGAGTGGGTTGCCATTTCCTTCTCCAATGCATGAAAGTGAAAAGTGAAAGTGAAGTCGCTCAGTCGTGTCCGACCCTCAGCGACCCCATGAACTGCAGCCTACCAGGCTCCTCCGCCCATGGGATTTTCCAGGCAAGACTACTGGAGTTGGGTGCCATTGCCTTCGTTATTCCCCCAAAATGCTTAGTTTCTCACGAAGGTTGTGGCTTTATTTCTGTACTTACTAAGGTATCCATAAAGAGGTAACATGGAAAATTTGAGGAGAAACATGCTTACTAGTATCTGGTGGTGGTATTTTGGCTGCTAAGTCATGTCCAACTCTTTTGCAACCCCTATGGATTGTAGCCTGCCAGGGACCTCTGTTCATGGCATTTCCCAGGCAAGAACGTTGGAGTGGGTTGCCATTTCCATCTCCAGGGGATCTTTACAACCCAGGGATCGAACCTGAGTCTCCTGCATTGGCAGGCATATTCTTAGCTGCTGACCCACTGGAAAGCCTGCTTAGTAGTGTATTTTGCTTTATATGATAGCTATTATTCTCAAATCTTCAGACTATTTAAACTTTTGGAAACAAAAACACAACTTGCTTTAAAGTTGTTTACTATTTAAAATATTTGAAAACATTTAATTTATAATTTTAATTTATAAATTTGAAATATTTATGTCCTGGGTAAAGTGGGATAAATTCTCAATTGTTTAGTTCATAGTGTCTTGAGACTCAGCAGTTCTATATTATTCCATTTTCTGAGAAAAAGGATAAAGTTAATACATACATCTTATAATAGTGAAAATTAAAGAAGGAATACAAGTACATTTTGTAAATAGAAGAAGATAAAAATATCAGTTATAATTGCATCACATATTGGGAAATTATTTTGTGAAAATACTTTCACTAATAATACTTGAGAGAAAAAATTCTTATTTACTTCTTTTGTATTTTTAAAAATCCCACAGAAATTTAATTTCAGAAATTTAACATTTGAATATACTTAAGCTAATGGTAATAAAGCTGATGTTAATAAGAAAAATAATTTTGTAATGCTTTAAACTCTAACTCTGCATTTCCCAAATATTTCAAGTGGTATACAACAGAGGTGTGAAAAGCTTAGCTATACTAGTCTTACTGTTTCACCATAGATAAATGATGGCATAATTGACAGTGAAGATAATTTACTCAGTTCAAAATTAGAATCAGTGTATACATAGTATAACCTCAAATGAATGTTATAACCTCCTATTCAGAAAAATAGGGATTTTGCACCTGCATTTTAAATTTCATGATTAATTTTGTGCTTTTAGATATAACACTGCTCAAAATTTAAAAATTACTAGAAGTCCCTCTCATCCACAATTTCTTCATATCAGGGTAGAAAGTGATATAGATATTAGCAAAAAATAAAATTATCAAAAAGTGTGTGTGAATCTGTAAATAGTTGGTGTAATGAAGATAAGGAGGGTGGTATTATCAGCATAATGTAATTTTTTTTCAGTACCATTACATTCTATGTGCCATTTCATTGGTAATTTAGTGTATATCTTTGCTTATCACTATAGGAGACCTATTAATGTAGTATTAATTTGTAAATAATACCCAAGAGATAGCAAACTCATAATATACAAACATGTGTAACAGAGATAACCTTACACTGTCACTAACCTCTGCATGCCTGAGCAATGTTCAGGTCTCAGAATGCATTATTCTGGCTGGCTCTGGTCTTTCGATTTGGTTCCTTTGATTGGTCACTGTTTGAAAAACCATTTCTCCAGTGCTTTGCCTTTTCACACCATCTTTCCCCCCTCCCCCCCCCTTTTTTTTTCTGAGGTAGTGATTTAGAATCGCTGAGTTGATTCACAGTGAAGAAATCCACATGAAAACTAATGCCTGTACTGTGGGGTCAGACTCTGACCCCATGGACTGTAGCCAGCTAGGCTCCTCTGTCCATGGGGATTCTCCAGGCAAGAACACTGGAGTGGGTTGCCATGCCCTTCTCCAGGGCATCTTCCCAACCCAGGGATTGAACCCAGGTCTCCTGCATTGCAGGCAGGTTCTTTACTGTCTGAAAGTAATGCCTGACAGATTTGAAGTTTGTACAGGGACTATTTTTAAGCATACTGATGAGTGGATCCATCAGTATCTAGAATTTTTTTCAGAATGTTTTAAAAAAACATCATTATACTAATCTATAAAACCTTCAAATATTTTTGATATCTAGAGAAAACTACTGTATACTAAATAGCAAAAGTTAATGCATAAAGAATTAAGATGTCAATTAAAAGAAAAATGCGTATAATTTTTTAAGCTATTCAATCGAATTATAGTTCCTAAATGGAACAGAGTACAAGGAAAATTTCTTTAGAAGTCCTAAGAAAGGTTTTAAAATTTCACTAAAAGAATCTTTTGTTCAGAAATATCTGCATTAGTGATTAAGGCTTTGAAATTATAAGCATATTCTTAAGACAATGAACAACTAAATAATATTTAGTTACCAGCTAGAATGTATAAAAATCAGTTTCATCAACTTGAAGGAAAAAAAATACAAATGAATTTTGTAAAGGTCTCTGAATAAGCCTTTGCAGTGCATATAGAATTAACATTTTCTAGAATTCATGAAGTCAAACCTTACAGGAAGTTCAACCTCAAAAGTTTTCCCTCTACTGGCAAAGTGATGAGAAAATATAATTGAAAATAGCTAATTAAGTATTTGGCCTTCTGAATAAATTTTTATAAAACAAGTAGTATGAATGCAAATACTGCTGATAATTGTCTCTATCCTCCTTCTAATCTGCCTGTGTTTAAACATTACCCTTCCCCACAGAAACACCATAATCCTCATGTTAGGCAGAACTGTTAAAGATTTCTAAGAGTTGTCTTTCTTAAGAATTTATTAGGGACCCCCCCAAAATATATCCTGTACAGCATTGAATGGAAAAGTTTCCTACATTTTACCTTAAGATATTTTGGAAATATGATGGTTAGGCTTTGACTTACTTGATTCAAAGCAGTTCATTTTTTAAAAACATGTTAATTTGTATCCTACTAATATATATATATTTTTAATTACAATTTGATTCTTATCTATGCTTTACCCCCTAAAAGTAATAGTTTATTTTACAATACAATTTCCGCATGGATTGGTCTCACCACAAGTCTATACGGGCTTCCTCTAATCAGAGCCTCTTTTAGCATTTACCTCTAAAATAGCATAAAATACCCAAATACCATAAAATAATCCAATTTATCCAAGATGGTTTGGTAAATACACTGAAATATTTTAATATATTACTGTATATACTATAGACTTGATTTATATTAATATTTAGAAAAAATAATATACCATTAAAAGCATGAAAATTTTGAGAAGTCATCATTTGGAAATTAGGTTACAATAACTCCTTCAAAGGAAAAAAGTGATATTATTACCCATAATCTTAAATATTGACGAGACAGTATTCCTGTTATTGACCAAAAGCTGTAAAATTGGATAAGCCAATGAATAACGCTCTTAGCATATGTTAAAGTTTTTGTAAGCCAGATCTCCCCAAACATTTTATTAATAAACTGGCAAAGCCAAAGACTTAATTATAATTTGAACGCTCTTCACAGTTCAGTAGAATTGGAATACTCAATTGATTCCTTAACTAAAAGCTTATTTAGCATCTCTGCTCAAGCAGAATGACAACTTTAAAATATATATATATACACACACACACACACGTGCACATCAGTATTTGTTCTAGTATATCTATCCTTTACAAAGCAGTACTTCTAAAACGGGGACTCTACATTATTTGATAAGAGGAACAGTTGACCTTACCCTAAAAATTTTTAAATATGTATTAAGTCACAATTCAAGGGAAATATATGTATTCTACATAACAATTTTAATCATAATGTATAAATTACATTAAAGAATATTGAGGCACTGTGGCTCAGAGGAGTCCAACTTTTCTTCGTTACTATACATAAAGAAGTTATCTGTATCTAATAACCTTTTGATTATCAACCATTTGAACATATGATTTCACTTACGTTTTGCTCTTTTATTTGATTCTGAGTTAAAGTGATGCAAATTGGTCTTTTATTGTTTTGGGCAGTGGCCAAACTGATGTAATTTTGCTGATGGGGGCAGGGAAAAGAAGTGTTGTTTCTCATAAAAATTCTTTAGTCATTTCATAGAGGTAAGCATAAATGCTAAAAACCTGACCTTTGCAAATAAATGCAGACCTACCTTGATTTCCACAATAAGCCTCTATTAATTTCCATGAGACAATGTTTTCACAAAATATAAGGCAAAAAACATATTACTTAACAGAACTCATAATTTAAATAATTAAAACTAATTTGTGTTTAAAGCTATTTGCAGATTTATTAGAGAAACAAATACAAATATGCATTTCTACAGAACTTTTTTTTTCCAAAATGAGCTTGAAACTTGTTCCACAGTTTTTACTTGTTTATATATCTATGGTAACCCAAGTATTGGCTTCTGTACCACTTGTAATGAGACAATTGCCCTTCCATCGCAATTATAAAAAACTATTTAAAAAAAAATTCGGCACATACACGTTAAATATTTTTCCTTAAAAAAATAATCTAATCAAAATATTGAATACTTTAGATTTAAACAATATTTTATTTACAAATCTGATTTGATTACTTTATTACACAAGGTAATGCTTCAATTTTTAAGAACAGTTTTTTTTAAATATAGACCAGTGGAATGACATCCTATCTAGTAATATGTACTACACTCCAATTTTTTTTTTTTTTTTTTCAAAATTAACATGACATGTTTTCTAATACTTTCATTTTGGGGGAAAATGTTATTTAATTGGGGCACATATCTGATGAAACAAAAAATAACATGCAGAATTCCAAAAATAATCTCTTAAAGTAATATGATACTTACCCTTTATGTAATAAGACATCTATGAACAACAGTGCATAACAATTTTATGTATTCACGTTTATGAGAAACCAAGCAGGAGGCAAAATGAGTTCATCTTGTTTTCTAATATGTGCAATTTCATATGGCTGTCTGCATCGTTTAAATAAAGTGTTTACATTAAATTTATAAGACTGCATTGCACTTAAAATTATTATGGATAGCCATGCTTGCCCTGTTTTTAATGAATGATGAA